>NC_083339.1:78983099-80335924 GCF_019175385.1 Lycium barbarum | reverse complement strand
CCTCGGGAAACTGGTCGAGATAGATGACAACACCTTTTCCCCCTCTTCCTTACCGGTAGGGCAATCTTCTCTTATGGCCGAAATTTATATATTTGAAAATTAAATGAAAATTAATATAATTTGCAACTTTTATCATATCAATTTGGTAAAAAAAATACTTCTTAAAATGTTGGTCATATTTCATGCAGTTTGAATCTCGAGAAGCGAAAAGTGCTACATAATTGGGAAATAGAGTAAATTTTCTGTAACTATAAATCATCAATAAGAATAAAATGAGAAGTTTAAAGTTAAATTGTTACTATATATAAAAGAATATCATTCTTTTTTGAACTGACTAAAAAGAAAGGAATATCGTATCAATTGCGACATAGAGAATTGTACATTATATACTTCTATTTTTTATATTCATCCCTTCTTTTTCGATTTATAAACTATCTAAACTCCCTTGCGTCATGTCTATAGATTGAATTGCGATGCTTAATTGCATGCTGAGAAAACAACCATTGTTTATACATTCAATCCACATAATGGAATCTTTGAGCCCACAAATTCTAGGTGTTTCAATAAGTTGTTCTATAATTGTTGGAACAATATTTCAGGACCTCCTAAACTCAACACGTTTTATTTTATGTATATTTAAATTATTTTTTATCCTTGATTATCTCTTTGAATTTGCCAATTTGATAACCTTGACTCTCTAAACGTTGACATGGCAAAGATAGTAAATATACTCTCTTTTAGGCACATGTAATTTTAAAAAAGAGACACAACTATTAGATGTGGTATTTTTAAACAGATAATTGTCACATAATTATATGCAATGATTTATTTATTTCAAATTTGTATATCTCTTTGTTCCTTCTTAATATTTAATGCATATTTTATCTTGTTGAGAAGACTTAGAAATTGTTAAGCCCGTGAGGGCAATTATGTCATCTTACAATTTTCAGATTATTAGTTATGTGGTAGTTAGTTAGTTAAGTGTCCTATCCAAAAGTTAGCTGCTTGTTGGTTAAGCTCATAGATTAGCTTAGCTAAGTGTGTATATATACTCTATCAAGTGCAGATCGTAAATCATAAGATTGATGAATATGAATACAACAAATTCTCTCTCTACTCATTCTTCATTCTCTTCTTGCTCAACTAATTCACCCTACTATTAGGGTTCATAAACTTCTTTCTAATTCTTTAAAAATACAAGGTATCTGAGCACAAGCAAGTAATTGCTTGATTCTGTGGCTTGTGCGAATTTAATTTCCGCAAAATTCTTTCATTTTAATAACAGTGAATCAAAGTTCTTGAAGTTCTGAAAAAATGATGATTAATAGTGTCACAGAAGAGCATCAATAGAATCAAAACAATGGGAACAACAACAATGCATCTCAAACTAATGGAACCAATGGAATCGACTACAATCACCCATTATTTCTAAATTCTTCTGATGTAAGTGGAATTCAAATCATTTCTTTTCAATTAACTGGTATGGAAAACTATGCTATGTGGTATCAATTTATGAGAATTGCATTGTTAGGAAGGAATAAATTTGGGTTAATCGATGGTTCGTGTAGAAAAGAAAAATATCCTAAATTGGAAGGTCTTTGAGAGAGGGTTAATGCTATAGTCTTGTCTTGGGTGATGAATTTAGGCGCTAAGAACTTGTTAGGAGGTATTATGTATGCATCTAGTGCACAGACAGTTTGGACTGATCTGTATGAAAGATTTCATAAGGTGGATGGGTCAAGAACATTCAATATTCATGTAACGACCCGTTAGGTCGTTTTGGCACTTTTGACCATTTTACCCCTTTTGACCTTCACCGTAGCTTGGTTAGAGTGTATTGGACTTGTGGGGAAGGATGGCGCAATTTTCGAGGCAATTGTCTGTGATTTGAGTGAGAAAATGAGATTTTTGGAAGTTCATAAGTGTTGGGTTGCCTAAAGTCAACATCGGGTGAAATTGTGTCATTTTGGGAATTTCGTCAGTTCCATTTGCTCCGGAATATTGAATATAGGTTGGTTGTGTAATTGGTCCAGTTCCAGAGGGTCTTGGGGCATTTTTGTCATTTGGTTGGAAAGTTGGATTTTGGTCGTTCGGGGCTGACTTTGTCAAGAATACCTCTGTTGGGAATTCCGAGTGCGCGAGTGCGTTCGTAGCGCGTTTTTACATGTGTCTGCATATTTGGTTTTTATCGGAAAGGTTCTGGGAGAGTCTCGGGATTTCGGGGTGTGAGAGTCAAAACCAGATTTTTGTTGGCTCTGGTGTGCGCGCTAGGACGAGGTTGGTTCCGCCCCTGCGTGTCACGATCCAAACCGATGAGCCGCAACGAGCACCCGACCACTACTGATCGAGCACCCCTAAACTCACTCCCACTCTGTACTAAACGACTTGGTGGACCACTTTGATTGATATTCCACTACTACAGTTCGTGGTAGCATTTATATGCTAGATCTTATCTCAGAATTCCACGAAACACGCATATGGATATGTATATGTAAGCATACTAGCAGAGGATGACAACGCAAACCAACTTGGTCACCGTATATACTGTTCAAAAATTAAGAGACAACTGAAAGCACATGACGACCCCCACTATATATATACACTGTCTACAGACCTCTATGGAATATAGACTACAAAAAGGACAGGACAAGGCCCTGCCATACCCATATATGTACATGTCAAAAGGCATACCAAAGGGCTAGAGCTCTGGTCTAAATAGAGCTTGCTGGCTGGAACTGGAAAGAGGTCCTACTGGTCTGGCTCACTCGGCTGGCTATCTGAACCTGCGGGCATGAACGCAGCATCCACAAGACAGGACGTCAGTACGAACGGAGTACTGAGTATGTAAGGCATATATGATAACATAATGAAGAAGTATAGAAGACATAAGAAAGGTGTATAACAGTAACTGCTTGCCTCTTAAGGCAGAATCATGCATGCTCACCTTTACCTTTTAAACATATTATACACACATACATAAACTGTCTGAATCAAATAACATCATTAGCCCGCGTCTGGGCCTCCTGCGTCTGGGGTAATTATCTCACGCCGCCCACTAGTGGTGCTGCCTGTGCCATATAGACACAATGTTACTTATCATTATCCATAAGCCGCCCACTACGCCCACCATAGTGGTGCTGCCTGGCCGTATAGGCACGGTGTAATCATCCATAAGCTGCCCACTACGCTCACCGTAGTGGTTCTTCCCGGCCGTATAGGCGCGGTGTAATCATCATAACATAAGCATGCATAAGAGCCCAATCAAAAGCTATGACTCTATCGGAGTGACGTAAGGTCGCTAACCTCTGATTATATTATGGAATAATCGTGACCGTCATGTCTCACCTTGAAGGAACTAGCATTATGAGGTGAGACTATCAATGAAGAATAACATCAAGGGAAAACATAGAATAAGATCATAAATCTCATAAAGCGTCAATTCATACACTTTGGAGCCTTTACAAATAGGGTCATCATCAATGAATAAAATGGAGAAAATTAAGAAGTAGCTCAACATTCTCATATTCACATTGAACTCATAAGCTTGGGATTCTTAAACATGAAATTGTCGTCATCATGATCATCATAGAAATATTCTCATCTTTGACATCATCGTTATCATTTTAAAAACATGTCCATCGTTGTTGTCATAAGAGCTTACAGAGTCATAAATCTCTGGTTTGGAAAATACGGACATTTTGGAAAGCATTTATGGATTATCAGAAAAGGAGTCATGCCCTTGAATCATGAAATTCTAACTTTTAGACATAAGGAGGTTATGGAAATATTTATGGAATCATAACATAGGAATCATGCCTTTGAAAGAAAGAAACAAGGCTTAACATTCCTAAAAATTCACGTCTCGGTTCTTCCACCTATTTTCGGTCTTGCAATCTTCATCCAAGAGGATTCACACTATCGTTAGACTCACTATTGGTCTTAACTTTTTATGACACAAATGCCCCTCTGTGTTTGCTGAGCTTTAAGGACTGATTTTTAATGAAGAAAAAAATGGGATTTTCCCCCTTTATAAGGTTCAAATTCGGGTCGGGTCACTATAGCAGTTTACTGTAGAAGGTCGGTTACTGTAGCAGTACTGTAGCACGCGTTTCTGCTTTGTCAGCCGAACTTGTAACGTCCATAATTCTCTACTCCGATGTCCTATCAATGAGCAGTTTGTTGTGTTGGAAATTAGACTCGACGAACTTCATTTTAGGCTTTTTTTCACTTCAAAACACTTCATATGCTAAGAGATATTATTCCCCCAAGTTGGACCAAAATTTTCACACGAAACTTTTTCCATCCTTTCTCCAAAGTCGTACTACTCCATTTCTTCCCCTCATTTCCTTATAAAACCTTCCGGTATACCTTATATACATCCTTCACTCATTAAATACACTTAATAATGCTTGCTCTTTATATTCCAAAGTGGTTTTACTTAATCATAACTCAACGTACTTATGTTTCAAATTTGATAAGTGTTTCTTCGAAGATACGGGGTGTAACATCCTTCCCCCCTTAAAAACATTCATCCTCGAATGTTGTAATGCGCCGATCCTCAATAGACTCATTGAATTGTTTTGTTCAATTACCGTATACTTATACTATAATTTGGTCAGTTTCGTCCAGTTCTTTCTTAGTTCTTTATCAAATTCATTTGTGAGTCGTACTGTCTTCAATCCTCATGTATATAATCACAAGTCAACTAGTATTCCGTTCTCATTCTGTCTCCATTCCTGTGGTTTAACTGGCCATACCACGGCTACTCGCCGTCTTGCGAGCATCCTTCCTCTTCGTTCCTCATTTCTTTAGTAACGAATAACTCCCTTGCTCGAATACAACACTTTCTTTTGTTGACTTCTCCGATACTATCTTGGCTATCCCCACTTGTACTTGTTGAGCCTAGATACATGCTAGATTATCCCCTTGGAATTCATCAGCCAAGCTCTTTGATTCATCGTAAATGTTCTTATACTAACGTCCAGCTGCTTGTTCAGCGGTACTCCTCTACTGACAAATCCTTACTCTTAATAGTTATGTTTCTTCAACCATCCATCTTAATTCCTTTCCATGATCAGTTATAACCATATCCTCAATATAATCTATTAACGATTCCTAATGTTCCATCACCATCTTTATTATTCCTCGTAGCAGGATTATATATCGCGATGAACTAATAATCATAGTTCGAACTGGTCTATAGCTCATAATATCTTCGAGTTCTTGTCAAAACTCTCCCTTTAATTCTTTTGCCTCAAATCTTGCAATATAACTTATAATTATAAAGTTAGGGCAATTCTCACTTTACCACAGCTTCTTTTCCAACATCGGTATGATATACTTACCCTTGACTTCCTTATTCCAGTGATCACTTAGTTAGCTGTCATTCCTTGTTGGCTTTTCCGGTGTGTCCATTCCCATTTTGCGGGGCATAACCTTACGCTGATAGTTCATATAATTCTATAATACATACCCTTATACTCAGTATGGTTAGTGACTCGTGATATACTTTCTAATTTCTGGTGATGCTGCTGCCTTTCTATCTATACCCACATCGTTCTTCCTCCATTTAGAGATCGCCACACCGCTTATCGTTACTCTTTTGTTAAGATTCTCATATTTTTCCTTTAATATCAAGATTTTCTTCCGTTGTAACCCAAAGTGTCCTTTGTACTCATCATCCATTTCGTTATTCTCTTTGTAGTTAGCTTGCAGACCTTTCTTACTCTCTTTATTACTTTTTAGGATACGTTGCTGCCTATTTAGGTGCGGCACAAATTTCCCTGCTCTAGAAATATCATATCTCACGTCCGCATGAAGATCCATTTTTAATTCCCTTTCATACCTGCTTTGTGGTATGCTTATCTTTAATTCGTCTCTGCTCCCTCTTAATGCATTCTTGATATGCCACTACGTCCCAAATTTTGGCCTCTTTAAGTTAACATCTTTCTTTCCTTGGAATTTTGACAATGCCATACCTCATTTCAGGACTAGATCTGCTCTCCCCCCCCCCCCCCCCCCCCCCCCTTTTAAGGGTGTTCTTATACACTAGTAACTCCTGAGTATCAGTAATCTTCGGCCAACCCTAATACCAGAATTCTCTCATCGTATAGCTTGACTTATTTTCCTTTCTGCTAATCGAGGGCTTTGCATTTAAACGAAGCGCTTATGCATTACATATCCATTATCGCTGCCCCTTTTTTTTAAGGCCCTTCTAGTTCTACCTTTTACGACTGAACATTTCCCGAATCAACGAGTTAATGGGGACATTGGAATCCATCAAAACATTCTACGGAGCGTTTGGTCACACTTTGCTCTTTTTATCCCTCGTCTTCCTCCAAAGCAGCTACCATCTCTACCCATGAAGTAATCGAATTTCGGGGCAGCTTCTCGAATCATGTTCTTGCCTCTCCAGCTAAGGAATATTTGAATAACCTCAACCGAATAGCATCTTGTGGAACGTTGTTCTGGATGTGATTAGCACACACATCCACAAAATTCTGCAAATGACGTTGAGGGTCATTCTCAGTAGAGTTCCGAAAGTATCCTTCAAGTTTCAACAGCTGGTATAGAGAGGAGTCAATTTTCACAGTAGCAGCTCCAACTCGAGGTTGAACAATAGCAGATGCATAGTCTTCCTCTGGAACAAGTTCAGCGAAAATATTCTCATCATCTGATTCATTCGCTTAATTGTTCAACCGATTCCCCTGGTTACCAGCAGGTTGATTTTGCTGATTTTGATTCATGTTCACCTGGTTTACACAGAGTAGCAAACAAGGTGTGATGGAATAAGCAAAAGACTTTAATCAAAGCAAATACTATTTAGTAATTTCAAAACCGTATTCCCCGGCAACGGCGCCAAAATTTGATACGCTCAAATTACATCTATTAATGGTGTAACACGGACGTTGTCAAATATAGTAACCCAACAAGGTTGGGGTCGAATCCCACAGGGAATATGGTGTGAAAAGGTTACTAAAGTCGTAGGATGCTAAGTTCTAGGTCTAATGTCTTAATCCGAATATTTTGGTAAAAGTTGTTTTTTTGTATAACTAATTGCTATCTATTGCTTTGGTGGAAATTTATGGTAAAAGAAACTAAGGTTGTGTCCCCGCTAGATAGGGTGTATGATCATGGGTGCTGATCTTGATATACTTCTAATGGATCATTATATGAATGCACTTAATCTCTATGTGAGTCTCTACTATTTCCCAATAAATAAAGATTATGTCTTTCTATGATTTTCCCAAATATAAGAAAGTAACTATGAAGAACGATTAATCATGCCAAGTAAATTCTTCTTATTCCTAAGTGAATTTATTAAACAAAGTTTAAAGCTTTGAGTCCTTGTTAGTTATTCTTACCAACCCTAATTATTTTCCCAAATAAATCAAGGTTTATGGCTTTAATCAATGTTTGCAACCATTAATTATGAATGAAGAATGAAGAATAACTAAACCCTAATAATCCATTATGTGTATATCAATCACAAACCAATCACAAAACACCCATCATTGGGTTCGCAAACCTAGTAAGGGAAATTAGCTACTCATAGAAGAAGAAGAACAATAAGAAATAATGGGAAGCATAATGCTTACAATTGATTGATTGGACTTGAGAAGTTACTTGTAATTGTTTGTAATTTCCAAAAACATTCAAAACTATGAGTAACTAATGCTAAGGAATAATAAAACTGAGTTCTGTAGTAAGGTATTGACAAGAGACCTAAAATCAGGTATTTATAAGAGTCCCAGCCGTGCAAAATAGGATTGGCAAAATTGCCCTCGACGGAACAATGTACGGACCATACATTTTGTACGGTCCGTAGAATTATTAAAAGTCTTCCGTAAATCTCTCCAGTTGCCAAATTGCACGAACCAATTTTACGGACCGTAAATATTATACGGTCCGTATAATTTGCCGTAAATCCTCTTCTCTTTTAAGACTCTTCTGGAACCAACATACGGTGAGTTTTACGGACCGTTATACGGTCCGTACTTCTTCCCGGACTTCTACTTCAAGTTTGAACCCTTTCTGTTAAGTTTCTACGCTGGATTTCACGGACCGTGAATTTTATACGGTCCGTATGTTCCTTCGTAAGATCCGGCTGCAGTTAGTTTTCTCTTCTTTTCACAACGTTTTACTCCATTTACTTGACTTGCTCCCGAAATACGTCAAACATCTGCAACATGTCACAAACACATCAAAAATACCAAAACTTGCTTAAAAACAAGTAAAACTCATAGCCAAAAAGCATCGAATGTGCCATAATTTCACGACACATCAACACCCCAACTTAAAGTCTTTGCTTGTCCTCAAGCAAGTCGCACAACACAATGACTCAATCTACCACTTAGATATTGCAGAGTACTGATGTCTACATTGGTTTTGACTCTGAACTCCTGGCATGCACGTTTTCCTTCCACAGACCACCCCATTTCCTATTTTAACCCATATGCACCACTCGAGAATATTATGACTAACAATGAAGCTTCAATGCATGACATTACATTATCGAACATATTATGATGCACACAAACGCTACTTTAGACGGTCACTTTATTTTGCTCAATTCTCATCCTTATGCCCTCACACAGACCAAAGAATGTCCCAACACACATATATACAACAAGAAAGGGACGAAGATGAAAGAGAGGAGAAAAACACTCACACTCACAAAGAAATTCATATTTACACATGCAAATACCATAGGCTTGCCCTTATTTTCTATGTTCTCATCGTAGGCTCGTTCGGTTGTGATCACATTAGGACTAGTTTCGGCTTGTAATGTAGGATTAGGGACGGGTAGAATACTTTTTGGATATTAGTGACTCACCCTCCTTGACGCTACAACATCTCTTCACCTTGATTCGCCTCTTTTCTTTCCAACCCCTTTATTTTCTTTCAAGTTTTCGACCTCGATGTGGTTTTATTCCTATCCAACTGACAATTCTTTTTGCGTTTCAATTTTTTGATTTTTTTTTATTTTTTATTTTATTTTATCTATATATATGCAACTACCACATCGACTCTCTACTAGCAAACTCCACCACCCCTAACATATGTTCTTACATCTACTTCACATTTAATTCACCCCCAACTTAGGCGCTTTGCCTCGTCTTTCTAGTAGTATCAAGGAGGGAACGAGTGCGAAGATGGATATATTTCACAACGGGTGAGGTTTCATTCGATGTATCAAGAAAAAGGTCAAAAGGCTCAAAAGGGAAACTAGTGATATTTTCAGCTTTTGGTGAGGCTTATTTAGGCAAAGTGACTATTTACACAAAGAAAGCCTAAGATCATTTCACAACCAAACTAACTTTCGGATTTCAAACAAGACCAACCAGGCAAGTTCTAGATTATACATGCTTAAACAGAATTAAATTAACACTCACACACACATTGGCATAAGGACAATCATTTTTACACTTGTGACCTCCTAAGTAGTCATTCATCACACACAATACCCCAATAATCACAATGTCATATAAAGAATCAATCATGTCAAACAATAACTGTTCTAAGTATGCATTTTTAAAAATTCCGAGGGGTCCAAAATTTCAAACAAACCACAACACATGCCATCAGTTACAAAGTAACACCATATAAGTCAAAATTACTCTACTCAACCTAAGCAACATCCTAAACATGCCAGTTTCAACAAAAATAAAACCCCCCTCTGGAAAAGAACTCTGGCAAAGAAAAGCCTAGGGGGTTCCTAAACACATATTGACACTATACTACTATCAAATAGTCCCACCCCCAACTAAAGAAGCATGCACTGCCCTCAGTGCATCAGTGTAAGCAAAAACAAAACAAGGGATAGGACTACCTGAGGCACACTATGTGTGGTGCTCCTCCTGCTGAGCTCCCACTGCATCAGTCTCAGTGGGTACTGGGTCAATTATGCTGCTGGGAGGCTCGGTCTGAGTCTGCGGAAGTGGGTCCGCTGGTAGAACAGAAGTCCCGGCCTCCTCTGGTACCTGAGTGCTAGGTACCGTCTGCTCAACAGGGGGATCCAAACTGCTCGATGCCCCTGTGTAGTGGAAATCCACCATAGATTGCCGTGTGGCAAGACGCAGCTGGCGCTCTTCTAACTCCACTATGTCGACCTCTTCATCATCATCCTCTGCCCTCGGCCTCTTGCCTCTATCTTGGGTGGAGGGCTCCTCCCTAGAAAGTCGCACCACTGGCACTAAGGATGCCAAGTCAATCGGCATAGCTGATTGGGAGGGGCTCTCAAACATTACCCCCTCCTTGACCTGAGGTGCAAGGACATCGTCCGTGAGCTGAGTAATATCCCTCTTCACTGATCTCAGGTCTGCTGATTGCGATACCCTCTCCAACTTAAGTACTCGTCTCTCAATCCCATCAATTCTGGAGTGAATTTGATGGTGAGACTGGGTAAGGGATTCCTGTAGCGGCTCTAGCTCCTTCCGAACTGCCCGTGCTATAACTTCCTCCAACTCCCCTAGTAGGCTAATGATCTGTCGATCGGCTCTGTTTGCCTTTACATAGGAGTCATGGAAGTTCTGTCTGTTGAATGGAATCATTATACCTCCAGGAAGTGCCGTAGACGTGGAAGTGGCCCTTGTAGCAGGTGGTGCAGTCGTGGGAACCGGCTCAGTAGCAACACCAGGAGCTGCGGAGAAGGTGGGGCTCGACGATGACTCCGGACCCGCTGTAGGAGCTGGTACTGTCATGGCAGCAGTCTCAAAACCCGCAGTGGTCTCCTCTAATGTCGTACCCTCCTCCTCATGCTGATCATACTCATATGACACAACTTCTGGGGCTGTCACACCCCATCGGGCTGCTGCCAACCTATCCTTAACCTCTTTATCTTTGCTCTTTATCAAACTGGAGATGTGTTTTTCCTCCAGCTTATGGTCCCATTATGGAAACTGCTGGATGTCAGGCTGCAGACAAAGGGCCGTAATCAAGCATGGGAAAACCAATGAAAGACCAGGCTGAGTTGCCCGCACTCGAACCTCATCAGCTATCAATTTTCCTACATCAACTGTATACCGGGACATGATGGAAGCCACTACAATCGCCTTGTCACGACCCCACTAGAAGTCGTGACGGGTACCCGATACTACTATACCGAGTACCTCTTATCTCGCATCTTACTCTTACTACTGAGTGGGCCGTATGGACGATACCGTCATTACTTTACTCAGCACCATCATCAATAGCATACTCGTAAACAAGTGTCAATAAACTTTACTAACATATTATACAGCGACAAGGACGAACAAGATTGTGAAACATCTGACTGCACATATCTGTCTACGAGCCTCTAAACAAGATACATAGATGCACAAGGAGGGCCGGGTTCTGCCGTGCCCAAATATATACACAAAAGTAGTACCGATAAACTGAAGCTCCAGAACAACTAGAGCGCTCTCAATATATCGCTGGTGGAGCTCCTAGGGATCGAACCCGTCTACCTGCTTACCTGCGTGGCATGAAACGCAGCGTCCACAAGAAGGGACGTCAGTACGAGTAATGTACCGAGCATGTAAGGCATGAATAATAACATACGAGGGATACATAGCATGAATAATGACATAAAGGAAATATAGAGCATATCATGAGATAGAAGAGCAACCTGTACATATGAGTGCCTTTTGGCGGGTACCATGCATGCTTAGTGCCGCGGAACGTGCAGCCCGATCCATTTATATATTATATTGCTGCGGAACGTGCAGCCCGATCCATTTATATATATTATATTGTTGCGGAGCGTGCAGCCCGATCCATTTATCCATATATCCCGCGTCCGGGACGATATCATATTATACCAACTAATCAGGTGGCTATGCGTCTATAGCGCCTCACCTTTTCCCTTACCCCATATACTTATACATATATCATGTTCATGTATCATATACATATATCATGTAAGCAGCATGCAGGAGAGCCCAAAGAATGTTATGTCTCTATCGGAGTGACGTAAGGTCGGTAACCTCCGAATATATTATGGAATAATCATCATGGCTTTGTCTCACCTTGAAGGCTCAAAAACAAGTTTCGAGTCAATCCGATTTAGCATAAGAAAGTTATGAGCGTTTGAAGTACAGAACCTTCTACGAACGTTTCAGAAGCCATTTTTGGAAAATCAAAGTAACAATCATGTTAGGTACCTTTCGAATATCGTTACGGATCAAATCAGATAGAGCTTTTGGAACCATATGTACGCATCAAAATGTATCAAAGACTCGATGGAATAATCAAACGTGCTATCATTTGAAAATCAAGACATTAGTCATATCAATTATCTCTCGAATGCCATTCGGAAACATATCAACCGGACTTCGGACATTATAGATACGCATCAAGACCATATGAACCAGCTTATGGAAATCAAGAACGTTAGCCATCCTAGTGGCTCTAAGAATAGGAATCTCTTTGAAGTCATACATATGCGTCACCTACTTGTTTCATAATGATCATGCCAAAAGAAAGAAAGGGTAAGCCTTACATACGTTGCCCGCTTCTTAAGCTAATCCGAATTTAAATCCTTGGCTTCGCAAGATCTACAACAATATTAGTATATACCGAACATTAGCTATAGATACTTAAAAGTTCAATCTTCAACCAATACTTTATTTGCAGAAATTTCGGCAGCATTTCCCTGTAAATAAAACTAACCCCGAGAATCCAACTCGGCCAAATCATCAACAACAATACCAACAGTTATTCTAACAATATCCATAATCAATTCAAAACGCATACTAACGTTAGCAACTTCTTTCTGCAAACTTCGATGGCGTTTCATTTATGGTCAATTCACAATTGCTCACATATTCAAGTACTAACCAAAACCATTCAAACAATATTCAAGAACACTTCAAACAATCCGCACAATATTCAAAATAATCCAACCAATATGCCATTCCACCCGAAATCTTCCAAATGCAACAAGAACGATAACAACACATTTCCTTCCTTCAAGTTCATGAACCATACCAACAATTTACACACTAACAACATCATTTTCCATAAATACAAGAAATGATTTTTTTTTAACATCACATTAGCTTCTAAACAACTCTCATATACTTACAACTTCAACTAGAATCATCAAACTTTCATTTCCATCATAGATTCCATTACAACATCCACCAAAATACTAAGTAAAATTTGATTCATTCTCTTCCACACCACACCATACCTACACGGCCACATATAACATTCATATTTTCATGAATTTCATCCACTTTTACATACTACAACATACATAATTATCCATAACATATAAGAAGAGGATTAAACCTTACCTTTTTCCCTTAACTTCTCACTTGGCTAGGATTTGTAGCTTGCAAGAATAAATGTTTTACTTGCTCCAATGACCACTTCACTTTGCTAGGGACCTTCCAATTGGTTGTTTAGCTAGAAGAAAATAATTTTTGATCAATTTTTTCTCCAAGGTTCTTATTTGGTTGGGTATGGCCGAATGGCCTCTTATTTTTCTCCTTTTTTTTTTTGTTCTCCAAGTTTCTTGAAATTTCTAGGGATAAAGATGAAAAATATGATGACTTAGTCATCTTTTATCTTATTCATTAAGCTTCTATGTGGGACTAAGCCCACTCCATTTACACGGTCTAATTGGCCTATTATTTCAAGAATTTCAAGTTTTCCAAAATCAACTTTTAACCCCAAATTTTCCTTAAGATTTCCATAGGCCACCTTGTGAATTTCCCTTTTTACCCCTAGCTTTACTTAATATTTCCACATCAAAAAATTTCATACACAACTTGTGTATTAAACAAGATCAAAATATAGCCTTGTCCTTAACTTCTTGCATTTGTCTTGAATTATCCGAATGTACAAAATGCGTGATATAACATCCTCCCCCCCTTTAGAACATTCGTCCTCGAATGTTGAACTGGCCTCATGGTGTATTATAATACTTCGGGGAGGTCTTCTTTATAGTTGTCACATACGATCACTTAACATATCCGTTTTAGAAGCTTAGGTTGCCTGTAGGCCATGGGACGATTAACTTAGTTCCGCCAACATCGAACCAACCGATTGGTGACTTGCACTTCTTGCTATACAAAGCTTCATATGGTGCCGTCTCGGTTGTCCTTTTTATATTTGTTGACCTCTCCAGGTGTCTTCCGTATTTTCTCCCTATATCTGCCTCATATTACACTCGTTGTCAATTTATTTCTACGTCCTTTCCTTCATGCCCGTTCTCTATCTTTCATCCCGTTTTTTTTATAGTCGAACCTCTCGATCTTCACATGAATCTCTCATTCCACACAATGGGGGTTTTTTTTTTTTTGGTCAACTGCTCATTATCCTGGTCCTTCCTTTGATATTTCTGATACTTCGAAGCTCCTTACTCTCTACGTACTCACTTTCTTTTTGTTCCCGAATATCACTGTATTAGGACTTTCGAGCCTTAACTAGTGGTAGATCCAGTATCAGTTTTACCCTGTAACATCTGTACTTATGTCTTTCACTCTGTCTCTTGAATTCCGTTCGGTTAGTGTCTTCTATACATCGCAACACTGGTTGCTGGGATTCACCTATCGATCGATACAGTCACAAATGAGATGTCATATGTATATATATATGTATATTTACTACCATTTCGCTCACAAACATTTCCAAACGCTATTCAAACTTACTCTGATTCCAGAGCTGTGTTGCGCCTTTTTCCTTTTCACCAGTCTAGTCCGTCTCAGCCTACGCGACCCCTATAAGGTTTCTAACCGCTCCACATACTCTAATTTCCTTTAGGTTGCCCTAATTTCACATTCGTCTCCTATATCTACATTTATAGAACTTTTACTACACTTCCCAGGGGGTCACCCATCCTAAAATTGCTCTCACCCTAGCACGCTTAACCTCGAAACTTTAATGCATTTCGGTGCCCTAATGCTGGTATATTAGCATCCACTTCCCCACATGACCTTTATCACGTAATCTGGAGCAGGTTGGGGTCTTGACGACTTCCGAAACACTCTCGTAATGCATCTCTCCTTAACAATTACTATTTTAGCCTTCGCAATCCCCAACATTCACCTTTCACCTATTCGTACGACTACCTTTCGTCCTGGATTTCCAGATTCCCAAGAGTGGCGAAAGCACCTTGGTCACCAACAGGCATAGACATCCCAAACCGTTTGATTTAGCTCGGGTTTCAACCCAATACGTTCAGCAATACAAAGAGCGATATATGATAGAGTAGAATCTAGATCAATCAACACATACACATCATAGGAGAATGTCGATAGTGTACCTGTAGCCACGTCTGGGGAATATTCAAGATCCTGCCGTCCCGCCAATGCATATATACGGTTCTGAGGACCGCCGGAACTAGGTGCCCCTCCTCTGCTTCGTCCACGGCTTGTTGGAGCCTGGGAAGTCTGTCCAGGAGGGCGCACGGATGATGATGAACCAATTGTCGACCCGGCGGGTTGAGCTTTGTCTTCCTCATTCCTCAGTGGGCAATCACGCATCAAATGGCCAACTCGACCACAAGTCAAACAAGCACCTGTACCTGCGTGACACTCTCCAGAGTGTGGCCTGTCACACCGAGTACATCATGGTAGGGGTGGCATCGTCCTGCTAGAATCAGCTCTATACTGGGACTCTGAAGCTTTGGCACTCTAGCCTGGGCCTGAATAAGTAGGACGATCAAATCTTCTACTCGCAAATCGAGGAGGTGCGCTGGCCGCTGATTGGCCTGAATACCTGGAATGCTGCTGTGCCTGTCCCCCTCTATACTCACTTCTAGTTTCGAAGGATTTGGCCCTTTTCCTGGGACCCCTATCAGAATAACGTTCACCTCTCTGCAGCTGCTGCTGTTCCTCCAGGTTTTGGACGTGGGCCTGGATACGAGCGATATTCATTGCATCCTGGAGTGAAGCCGTCAAGCAATCCTTAACTAAATGTGGCCCCAACCCACTCACGAACCGATGTACACGATCTCCCATATCGGCCACCATGGCTGGGGCATACCTGGCAAAAGAGTTAAAACGGAGACTATATTCCCAGGCGCTCATATTTCCCTGTTTGAGATTCAAAAACATATTGGCTCAAGCCCGTCGAACCTCCGGTGGTAAGTAATGTCGCAGGAATGCTTCGGTAAACTCTTGCCAAACTGGGGGAAGTGCATTTGCTCCCCTTGAAGATATCCAAGTGTTATACCACTGGACCGCTACATCTCGCAATCTATATAAAGACAACTCTACTGACTCTGTATCCGAAACATGTATTATCCTCAGTGTCCTCAGCATCTCGTCTATGAAACCTTACGGGTCTTCCTCGGGTTTCGATCCAAAAAACTCCGGAGGATTCAGGGTGATAAAATCACGGGCTCTTGCACTCACCGCCCTGTCTCCTTGGCCCGTACCTTGCCGCTGAGCTTGTGCGGAAACTAACTGGGTTCGCAACTGAATAGCTTATGTTATCTGCTGGTCCGAAGCTGCTGGCGGTGGAACTGGAGGTACTGGGGCTGGAGCTGAAACTCCTTCCTGCTCTGCTGACACGGGGGGAGCATGAGAAGTCTGAGGAGGAGCTTCGTTGTGAGACTCACCTTCTTCTACTTCCGCCGGTGGCTCCCGTTCAACTCTTCTTCCAGCCACCGTCTTGCCCTTCTGGGCCGTCGTAGCTTTCCTCTTCACCGGCATTACTGAAACCATAACACATGATTAAGAAAAGAACATGGAAACCTGGTAACATAGCTCTATCGCACGATCTAGAGTACAAAGAAGGTCAGATTTCCTAAATGCCCTGTAGCCCCCTGTTTATTAGTGTGGCGCGCTACACACCCACAAACAGGACTCTACTGGACACGGCTCGTAGACAACCCCTAGGACGAACTGCTCTGATACCACTTTTGTCACGACCCCACTAGAAGTCGTGACGGGTACCCGATACTACTATACCGAGCACCTCTTATCTCGCATCTTACTCTTACTACTGAGTGGGCCGTATGGACGATACTGCCATTGCTTTACTCAACACCATCATCAATAGCATACTCGTAAACAAGTGTCAATAAACTTTACTAACATATTATACAGCGACAAGGACGAACAAGATTGTGAAACATCTGACTGCACATATCTGTCTACGAGCCTCTAAACAAGATACATATATGCACAAGGAGGGCCGGGTTCTGCCGTGCCCAAATATATAAACAAAAGTAGTACCGATAAACTGAAGCTCCAGAACAACTGGAGCGCTCTCAATATATCGCTGGTGGAGCTCCTAGGGATCGAACCCGTCTACCTGCTTACCTGCGTGGCATGAAACGCAGCGTCCACAAGAAGGGACGTCAGTACGAGTAATGTACCGAGTATGTAAGGCATGAATAATAACATACGAGGGATACATAGCATGAATAATGATATAAAGGAAATATAGAGCATATCATGAGATAGAAGAGCAACCTGTACATATGAGTGCCTTTTGGCGGGTACCATACATACTTAGTGCTGCGGAACGTGCAGCCCGTTCCATATATATATATATATATATATATATACCATATAGTTGCGGAACATGCAGCCCGATCCATTTATATATTATATTGCTGCGGAACGTGCAGCCCGATCCATTTATATATATTATATTGCTGCGGAGCGTTCAGCCCAATCCATTTATGCATATATCCCGCGTCCGGGCATCCCGCGTCCGAGACGATGTCATATTATACCAACTAATCAGGTGGCTATGCGTCTATAGCGCCTCACCTTTTCCCTTACCCCATATACTTATACATATATCATGTTCATGTATCATATACATATATCATGTAAGCAGCATGCACGAGAGCCCAAAGAATGTTATGTCTCTATCGGAGTGACGTAAGATCGGTAACATCCAAATATATTATGGAATAATCATCATGGCTTTGTCTCACCTTGAAGGCTCAGAAACAAGTTTCGGGTCAATCCGATTTAGCATAAGAAAGTTATGAGCGTTTGAAGTACAGAACCTTCTACGAACATTTCAGAAGCCATTTTTGGAAAATCAAAGTAACAATCATGTTAGGTACCTTTCGAATATCGTTATGGATCAAATCAGATAGAGCTTTTGGAACCATATGTACGCATCAAAATGTATCAAAGACTCGATGGAATAATCAAACGTGGTATCATTTGAAAATCAAGACATTAGTCATATCAATTATCTCTCGAATGCCATTCGGAAACATATCAACCGGACTTCGGACATCATAGATACGCATCCAGACCATATGAACCAACTTATGGAAATCAAGAACGTTAGCCATCCTAGTGGCTCTAAGAATAGGAATCTCTTTGAAGTCATACATATACGTCACCTACTTGTTTCATAATGATCATGCCAAAAGAAAGAAAGGGTAAGCCTTACATACGTTGCCCGCTTCTTAAGCTAATCCGAATTTAAATCCTTGGCTTCGCAAGATCTACAACAATATTAGTATATACCGAACATTAGTTATAGATACTTAAAAGTTCAATCTTCAACCAATACTTTATTTGCAGAAATTTCGGCAGCATTTCCCTGTAAATACAACTAACCCCGAGAATCCAACTCGGCCAAATCATCAACAACAATACCAACAGTTATTCTAACAATATCCATAATCAATTCAAAACGCATACTAACGTTAGCAACTTCTTTCTGCAAACTTCGACGGCGTTTCATTTATGTTCAATTCACAATTGCTCACATATTCAAGTACTAACCAAAACCATTCAAACAATATTCAAGAACACTGCAAACAATCCGCACAATATTCAAAATAATCCAACCAATATGCCATTCCACCCGAAATCTTCCAAATGCAACAAGAACTATAACAACACATTTCCTTCCTTCAAGTTCATGAACCATACCAACAACTTACACACTAACAACATCATTTTCCATAAATAGAAGAAATGATTTTTTTTTAACATCACATTAGCTTCTAAACAACTCTCCAATACTTACAACTTCAACTAGAATCATCAAACTTTCATTTCCATCATAGATTCCATTACAACATCCACCAAAATACTAAGTAAAATTTGATTCATTCTCTTCCACAGCACACCATTCCTACACGGCCACATATAGCATTCATATTTTCATGAATTTCATCCACTTTTACATACTACAACATACATAATTATCCATAACATATAAGAAGAGGATTAAACCTTACCTTTTTCCCTTAACTTCTCACTTGGATAGGATTTGTAGCTTGCAAGAATAAATGTTTTACTTGCTCCAATGACCACTTCACTTTGCTAGGGACCTTCCAATTGGTTGTTTAGCTAGAAGAAAATAATTTTTGATCAATTTTTTCTCCAAGGTTCTTGTTTGGTTGGGTATGGCCGAATGGCCTCTTATTTTTCTCCCTTTTTTTTTGTTCTCCAAGTTTCTTGAAATTTCTAGGGATAAAGATGAAAAATATGATGACTTAGTCATCTCTTATCTTATTCATTAAGCTTCCATGTGGGCCTAAGCCCACTCCATTTACATGGCCCAATTGGCCTATTATTTCAAGAATTTCAAGTTTTCCAAAATCAACTTTTAACCCCAAATTCTCCTTAAGATTTCCATAGGCCACCTTGTGAATTTCCCGTTTTACCCCTAGCTTTACTTAATATTTCGACATAAAAAATTTTCATACACAACTTGTGTATTAAACAAGATCAAAATATAGCCTTGTCCTTAACTTCTTGCAATTGTCTTGAATTATCCGAATGTACAAAATGCGGGATATAACATCCTCCCCCCCTTTAGAACATTCGTCCTCGAATGTTGAACTGGCCTCATGGTGTATTATAATACTTCGGGGAGGTACTTCTCTCATTTGGTCAGTTCTGTTCCCCGCCAATCTATAGTCTAACTCATCAGTGTTTGTTGACGGCTCATAGTTGTCCCCGAAGTAAAAACGGTTGATGGCCTTGCTGGAGAAATCAATCCTCACACCTCTAATAGTCACCTTTTGGAGCCGTACCACTGTCTTTGCCTGTTGGGATGGCCTGTACCTGTTGTTGATCTCCACCGTATAATTTGCGTATAATTCTCTCACAATAGATGGTACATATGTGCCGAGTGGCTGTCTAAGGAATCCCCATCCATGGTGATCAATGATAGCCTGTATGGTTGGGAAGTGTTCCAACCCTTCGAAACTGATCCACCGCTCCTCATAGATGTTCCGGCGGAAACCCTGTCCTCCTTCCTTGTGCTCTAGCCCTTTGTCATATATTTCTTTCGAGCCTTGGACCGAGAACCTAACAGCATGATCAGACCGCTCCTTCATTCTGTTCTCATTTAGGCGTGCCGCCTCTTCAGCATCAGATTCTGCCGTTGCATTAGTCGCCTCTTCAGCGACAGATTCTGCCGGTGCATTAGTCGCCTCTTCTCGACTAGGAAGGTCAGGAGAGCTTGATGAGTGGTCCCCATCACTGCTGCTCCCCAGATCAGACGGGGAATGTGCCTGGGTTTGGGCTGCTCTTCGCAACCTTGTAGTCCGTTCAACAGGAGCTTGGTCTTCATCGCGGAGCCTAGTTTGGACTTGGGTTCGGCCTCGCCCTCGACCTTGTCCTGTGCCCTGAGCATGAACTTTTTTCATTAGCCATACCTGGCCCTTTTCGCTTCTTAATCTACGACTGTATAACTTTCACGGGTCGTAGATCTGCGACGGTATATCGATCTGACGATCCTTGATTCACGCCAGAATCTATGGTTCGTATAAAATGTACGGTCTGTAATTTATGGCGTAAATCAAGGACAGAGAGAGCTTTTACCAGAATCATGTTCTACGCTTCCATCTACGGACTATCCAATTTATACGGACCGTAGATTCTGGCGTAGATCATTCACAAAGAGCCATGTTTTCCTATTCTTAATCTACGCTTCCATCTACGGACCGTATAATTTATATGGACCGTAGATTCTGGCGTAGATCGTCTCCAGTGTCTATTCTCTGCATCCTGCACCGAAACAAACATTACCCTATATGCTGAAAACAACAACAAAATGAAAAATAAACATTACACTTGGGTTGCCTCCCAAGAAACGCGTGATTTAACGTCGCGGCACGACGGTGGTGACCATTCACTCCTTATCTTGGTACACCAGATCATTGTTTGTTTCGAGGTGCTTCAACCTGTATCTGTCACAAATCTTATCCTCCAAAACCATCCCGTGATAGTGCTTCAATCTCTGCTCATTCACCTTAAATGTCCGAGTTCCATCCCCGGACTTTAACTCAATCGCTCCATGGGGTGAAACACCTACCACCTCAAATGGACCAGACCACCTTGATTTAAGCTTACCAGGCAGCAACTTTAACCGAGAGTTAAACAGCAACACAGGGTCACCCTTGTAGAACTCTCGCTTCAGGATCTTCTTGTTATGGTATTGTTTCATCCTTTCTTTATAAAGTGCTGCACTCTCATATGCCTGGTACCGAAACTCATCCATCTCATTTAGTTGAAACAACCTGAGCTTGGTTGCTTCCTCCCAATCCATATTCAGTTTCTTCAGCGCCCACATAGCCTTGTGCTCAAGTTCAACCGGGAAGTGACAAGCTTTTCCGAACACAAGCTTGAAGGGTGAAGTCCCAATCAGAGTCTTGAAAGCAGTCCGGTATGCCCATAGAGCATCATCGAGCTTGCGGGCCCAATCAGTTTCTATTTGCATTTACCGTTTTTGCTAGAATACTCTTGATCTCCCTGTTGGACACTTCAACTTGCCCACTTGTCTGAGGATGATAAGGTGTTGCCACCCTATGTTTGACCCCATATTTCTCCATCAGTCCCGCGAAAGCTCTATTGCAAAAATGTGAACCACCATCGCTGATTATAGCCCTCGGAGTACCAAAGCGAGTAAATATGTTCTTCTTGAGGAACCCCATGACACTCTTGGCCTCGTTATTAGGTAAAGCCACAGCTTCTACCCCTTTTGACACATAGTCCACAGCAACCAAGATGTATTTCATGCCACCCGAACTCACAAAAGGTCCCATAAAGTCAATCCCCCAGACATCGAACACTTCTACCTCCATAACAAAATTCATAGGCATCTCTTGCTTTCTGCCGATATTCCCTTGCCTCTGACATTGATCACAGGACCGCACCAATAGATTAGCATCATGAAAAATCGTCGGCCAGTAATAGCCACACTCAAGTACCTTAGCCGCAGTCCGGTTCCCGCTATGATGACCCCCAACAGGAGAGTTATGACACGCTTTTAGAATCGCCATCACTTCACTTTCCGGAACACAATGCTGAATGATGTTGTCAGCGCATGTTCGGAACAAATAAGGCTCGTACCAATAGTATTGCCGAGCATCCCTCAATAATTTCTTCTTTTGGTAGGCTTTGATATCTTCTGGAACTATGCCTGTCACCAAATAATTGGCAATGTCAGCATACCACGGTGCCACCTCATTTGACACAGCCAACACCCTCTCATCCGGAAAAGTATCATCTATATCAAGCTCATCAGAAGGTCTCCCAGCCTCTTCAAGCCGAGAGAGATGGTCAGCAACCTGGTTTTCAGTGCCCTTGTGGTCCTTCACCTCAAAATCAAAATCTTGTAGCAATAGCACCCATCTGATCAATCGCGGCTTTGCTTCCTTCTTTGCCATGAGGTATCTCAAGGCTGCATGATCAGTGTAAACCACTACTTTGAACCCCAACAAGTAGGCCCGAAATTTCTCAAAAGCAAACACAATGGCAAGCAACTCTTGCACCGTCACTGTGCAATTCATCTGGGAAGCATTCAGTGTTCTGCTCGCATAATAGATTGGGTGCATAATTTTATTGTGCCTCTGCCCAAGCACAGCACCTATTGCAAAACCACTCGCATCACACATCAGTTCAAATGGCAAGGACCAATCAGGAGCAACAATAATAGGAGCAGTAGTGAGACACTCTTTTAACTCCTTAAACGCCTTCTGGCACTTATCATCAAACACAAATTTAGCCTCTTTTTTCAAGAAGCTTGCACATTGGATTGGCAATCTTGGAGAAATATTTGATGAAACACCTATAGAAACCAGCATGTCCCAAGAAACTTCGGACACCTTTGACTGAGATAGGTGGTGGAAGTTTTGCAATCACATCAATCTTCGCTTGATCGACCTCGATTCCCTTTTCAGAGATTTTGTGACCGAGGACGATTCCTTCCTTCACCATAAAATGACACTTCTCCCAATTTAGCACCAGATTGGTCTCCTCACGCCTTTTTAGCACTTGACCCAGATGGCCAAAACAATCTTCAAATGAATAACCCACCACGGAAAAGTCATGCATGAACACTTCCAAGAAATCCTCTACCATGTCAGAGAAGATTGACATCATGCACCTCTGAAAAGTGGCTGGCGCATTACACAAACCAAAAGGCATCCGGCTGAATGCAAATGTCCCATAAGGACAAGTAAAAGTGGTCTTCTCCTGATCCTCCAAAGCAATGTTGATCTGATTGTAGCCCGAATAACCATCAAGGAAGCAATAGTAGGAACGCCCTGCTAGCCTATCAAGCATCTGATCAATGAAGGGCATAGGGAAATGGTCCTTGCAAGTGGCTGTGTTGAGCTTACGATAGTCTATGCAAACTCTCCATCCGGTGACAATTCTGGTCGGGATCAACTCATTCTTTGCATTCGGCACAACAGTAATGCCACCCTTCTTAGGAACACATTGGACTGGGCTCACCCATTTACTATCAGCAATTGGGTAAACCACGCCCGCATCCAGCCATTTGATGATCTCTTTCTTGACGACCTCTTGCATATTCTCGTTCAGTCGCCTCTGATGCTCTACACTCGGTTTGCTACCCTTCTCCAACTAAATTTTGTGCTCACAGATCCCAGATGGAATACCTCGAATGTCTGCTATGGTCCAACCAATGGCACGCCTATACTCCCTCAACACCTCCAACAGCTGCAAAATCTGCTCCTCAGTCAATAGGGCCGAAACAATCACCGGTAATGTATTGTCCGGACCAAGGAACTCATATTTCAGATATGATGGGAGCTGCTTAAGCTCCAACTTAGGTGGCTCGATGATCGAAGGCTTTGCTGGAGGAGTTGTTCTATTCTCCAGATTAAGATTTAGCCTCTTTGGGTGGTATGAGTATGAGCCCAATCCACCAAGTGAGTTAACTGTCTCCACATAGCCTTCCATGTCTTCAGCATCGAAATTCATAAGAATACCAGCTAGAGCTTCACCCAAACTTTCTTCTTCCATCTTGAAATCCACTGCTTCATCAACAACATCAAACGAATCAATTACCGAAATACTCTCGTAAGCACTTGGTGTTACACCTCGGAAAATTTTCCGTAAGCATACAATGAATAGACCAACGAAGAGTATGAGTGTACGATGTTCTACTAAGAAGGGAATGACTACCCATGAGTTTTGAAAATGCGAAGGTTGCAGATTTGCATTTCGGCCCAGTGGTCGTAAAACAGAATACGACCTGTAAAGTGATTTACGGACCGTAAAGTGCCTTCGTCTTCTAACTAACAAAACTTCAACTTTCTGTCAAATGTTGAAATGGTAAAATACGACTCAGAATACGGACCGTAAATTGAAATACGACCGGTAAACTGTGACCGTAAACCACCATGACCTACAGCAAAACTTTCTGTTTCTGATATGCTTAAATACGGTCATGAAGGACGGACCGTAAACCAGAATACGGCCCGTAAACTGGGTTTACGGCCACTGTACACCCCGACTACTGTTCACAAAAATCAGAGTTTTAAGTTAAGTATAAGGGACCCCAAGCTCATTTTATTTCATTTCTCATCTTCACAATTCAAGAACTCTCTAGAATAATCCAAAACACCTCATCCACAAGAATTCAAGAGAATCAAAGGAAAATCAAGATCAACAACACCAAATTCATGAAATCAAGAGTGTGAAGCTGTTACACCTCAGAAAAGTCCCCGTACATGAGCGATGAATTGACCAACGAAGGGTATGAGTGTGTGATGTTGTACTAAGTAAGGGGTGATGATTCATGAATTTTTGGAAATAATAAGGTTGAATAATTTCAGCACAGCCAGTGGTCGTAAATCAGTATACTGCCGTAAAGTGATTTACGGACCGTATATTGCCATCGTCCTCCAGCTTGCCAAAAACTTCAACTTTCTGTAAATTGTGAAAATGGTTAAATACGGCTTGGAATACGGCCCGTAAACTGGTTTACGGACCGTAAACCTCGATCGTAAACTGCCATGTTCTTCAGCCAACTTCTCTGTTTTGGGACATGCTTAAATACGACCACACTATACGGTCCGTAAACGGATTTACGGTCCGTAAACTGTGGTTTACGACCACTGTACACCCCGACGACAATTCATTAAAAATCAGATTTTGAGTTATTAAAAAGGGACCCAAGCTTCATTTTATTTCATTATGCATCTACACTATTCAAGAACACTCTAGAATTCTCTCAACACTTCATCCATAGAAATTCAAGGAGAATCAAAGGAAACCTAAGACCATCAACACCCAATCCATGCAACAAGAGTATGAAATGCTAGTAAAGGCCATCTGCCTCAAAAAAACCCAAGAAAGGTGAAGTAGGGTTTTGGTGCAAAGAAGGTATTACTACTCAAGACTTATTCAACCATCAACTAAGGTAAGTTTCATGACTTTGGCATGTTGTTTAAAGTATTAGAAGACTAAGACACTTGAATTGTAGTAAGACATAGGAAGTGCACCATTATTTAGTGAATAGTGTCACTATGGAATGATGGTTGAATGGAATCATGGAAGTTGATATGCTATGATTATAAATACGTTATAAATGACGTTTTGACCATGGAATAAGTGCGACGCATGAGTAAAAGTGACGATAAGCTAAAACCACTAAATGTGGAGAAATTGGTAGATTTTGCTAAACGTATATAAATGATGATTGCTGATTTCTATATTGTGGATATTGTTGCGAATGTTTGGGAGCTAAAATAGAACATGGGAAACGTAGTAGGAACAAAGGAAATGATGCCCAATCTTCCTTAGAAATAGTAGTCTGTCCTTATAATTGCTTCGCTAACGACGATACGGGTTCTCTTGAAGGTATATACAAGTGCGGTAAAGGAGAACGATCAAGCGATAAGAATAGTAAACGTCAAAGGTATGTAAGGCTCGTCCCTTCTTTCAAAGGCATGAGTCTTATGTCACGGTTTCATAAATTCTTTCATGACCTCATTGTTTCAAATTTAGAATTCTATGATTCTAACGCATGACTCCTTTCTTGATAACCCGCAAATGTCTTCCCAATGCATGTTTCTTTCCAAATAAAAGTTTACGATCTTGTAAGCTCTTATGATGACAACGATGAACATATTTTATCACAATGACAACGATGCCAAATATAAGAACGATTTCATGCTAAAGGTTACAAGTCATGATTTCAATGACGATATAAGAATGTTGAGCTGTTCCTTGATTTCTCAATTTTATTCACGGATGATGACTATTTTTAAAGATTCCAAAGTATATGAATTGACCCCTTGCGAGATTTATGACTTTATTCTATGTTCTCCTAAGGTTATTCTTCGTTGATAGTCTCGCCTTATAATAGTTGTTCTTTCAAGGTGAGGCAAAGCTATGATGATTATTCCATAATATAATCAGAGGTTACCGACCTTACGTCACTCCGGTAGAAACATGACTTTCCTTGGGCTCTCATGCATGCTATGTATACTATATAAGGGTATATATATATATATATATATATATATATATATATATATATATATATATATATATGTATGTATGTATTCAGGGGAAATGGGGAAGGTGAGGCGCTATAGACGCATGGCCACCTGATCAGCTGGCATATTATGATTCCATCCCGGACGCGGGATATATGGGTTATGGATCGGGCCGTACGTTCCTCGGCACTAACATATTATATTTATGGATCGGGCTGCATGTTCCGCAGCAAAGCACTATTATGCATGCATGGATCTGCCTTAAGAGGCAAGCTGTATTCAGTTATCTTCTTGTTTTGCTTTACTTTCTTATTCTTACCTTATTTCTTAGATGTATGCCTTACATAATCAGTACAATGCTCGTACTGACATCCTTTTCTTTGGATGCTGTGTTCATGCCCACAGGTAGACAGAAAAGCGGCCCAGACTAATAGGAGTTACCAGCTGAGCTGAGGAGCACTCCATCTTCCGGAGGTGCTAATTGGGTGATTCTTTTGTGTATATAATGTTTATGTCTCTCAATAGAGGCTCGTAGGTGCTCGATGTGGGTTGTGTGGTTCCACGACGTGGGTAGTATGCATGTGTATAAGTATATTGGAATATGCTTGTATATCAGAGTATTATATGTTTTAATGGAAAGCAGATCTTCCCCTTAAATTTAATAGGAAATCGATAAGTGACTGTGGAATAGATTAAGAAAATGATAGCACGAGCGGTGCTTGGTGGTTAGCCCCAGGTACCCGTCGCGGTCCCTAGCCGGGTCGTGACAGAAGCCTATCAAAGTTCATCTACACCAAGAAATATCAAAGGAAGTGAAATAGGGTTTTTGGCATAAAAGAGTGTTGTTGCTCAAGGCTTGTTCCAACACTACCCAAGGTAAGTTTTATGACCTTCTCATAATGATTGAAGCATAAATACATTGAAACACATGAATTATAGAAGAGTGTAGTAATTGGGTCATAAAATGTGAATAGTGCCATAGTTGAATGATAGTTGGATTGCATTATGAATGTTGATGAGCTAGGAGTATAAATATGCTATAAATGACGTGTAGACAATGAAGTAGGTGTGATGTATGAGAAAATGTGATGATGAGCTATAGCCCATAAATGTGGAAAAAATGGTGGAATGTGGTAAATGTAGATAAATGATGATTGTTGAATACAATATTGTGAACGTTGTTGTGAGCGTTTGGGAGTTAATATAGAATATGGGAAAAGTAGTATAAACAAAGGAAGTGCCGCCCAATTTTCCCTAGAAATAGTAGCGCGTTCTTATAGTGGATTAACTAACGTAAGTGCGAATTCTCTTTTGAAGGTAGAAACGCGATATCGAAGGAGAACAAGTGAACGATAGCTTAGTTAAACATCAAAGGTATGTGAGGCTAGTCACTTCTTTCTAATGACATGAATCTTCTAGCATGAATTTCCTTCCTCTTAATGAGTTCCTATATTCTGGAAAGCTAAAAGCCTACATCTATGAATGGTAACATAAGATAAGAAATATGATATGATGATATTTATTGCTCACACTCACCTTATATGTTAGTTCCTTCAAGGTGAGGCAGGATGTCAATACTTGCTCCATAATGGAATTGGGGGACCACGACCTTATGTCACCCCGATAAAGTAAAGTTGTTCATAAGCCTCATGCATGTATTATGATAAGTATGTTATGATGAGCATATTATGATGAGCATGTATGATGATGATTTAACACCGCGCCTAGTTGGCCGGGCAGTCACCGCTAAGGCGGGCAGCTATACGATACACCATGGCCAAATGGCATGGGCAGACACCACTAGTGGGCGGCATGAGATGATACCCCGGACGCGGGAGCCCTGGACGCAGGCTAATGCTATGATTATCACATCGATCCGATACGGACGGGCAGCTTATACATTATTACACCGTACCTATATGGGCGGGCAGCTTATATACATATATTTATGTACACATATCCTGATGATGACTATGAGTAAGCCAGCATGCATTATTTCTTTTACACTTGTCAGCCAGATACAGTCATTCCATATTGATGCTTCTTGTATGTCGTTGCCTTATTTCCTTGTTTATGCCTCTCATACTCAGTACAATATTCGTACTGACGTTTGTTTTCTTTGGACGTTGTGATCATGCCCATAGGTAGACAGGGAGGAGAGCTCGACCCAGACCCGCAGTAGTTGTCAGCTGATTGAAAGTACTCCTTTGTTCGGAGGTGCTTATGACGATTCTTTTGTGTACATTTGTGTATATGTATTTTTGGGCATGACGGGGTCTTGTCCCGTCCTTATGTTTAGTACTCCAGTAGAGACTCGTAGATGCGTAGTGTGGGTTAGATGGTCTCACACAATGCTATTATATGTACATATCATTTTGATGGCCGAGAGGCATATGTATATAAAGGTATTTACGTTTCCATATAAAATATGATTTTTCTCCAATTTGAGTATAAAGTTGATAAAAGAGCATTAAATGAGTAAGACGAGTAGTAGAACGAGCAGTGCTCAGTGGCTAGCCCCGGGTACCCGTCGCAGCCCCTAGCTGGGTCATGACACTTGGTAACTTCATCCCTTTGCTAGCTTGAAAAGTCACTTCTTCATTGTTGACTCGAAACTTGATTTCATTTTTCTCCGAATCCATTAGAGCCCTCCCTGTAGCAAGGAAAGGTCTCCCCAGAATGATAGGAATATCCCGATCAACAGCACAGTCAAGAATCACAAAATCAGCGGGCAACATAAAATCACCAACCCGCACAATTACATCATCAACCACCCCAACAGGTATTTTGATAGACCTATCAGCCATCTGCAATCTCATTGTAGTCGGCCTTGGCATCCCCAAACCTAATTGTTTATATATAGCAAGGGGCATCAAATTAATACTCGCCCCATTATCACACAAAGCACGAGCAACATCATGGTGCCCAATAGAACAAGGAATGGTGAACGCCCTAGGATCTCCCTTTTTCTGAACAATTGTAGTTGAAATGATGGAACTCACAGTGTGAGTCAAACTCACGGTTTCATGCTGTACCATTTTCTTCTTGGTCAGTAGATCCTTCAAATACTTCGCAAAATCGGGCATCTCCTTGACATCTTCCAAGAAGGGAAAATTCAGAGATAACTGCTTCAGCTGATCATAAAACTTCTCGAACTTAGCATCTTCCTTCTTCTTTACCAACCGCTGAGGAAAAGGAGGTTTAGATTTGAAAAGCTGCGTCAAAGGGCGGAGAGCCCCTTTTACAGCCTACTTACTTGTGTTATCAGCTTCCTTCTCCAACTCTGGAATATCAACAACCTTCTTATTAGTGGGATTCTCATCAGCAATAATGGGTGCTTCAGGCTGCACCTCATCCTCTTCATCTATCGGCTCAAGATCAATCACCTTCTCAGCAGCCCCCTGCAGTGTTTTCCCACTCCTAGTAGTGATGGCAAACACACGGTCTACACCGCCTCCCCCATTCTTGGGATTTGGAATAGTCTCGCTCGGAAGTCCTCCCTTTTTAGGAGGGTGCTGCTCTCTAGAAATATCCCTCATCTGCGACTCAAGCTTCTGAATAGCCGCTGTATGGGAACGCACTGTTTCTGTCAACCCAGATAAAGTCCTTTCAGACTTAGATTGATTGGCCAGAATCTTCTCAAGCATTGCTTCAACCTTCGAACTACCTTGCTCTGTTGACTGCCCTTTCGGTGGTATATAAGGATTGGAACTCTTGTTCCCAGAATTGTTGCTGTTGTTGTAGCTCCCTTGGTTCGTACCACCATAATTGTTGTTGTAGTTCCCGGAGTTGTTGTAAGCACCTTGACTCTGCTGCGGTCTCTATTGATTCTGATTCTAATAGCCACCTTGCTAATTCTGTCTTTGGTTGAGAGTTATTAACATAATTAGCATCTTCAACCTGCATAGGTGGCCCATCTTGGAATGGACCATCTTGAGCATGGTACATCCATTTAGGCAAAACTGTATCATTCTCACAAACATTTACCTTCTTGATTTGGGATTCATCAAACTTCTTCGTCAGCAAGGAAATATTTGTTGCAAGTTCTGCCAAAGTTTGCTGGGTGTCTTGATTCTCCTTCACTATATTCTGGATCATAGCACTAGCATACGATACCACATCAGCATTGTTTGAGTGCCAAGCCTGATTATGAGTCGTCAGCTTGTTAAGTATGGTGCTCACTCGTTGAAAAGTCTTGTTCGTGAAACAACCATCAGCTGCATTATTAGCTACTGACTGTGTCACTGGATCCAACCCTCGGTAGAACTTCGCCATTAATATATGTTCCGGAAAACCATGATTCGGGATCTTCTGCAAATACTCGTTGTATCTCTCCCAAGCTTCATAAAGTTGTTCCCCCGGTCGCTACTCAAATTCATATATCTTGTCACGAATCTCAGCCTTCTTGCTAGGGGGTACCACTTTGTGAGAAAAGCAGCTACCATCTCTACCCATGAAGTAATCGAATTTCAGGGCAGCTTCTCGAACCATGTTCTTGCCTCTCTAGCTAAGGAATATTTGAATAACCTCAACCGAATAGCATCTTGTGGAATGTTGTTCTGGATGTGATTAGCACACACATCCACAAAATTCTGCAAATGACGTTGAGGGTCATTCTCGGTATAGTTCCGAAAGTATCCCTCAAGTTTCAACAGCTGGTTTAAAGAGGAGTCAATTTTCACAGTAGCAGCTCCAACTCGAGGTTGAACAATAGCAGATGCATAGTCTTCCTCTGGAACAAGTTTAGCGAAAATATTCTCATCATCTGATTCATTCGCCTGATTGTTCAACCAATTCCCCCGGTTACTAGCACGTTGATTTTGTTGATTTTGATTCATGTTCACCTGGTTTACACAGAGTAGCAAACAAGGTGTGATGGAATAAGCAAAAGACTTTAATCAAATCAAACACTATTTAGTAATTTCAAAACCGTATTCCCCGGCAAAGGCTCCAAAATTTGATACGCTCAAATTACACCTATTAATGGTATAATGCGGACGTTGTCAAATATAGTAACCCAACAAGGTTAGGGGTCAAATCCCACAGGGAATATGGTGTGAAAAGGTTACTAAAGTCGTAGGATGCTAAGTTCTAGGTCTAATGTCTTAATCCGAATATTTTGGTAAAAGTTGTTTTTTTCTATAACTAATTGCTATCTATTGCTTTGGTGGAAATTTATGGTAAAAGAAACTAAGGTTGTATCCCCGCTAGATAGGGTATATGATCATGGGTGCTGATCTTGATATACTTCTAATGGATCATTATATGAATGCACTTAATCTCTATGTGAATCTCTACTATTTCCCAATAAATAAAGATTATGTCATTCTATGATTTTCCCAAATATAAGAAAGTAACTATGAAGAACGATTAATCATGCCAAGTAAAATCTTCTTATTCCTAAGTGAATTTATTAAACAAAGTTTAAAGCTTTGAGTCCTTGTTAGTTATTCTTACCAACCCTAATTATTTTCCCAAATAAATCAAGGTTTATGGCTTTAATCAATGTTTGCAACCATTAATTATGAATGAAGAATGAAGAATAACTAAACCCTAATAATCCATTATGTGTATATCAATCACAAACCCAATCACAAAACACCCATCATTGGGTTCACAACCGTAGTAAGGGAAATTAGCTACTCATAGAAGAAGAAGAACAATAAGAAATAATGGGAAGTATAATGCTTACAATTGATTGATTGGACTTGAGAAGTTACTTGTAATTGTTTGTAATCTCCAAAAGAATTCAAAACTATGAGTAACTAATGCTTTAGGAATAATAAAACTGAGTTCTGTAGTAAGGTATTTACAAGAGACCTAAAATCAGGTATTTATAAGAGTCCCAGCCGTGCAAAATAGGATTGGCAAAATTTCCCTCGACGGAACAATGTACGGACCGTACATTTTGTACGGTCCGTAGAATCATTAAAAGTCTTCCGTAAATCTCTCCCGTTGCCAGATTGCACGAACCACCTTTACGGACCGTAAATATTATACGGTTCGTATAATTTGCCGTAAATCCTCTTCTCTTTTAAGACTCTTCTGGAACCAACATACGGTGAGTTTTACGGACCGTAAATATTATACGGTCTGTACTTCTTCCCGGACTTCTACTTCAAGTTTGAACCCTTTCTGTTATGTTTCTACGCGGGATTTCACGGACCGTGAATTTTATACGGTCCGTATGTTCCTCCGTAAGATCTGGCTGAAGTTAGTTTTCTCTTCTTTGCACAACGTTTTACTCCATTTACATGACTTGCTCCCGAAATACGTCAAAATTCTGCAACATGTCACAAACACATCAAAAAGACCAAAACTTGCTTAAAATAAGTAAAACTCATAGCCAAAAAGCATCGAATGTGTCATAATTTCACGGCACATCAACTTACCTACAGGAAAAAGGGGTCAGAAGCGATCTTTCCTAGACTCTGGCTCTATCGCACGATCTAAGATAGAAAGAAAGGTCAATGATTCCTAAATGCCCTGCAACCTCCTGTTTATAAGTGTGGCCGGCTTCACACCCATAAACAGGACTCTACCGGACACGGTCTGTAGACAATCCCTAGGACGAACTGCTCTGATATCACTTTTGTCACGATCCAAACCGATGAGCCGCGACGAGCACCCGACCACTACTGATCGAGCACCCCTAAGCTCACTCCCACTCTGTACTAAACGACTTGGTAGACCACTTTGACTGATATTCCACTAGTACTGTTCGTGGTAGCATTTATACGCTAGATCTTATATCAGAATTCCACGAAACACGAATATGGATATATATATATATGTAAGCATACTAGTAGAGGATGACAACGCGGACCAAGTTGGGCACCGTATATACTGTTCACAAAATTAAGAGACAACTAAAAGCACATGACGACCCCCACTATATATATATACACTATCTACAGACCTCTATGGAATATAAACTACCAAAAGGATAGGACAAGGCCCTCCCATACCCATATATGTACATGTCAAAAGGCATACCAAAGTTTTAGAGTTCCTGTCCAAATGGAGCTTGCTAGCTGGAACTGGAAAGAGGTCCTACTGGTCTGGCTCACTCGACTGGCTATCTGACCTGCGGGCTATCTGAACCTGCAGCGTCCACAAGAAAAGACGTCAGTACGAACAGAGTACTTAGTATGTAAGGCATATATGACAGCATAATAAAGAAGTATAGAAGACACAAGAGAGGAGTATAACTATAACTGCTTGCCTCTTAAGGCGGAATCATGCATGCTCACCTTTATCTTTTAAACATATTACACACACATACATAAACTGTCTGAATTAAATAACATCATTATCCGCGTCCGGATTAATTATCTCACGCCACCTACTAGTGGTGCTGCCCATGCCATATAGACACGGTGTTACTATCATTATCCATATGCCGCCCACTACGCCTACCTTAGTGGTGTTGCCCAACCGTATAGGCACGGTGTAATCATCCACAAGCCGCCCACTACGCTCACCGTAGTGGTGCTGCCCGGCCGTATAGGCGCGGTGTAATTATCATAACATAAGCATGCATAAGAGCCCAATCAAAAGCTATGACTCTATCGGAGTGACGTAAGGTCGGTAACCTCCGATTATATTATGGAATAATCGTGACTGTCATGTCTCACCTTGAAGGAACAAGCATTATGAGGTGAGACTATCAATGAAGAATAACATCAAGGGAAAACATAGAATAAGATCATAAATCTCATAAAGCGTCAATGCATACACTTTGGAGCCTTTAGAAATAGGGTCATCATCAATGAATAAAATGGAGAAAATCAAGAAGTAGCTCAACATTCTCATATTCACATTGAACTCATAAGCTTGGGATTCTTAAACATGAAATCGTTGTCATCATAGAAATATTCTCATATATATATATTGTAAAAACATGTCCATAGTTGTTGTCATAAGAGCTTACAGAATCATAACTCTCTGGTTTCAAAAATACGGACATTTTGGAAAGCATTTATGGATTATTAGAAAAGGAGTCATGCCCTTGAATCATGAACTTCTAAATTTTAGACACAAGGAGGTTATGGAAACATTTATGGAATCATAATATAGGAATCATGCCTTTGAAAGAAAGGGACAAGCCTTAACATACCTGAAAATTCACGTCTCGGCTCTTCCACCTATTTTTGGTCTTGCAATCTACATCCAAGAGATTTCGCACTATCGTTAGACTCATTGTAGTATGCATGTGCTAAGCTTTCATGTTAAACTGTTCTATATCCTGCCGAAAATCGGGTAGCATCTCCCCTGTTTATATGCGTAGCCCGAAATCTCAATTAAGCAACCAACAACAACAACAACAATATCAACATCAATAACATCATATCCAACACCAATATGTGCCATAAAACAGTCCACACTTTGTTTTTCAACTTCCATAACTAACCAACTTACTATAAAATTATCTAACGACTTTATCTTAGTAAATAAGCTTTAAATAATACCAAAAGAGAAAGATTCATACCTTTTTCTTGTCAAAACGATAATATCTTCAAGATTCCACCTTGAATCCAAGCCAAATCCAACGCAAAATAATATTATAATCACGACTATGTGCTCCCCGAGACTCGATTAAGCAAAATCACTTCAATCCCTTAACTTTTTATGACACAAATGCCCCTCTATGTTTGCTGAGATTTAAGGACTGATTTTTGGTAAAACAAAAGGGGTTTTTCCCCTTTTATAAAGTTCAAATTCGGGTCGGGCCACTGTAGCAGGTCAGTTACTGTAGCAGTATTGTAGCACGCGTTTCTGCTTTGTTAGACGAACTTGTAACATCCATAATTCTCTACTCCGATGTCCTATCTACAAGCGGTTTGTTGCGTTAGAAACTAGACTCGATGAACTTCATTGTAGGCTTTTGTTTCACTTCAAAACACTTCATATGCTAAGAGATATGCTTGCCCCAAGTTGGACCAAAAGTTTCACACTAAACTTTACCCGTCCTTTCTCCAAAGTCGTACTACTCCATTTCTTTCACTCATTTCCTTATAAAACCTTCCGGTATACTTTATATAAATCCTTCACTCATTAAATACACTTAATAATGCTTTCTCCTTATATTCTAAAGTGGTTTTACTTAACCATAACTCAACGTACTTATGTTTCAAATTTGATAAGTGCTTCTTCGAAGATACGGGGTGTAACACTGCGGATGCGCTTCGGCGAGAGGAGGCCCTCAGGAGCAAGAATCTAGTAAGCTGCCCCAGTTCCACTGCTGTAAATATTTTCCCATACCACCGAGGAATCCTCCGCTGATGCTGACTTGGGATATTTCTAGTGGTTGCGCCTCGATGAGGAGTTGTCCGCCGGTGCATGTCCGCTGGTACGGGCTTGAGTCGCAAGTGCACAAATCGCTGCTCAGAACCCTATTAAAATCCTATTTCGAACCTTAGACATTTCATTTATATTTGGAGTTTGGGAGCTCGGCTTAGGGTGATTTTTGAGAGATTCTTCAAGGTTCTTCAAGTGGGTAAGTTTCTAGTCACTCCTTTATGATTATATCCTCTAATATTATGGAAATTCATGCTGGAAATTAAGATTTAGGAAGGGGAATTATGTGCTTTCGAACCCTAACTTAAAAGACTAAGATTCTTTCAATTGAGCATGAATTAGTGGATATTAATGGATGGGTTTTGGTTTATGAGTTATTTGAAGTATGAGGAACATGATTCTAGGTTCAATTTACTGTTTTGCTCTTCGTGGCTCGGAATCCTATTTTGGGTGACTTTTTGGGTTTAGATTTAAAGAATGCCATTATGGATATCAATGGATTCGTATGACCTCCTAGAATACTAATTAGACCATATTGAAATCGTTTTCCAATAAAATTGAGAGATTGACCTTTGGGATTTAAAACGGGGTCTATGGGTTGACTTTTTGGACCCAAATCTTCTATAAGGTACTATGGGCATCATTTGTCTCGTATTCTTACGCTTAATCTATATTTGAGCAGATTGGATTGTTCAGAAGCTCTTCAAAAGGGTAAGGCTCTGCTGTGATTTGGCTGGACTTCTTACCAGACATGTTGAGACTATAAACTCTAACTAAGCATTATGGTTGTTAAATTGAATCTAAATAAGAGGGTGTAACAAGGTTAATAAGGGGGTCCCGATACTCGTGAAGTGACGAGCACTTGTATCAGGTACCGGTGACATGTCATGGGAACTTGTGCAATTTAAATTGTATAGTTGGTCTGAATGCCATATTTTGGGCACTAGCTGGTAGATAGTATGATCCTATGAATATGTGAGTGGGGTGTGAAGCTCGTATTTTCTATCTCTTTGATTGTGAGTCCGTCTTGTCTGATATGTGTGGTACTCATCACTCCTAAATGCTCATCGAAAATGGAAAATAAGCTAAGATAATGACCTTAATGCGTAATTGGCTAAAGATAGGCCTTTTACAGCTTATAATGAATAAAAATGAGATCTTTTACTGTATCTATTGTCTTATTGTCATTGTGCATGTTATAATCATGCCTTAATTTGTATCTCATGCATTATATACATATTTGAGGATACATATGTGAGTCCGAGGGGAAATGTTTCCGGACGTAGTGATGAAGCTATCTTGAGACAGAGACAGAACCTTGTTGTGTATATATGGCTAAAGGTGGGACCTTTGTGATTATAAGAACTTGAAAAAGGGAATCTTGTGTGTATTCTGACTTCTTATTATGATGCATGACATATCCATGCTTATTGTATATCTCCTGCATACTTATCATGACTAGAAGTAAGGTCCTTTGCTTTATGCATTGGTTTCTTGTTGTTGAGCATATCATATTCATATTTATCATGGTATCTCATATGCATCGGTGACACTAATGAATGTTCAGAAGGGAAATGATTCCGGAAGAAGTGATGACGATTTTGAGCCATTGGGCTAGTTGACAGGTATATGAGCCTAAGGGGTTGAGATATGATATGTCGAAAATCGTGATCCGAGATTGCTACTGGAGCGGTCCTTGATTCGATGATTCTCCGGAGCAGTGGTATATGGACCTCGCGAGTCCCCCGTGGGTCACGATTTGTTCATATTCGAACGTGTGTATACCGGGTGATGAGAAGGCCTTGCATTGCATGACATTATATGCATTTGCACTTTATATAATATCATTCATTCTATCTCATTTTTTGTTATTGTGGTTGAGTAAGTTGATTTCCTATTGTGCCTTGATTGTGATTTGGATTGCCTTTCTCGGATTTGGATAATTGATGGGTTAAGGACTTAGGTGTTTATTTGATCTCTTGATAGACCAAGGACTTAGATGCTTATTTGGTTACCTGATGTGCTTATAGATTAGGAGCTTCGCATAGGTTTAAATTGAGATTATTACGGCTTGATATATTATTATTATTATTATTATTATTATTATTATTATTATTATTATTATTATTATTATTATTATTATTATTATTATTATTACGCTACACTTGCTGCACTCTTTTAGTGTCCAGGTTCTATTTTCGGTACTAGTGGGGTTTGAGACTCTGCCGACCGTTGTGATGGTCATCTGGACGATTCGGGGTGAGCCATCAGTTGATCCATGGCATCGAATCTTCTTCAGTTATTTTTATTGTAGTCTTTTATTTCGGACAACTTATGTACTTTCCGGATGTACGCCTAGACTTATACTTCATTTAGTCGTTCTTGTACTAATGACACTAGATTCGGGGAATGATTTACCTTTATTTCCATATTTTATGATATTAACGATTATTAATACTTGAATAATTTCTTTTCTGCTTTAATTCCTTTATTAAATTGTTCTATCGGGTTGTGGATGGCTTACTAACTTGGTGGGAGTTAATGCTTTCACGACTTATGAAATTAGGTTGTGACAAGTCATAAAGAAATTGCTACTCTAGGCCAAGGAACAAGTTATGTGTCTGTGTGTTTCTCTAAACTCAAGGATTTATGGGAAGAGTTTGAAGTATTAGTTCTTCCACCTACGTGTAACTGTGAGAAGTCCAATTTTTTTTATCCAATTCTTGTAGAAACTGAAGTTGTTTTAGTTCTTAATGGGGTTAAATGAATCTTATACGCAAGTAAGGAGTCAAATCTTACTTATGAACCTAATGCCATCTGTTAATCAGGCTTATTCCATGGTGATAAGTGATGAAAGTAAAAAAATTCAGTACCCTCTACTTCAGGAATCTTAGGTGCTAATCCTGCTATTGCAAAAAGTTCTTACGAAAATGCAATGTATTCTAGAGTTGGGGGAAATCAAAAGTTAACTTATAACCTACAATGTGAGTATAGTAAACTAAAAGGTCATACAAAGGAACATTGTTAGAACCAAGGTCATACAAAGGAACATTGTTAGAACCAAGGTCATACAAAGGAACATTGTTAGAACCTGATAGGGTATCCACAAGATTTTAAATACAAAAAGAAAGGTGTTGTCACGACCCAACCCCGTAGGCCGCGACTAGTGTCCGTGCTGGACACCCATACGTACCCAATAACCCAAACCAGTATATAAGCATAATATACAGATACAGAAGTCGAATGGCTCTACTAATTGTCGTGGACAAACGGACATATCGCACGGAAGCCGATAAGGCTATCATAGAACATAGCAACCCAAAACATATACAGAACCCAGATGTATGTCTACAGACCTCTACGAACAACAAACAAATCACAAGACGGGACAGGGCCCCGTCGTACCCCTGAATAATATACATATGTGCAATAGAAAAGTCTGTACCCAAAATATAAGCTCTGGACAAGGGAGCACTCCAAGATAGCAGAATAGGAACCTAAGCGGGCGGATCTGCAAATCGGTCGTCTGTACCTGCGTGGCATGAAACGCAGCCCCCGAAGAAAGGGGGTCAGTACGGAAATTGTACTGAATATGTAAAGCATAGAACATAGTAAATAAAGTCATATCCGAGGCAGAAGGTACAGAAAGTGAACGGAATATCCAGAATATCAGAATGCTGATCATAAACATAAACAGTGCATGCAGAAGACATATGTCATATCTGGTCCCATTACGGGACTGAGTAAACAGAACGTGGTCGCCACCCCTACACTGGCGCCACAACACATCATACTCCGGAGTAGGGAATATCTCCATAACATATCATATCTTATCAGAGTGTGCACATATCATAGCATATCAGATGGCCATACCATATCATATCATAACATATCAGAATAAGTGTACATGGCACAGCATACTCCACAACCCATGTACACGTATACCTGCCCCCTCACATCGAGGCACGGCGAACAATGCTGTGGAATACGCGTGATAACATATCCTGGCCCGGGCTCAGTGAAGGAAACATTGAGGCATCCACGAATGGAGTAGTGAGAAACTAATGCAAAATAAAATATAGCACATTTACGGAGACTCAGTAGCATAATTCAGATGACAAACCATATGACAGAAGCGGAGCAGTAATCATAGTGTATGCCTTTCGGATATCACAATAGTATATGTCGAAATAAGCTTTCTGAAATCATTTTCATGTTTCAAAATACATTTTGGGACTTATCAAAATAATTCAAACAAATGTCATATAGTAGTTAGACGAGTAGCCAAGAGTTTTCTTTGAATTCTACTTCAAAATAAGTCAAACGGAACAAATTAGAAAAATCCGAGAATAGTGGGCCCACCTCGGGTCAAACGAGGTGGCGTACAGAATTTACGTATGTTACACTTCATAACCTCACTTGTGAGAGTTTTGAGGTAGTCGGGTCCTATTTGTGCAAGTTCTAGATGTTTAGGCAATTTTCCTAACTATTCATACACTTTCAATTCAATTCTACTGAATGAAAAAGGGGCAAATTCAGATGCGGATTTCTAAGAGTAGAGTCGTCCCCGAGGCTCGTATCCAAGCCTATCATACCTAGGACATGCCAAGAGAATGAAACGCAAAGCTTTACATACCTTTTTCGCTCCTTACGCCTCTCCAAACTCAATTCCCGTTTCCTCCAAAATCTACAATTGGTCACATTTACCAATTATCAATTTCAAGCCTTTAGAACTTGAATCTTAACTTACACTTTTCTACAAAAATTTGGGCAGCATCTCCCCTATACATAAAACATCCCCGAGATTTAACTCGGCCCCAAACATTAACAACCAAACCAACAACAATACCAACAACACCAACACTCATTATAAAACACAATATAGCATAACTAGTCTTCTTTCCAACATAGTGCAATAGCTTTCATTCCAACTTCACATTTTCAATTCAATACCAACATTCACATATCCATTTACTAATCAAGATCACTCCAATACAATTCGAAAACATTTTCATATCATTTTACAAAATATTCACAAAATATACAAAATATACAAATTTTCCACCAAAACCATAATTCATCCGAAACTTCTAATCTTCACCATACATATTCATAACACATTTTCATCTTCCAATTTCATCAACAATAATCATAATTTGCACCTTAACAACTTCATTTCCATAAATTCATAAAATCATTCTAAAATGACATAACCTTCTACATTCCATTTCAATGCCAACTTAAACCATTTTCTTCCATTTCCATCACAAGGCCACAACAACACAATTACCATACTAAATAATTTAATTCATGTTCTTCCTCCAACTCAATGCACACGACCATAAACACACACACCCACAACACAAAATTTTCATACTTTTCATTTGTTTCCACACACTACAACATATATATATAATTCTTCCATAACAAAAAAGAGTAAAATCTTACCTTTTCTAAAATTCTCCACTTGCCACAAAAGGTATTTTCTTGCCCCGAAAATTATACCACGTTGAAGAGCGTCTTGAGCTTAGTAGGAATACAAGAAAATTAAGATTTTTAACCAAAGTTGGAAGTCTTCCAATTTTTTTTTTCCCTTAGCCGTGAGCCCTCCTTGGCTCTCTCTCTCTCTCAAGTTTTTTTGAGTTTCTTGAATCGTCCAAAATAAAGATGACTAATGGCTCATCTTATTTATTTGATTTTAATTTTTTTTTCATGGGCTTGGGCCCCTTTTAATGACCATGGCCGGCCACCCCATGAAAATTGGGCCTCATTTTTTTTTTCTTCTTTTTTTTTTGGGCCAACCCGGTTGGTCCCGAGTTGGGCCTAGCCCACTGACCTTTCGACCTTACAACGTCCATATCTCCTTGCACCGACGGCACCTGGGAACCCACGACCTATGGTTGGAAAGCTAATTCAATTATCTACAACTTCTATTTCTTGGTATCTTTTCAAATTCCAAACTTATAACACCGTTGTTTCCCCTCAAAGTCAGGTCACCCAAAAACGTTTTCTTAAAAATATTCGTTTGGAGGGCTTCCACTTTGATTTGGCCCAAGGGTCCTTCATGAGTTGTGTTTAACTTTACATATGTGATTAATATAACTTGTCACATGTTCCAAAAAACAATCTTGACGTGTGGGCCCCACCTCAGCTTACAAATAATCCGACGTTCAAAAATACGGGATATAACAGGTGTGAATGGAAATGGTAATGATGTTAGTGTTGCTGATAATTTGATGACTGAAAATGATGGAAATTACAGTCAAGGAGGAGTTTATGGATACACTATAATGGTATGAGTGCAGGACAAGGATCCAGTTCCAACTCTCAATGAATCAGCATAGTCAAATGAATCAAATGGACACCTGCAATCTCACAAAAGAGCAGTATCAGCAATCCTACAATTTCTGAACACGAATCTAGTAGAATATCTCATCCAACTCACTTAGCATATGTAGCAGGTAAAACCAGTTGTATAAATGGTCACACAGGTGATATCGATATATCTAAGATTGCAGCATTAATGGTAAACCACAAAAGTCTTGATTGAATAATAGACACAGGTGCCACCAATCACATGGTGACTGATTTACAACTTTTAGACAAACACACAATTATCAACTGAAAATCCAAAAATGGTGGTCTTACCTAATGGAGAAATTTCTTTGGTTACTCATATATGTGCAAGAACATTGTGTAAAAAAAATAGGATTACAAATGTATTTTACATACCACAGTTCAAATTTAATTTAGTGTTTGTGGCAACTAACCAAAGAATTACAGTGTTCTGCTACAATTTTTTCCTGACTTTTATGTTTTTCAGGATCACTTCAGTAGGAAGGTGAGGATGTTTGGTAGAGAAGATGATGGACTTTACATACTATCAAGAGTTACAAATATCAGTGATGTGGCTTTAGCTGCTAGGCACTCTTACTATCATATAGATACAAATACAAAATTATATGTGGAAATGTCGTATAAGAGATTTGGACAGGTGTCCACATTCCACAACTGTATTACAGAAATTACTTTCTTCAAAAATAGATGTTATATCTGAAGTTGTCAATAAATGTTCAGTTTGTCCTTGTGCAAAATAACCTAGACTTCCATTTCCTTTTAGTACTAGTAGAAGTATTTCCTACTTTGATTTGATTCATATGGACATAAGGGGACCTCATAAAACTCATACCTTTGATGGACACATATATTTTCTAACAGTAGTGGATGATCATAGTAAGATGACCTGGATATTCTTGCTTAAAACTAAAATGGAAGTATTTGAAATAATAAAACATTTTCCTATCTTTGTTAAAACACAATTTGATATAGGAGTAAAAATGATCAGAACAGATAATGGCTCTGGTTTGTAAATTTTGTATGTTGTGATTTGTTCAAAGAACTTGGTATAACCCATCAAAGGTGATGTGCTTATATATCTCAGCAAAATGGAATCGATGAAAGAAAGAATAGGCATGCATTGGAAGTGACTAGGGCACTTAGGTTTAAAGAATATATTCTGATAGGATTCTAGGGTCTATGTGTACAAGCCGCTGTGTATATAATTAATAGACTACCAAGCACTGTCATTAACAACAAATCACCACATGAAGTGTCGTATAAAAGGAAACCATCTTTGCATCATCTTAGAGTACTTGATTGCTTATGTTATGCTAAGATTGTTTCAACAAAACTGATAAATTAAAGCCTACAACCAGACAAGTTGTACTTATGGTATATGCAGAAACTCAAAAGGGATACATAATATATGATTTAACTAAGCAAGTGCTTTTTGTGAACAGAGATGTTGTATTCAAAGAAGTTATTTTTCCTTTTTCTCAGAAGCAACAAAAGCACACTAACAGATTTCCAGTACCTGACATAAATTGGGATCACTCAAATGAGTTGATGTTCAATCACACAACCAGTAGTACTACATCAGATAGTCAACAACAAAAGTAGGTTGAATAATGTGCAAAACAAAAACATACAAGATATGCTGGACAATATTCAGACACCAGACATATCTACACAAGAGGAAAATCAAATACATGATGAACCTGCACATATTCATCCAAATGGTCAAGCTATGACAAAAGCGGTTAATCACCAGGTTCAACCTCAAATGGGCAAACTGTTCAATGGAAGTTAGGAAGGGAAGGAAACCACCTATTGGGACAAAAGATTTTGTCACACTAAATGTTCAAGCGATTCCATATTTTCTTGCCAAAGTTATTTCATATGATCAGCTGAGCAACAACTACCAAGCATATTTGGCAAACATGTCTTCATTTGCTGAACCTAGAAGTTATAATGAGGCTTCTAAGCATCCAGGGTGGATACAAGCTATGAATACAGAAATAGAAGCTCTACAAAACAATCCACATAGGATATTTTACAATTGCCAGAAGGAAAAAATCCTATTGGTTGGAAATTGATATACATGGTTAAATACAAGCCAAATGAATAAGTAGAAAGACTAAATGCAAGACTTGTAGCCAAAGTCCACAGTCAGAAAAAGGGGATAGACTATCAAGAGATATTTTCTCCTGTAGTCAAGATAAATACAGTAAGAATTGTGCTTGCCTCAGCGGCACAAAACAATTGGCATGTCCCATCATATGGATGTGTTTAATAACTTCTTGCAAAGGGACTTCCATGATGAGATTTACATGGACTTACCAAAGGGATTTAAGAGTCAGGGGGAGAATCAAGTATCTATAATCATTAAATCCCTGTATGGTCTTAAACAAGCCCCAAGAATGTTGAATGCTAAGCTATCTTAGGCCTTATTGAAGTTTCAATTCAAACAAAGTGAGCTGGATCATTCCCTTTAAGAAGAGTGACACAAGAATTGCTATAGTACCGATCTATGTAGATGACATGATAATTACAGGAGACAGTTTACAAACAGTTGAATAAACTAAGAAGAAACTCAATTAGACATTCCAAATGAAGGATCTTGGAGAATTGAAATTCTTCTTGGAAATAAAGTTTGCCAGATCATAGAAAGCTATATTTATGCATCAGAGAAAATACTCACTTGAGTTAATCTTTGAAGTAGGGCTTAGCGGAGCCAAACCTGTAGTTAATCCAGTTGACACCATTGTCAAACTCACTACAAAACAGTATAATGATCATGCAAAACATACAACAACTACAGATGCTAATCCTTTGGCTGATCAAAGTACTTACTTCAGGATAATTCAGATAGTACTCTACTTAACCATGACAAGACTTGACATCTCATTTGGTGTTCAAACTCTAAACAGCTACAACAACCCAAAAGCTCTCATATGGAATCAACTCTAAGAATTATAAGATATGTCAAGAATCAGCCTGGCCAAGGCATTATTAAGTGATCCAAATCAGTTCATTACAACTTATTGTGACTCTGACTGGCATCTTATCCTCATACTAAAATATATGTAACTAGCTACTCTTTGATGTTTGGAAAATCACTCATCACTTGGAAATCAAAGAAGTAAACCACTGTTTCTAGAAGTTCAGTAGAAGCTGAATATATGGGCATGGCCACAATTGTGACTGAGATAGATTGGTTACTTGGTCTTATGAAAGAACTGGTAGTTGGAGTGAAGTTACCAGTTGAAGTACATTCAAACAGTAAGTGTAACGACCCGTTTGGTCATCATAGTACTTTTGACCCATTTACCTCCGTTGACCCTTCCTCGAGCCCTATTAGTACGTTTTTGACCCATGAGGATGGGTGGCACGGTTCCTGAGGTAATCAGGTGATTTTTATGATTACTTATGTGAAATAGAGCCTTAAAGTGAAAAACGGTTTGCCGATAGTTGACTTTTGGGTAAACGGATCTTTTTTGAAAAGTCGTCGATTTCGAGAGGTTTCGATGGTTGATTATGACTTGCTAGGATGTCCAATTTCATTCCTGGGGCACTCGAGAGTATTTTCGATTATTGGTTGGAAAGTTAGCCTTTGGCCATTGGGTGTTGACCCGGTTAAATAGACTTCCGGGCCGCTTGTACTTAGTCGCCATATACGATTGTCTCTCACTTATCTTGACATTAACATAGATAGAGGAATGGACTTGACTTGATATTGATATTTTAATATATGTCCATGTGTGGTACGATTGAGATTTGATTATGATTTACACTTGAGATTGATACATGCATATCATTCATACATATTCGACATGATTCATTGACGTGAGCTATGATTTGATATTAATAATGATAAGAGGAAAAGTGAAGCATCTGAGGCTTTTTATTATGGTGTTTGCTATGTTCATATTTCGTATGGCCTCTCTTGCATATATGTATTTGGTGTTACCTATGTGGTCCGAAGGAAAATTGTTCTGGACGTGGCATTGTACAGAGTAGGGAATAACTTCATATTGGTAATTGATTTACAGATATTGCTATGCTTATTCACCCTCATGATTATTGTTGAAATTGGCATTCATACATGTATTCCATCCTGCTTTTCTCATGACACTTTGATATGAACTATGATTTGGTACTGATTATGATGAGTGAGAGAGTGTAGCCTCCGTGGTGTTTCTCGAAGAAAGTAAAAGAGAGATGAGAGTCCATGATCCGAGGTCATTTACCGGAGGCGAATGAGTATACGTTGCTCGAGGTTTCTTTCCTAGAATGAATGAGTGCTCGATGCCCGAGGTCTCTTACTGGGATTCGAGAGAGTGTTCATCGCTGAGGTCGGTGCTGGGATGAGTGGTACATGGAATTCACGGGTCCCCCATGGGTCATGACTATCGAGACATGGAGGTATTCCATTTGTAACATGTGTGTATGATATAAGATAGTTGGCTAGGCATTGCATTGCATCGCATCGCATATGCATTCATATTACATCCATTCACATCTCTGATTCTGGTTGTTGTATCTGTTGTATTGCATGGTGCGTTTTAGCCTTGAGTCCTTAGTTGTTGATTTATTTGAGCTGTTGCGTGCTTGTTAATAACTTACCTAGACACTTGATGGATTCAAGGGCTAGAGGTTCCATCTAGGCTATGACTGTAGACTATTGAGATCTAGTGTGGTTCACAATTTTGCAAGACTTACGTGGATGTGCATAGTGAGTTACGTGGATTTGCTTAGTGACTGCATTTGGACTACTTATCTTCTTTTCTTTCAGTTTCTTTCTTTTATATATGTTAGCTAATTGTTGTCGCCCTATAATACCTACCAGTACGTGTTGATTGTACTGATACTACTCTTACTACATTCTTTTCGGGGTGTAGAGTTATTCTAGGTACTTGAGTGAGATTCAGTTAGCTTTCAAGGATCTCATAGAGTTCATCTAGACTTTTCTGTTAAATTTTCATTCTAAACAAAAGTTGTATTCAGGTTGTGGCTGTAACTTTTATTCAAGTTGTATACTTGGAAGCCTTTGTACTACTCAGACCAGATTCCTTAGGTAGTTTATGTATTTCCGTAATTATTTCGTTTATATGATATTTGAGGCTTATTAGCATATATTATTCTTCCGCATTGATAGATTGTATCTTGGATAAGGGAAGGGTTCGCCCACCGGGGGAGGGGGGTGTGTGGGTGCCCGCTCGACCCTTGTTTTGGGTCGTGATAAGTTGGTATCGGATCCCTAGGTTACTCGATCTATAAGTAAAAGATCATGTTTAGTAGAGTCCTATGGATCGGTACGATGAGCTCCGTACCTATCTACGAGAGGCTATAGGACATTTAGGAAACTTCCAATTCTTTCATTCCTTTGTGCTACTTTATTTGAATTGGTATCTAGTCGATTCCAATTGGTATCTAGTCGATTCCAATTGGTATCTAAATATCCTTGTCTTATTATCCCACAAAAGGTGGGAACTCGTCCTTATATTTGTTGTGCGCATGGTTTTGTGTTTGAAAGTGTTGTGGTATGGTACGAGACGTATCATCCTGATTCAGACGCGTGACCAAGTTTAGTTTCTAGCTATGGCATGAGGATTCAGTTGTGTGGGATCGTGGTTAAGACCCGTTTATTATAGGGGTTTTCTTGAGAAATGGGAGAGATGGTACAAAGTTTCAAATGATCACCATGTTTTCAGCGTTGGGTTGCTCGGAAGTCGCAAAAATGCATTTATGGCTTAACAAGAGTGATTTGTTCGATGATATGATTGGTTTTCGGAAAGGTTTCAACTTCTTCAAGGTGTTGTGATAGTGTGTGTGGCACGGGTGTACCAATGGCAAGTCAACGATTCATCAGTGGCAGGGTATTAGATGTTGATATGCGAGAACGAGTCCAAATTTGGTAAGGACCATCGGATTTGGCAAAAGTATACCGCGTGTAATAAAGAATAGAAATGGAGAATAAGGACATGAAGGGCGACTTTTGCAGGAGACTTGTAGCGAAGTAATATTTCTTAGGGTATTTTGGTATGAGTACTTTTAGTGTTAATGGGACGAAGGCATAAGGAAGAGGATTTGGATAGATTAATTTCAGCTATTAGGAAGGGAAAAATTAGTATCTGACGTGCTTGTTAGGATAAGGTTGTAATTTGTACGAGAGTGGATTTCGTATTCAATTAGGAAAAGTTAAGTTGGGCTTCGATGTGACTAAATGCCAGTAAGTTCGGCTAGTTCCAGCTACTTCTGGTTTTGCTACTCAATTGAGTTGATCAAATGAAAGGGATAATCGAACGAATAGTTAAAGGTGTTCTGGTTAGACAATTGGGATGTTTGAAGTGGTAAATCAACGATGAGGTTTGAATTAATTCGAGTTCTAAAGAACATTTCAAAATTTAAGTTAAGAGAATTTGAGCAAAAGCACCTTAGTGGAGATACGTGGGGACATTAGTAGGAATGTGTATGTGCTACACTGGATTTAGAGGGTATTCAGTTTTAGAGTTGAGTGAGTTAAGGGAACTATAGTGTGTAAAGTGTGTGGTATACCACTATCTCAAGGATTGACTCAGCTAGTTTATAAGAATTATGATTATGTGGTATTCTGTTGAGTGGGTTTGAGAAATGGCTAAACGGTGACGATGATTGTGATTTGATTGGAATTGGGGAATTGGAGAGTCAGGAAAAATTATAGTTGATCAACAATCGATAAAAATAAGGTACATCTTCGGGATTACTTGGGTCAGTATAGGTTGTAGAGATGTTGTCTTACATATTTCAGACGAGGTGTGACAGTTAGTATGCTTAAAGAAGGGAGTCTACAGAAAAGGACTAATTGATATAATGGATTAAGTGATGTGATGAAGTTCCGTGAGGTGTCGTGATAATCACTCTTCAGTGGATGGAAGGAAATTTCAAGTAACCGACATGGTAAGGCTTATGGATGTGGCTTGTGTGGTACACAGTTGGGTAATTTCGTAGCACTCTTCAGTGGATGAATTTGTGTGGTTTAAGAGAAAGGAATTGTGGAAATTCCTATTATGTGAAGGCTAGAGTTATATTTCCGAGATGAGACCGAATTCGTGGCAGTGTATTATGTTGCAAGTAAGATTTTCTAGATAGCTTAGGTGAGCACTTTTGGATATTAAGGACTTGGGTGTATTTGCGTGAGGTTTAGAGCGGTAGATGTAAGTTTTGATACTTTCAAAATTGTTATGGGCATATCGAGGGTTACAATGGCTCCCCGGAAAATCAAGGCAAAGGTTTGATTTTTCGTGGCTCCAGCTCAGCAGCTATGTAGGTTACAGCTTGCTCCAGCTCAGCAGCCACGTAGGTTACGACTTACCTTTTGGTTAGACTCCAGCTAGCGAAGCATATGTAGACGTTAGTTATTGACGGAGAAAGCCTGTTAAGCGTTCGTGTATGAAGTCGGGATGGATATTCTTATGATTGGTATTGTTGACTGATTTGTGGGCTTGTTGCCTCTTTGTGTTTTATTGGCTTGTTGTCATGTGTGTGATATTGGACTTGTACTTAGTTGCCATATTGTGATTATGATGCGGTTGTCTCTCACTTATCTTGACATTAACATAGATAGAGGAAAGGACTTGACTTGATATTGATATTGTGATATGTGTCCATATGTGGCACGATTGAGTTTTGATTATGATTTACACTGGAGATTGATACATGCATATCATTCATACACATTCTACATGATTCATTGACGTAAGCTGTGATTTGATATTAATAATGATATGAGTGAAAGTGAAACATCCGAGGCTTCTTATTATGGGTTTTGCTATGTGCATATTTCGTATGGCCTCTCTTACATATATATATATATATATATTTGGTGTTATCTATATGGTCCGAAGGGAAATTGTTCTTGACGTGGCATTGTACAAAGTAGGGAATAAGTTCATATTGGTAATTGATTTACGGATGTTGTTAAGCTTATTCACCCTCATGATTATTGTTGAAATTGGCATTCATACATGCATTCCATCCCGCTTTTCTCATGACACTTTGATATCAACTGTGATTTGGTACTGATGATGTTAAGTGAGAGACTGTAGCTTCCGAGGTCTTTGCGGAAGAGTGTAAAAGAGAGATGAGAGTCTGTGATCTAAGGTCATTTACCGGAGCAGAATGAGTGTACGTTGCCCGAGGTCTCTTGCCGGGAACGAATGAGTGCTCGATGCCCGAGGTATCTTGCCGGGATCGAGAGAGTGCTCGTCGCCGAGGTCATTTTCGGGACAAGTGGTACAAGGACTTCAGGGGTCCCCCATGGGTCATGACTTTCGAGACGTGGAGGTATTCCGTCCGCAGCATGTGTGTACGATATGAGACAGTTGGCCTGTGCATTGCATTGCATCGCATCGCATCGCACACGCATTTATATTACATCCATTCACATCTTTGATTTAGGTGGATTGGTCAAGAACATTCAATATTCATAAATAAATTGCTACTCTTGGCCAAGGAACAAGTTATGTGTATGTATATTTCTCTAAACTCAAGAGTTTATGGGAAGGTTTGAAGCATTAGTTCCTCCACCTACGTGTAACTATGAGAAGTCCAAATTTATTATCCAATTTTTGTAGAAACTGAAGTTGTTTCAGTTCTTAATGGGGTTAAATGAATCTATATGCAAGTAAGGAGTCAAATCTTGCTTATGAACCTAATGCCATCTGTTAATCAGGCTTATTCCATAGCGATAAGTGATGAAAGTAAAAAATCAGTACCCTCTACTTCAGGAATCTTAGGTGCTAATCCTGCTATTGCACAAAGTTCTTATGAAAATGTAATGTATTCTAGAGTTGGAGAAATTAGATGTTAACTTAAAACCTACAATGTGAGTTTAGTAAACTAAAAGGACACACCAAGGAAAACTGTTAGAAGTTGATAGGGTATCCACAAGATTTTAAATACAAAAAGAAAGGTGTGAATGGAAATGGTAATGATGTTAGTGCTGCTCATAATGTGATGATTGAAAATGCTAGAAATTACAGTCAAGGAGGAGTTCAAGGATACACTACAATGGTATGAACAATGGTACGAGTGCAGGACAAGGATCTAGTTCCAACTCTCAATGAATCAGCATAGTCAAATGAATCAAATGGACACCTGCAATCTCACAAAAGAGCAGTATCAACAATCCTATAGTTTTTGAACACGAATCTAGTAGAATCATCTCATCCAACTCACTCAGCACATGTCGCAAGTAAAATCAGTTGTATAACTAGTCACACAGGTGATATCAATCTATCTAAGATTGCTGCATTAATGGTAAACCACAAAAGTCTTGATTGAATAATAGACACAGGTGCCACCAATCACATGGTGAATGATTTACAACTTTTAGACAACATACAATTGTCAACTAAAAATCCAAAAATGGTGGTCTTACCTAATGGAGAAAGTTCTTTGGTTACTCATATAGGTTCTAGTACAGTGTGTAAACGAAATAGGATTACAAATGTATTTCACATACCACAGTTCAAGTTTAACTTACTGTCTGTGGCAACTAACCAAAGAATTACGGTGTTCTGCTACATTTTTTCCTGACTCTTATGTTTTTCAGGATCTCTTCAGTGGGAAGGTGAGGATGTTTCATAGAAGATGATGGACTTTACATACTATCAAGAGATACAAATAACAGTGATGTGATTTTAGTTGCTAGGCACTCTCAGTGTCATATAGATACAAATACAAAATTATATGTGGAAATATGGCTTAAGAAATTTGGACATGTGCCACATTCCACAACAATATTAAAGAAATTACATTATTCAAAAATAGATGTTATATCTGATGTTGTCAATAAATGTTCAGTTTGTCCTTATGCAAAATAGCCTCGACTTCCATTTCTTATTAGTACTAGTAGAAGTATTTCCTTGTTTGATTTGATTCATGTGGAAATATGGGGATGTTATAAAACTCATACCTTTGATGGAAACAAATATTTTCTAGCAGTAGTGGATGATCATAGTAGGATAACCGGGATATTCTTGCTTAAAACTAAAAAGGAAGTATGTGTAATAATCAAACATTTTCTTATCTTTGTTAAAACACACTTTGATATAGGAGTAAAAATGATCAGAACTGATAATGGCTCTAGGTTTGTAAATTCTGTATGTTGTGATTGGTTCAAACTTGGTATAATCCATCAAAGATGATGTGCTTATACACCTCAGCAAAATGGAATCGATGAAAGAAAACATAGGCATGCATTGGAAGGGACTAGGCACTCGGGTTTAAAGAATATATTCTTATAGGATTATATGGTCTATGTATATAATTAGTAGACTACCAAGCACTGTCATTAACAACACATCACCATATGAAGTGTCGCATAAAAGTAAACCATCTTTGCATCATCTTAGAGTGCTTGATTGCTTGTGTTATGCTAAGATTATTCAACAAAACTGATAAATTAAAGCCTACAACCAGACAAGCTGTACTTGTGGTATATGCAGAAACTTAAAAGGGATTCATTTTATATGATTTAACTAATCAAGTGCTTTTTGTGAACAGAGATGTTGTATTCAAAGAAGATGTTTTTCCTTTTTATCAGAACCAACAAAAAGCACACTAACAGATTTCCGACAGTTGACATAAATTGGGATCAGTCAAATGAGTTGATGTTCAACCACACAACCAGTAGTACTACATCAACTAGTCAACGACAAAAGCACGTTGAATATTCTGCAAAAGAAAAACTTACAAGATATGCAGGACAATATTCAGACACTAGACATATCAGCACAAGAGGAAAATCAAATACATGATGAACCTGCACATATTCATCCAAATGGTCAAGCTATGCCAAAAGCGGTTAATCACTAGGTTCAACCTCAAATGGGCAAACTGTTCAATGGAAGTTAGGAAGGGAAGGAAACCACCTATTGGGACAAAAGATTTTGTCACACTAAATGTTCAAGCGATTCCATATTCTCTTGCCAAAGTTATTTCATATGATCAGCTGAGCAACAACTGTTATATCCCGTATTTTTGAACGTCGGATTATTTGCTGGGGTGGGGCCTACACACCGAGATTTTTTTTTTGGAACATATGAAAAGTCATATGAATCACAAATTTAAAGTTAAACACAACTCATGAAGTACCCTTGGGCCAAATCAAAGTGGAAGCCCTCCAAACGAATATTTTTAAGAAAACGTTTTCGGGTGACCTGACTTTGAGGGGCAAAGACGGTATTATAAGTTTGGAATTTGGAAAACTACCAAGAAATAGAAGTTGTAGATAATTGAATTAGCTTTCCATCCATAGGTCGTGGGTTCCCATGTGACGTCGGTACAAGGAGATATGGACGTTTTAAGGTCGAAAGGTCAGCGGACTAGGCCAACTCGGGGCCAACCGAATTAGGCCCACGGAAAAATAAAGGGAGAAGAAGAGGCCCAATAGGAGCCATTCGGCCATGGTCCATAAAAAGGATCCAAGCCCATGGAATTAAGTCATGTGGTCAATGAATAAAAGACCACTTAATCATCCAAATTCCATAGAACTTTCAAGAGAAAGAATAGGAGGAAAAACAAGAGAAAAACAAGAACAAAAAAAAAGAAGGCATTTCGGCTTGGCCATGGGAAAATGCACCCCTCAAAATCTTGTCCCAAAAATTATTTTCTTGTTATATTCCTACTAAATCAAGGTCCCTCTACAACTTGGTGTAGTTGTTTTGGAAGATTAAGCATTAGTTTCTTCAATCTCACACTTTGGACAAGTGAAGAATCAAGGAGAAAAAGGTAAGAATTAATCCCTTGTTATTATGTTATGAAGGTTTGTTTGTGTGGTAGTATATGGAAATGAGTAGAATTTATGAAAAGATGGAAGTTTGCAAAGTGGGAGTGCATGTGTGTAAGTGGCCGTATATGTATATTGTTGTATGGATAATATGAGTTGAATTTTAAGTTGTATACTAGTTGTGGTTATTGTGGAATTTGTATTGGAAATGGAAGTTGAATGAAAATTGGATGAAATTGGAAAGAAGCCATGTTGGCCGTGTGGTATATGTTGTTGAGATAATGTTGGATTTATTTTGTTTAACATGTTAGTTGTGTTATTGTGATCTTCACAATGCAAAGGAAGATTATATGAGTGAAGTTGACATGAAAATGGAATGTAGAGAATTATGACACATTAATGTGATTTTATGATATTAAGATAATGAAGTTGTTAAAGTGTAGATTGTTGTTGGAGATGAATTAGTAAGTAGAAAATGTGTTGAGATGATTTTTTTGCACATGTAGGAATTTTGGGTGAAGTATGCAAATTGATGGAATTGTTGAATATCGGATATATGGCTTGGAATGTTCTTGGTTTATGTTTGAGTGATCCTAAATTAGTATGTAAACATGAAAATATTGATATTGATTTATAAGTGCAAAGTTGGATTGGGAGTTGTTGCATTATTTGGAAAATAAGACTATTTATGCTAGAATGCGTTTCTAGTCGATTATTGATGTTGTGGGTATTATTGTTGGTATGGTTGTTGTTATTTTGGCCAAGTTTAAATCTCGGGGATGTTGTATGTATAGGGGAGATGCTGCCCAAATTTTTGTAGGCAAGTATTGGTTAAGATTGAAATTTTAAGCTTTATAAATAATATTTGGTAAACATGACCATTTGTAGGTTTTGGTCGAAACGGGATTTGAGTTTTGGCAAACGTAAAAGGCGAAAAAGGTATGTAAAGCTATCCCGATTCTTCTCTTGGCATGTCCTAGATGTACTAGGATTGGAATTACGCTTCGGGGAATATTCTGTCCATCGGAATCCGCGATTGAAATTGTCGCATTTTTGTTCAATAGGATTGAACTCCTTAAGTATCCTTTGTTGGAAAATGATGCAAATTTCCCCAAATTGCCTAGAAAGTTATGGAATGCCCTAGGATCTTTGTAGGTGACCTCATAAGCCTAAAAATACGTAATTTGAGCCCACCGCTTTATTTATTCCGAGCTGGGCCCACTATTTTCGATTTTACCCTTTTTGTATTTTGGACTGGTCTTCGAGCGGCTTTTAAAGAAAACGTTTTAACTACTCCTCTATCTATTGTTTAAATATTGTTTTAAATATCCCGTTAAATTTTATAAATTGTTTTGGACCTTGGAAACGATCTCAGAAAGAAACATGCCTCCGTAACTCCTTATGACATCCGAAATTCACTTACTATGACTCCGTCCGATTTCATTGATTTGATTTGTCATTCGATATGCCTCGCTGAGTCTCTGGAAATATATGTGTTATTTTTATTGCATTTAGTTTCTCACTACTCCACTCGTGGATGCCCCAATGTTTCCCACACTGAGCCCGGGCCAGGATATGTTCTCAAGCGTCTTCCACTGCATTGTTCGCCGTGCCTCGATGTGAGGGGGCATGTATATATGTACATGGGTTGTGGAGTATGCTGTGCCATGTACACTATTCTGACATGATATGATATGATCTGATATGGCCATTTGATATGTTATGCTATGTTACGGGGTTATTCCCCTTTTCTGATCCTTATGTGTTGTGGCACCAGCGTCGGGGGGTGGCCACGTTCTGTCTGCCGAGTCCCTTGGCAGGGGCCGGATATGATATGGCATATGTTTCTGTACACACTCTTCATGTTTTGAAAATATGCATTTGATACTCTGGATATCACACTCACTTTTCTGTACGTTTTGTTTCGGTTATGATTTTGTCCCGTAGTGGGACGAGGTATGACATACGTTTTTTGCAAATACTATTTATGCTTTATGATCAGCATCTTTGCTAATCTGGATATTCCGTTCATTTTCTGTATCTTCTGCTTCGATTATGACTTTGTTTACTACGTTCCATGCTTTACATACTCAGTACATATTTCGTACTGACCCCCTTTCTTCGGGGACTGCGTTTTCATGCCGCGTAGGTAGAGACTACAGATTTGCTGATCCGCATGTTTAGGACTATATTCTGCCATCTTGGAGTGCTCTATTATTCGGAGCCTATGTTTGGTACAGTCCTTGCTATGGTACATTTGTATGTTGTTCAGGGGTATGACGGGGCCCTGTCCCGTCTTATGATTCTGATGTGTTCTGTAGAGGTCTGTAGACATACATGTGGGTTCTGCATATGATTTGGGTTGGTATGATCTGTGACAGCCTGATCGGCTTCCTTGTGCTTTATCCGTTAATCTGTGATAATTAATAACGCCAATTGACTTTTACATTTAAATATTCTGCTTATATGCTGGTTTGGGTTATTGGGTACGTTCAGGTGTCCAGCACGGACACTAGTCGCGGCCTACGGGGTTGGGTCGTGACAACAACTACCAAGCATATTTGGCAAAAATGTTCATTTACTGAACGTAGAAGTTATAATGAGGCTGCTAAGCATCCAGGGTGGATACAAGCTATGAATACTGAAATAGAAGCTCTACAAAACAAGCTACATGGGATATTTTACCATTGCCAGAAGGAAAAAAACCTATTGGTTGCAAATTGATATACAAGGTTAAATACAAGCCAAATGGAGAAGTAGAAAGACTAAAGGCAAGGCTTGTAGCCAAAGTCCCCATTCAAAAAAAGGGGATAGACTATCAAGAGATATTTTCTCCTATAGTCAAGATGAAGACAGTAAGAATTGTGCTTTCCTTAGCCGCACAAAACAATTGGCATGCCCTATCATATGGATGTGTTCAATACCTTCTTGCAAAGGGACTTCCATGGACTTACCAAAGGGATTTAAGAGTCAGGGGAGAATCAAGTATCTATAATCATTAAATCCCTATATGGTCTTAAACAAGCCCCAAGAATGTTGAATGCTAAGCTATCTGAGGCCTTATTGAAGTTTCAGTTCAAACAAAGTGAGCTGGATCATTCCCTTTAAGAAGAGTGACACAAGAATTGCTATAGTACCGATCTATGTAGATGACATGCTAATTACAGGAGACAGTATACAAACAGTTGAATAAACTAAGTAGAAACTCAATTAGACATTCCAAATGAAGGATCTAGGAGAATTGAAATTCTTCTTTGGAATAAAGTTTGCCAGATTATATAAAGGTGTATTAATGCATCAGAGAAAATACTCACTTGAGTTAATCTCTGGAGTAGGACTTAGCGGAGCCAAACCTGTAGATCCTCCAATTGACACCAATGTCAAACTCACTACAAAACAGTATGATGATCATGCAAAACATACAACAACTACAGATGCTAATCTTTTGGCTGATCAGAGTACTTACTTGAGGATAATTGGGAAATTACTCTACTTAACCCTGACAAGATCTGACATCTCATTTGGTGTTCAAACCCTAAGCTTCTACAACAACCCAAAAGCTTTCATATGGAATCAACTCTAAGAATTATAAGATATGTCAAGAATCAGCCTGGCCAAGGCATTATTGTCACGACCCGACTAGGGGCCGTGACGAGTACCCGATACTTGTACTGAGCACCCCGTATCTATCATTGTACCCTTACTTCTCAGCGGGCTGTAGGAACTGTACTATACATTTTTTTTTGTTGCTAAACATTAACATTAGCAGCGTCATCATAAACATAGACTAGTAAGCGTTGCTATCACATTATACAGAGACGCGAACAATTCAAAATACAAGACATCTAACTGTACATATCTGTCTACGAGCCTCTAGACATAGTACACATATACATAGAAAGGGCCGAGTACTGCCGTGCCCGAATATATATATATATACACAAAATAGTACCAAGGAAGTGAGGCTCCGGAACAACTGGAGCGATGTCAAATGCTGCTGGTAGAGCTCCTAAGAATCAAACCCGCCTGTCTGCTGACCTGCGCGGCATGAAACGCAGCGTCCACAAGAAGGGACGTCAGTACGAATAATGTACCGAGTATGTAAGGCATGAATAATAGCATACGGAAAATATAAGACGGGAATAACGGCATAAAAGAGTAATAGCACCTGTCCTGAGGTAGAAACATAACCTGTATATATATATATGCCCTTGGCAGATGCTATGCATGCTTAACTTTCCTTTAAAAATCTTTCCTTGTTCATATATATATATATAAAAAAAGGACATATCATATTGCCGAGGCGTCGGCAGCCGATCCATTTAACCATAAATATACACATCCCGCGTCCGGGCATCCTGCGTCCGGGATGATATCATGTCATATAATGCCAACTGATCAGGTGGATATGCGTATATAACGCGCTGCCCTTATCTCCATCTTCCCCGTATACGTATGCATACATCATGTACATATATCAGTGTCTATAGCGCTCTGGCTCTTTCATTATATGTGTATACGTGTGTCATGTACATACATCAGCGTCTATAGCGCTCTGGTTCTTTTATCATATACATATACTTATAACATGCATACAACACGCTCGAGAGTCCAAGAAAACCATGTCCAGGTCGGAGTGACGTAAGGTCGGTAGCCTCCGATTACATTATGAAATAATCATGATTGTTATGTCTCACCTTGAAGGAATTAGTATTATGAGGCGAGACTATCAATGAAGAATAGCATTAAGAGAAAACATGGGACAAAATCGTAAAACTCATAAAACATTACTTCGTGCACCCTAGAGTCTTTGGAAAATAGAGTCATGTCAAAGGAATAGAGTTGGACTCAAGAACTAGTCCATCATTCTTGTATTCATACTGAATCCTTCACTTAAGGCTTTTAGACATGCAATTATTCTCGTCGTTCTCATCATAGACATATTCTCTTTCTTACATCGTCATTATCATTATCGTCGTAGGATTATTCTCATTAGAATAGCTACATTACTGGTCATTAGATAAGCGGTATAAGGATCAAAGGTTTCCTTTAGGTTCTACTTCAAAATAGGTCAACCGGAACAATAAATAAATAAAATCTGGGATCCATGGGCCCACCTCGGGTCAAATGAGGAGGCATATCAAATTTACGTTCGTTACATTTCATGACGTCTCCTGGGAGGGTTTTAGGGTAGTCGGGACCTCTCTATGCGAGCTCTAGATATTTAGGAAGTCTTTCTAACATTTTGCAAAATTTAGTTCAATTCTATTGAACGAAACGTGGAAAACTTTGGGTGCGGATTCCGGAGAACGGAGTTGTCCCCGCGGCTCGTATCCGACTTATTACATCTAAGACATGCCATAGAAAGAAGAGTAAACCTTACATACCTCTTTCCGCTCCTTATGCTATTCCAAATTCAAGTTGCAAATCCGCCGAAATCTACAAATTGGTCATATTTACCAAACTTTGGTTAGAGCATTTAGAATTGGAATCTTAAGATAATACTTGGCTACCGAAATATCGGCAGCACTTCCCCTGTAAATACACCATTCCCAAAATTCAACTTAACCAATTTTTAATCAACAACAATCCGGGAATTCAACCCGGCCAAACTATCAACATAATGTCAACAACCATACTAACAATTTCCATATTCAACCCAAGATACATCATAACAACTCAATCAATATACTACTTTCATCAAAACCTTCCAACTCCAATAAAACAATAACAACCTAATAATATATATATATATTCCAACGACACCATACCAATATCATTGTCTTTCATACATGCAAGAACATCACATTTAATATACATAAACTCCTAAATAAGTCTCCAACTTCTACAACTCCACTAAGGTCATTAAGCATTCATTAACAACAAAGGATCCACAACACAACAACAACCAAAACACTAAATAAAACTTGCTCACCATTCCTCTACAATTTAGCAAATATACACGGCTAAACATCATGTATACACGGCCACATATACACACCACACACTCACGACCACAACATGTTTTCCACACTTCCATGGATTTCATCAACCTTTACATACTACAACATACATAATCACCTATAACACATAAAGATAAGTTGATTCTTACCTTTCTTCTTGACTCCCCACTTGACTAGAATTGTAACTTGCAAGAATATGAAATCTTCTTGTTCCAATGAACACTCCACCTTGTTAAGGGCCCTCCAATTAGTAGAGAACAATTTTTGAAGGAATTTTTGTAAATTTTCTTGTTGGTTTTTGCTCTTGGCCGAAATGGCCTTCACGTTTCTCCTCCTTTTCTCTTGTTCTTGTTTCTTGAACTTTCTAGAGAAATTAGGTGAATAAGATGACTTATAAGTCATCTTTTGGGTTATCAATTTTACCCCCATATGGGCTTGGCCCATGAAGAAAGAGGTTAGATGGCCAACCTTGGCCTAAAGTGCTCTAGCCCATTTGTTTTGGCACTTCATGACAAATTTTAATTTTTCAAATTTCCAAATTTATCCTTCGTCTTCCTCCGTATATCCACGAGTCATATTGCAAATTTCCCTTTATGCCCTTGACCTTCCTCATTATTTCCACTTCTAAATTTTTCATAAGCAACTCATATGCCAAACAAAATAAAATATGGCCTTGCTTGTTGTCTTCCCGCAATTGTCTTGAATTATCCGATTGCACAAAATGCGGGATATAACAATTATCAAGTGATCCAAATCAATTCATTACATCTTATTGTGACTTTGACTGGCATCTTGTCCTCATACTATAAAATATGTAACTGGCTACTGTGTGAAGTTTGGAGAATCACTTATCACTTGGAAATCAAAGAAATAAACCACTGTTTCTAGAAGTTCAGCAGTAGCTGGATGCAGGAACATGGCCACAACTGTGACTGAGATAGTTTGGTTACTTGGTCTTAATAAAGAACTAGGAGTTGGAGTGAAGTTACCAGTTGAAGTACTTCTAGACAGTAAGGTAGCAATTCAAATTGCTGCAAACCCAGTATATCATGAAAGGACAAAACATACTGAGATTGATTGTCACTTCATAAGGGAGAAAACAGTTCAAGGACTGATAACTACAAAGTACATCTCAACTAATGATCTACCTGCACATCTATTGACAAAAGGGCTCAACAAGGTTCAACATCACTACTTGAGTTCCAATCTAGGAGTTAATAACATATTCTCACCTCCTAGCTTGACTGGGAGTGTTGAGAAGACTTAGAAATTGTTAAGCAAGTGAGGACAATTCTGTCATTTTACAGTTTTCGGGTTATTTGTTAAGTGGTAGTTAGTTAGTTAAGTGTCCTATCCAAAAGTTAGGTAGTTGGTTAAGCTCATAGATTATCTTAGGTAAGTGTGTATAGATACTCTATCAAGTGCATATAATAGATAATAAGATTGATAATATGAATACAACAAATTCTCGCTCTACTCATTCTTCAATCTCTTGTTGCTCGACTACCTCACCCTATTGTTAGGGTTCATAAACTTCTTTCTAATTTTATAAAATTACAATATCAACTTTGTATTTCTTTTTATTTATTATTTAGATATAATCATTAGATGTTTCAATAGTGTATTTCTTCTTTTTTGAGCCAACTCTATAAGCAAAAAAAAAAAAAAAAGGCATCCAAGCTAGGGGCGTGATAGGCATCCAAGTGTTACTTGCCGACCACCAACCTATAGTATGTAGCAATCCAATCTAACAACAATACGGGCCGACAAGGCAGCCATATGATAGCAGAATGGTAATGAGAGCCCATCAACAAACAACGTTTGGGAGATAAGTATGTATGTGTGTGTATATATATATATATTGCATGAGAGATATTCGAAGAACATTTTTAGCTTATCAGAGTGACGTAAGATCGGTAAATCTCCGAATAACATTATGCAAGCTAACTAGTCAACATGAACATCAATAAGAGCACAAGAACAGGAAAAATAAGATAAGTGTTCAAGAACAAGAATCAATGTGAATCAAGCAACATTTCAACATGATGAACGACAGGAGTATTTCTAACTATGAAGAGTAGAGTTGTTATGTTGGGACGTTCATTTACATTTCGTTTAAACAAACTAATGGAAAAAGAAGGAAAGGGAAAGCCTTATAGCTTTATTTCCAATCCTTTGTCGATGACGGTGAAACCGACCTTCCTTTCATGCTCATCTACAAGAAATAGTGATAACGTTAATATCAAACTTACAAATAAAACATGACAACTTGACGACAGGCGACAAGCTCGCTTTATAATAACTACAAGGCATTTCACTCCCCTCCTTCTCTTTTCCAACCCCATAATAACAACATATAACTACAACTATATCAACATATCCAAAATTCTAAATCATGAAGAACAGGCCCTTAAATACTTTATACCAAAACTACAAATGAACTTATGGCTTCCGATCAATGTCTCATAAATTCTTACCGAATACATATCTTAGGTGCTCATACGAGCTCGTAGAAGGTCATTAATAATGAGTCGTACTTTGACTGCCCTCTTTCGGACTCCCCGTCACTTACTTCACTATGAAGTAACCTTTGAGCCGCTAATTTATATATATATATATATGTATATATGGAACGCATGTTGCTGCTATAGTCAAAAGAATATTGCTGAATATGGTACTAGAGAAAAGGAATGTCCAAGGTGAAATCTCACAGAAAAAGGAATAATTTTCTTATAGACCACCTCTTATTCAACACCTAATTCTCTTATATCCCAAATTAATCACCATCTATTCATGAATTTGATTAGTTATTTGTTGCTATTTTGCCATGTTTCCAGGTGGATGCCTCCACCATACACTAATCCACTATTCCTTAGTTAATCTATTTATTTCCCACTACCAGCATTTAATCAACTATCCACATAATTAATTTCTTGATCTCAATTATCTTAAATTACAATTATTTATAACATACTTCATATATTCATTATCATGATCATGTGATATAGCACTAGTCCATAGCCTCTTTTGCCACACACAAAATATTATTTTCAATCATCATGGTTCACACTTTTAAGTCTAAAATCATTTCGGGACTTTGTTTTCTTATACAACGAGCTCTTTATTAGCATACTTAAATATGACCAAAATTCATTGGGGCTTGGGTCTACTTACATACATTGAGCGGTTCAAACCATAGCCAAAAGCTCGGGGTATTACATTGATGCAACTTATACTCTTTGATTCGTGTAACCTCCAAACTTCACGACACTTACTTTCCACTTGTTAAACATAGCATATACACTTATAACCTCAAATATAACCTTTTCCTTCAAGCTTATATCGACTAACTCACGATGCACTTAACGTACGAAAATACAGGATGTAACATGCTCCACCCCCCCCCCCCCCCCCTCCTTGGGAACATTCATCCTCGAATACTGAGGTGTATGGGTAGGGTCAATTTATTAAGGATCCTGCAATAATTTGACAGAGTCTCCCCTATAACTGGGCACTATTCGACACCTGCAAACAGTCAAAAGCCCCACCTATGTGCTTCGCAGAGCCATAAAGAAACAAAAGAATATATATATATATATATATGTCGGACCTCTCACGGTCATCATATATCAAATGTAAACATCGTAAAAACAAATCACCTTGTATGTAAGTAATTCTGTCTTTGTCACACTGCCTCAACTTGAGTATCATCTTCGGTTTGGAAAATATGAGGGTATTTAGACTTTATCTCCTTAGTGTTGTTGTTCCTCCACAAGGGGATTTTACACTTCCAGCGTTACAAGGCTTCCTAGGGAACCATGCTGAATGATAGCTGTTATTACATGCAGGCTCACGCCCATAACACGTCCTCGAGCATCAGAATCGTGCGTTCTGTTTGGCCATCTGTCCGTGGATGAAAGACTGTACTAAGATGTGACCATTTAGACAAAGAGTTATAACCCTTTAGCCTCACTTTGTAGCCTGCCAATCTTCACACATGAGGACACTTTCATGTACTATTCTAGGATTCTCATTTGGTACCTTCCCAACTTGTACTATAGTCCTTTGACATTCGTCTTACCCTCGAGATAGAGGATGTTTGTCTATGCCGATAAGATTCTTCTTAAGGGACCTTCAACAACTCAATAGTGATAATCCGAATGCTGCCAACACGTCTCACCTTAAGTTGAGAACTATAGGTCCACAATGATTACCTAACATCGTCAATATGATTTACCTTAAGTAACGATCTAGAATTCATTTGCGAGAATCTGAAACGTATCCACTAAACTAAGCCTTAATAAAATCTAACTACATGATTGATATCCCTTATACTCTATATCCCATTAACAATCACACCAGCTTATTTAATTCATCTTAAGTAGGCTATACCCCAAAAAAAGATCATCTAAAGACACTCCACAGGATTTATTTTCTTGATATCATGGTACATCTTGGTCGATCCTGGATGAATAGAATAACGGGAGTTATGCACCTCTATCATAATCTGATGGCGTAGTCCCACTACACGTGGAACACATAATTGGTTTTGATATCTTAAGACCCTATCTCCTTCCTCCTCGAAGGCTGCTACCTCATTCTCTTGGACCTTCTCTTAAAGTCGCAAAAGAATACGATCTTCATACTATCATTTCTTTATGTTTTTGGTACTACGGATGATGCTGTATTTTGAATGACAACTCTGCCATCACTTGAGTCCAGCGATCGGCTCCCCACTGGCTAGCTGATGTACACTCAGGCTAACTCTCTCCCCTAGGTCCAGCGATTTCGTTCCTTCTACTTATGGCTATAGAAAATACTCTTATGACTGATAAAGATGTCCATATGAGCACTATATAAGTAGTGTCACCATACCTCGCATGCGTATACAACCACTGCTAGCTCTAGATCATGGGTCGAGTATTTGTTTTCGTGTTTTCTTCACTGCTTCAAAGCGTAACGATCTCCTCTTCATCTGTTTAACACTTGTAGCACCGATGCGTCAACTTATCTTATTCCCACATATCCTGGAACTTGCTATATACATAATTTTGAACATTACTCTTAATTCCAATTCTCCATTCAATGGACATAATAGATGAGTTATTAGCATAACTCGTCATTGGGTACACACAAAAATACCGAAGAATTGACGTTACCGGACAACTTTTCTATAATCCCAACTTAGATCACTATACCTGGAATGAACTCTCCTTCCTCATCTCTTAGATAACTTCCCTTATCTGTTATAATTTGAAAGGATTCTCTTATTAACAATAAGCAGCGAACTCATTGTCTCATGTATCCTTGTGGAATCTAAGGCGATTTTTGAATTGCCCACAGTCACCCCTGATTACTTCCATTCCCAGTCTTATTCTAATAGTGTTACTTCAAGCATACTTTAAATGCTTGCCTCGTATCCTAGGCTCAACGGTCCCCTTTGTACTTTTGAAATGCTTGTACTGAACTTTATCTGCTATCGCCTCTATCTGAAATAGTCTTTGAGGGTCGCAATTGTGTTTTGTGAAACTGAAACTTCATAGATTTTGTTACACCTCGGAAAATTTTCTGTTGGTACGCAAGAGAACGAACTAGTGATGAATATGAGTGCATGACGTCCACGAGCAAGAAACGACGTTTGATGACCTTAGGTGAGATTTCGAAAGTATCCGATGTGAGACGAGAAAGTTGGCTAAGTTAAGATGAGATACAAGGTGAGCAATGCATGTGCATGGACGGGGGTGATTAAAAATGAGAAGTCTAAGAAATATGGGAAGTTGCAGAATTGCAATTGCCCAGTGGTCGTATATTGCAAAATACGGACTGTAAAAGTGTAATACGGTCCGTAAACTGGCAGTCGTAAACTGCCATGCAAGGCTTCGACTTTCTGCCAGCCGAGGAAATGGTTAAATACGACCTGGTGGACGGACCGTAAAGTGATTTACGACCCGTAAACCATGGTCGTAAACCACCATGAAGGCAGCCCAGCTTTTGGTTCTGGAAATGGCTAAATACGCCCATGGAGGACGAGCCGTATAGTGGAATACGGTCCGTAAACCTCCATGGACGACCACTGTTCACCCAACACAGATTTTCCAATTCATTGAATATGAGGATCAAGACTTATTTTATTTCATTACAACATTACACCACTTCTCTCTAAAACTTCTCTCTACATTTATTATATAAGTTTTCAAGGATTATAAGCCATCAATAACATTAAGACAAGTGAATCAAGGATAAGGGAATCATCAAGGATCATCCAAGTCAAAACAAAATCAAAATGGAGAAAAACTAGGGTTTTGCTCAAAGAGGGGTATTATCAACCAAAGCTTGTTCCTACAACTTCTAAGGTAAGATTCATGATTTTTTACATGATGTTTAAGGTATTGGAGAATTAAAGTACATGGATTGTAGAAAATATGGTCAACTAGGTCATGAATGATGAATAGTGACATTTTGAGAAATAGTTTGAATTGAGTTATGAATGTTGTTGTGTTGTGATATGAATGTGTTATAAATGGTATTAAGATCATGAACTAGACACGTTAGACGAATGGACGAAGTTGGGTATTATGACCATGAATGTGGGTGAATTAGAGGCAAATTGAGGAAATCTAGACAATGTGGATAATGTGAATGACTAATGGCCATTGTTATGATATTAATGAAGGTATAAACGCTAGCATTGGAAGGGAACGTGCAAGTGTAGAATAGTTCGACGGAAAGGTATGTAAGGCTAACCCTTCCTTCATAAGGCATGGTTCTTGGCCAAATTCCTAATTCCTCTATATGAGTATGTTGTCTTCACATGGTTGACATTCCGAGCTCATAAGCTCACGACCCTTGATATGTACTATGATTATACTATGTTCCTCATATGACGAGTAAGTCCATAATGTAGATGTAACGATAATGATGAGGATAGTAATGATGATGAGAGTAAAATGAGATTAGAGATGCTTACGAGCTATGATATATGTATATGTATGCCTATGAAGGGCTATGATAAGACCCCGAGCTTATGATACCGGGTAAGACTATATGTATATGACTATGTATAAAGTACGTATACGATTATGAAATGCGCGCACACCTCTGCATATGGTACGGATAACCCTGACGCCTTGGTAGGGCCAGGTATGTATGATCTTGAGCCTTGGTTGGCCAAGTATGTATGACACACCGATCCTACGAGGTTAGGTATGCTATGTAAATACTATGTATATGATATGACCATGTATATAATATGCATATGAGTGTGATAAGACTTATTAAGGGCATGTATACGAATATGAACACAAAGTGGTATGGTTATTATTATGGGATACGAACGACGATGTATGCAAGTAAGCGACATGATGATGATGATATTACTGTCTCCCCTCCTATGCTATTTCATATGATATCTATTATGCTTCTATATTGATGTTGATCATGCTTTACATACTTAGTACATTCTTCGTACTGACGTCCTTTTGTTTGTGGACGCTGCGTCATGCCCGCAGGTGCACAGGGAGACAGACTTGATCCATAGCTGCTTATTCAGAGATTGCATAGCAGAGCTCCATTTCTTTGGGAGCCGTAGCTTTTGGGTACTTATTCTTTTGTGTATATAATTATGGGAATTGCGGGGTCCTGTCCCGCTCATACGATATGTCATACTCTTAGAGGCTCGTAGTCATGTGTATGTGGGTAGAGATGTTCGGCCATGTCGGCCCATGTTTTGTATATCTTTTGTTAGCCACGTCAGCCTTGTACTTATGATGTGGCACAGATGCCTATGATATGTTAAATGATGATTGTCGTCTAATGGGATCAATATGATTAAAGACAATAAAAGCACGAATTCACTTATGGTTCACCTAGATGTTATGTTATGTACGATAAGGGGGTGCTCGGGTGGGGTAGCACCGGGTGCTCGTCGCGGCCCCCTAGCCGGGTCATGACAAAAGTGGTATCAGAGCAGTTCAGTCCTAGGATGTGTCTACGAGCCGTGTCTAGTAGAGTCTTGGTTATGGGTGTGTTGCGCGCCACACTTATACACGAGAAGCTGCGGACATTTTAGGAATATATGACCTTCGTTTTTCATAAGAATCGTGCGATAGAGCTATGATGTAATAAATTCTTGTTCCTAAATCATGTGTTGTGTATTTCAGAGATGCCTAAAAAGAAAAAGGCTACAGCAGCCCAAAAGGGCAAGACGGTAGCAGAAAAGCGGGCTGAAAGAGCACCGCCACCGGTAGTAGAGGAAGATGAGTCCCAGATTGCGGCTCAATCTCAGTCCTCCCAGACAGTGCCTATTACCGAGGAGCACGTGGGAGCCTCAGCCCCAGCTCCAGCTCCTCCACCGAACGCTTCGGGCCAAGACGTGAGAGAGGCCACTAATTTGTTGACTCAGTTGGTTGCGGCCCAGACTCAGAGGCCAAGCGCAGGGCAAGGTGACAGGGCTATTAGTGCAAGGTCCCGTGACTTCATTGCTTTGAAACCCCCGGAATTCTTTGGGTCGAAACCGGAGGAGGATCCCCAGGACTTTATTGATGGTATGCTAAGGACGCTCCGGTTGATACATGCTTCAGACGCTGAGTCGGTAGAGCTAGCGTCCTATAGATTGAGAGATATCTCGATCCAGTGGTATACAGTATAGATGGCTTCGCGGGGAGCCAATGCACCTCCGCCAGTATGGCAAGAGTTTGTCGATGCTTTTCTCCGTCACTACATGCCTCCAGAAGTTCGGCGAGCTAGGGCCGATAAATTCTTGAATTTGAGGCAAGGTAACATGAGTGCTACAGAGTATAGTCTCCGCTTTAACTCCTTGGCCAGGTATGCTTCGGCCATGGTAGCAGATATGGGCGATCGGGTGCACCGGTTTGTGAAAGGCCTAGGGCCACACTTGATGGATAAATGCTTAACTGCGTCCCTTCAGGATGGCATGGATATTGCACGCATTCAAGCACATGCTCAGGAATTAGAGGAACACCTACAGCAGCGGAGAAATGAACGTGAGCAAGATAGGGGACATAGAAAGAGAGCTAGACCTTTAGGTTCGAGGAGCGAGTCCAGGGGTGGACACAGACAGCAGCTTCCCAGCTATTTAGGCTATTCTATGACCAGTCCACCTCCACGGTTTTCAGGCCAGGGGCTTGATAGATCTGCTCATTCAGGGCCGAGTCCGAGTTATACAGGACCTCAGTTCAGAGGTGATTTGGGCTAGTCAAGGCCACCCGTACCACCATGTTCGCAGTGTGGGAAGATGTATTGGGGTCGATGCCGATTTGGTTCAGATGATTGCTATTCATGTGGTCGTCCAGACCATATTATGCGTGATTGCCCCTCAGTACATGGTAGAGGTAGGACCCAGCCATCAGGGTCGGTAGCCGGATCTTCGGCATCTGTATGCCCTACGGGGCCAGGTTCACATGTGCCAGCTGGCCATGGTACAGGCAGAGGTAGAGCTCCCAGTACTTGCGGTTCTCAGCACCGTATTTATGCTTTGGCTGGACGCCATGATCTTGAGTCTTCTCCTGACGTAGTCACAGGTATATTATCGGTATTCTCTCATGATGTATATGCTTTGATTGACCCGGGCTCCACATTGTCTTATGTTACTCTATATATTGCGGGTCGGTTTATAGTCAAGCCGGAGTCGATCAAACCTTTTGAGGTGTCTACGCCCGTTGGCGAATCGGTGATAGCTAGCCGAGTGTATAGAGATTGTGTAGTCGTGATATGTGACCACCGTACTATAGCTGACTTGCATGAACTAAAGATGGTAGATTTTGATGTCATTATGGGCATGGATCGGTTGGCTTCTTGCTACGCCAATGTTCGCTTCCAGTTTCTGGGAGAACCAGTCTTAGAATGGAAAGGAAATACGGCGTCACCAAAAGATAGGTTTATTTCCTATCTAAAGGCAAGGAAGATGATCACGAAAGGGTGCATTTATCACCTAGTACGAGTTCAAGATGTAGAAGCTGAGTCGCCGACTCTTCAGTCAGTTTCGGTAGTGAACGAATTTTCGGATGTGTTCCCGGAAGAGCTTCCAGGCCTTCCTCCCGAGCGAGAGATCGATTTTTCGATTGATGTGTTGCCAGACACTAATCCCATATCTATTCCTCCCTATAGGATGGCACCCGCAGAGTTGAAAGAGTTGAAGGAGCAATTAAAAGACTTGCTTGAAAAAGGCTTCATTAGGCCTAGTTCATCCCCGTGAGGAGCACCCGTATTGTTCGTCTGGAAGAAGGATGGCTCCTTGAGAATGTGCATTGATTATCGGCAATTGAATAAAGTGACAATTAAGAACAAGTATCCCCTCCCGAGGATTGATGATTTATTTGATCAATTACAAGGTGCCAAATGGTTTTCAAAGATTGATTTGAGGTCCGGGTATCACCAAGTAAGAGTTAGGGAGAAAGATATCCCTAAGACAGCTTTCAGAACAAGATATGGCCATTTTAAGTTCCGAGTAATGTCGTTTGGGCTAACTAATGCACCGACAATGTTTATTGACTTAATGAACAATGTATTCAGGCCTTTTCTGGATCTATTCGTGATTGTATTCATCGATGATATCCTAGTGTATTCTAGATCCGAGGCAGAACATGCGGATCACTTGCGTATTGTCCTTGGAGTTCTTTGAACCCGAGAGTTATTCGCGAAGTTTTCCAAATGCGAGTTTTGGTTGAAATCAGTGGCATTTCTGGGCCACATTGTTGCAGCTGACGGTATTCGAGTGGATAGCCAAAAGATTGAGGCAGTGAAGACTTGGCCAAGGCCCACGACCCCTATGGAGGTTCGTAGCTTTTGGGCTTAGCCGGTTATTACAGAAGATTTGTTGAGGGTTTCTCTTCTATTTCTGCACCGCTCACCAAGTTGACTCAGAAGTCAGCTAAGTTTCAATGGACAGATGCTTGCGAGCATAGTTTCCAAGTGTTGAAAGACCGACTGACTTCAGCCCCAGTATTGACACTTCCAGAGGGATTGGAAGGATTTGTTATTTATTGTGATGCTTCAGGCGTCGGGCTAGGTTGTGTATTGATGTAAAATGGTAAGGTGATTGCGTATGCTTCTAAACAATTACGGAAACATGAGCAGAATTATCCTACCCATGACTTAGAATTGGCCGCGGTGGTCCATGCTTTAAAGATATGGAGACATTACTTATATGGTGTCCACGTGGATATTTATACAGATCATAAGAGTCTCCAGTACATCTTCAAGCCGAAAGAGTTGAATTTGCGGCAACGACGATGGCTAGAGTTGCTAAAAGACTATGATGTTGAAATCCTGTACCACCCCGGAAAGGCAAATGTTGTGGCTGATGCTCTTAGCCGTAGGTCGATGGGAAGTCTAAGTGATGTACGACCAGAAAAGAAAGAGATGGCCCGTGATCTTCAGCAGTTAGCTAGCCTAGGAGTCCGAGTGGTGGACTCAGGTAGCAGCGGAGCTGCTATTCAGAATTCAGCAGTTTCATCGTTAGTAGCGGAAGTAAAAGAGCGACAATATGAGGATCCCATGCTAATGCAGTACAGAGATACACTCCCTCAGAAGGAGGAGTCATCATTTGACATTTCGGAAGACGGAGTTCTCCGATGTCGAGGCAGGTTATGTGTTCCCGATGTGGCAGGTCTACGCCATCAGATTTTGAGAGAAGCTCATTGTTCCCGTTACTCCGTTCACCCCGGAGCGACGAAAATGTTTCATGATCTTAAGACTATATATTGGTGGAATGGGATGAAGAAAGACGTAGCGGAATTCGTAGCTCAGTGTCCTAATTGCCAACAAGTGAAGATAGAACACCAAAAGCCGGGTGGCTTATTGCAAGCTATAGAAATCCCAACTTGGAAGTGGGAAGTGATTAATATGGATTTCATTACAGGGTTACCCCGTTCTCGACATAAATATGATTCTATATGGGTGATCGTGGATAGGCTCACAAAGTCAGTGCATTTCTTACCGGTCAGAACGACCTATATGGCAGAAGATTATGCCAAGCTTTATCTTAAAGAGATAGTGAGACTCCATGGCGTTCCGGTATCTATTATCTCCGATAGAGGAACTCAGTTTACAGCCAAGTTTTGGGGGTCTTTCCAAGAAGGGTTAGGGACCTAAGTGCGCCTAAGCACGACATTTCACCCCCAGACCGATGAGCAAGCGTAACGTACTATTCAGACTCTTGAAGATATGTTACGGGCATGTATGATAGATTTTGGAGGAAATTGGGATGACCATTTGCCACTCATTGAGTTTGCTTACAATAACAGTTATCATTCTAACATCCAAATGGCGCCGTATGAGGCTCTATATGGGCGAAAGTGTAGATCCCCAATTGGGTGGTTTGAAACCGGAGAAGCTAAGTTGATAGGGCCAGACTTGGTCCAGCAAGCAATAGAGAAAGTTAAGCTCATACAAGATCGGTTGCTAGCGGCTCAAAGTCGTCAGAAGTCCTATGCGGATAATCGTCGAAGAGACTTAGAGTTCGAAGTGAAAGATTGGGTATTCTTGAAAGTGTCGCCGATGAAGGGCGTGATGAGATTTGGCAAAAAGGGGAAGCTCAGTCCCCGGTATATTGGGCCATACGAAATTGAGCTAGATCTACCTCCAGATTTGGAGTCAGTCCATCCAGTATTTCATGTCTCGATGCTTCGGAAGTGTGTTGGAGATCCTACGAGGATCGTCCCAGTGAATGATATTCAAGTGACAGAAAAGTTAACTTATGATGAAATACCCATTGCCATATTAGATAGGAAAGTACGGAGGCGTAGAAACAAAGAAGTGGCCTCAATTAAAGTTTTGTGGAGAAATGACAATCGAGAGGAAATGACATGGGAAGCGGAAGAGAATATGTGATCCAAATACCCACATTTATTTCTGCCCTTGGAAGAAGTCCAAGATGAGACGTCAAAATCATAAGGTATGCATGTTTTCTCTTTTATACATTCAGGTCGTGTGTGGCCAAATTTCTAGTGCTGTTGTATTATTGCCCTGTGAGGCATTGTCATTGTGGGTTGTTGTGACAGGGTGGTAGTGCCTCATTACAGAGGAAACTCTGGCGAAATTTTTATAGAATTCCCCAAGCCTTTAACATTCGAGGACGAATGTTCCTAAGGGGGTAGAATGTTACACCTCGGAAAATTTTCCGTTGGTACGCAAGAGAAAGAACTAGTGATGAATATGAGTGCATGACGTCCATGAGCAAGAAATGACGTTTGATGACCTTAGGAGAGATTTCGAAAGTATCCGATGTGAGACAAGGAAGTTGGCTAAGTTAAGATGAGATACAAGGTGAGCAATGCATGTGCATGGACGGGGGTGATTAAAAATGAGAAGTCTAAGAAATATGGGAAGTTGCAGAATTGCAACTGCCCAGTGGTCGTATATTGCAAAATACGTACCGTAAAGTGCAATACGGTCCGTAAACTGGCAGTCGTAAACTGCCATGCAAGGCTTCGACTTTCTGCCAGCCGAGGAAATGGTTAAATACGACCTGGTAGACGGACCGTAAAGTGATTTACGGCCCGTAAACCATGGTCGTAAACCACCATGAAGACAACCCAGCTTCTGGTTCTGGAAATGGCTAAATACGCCCATGGAGGACGAGCCGTATAGTGGAATACGGTCCGTAAACCTCCATGGACGACCATTGTTCACCCAACACAGATTTTCCAATTCATTAAATATGAGGATCAAGACTTATTTTATTTCATTACAACATTACACCACTTCTCTCTAAAACTTCTCTCTACATTTATTATATGAGTTTTCAAGGATTATAAGCCATCAATAACATTAAGACAAGTGAATCAAGGATAAGGGAATCATCAAGGATCATCCAAGTAAAACAAAAATCTAAATGGAGAAAAACTAGGGTTTTGCTCAAAGAGGAGTATTATCAACCAAAGCTTGTTCCTACAACTTCTAAGGTACGATTCATGATTTTTACATGATGTTTAAGGTATTGGAGAATTAAAGTACATGGATTGTAGAAAATATGGTCAACTAGGTCATGAATGATGAATAGTGACATTTTGAGAAATAGTTTGAATTGAGTTATGAATGTTGTTGTGTTGTGATATGAATGTGTTATAAATAGTATTAAGATCATGAACTAGACACTTTAGACGAATGGACGAAGTTGGGTGTTATGACCATGATGTGGGTGAATTAGAGGCAAATTGAGGAAATCTAGACAATGTGGATAATGTGAATGACTAATGGCCATTGTTATGATATTAATGAAGGTATAAACGCTAGCATTGGAAGGGAACGTGCAAGTGTAGAATAGTTCGACGGAAAGGTATGTAGGGCTAACCCTTCCTTCATAAGGCATGGTTCTTGGCCAAATTCCTAATTCCTCTATATGAGTATGTTGTCTTCACATGGTTGACATTCCGAGCTCATAAGCTCACGACCCTTGATATGTACTATGATTATACTATGTTCCTCGTATGACGAGTAAGTCCATAATGTAGATGTAACGATAATGGTGAGGATAGTAATGATGATGAGAGTAAATTGAGATTAGAGATGCTTACGAGCTATGATATATGTATATGTATGCCTATGAAGGGCTATGATAAGACCCCGAGCTTATGATGCCGGGTAAGACTATATGTATATGACTATGTATAAAGTACGTATACGATTACGAAATGCGCGCACACCTTTGCAGATGGTATGGATAACCCAAACGCCTTGGTAGGGCCAGGTATGTATGATCTTGAGCCTTGGCTGGCCAAGTATGTATGACACACCGATCCTACGAGGTTGGGTATGCTATGTAAATACTATGTACATGATATGAGCATGTATTTAATATGAATATGAGTGTGATAAGACTTAGTAAGGGCATGTATACGAATATGAACACAGAGTGGTATGTTATTATTATGGGATACGAATGACGATGTATGCAAGTAAGCGACATGATGATGATGATATTACTGTCTCCCCTCCTATGCTATTTCATATGATATCTATTATGTTTCTGTATTGATGTTGATCATGCTTTACATACTCAGTACATTCTTCGTACTGACGTCCTTTTGTTTGTGGACGCTGCGTCATGCCCGCAGGTGCACAGGGAGACATACTTGATCCATAGCTACTTATTCAGAGATTGCATAGCAGAGCTCCATTTCTTTCGGAGCCGTAGCTTTTGGGTACTTATTATTTTGTGTATATAATTATGGGCATAGCGGGGTCCTGTCTCGCTCATACGATATGTCATACTCTTAGAGGCTCGTAGTCATGTGTATGTGGGTAGAGATGTTCGGCCATGTCGGCCCATGTTTGTATATCTTTTGTTAGCCATGTCGGCCTTGTACTTATGATGTGGCACAGATGCCTATGATATGTTAAATGATGATGGTCGTCTAATGGGATCAATATGATTAACGACAAGAAAAGCACGAATTGACTTGTGGTTCACCTAGATGTTATGTTATGTAAGATAAGGGGGTGCTCGGGTGGGGTAGCACCGGGTGCTCGTCGCGGCCCCCTAGCCGGGTCGTGACAGATTTCAATCCCTTTGGTAATTCTGTATAAACTAGTGACTCGTCTATGACTTCTTGTCTCACCAAGTCAATTACCAATCTTTCAGATCGAACTACCTTTCATATGTTATTCTAAATACTTCCTCTTGGGGCCATACTAACTTTCTAAGCCTCAAATTCCCGACTGTGCTTAATATCAGTTGGCACCTCTTGGTAGGTGGTTGTTACCGTCTCCTTCCTAGAGTTTGTACTTACCTATCATTTTAGAGTTGCGACACATTTGTAGAGTTTGAATTAACAACGTCTCTTTTGTTCCCAACCCTATGCCGTAATTATTTTTGCCACTCTATCATTAATCGAACACATGATTCTACTTTGATGCTTTATCCCATTATCTCCTCCGTTAGGAGAATGGTTCATATCTCATGCTTAAAGATTCTATTCCTATAAAGTCAAATCGTTGCTTTTCCCCCCTTTTCCAACTCTTCATGCTTCTGCTAACTCATCGCCCGCCTTACTACAGTTTTCTCTTATTGGGGATAACTGAATCGCCGACACGCATAGAGTGCCACCTATTCAAAACTATCATGCTCGATCTCGATGAACTTTAACTTTTACCCGTGACACTTATCTTAGGGTAACCACCCTTTTTAATGACCCTCAAGGGTCGCTTTTGTCGTATATCCTCTTGTTACTCAATCGCTCTCTTGCAATGTCACAATGCCCACTATTACAAGAATCTTTCGGGTTTCTAACTCACATTCGGTTTAACTCAACCAATACCGGTATGACTTAATACAAGGAGCTAAATCAGCTTGCTGATAACTTTTATTGAAGTTGTCAATTTTCTTAACATAATGTAGACATAGTCTTGTGACTTGTGCCCCTTTATAATCTCAACAGTTGCTTTCTCTTGCTCTTGTTCCTATCTGGCTACGATTTCTGTCGCACTACCTTACTTAGCTTACAACATCTAATCGTTCCTCATGTCTACTCATAACGATTCACTTATCCAATGAATCTCTTGCTAACTTCACCATCTTACCTTATTTTGGAGAACTCCAGCAAGAGGTTTTTGTTACATCCCGTACTTCTGAAGAAGCACTTGTTAAATTTAAGCGTAAATATGTTGAGCTATGGCTAAGTAAAATAACTTTGGAATATATGAAGTGAAGAATTATTAAGTATATTTTATGAATAAAGGATGTATATAAGGAATACCGGAATATCCTATTAGGAAATGAGTAGAAGAAATTGAGTAGTATGACTTTGGAGAAAAGATGGGCAAGGTTTCGTGCAATAATTCAGGTCCAACTTGAGGAAGGAATATCTTTTATAGTATGAGGAGTTTTGAGGTGAAACAAAAGCCTAAAATAAATTTCGTCGAGTCTAGTTTCCAATGCAATAAACCGCTCGTCAATACGACATCGGAGTAGAGAATTATGGACGTTACAAGTTATGCTGATAGAGCAGAACTGCGTGCTAAGTAACTGCTACAGTAAACGACCTGCTACAGTACTTCTACAGTACCGAGCCGACCTTGAGTTCCTATTTAAGACTAAAATCTGGTGTTCGGCTTCATTTTCTCCACTCCTCTCCACTAAAAAGCTCCCAAAAGACCCAAGACACATGGAAGGATCATTTTTTTAGCGGATTAAAGTAATGGGACTACATCCGAGGCTCGGGAAGCGTAGTTCTTGTTTTATACATCAAATCTTGACGGATCAAAGGAGCCTATTGAAGATAAATAATATTTTAAGGTCTTCCAACCTTGATTGAGGTAAGGATATTCCTTTTTATTGATATTACGAATTGTATCAAGGAGATTTAGTTGTTAAAGCTTCATAAAGTTGATTAATTGGTTGAGAAATTGGGTAAACATCGTGTGGGATGTTTTATTGAGTATATTCTAGTATTGATGATGATGTTGTTGATGTTAGCGATGTTGTTGTTGTTGTTTTATTGGTATTGTGATTTCGGGATAGGGATATAAACAGGGGAGATGCTGCTCAAATTTCGGCAAATTTTAAGAGGATTTAATTTGAGGGCTTAAGACAAGCATATGATAATGAGCCTAACAATAGTATGAATGGTTTTATATGTAGATTACGAGACTACGAATGATCTTATGTAGATTGCAAGACATAAAGTAAGTTGGAAAAGTCGAGAAGTAAGCTTCCAGGTATGTTAAGGCTTTCCCTTTCTTTCTTTTTCGCATAATCCTATGATACGAGCGAACAATGAGTAATCGAGTCTCCATATTACTCTACTCTTAGAAGTATTAGGAGTATCTCAGTTATTGATGATCTTGTACCCCCTCTATTATGATTATTCCTTCTGTTCATGGGTCATAAATATTGTATCATGATAAGGTTAGTTTATGTTTATGCATTACATTCATTTGCATACAGGCATATTAACCCGTGACCACAGGGCGAGGCGTTGTATACGCATTGCCACCTGATCAGCTGGTGCACAGTGATGATGATTATTATACCCGAAGGGGCCATTATGTTATTATGCCCGAAGGGGCCTATATGGGATATGGATCGGGCTGTACGTTCCTCGGCACTATGATCTATGCATATCATACGCCCTCCGAGGCATATTCAGTAAGCAAATGCATTCATACAGGTATGTTCAGATAGTCAGACATATAGATGCATTCATACAAATATGTTCAGACAGTCAGACATACAGATGTATTCAGTCAGTCAGTTTAGCTTATGATTTTCAGATTTCATTCATGACTCCAATGTGTATGTTACTCTTCTGCCCTACATACTCGGTACATTTTTCATACTAACGTCCATTTTGTTGGGGAGGGGGGAAGGCGCTGCATTCATGCCTGCAGGTACAAATCGACAGATTGACAGAACTCCTCAGTAGACAGTACTTGACATCCGCTAGTGGTGAGCTCCCTTTTGTTCGGAGTTGCCAGGTCTATGTGGAGTCTTTCTTTTGTGTTTATGGACGACGGGTGAGTCGGAGCCCTGTCTTGCCCATGACTCAGTTATGCTTCTTTTGAGTCTTGTAGACATATGTACAGTACAGTCAGTCAGTTCGTTGCCCATCCTTTGATGCATAGTTACTTATGAGAGTCGTTTCGGTTCGTACAGTGGTTTGACCAGTTTCACATATATTCCATGAGGCGGCTGGACCGCATACAGTTACATTTTGTTTCTTGAGGAGGCGGCTAAACCGGAGAGAGTTATATGTATATATTTGTGTTGGGATTTTTCTGAGTGCAGGTGGCCACTTTAGGCCTATCCACATTCTTAGCTAAATGTAAGTTTAAATGTTGGTTCGCCCGGTCCAGGTAGGCACCGGGTGCCGGTCGCGACCCTCCAGATTTGGGGCGTGACAGTTTTTTTGCTTCTAGTTTCTCCTCTCCTCAACTAGGCTTATCTCTTTGGTTGGTCAATGTTTCTCCTTTACTGGAACAAGAGTCACACTGAGGTTAATGCTTATCCTATATGCAAAGATTCAAATACATAATCCCCTGAATCTTCTAGACATTCTAACAGTCGTACCAGACTATACAATCTCTAGGCATGTTACACCTATACATCACCTAAAGAGGAACTACAGACATGCTCATAATATCCTTTAGAAATGCCATCCAATCCCCAAAAAATTCCATCGCTAATGATTACTCTAATCATTACTAGATCCTTCACTTCTTCTCGAAGCTACGTTTGTTGAAACCAATAGGTCGTAAGCTGGGATGAGTGCTATGAGCTATGCTTCTAGTACTGTCGAAAGTGGAACCATAACGCTCGCTTTGCTTCATCTGGACTCTAGCAATTTTGCAACCTTCTCTATCCATGTACCTCGTGCCTACTTCACCCTTACCTCCTTGCATTGTGAGCCTCATGCTTTACCTTTCTGATTTCCTGGTGACCTTCTCCCCACATATATGAGATAAAGGTTCACACATAAGGGTTTTGACATCGTATTCGCATATCTAGTGCAGACATGATCTGATGGAGGCCTTATATTTGTTTATTATTGACATGAATTAAAATGAAATCTATGTGACTTATTTCTCCTGCAGCCATACGCAATTTCTTACAAGCCATACCCCTTCTAGTCATATATACCGTTATATTTACAAACAATGGAGATTAAGAGTTGAATTCTTACAATTAAGCTTTATCGCACGATCTGGAATAAGAAAGAAATGGGACACCCTTAAATGCCTCATAACCTCCTGCTTATAAGTGTGGCATGCTACACACCCATAAACAAGACTCTACTAGACATGGCTTGTAGACATCCCTAAGACAGACCTGCTCTGATAATAATTTTGTCACACCCCAAATCGGAGGGGCAGGACCGGTACCTAGGCCTTACTTGCGAAACACCAACTTATAGTATGTAACAATCCAATCTAACAACAATACGAGCCGACAAGGCCGCCATATCATAGCAGAATGGTAAAGAAATCCCATCAATGAACAACACTTGACATAAGAGTGTGTGTGTGTGTGTATCTACGGGCCGACGAGGCCACCATGGAACTTGTATAGTAAAACATAGGCCGACATGGCCACCCAATACTACTATACACAGGACATATGTCTACAAGCCTCTAGGAGTAACAAGACTGTCAGAAGGTCGGGTTAAGGCCCAGCCACACCCGATATACATATATATACAAGAGTCACATGGCATACCAACTATCTATAGCAACCCTAGGAACAATGAAGTGCGACAATAAATGCTGAGCTGGGGAAACCTATTGGGAAGATCCGTTTGTCTGTCTACCTGGACCTGCAGGCATGAAACGCAGCGCCGCGGTAAGAGTACATAAGTATGAATAAAAGTACTTAGTATGTAAGGCAGATAAGAACATATATAAAGTCATCAATGAAAAGGGAAACATGAATGCCGCTGCGGGCGTATGACATGCACTTATACTTAATATATATATATATATATATATATATATATATATATATATATTCACACCCCTCTAAGACAGGTTCTACAGGACAAAAATATTTTAATACAGAGGATATTAAAATAAAAAATATCCCAGATTTAAATATGCCATTAGAAATAGACTATATCATATCGTAACCAATCGCTCTGTCGGGCTAAAATCATCATCATAATTTATCCAACTGATCAGTGGTGGAAATACATATATATAGCGCACACTAGTGTAGTACCTCCGATTATAGCTCGGGGTGTGAAGTCATATCACACACACACACATACACACACACACACACACACACACACACACATATATATATATATATATATATATATATGGATGAGAGACATTAGAAGAACATTCTGAGCTTATTGGAGTGTCGTAAGGTCAATAAATCTCCAAGTAATATTATGCAAGCTAACTAGTCAACATGTGCATCAATAAGAGCCCAAGAATAGGATAAACATGATGAGTTTTCAAGAACAAGAATAAAGGTGAACCAAATAACATGTCGACATGATGAAGGACAAGAATATTTCTAACTATCAAGAGTAGAGTTATTATGTTAGGATGTTGGTTTACTTTTTGTTTGTATGGACTTATGCCAAAAGAAGGAATGGGAAAGCCTTAACATACCTTTATTTCCGATCATTTGTCGACGACGGTGAAACTGACCTTCCTTACTGGTTCATCTACAAGAAATGGTGATAATGCTAACATCAAAACTTACAAATAAAACATGACAACTTGATGACAAGTGACAAGCTCGATTTACCACAACTATACGGTGTTTCACCCGGTCCTTCTCTTTTCCAACCCTATGACAACAACATAGAACATACAGCTATATCTATATAGACATATCTAGAATTCCAACTCATCAAGAACAGACCCTTAAACACTTTGTACCAAAACTACAGATAGAACTCGCGGCTTCCGATTACCGTCTCGAGAGTTCTTACTGAATACATACCTCAGGTGCTCGTACAAGCTCGTAGAAGATTATAGACGATGAGTCGTACTTTGACTGCCCTCAATTAGATTCCTCGTCACTTTACTTCACTATGAAGTAACCTTCGAACCTCTAAAAATCGGAGGGAATCGATATTAGAATCTTAAAATCGACGGAAGAATTGGGTAGAGAAAATTCACCTTTGCTTACCACAAATGTAAACATTGCTACTATACTTAGTAAATACCAATTTATACATACATACATACATACATACCTACCTACATACATATATATGCATGCATACATACATACACATATATATATACACATACATATATATGTATATATACATATATGGAACGTATGTTGCTCCTATAGTCAAAAGAATGTTGCTGAATATGCCATTAGAGGAAAGGAATGTACAAGGTGAAATCTCAAAGAAACAGGAATCATATTCTTATAGACCGTGGGTCCCACCTTTTATTCACACCTAATTCTCTTATATCCCAAATTAATCACCACCTGTTCATGAATTTGATTAGTCATTTGTTGCTAATTTGCCAGGTTTCCACGTGGATGCCTCCAACATACACTAATATACTAATCCATTATTCCTTAATTAATCCATTTATTTCCCACTACCAACATTTAATCAATTATCCTTATAATTAATTTCTTGATCTCTATTCTCATAAATAAATAGCAATTATTTTTAACATACTTCATATGTCCATTATCATGATCATGTGATATATCACTAGTCCATAGCCTCTTTTACCACACACAAAATATTATTTCAAGCCATCGTCATCACATTTTAAGTCTGAAATCATTTTGGCACTTTGTCTTCTTATATAACGAGCTCTTTATTTGCATACTTTTATATGACCAAAATTCCCTGGGGCTCGGGTCTACTTACATACGTCGATCGGTTCAAACCATGGCACGAAAGCTCGGGTTATTACATTGATGCAACTTATATTCTTCGATTCGTTTGACCTCCAATTTTATTTTATTTTTGGTAAATAAATGACTTTATCAATACCAAAGTAATAGTTACAAAGCCAAACAGGGCAGACCACCGATTTCTCAGAATAGAAAAACCAAAGACAGACTCAACTTACAAAGGAGCCTATCTACAAAAGACTATGACAGACAATACAATTTAATTTTGGCAACCAGTTACATAGAACAAAAAAACTAGTAAACCAGCTAAATCATGACAAGCATAAACCAAGCATCAGCACCATATCTGCAGCTGGCCTGTTAAGGCATTGTATTCAACTGGGAAAGCATTGCTTGTCATTTTACCCTTGTGGTTTCCCTGATGTGAATATGACCAACAATATCCTTGCACAATCTACCTTCACTGTATCTGCTACTTTGGAATTTGATCAAGTTTCTTTCCCTCCATACCAAAGCAACACTAGTAATTGTACCCCTGCCAGTTCTATTCTTTGCCCAATTTTCAGTCCACTGTACCTCATCTTTCAACCCTCAGCCAAACCAACAGCTTCTTCCGCAAAGCTTTTATGATAGTGTAGTCAAAGAATAAGTGGACTAGTGTTTCATCCACTTTGTTGCATAAGACACAAGTTGGAGGAACCCTAATTCCAAATTTAAGGAGTCTGTTTAATGTAGCCAACCTTCTCATTATTGCCAGTCAAAGTATGAATTTATATCTAGGATGAATGCTAGTCTACAATGCGATACACTTCCATGGTGCTTTGGGGAACTGTGGTAACAGAGCAATGTACATCTTCTTAATAAAATTTTGATTTTGATACCACTGTAGCAAGTGTTGCATGTAGATCACCATGAAGAGTTGGGGCTTGTAGTATATACCTCCTTGACTCTAAGATGTTCCTAATCACCCACGTGGCATTTGCTAGATTGTTATAGTTTTCCACTGATTGTTGCTTCATATAGTAGATGTGTACCCACCTAATCCATAAACAATCTTTCTTTTTACCTAGGGCCTAGAGTTGTTTCAGGACATCTGCTTTGTTCCACATGCAGAGATTAAGAACATTTTGTCCACCTGTTGATGTTGGTTGACAGACCTTTTCCCATGATACTAGAGCTTTTTATATTTTACTGAAGCACCTGTCCAGAGGAATGTTCTGCATAGACAGTTTATCAGTTTCATAATGCTCTTTGACAATACGAAAATTTGCAGTATGTTTGCATACCAAACACTACAAATTTTATCAACTATAGCCTGCCTGCATAGGATAGTAGCTTTGCAGACCAACATTGTATTCTTTCAGTGACTTTTTCTACCAATGGCATGCATTGAGCTATAGTAAGCTTCTTGGAGGAGAGGGGAACAACAAGATATTTAAAGGGGAGTGTTCCTTCAGAGAAGCCCAGATTATGAAGAATTTCAAGCTTTAATTCCTCCTTCACCCCTGTCACGACACAACTAGGGGCCGCGACGGGTACCCGGGGCTAACCACCGAGCACCACTCATTCTACTGCTCATCATGCTCATTAACTACTCTTTTATCGATTTTTATACTCGAATCATGAGAAAGTCATGTTTCATTTGTAAACATGAATAGTTTTATATACATAAGCCCTTTAGGCTATCAAAATAATATATATACAATTATATCGTAGTGACCCTATCAGACCACATAACCCACACCGTGTATCTACGAGCCTCTACTGAAGTACAAAACGCATACACCGGACAGGACCTCATCGAGCCCAACATATACAAATATACAGAAAAGAATAACCAAGCACCTCCGGAATAAAGGAGTGCTTTCAATCAGCTAACAGCTCCTACGAATCTGGCTCAAGCTCGCCTCCCTGTCTACCTGTGGGCATGAACACAGCGTCCAAAGAAAACGGACGTCAGTACGAATATTGTACTGAGTATGTAAGACAAGAATGAAATAAATATAATAGGAGGACCGTGAGCCATAAGAGAGAGATATAGCCAGCAAGAGTGTCATAAACAAATACATTTCATACATATATCATACTTTACATAATCATAGTACACATGTCATCACATCACATATCTCGTCACATCACATGTCTCGTCACATCACTATCCTCATCGTTATCCCGCATCCGGGTAACCATCATACGCCGTTCACTAGTGGTGATCATGCCCGGCCCTCTAGGCTCGGTGTAACATCACATCCCTCCTTAGCGGTGACATGCCCAGCCATCTAGGCTCGGTGTAACATCGCAGCCCGCCTTAGCGGTGACATGCCCGGCCATCCTGGCATGGTGGAATTTCATCATCACATAATTAATCATAACCCATCACTATTGCACATTTCATGAACGTATCACAATCTTATCATAGCTTGGCAATTTCATACATAACATAGGCATATTATAAGCTAGCATCATTAATCGTCTTATAGACATATCATGATTTAGAATTATTTCACATTTAGCATTAGGGGCACACATTAGACTTTGAAGACAACCATGGCTATGTCGGGGAGATGTAAGGTCGTAAACCCCCGATTATATTGTGAACATTTATGAGTACTTTGCCTCACCTTGAAGGAAATAGTGCATAAGGTGAGTGTTACCAATAATGACATCATCAACATTATGGGATCATCATTTTCATGCTCGTATGTAATTTAGTATATTCAAGGACTCATAAGTTCCATCATATAGGAGGATCATGAAAAGCTCGAAAGATTCATGCCTTTGAAGGAAGGGATAAACCTTACATACCTTAGACGTTTAACTAAGCTATCGCTATACCTTACTTTGTATTGTAGTTCTTGCTACGTTCTCATTATATCCCAATCATAATCAACTCTATAGAGTACCATTTCTTGATCTCATTCGTAACACTGCTTATAAAACAGAATAAGGCTCGTGGAATAAGCTTACTTAACCGGTAACTCTTTCTAATTGACCCTATTACACTTACCACATAAGTTGTTTTACCAAGTTATTCACATTCATTACAAACCTTAGTATTCTATGCCCCTGTCCACGTCACGCTGTTACTGCGTTTTGAAAATGCGGGGTATAACATCCTCCCCCCCTTTAAAAACATTCGTCCTCGAATGTTGAGGTAGATGTCAATGTTCTTACTTATACTTGTTAGTAATTACTTTACTTACTCTCATTTGAAACCGAATTTATCCAAATTATGCAGTCTATTTTTCTTCTTTTGTGGCCAAAATTTATGCCTGTACTCAAAATCGTCCCTTTTTACATTATACGTCTGTCTACTAACTGTTTATACTTTATCGTTCTCATTGCCTCTTCAGCTTTCGTTGTTTACATTTTTGCATGCCCTTTCATGCCGTATTTACCACATACTTTTATCCAATCCTTTTGTTTCATCTTCTTTTTGTTCCCTTCAATCTCCACGTGTCTTCCTTACGTTTCCTAGATGACCCAAGCCTTTATCTTCTTAAAGTTGAATTATTCTTATTCTTACTTCCTTAAGGATAACCTCAAGGCTAATCACATTTAGCATCATTTGATTTCTGTAGCAGTCGAATCAATCTTTGCGGTACTTTGTCTATCGACTAGTTTAACACCGAAACATCTCGTTTGATTTCTCTTTCCTCCAATTGGATTTCTGGGCCTTGGCTATCTAACGGAAATTCTTGTCAACGTTTTATTATTCTCTTTAATTACTTTACCTCGGATTACTCATCCAAGGCACCAAAAATACCATAGCAAACGGATCTATATTCATATGGGACTCCATTCGACTCATACAACAATCCTCAGCGCCATTCCTTATATTTTTGTGTACAACATTTTCTCATCACCATTGTTATCCCCTATCACAAGAGTATATTTACAACATACTAATTCACCATTCAAAATATTTTCAAATCCTTATTTGAATCCTTCTTCCCTTTTTTTTTCGTCCGATTTGGACATCATTACAAGATAACTCATAAGCCGGGGACTCCAATAAAATCTTACTTAATCATATCTTCCTTTTAATATGAGTGTACTTCTCTCTTCAAGTCCTTGGCTCTCCTATATTAGTGGTTAATTGCAACTTAACTAACTCTGATTCTTTTCAAATATTTGTTGTCGTCCTACACCATTTTACTAGCCACTTCATCAGGACAACTATTCATATGGTCCTGTGACACATACTCTCATGATTTAATACAAGCAATGACTTATAATTTCCCGACGTAGAAGATATTTTCAACTCTCATCTCTTCCAGAGCTGCGATTTTTCCTTAGTAGTCCCGTCTGTCCTTAATACTTATCCTTGATCGCTCGTAGGCCTTCTCACTTCCTTCGTTGCCTTTTGGGGTACATCTACTGCATATTTACTGGTAACACAATATTTTTCTCTGGTGTGAGGGATTCGAACTATAGCCCGAAACATGACATATTGTATTGACAAAATTTATTTCCTTGATTTTATAAACCTCTATTATCTTGTCATGCCTCCTTCCCATGTCGGTTTCATGATATACATGAAGTTAATTCAAGTCCACTTTTCCTTTAGTACATCCTTGCCTTATTAGTCCTGTTATTGCAAAAACCTCTATGCCGAACTTTCCTTAACAAGGTCTTATAAGCTTTCTTATTCACTGCTTCGTGGCTCGCTTATTAGTTTCACACTTGCATTCACTCTCTATTCACATAAAGCATGTCACCTCTCTTAGTCGTGTCCTCGTTATACCTTACTTTGTATTGTAGTTCTTGCTACGTTCTCATTATATCCCAATCATAATCAACTCTATAGAGTACCATTTCTTGATCTCATTCGTAACACTGCTTATAAAACAGAATAAGGCTCGTGGAGTAAGCTTACTTAACCGGTAACTCTTTCTAATTGACCCTATTACAATTACCACATAAGTTGTTTTACCAAGTTATTCACATTCATTACAAACCTTAGTATTCTATGCCCCTGTCCCCGTCACGCTGTTACTTCGTTTTACTAATAGACTCGTCGCATTTCCCTTGTAGTTATCCATCCCAATCAATCCTTTATTTATCTTTTTGATGCCACGGCCAATTTTTTCTTCTCCTCCATGCACGTTTCTTACATTTCATTCTATTTCCTTTATAATCGAACCTCTCGGTCTTTACGGAAGTTCTTGCCTCATATCACTAATTTCCTAATCAATTGTGTCAACTCACCATCCTCGTTCTTTCCTCGATGAGTAATCGGTTTCCTACCGTCATTTAGTTAAAGTATCTTTCTCACTCCCATGGTTAGAGATTTCCAGTTACTCCACTCCTAAATGCTCTCCTCTTCCTTCGACCAACCCATTAGTATACCTTTCTTACTTTCATCCTTAACCTTCCTTGGGTCTATTCCTCCTCGAGTACCTTTCTTCTCTTGTTATGTGTAGTATTGGCTCTGAAGTTCGTGAAATGTCCTTTTAAACGTGCAAATCTATTCTATTCTTAAGTCATTCTTTTGGAGAACTTCTCTATGTCCGAGGCGACCGTGTTAATTTGACTACACACTTATCCCTTCATATACCCGCTGATATAGCCATGTATAGGATATGATACGCATTTATATATATATATATATATATATATATATATATATATATATATATATATATATATATATATATACACATTTTCTAACGCCCCGCTTACAAGGTATTTCCAAACGTACTCAAACTCACCTAACTCTAGAACTGTGGTGCACCTTCTTTTTCTTCACCGGTCTAGTCCGCCTTGTCGTACGCGACCGCTTTAGGTTTCCCATCACTCCGCACACTCTAATTCCCCTTAGACTACTTTAGCTTCTCACTTTTCTCTTACATCTGAAATTTACAGAACTTTTAATACACTTCCCAGGGGGGTCACCCATCCTAAGATTTCTCTCGCCCCATCACGCTTAACCTTGAAACTCTGATGAAATCCGCTGCATTAATACTGGTATAATCGCATCCACATCACCGCCTGATCTTCATAACATAATCTGGAGCAGGTTGAAGCTTTAATGGATTCCAAGACACTCTCGTAACGTATCTCCCTCCGAATTAGAAGGGGTCTCTTACTCTTCCGATTACACAATTACTATTTTGGTCTTTTTAATTCTCAATACCCATCTTTCATCTGTATATATGAATACTTTCTGTCCTAGAATTTTAGATTCCCAATGATAGCGAACACACCTTGGTTTCCTTTACTTATAAATACTCGGCCCCTTTGAGTTTCCGCTCGCCCTTATTAATAATAATCTACAGCAAATGCACATACATAGAAAATCCCAATAAGGGTTTATATATCATACCTCGAGGTGTACCTGATCCTTTAACGATCTACCCTGTTATATCTTCTAATTTACCTTTCCTTTTCATTCTTCGGCTTTACACCTCAATCATACATGCAATATTCTTACCTTAACCGACATACAGTCTTCGTGCCATTGCTTACCTTTGTACTGATTCAGTCAATTGTCCAATTCACAGCCTTATGACTGAACTCATCATCAAGAGATACCTTTAATAAATTCCTCTACTTGTACTTACACTGGTTTACCTCTATGTCGACCGATCCATTATCATAAATATACATTCTGATAACGTGACCTCAACGAAGTGACTTACCTCTGTGACTTCCCATATCACCACTCACTTTCTCCCGTCGATACTGTGCTTTTGCTGAAACCAAAGGTTAGTATAAGGAAACTCACTTCCTATGACTTGGCTCTATCGCACGATCTTAGAGGTCAAAGAAGAGTAACCACCCTAGATGCCCCGTAGCCTCCTGCTTATAAATGTGGCGCGCTTCACACCATAAACAGGACTCTACTGGACACGACTTTGCAGACAACCCCTAGGACAAACTGCTCTGATACCAATTTGTCACACCCTAATCTCGCTAGGGTGTGATGGGCACCCGACCCTTCCTTAGGGCCGAGCGAACCCTCTGACTCTTATTACATACATAATCCTTTGAACTCTTAATCAATAAAAATGACAAACATAATAAATGCTTTTGGAAACTTTCAGAAACAAGTCAAATCTGTAATCATACGGAATTTGTAACATAACATAAAATGACACATCGGCTGATGAAGCCGCTTACAAAACTGACATTCTATACCCACGACTCTGTCTGTAAAGTCTCTCAACATCAATCAGAAATCATAGCACATATACTCTGACTCGGCAACACTCCAAGAGTAAATGGAGCTAGCCATTTCCGCTGGAACACCTTCTAGCAAGTCTTCTAATAATACCTTCCACTCATCTGGGTGTACCTGCGTGGCATGAAACGCAGCCCCCGAAGAAAGGGGGTCAGTACGGAATATGTACTGAGCATGTAAGGCATGGAATACAGAAAAGAGGATCATAACTGAAACAGAGATTTACCAGAATCAAGTATGACCATTTAAAACATCAAAGCACTTGCCTTTTCAAATGAAAATCATGCATATCCACATCATATCATATATACAGATAACGTGTCCCGGCCCTCCAATGAGGGACTCGGTGGATAACATCATGCATATCCACATCATATATCTTGTATGCATATAACGTGTCCCGGCCCTCTAGTGAGGGACTCGGTGGATAGAATCATGCATACCAGCATCATATACCATATATACATAACGTGTCCCGGCCCTCTATTGCGGGTCTCGGTGAATAAAGTCATCATATGCCATCGTGGCCGCCATCCCCGTATCATCATATCATCATATACATATACATATAACGTGTCCCGGCCAGCAAGTGAGAGGGATTCGGTGAACAATGCAGTGGAGTACGCACGAGAACATATCCTGGCCCAGGACTCAGTGGAGGATACATTAAGGCATGCACGAGCAGAGTCGTGAGAAACTATATGCACATAAATCAAGACTCGATAGACAAGTATACTTACCGACACCTGAAGGCTCAGAAACAAGTTTCGGGTCAATCCGACTTTGTATAAGAAAGTTATGGGCGTTTTAAGTACAGAACCTTCTACGAACGTTTTAGAAGCCATTTTTGGAAAATCAGAACAACAATCATGTTAGGTACTTTTCGAATATCGTTATGGATCAAATCAGATAGAGCTCTTGGAACCATATGTACGTATCAAAATATATCAAAGACTCAATGGAATAATCAAACGTGCTATCATTTGAAAATCAAAACTTTAGTCATATCAATTATTTTTCGAATGTCATTCGGAAACATATCAAACAGAACTTCGGACATCATAGATACGCATCAAAACAATATGAAACAGCTTATGGAAATCAAGAACGTTAGCCATCCTAGTGGCTCTAAGAATGGGAGTTTCTTTGGAATCATATACATATACTTTGTCATGTTGGTTTCACAAAGATCATGCCAAAAGAAAGAAAGCGTAAGCCTTACATACCTGTTCAACCTCCTATTAGCTACGCTTATTTTTCCGAGCTCGTAAATCTAAATTTGAAGGGATTTATGCTAACGTTAGCCTTTTCATCGCACATTTGTACCATATTTCAAATCATACTATTTTATATCCTGCCGAAAATCGGGCAGCATCTCCCCTGTTTATATGCCTAGCCCGAATTCCAATTCAGCAACCAACAACATCAACAACAATACCAATAGTATTAACATCATTTCCAATACCAATGTATGCCATAGAACAGGCCACACACTGTTTTCTAAATTTCTCAACCAACCAATTTGCGGTATAACTATTTAGTAATTTTATTTCCGTAGAGAAGCTGAAATCAATACCAATAACATTAATAACAACATCCTACAATAAATATATATATATTTTATCCAAAGTTCTCCTCAAACTCAAACCATAATTCAGCAACATCAACAAACGAATTTATATAGCTATTTTCTCCGTTCTAATCCGTTAAAACTTTAAATAAACTTGTTAACAATGAAAAGGGATCGTAATATTACCCCAAGTGTGCAGCCATCATGTCCATACTCTTTTTCTTGATTGATTTTTAGCTCATATTGAAGACAAGGCAGCGTACAACACTTTTCCCTTCATGGGCTTCGGGATTCGGGGCTCAGATTTTGGTCAAAATTGGTTTTTCTCCTCTCCAAGGCTCCTCTTTCTCTTTTTTCAGAATTTTCTGGTGTTTTGGTATGAAAATTGAGGAGAAAAGGGCCGAAGTTGCACTTAAATAAACATGGGTCATGGGCCCAACCCGGTTGGGCTCGGATTGGGCCTAGCCCACGGACCTTTCTGCCTTAAAACGTCCATATGGCCTTGTCCCGACGTCACCTGTGGACCCACGACCTATGGTTGGAAAGCTAATTCAATTATCTACAACTTCTATGTCTTGGTAGTTTTCCAAATTCCACACTTATAATACCGTCTTTGCCACTCTAAGTCAGATCACCCGAAAACGTTACTTAAAAATATTTGTTTGGAGGACTTCCACTTCGATTTGGCTCAAGGGTCCTTCTTGAGTTATGTTTAACTTCACATATGTGCTTCATATAATTTATCACATGTCCAAAAAAACATCTCGACGTATGGGCCCCACCTCAGCTTTCAAATAATCCGACGTACTAAAATACGGGATACAACACTATCAACGTGAGTTTAAATTACGTAGCAACAACATAATCAATTTTTTTAGGAAGCACGTGTCATGCTCATGCTCTGAAAATGCGGGGTATAACAGTATGCTGGGGATCATGGTGATTTACGATCGCAGTTTACGGGCCGTATTTCAATTTACGGGCCGTATTTCAATTTACGGTCCGTATTCTAAGTCGTATTTAACCATTTAAACATTTGACAGAAAATTGAAGTTTTGTGAGTTGAAATACGACATGGTGGTTTACCACTTTACGGTCCGTATTTCACTTTACGGTCGACTGGGCCAAAGTGCAAATCTGCGGCTTTTAAGTCTTCGAAACCTATAATTTAGTCATTGTGGGGCATAAACTATCTCTTGTTCCCATTGCCTCTGAAATCTTACTTAAGGTCGTCAAACGTCGTTCCCTTCTCCTTAAAACATCATATACCTGTATTCTCCGTTAGTCCATTCGTTGTATGTTCACGGGGAAATTTTCGAGGTGTAACACTCTTCCCCCATTTTGGAAGATTCGTGCTCGAATGTTAAACACTCGGGATTCTATGAAAATTTCGCGAGAGTTTCCCCTGTAATATGAAACTACCAACCTGTCACAACCCATAATATCATTGCCTCACAGGGCTTCAACATAATAAAATTCTAAGAAAGACTTACGAAAGCTCTCGGAAGCAGGGGATATAATATCTGAGTAATGATAGAAATAGGGGTGTTCAGGTACTCTAATTATTACACTTCATTTATTGCATACTTACCTTATATTGTTGGCGTGCCATCTTGAGTCTCTTCTGTGGGGTTGAAATAAATGCTGGTACTTGGACTTCATATCCTCTTCCACTTCCCAAGTCATTTCTTCCCGGTTATTGTCTCGCCACAAGACTTTGACTGAAGCTACCTCTTTATTTCGAAGTCTCCGCACCTGCCTGTCTAGAACAGCAATAGGCACTTCTTCATAGGTTAGCTTTTCTGTCACTTGCACAACACCTATCGGGAAAATCTTTGTGGGATCTCCAATACACTTGCGGAGCATCGAAACATGGAAGACTGAATGGACTGATTCAAGCTCCGAGGGTAAGTGTTATGTCCCGTGTTTTCGCATAATCGGAAATCTTGAGAATAATTAAGACTTGTATGCTATAAGGAAATAATTTGATTTTAGTTAGTATGTCTATGTTGTTTATGAAACTATTGGTGCAAAATATCGGGGAAGGCCGAGGGCAAATTTGGAATTTCGGAAATTAGTTTCGGGAATTTCAAAACGAGATTTTTACGAATTGGGCCAAGAAAAATTGAACAAAAAAATTGAGGCCCAACTGTTAAGGGTGGCCGGCCAAAGTCCAAGGCCCAAGCCCCATTTTAAGTGGTCATGTGATTTCCATGTGACCACTTAATTAATTAAGGTATATATCCATGACTATCCATAGAAAGATCAAGAACATAACAAAACAAAACCCTTGAAAAGCCAAGAGAAGCTCTCAGCCGAAACTAGGATAAAAAGAAAAAAAAATCTCTAGCCTTTGATTGTGATCAAAAAGTCTTGTTCTTCTTGTATTCGTAGTGTATGCAAGACGCTCTCCGACGTGATACAATTAGTTTGGCGAAAGAGCGACGTTTGCGGCAAATCGGAATTTTAAGAAAAATGTAAGATTTCTATGTTTTTATGTTATGAAATGAATATATATGTTATGGTGATTGGAGTTGCATGAAGATTATGGGAGTGTGGTGTGTTTGTGCATGGCGTGTGTGTGTGAGAAGGTTGTGTTTGGCCGTGAGCCATAGTGTGGTGGAGGAGAGGTGAATTTGATTTTGTTTAGTTTGTTAGTTGCGTCGTTGTGGCGTTTATGACGTAAATAAATGTTTAACGAGTTGAATTGGCATTGAAGTTGGTCTTATGTCGATTTGGGAAGATTATGTAATTTTCATGTTATTTTTATATAATTATATAAGTAAGATTTTTAAATGTGAATTATGGTCGTTGTTAATGAATTTGGATGAAAACAATGCGAGTTGGTAGTTTGTCGCATTTGTTGAAGTTTCGGATAGAATGTGGAAATTGGCGGCATACTTGAATCCATGAATATATTGCTTGGAACGATATTGAAATACGTTTGAATAACCTTGAATGAGTAAATGAATATGATAATATTGATATTAGTTTGATATTGTGGAGTTTGGATGGAAGTTGTCGCTTTATATAGGAAAGTAGACTATTGATGATATAATGCCTTTTTGTGATGATTGTTAACATTGTTGATGTTGTTGGGTTGTTGTTGTTGCTGTTTTGAGCCGAGACGATTCTCGGGGATGTTATATGTATAGGGGAGGTGCTGCCGAAATTTCGGTAGACAAACACATAGTTAAATGAATTCTTGAAATCTTGAAATCCCTAATTGGTAACTTTGACCATTTGTAGATTCTGAGCGAAACGGGACTTGAGTTTTGGGCGAGCGTAAGACGCATCTAAGGTATGTAAGGCTACCCACTCCTTCTTTTGGCATATCTTAGGTATGTTAGGTCAATATCGGAACCCCGGGAGCAATTCTGTTCCCCGAAATCCGAATTAGAGAATGTTTACTATTCATTCAATCGAATTGAACCTTAAAGTTCTTCTTTTGCTTTCAAAGTAATTAAATGTTCGAAACTTATGCAAACGTAATCAAATCGCTCCGGATCCTCCATGTATTATCCCATAGACCTCAAGTGTCCGTGATTCATGTCCGCCACCTCGACTTGACCCGAGGTGGGCCTGCTAACCCCGAGACTTCTTTGTTTGCTCTATTATGCCCATTTTTGTACAAAGTCGGTAAAAGACTTTTGTTATGAATTTGCCTATCAGAAAATAATGATATGACTGCCACGATATTCTAAACTATATTTTGAACCATAAATATTACTTTGGAAATATTTTTTGTGAAATGAACTCCGTACTAACTAATCGCTCGACTATTTTGACTAATGAATTGACTTATGATTTTAACAAGTTTCAAAGAATATTTTGACATACAAATTGCATTGTTGCTCACGACTCCGCTCGTGCCCTTATTATGATTTCGTTCGCCGGTTCCCGGGCCGGTTATGATTCGTGCGCATTGTGATAAATTCGGCCGTATGCTGTGTTACGGTTCCCGAGACCTCGTCATAGGGCCGGGTTCCGTTTGGAGTTATGCTGTGATATGGCTGGTGATATGTGTGTGCTCGGGGATGTACGGAGATTTGAACCTTCTGGTGTTATGCTGTGTGTGGCACCAGCGTCGGAGTGGTGACCACGTTCCTGAGCTTTGCATGATTTTGTTCGCATTATATATATATATATATATGATTTTGATACACATTTTGATATACTGTTCGGTATTTCCTTCTTTTGTATCCTGTTTGCTTTCAGTTGTGGCCTATATTTCTGTACTCCATGCTTTACATACTCAGTACATCTTTCGTACTGACCCCCTTTCTTTCGGGGGCTGCGTTTCATGCCCGCAGGTACAGACACAGGTGATCCTCCACTGTAGGCTCCGCTTTCTACTATTTTGGAGCACTCCCTTTTGATCCGGAGTCCACTTTTGGTACATACATCTTTTGTTATGTATATATTTCTGTATATCTGACTATTTGGGTACGGTGGGGCCCTGTCCCGTCATATGATTCTGTCGGTCAGTTTAGAGGTCTGTGGACATGTCTGTGGGTTAGGGTCTTTCTGTATGGATATGTGTATATGTTGTTTGGGCGATCCCATACGCCGAGGCGGCCGGTCCGCATATGTTTATACGTTGCTTTGTTAGCCCTGTGTGGCCTTTGTTGGTGTTTGCTGTGTACAGGGTTATTCTGGATAGTCCGAAAAACAAAGAAGACTCTGCCGAAATTTTTCTGGAAATTATCTCAATTTGTAAATACAGCCTTGTCGGCTTCTACTATTTACTTGAATGCATTTGATAGATAGGTTCGGGTGTCCAGGTTGGGTGCTAGTCGCGGCCCACGGGGTTGGGTCATGACAGTAAGTCCAATTCATAGGCTACATGACCCACCTTGTGGATAATTTTATAGGGTCCAATGTACCTAGGACTTAGTTTCCCTTTCTTACCAAATCTCATCACCCCTTTCATTGGCGATACTTTCAAAAATATCCAATCATCCACTTGAAATTCCAAGTCTCGTCGGCGATTGTCTTCATAAGAGTTTTCGCGACTTTGCTGTTAACAATCGATCTCGGGTCACCTTAACTTTTTCCACCACTTGTTGAATTAATTCAGGGCCTACTAGTTGTGCTTCCCCTATTTCGAACCATCCGATTGCGGATCTACATTTCCTTCCATATAAAGCTTCATATGGAGCCATTTGAATACTGGAAGGATAGATATTGTTATACGCAAATTCGATTAACGGTAAATGATCATCCCAACTTCCACCGAAATCCAGCACTCATGCTCATAGCATATCTTCCAAGGTCTGAATAGTACGCTCGGTTTGTCCATCGGTCTGCGGATGAAATGCCGTGCTAAGCTTCACTTGAGTGCCTTGACCTTCTTGGAAGGACTTCCAAAACTTGGCTGTAAACTGTGCTCCTCTATCTGTAATAATAGATAATGGAATACCATGAAGTCGTGCAATTTCTTTGAGATATAACCTTGCATAATCTTCGGCTGAGTATGTGGTTCTAACTGGGAGAAAATGGGCCGCTTTTTGTCAATCTATCCACGATCACCCATATAGAATCATACCTGCCGCAGGAACGAGGTAACCCCACAATAAAATCCATGTTAATTGTTTCCCATTTCCAAGTAGGGATTTCCATTGCTTGCAATAAGCCTCCTGGCTTTTGGTGTTCAATCTTTACCTGCTGGTAATTTGGACACTAGGCTACAAATTCCGCTACATCTCTCTTCATGCCATCCCACCAATACATCACCTTGAGAGCATGATACATTTTGGTTGCACCAGGATGAATAGAATACCGAGAACAATGTGTTTCTTCTAGAATTCGTCGGCGCAATTCTGCAACATTCGGCACACATAGTCTGCCTCGGTACCTAAGAATCCCATCCATAGAAACTTCAAATGAAGAGTTCTCTTTTCCATAAGATGTGTCTCTGTAACGACATAATTGAGGATCTTCGTATTGTCGTTCTTTTACTTCAATGTCCAAGGACGAAATTGTGGGGTTATTGATACTAATCCCCACATTACCCGAATCGATTACACGTACTCCAAGATTAGATAATTGGCGGAGCTCATGAACCATCTCTTTCTTTTCCGGAGGGACTTCACATAAACTGCCCATTGATCGGTGGCTGAGCGCATCGGCTACTACATTCGCTTTTCCGGGGTGGTACAAAATGTTCACGTCATAATCTTTTAACAATTCCAACCACCGCCTCTGCCGCAGGTTCAACTCCTTTTGTTTGAAAATGTATTGAAGACTCTTGTGATTTGTGTAAATGTCAACGTGCACACCATACAAGTAATGTCTCCACATTTTTAAGGCGTGAATAACCGCAGCCAATTCGAGATCATGAGTTGGATAATTCTTTTCATGTTTTCGCAATTTTCACGAAGCATAGGCAATAACTCTACCATGCTCCATCAATACGCAGCCTAGTCCCACACCGGAAGCGTCACAATACACAACATAGCCGTCTGATCCTTCTGGAAGTATTAAGACTGGAGCTGAGGTCAATCTGTCTTTCAACTCTTGGAAGCTACGTTCACAAGCATCATTCCATTGAAATTTAGCTGACTTCTGTGTTAGTTTCGTTAATGGGGCTGAAATAGATGAGAAGCCCTCTACGAATCTTCTATAATAGCCTGCCAAACCCAGAAAACTACGAACTTTTGTAGGTGTCGTAGGCCTTGGCCAAGTCTTCACAGCTTCAATCTTCTGAGTGTCAACTCGAATGCCAGCATTTGAAATAACATGGCCCAGAAATGTCACAGAATTTAGCCAGAACTCGCACTTTGAAAATTTTGCATACAATTCTCGGGCTCGAAGAATGCCAAGAACAATTCACAAATGACCTGCATGTTCTGATTCCGTACGAGAATACACCAGAATATCATCAATAAATACTATCACAAATAAGTCCAAGAGAGGCCTGAATAAATTGTTCATCAAGTTCATAAACACGGCCGGAGCATTAGTCAACCCAAACGACATCACTCGGAATTCATAGTGGCCATATCTCGTTCTGAAGGCCTTTTTGGGAATATCCGCTTCTCTAACTCTCACTTGATGATAACCCGACCTCAAATCTATTTTTGAAAACCATTTGGCACCTTGCAATTGATCGAATAAGTCATCAATCCTTGGAAGAGGATATTTGTTCTTTATCGTCACTTTGTTCAATTGCCTGTAGTCGATACACATTCGTAGAGATCCGTCCTTCTTCCTCACGAACAAGACCGGTGCTCCCCACGGTGATGAACTGGGTCTAATAAACCCCTTTTCAAGCAAATCTTTCAACTATTCCTTTAACTCTTTCAACTCTTCCGGAGCCATCCGAAAGGAGAAATAGAAATAGGCTTGGTTTCCGGCAACACATCAATGGCGAAGTCAATCTCTCTTTCTGGAGGAAGACCTGGAAGTTCATCTGGAAACACATCTGGGAATTCATTCACTACCAGAACTGATTGGAAAGTTAGCGGCTTTGACTCGGTATCATGAACCCAAACTAAATGATAAATATAACCCTTGGCTATCATCTTCCTTGCCTTAAGGTAGGAAATAAACCTACCCTTTGGAGATGCTGCATTACCCTTCCATTCCAGCACGGGCTCTCCCGGAAATTGGAATCGAACCACTTTTAATCGGCAATCAACATTATCATAGCACGACGCCAACCAATCCATGCCCATAATTACATCCAAATCTATCATTTCCAACTCAATCAAATCAGCTGTGGTCTGGCAATCACATATCATAACTACATAATTTTTATACACTTGTCTTGCTATCACGGGATCACCAACCGGAGTAGATACCTCAAAAGGTTTGATTGGCTCAGGTTTCACCCCAATACAACCAGCAACATATGGAGTAATATAAGAGAATGTAGAACCCAGATCTATCAATGCATACACATCACGGGAAAATATAGAAAATGTACCTGTAATCACATTCGGAGAGGACTCGAGATCCTGCCGTCTGGCTAGAGCATATACACAGGGCTGAGTGGCACCTGAAGTAGATGTTGCCCCTCTACCTCTACCTCGGCCTGCTGACATCTGGGGAATCTGCCCTGCCAGGCGCGCTGAGGAAGAACCAGCTGCTGAACCCCACTTCCACCATACCGCGAGGGAAAATCTCGCATCAAATGTCCAGTCTGTCCACAAACATAACAAGCATCCGTGTCCTGACGACATGGCCCTGAGTGAAATTTCTGGCACCGGCTACATCGTGGAACTGGTGGTCTCCTCTGACTGTAATCACCCCCAAACTGAGAACCCAAAGCTCTCGAACTCTGACCCTATCCTGAATGAAAATAGCGATCAAATCCCCTATCCGCGAATCGTGGAGGCGCACTAGTCACTGACTGACCTGAATGTCGGGAATAGGTCTACCTCGATCCCCCTCTATAATCACTGCATGTGCCCATAGATCTAGCCCTTTTGCTTTGTCTTCTATCACTGTCGCGATCACCCCTTTGTGGTTGTTGTCGTCCCTCTAAGTTCTGGGCATGGGCTTGTATTCGAGAAATATCCATCCCTTCTTGAAAAAAGGCCGTCAAGCAATCTTTGAAAAAATATGGCCCCAAGCCACTCACAAATCTATGTACACGATCTCCCATGTCGGCCACCATAGTCGGGGCATATCTAGCCAAGGAATTCAATTGCATGCTATACTCCTGGGCACTCATATTCCCTTGCCTCAGATGTAGAAATCTATCCGCTCTAGCTCGGCGGACCTCGGGTGGCAAATAGTGACGAATAAATGCATCCACAAATTCTTTCCAAACTGGAGGAGGCGCATTCTCTCCTCTTGATAATACCCAATTGTTGTACCATAAAAATGCCACATCCCGGCGTCTATAAGATGCTAACTCCACAGATTCAGTTTCGGAGGCATGGACAATCTTCAATGTCCTCGACATCTCATCTATGAAACTTTGCGGGTCTTCATCCGGCTTTGACCCGAAGAATTCCGGATGATTTAGACTCATAAAATCACGGGCTTTGGTGCTTGCTGCCCGATCACTTGGGCCCACATTTTGTCGTTGTATCTGCGCGACGACCAATTGTGTCAATAGATGTATGGCCTCGGTCATTTGTTGACCCGAAGCAACCGGTGGAGGGACTGGAGCTGGAGCTCTTCCTTGTTCTTCCACATTAAGCGGGGTAAAAGAAGCATTATACAAGGCCTCATTATGTGATTCGCCTTCTTCTATATTCATCGGAGGCTCTCTTTCTACTCGCCTCTTTGTCGTAGTCTTGCCCTTCTGGGCGGCTGTAGCCTTTCCCTTTGGCGGCATTCTGAAATCATAACACACTATTAGGGAGGATTAAATCTTATACACGGCTCTATCGCACGATCTCATGAGAAGAAAGATGGTCATTTTTCCTAAATGCCCTGTAGCCTCTTGTTTATTGATGTGGCGCGCAACATACCATAAACAAGACTCTACTAGACACGGATCGTTAACACTTCCAACGACTGAACTGTTCTGATACCACTTTTGTCATGACCCAACTAGGGGCCGCGACGGGTACCCGGGGCTAACCACGGAGCACCACTCGTTCTACTGCTCATCATGCTCATTAACTACTCTTTTATCGATTTTTATACACGAATCATGAGAAATTCATGTTTCATTTGTAAACATGAATAGTTTTATATACATAAGCCCTTTAGGCTATCAAAATAATATATATACAATTATATCATAGTGACCCTATCAAACCACATAACCCACACCGTGTATCTACGAGCCTCTACTGAAGTACAAAACGCATAGACGGGAGAGGACCCCGTCGAGCCTAACATATACAAATATACCGAAAAGAATAACCAAGCACCTCCGGAACAAAGGAGTGCTTTCAATCAGCTAATAGCTCCTACGAATCTGGCTCAAGCTCGCCTCCCTGTCTACCTGTGGGCATGAACACAGCGTCCAAAGAAAACAGACGTCAGTACGAATATTGTACTGAGTATGTAAGACAAGAATGAAATAAATATAATAGGAGGACCGTGAGCCATAAGAGAGAGATATAGCCTGCAAGAGTGTCAAAAACAAATACATTTCGTACATATATCATACTTTACATAATCATAGTACATATGTCATCACATCACATATCTCGTCACATCACATGTCTCATCACATCACTATCCTCATCGTTATCCCGCGTCTGGGTAACCATCATACGCCACCCACTAGTGGTGATCATGCCCGGCCCGCTAGGCTCGGTGTAACATCGCAGCCCGCCTTAGCGGTGACATGCCCGACCATCTAGGCTCGGTGTAACGTCGTAGCCCACCTTAGCGGTGACATGCTCGGCCATCCTGGCGTGGTGGAATTTCATCATCACATAATCAATCATAACCCATTACTATTGCACATTTCATGAACGTATCACAATCTTATCATAGCTTGGCAATTTCATACATAACATAGGCATATTATAAGCTAGCATCATTAATCGTCTTATAGACATATCATGATTTAGCATTATTTCACATTTAGCATTAGGAGCACACATTAGACTTTGAAGACAACCATGGCTATGTCGGGGTGACGTAAGGTCGTAAACCGCCGATTATATTATGAACATTTACGAGTACTTTGCCCTACCTTGAAGGAAATAGTGCATAAGGTGAGTGTTACCAATAATGACATCATCAGCGTTATGGGATCATCATTATCATGCTCGTATGTAATTTAGTATATTCAAGGACTCATAAGTTCCATCATATAGGAGGATCATGAAAAGCTCGAAAGATTCATGCCTTTGAAGGAAGGGATAAGCCTTACATACCTTTGACGTTTAACTAAGCTATCGCTTGCTTGTTCTCCTTCGATATCACGTTTCTACCTTCAACAGAGAATTCGCACTAACGTTAGTTAATTCGACTATAAGGACGCGCTACTATTTCTAGGGAAAATTGGACAGCGCTTCCTTTATTTATACTACTTTTTCCATATTCTATATCAAGTCCCACACGTTCACAACAACATTCATAATATCGCAATCAACAATCATCATTCATATACATTGACAACAATCCACCATTTCTCTTCAATTCCTCCACATTTATGGTTATAGCTTACTATCGCGTTTCCTCATATATGATACTTGTTTCATGGTCTAAATTTCATTTATAATGCATTCATAATCACAACACCCCAACATTCATAATTCAACCCAACTACCATCCAACCATGACACTATTCACTCATAAATGACCCATTTCCTATGTCATTTTACAATTCAAGTATCTTAACCTTCCAATACCTTAGACAACATGGTTTAGTCATGAAACTTACCTTAGATGATGGTTGAACAAGCCTTGAATGGAATCACTCCTCTAGCATCAAAACCCTACTTCACTTCCTTTGGGTTTTCTTGAGAGAGATGAACTTTAGCTAGGTTTCATAAACTTTATTTCATGGATTTGGTTTTATTGATCATGGATTTCCTTTGGTTTTCTTGTGATGAAGAGTAGAGAGCATTCTAGAGGTTTCTAGAGAGATATATCGTGTAAATGAAATGAATTGAATGAGCTTAGGTCTCTTTTTAATGACTTAAAATCTAATCTGGAATGAACAGTGACTGAAGTGCACAGTGGTCGTAAACCCAGTTTACGGTCCGTATTCCTGTTTACGGGCCGTATATTGTGGTCGTATTTATGCATATCAAAACCAGAAAGGTATGCTGGGGATCATGGTGATTTACGATCGCAGTTTACGGGTCGTATTTCAATTTACGGTCTGTATTCCAAGTCGTATTTAACCATTTAAACATTTGACAGAAAGTTGAAGTTTTGTGAGTTGAAATATGACATGGTGGTTTACGGGCCGTATACCACTTTACGGTCCGTATTTCACTTTACGGTCGACTGGGCCAAAGTGCAAATCTTGTCTTCAAAACCTATAATTTAGTCATTGCAGAGCATAACATATCTCTTGTTCCCATTGCCTCTGAAATCTTACTTAAGGTCATCAAAGGTCGTTCCCTTCTCCTTAAAACATCATATACCCGTATTCTCCGTTAGTCCATTCATTGTACGTTCACGGGAAAATTTCCGAGGTGTAACAAACCAGTCATGTAAATAGAACTTTTGTCAATGTTTACTTGTAAACCAGAGGTTGTTGAGAACTTTAGAAAAGCCTCCTGGAGTAGCTTAATAGATTGAGTCTCAGCTTTGCAAAACATGAGAAGATCATCAGAAAAACAAATGTGCATTATTCCCAATCTCTTACATCTTGGGTGAAATTTAAAGTGTGGGTTCTCAGAGAGGGTCCTGAGTTCCTTTTATAAGTATTCCATGGCAATCACAAAGAGGTACGGTGACATGGGGTCACCTTGCGTAATTCACCTTTTGCCTTGGAAGGGACTAGTCAGACCACCATTTGGAACAAAATAGTAAGAAACTGAAGTGATGCATTCCATTACCCACGGAATGAACCTGTAAGGAAAACCCAGTTCTTCTAGCATGCTCCTCAGAAAACACCGTTCAATGGAATCATATGCCTTTCTGAAATCAACTTTTATAACACACCTAGCAGACATGCCCTTTCTAGTGTACCGTTTTAGCAATTCATGACTAAATAGTATATTATCCACAATGCTTCTACCCTCTATAAAAGCAGATTGTGCAGGGCTCACAATGGTACTGATGACACCCTTAATCTTGTTAGTTAGGATCTTTGTAATGATCTTATAGATAGTAGTATAGCAGGCAAGAGGTCTGCAATCTTTCACCATGGAGGGGGAGGCAATTTTGGGCACAAGTGTCATAGCAGTACAACTAATGGCCTTTAGTAGGTTACTAGTGCAGAAAAATTCTTTAACAGACTGATTTACATCAATCTTGACTATCTCCCAATGCTCTGTAAAGAACTCAATAGGGAAACCATCAACACCATGGGCTTTGTCATGGGGAATCTCCTTTACAGCTGCCAGAATTTCCTATTCAGTAACTGACTTGATTAGAGAAACTTTCTGTAGGTGTGTGAGGCATGGTCCTTTCTTAATGACAACAGAAACCTTTGACCTCCAACCTTTACGACACTTACTTACCACTTGTTAAACATATCACAAACACTTATAACCTCAAAAGTAATCTTGTCCTTCGAGCTTATGTCAACTACCTTATGACGCACTTAACGTATGAAAATAAGGGATGTGACACTTAGCTGGAACTCTATGATTCTTCGCCAAATACAAAGGTTTTAGCCAAAACAATGGAGCTCCAATTGTATTTAATTTTATTCTCCTTTTGATGTAATGACTATTTTTTCCACCTTTATATTTTTGGAAATATTCTAAAATACATTTACTGAAACTTGTTCTTTTCCAACCGAATATAAACTATTTTTTAGCGAAACAAATATAATTTCAACTGTGTATTTATTTTTATTTCTTCTTTTATTGGAGTAGTTTATTATTTTTTGGGCTAAACCTATAAAAAGAATTTTCTAGAGTTCCATTACTTTTTATCAAATAAAAAATATTTATCCAAAATAATAAAATTTCAACTATATGTATTTTGTTTTTATTTTTTCTTTAGATGAAACAATAATTTATTTCAACTATGTGCTTTTTTTCTTTTTTCGAGCCAAATTTGTAAAACGTTAGCTAAATTCAGCATAAATAGTAAGAATTCAGCCACGTTTATTAAAAATTTGGTCGGAAAAGATGATACAAAAAGTTAAAAAAGTTAAAATAGTGATAAATATATTTTACATTAAAAAAGTTCCACATGAACAAAAAAAATATGTGTGGTTGTCACGCCCCAACATTGGGGAGTGGGACATGGCACCCGGTGCCATAAACATGTAACCGAGTGAACCAACATTTCCTTTAATTGTTATACTTGGAAAATGCTAGCTTCGTGATATTAATAAATTTTAATGAAAATTACAACAATATACCTAGTGTAATTTTACAAGTGGGTCTACGGAGGTAGGTGTGTCCGCAGATCTTACCCTACCGTATGAAGTAGAGAGGTTCTTTTGAAAGACCCACAACTCAAGTAAAATAAGTCAAAGAAAGTTGGAAAAGGAAATATAATAGTGAAGAAGCCATGTGGAAAATAATAGAGAAAAGAACAATGACAACAAATAATACGATAACTAAAGCAAAAAATGAAAATAACAAGTGGTAATAAAAATCACAGAGATAATAGAAGAACAGTAATAATTGTTACTGTCACACCCCAGTCCTGATAGGGCATGACGGGCACCCGACTCTTATCAGAGTCGAGCGAACCCTTAGACATTCGCTCTATCAAAACCGGTCATTTCAAAAACTTTTTAAAAACATGAAACTTTTCCAAATAGAAATCATTATCTTTATAACGATTATGAAAACTTTCAATCAAATAAGTACTTTAACCCAATTGAAATCATCTAAAATACATGCTCTTTTAAAGTACACAAATGGTTCAGCTGACATCACTCTGTCGACATCTCGACAAACGTACCACAGGACACTGTCTGCAAAGTCACTAATATAGACAAAATACCATAACGTAAGTACTCTGACTCGGCAACACTCCGGAAGGAAATGGAGCTCACCAATTCAGCTGGAACATCTTCTAGCAGTATCCTCTACTCATCTGTATACACCTGCGCGGCATGAAACGCAGCCCCCGAAGAAAGGGGGTCAGTACAAAATATGTACCGAGCATGTAAAGCAACACTGAATCATAGCATAAGGAAGGTGCAGCAGTAAACAAGTTTAGAAATCAAACTGTAAGTAACCTGAAATAGCATTCTGAACCAAGTCCTGTGGCCTTTACCCAAATTCTAGCATGCACAATATAAGTACAGCATACGTAAATTCTAGAATACACAATATAAATATAGTATCACAATAGTCCCTTCTGACGGCCGCTTCCGGCATAATAATGATGGCCCCTTCAGGCAGCCGCTTCCGGCTTAATAATAATGATGGCCCCTTCGGGCATGCCGCTTCCGTCATAATAATAATGATGGCCCCTTCGGGCATGCCGCTTCCGGCATAATAATAATGATGGCCCCTTCGGGCATGCCGCTTCCGGCATAATAATAATAATGATATGCAAAGTAAACATAATTCATAAATGGAATGAAATAGTAAAACCTCGCACCCCGTTCGGAGTGGTTTTGAAAAATTAACTAGTAAAATCTCACACCCCCTTCGGAGTGGTTTTGAAAGTCTAAGTAGTAAAATCTCGCACCCCCTTCGGAGTGGTTTTGGAAATCAAACTTTATATTTCCTTTAGTATAAAACTAGTTTTCTCGAAATCATTAGTAAAATGATAAACACGTTTCAAGTCAATCTGAGTTGGCATAAGAAAGTTATGAACATTATTCAAATCAAACTTTATGTTTCCTTTAGTACAAAACTAATTTCCTCGAAATTATTGGTGAAACCATATGCACAACTCAATTGGCATAACGTAAACTGAGGCCATATGTTATATAGCACGCTCAGACATAAGCTGAGGCCATAGCACACTCAGGGATCAGCTGAGGCCATAACACACTCAGACTTAAGCTTAGGCCATACGTTATATAGCACGCTCAGTCGCGTCATGAAATCATTTAGAAAAAAAAAAACTATTATGGACGTCATGTATGCAATCAAACCCTTTTCATTTGTCTCCTTCGAGACTCACAAATTTAAATATAAAATGCATAGGTAAGAGAAAGACCTTATGAATGTCCCCTTCGGGATTTAGTCAACATTATGAATTCGCACAACTTGAGAATGCCCCTTCGGGCTTAAGAAGTCAAAGAACTCAGGATATCCTACATCTAGGAATGAATTCATTATGGATATCGTTATGCTTCGCACTTGTCATAGATCATGCCAAAAACAAGGAAAGGACAGCTTTACATACCTTTTTAGCCGCCTCAACTTTGACTACTCAATGCTCGTCTTAGTCCTTCAAATAAATCTTTCTGAAATCTGCCGAAATTTTGACAGCATCTCCCCTATTTATTTGCCTAGCCCCAAAATAGTAATTCAGCAACCAACAACAACAACATCAATACAATCATTTCCATATCAATATACTTCCTAAAACATCCCACACGATGTTTCCTAAATTTCTCAACTAATCCACTTGTGATACGACTATTTAATAATTTTATTTCCGTAAAGAAGCCGAAATTAATACTAACAACATCAATAACATCCTTAACATTCTTCAAGATGAACATATACATATATCATCCAAAATTCTCTTCAAGCCTCCATCTATAATTCAACAACATCAACACAACAACTACAACTCTATTCTTGCAATTATTCCTTAATCAAGCTTGATAAAGAGAGAGATTTGAAGATTCATACCTTATTTATTTGTTGCTACACTTCGCTGAATTGTAAAGGGAGAGAACGATGTGCATAGTACTGTGGTTAATTGAAGAAGGATCAATTGTTTGCTGCTAACTCTTTTAAGCTTCAATAAAAAGAAAACGAAGATGGTGCTGCTAGCTAATGAACATAGGCGGTGGAGAAAAATACAATGAATGCAAAGGAAACTTCTTATCTTTCTTTTTTTTTTAACAAAGTTGATCCATTAATATACTGTGTAAAATATCCTATTAGTAACCATTCACGTGAGATCACATGGGGAAAAGTATGATAACTTTGTCTTTTACCAAAGATGGCCACTAATTGCTAATTTAATGAAAAGCTAGCAATTGTCCACATAGTCATTTAGGAAATATTTTAAAATTAATAGATTATCCACTAAATGGATAATCATAATTTATTTAAAAAGCTAAAACTTAGCTACTAAGCAATATGACAATTAATTTATAAAAACAGGGAACTATAATAATTGGTAACAAAATATATATTTATCAAAATTCTAGTCTTCCCACCTAATATTAAGAGTATAGATTTTTCACATTATTAATTCTCAAAACGGAAAAATGATAATTTTCTTTAAGAGAAAATAATTTCTATTCTTATAACAAATAAAATCACATTTATAAGCTTCCTCATATCATGTGTATAATTTAAAGCATATCCGGAAGCAGTAATAATAGTAACTACCCGAAATCATACTTGTCAATTTTGTTTTTACTAAAATGTTTCACGTAAAAGAAAGTACCATAAGGTTTCATTTAAAAGAAATTCCATACCAAGGTTGTATATATAACGGTTTTTGAAATTCATGAAACTTATGAGGTCTTATATCTAAAACCTCGTGTATGACCTTATTCTTTCAAGCTCATGTGGATTTGCTACGACGCATCTTAACTTACGAAAATACAGGATGTAACAGTTACACCTCGGAAATTTTCATGTCGCTGCACAGTGAATAAACCAATGAAGGGTACAAAGTATACGATGTTTCAATAAGTAAGAAATAACCTTCGATGATCCTAATTGAGATTTCAAGGACATTCAAGGTAAGAGAAGAAAGTTTGCCAAGAAAGGCAAGGTATACGTTACGTATCGGAAAAGATTTACGAGTAACAAGTTAATGATGACTTGATGATGTCTTGGAGAAGATTTATAATGTCCCTTAGATTGTCAATAAAGTGTTAAACAAGTGTCAAAAAAGGTTCCATAAGGATTGGAGATCAAACGAAATGACAGAAATCATTTCAGGAAAATGGGGTTACACGACCGCTTATACGGTCCGTATATCATTATACGGTCCATATAAGGGTCCATATAGCACCCAACAAAAATGTTGTTTCTCCTATGGTGAATTACGGTCACTTATACGGACCGTATAAGTGTCTGTGGAAGTCCCGACGGGCTGAATTAAGTCCAAGTATAAAATGATGTTCCCGCTTTATTATTTTGATTTCCCATTCTTCTCCATCTCTCTCAAGGCTTCTAGAGTGTTCTACACATTTCATCAATACTAAATCAAGACTAATCAAAGATCAACTTCATCAAACCAACAGAACCAAGTGCAAGAAACTCATTAGGGTTCATCTAAGGCAAGAAATCCCATTGGAAGTGAACTAGGGTTTTGGCTCAAGTGAAGTATTTCCACTGAAGGCTCATTCCCACACTATCTAACGTAAGTTTTATGATCATTCCATGTTGTTTAAGGTATTGAGAGGTTGAAAGACTTGGATTGTAGAAGGATAGAAGAATAGTGACATCTTTGAGTGGTAGCTTAGAATGAATCATGATTCTTGATATGCTGTGATTATGATTATGCTATAAATGTTATTAAGAACATGGGAGAAACATAAGATGAGGATGAATGTAATGTTGTATTATGATCATGATTATGGATGACCTTGAGAGAAAATTGTGGGAGTTGGATAATGATGAACTTGACAAAAGTTATTGATTATGATGTTACGAATGTTACTATTGATGATTGGGAGTTGCTATGTGATATGGAGAAAGTTGTATAAACAAAGGAAGTGTTGTCCAATTTTTCTCTAGCTTTAGTTCAAGCGTGTTTATGTTATTGATATCTAATGTTAGTATGAACTCTCTTGAAGGTAGAAACGTGAATATTGAATAGGAACGTTCAAGTGATAGAGCAGCTACACGAAAAGGTATGTGAGGCTAGTCCCTTCTTTCTAAGGCATGATTCTTATGACATGATACTCCCTATCTCTCCATGAATTTTTTTTACACCTCGAAAACTATGAGCCATATTGATAAAGAGCTTCATATGAGATAAGATAAGGGATACGTTATGAGTACGATAATGATGATGATGAGCTAAAGTCTAAAGATTCTAAAGTTCATGATATGATGCTTCTACAAAGATAATGATCCTAAATATGATTAAGTGATGTCGTTCTTTGTGCTACACTCACCTTACATGCTAATTCCTTCATGGTGAGGCAGAACACTTATGAAACTCCATAATGGGATCGGGGGTTCACGACCTTATGTGACCCCGATAGAGTATAGTTGTCTTGAGTTCCTATGTATGCATTATAATGAGTACATGACGATGATATTACACCGTGCCTATATGGTCGGGCAGACACAGCTAAGGCGGGCAGCGTATGCACCATGTCTAGATGGCATGGGCAGACACCACTAGTGGGCGGTATGAGATGGTTACCCCGGACGCGGGAGGCCTGGACGCGGGCTAATGATTATCACATCGTACCTATATGATCGGACAACTTATACACATATGCATATATGATATGATGATGTTTATGAAGTAAGTTAGCATGCACTATTTCATTTTTAAATGTTAGTCAGTTACAGGTTGTTCCTTACTTGATGTCTCCTGGTTTCATTGATGTATCATTATTATTTATGTCTTACATACTCAGTACAATATTCGTACTAACATCCTTTTGTTTTGGATACTGTGTTCATGCCTACAGGTAGGCAGGGAGGTGATCCAGATTCATAGGAGCTATCAGTGAATTTACGAGAGCACTCCATTATTCCGGAGGTGCTATTTGATTTATTATTTTGTGTACATATTTGGGCAAGGCGGGTCCTGTCCCGTCCTTATGTCTAGTATTCTAGTAGAGGCTCGTAGATACGTATGTGTGGGTGGTATGGTCTCATGATTTTCCCTCATTGTACATATATATATATATATATATATATATATATATATATATATATATATATATATTACTTTGATAGCTGAAGGGCTTATGTATACAAATGCAGATATGTTTCCAATTGAAAATGTTTTTCCTCATGACTACATGTGTGAGGGCAATAAAGGTATGCAAGATAAGTATGATGAGTGTTAGGATGAGTGGTGCTCAGTATTTAGTTCCGGGTGCCCGTCATGGCCCCTCGTCGGGTCGTGACAAAAGTGGTATCAGAGCAGTTCAGTCCCAGGAAGTGTCTACGAACCGTGTCTAGTAGTGTCTTGTTTATGGTGTGTTGCGCGCCACATCTATAAACAGGAGGCTACAAGGCTTTTAAGAAAAATGACTATTCTTCTTTTTACTAGATAGTGTGATAGAGCCATGTTATAAGACTTACTCCTCCCTAATTGGCAAAGCTACGACAGAAAGGCGGACAGGAAGGGAGCCGCCAACTAATGTAGAAGAAGGCGAATCATAAAATGAGGCTCCATCTAATAACTCTCCCACTCCACCTAACTTAGAAGAATAAGAGGGGGCTTTAGCTCCAGCTTATATGCCTCCAGTTCCTCCACCGGGTGCTCCAGATGGGATGGATATTTGTCACATTCAGGCCCATGCCCAGAACCTAGAAGAACAACAACATCAACAAAGGGGTGACCGTAATATTGATAGAGGGCAAAGTAAGAGGGCCAGATCTATGGGTGCCGGTAGCGACTATAGAGGGGGATCAAGGGAGTTATATTCTAGACACTCAGGCCAGTCGGCGACTAGTGAACCTCCTCAGTTTACGGGCAGGATATTTGACCGCTCCACTCGTTTAGGACAGGGTCAGAGTTCGAGAGCCTCAGGTTCTCAGTTTGGGGGTGATTATAGCCAGAGGAGACCACCAGTACCGCGATATACAGTGCGATAAGTTACATTCTGGTCAATGTTACCGAGGTTCAGATGCTTGTTATGCCTATGGCCAGGTTGGGCACACGATGCGAGATTCTCGTCGATGAGTGGTAGAGTTGGGGTTTAGCCTATAGGATCAGCGGCTGGTTCTTCTTCGTTGCGCCGGGTAGGGCAGACTTCCCAGATTCCAGCAAGCCGAGGTAGAGGCAGAGGGGGAGCGTCCAGTTCAGGTGGTATCCAGTCCCGCATCTATGCTTTAGCCGGACGATAGGATCTTGAGTCCTCCCCGGATGTGGTTACAGGTATATTATCCGTATTTTCTCATGACGTATATACATTGATAGATCTGGGTTCTACGTTATCTTATATCACTCCATATATCGTTGGTCGTGTTGGGGTGAAACCCGAGCCAATTAAACGTTTCGAGGTATCTACTCCAGTTGGTGATCCCGTGATAGCTAGACAAGTATACAGGAATTGTGTAATTGTGATATGTGATCGCCAGACTAAAGTTGATTTAGTCGAGATAGAAATACTAGATTTTGATGTGATTATGGGTATGGATTGGTTGGCCTCATGTTATGCTAATGTTGATTGCTGAATGAAAGTAGTTCGATTTCAATTTCCGGGAGAGCCCATGCTTGAATGGAAGGGTAATACAACATCTCCAAGAGGTAGGTTTATTTCCTACCTTAAGGCAATAAAGATGATAGCTAAAGGCTATATTTATCACTTAGTTCGAGTTCATGACACCAAAGCAAAGTCACCAACTTTTCAATCCGTTTCGGTGGTGAATGAGTTTTCGGATGTATTTCCAAATGAACTTCCCGGTCTTCCTCCGAAAAGAGAGATTGATTTCACTATTGATGTGTTGTCGGACACCCAGCCTATTTCCATTCCTCCTTACCGAATGGCTCCTGCAGAATTGAAAGAGCTAAAGGCACAATTGAAGGATTTGCTTGAAAAGGGATTCATTAGGCTTAGTTCATCACCTTGGGGAGCACCAGTCCTATTTGTGTTAAAGAAAGATGGTTCTTTACGGATGTGTATTGATTACAGCAAGTTGAATAAGGTCACGATAAAGAATAAATATCCTCTTTCGAGAATTGATGATTTGTTTGATCAATTATAGGGTGCCAAGTGGTTTTCCAAAATAGACCTAAGGTCAGGTTATTATCAAGTGAGAGTTAAAGAAGAAGATATTCCCAAAATAGCCTTCCGAACGAGATATGGCCATTATGAATTTCGGGTGATGTCATTTTGGTTAACTAATGCTCCGGCAGTGTTCATGAATTTGATGAATAATGTATTTAGGCCACTCTTGGATCTGTTTGTAATCGTGTTTATTGATGATATTCTGGTATATTCCCGGACAGAGTCAGAGCATGCAGACCATTTACGTATCGTTCTTGGAATTCTTCGAACTAGAGAATTGTATGCAAAATTTTCAAAATGCGAGTTTTGGCTTAATTCTGTGACATTTGGGTCATGTTATTTCAGATGATGGCATCCGAGTGGATACTCAGAAGATTGAAGCTGTGAAGACTTGCCCAAGACCTACAACGCCTACAGAAGTCTATAGTTTTCTGGGATTGGCAGGTTACTATAGGAGATTCGTGGAAGGGTTTTCCTTTATTTCAGCCCCAATGACGAAGCTAACCCAGAAGTTAGCTAAATTTCAGTGGAATTATGCTTGTGAACGCAGTTTTCAGGAATTGAAAGATAGGCTAACTTCAGCTCTAGTCTTGACACTCCCAGAAGGGTCAGATGGTTATATTGTTTATTGTGATGCTTCGTGTGTTGGGTTAGGATGTGTATTAATGCAGCACGGTAAAGTCATTGCTTATGCTTCAAGACAGTTATGGAAACATGAAAGGAATTATCCAACTCATGATCTTGAATTGGCTGCAGTTATTCATGCATTAAAAATGTGGAGACATTACTTGTATGGTGTTCACATTGATATTTACACAGATCACAAGAGTCTTCAGTACATTTTCAAACAGAAGGAGTTGAATCTACGGCAGAGACAGTGGTTAGAGCTACTGAAATATTATGATGTAAGTATTTTATACCACCCTGGAAAGGCAAATGTAATAGTTAATGCACTTAGCCGCAGATCAATGGGTAGCCTATTTGAGGCTCCTCCGGAGAAGAGGGAATTAATTCGTGAGCTTCACCAGCTAGCTAGTCTTGGGATTCGTTTAATTGATTCAAGCAGTACAGGAATTGATATCAATAATCCAACTGTTTCATCCTTGGACATAGAGGTAAAAGAGCGTCAATATGAGGATCCTCAGTTGAACCGCTATAGAGACACATTTCATGAAAAAGAGAAGTATCCATTTGAAACTTCTAAAGATGGAGTTCTTAGATACCGAGGCAGGCTATGTGTTCCGAATGTTGCAGAATTACGTCGTCGAATTCTAGAAGAAGCTCACTATTCTTGGTATTCTATTCACCCAGGTGCAACAAAGATGTACCATGATCTCAAGTTAATGTATTGGTGGGATGGAATGAAGAAAGACATTGCAGACTTTGTAGCCCAATGTCCAAACTGCCAACAGGTGAAGATCGAGCATCAAAAGCCGGGAGGATTATTGCAAGCAATGGAAATTCTAACTTGGAAGTAGGAAGCATTAAACATGGATTTCGTTGTAAGGTTACCTCATTCCCGAAGCAAGTATGACTCCATATGGGTGATCATGGACAGACTCACGAAAGCCGCTCATTTTCTTCCAGTCAGAACCACATACTCTGCAGAAGATTATGCAAGGTTGTACCTTAAGGAGATTATGAGACTTCATGGTGTTCCGGTATATATTATCACAGACAGAGGGGCACAATTTATAGCCAAGTTCTGGAAGTCTTTCTAAGAAGGTTTTGGTACTCAGGTGAGGCTTAGCACAACATTTCATTCCGCAAACTGATGGGCAAGCCGAACGCACTATTCAGACTTTGGAGGATATGCTAAGAGAATGTGTTCTAGATTTTAGTGGTAGTTGGGATGACCACTTACCCCTTATTGAGTTTGCATACAACAACAGCTATCATTCCAGTATCCAAATGGCTCCGTATGAAGCTCTATATGGAAGGAAGTGTAGATCCCCAATTGGGTGGTTTGAAGTAGGAGAAGTGCAGCTAATAGGCCCTGAGTTGATTCAACAAGCAGTAGAAAAGGTCAAAGTCATCCGAGATCGATTGGTGACAGCCCAAAGTCACCAGAAATCGTATGTGGACAACTGACGATGAGACTTAGAATTTCAAGTTGATGATTGGGTATTCTTGAAGGTGTCGCAAATGAAAGGAGTAATGAGGTTTGGTAAGAAAGGGAAGTTGAGTCCTAGATAAATAAGACCTTATAAGATTGTCCGCAAGGTGGGCCAAGTAGCTTATGAATTGGACTTACCCTCGAAATTTGAGTCAGTACATCCGGTTTTCCATGTCTCAATGCTCCGTAAGTGTGTTGGAGATCCTACTAGGATCGTGCCGGTAGATAATGTCCAAGTGACGGAAAAGCTAGTCTATGAAGAAGTACCAATTGCCATACTAGACTGGCAAGTACGGAGACTTAGAAACAAAGAAGTAGCTTCAGTCAAGGTCTTATGGAGAAATAACAACCGAGAAGAAATGAATTGGGAAGCGGAATAAAATATAAAGTACAAGTACCCGTGCATATTTCAGCCCCCGGAAGAGATCCAAGATGAAACATCAAGATTATGAGGTATGTATGTTATCGTTTTATGCATATGGGTCATGTGTGGCCAAACTTTATTGCTATTATGTTGTGGCCCTGTGAGGCATTGTTATTATGGGCTGTTGGGACGGGATGGTAATTCCATATTACAGGGGAAACTCTGGCGAAATTTTCATAGAATTCCCGAGAACTCAACGTTCGAGGACGAATGTTCTTAAGGGGGGGGAAGAATGTTACACCTCGGAAAATTTCATGTTGATGCACAGTGAATAGACCAACGAAGGGTACGAAGTATATGATGTTTCAAAAAGTAAGAAATAACCTTCGATGATCCTAATTGAGATTTCAAAGACGTTCGAGGTAAGAGAAGAAAGTTTGGAAAGAAAGGCAAGGTATACGTTACGTATCGGAAAACATTTACGAGTAACAAGTTAATGATTTAATGATGTCTTGGAGAAGAGTTATAACGTCCCTTAGATTGTCAATGAAGTGTTAAACAAGTGTCAAAAAAGGTTCCATAAGGATTGGAGATCAAACGAAATGACAGAAATCATTTCAGGAAAATGGGGTTACACGACCGCTTATACGGTCCGTATATCATTATACGGTCCATATAAGGGTCCGTATAGCACCCAACAGAAATGTTGTTTCTCCAATGGTGAAGTACGGTCACTTATACGGACCGTATAATGTTATACGGACCGTATAAGTGTCCGTGGAAGTCCCGACGGGCTGAATTAATTCCAAGTATAAAATGATGTTCCCGCTTCATTATTTTGATTTCCCACTCTTCTCCATCTCTCTCAAGGCTTCTAGAGTGTTCTACACATTTCATCAACACTAAATCAAGACTAATCAAAGATCAACTTCATCAAACCAACAGAACCAAGTGCAAGACAAATTAGGGTTCATCTAAGGCAAGAAATCCCATGGGAAGTGAACTAGGGTTTTGGCTCAAGTGAAGTATTTCCACTGAAGGCTCATTCCCACACTATCTAAGGTAAGTTTTATGATCATTCCATGTTTTTTAAGGTATTGAGAGGTTGAAAGACTTGGATTGTAGAAGGATAGGAGAATAGTGTCATCTTTGAGTGGTAGCTTAGAATGAATCACGATTCTTGATATGCTGTGATTATGATTATGCTATAAATGATATTAAGAACATGGGAGAAACATTAGGTGTGGATGAATGTGTTGTATTATGATTATGATTATGGATGACCTTGAGCGGAAAATATGGGAGTTGGATAATGATGAACTTGACAAAAGTTATTGATTATGATGTTACGAATGTTACTATTGATGATTGGGAGTTGCTATGTGATATGGAGAAAGTTGTATAAACCAAGGAAGTGCTGTCCAATTTTTCTCTAGCTTTAGTTCAAGCGTGTTTATGTTATTGATTATCTAATGTTAGTATGAACTCTCTTAAAGGTAGAAACGTGAATATTGGAGAGGAACGTTCAAGTGATTGAGCAGCTATACGAAAAGGTATGTGAGGCTAGTCTCTCATTCTAAGGCATGATTCTTATGACATGATACTCCCTATCTCTCCATGACTTTTTTTTTACATCTCGAAAACTATGAGCTATATTGATAAAGAGCTTCATATGAGATAAGGTAAGGGATACGTTAGGAGTACGATAATGATGAGCTTAAATCTAAAGATTCTAAAGTTCGTGATATGATTCTTCTACAAAGCTAATGATCCTAAATATGATTAATTGATGTCGTTATTTGTGCTACACTCACCTTACATGCTAATTCCTTCAAGGTGAGGCAGAATACTTATGAAACTCTATAATGGGATCGAGAGTTCACGACCTTATGTCACCCCGATAAAGTATAGTTGGTTTGAGTTCCTTTGTATGCATTATAATGAGTACATGACGATGATCTTACACCGAGCCTATATGGCCGGGCAGACACCGCTAAGGCGGGCAGCATATACACCATGTCTAGATGGCATGGGCAGACTCCACTAGTGGGTGGCATGAGATGGTTACCCCAGACGCGGGAGGCCTGGATGCAGGCTAATAATTATCACACCGTACCTATATGGTCAGGCAGCTTATGCACATATGCATACATGATATGATAATGTTTATGAAGTAAGTTACCATGCACTATTTCATTCTTAAATGTTAGTCAGTTACAGGTTGTTCCTTACTTGATGTCTCCTGGTTTCATGGATGTATCATTATTGTTTATGCCTTACATACTCAGTACAATGTTCGTACTGACGTCCTTTTTCTTTGGACGCTGTGTTCATGCCATCAGGTAGGCAAGGAGGTGATCCAAATTCGTAGGAGCTATCAGCGGATTTACGAGAGCACTCCATTATTCCGGAGATGCTATTTGATTTATTATTTTGTGTACATATTTGGGCACGGCGGGGTCCTGTCCTGTCCTTATGTCTAATACTCTAGTAGAGGCTCGTAGATACGTATGTGTGGGTGGTATGGTCTCATGATTTTTCATCATTGTATATATATATATATATGTATATATATATATATTGTTTTGATAGCCGAAGGGCTTATGCATACAAATGCAGATATGTTTCCAATTGAAAATAGTTTTCCTTATGACTACTTGTGTGAGGGCAATAAATGTATGCAGCATAAGTATGATGAGCGTTAGGATGAGTGGTGCTCAGTAGTTAGTTCCGGTTGCCCGTAATGGCCCCTCGTCGGGTCGTGACAATAATAAAACTGGCATGGAAAATTAGACAATGCTTGACTGCCTACTTACCTTCTACCCTAATGCCCGACCTCTCTTATGTAGGGTAATGTCCACAATAAGCTACGGAAGTGTCGTGTCCTGTCTTATCACCTCCCCACGATACATCTTCGGTCTACCTCTACCTCTCCTACGAACCCTCCTAACCTCTCACACCTTCTCACAGGGGCATCAAGACGTCTTCTCTTCATATGCCCGAACCATCCCAGTCTCGCTTCCTTCATTTTGTCCACCACGGAAGCCACTCTCACCTTGTTTCGGATATCTTCGTTCCTAATCATATCTCTCCTAGTATGTCTGCACATCCATCATAATATCCTTACTTTCATAAATTTTAATAGAAATTAAATCATTAAACTACATTTAGCTCAAAGTCCCAAAAATCATTTCGAAACATTATGGGTTTTTCATAATTAAAAATACTATAAACTTAAATATATAACCCACAGTGTACACAGAGCTTCTATGACATTGAACTCTTAAGTACATAAATACACTTAACTCGAAAATATCCACTAGACTGCAGCGGGCTAACCATATCAACTGGAGAGAGAGGGAGATGCCTAACGAAGACCCACGGCGTCCATAAATAATAGTACTTGCAACCATGAAATAGATGCAGTACCACCAACAAAAGAGACATGAGTACAGGAGGAGTGGTACTTGTATGCATTGTAAGCTCTCTCCCACAAAAGGAAAGGGGATTTAGCCTAAAATTGTTTATTAATAAAACCAAATGAATTTATTTGAAAGAGGTCTAAAGCAACGAAATTAGTCCAGTTATTTGTACATCTTTGAAGTATTAAATTTGAAGTAACGAATAATAATAAGTAGAATAGGCGACGCAGTTAAGAATAATCGAAGAAACTGAACAATAAAAGAGAAAGAAATTCTTATTTGATATCCTGAAACTGTTAAAGAAGTTGCTTGAATGATGAAATAAATGCTCGAAACCAACTGTGCATTAGCAGTGAGTAATAATAAACAATATTGTATTCAAGTGAGAGATCGAAGGGGTACAATTCAAGAACTGTAGGGTAAATATAGGTTTGATCAAGCTAACAAACTTCCCTAACCCTATGAACGTACTAGCCATTTTTGGCGTGAAGATCGTAGACTCTAAGATAGGATAGATCGTAATCCCTTGAATGTCGAGGTGCATGGTAACTTTAACTATCACTTTTTGGAGTGTACGAGATTACTCTTCGGCCATGATGTATTGTGCATGTTCGGAGCCAAGTCACATTAGTTATACCCGGAAACTTATTCGCACAGTGTTCTGATTATTGGGTGCAGTCCTCGAACCATTTTTCTTATCTCAATCTTGATCTTTCATGACCTAACTCGTGAATCGTGCGGGCACCCAAAGTATTTCCCCTGGTGGGCGAACCCTTCCCTTACGCTACCTCATTTTAGTTAACATTCATCAAGCAGAAATAAACAAAAAATATACTAACAGTCTCAATATGTATATCTCAATAATGTAGAAGTACTAATACAAAAGTAAACACAAAATCTGGTCTAAAACTAGTACAAGAGCAACCACTAATAAATACATAGTGTGAGTAGGAAACAAGAATCCCAAAGTCTAACGAGATCCCAAATAATACAGTCTCGGAATGAGAAATGGCAGGTATAATAGGAAGAGTCTCCGGGCTGCGGATCTAGAAAATGGCTCACCTTGTAGTCTCTATCAGAAGCCTCGAGTCACTCGTGAGGATGGGAACTGGAACCGACAGCAAACTCTACATTTAAGAAAAAGTGCAACAAGTGTAGTATCAGCATGGACACACCTACTCGTACGCATCATAGGCCGACAACGATTAATTCATGTATATAAATAGAAAGAAATAGCCCAAGTATAGCATATAGGCAGTCAAGAATAGGTCAATACACATGTCAAGTACAGATTAGATGTTAAGTATAAGTGCCAAGCCAACAGTCAAGAACAAATGAATGTATGTGAATGTAATGCGATGTAATGCAATCCCATGCAACTGTAGTGAGCTGCCATACAGGCCCCATTCTCTATGCAATGAGCTGTCACAGAGGCTCTTCTCCACCGTACACGCTTGCTAAGGGCAATGCCACAACAGCTATGACATATAGGGGACCCGCGAAGTCCACGTACACACTCTCCCTCGCTCCGGTATATGACCTCGGATCACGAGCACACATTTCGCTTTGGTATAGACCTCAGATCTCTGCTCTCATCTCCATTTCATGCTCTCCGGCAAAGACCTCAGAGCCTACACTCTCTCACTTATCATCATTTTAGAACCACAGTCATATCACATCAAGGAGGAAATGGAATGCAATGTTATGCGTGAAATCAGCCTCAATAACATCACCACAACCAATAAATCAATAGATAGTTGCCATAGAACGCATATCAAATCCATCCATCAATATTACCCTTTCTTTCCAGATGATAAGTGAGATATTAAAAAACAGAGATGAGCATAACTAAGTCACAAGTATATCAAACATGGCGACAAGCCCATAACAACTGACGATACCAACCTAATTGGAATCACCTCCACACCATGCCTGAAGGCCTATCATATTTTCTCTGTCAATAACTAACATTTTCATATAAGTCTCTAATTAGAGTCTAACCAAGGGTAAGTCGTAACCTGCCTCGAAGGCCGAACGGGTGCCACGAACCTGTCACTCCCTGAACCCAACCCTGGATGTAACAGGTATCCTATGCTATGGATAACACCGGAAGCATCTTATAAATCAATATGCATCATGTTACTTTAATAAATCTTCATCAATTACTTCAACAAGTTATAAATAGCCAGTTAACCCATAATCACCATTATAGAATAAAATAAGCGGAAGTTTAATATAAATGCATCGTCAAGAAACGTAGCAACACCCAAAGAGTCAAGAATGACTTCAACGACTACCCACAATAATAACGTCTATCTATGGAGCTTCTAAGATAATGAATAAATGTCTAAGTCATCGGGACGCAACCCGAAAACTAAAATACGTAAAGTAAAGATAAAATGGTGCCCCACAAACAATTATGTGGGCTCACCTAATAGTCTCGAAAGCATCAAGTTCTCCTAAGTCATAGGCGTATCACGAAGCTGCTCCTCATCGTTACCTGATACAATATCAAAAACAGCAATGGTATGCCGGAGTACTAGGTAATCAGTGAGTGTCTCCGGGATAATAGATAATGTGAAATAATATAATATAAAGCAGTGAAACAACGTAAGTAAGCAGTTCAAAATCCAGAGATAAAAACCAAGAGAGATTTAAATCATTTTCAGTCCATTATGCCATTTATCAAGATGAAGTCCTCTATGTATGAACTTAAGATCAACATCAATTCACTCACGAACAATCACAATAATTCCAATACAGGCTCAAATCAATGAAATGAAGGGATGACCATTAAGGTTCCCTAAACCGCACAGAAGCACCATATCGGGGTTGTTAACCTCGATGGCTATCCTTCCTCCCGAATAGTTAGGCAAAACCACACCAGAGTTGTGAACCCTTGATAGCCACTCTTCATCCCGAATGGCTAGGCAAACCACACTAGGATCCATAGTGACTACCCTTCCTCCCGAGCAGCTAGGCCAAACACAAACAATAGAAACCATGGCAAAATAACCGAATTACAATCATAGCATGGAAGTCGAATCACTCATTATGGATTATGTTCATCATCCCGTTAGTAGGGGTACATCAAATAATTTATGGGTTTAGAAACCATGTTCAAGTCAATTAAGTCTCAATTTCAACACAATTCATTCCTGGGGCAAAACACATGAAATATTCAAGCTTTCTGAAATCAAGTTTAAACATCCCTCATGGGGTAATTCATGTTCAAATATCAAGCTTTGTAAATCAATTTCAATAAACCTTCGAAAAGGAAATCACTTATACATATATATAATATTATACGCATAAGGTTGCATGAGGGCTTGTCCCTCACCCACATGAAACCTTGTGAGGAAACCATTTCCTTTAAAGGTTGAAAAGTATGTGCGAAAAAGAGACATACCTCAATTACAGCTATAGCGCTACCAAATAGGTTTTCCAAGATTCAACAATCACTCTACAATTTATTTAGATGCGAAAGATTAGAACTTTAATCTAATTCCACCCATCTACCCCCTTTATAGAAAAACTAGGGTTTTCATGTCTAGAATGTGTTCTTGAAAACCTCATGAACCATTCATGGATCCTAATCACACAAGATAACCTACTCTAGCCTAAATCCTTTCAATAACATTACAAAATTCAAGGATCATACCTCTTTGAAAGAATTTCAACATCTCCAAACATCCCTTTCTTCTTCTCTTTCTTGGGTTTCAAGAATCTAGGGTTTTTAGAAGATGAACTAGTGTTAATTTTTGTTACTTTGATATAGTTTAATTATAAGATGATTAGGGAATCACCTCGTAAGGTTTGGAGAAGTTCTAGGGTCTTTTATTCTTAAAAAGTCGGCCAAGAATGAAGTGGGTTTCGAAATTTCAAGAAAATCACGTTTTTATACAAACTTTTCCAGGTTCAGTATGCTACGATGAGTATGTGTTCGCATCTCGAGTTTGCAGCCGCATTCTAAATGAAAATTCACTCCATAAACTTTCAAAATTTCGCCAAATGCGACAAATATGCGACTTCGCATCCTGAGTTTGCGGCTCGCATTCTGAGTTTGCGGTCGCATCTCAGCCGGTGTCCCAGACAGGCTTCAGTAAAACGGGCATAACCTTTTTCTCACAACTCCTTTTAAGCCCCACCTTATATTATTGGAAAGGTATTTCAAATATCTGCAACTTCTATTAGAGGAGGTTTTCCCAAAGTCTCAATGGATTTTCACGAAATTGGCCAACAAGTCAGACCCACCGAAACTTAGACGAGTTTGAGAACTCTTACGAACTTCACTTCTTGGTCCTGATCTTGAATCAACTGTTTCCGTCTAAACTCATATTGATAGGACTTCATATGGCTAAAATGTCACATTAATTCTCATTTAATGTATTCACACCAAACCCGAATTCACGGAGTGTTATAGAACCTCAAGCCAAAGCCTTGCCCTTCCGAATAGCCTCGAATCGATCAAAGTCTATCAATTAATTATTCTACGTTAGATTACGAAGCTCAGAATACCCATAATGTCATAATACCATTCAAAATCAAAAACTACCTTTAAAAGGGGACCCCAGGCTCATAAGGGTAAAAGAGGAAATTTATATGAAAATTAGGTCACCTAAAGTCTAGGGAGTCCAAATACCCATTATCATCACCAACTATTCTCAAATTATCATCAATTACCTTATTTTATCAAAACCGCCAATTTATAAGAAAACCCTTATTTTCCATAATAAAATTCTTGAGTGAAGGGGCAATTCAAGCTAAGGAACTAGCTACCCAATGATTAAAAGATTAGAATCTAGGAAATTTTCCAATAAAACATTGATTTAGATGAAAGGAGGTTCAAAATCCACCTAGGGTTCATTACCCAAAACCCCAACCTAAAATATAATGTTCTAACAAGATTATCCTCAATTTAATGGTATCATAAACAAAATAAGAAGAAAGGGAACTTACCCAATGGAAGAATCATCAAAAAAGCTCAGCAAATTCGTCCTTTAAAACCCTCTAAGTCTCCAATTTAGTGAATGGAAAGAAACGATTCAAATTTGGGGATTTAATGTTCTGATTTCAGCGATCCTGCATTTGCGGATCCATTTTCCGCAGATGTGGTCTCGCATCTCCAGAGAAATGTCCGTAGGTGCGGCCTCATTAGACAATTCACACTCTCACAACACCAGACCAAGCTCCGAATAGACAGGCCCACAAATGCGACCCCAAGCCCATATATTCGGCACACCAGAAACAAGAATTTTTTGGGTTTTCACCAACTCCAACACGAAACCCGACACTCATCCGAGACCTCCCGAATACAAACCAAACTTGCAACCAACTATAAAAACATGCTACGAACGTATCCGTGCCTTTGGAATTCCCAAACGAGGTCATCTTGACCCGATCAACCCCCAAACCCCCAAAACCAAGTTTCCAACCCAAAGACCAAAACGCCCCCAAGTGCCTCCGGAATCGAACCAAACACCCTACTAAGTTATAATCGATCCTCCGGAACTAATGGAACCGACGAAAAATCCCAAAAAGACTTGTTTACTCAAAGTCAACTGTTGGTAAACACTTTTTCACTTATTCAACTTAAACGCTTCTAAATTCCACAAATCCCATCAAGACGCACCCGACAACCTCGGGAACTGTGCCACCCATCCCCGCAGGTTAAAATCACTCTAACGAAGCTAGGTAAAGGGTCATTGGGGGTAAAAGGGTAACAAGGCCTAAATGTCCAAACAGGTCGTTACATCATATACAAATTAAACAACTGTTCGTCCTCGAACGGAAACAGAGACGGAGAAAGAAAATACTAGGATCAGTAAAAATTGAGGATATCTAGTATGCATATCGGCCTCGGTCTCCCATGTGGCCTCCTCAACTGGACGGTGCTTCCATTGGACCTTCACTGAAGCTATCTCTTTTTATCTCAATTTCCGCACTTGTCTATCCAAAATCGCTACTGGCTCCTCTCAAAGACAAATTCTGATCGAACAATACCGGGTCCCACTGGATGATATAAGACCCGTTCGAATTATACTTCTTCAACATAGAAACATAGAATATCGAGCTAACACCCTGATACGATCCGGCTTGAGGAAGACACAGATTCAATAACAAATATGCGGAAACAAAAGATAGAGTAGAAATCAAAGATAAGAAGTGAAGAAATTGGGATAAGAATAGGGGATAGAAGCAAGACCCAATTAGTAAAGTAATTATAGGCAAATTTGGATATATGAAATCCAAACCCTCCTAATCGATTCCTACTAACGAACTTATACTATTTGAATTCAATTAAGAGTCAATCAAATGAATCCACAAATGAACAACTCTCATATGAAATCAATGGAAAAAGGTTCAATAGCCAATAGTGGATTCCACCATCATCAACTATCTCTAAACACTAATCACTAGATTAACGCTACACTAATTCTACCAAACAAACTATACCTCATTTAGAGTATTCATCTTAACATCATTTAAAACTAAGTAATGCAATAACTAAATGTAGTATTTATACTACCAGGCTAAAGAAGACTAACTAGCTTATTACAAAAATACTCTTAATGAAGTAAGGGCCTTGTTTGGTCTTCTTGGATGATAGCTTGTTTTCGAAAATTAGTCCTTTTGCATAAACAACCACCTCCCGGCCTTTAACCACCCAAGCTTGCAATTTTAGCCACTTTACGAGAGCTTTGGGCCTTGGGATCTTGGTGTCTTGACTTTTTCCTCCATGCTATTTTCCATAGCTTGAAGGCCCTCAAATGACTCTCTTTAAGTGCTTCCATAGCTTCATTCTCCATGAGCATGGCTTCTAAAGCTTGAAAGTCCTTGTCTCCGGTTCTAGCACAAGTCCTTGGATAAAATTGAGCACTTGAGCCATTCCGGATCGTATCATCCTCCCCTTCTTCAAAATGATTCGTCCTCGAATCCAAACTTAGCAAAACCCTAAGGAAGACATACGAAAACATGGTCCTCAAAGCATGAGGGTTAGCACAAAAGACAATACTTTTATTCTCATGCCAAGGATGTGCAAACTTGTGGTACAACCACAGGTCAATGATTACTAAGAACTAAATCTCCACACATTAGGCATCAAAAAATTGATTCCTCCAAATATCATGAAACAAGTATATGGCAGGTAACTAATGGATTCAAAATACGAAGCATATAAGACTACATTGGTCCTAGCAACCAAGGACAGCAAGTGACCCTTATTATTCAAACAGGAGTACCCACGCAAGTTTAAGACATCACGGGGGTCAAAAGGGAAGAATACCCACACATCTTGATCAAGACAACAACAATATACCTCAATAAGACCTCTTTCAACATAAGATGTACCTCTAACACAAGCATAAGTGTCATCATAAGCAAACAAGTAGTAAAGAAAGGTGTCTCCTAAAATAACTTTATCTATGGTGCCTTCATATGTAGTATTACAAGAAAGTTCAGGAACACAATCAAGCATACTACTAGACTTTTGAGCACACAAGGAAGAAGTACCAATTTGTATACAAACATAACCTTCCTTTTTAAAGCATTTCTTCCCCACGAATGTAGTATAATTCCCCAAGGGAAAATCTCCATCAAAGGGAAGAGTGTCATCATTCCATAGTGTATTTTCAAACACCTTGTAGTCCCCAAAAGTGGCTACACTTTCATCATTACAATACATCCCACTAGGTATTTCACTTTCAATATCTATGTCATCATCAAATACTACATTATCTTTAAAGAGGAAACAATCACTACATGATGAGGATTCAAAACAACTGAATTTACTCTTATAAAGATAAACATCATTTTTCAAAGCACTTTCTGTTTCATGACTATTTACATGACACACAACACTATCATAACCTTGAGTCTCATCAAATGTTAACAAGGTAAGATCAAGGGACTCATCTTCATATGTATCAAATAAAGGTGGTGTGTCATATTCATAATCTTCCACATTATCAACTAGTTCAAGATAGTCACTAATTTGAGGTTTATTAAGCACAACACAAAACTCCTCAAATAGTGGATTAACATTACAAGAAAGTTGGTCAACACAAGTCCCCATACTAGTTGGACTCAAGTTGATCTTGCTAGAAGAATCAATTTGGTCATCGCTAAGATCAACTAGTGTGTGAGCTATCATATCACATGACAATGTATTAACATGAAAATCACAAGTGTCAACACTAGGTGGACTCAAATCGACCTAACAAAGAGAATCAATTCGGTCATCAAAAGGATCAACTAGTGTTGGAACACTAACATCAAAGACATGGTCAATATTCATTAAAGATCCATTAAACTCAACACATGGTAAAGGGCTATTAAGATCACATAAGTATAAGCTATCACTCACACTCAAATCATCATGCTCATTCACAATATTTGGAGAGTTGAGTTTAGCTATTTTACCTTGATGCATACACAAAGCATCTTCTTTACCTTGGTTTTCAACATTGAAGCATATTTGCTCAGTCAGGAAGCCTTCAATGGCCTCATGCATTTTCAAAGCTTGAGGTTCAACCATCAGCTTGCTTCCAAGAATACCTTCACGATCATTAAGACGCCTAGAGAAGAAAGAAAATGTACAAAAGTTAGAATAAGGTTATGACAACCCTCTCACATCACACCTCTCAACCTCTCTTTTTTTCACTTTAGAGTTGTTACTTTTCACTCCCTTACTCCTCTCAACCTCACCTTTTTCCACTCTAGAGTTGTCACTTTTCACTCCCTTACTCCTCTCAATCTTTTCTCTCTCACTCTCATCGAAGTTGGAACAAGTGGCAAGCATTCTTTGGGGAGGGTTAATATGGAGGTGAGCTAGGTTAGGCTCTTGATATAAGGCTTGTGGGTTCCCAAAATGACTCAGGCTCTCAATTTGTTCCCACCTAGACTCCAAACTCCTATTTTCTTCTCCACTCCTCCTATACCCCTCCTTAGCTCGTCCATGAGTTTATGGATGAGAGAAACTGAATTCATGATAGCCTTCTGGTCCTTCCCTTCATGGGAATATTTTCCAAGATTAGACATTAAACGTGCAAAACTCAGCGAACAACGTTAGTAGTAAAACTCCTCACGTCACTCGTGTTTGCACTCAAGCCTTACCACTAAACCTAAATCTTCTTCCAAAGTTGCCCAAGAACCGCTTATCCAAATCAATTCACAAGGTTTCTAATCTTTGTGGAATAATAGATTCTTGTTAATTGAATGATGGACGACTCGATTAAACGAAAGGGACTTGAGCCAAGAAGTTTCAACGAAGTTTAAAACGAGAAAAGCTTAAAAGAATTGGTACGAAATGAAATTCGGACTCAAGAACTAGTTAACAACCAAGTAAGGATCAATCACTAGTTGTTAATTATCCAGGAGAATCAAAGAAATAAGAAGAAGAAGTGAACAAACCTTGGCCAAACACTCAGAGAAATTTGGGAAGTTTTTGAGCCAACACTTAGAAAATTCGGTGTTGCTTGCAGCATTTTATTAAAACCCTCATAACCTTTTGTACAGATCTCCGATTAATGAACGGTTTGTTGATTTGGAAAGTAGACTCACCGAACTTTAATTTAGATAGGTTATGGGTCCCATAACTCCTTATACACACGAAGATATACCTCTCTAAAGTTAAGCCAAAATCTGGCAACACTTAGAAATTTTTTCTAAGTATTGAATAAATTCACTCTCTTAAGTTGGGCCCCACGCACCCATCAGGCACGGAGGAGGTTAGGTACATCGCTGGTAAGTGTTTTTTGGATATATCTAACTCACTTTTTTTTACCATTACAGGTACACATACATGGGAGGATCAGGAGAACTTAAGTGTAAGCAATTCTGCACAGCTCACAGTGATTGTTAATACTTTCAAATTATCATTCAGAGACCTGGTATTAGTAATCCTTTCAGTACTCATAAATGTATATGAACTGTAAGATTGCCAAATGAAGTATATAGCCTTTCCTCTTCCAAGATCTTTCAAAATAGTATCTGCGTCAAATCGTCACTTAAACTAATCCTTTGTCCTCTGTTACACCTATTCCAAAAGCATCAACTCAGCCTGTTTAAGGGACATCCTTCTCATCCTGTCCTCCATTTTCTTTCCCAAACCTTCGAAGTACAGAGACCAGGTTCATCTAAGAGGAGAAGTAGTAAAAAGAACCTACAAAATCAAAAGGTTCTCTTTGGGACAGTTTTTGATGTCAAGTTGAGAGAGGAGCCAGCAATGAAGGATTAGATGGAAATGGTGGAATTCCAGGAGCGAAGCTATATCTTTACTCAACCACCACCAAGTGTATATGACACAGAAGTGGTTGAATTCTATAAAATCTACTCTGCTCTGATAATGCTCTGGCCCTAATAGTGAACATGTCACACCCCATTCTTGATAGGGCATGATGGGCACCCGACCCCTCACATAGAGCCGAGCGAACCCGCTAGTTCTCGCTATGTTCATAATCTCACTGGACTTCTTAAATCACGAAATGAAATGCATAATGAAAGCTTTTTAAAAACATTCTTTTTGTCGTTCTCAAATCAGGTAAAATCTATAATCATATGAAACTTGTAACATAATGCATAATGATACATCGGCTTGCAGTCTCTAACATCAATCAAGATACCATAAACATGGATACTCTGACTCGGTAACACTCCGAAAGGAAATGGAGCTCGCCAATCCAGCTGGAACATCTCCTAGCAATGTCCTCTACTCATCTGTACACACTTGCGTGGCATGAGACGCAGCGTCCACAAGAAGGGACGTCAGTACGAGCATTGTACTGAGTATGTAAGGCATGAATAGTAACCTCATAAGGGATGTAAAGTATGAATAATAACAGAGTGGAAATACAGAGCATATCGTGAGATAAGAGAGTAACCTGTACATGTGAGTGCCTCTTATGGCGGATGCCATGCATGCTTAGCTTTCTTTTGAAAAACATTTCTGTTTCATATATATAGAAAATAGAACATATCATATGAGATGATATTAACCGATGTGGGATTCTCCTAAACCAGTGTGGGATTCGCCTAAACCAATGTGGGATTCGCGTAAGGCAAGCCTTACACTCACCCCCCTTTTGGGACTCAGCGTTCTTGCTGAGGTTTGCCCCACCACTGGGTTTGCCCCACCACCGGGTTTGATACCAACTGATTAGGTGGTTACGCGTATATAACGCTCCTCTTTTTTTCCCATATTCCCCATTTACATATACATATATCATATAAGCAGCATGCAGGAGAGCCCAAAGAAAGTTATGTCTCTATCGGAGTGACGTAAGGTCGGTAACCTCCGATTACATTATGGAATAATCATCATCGCTTTGTCTCACCTTGAAAGAACAATTATTATAAGGTGAGACCATCAATGAAGAATAGCATCAAGGGAGGACATAGAATAAGATCGTAAATCTCATAAAGCACCAATTCATATACTTTGGAATCTTTAAAAATAGTTATCATTCATGAAATAAAGTCAAGAGGTCAAGAAATAGCTCAACATTCTTATACCGTCATTGAAATCGTAAGCTTGGAACCTTTAAGCATGAAATCGTTCTCATAATAATTATCATAGAAAAATATTCTCATCTTTGGCATCATTGCCATCATGATAAAAACTTGTCCATACTTGTCGTCATAAGAGCTTACAAAATCATAAACCTTTGTTTTGGAAAGATACAGACATTTTGAAAACATTTACAGGTTATCAAGAAAGGAATCATGCCTTGGAATTATAAACTTCTAACTTTTGAAACCAAGGAAGTTATGGAAGCATTTATGAAATCGTAACATAGGAATCATGCCTTTGAAAGAAAGGGACGAGCCTTAACATACCTGTTCCACCTCTTATTAGCTATGCTTATTCGTCCAAGCTCGTAAGTCTACATTTAAAAGGATTCACACTAACGTTAGACTCTTTATTGCACACTTGTTCCAAATTTCAAATCAAACTATTCTATATTCTGCCGAAAATCGGGCAGCATCTCCCTTGTTTATATGCCTAGCCCAAAATTACAATTCAGCAACCAATCAACAACAACAATAATACCAACATCAACAACACTATTATTCATACCAATATATTCCATAAACATCCCACACGATGTTTTTCAACATACAACAACAACATACACTTTCTTCCATCCCAATCAAGGAGTATAATCTCATCAACACACCCACAATGTTAAATACCATTTCTATACGCATAAATCAGTCCATCCTCATGGCCACAACATGTTCAAAATAGCCCATAAACACAACAACTACAACACAACACTTTATGACCTTTCCTCCATAACTATTTTCATTTTTAAGGCTTGCTAGACCTTCAAATAAACTCAACATAAGAGATGGGATGAATAACATACCTTATACTTGAAGAAACTCAGCCACATCAACATCTTCCAACGCCAAACTTAAGTAGAAGCAAGAACAATCACCTTTCACGGACTAGTTTGGCGTAATCTTGTTAAATTCTTGATTTATCGGACTATAATGTTTGGGGGAGGTGTGGAGAATTTTCTAGGACCTTTTATAATGTTACTTTGCTGAAAAACTGGGGTTGATGGGGGTATTTATACCCATCCTAGGTCGGTTTCACCGACCTCCTCATGTGGGGCCCGCGGAATCATTTTGGCAGCTTAAGGTCTTGTTCTTAAAATGGCCATAAATTTTGATTCCGATATGGTGTGAGGGCCCACGACCTACGGTTGGAAAGCTCTTTCAATTACCTACAACTTTTATTCGTTGTGTATTTCCAAATTACAAACTTATAATAGTGTTTTGACCCCTCCAATTCAGGTCATCCGAAAACGTATCTTTAAATCATCCTTTTGGAGGGCTTATGCCCATATTTGGCTTAAGGGTCCTTCATAGGACTTGCTCAACTTCACATGTACTGCTCGTATATCTCTTCATATGTCCTTATAAAATCCCGACATGTGGGCCCCGCCTTAACTTATGGTTACGAGGGCTATCATCCAGTAACTTGTTAACTAATTTACTCCATACGATCTCCAAATGTCATATGTATATTCTTATACTCAGATAATAAAATTTTCATCCCTAATACTTGTATAACCTTTCTCTCCCTTGAGCTCATACTAAGCCGTCGACTGTCTTGGTAATGCAAAATTTTCCGGGTGTGACATCCTTCCCCCTTTAGAAACATTCGTCCTCGAATGTTGCAGTATTGCTATCCCACAACACCATCTTTGATTCCTTAGAACCGTTATTCTTCCCTAAGGGCCCGATTACCGTTTTCTTAGACTATAACTTGGTTCAGTCTCTTCTCATCTTCCCTTAACCCTTTCATTGCCTTCAATCAGCTTCTTTCGCTTTGTTACCTTCACGTACATGGTTGGAAATTAACTAGCATTTCGTTCTCAAATTGTCTCCATTCTTGTAATCTTGACTTATTGTGCCATGATTATTCCTCAGCCCATAAGTATTTCTCTTTTTCTCGTTCCTTGTTCCTTTGTTAGTGATCCACTTCCTTTCTCATATACGGAGCCCTTTTTGCGTTTATCCCTTCGGTACAACTTGGGCTACTCCTTTGATAGTTGTTAGCCTTGTATATCCACTATACTGGCTCCTTGTAGTTCATTTGGCAAGTTCATTAGTCCTCACATCCTTGTCACTATCTCTCTTACCCTTACACTGCAAGTGTTTATCCAACCTGACTTTGTCGCTAGCGAGTATAATAGTTATGTTCTTTTCTAAGGCCCGTTATATCATTATCGAAAATGTGCATATACGTGATGTTTCTTCGTCATTTATTATCCTTTGCAGTCCAATTACACTTATGGCAACTCATAATTGGAGTTCAACTAAATTTGTAACTCACCACATGTTTGAGCTCCTGCCACAACTGTTTCTTTAACCTCCATTTTTTAGTTCCTTCAAATCTCGCAATACAGCCCAAAAGCATAGGGCTACAACAATTCTTACTCCATTACGACTCTCTTACAACATATATATATATATATATATATATATATATACGTTTCTAGCTTCGATTTCCTTGTACTGGCGGTCGCTTCATCCGTCGTTATTCTTTATTGACTTTCTGATATGGCCTTTCTACAATTATAGTTGGACATAGCTTCACGTTGACGGTTCATACAATTCCATAGCATATGCTCTCACGTTCAGTATAATTAGCGATCCATGAATTTTTTTTTTCTAATACTCGGTGAACTCTTTTACTTCCATTCATAAGAGCAGCATTCTTCCTTTCTCCGGAAATTACCAAACCACTAATCTTTGTTGCTTTTTTTACAATTGTTATCTCTTCCGGTGCAAGTCGTCCTTGGATCCGTCATCCTCTCTGTCATCCTTGTGAGTTTGACTTGAAACCCGTTCATTCTCTCTCTATTACCCTTTTAGGTGTATCACTACATACTTAGGTACGACACAATTTTACCTGATACGAGGGATTCAAATCATGGTCCAGAAATATCGTAGTTAGTATTGGCATGAAGCATTCTCTTACGGTGTCTTTCAGACTTTGTTTTTCCTATGTCTGCCTCATCGTACATGTTTTTCCATTTGCTTCTGCTTCTTTTTGATACCTTCTTGATATGTCGATATGTTTCGAGCTAATAAATCTCCTTTCTCTGGAGCTTGAAATGTCATAGCTCCTTTCAACTCTAGAATGTTCTTCCCCCCTTATTAAGAAGGTCCTTATACGCCATTAACCCTTGAGTACCCACCGTCTTTAATAATTTCCTGCCGCCCTTCACGACCTTCTTAAGGTCGGGGTTCTGTCATCGTATGGTCTGCCTTATTCATCTCTTGCTAGTTAAACTCTTGTGTTCAATTGGAATACTTAGGATCCATTTCCGATGCCTTGTTTTCCATCTTTTCACACCTTTGTCCTTTTATGACTTACGGTTTTCCGGACCTACAAGTTAATGGGGACACCGTGATTCACCACGTCCTTTATGACGTCTTCGATTATACCTTACTCCTTGTTTTTCTGTTCCCGACTTTGCTTATAACATATCTAGAATTCTTCTTATCTTGAGTTCTCCTTGAATTTATGTCTATATCATTATTTTGTCAACGTTTCCATACCCTTCCATCCACTACTAGTCCTTTCACCCGCTTAGCTCACTTACTCATAAGCCTTCTTAACTATGCATTTATGTTGCAGCTGCGCGTCCAAGTTTTTCGAGTGTTCTGCTACTTTTGCTCTTAGCACAGAATCCTTACAATGTACTCTCTCTCCATCCTCATTCATCGAGCCCTTATCTCTATCCTCGTTCATCCAACATTTATCTATCTTTCTGATGCTATGGCCGGGTGGTCTTCCATACATATTCCTTACATTTAATTCCATTTCCTCTATGATCAAATCTCTCGGTCCTCACATGAATTCTCATTCCATGCCATTAATTTTCTAATCAATTGTGTTGACTCATCATCCTTGTTCTTTCTTCGATGAATAATTGGTTTCCTACCGCCAATTCGTTAAAGTATCCTTCTTACTTCCATGGTTAAAGATTTCCAGTTACTTTGCTCCTAGATTTTCTCCTCTTCCCTCGACTAACCCATTAGTATACCTTTTCTATTTTCATCCTTAACCCTCCTTGGGTTTCTTTCTCCCCGAGCATCTTTCTTCTCTTGTTATTTGTAGTATCGGCTCTGAAGTTCGTGAAATATTCCTTTAAACGTGCAAATCCGTTCTATTCTTAAGTCGTCCTTTTGGAGAGCTTCTCCATGTCCGAGGCAACCGTATCAATATGACTACACACTTATCCCTTTATATATATAACTTTCGAGAGTTGGAGATCTCTTAGCATCGTTGCAAGGCCTAATCATTCTCTCTCTTACTTTACATTCCTTGTCGTGGTCACTATCCTTTTAGCCCCACTTATCGAATTCAATTCTCGAACCCCACCATTCCTCTTTTGTTCCGTACTACCACACTTTATCCCTTTCGCATGCCTACCTTTGAATATTTACCCAATAGTCTCGCGTTTTGCCCGTCGTCTCTCTCGGAGGCTTCGCTCACTCATGTTTCTTACTTTTTACTTTCTCAACACTTTGATCTCCTTACCTTCCGTATTTTCACTTTCTTTCTTCTCCAAATGTCATTGCATTAGAACTCTCCAAACCTATCCGGTAGTGAAAGTAAATCAGCTTACCTGGTAGCGTTCTTTTGTCACTTGCACTTTATTACCCTGTTCGATTAATGCCTTCAAGAAACCGCAACGCCGGTTACCGGGATACACCTACTGGCAGATACAGCCATAGATGGGGGTATTATATGCATACATATGTACATTTTCTAACGGCTCGCTTGCAAGGTATTTCCAAGCGCTACTTAAACTCATCCTAATTCTAGAGCTGTAATGCACTTTCTTTCTCTTCACTAGTCTAGTCTGCCTCGTTCTTCGAGACCTCTTAAGGTTTACGACTACTCCGCACACTCTAATTTCCCTTGGGCTACTTTAGCTTCTTATTCCTGTCTTATGTCTAAATTTATAGGACTTTTAGTACACTTCCCAGGGGGGTCACCCATCCTAATATTTCTCTCACCCCAGCACGCTTAACCTTGAAACTCTGATGAAATCTGGTGCGTTAATGATGGTATGATCGCATCCACCTCGCGGCATGACCTTCACCACATAATCTGGAACAAGTTGAAGTCTTAACAGATTCCAAAACATTCTCGTAACGTGTCTCCCTCCGAATTAGAAAGGGTCTTTTACTCTTCTGACTATGCAATTACTATTTTAGCCTTTTCAATCCTCAATATTCATCTTTCATCTGTATGTACGACTACCTTTTGTCCTGGATTTCCAGATTCCCAATAGTGGCGAACACACCTTCGCCGCCGTTACTTATAAATACTCGGTTATCAGTCTCTTTGGATTTCCGCTCGCCACTCTTATATAATAATCTACAGCAGAACTCATTTGTCGACTTTCCCTGAATCCCCCAATAGACCTTGCTCCTACTAAACCTCGAATGTAACCCATTTTAATCCTTCGGACTGCTAATCGTCTTTCTCACAATCATTCTTCATGCCATGCCAAATCCATAACTCTTCCAAAACAATGCATCCCACTTATTGTCCATTTACGATATTTCCTTTCCACGCTTCTTCCTGTTAGGTGTACCTAACTAAATGACCTGATTTTTGAAAAATTCTGGCAGAGTCTCCTTTACAATTCTTACTACCCAAAACGTGCAAGCAGCAATTACCAGCAATGCCTCATAGGGCATATATATACATATACGACATATCCCAGCCACCCAGGGCTCCCAATTTCAGGTAGAAGAACAAAAATATCAAAACTTACCTCTGTGACTTCCCATATCATCACTCACCTTCTCCCGTCGATACTGTGCTTCTGTTGAGATCAAAGGTTAGTATAAGGAATCTCATTTCCTATGACTTGGCTCTATCGCACGATCTAAGACAGAAGGAAGGTCAAAGATTCCTAAATGCCCCGCAGCGTCCCGTTTATAAGTGTGGCCGGCTTCACACCCATAAACAGGACTCTACTGGACACGACTTTGCAGACAACCCCTAGGATGAACTGCTCTGATACCAATTTGTCACACCCCATTCCTGATAGGGCATGATGGGCACCCGACCCCTCACTTAGAGCCGAGCGAACCCGCTAGTTCTCGCTATGTTCATAATCTCACTGGACTTCTAAAATCACGAAATGAAATGCATAATGAAAGCTTTTTAAAAACATTCTTTTTGCCGTTCTCAAATCAGGTAAAATCTATAATCATATGAAACTTGTAACCTATTGCATAATGATACATCGGCTTACAGAGCCGCTTACAAGACTGACATGCTATATACGTGACTCTGTTTGCAAAGTCTCTAACATCAATCAAGATACCATAACATGGATGCTCTGACTCGGCAACACTCCGGAAGGAAATGGAGCTCGCCAATCCAGCTGGAACATCTCCTAGCAATGTCCTCTACTTATCTGTACACACCTGCGTGGCATGAAACGCAGAGTCCACAAGAAGGGACGTCAGTATGAGCATTGTACTGAGTATGAAAGGCATGAATAGTAACCTCATAAGGGATGTAAAGTATGAATAATAACATAGTGGAAATATAGAGCATATCGTGAGATAAGGGAGTAACCTGTACATGTGAGTGCCACTTATGGCGGATGCCATGCATGCTTAGCTTTCTTTTGAAAAACATTTCTGTTTCATATATATAGAAAATAGAACATATCATATGAGATGATATTAACCGATGTGGGATTCTCCTAAACCAGTGTGGGATTCGCCTAAACCAATGTGGGATTCGCCTAAGGCAAGCCTTACACTCACCCCCCTTTTGGGACTCAGCGTTCTTGCTAAGGTTTGCCCCACCACTGGGTTTTCCCCACCACCGGGTTTGATACCAACTGATTAGGTGGTTACGCGTATATAACGCTCCTCCGTTTTTCCCATATTCCCCATTTACATATACATTTATCATATAAGCAGCATGCAGGAGAGCCCAAAGAAAGTTATGTATCTATCAGAGTGACGAAAGGTCGGTAACCTCCGATTACATTATGGAATAATCATTATCGCTTTGTCTCACTTTGAAAGAACAATTATTATAAGGTGAGACCATCAATGAAGAATAGAATCAAGGGAGGACATAGAATAAGATCGTAAATCTCATAAAGCACCAATTCATATACTTTGGAATCTTTAAAAATAGTTATCATTCATGAAATAAAGTCAAGAGGTCAAGAAATAGCTCAACATTCTTATACCGTCATTGAAATCGTAAGCTTGGAACCTTTAAGCATGAAATCGTTCTCATAATAATTATCATAGAAAAATATTATCATCTTTGGCATCATTGCCATCATGATAAAAACATGTCCATACTTGTCGTCATAAGAGCTTACAAAATCATAAACCTTTGTTTTGGAAAGATACAGACATTTGGAAAACATTTACGGGTTATCAAGAAAGGAATCATGCCTTGGAATCATAAACTTCTAACTTTTGAAAACAAGGAAGTTATGGAAGCATTTATGAAATCGTAACATAGGAATCATGCCTTTGAAAGAAAGGGACGAGCCTTAACATACCTGTTCCACCTCTTATTAGCTACGGTTATTCGTCAAAGCTCGTAAGTCTACATTTAAAAGGATTCACACTAACGTTAGACTCTTTATTGCACACTTGTTCCAAATTTCAAATCAAACTATTCTATATTCTGCCGAAAATCGGGCAGCATCTCCCTTGTTTATATGCCTAGCCCAAAATTACAATTCAGCAACCAATCAACAACAACAATAATACCAACATCAACAACACTATTATTCATACCAATATATTCCATAAACATCCCACACGATGTTTTTCAACATACACTTTCTTCCATCCCAATCAAGGAGTATAATCTCATCAACACAACCACAATGTTAAATACCATTTCTATACGCATAAATCAGTCCATCCTCACGGCCACAACATGTTCAAAACAGCCCATAAACACAACAACTACAACACAACACTTTATGACCTTTCCTCCATAACTATTTTCATTTTTAAGGCTTGCTAGACCTTCAAATAAACTCAACATAAGAGATGGGATGAATAACATACCTTATACTTGAAGAAACTCAGCCACATCAACTTTCTCCAACGCCAAACTTAAGTAGAAGCAAGAACAATCACCTTTCACTGACTAGTTTGGCGTAATCTTGTTAAATTCTTGATTTATCGAACTATAATGTTTGGGGGAAGGGTGGAGAATTTTCTAGGACCTTTTAGAATGTTACTTTGCTGAAAAAATGGGGTTGATGGGGTATTTATACCCATCCTAGGTCGGTTTCACCGAACTCCTCATGTGGGGCCCGCGGAACCATTTTGGCAGCTTAAGGTCTTGTTCTTAAAATGGCCATAAATTTTGATTCCGATATGGTGTGAGGGCCCACGACCTACGGTTGGAAAACTATTTCAATTACCTACAACTTTTATTCTTTGTGTTTGTCCAAATTCCAAACTTATAATAGCGTTTTGGCCCCTCCAAGTCAGGTCATCCGAAAACGTATCTTTAAATCATCCTTTTGGAGGGCTTATGCCCATATTTGGCTTAAGGGTCCTTCTTAGAACTTGCTCAACTTCACATGTAATACTCGTATATCTCTTCATATGTCCTTTATAAAATCCCGACATGTGGGCTCCGCCTTAACTTATGCTTACGAGGGCTATCATCCAGTAACTTGTTAACTGATTTACTCCATACGATCTCCAAATGTCATATGTATATTGTTATACTCAGATAATAAAATTTTCATCCCTAATCCTTGTATAAATTTTCTCTCCCTTGAGCTCATACTAAGCCGTCGACAGTCTTGGTAATGCAACATTTTCCGGATGTAACATCATAACAATAGCTGGTCTCTAAAAGAGTGAGAGTAAGCATGAGCATCAACGAGCTTTTGAGTTTGTTAGCAAAGGGATTTTGCCAAGGATAAAGGGATGATCTACCATCACGGTAGCAGATCTGGGTCTAATTAAAGCTCTTATATCTTTTGAACCAATCAACTTGCCGGCCATCATGATCGAGCGAATGAGCAAGGTGGCGTAAATTGTGCACGGAGGACCTGGTCTCCCATATGGATGTTTCTTAACGAAAATCCTTGCGCGCTTTACTGTAAGAACTGGTAGAGCCTCCTTGGGAACTAAGGACCATGTGTTCCCTCTGGCCACCTTGAAGGAGTGTGTGTTTGTGCCACAGGGGCCAAATGCTGGAAGTCCATCCACCCTCTCAATTCTAATTGAAGCTCAAGAAGCAGCAGATACAGAGATCAGACAAATCGAAAAGGAAAATGCCCCTTCTAAAAGCCCAACAGGCTGACCGACCGAAAGAACCAAGTTCCGAGCGACAAGTAGAAGAAGAAATTGAGAAGCTATGGGCAGAGAGGTATCAGTTGAGAACTCAAGTGGCCGCACTCAGAGATGCGGTGATAAAGGATCGCGAAGCCCATAGAAATTGGCATATACTTGCTCAGCCCCTTCCAGTCTCTACACTGTCCAGAAAATCCCTCCTAGTCCCCATCCCTTTTGCATAAAATTGAAGTCACCTTTTCCTGAATTTTGGCAGATTTGCAGTTTAACTATCATTTATGTATACTGAATTGATTACTATCTGCACTTGTGCTGATCTTTCTATTGGCATATTGTTGTGTTTCTATGTATTATTGCTAGCTTGCTTTCCTCTATCTTACTCATGATTATGTTGCTCCTGTGTCTCTAAGTTAATATATCTAAATTTCTTGTTGGCTGTGTTTTAATCTTTTTGATGGCCAAAAGGGGGAACATGTAATTGTGAGCTAAAAGTGAACTGAACTGAAATGAACATGCGGTGATTAAGGGGGAAGACATGTTGAATACTTGTGCTGAAAAGTCACAACTGTCGAAGATGTACTGAGCAAGAGGGGAGAACTGGAAGATTGATATGTGATGATATTGTAGAAATTTTTGTCTTCCAGTTGAAATTGGTATTATGTTGCTAACATGTTGCAGGTACCTTGACAATGATGGTCTGCTTCGCAGGGGGAACAAGTGGGAAGCTGGCTCTCAGGGGGAACATAGTCTATGAGTTTTTCATCATCAAAAAGGGGGAAAATTGGTAGTTCCAAGTGTATTTGTGTTTTGATGATTGTCAAATTGTTTCAGAGCCAAATAGAGACCTGGTCTGTAATTTTCTCTTTGTGCACCTTGTACTGTTGGCAGAGATAGCTGTAAAGCCTAGCCACTTGCTGCACAACAAGTACAGTTATGAGTTGGCCCATGCTTTAGGTCAAAGTGAATGTGTGGTCTCTATCCTTCCCACATGCTCCCACTATATATACAACATGATGGCAACATATTGAGTAGATTTGAAAACCTAATCTAAATCGTGCATAACTGCAGACAGAAGTTCTCAAGATCTCTCAAGAACAAAGTTACTTTCAAGCTGAAGTACCAGATCCTGATAAAACTTAGTCTATATTATTTAGGTTGTTGTAAATCTTTGTTCATTTGTGCTTAATCTGAAACACTACTCTTCTTGTTCAGAAGCTATTTGTAGGCATCTTAAATTCTCAAAGTGTTCTTGTTGGAAGTGTGTTTCCGCAAGCTTTTGAGTGGTACACTAGGCTAGAGTTAGTTTAGGTGTATTAGTGGTTAGTCTAGGTGTATTAGTGGTCCTTGGCTAGAGTTAGTCAAGTGGATGTGCTTGCAATCAGAGTATTGCAAGTGTGGAGGGACTACGGGGGTTAGTTCCTAGGTTGCAAAAGCGTTATTGTAAAGGTGAAGGATTACGAGTGTTAATTTCTAGCTTACGATAGAGTTATAACCTGAAGTTACTCGATGTAGTGCAGTTGAAATCCTACTGGGGTAGGTCGTGGTTTTTAATCCCTTGAGCAAGGAGTTTTCCACGGTAATATCTTGCCTTCTGTACTTACTGCATTGCATCAGGGAACTAGTGCACAACCAGGCCCCTCACTGTCACGACCCCATTTCATAGGTCGTGCAGGCACTTACCTTATCCCACCTCTCAGGCGAACCCTTACCCAACACTTCCTTCATAAAATCGACTTTACAATTAAGGCCAACAATGTCGAAATAAATAAGTAAATAAAATGCCTTTCTAGTAAATTCACACCTTACAATTGTAACAATACAAATTCCCCGGACCTATCCTAGACGTGTAAAAGAGATTCTATGACATTCAAGGATGGTCAAGTAAAATAAATAATGACACAGCTTTTGTCTGGAAGAAGATACACAAAGCTGTTTGAGGATATCTATTGCTGTGACACACTGAAATCTCTAAGCAATAACTTGAAAACACATATACACCCCAAAAGGAATGTAGCAAGAGTAGTATTAGTACAGCACAAATACTGGTAAGCATCATAGGTCGACTAAGATTAGTTCACGCAATATATATAAAATTAAAAAGAATATACATAAGAAAAAGGAAATAATTACAGAAGTACAATAAAATAAATGAAATCTCTCATAAACTGTGTACACACATGCTAAATGGTAATGTTTTCCCCAATTAGCCATGACCTAAAGGGGACCCATGGTGTCCATGTACCACTTGTTCCGGAACGAACCTCGGACCACAAGTTCACAGCAAGGCCACATCGTCAACCCCTGTCAAATGTGCCTTACGTTATTGTATATATGTTCCATCTTCACTTACTATCAACATTATCCATCACAATGTATTATCAGCAATTTCCATTACAAGCTATTGTCTGAAGAGTCCTAGTCGAAAATAATCAAATCATAAACATAAAGTGATGCCAAAATCAGTGATGTACCAATCGAATTACCACAAGTCATAGTATAACTCGATATTACTCATGCGTATCCACAACGGAAATTACTATAGTAAAGTACGTGCCACCTAACATATCGTAATCCAACCTATACTAAGACCAATTTACAACCGCATCAAGCCCATCCCTTCTTGACCTTCCATGATTACACATGCAACACTAATATCCTTCTTAGAGCAATTAGCTACGTTTCTCACTACTACTAGCCCTTTTTAATGCTAAAATTGTCAATCTATGGTATGTCCAACCGAATTTCTTGTCCGAAGACCTAATCATGCTTTCTCCCGTCAATTCTACGTCATATATATGTTTCACTAAACAAAGTCTAACTCAAATAAACCATAACCTACCTCGATGCCGATCAGCTATCATGAGCGCCGTGAAGTCTCCTCCTATCATAAATTATGAACCGAACCCTTAACAGCGAATTCTTAGAATTCCACGAACTCGAGAACAAGAGTCAAAATCAAGCATGCATAATTAATCTAGACTCCATGGTGATTAATGTTTCTATGTCATTTACGAATAATTCTTCTTTTATTAATCTTTAGGGGAAACTCACTACAAGAGGGATTATCTTTAAGAATGTTTTTAGCAATAACGATTGTTGAGGGCTTACCTTGATGAAATCTCCGAAGGTTCTATCCAAGTAGCTCCAAGGGCGGTCTAGAATAGGGTTTGATAAGAAAAATAGCACAAACCCCCAAATTGGGCTATTTAAACTATTTTTCTGATTTTGGCTCGCTTCGTTACAGCGAAGGGTTTCTCGCTGCAATGAGCCTGCTGCTACTGTCACGGGTCCATTGCAGCGAACCTTTTATACCCGGGCCTATAAAATTTTAATCTACCCAGTTTTGATCACGATTCTGATTTCACTCAATAATTCTAAGCAAACCTAGCCTTTTAACATCCTAGGACTTGGTTTTGAACGTGACGCACAGAAAGTTTCCATAATGACCAACCGGGTCATTACATTAGATACCAATTGGATAACCGTTCACCCCCGAATGGTCTAAGGTGGCGCAGGGACCGGTAAGTCATATCATTGCGTTTGTCGTAGGTACATCGTTTAACTATACGCTATGGTAGCCTATGTTGTTTGGAAAATGACCCGGAGAAAGTAACACGAACACACATTACGAGAAAGATTTAATTTTTTTGGGAGGGAACCGCTTCCAACGAGCGATCCTCGTCACGATGAGCTCGTTGTAGCAAAGAGCGGATCGCTACAGCGAACACCCTAGTCTTAGAAAGCATCATTTGGGGAAGGGCTTCATCTCCCCTCCCTTCTTATATATACTCAACATCCCCCTTCCCATTCCCTATGAAAAATCCCTCATTAAAACTTCCCCTTAGTCTCCCAAACTTCCTCTTACCCCTATTTAAACTCCTCCCTCTCTCCCATTTCTCCCTACAACATAACTCCTGGTGCACAGTAAGGGTTACACTTCTTAGGAAACTTAACCAACTTTTCATCTTTCCTAAGGTATGTTTCATGTCCCTATACTCTATACTGTGATTCTACATGCTTGATTTTGAAATTTCTCATGCCTGTGACTAGTTAGTGTAACTATGTTGGGATTTGTGGAAGAAATTTTGATTTGTTTGAAGGAGGGTTTTGTGACCAACATGGGTCAAAGATTTTATATTGTAACTAGTTATTTCACGTTCACATGTCCTTAGAACTGTGTTCTACTTAAGATCTGCTTGAAAATGGGGGCAATATCATGTTGGGGTGGTGGGTGTAGTGATGGGTGCTATTCAGGGTATTTGCTTGAAATCTGAAGCCTAAATGTTGTTGAAATGATATGCTATAGGGCATAAACTACATGCATGCTAACATATTTTCCGATCTAGACTGAATTTTGTTGGTATTTGGTTGAAATTTCAAGACCCCATTTTTGAAAAAAAAAAAAAAGGGTCTATCTTGTTGAGGAAGATGATGGGTTCGCTACAGCGGACTCGCTTTCATTGCAGCGGACCCGTCATAACGAACCAAGGCCTCGAGGATACGACACACATGGGGTGGGATATTTTTGTCCCTCCCGGCCCGTGCCTCACTGTCACGATCTCGCTGCCTACTATCGCTGCAGCGAAGGAGTTTTGGGGAGAAACTCCAGTACACGATTTTTCTCCAACTTTTCTCGATTTTATCTGTCTTAATGTTATTCTACTCCATGGTTGTAGGGGACTAACATTGTTTCTTCTTACAGGTACTTATTTTCTCTACACTATGGCCCAAGATCAAAGTGCTCCTCCCACGGTCCCAGTCCAAGCTGCCCCTCTCCCCTACAATCGGTTTGTCACTCCACAATGCAAGACACACTTCTTAGAGAAGAAAAGAAGGGAATTTTGGCAGAGAGGGGATTTTTCATAGACCGGGTGGACGAGCTTGCCCCCGATTTTTACCACCTCCTTCATGAGATCAAATGGACGAAGCTAGTGGAGTCCCAGGGAAAATTTAACGCACAATGGGTTAGGGAGTTCTATGCTATGATTCCTACTATGAACTTGACTTCCCCTAACCCGGTGGTTCAGCTTCGGGCTGTTGCGGTGCCATTTGGCCCTGCGGTGATCAATGATGTTTATGGGCTTGACGACCACCCCGAGGATGCATTAGAGGCTATGGATCATAAGGGCAATGGTCAGTGGCTAGTGATTACTTTGGTGCTGGAGAAGAAGAGGAGGCAAATTACTTGGGTCAACAGTCGAACTGGGATCAAGTCCCGCTATTTTACTGACGAGGCTCGGAGATGGATGAACATTGTAGCTCACAAGATCCATCCTTCGAGCAACACTTATGATGTCACCTACCCCCGCCCACTTGTGGTGGCTTGTGTGCTAGATAAGGTGCCAGTGAATGTGGGCAGTCGGGTGATCCTAGAGCTTAGGTGTTTCATGGACAAACCGGGGACGAGTTTGATGTTCCCTTCCCTCATTACTATGCTATGTGAGTATGCGAACGTTCCTAGGGAGCGTAATTATTTGTGGGTCTATTCTGATATTGACTTTGATCCACTGAGGGTGAAGGGCTCCCAAAGCCGAGGCAAGAAGAGGAAGGCTGACACGTGTGACGAGGATAGAGATGGTTCTAAGGAAGGAGGGCACAAGACTGATACTTCACAGCCCCAGGGCCCTCTTAAGTGGATTGAGTCCCAGCTAGCGACTATAAAGACTGCGATGGCTGCTTGGTCATGGAGTTCCCTTAAGGTGGGGTCATCGAGTGGTGTTGCTGGTACAGGTGGGACTCAGACCAAGCTGCAGGACTCAGTGGACACTCTTCAGAGTGTATATGGCTCTTTAGCTTAGGCTCACAGGGATCTCCGTCAGGATCTGGATAAGGAGAAAGCAAAGAATAGAGCTCGGGACAAGATATTTATTCGTATGTGGAAGGGCATCAAGGGTATTCTGAAGGCAATCAAGCCACGAGCAAAGCTTCCCAAAGCGGTCAAGGCCGATGCCAGCAGTTCTCCTTCCTTAGCGTGTCTGGTTTTGAAACTGATGGCTTTAGTAGCTCAAGTGTTGATGGTGATGAGACAACCAGTGGCCCCGAAAACTAATGATTCCCCCCCCCCTCCCTTTGAAGCATGGTTTTTCTCAACTCGTGTAGGGCTTTTAATTTCAGACAATGGTTTGCGTTTGTTTTTGGTATGTTGGACAAATTTCATTTGTTGTGCTCATACTTTGTTGGATATTTGTGTTGTTTTGGTGGTTGTAGACAATAGCCCTCGTTGGGCATGGGTTTTCATGCATGGTTATGTTTAGAATTGCTCGTGTTGGCTTGTTTTGTTAAATTTTGTATAAGTTTGAAAGATTGGTTCTGCAGGTGTAGGTCACTAGTTCAGGGTTCGTTGCAGCGGCCTTCTTCCGCTGCAATGGGTTCATTACGACGATCAACGCTTCATGATGATGACCCAAAGAGAGACAAGGGTCCGCTGTAGCGGGCTTTGTTTCATCACGATGAACCCGTTGCATCGAGCCTATTTTCGCTGCAATGAAGGGAATGATTTTATCCCCCACCCTATACAACATAACACCCAAACACATTTGCTCATTAGTCTAATTACATAAACCATAATATTGTTGACAAAATGCTACTGATAGACCACTGCTGGCTTAGCTAGATACCAATTTGACTTACCGAGACACCAATTGGAATCATCTAGATACTAATTGGACTAAGCTTAAGATTTTTCGAAGAGACTGAGATCGCACGATAGGAAGAAAAGAAGCGAGGAATTCCTGGATGTCCCATAGCCTCCCGTGGATGGGCACGGACGTCATCGTACCACTCCACGAGACTCTACTAGACATTGCTATTATACTCGTGAGACCAGTAACTTAGGCTCTGATACCAACTATCACGACCCTATTTCACGGGTCATGCGGGCACTTACCTTATCCCACCTGGCAGGCGAACCCTTACCCAACACTTCCTTCATAACATAGACTTTACAATTAAGGCCAACAATGTCGAAATAAATAAGTAAATAAAATGCCTTTCTAGTATTCACACCTTACAATTTTAACAATACAAATTCTCCGGACCTGCTCTAGATGTGTACAAGAGCTTCTATGACATTCAAGGATGGTCAAGTAAAATAAATAATGACACAGCTTCTGTCTGGAAGAAGATACACAAAGCTGTCGGAGGATATCTACCGCTGCGACACAAAAAAACCTCCAAGGAATAACTTGAAAGCATATATACACCCCAAAAGGAATGTAGCAAGAGTAGCATCAGTACATCACACGTACTGGTAAGCATCATAGGCCGACTAAGATTAGTTCACGCAATATAATATAAAATTAAACAGAATATACATAAGCAAAAGGAAATAATTACAGAAGTATAATAAAATAAATGTAATCTCTCACCAACCGTGTACACAAATGCTAAATGGTAATGTTTTCCCCAATTAGCCATGACCTGCAGGGGACCCATGGTGTCCAAGTACCACTCGTTCCGGAATGAACCTCGGACCACGAGTTCACAACAAGGCCACTTCATCACCTCCTGTCAAATGTGCCTTACGTAGATGTATATGTTCCATCTTCACTTACTATCAATATTATTCATCACAATGTATTATCAACAATTTCCATTACAAGCTATTGTCCAAAATGTCCTAGTTGAACATAAGCAAATCAAAAATACGAAGTGATGCCAAAATCAAAGATGTAGCAATCGAATTACCACAAGTCATAGTAGAACTCGATATTACTCATGCGTATCCATAACGGAAATTACTATAGTAAAGTACGCGCCACCTAACATATCGTGATCCAACCTATATTAAGACCAATTTATAACCGCATCAAGCCCATCCCTTCTAGACCTTCCATGATTACACATGCAACACTAATATCCTTCTTAGAGCAATTAGCTATGTTTCTCACTACTACAAGCCTTTTTTAATGCTAAAATTGTCAATCTATGGTATGTCCAACCGAACTTCTTGTCCGAAGACCTAATCATGCTTTCTCCCGTCAATTCTACGTCATATATACGTTTCACTAATCAAAGTCTAACTCAAGTAAACCATAACCTACCTCGATGCCGAGCAGCTACCATGAGCGCCTTAAAGTCTCCTCTTGTCGTAAATTCTGAACCGAAGCCTTAACAGCGAATTCTTAGAGTTCCACGAACCCAAGATCAAGAGTCAAAATCAAGCATGCATAATTAATCTAGACTCCATGGTGATTAATGTTTCTACGTCATTTACGGAAGATTCTTCTTTTATTAATCTTGAGGGGAAACTCACTACAGGAGGGATTATCTTTAAGATTTTTTTTTAGCAATAACGATGGTTGGGGGCTTACCTTGACGAAGTCTCCAAATGTTCTATCCAAGTAGCTCCAAGGGCGGTCTAGAATAGGGTTTGAGAACAAAAGTAGGACAAACCCTAAAATTGGGCTATTTAAACTATTTTTCTTATTTTGGCTCGCTTCGTTCCTACCAAAGGTTTCTCGCTGCAATGAGCCCGCTGCAGCAGTCACTGCTCCGCTGCACCGAACCTTTTATACCCGGGCTTGCAAAATTTTAATCTACCCAGTTTTGTTCAAGATTCTAATTTCACATAATAATTCTAAGCAAACCTAGCCTTTTAACATCCTAGGACTTGGTTTTGAACGTAACCCACAGAAATTTTATCACAACGACCAATCGGATCATTACACTCATATATTGTTTGATGGATATGCAGCCTCTAGCAAATATGAGAGTGTAGCCTCTGAGGTCTTTGTTATAGAGAGATGAGAGTCTGTGATCCGAGGCTGTTACCGGAGCAGAATAAGTGCTCGTGATCCGAGGACATTTACCAGAGCAAAAGAGGGCTCGCAGGTCCCTCATGGGTCATGACTTTGAGGCATTGCCCTAAGCAATGTGTGTACGGTATATAAAGTTGGCCAGTGCATTTGTGTTGCATGGCTTTGCATATACATTCACTCATTTACATTAACTGAACTTATACTTGAGACTGTTCATTAAGTGTACTTGATTGTTTATCTGCCTACCAGTTAGTTTCTGTCTTTTATATATGTAAACTAATTGTTGTCGATCTAAAATGCTTACCAGCACTAGTGTTGTACTGATACTACTCTTACTGCACTTTTTTCCTTGAGTGCAGAGTTCATCGTTGGGTCTATCTCTCAGCCTCACGAGTGATCCCGAGGCCTACTTGCCAGAGTTTTCAGGGTGAGCTATTAGATGGATCCGCAGCCTAGAGAATCCTCTTGCATACTTGGCTTTTATTAACTCATGAGACAATAATTCTAGCCTTTGTGGCCTATAGTGCTCTATTTAGACTATGTATTATTCAGTTGCTCTTATACTAGCATTCAGACTAGATCCTTAGGTTGTAGTACTTTTTACTTCCGCACTAACTTATTACTTATTATCTATTGAGACTTAGTTTATGATAGTGTTAACTTTCACAATTGATTTAAAGTCTTGTTATTAAGGGAAGGGTTCTCCCACTAATGGGGTTAGTGTGGGTGCCCGTACGATTCACGAGTTGGGTCGTGACAGCAAGTCCGGGCCAAGTTAGGTTAAGTGCCTCGCGATCGTAGCTGGTGGGCCTCGCGATCGCGAAGCCCAAATGTTACCTGGACAATATCTTAAAACCCCCATTTCGAATTTCATCTTCCTAAACTTATTTTAGGGGTTATAGAGCTCGAATTTGAGAGATTTCAAGTGATAAATTCAAGATTCTTCATTGGGATTGGGCTCGATCGGGAGCTCAAAGGAAAGGAAAGGTCGCGGAGTAACTCTTTGACTTCTGATTCATGAAAGTTGAGACTTACTAGCCCCTTTATGTAGCGCTATGTGTTTGTTAATGTAATTACGGGGCGCAATAGGGAATTAGAGGGTCCCTTACCCGTGAGGTGATGATCACTTGTGCGGGTACCCGTGCATTGATATGGGTAACTAAAATACAAAAACATTATGCTTTCTGATGGAGGATGTATGTTTAGCCTTCAGGCCTTGGACGTGGTAGACAAATCCACTAGGTTGGTATGGTTGTTGCTTATTTCATCTATGATAGCCATGTTTTATTGATACTTGTGTATATTGACTTGTCTTGCATTCATCACTCCACATGTCATCTAAATTACGAAAGAGGAATTGATATTGTTTAATTGACTTAATATAATGCATTTTCGTGGTGTACGCATATCCATTACATTCATTCATGATATTATTTGCATCTGTTTGATGAGATATGAGAAAGAAGCTTTAGAGGTTGGATATTAGATATGGTACATGGATGGAGTGATGATGATATTATAGCCTATCGGTTGTTACCCGATGTGATCTGGGAGATCCGGTATTCCGGGAGGGGTATATGACCTCTTGAGTCCCACATGGGTCATGTGAAACCTCCTGTAAGAGTGTGTGTATACCGGTACATATGGCCATTGCATGTGTACTATTCACTTGCATTTCATACTACCTTCACTTGTTTGACTTATTTCCATACCATACTTGTCCGGAATGTTGAAAAGGTTGAATCTTTATGACTATACTTGAAAAGGGACAAACTTTATGAATAAGTTGAGTCGTGGATTCCGTACTTCGATTACTTGAATGCTTATAAACTGTAAACTTTAAGACTAACGAAGCCAGAAAAGGAGTATCGAAAGTACCAACCCTCGTCATCATAATAATATTTGGTCGGTCCACAATTTTGTTGGGTATACATGATTGTCGTACGCACTCTACACTTGTTGCACCTTTTGAGTGCAAGTTCAGATCCTGGTACGAGTGGAGATCGAGGCTCGTAGATTCGTTGGAGCATATCTCAAGAGTCTAGGGTGCGCTGATGATGGTTCCACAGCTCCAGACTCCTTCTTATATTTACTTTCTATCTTTCTTCATTTCAGATAGTATTATTGTAGTATTCCAGACTTTTATTCGGATTAATAACTGTTGTACTCATGACTTCCAGATTTCGCGGAATAGTTTAGCTTAGACTTGTTTCTATTTCAGTTTTGCAAGACTATTTAAGTACTTTGGGTTATTTCCTTTACTTTCTGCATTTACTTTATGTTTTGAAACTTGTTTTGATTTGGGGTTCACCTATGGGCTTGGGTTAGGTGCCCTCATAACACATATGGAATTTTGGATCGTGACACTCAATCAGCTGGCTATGGAAGTTCCAGTGCCTCAGATGAGCTAAGCTATGGAAGAAACTACTTTTTTGGAATGTTCTATCTTCATTTGTTGTACCACACTTAAATGAAGACTCTTTTGAGATAACATGGTTTAGATTTATTTTCATTTTATAAAAAAGTTTTTTCAATTTCCTGCATTTCTTTTTAAAATATTCTCCGAGCAAAAACAAAGTATGCATACCAACATTTCCTTTCCCTTAATAATTCATGCAGCAAGATTGAATCGGACGAGAAGCTAAGAACGAAAATCTGACTTTACTTAGCAGAACAAATTAAAAAACGACCCCAGAGCGAACAATCAATTTTACTACTATTTGATTGATAAGACTTTATTTTTCTATATCATTTCATACATAAAATATCGCTAGAGAAAAGAAAAGAATATTATATGATATGAGATCCCATATATAATTTCAAAATCATTTATCAATTTTGAACAAAAACAACATCAAACTAACTTAATCTATTAGTTATCTTTGGAGGAATTTGAACAATATTCAATAATATTAAGATGGTGATATGTCATGACGAGTTTTGATGATTTGACAAACCTTACTCAAAGAACCAGAATACTACTATGTATGTCGTGGTCTGAGTTTCAAGGGGAACAAATAACGTATCTGGATAAGGGATCTGGTCCTTAGGGGGAATACAAAGGATGTTGCTTTGTCATCATCAAAAACGGAAAATTGATAAGAAATGATATGCTTTGATGACATGACAAACCCTAAGGAACTAGATACAATTAGGTTCACCTATCTAAACTTGGTTAACCTTATGATATCTCATATGCTGCTATTCTAACATGCTCCTTGAAGGATCAGATGCCTGCAGGATTTGCTCATATATGAGAGACCAGATATATTGATTCAGAAGGACCAGATAGGATCAGGTCTCCAGCCCGCTCAGCCAACGGCGCAGCTAGAGAGCTACTGACAGTGTAGCCAGTACTTACAACTTGTTCAAAGAACAGACGAGAAGCCAGGTTCCTTCAGATAAAGGTCATGGTCACTAAAGCGTTGAAAGTCCAAATCCAAAGCTATAAAGTGTGCCGCTGAAAAGTACAATGCTGCTTTACAGTAGCACGTCAGCAAGGCCGATTGATTAATGGTCCAGATTTCAGAGTGGTCGCCTCTACTTTCTCTCTCCTTGCATATAAAGACATCATCTTCTAAGAGAAGACTTATTCTTGCACAATTCAAAATTGCTCCATCCAAAGTGCAAGTTTGCACCTTTCAAGGTATTCCTCAAGAACAGAGCCTCGGCAGCCCGAAGGACTAGATCCAGAACTAAAGATGCTTTAGGTCCTTAGGTTGTTGCGTCTTTGTTATTTTGTAATTAAACCATAAACCTACTTTCAATAAAAAGAAGTTTATTGTAGGTGTTTTGAAGTATCAAAGGTTGCTTGTTGGATGTGTGTTTCCTCAAGCCTTTGAGTGGTACACTAGGCTAGAGTTAGCTTAGTTATATTAGTGTATGAGTGGCTAGTGTTAGTCACTATATTGAATTCTCAAAGGATGCCCTTAAGTGGTACACTAGGCTAGAGTTAGTCTAGGCGTTTTAGTTGAATTCTCAAAGGTTGCTTGTTGGAAGAGTGTCTTCACAAGAACTTTGAGTGGTACACTAGGCTAGAGTTAGTCTAGGTGTATTAGTGTGCTTGGCTAGGGGTAGTCACGTGTGAGGGTTGCATAAGCGTTATTGTAAGGGTGAGGGGTTATGGGAGTTAACTTCTAGCTTGCAATAGAGTTGTAACCTGAGTTTGCTCGGTTAGTGGAGTTGAAATCCTACTTGGGTAGGTCGTGTTTTTTAATTGTTACACCTCGGAAAAATCTTCCTTTGTTGCTCAATGAATGAACTAGTGAGGAGTACGAGCATACGATATTTCCCTGAGTAAGAAGTGACAATTGATGGCCTTAAGTAAGATTTCAAAGGAAATTGCAATAAGAGATAGGTTATGCTCCACAATGACTAATTATGGGTTTTGGAAATATGAAAAGTTGCAAGTTTGCATTCTGGCCAGTTGGTCGTAAAATGAAATACGGACCGTAAAGTGGTATACGGTCCGTAAACTGCCATGTCGTATTTTGGCTTCCAATACTTCAACTTTCTGCCAAATGATCAAATGGTTAAATACGACTTGGAATACGGACCGTAAAGTGGTTTACGGCCCGTAAACTGTGTCCGTAAATCACCACGTCTCAGTTTGAGTTTCTGGTTCTGTTATGATTAAATACGACCACGAAGGACGGTCCGTAAACTAGAATACGGACTGTAAACCAAGTTTACGACCACTGTGCACTTCAAATCAGATTTTTAAGTCATTAAATAAGGCGACCAAGGCTTATTTCCTTTCACTTCTACATCACACCCCCTTCTCTCTAGAATATCTCTCTACATATATTCCACAAGGATTCAAGGATATTTGGTGATCAACAACACAAATCAAGTGAATCAAGTGTAAGGAAACCCATTAAGATCATTCAAGTCAAGAAAATCTTATTGAAGGAAAACTAGGGTTTTTGCTCAAGTGGGGTATTTCGACCAAGGCTCGTTCCTACAACATCTAAGGTAAGATTTATGGTATTTATATGTTGTTTAAGGTATTTGAGAGTTAAAATGCTTGGACATTAGATGAGTATAGGAAAATGGGTCATGAATGATGAATAGTGACATTTTGAGAAATAGTTTGAATTGAGTTATGAGTCTTGATGTATTGTGATGTAAATGTGTTATAAATGATGTTGAGAACATGAGATGAGCAATGTACGTGAATGGACATAGTTGTGTGTTATAGCCATGGATATGAGTAATTGAAAGTAAGTCTAGAAAAGTGGATAATGTGGATGAATAATGATTATTGTTATGGTATTGTGAATGCACTATTGACGTTTGGGAGTTGATACACGCTATGGAGGAATGTCGTATAAATAAAGGAGATGTTGTCCGATTTTCTCTAGCTTTAGCCATGTGTGCTAGTCGTCGATTCTAACGATAGTATGACTTTAATGAAGGTATAAACGCAACCGTTGAAAGAGGACGTGCAAGTGGTAAATAGTCGAACGGAAAAGGTATGTGAGGCTAACCCCTCTTTCATAAGGCATGGTTCTTTGGCCAATCATCCAAATCATTTACGAGCTTATGATGTTCTCCAAACGCTTCTATTTTCAAAGCTACTAACCTTATGATCCTCGATGCTACGATTGTACTAAATTCCTCGTATGACGAGTAGGCCCATTAAGGCAAATGTGACGAATGACGATAATAGTGATAATGATATCGATGACGATAATGATGACGATGATGATAATGATGTTAATAGAAATGATGCTTATGAGCTAGTATATGTATGTACCTATGTATGACTATTATGGAACCCCAAGCTTATGAGGTCGGGTATGCTATGTAAATAAGTATGTATACGATTACGAAACGCGCGCACACCTCTGCAGATGGTACGGACAACGCTGACGCCTTGGTAGGGCCAGGTAGATGTAACCCTGAAGCCTTGGTAGGGCCAGATATGAGTAACCTTGAGCCTTGGTTGGCCAAGTATGTATGAAACACCGATCCTACGTGGTCGGGTATGCTATGTAAATGCTATGTATATGATATGATTATGTATATGATATGAATACGAATATGATATGACTATGTACATGAATATGAATAAGGGCATGTATACGAATACGAGCACACATATGGTACGGGTACTATTATGAATACGCATGATGATGTATGTACACAAATGCGTATTAGCAAATGGAAAGTTCCTAGGAAAGACAAGTAAGTGCATATGACGATGATATTGCCATCTCCCATTCTATGTTATTTCTTATATTGCTACTTATGCTTCTATATTGATATTGATCATGCTTTACATACTCAGTACATTCTTTGTACTGATGTCCTTTTGTTTGTGGACGATGCGTCATGCCCGCAGGTGCACAGGGAGACAGGCTTGATCCATAGCTGCTTACTCAGAGATTACATAGCAGAGCTCCATTTCATTCGGAGCCATAGCTTTTGGGTACTTATTCTTTTGTGTACATAATTATGGGCATAGCGGGGTCCTGTCCCGCTCATGTGATATGTTATACTCTTCTTAGAGGATCGTAGTCACGTGTATATGGTTAGATATGTCTGGCCTTGTCGGCCTATATTTTGTATATCATTCTGATAGCCTTATTGGCTCATGTACATTGATGTGGCATAGATGACAATTATGATATAAAGGCATTGTCGTCCGATGGGACTAGTATGATTGTTCAATAGAAATGTATGCTTAACTATGTGGCTCACCTAGATGTAAGAGTAAGAGTAAGCTAAGGGGGTACCCGGGTGGACTAGCACCGGGTGCTCGTCGCGGCCCTCGAGACGGGTCATGACATTAATCCCTTGAGCAAAGAGTTTTTCATGTAAAAATCTTGTGTTGATTCTTGTACTGAACTGCATAAGGGAACTGCTACATAACTAAGTCCCTCCATATACTGTGTTTGGTGGACACACAGCCTGTAGCAATTGGTATCAAAGCAGGTTTTTTCTAAACAGTTAACACCTAGAAAGGATCTCCATCATGGCTAGTTCACCAAACCTAGAGAAAAGAGAATCTATCACAAGACCACCAAGATCTAATAGAGAATATTATGGATGGTGGAAGGGAAGAAGGCATAACTCTATCATGGCTGAGGATCTAAGCTATGGGACATTATTTGTGATGGCCCTTATGTTCCTATGAAGAGTTGTGAGGGTGGTTCTGTGGCAGGTCCAAAGATTAAGAAGGCTGGAGTGAGAGGAGGTAGTCAAAAATTAATTTATAATGTTTACTTGGATAGTGACTGCTCAAGGCATATAAATGAAAGAGTGGATGATTTCCTCTCACTCAAGGCCTACTAAGGAGGGAGTGTGTCTTTTGAAAATGGCAAGAAAGGTCACAATCTTGGCCACGGCAAAAATTGGTAAGACACCCTCCTATGAACTGAAAATGTGGCACAGAGGAACCTGGTCCCTGCAATACAGAAGAGGCAGCAGAATCTCCAGAAGGCATAAAGGAACCTGGTCTCTTTATCACTCTATTTGCTGAAAGCTAATTCTGCAAGATAGAGGACCAGGTAGCAGACATCTTCACCAAGGCACTAAGTAGGGAGCGCCTTGAAAGAAATCGATAAGAGATGGGTTTGATCGAGCTCAACTTGTTGCCTTTCCTCAAATTTCCTCATGCTTAGCTAAGTTAAGAGGAAAGGTACAATGTTGAAAGGTGTTTTTCGGTGGCATCTAACTCACTCTTGTACCGTTACAGGTACACACACGTGGCAGGGTCAGGACAGCACAAGCATAAGTGACATTGCACATCTTAGAGCTCTTGCCTCGTCTTCAAATTCATCAACGGACCTGGTCCCTATGACTCAGGTTAGTGGTCTGTTCAGTGCTTAATATGTCTCAAATCATCTTGAATATCATGTCATGAAGACTCTTCTGCTTCCTATTCCAACTTAAGCTCTTTAAATGCCTGTCCATCCTGAACCTCTTCGTACTTCAAAAGAAAACCTTTCCTTCTTCAGATCTTGCCAAAGAAAAAATCATCATATCTTAAGCCCAAACATGGGCCCAACAAATATCTGATGGCCATGTAATATCCTTTTCCCTATGAAGTTTAGGTGCTCAATGATTACACGACAGTAAGAATTCTCATTTCAATATATAAATTAATGACGCAAAAACTAGTTGGTTATTATAAAAGTTGTAAAGTAAAGATTGAAAGATATCCATTTAAAGTGTAATGATTAGCCTTTAACGACTGAATTATTCTTTCAAAGTCATCTAAAAATTTTGTTCTGGATTTTAATGCGTACGTTAGGTTTCAGTGAAATTATTACATTAGATGCCCCCAAAGTCTACACATATTTTAGAGTAACTAGTTTTTTAACACATGTGTTGCACGTGTATTTCGTGCTAATCCGTACAAATACACTAAATTATTTAAATATAATAAGAATAGTGTGAGTTGCACTGAAAATGAAGAAGGTAAAAACAAGATTAAATTGATTATGGGTAAACTAGCAACGGATCGCACGGGCCCTATATGACTAATTTCATGTACTTATTTACCTAAAGTCTTTCAGTAAAGTGTTGTAAACAATTTTTAATAACATTCTAATTATTATTGCGTTATATCAATATATACAAATGGTGTTTGATGTATCATCAGTTTAGTTATAACTACACTAAATAGAGTTTAAAAATTAATTTAAAAAAAAAAAATTATCCTCATAAACCTAAATCAAAATTCGGAAATTTTGAAATGAATCCATAATTCAAGGCCAAAGCAACAAAACAAACGCATAAGATTAAACCAAATCTGCGCAAAATAGCATGTCATAGGCTTTGGCCATGTCAAGTTTGAAAATTTTAATGTCCTTGTAACAATTTGAAGCCATGACCATATCAAGCTCGTAGATTTTATATTTGTCATTCAATTTTTGGTCTCGCTTGTGATCTACGAAATTATTGTTTATCTCCTCATTTTAATTTCTTTGCAACAATTTAAATTCATGGACCATATCAAGATCGTAGATTTTATGTTTGTCAGTTAATTTCTTAATCTTTTGCTAATTATAAAAAACTGCTTATGAAATTTGCTAAATAAATGAGTATATTTTAAGGATAAAATAATAAAATCATTTTTCTACATTAATGATAATGAGTTAATATTATTGAATTAAAAGAAATTAAATAAGTAAAGTAAATGTAATATCGTAAACCAGAACCAAGATTAGTGTTATAAACCGATACATTAATGTAAATTTTTAAAATTAAACACGGCTGAGAGTTCTATCTACTATCTACTACTAATATATATATATATATATATATATATATATATATATATAAGCACACAGTTGGGCGTCAACATGCTTGTTTCAGCACTCAAGGGTATTTTCGATATTTCGGATTTTTGATGCCTCAAAAGACTGTACCATATTGCTTTATAGATATTCTTTTTTCAAATATGGACAAAAAGCCCGGCTCACGTTCCATTTATTTCCCAGCCAAAAAGCTTTACATACTTCAGTTTTTCTACACCTGTGGGACCCATTTGCTTTTCTTTGCATTTATTTTATCCTTGAACACTTGTGGTCCTCATCTCTTATTTTGCATTTGTCTTTACTGCTTTGTACATGACAACTATTTGTTATAATAACTTGTCCATTTTTGTGGCAAATGACTTTTGTATTTAATTATTCCATTCACTGTGTATTAGATTACAACAACAACAACAACAATAACATACCCAGTTGAATCCCACAATGTGGGGTCTGGAGAGGGTAAAGTGTACGCAGACCTTACCCCCACCTTGGAAGGTAGGGAGGCTATTTCCGAAAGACCCTCGGCTCAAAAGAAAACAAACGAAAAGAGTCAGATACAGACAGGCAAATCAAAACAATGCGAAAATGAGAAATAGCAAAAGCAAGAAAGTCATGATAAAACAGTAAAGATAGACAGGACCCAACACATAGAGGCAGGATAAAAATACTCCTAATACGAGAAAGAAAAGCTCGCGGCTCCCCACTAGTCCTCTACCCTGATACTCGACCTCCACCCCCTCCTATCACCGGTCATGTCCTCGGTAAGCTGAAGTAGCGTCATATCCTGCCCAATCACCTCTCCCCAGGCCTTCTTTGGCCTACCCCTCCCTCTTTTCAGGCCCACCACTGCCATCCTCTCACACCTCCATACTGGTGCATCAACGCATCTCCGCTACACATGGCCGAACCATCTCAACCTCCCTTCCCGCATCTTATCCACCACAGGGGCCACACCCACCTTGTCCCGAATCACTTCATTCTGAATCCTATCTCTCCTTGTATGCCCGCATAACCATCTCAGCATCCACATCTCTGCTACCTTCATCTTCTGGTCATGAGCTTTCTTAACTGGCCAGCATTCTGTCCCATACAACATAGTCGGTCCAACCACCGCTTTGTAGAACTTTCCCTTTAGAATAGGCGACACATTCTTATCGCACAACACCCCCGATGCGAGCTTCCATTCATCCATCCTGCTCCAATACGATATGTGACATCGTGGTCAATCTCGCCAGTCCCTTGGATGATCGACACCAGATACTTGAAACTTTCTTTTTTCGGGATGACCTGAGTATCCAGCTACACGTCCTCGTCCTTTACTTGTCTCCCATCACTGAACTTGCACTCTAAGTACTTTGTCTTAGTCTTGCTCTGTCATACCCCAACCTTGGTAAGGAGTGACTGGCACTCGGCACCCTACGGCAACCGAGCGAACCAACTGTAACTCACGTTTTCTGTATCTCGAAAGGCAACATAAGACCAAGGTACTATAAGCCATTGGGGCACAAGCCCAAAAGATAACATACTTATGTCTTCAAACTAATCTCGAGTGCATGTGCCGGTAAGGCTATCCATAATAATGATACAACATAGTACAAGTCGAGATAATTATAAGATATCTAACTGTGCATATCTGTCTACGAGCCTCTACAGGAGTACATGACATAAAGCGGCCGGAACAGGGCCCCGCCATACCCATGCAAATGCATATGCAGCCATGCTGACTCACAGGGCAACTCCAAAGCAAGTGGAGCGCCACGACTCTGACTGCTGAGCTGGTATCCTTACTGAAAGATCCGTCAAGCTGTATCTCAAGACCTGTGGGCATGAAACGCAGCGCCCCCAACAAAGGGACGTCAGTACGAGCAATGTACTGAGTATGCAAGGCGGAAAGTGAAACCAAATAGCCATATACGAAAGATGAGAAGAATAAGAATCAACCTGGCATTTCTGAACTACCGATGGAAATCTAGCATATGTATACATACCTCTTCATCTTCTTGCGATCTTTACTAGGTCTGTATACCCTACCATAGTCCTAGTTACCTTATCATCAAACGTTATCTGAACATGTGTTGCAGCGTGCAACCCGATCCATATATGATACATGTCTCTCTCTATACTCTCGTGTGCTTAACCATATCTATGTACAGTACTGTGCCTTTATCTTACTAATCATCCTATACTAACTGCCCAACTGATCAGTGGTAACTGCCCGACCGGCTGTAGTCCGGTGGTAATAATCGCTCGTCCGATTATCTCCCGACAGTAGAGCTTAACTGCCCGACTGATCAGTGGTAACTACCCGACCGGCCGTAGCACGGTAGTAACTGCCCAACTAGCTGCAGTCCAGTGGTAAATATATACATCTGCCCAACTGGTCGTAGACCAGTGGTAATTATAATCAACACCATAACTAAACTTCTACAAGTAATCTCTATGAACTTCTCGTGGTCATCACTTAACCTGTAGGATCTACATAATGACATACGACTTATAAGCACAGCTCAGGCCATTAGTACTTCTTCCCACTTGACTAGACTATAACCAATTCCTAAGATACAACATGAACCTCTCTTCGAACATTAAATACCTCATCAGGGATCCTCTACTAGCACTCTATTCATGTCCTATAAAACATCCCTTAAGAACCTGTTTCTAAACTCATTGGATTATTGGAACTATCGTCATCGCTATATCTCACCTTGAAGGAACAAGTATCATAAGGTGAGATCAATCACAATGAATAATTCTAAATGTCATGAATAAACTCAATATATCATAAGTATCATGAGATTCATAGGCGTCTAGCATTTGTGGAAACAACGATATTATATACACAGGTTTACAACAAGGAATCATGCCTTTAGAAAGAAAGGTTTAGCCTTAACATACCTGGAAGCTCACTTCTCAACTTTCCAACCTACCTCCTGTCTTGAAATCTTCTTTCTTGTTAAGACCGCAATATCCTCAATATCCACGCTAAAATCCACCGCAAAACAACACTAGAATCACAACCATGTGTTACCCGGACCTAAACTACTACTCCGCTACTTGAAAATTGCTCACTTTTTTTTCCTCACTCTCTCTCTTCACTTTTTCTGGAATTTTCTAGCAAAATCTGATGAAAAAAAGGGGGTTATTACCCTTTATATAGGGGTCAAATTCGGGTCGGGTTCACTGTAGCAATTTACTATAGCAAGTCGGTACTGTAGCAGTACTGTAGCACGCGTTTCTGCTCTGTCAGCTGAACTTGTAACGTCCATAATTCTCTACTCCGAAGTCCAATTGAGGAGCAGTTTGTTGCGTTGGAAACTAGACTCGACGAAATTCATTTTGGGCTTTTGTTTCACCTTAAAACACTTCATATGCTAAGAGATATTAGTCTCCCAAGTTGGCTCAAAATTGCTCCTCATATTTTCTCCAAAGTCCGACAAATTTAATTTTCTTAATTCACTTGCACTTCAATCCTTTCATAGCTTACTATATGAACATGAATCCTTATAACCATAAGTTAAACACATATAAGCTCACACACCTCCTGAAAGATAGCTCGAATCTCAACATATGAAACTACGGGATGTAACATGCTCAACTTTAAACCCTTCGACTCCAGAGTTTATCGCCAAACCTCTAGTTTCGCGTTAACACCGCTCCGCGACTGGTCAATAAGCACAATGGCATTTGTAAACAACATGCACCACGGTACCTCTCCTTGAATGTGGCTTGTCAGAGCGTCCATTGCCACAACAAACAGAAAGGGGCTAAGCACGGACCCCTGGTGCAGGCCCATCGTGACTAGAAAGTGTCCTGAGTCACCTCCAACCGTCCTCACCCGGGTCTTGGCTCCATCATGCGTGTCCTTAATCGCTCTAATGTATGCTACAGGAACACCTCTAGCTTCCAAACATCTCCACAGCACCTCTCTTGGGACTTTGTCGTAAACCTTCTCAAGGTCAACAAACACCATGTGCAAGTCAGTCTTCTTATCCCTATACTGCTCCACCAACCTCCTCACAAGTTGAATGGCTTCTGTAGTCGAACGCCCAGGCATGAATCTGCACTGGTTCTCCGAAATAGATACTATGTTTCTCATCCTCCCTTCCACCACTCTCTCCCAAACTTTCATCGTATGGCTCAACAGCTTGATACCCCTATAGTTATTGCAGTTCTGTATATCCCCCTTGTTTTTATACAATAGGATCATGGTGCTCCATCTCCATTCTTCAGGCATCTCCGCCATCCTAAAAATAACATTCAACAACCGCGTAAGCCACTCCAAGATTCCCCTAGCCGCATTCTTCCAAAATTCTACCGGTATTTCATCTGGCCCGGTCGCTCTCCCCCTGCTCATCTTCCACATAACCCCCTCGACCTCTACAACCTTGACCCGCTTGCAGTACCCAAAATCGCAGCGGCTCTCTAAGAGCTCCAATTCGCCTAAACCGATGTTCTGGTCCCCCTCTTCGTTCAAGAGTTTATGAAAGTAGGAATGCCATCTTGGTCTAATAAGGGCATCCTCCACCAAAATTTCCCCTCCCTCGTCTTTGATACACTTCACTCGATCCAGGTCCCGAGCCTTCCTTTCCCTCGCTTTGGCTAGCCTGTACAACTTCTTGTCCCCGCCTTTTCCCCCAGTTCTTCATACAAACGTACAAAAGCAGCAGTCTTAGCCGCCGTAACCGCTAACTTCGCCTCCTTCCTCACATTTTTATATTGCTCCCTGTTAGTCTTCTTCTCCTCCTCGTTTGTGCTCTCTACTAGCTTTAGATACGCTGCTTTCTTAGCTTCCACTTTACTTTGTACCTCTCCATTCCACCACCAGTCCCTTTTGTGTTTGCCAGAGTAACCCTTCGAGAGCCCTAGCACCTCTCTTACAGCTTCCCTGATGTTAGCAGCCGTCGTAGTCCACATACTACTAGCATCCCCGCTACTCCTCCAGGCTCCTAACGCCCTCAACCGCTCCCTAGCTCCTGAGCATTGTCCTTGTTCAAAGCGTCCCACCTAATCTTTGGCTGACCCAATGCAACCCTCTTTCTCCTCTTCCTTTTTATCTCCAGATCCATAACCAAGAGCCTATGTTGGGTCGTGAGGTTCTCGCTCAGGATAACTTTGCAGTCCATGCATAAACGTCTATCGCACTTTCGGGAGAGTAGGTAATCAATTTGTGTCTTGGCCCTCGTACTCCGAAAGGTCACCAAGTGCTCTTCCCTCTTCTGAAAACTAGAGTTCGCTATCACCAAATCGAAAGCTCTCGCAAAATCCAACAGTATCGTACCTCCCTCATTCCTATCCCAAACCCGAAGCCTCCATGCACATCATCATATCCCCTAGCCGACGTCCCGATGTGGCCATTGAAATTACCACCAAGAAAAAGCTTCTCTGTGTGCGGAAAACCCCGCACAATCTCATCCAAATCCTCCCAGAATCGCCTTTTGATCTTCTCATCCTGGCCCGCTTGCGGTGCGTAAGCACTAACCACGTTTAAAGTATGCTCTCCAACTACTATCTTAATAGTCATCAGCCTATCACTCACCCTCCTGACCCCTACCACCAGATCACGGAGCTCTCTGTCAACTAGAATGCCAACTTCGTTCTTACCTTTTGGGCCTCCTGAGAACCACAACTTAAACCCATCTACATCCCGAGCCCTATCTCCCACCCATCTAGACTCCTGGACACATGCTATGTTGATCTTCCTCTTCTCAAGAATCTTCGCTAACTTTATAGACTTCCCCGTCAGGGCGCCAACGTTCCAGGACCCAATTCTCAGCCTAGCGGCTCCCTTTACGCCCTTAACCCTCTTCCTACCTCCCATCCCTCCTCTTCCCCGAGGAAATGACCTTACTCTACCATCGTCCACCGCAGCCACTATAATAAAGGTCGAGCTACGGTGGCACCAACACTATACAAGCAGAAAAAAGAATGACAAGGGATAGAAATACAGGAATAACTTCGCTAAAATGACGGAACATTAGAAAATTTAACTAACTGTAGCAGGAGGTACCAATTCTAAGCGGGACAGAACCAGAATTAGTTGCTAAGTAATGCTTCTGCTGCTGCCGAAATACTGTCGCTAGTCGCTCGTGCCAGAATTACTGCTCAATGGAATTACTGTTCACCGACGAATGTTTGCTACACGGTTTCTACCTGTATTGCGGGACCAAAAGAAAACCAAAAAAGGGGAAAAGAAAATAGAAGGCTAGGGGGGAAGAGAGATACCACACAAACCCTACAGTGGTGATATGAGTCTGCGGTGGTTGTGGAAAGAAGCAGAGGAAGAAAGAATGAAGAGAAGAAGTAGTGCAGCGGGAGGAAAGGGGAGAGAGAGAGAAAAGAGGAGAGAGATTTGCCGCAGACTTACCTGGGGCGACCTCCGATGGTCGCTGGTCGGAAAACTCACAGGTCAGGTCAAAGTAGCCTTGTTATCGTTGTGGGAAGAGAGAGGAGAGAGAAAATGCAATATGGTGGTGATTCGTACATGCACTAGCAAATTAAAACTGTGACATCATCAAATGACATCACTGTGTATTAGACTAAAGAATTAAATTCATTCGTGTTTTGATTTCACTTTAGCTACCAAAAAAATATTGGGATTAATTTTGTATGTCACATATTGAAATTATTTTATAAGATAATTGATTTACTACCTTATAAAAGAAATTTGGGATTAATTTTGTATATCATTTACTGAAATGATTTTATATGACAATTGATTTATAACTTGTGATATTGAATTTAATTTCTTATTTATTTCTGTAATATTGAATTTTGAATTTAAATTTTAACATTTATAGGACAAATTAGATTATAGAATTACAACACAATGAATATCCGAATTTTAGCTCCATGTCAATTTATGTGGCATTATTTTTTGCTAGACACAAACTTTAAGAAAGAAAAATACTTCTAACTTCTGGTTTAAAACATGTCAAACATATTGTGTGGCTATGGATCATCTCATTATAAATAAAATGAGAATATTGAAGTTATAATTGTTTCCGCATATCAAAAGTAAAATTATTTTTGGGAAAAAAAATATTTCTTGTCTTGAAACAAAATTACTTTAAGTTCATCAATACTTTATTCATTTTACCCAATATTTTGTTCAATTTATCATTGAGCGATCTATTTCGGGTTTGAAATTCATATTAATTCATAATATACATTTGGTAGAACAAGAAACAAACAAAAAGTGATATTAAATTTGTAACTTAATTACACTTTTTTAACATTATAATAAAAAGAGATAATGTAAATTCAAAGAAAATTTAATCACCAATTTCAACATTTTCACATGTGTTGGGCCCGTGCAGGGATTTTGTAACTAGTATATATTATAAGAGAGGATAAGCATGCACCTCAGCGTCAACATGTGTGCTTCATCTGCACACGTTCACCCTAATTTTCCAGGTAGAAAGCACTGCTTCTTATTTTCTTATATGTCAATTCTATCTCCACTGTATGTATTTGAGTCCAATGCATTTCTTTGATCTGCTTCTGTTTAGTACCAGCTCTCTGGTTGTTCTTCTTACCCAGGTATTCTCCCTCTGTGCTCTTATCTTTACCTTTTGTCTTGTAGGTGTTTGATAAAATTCCTTTTTCAGCTTTATTGTTTTTCCTTCTGTTCAAAGCTTCAACTACACTTAAATTATGTCTACGTTTATGCACAGTCCTAATGCTCTTATGACAACGACGAAGTGGAAGCTTGAGATTGTATCTAATTGTGTGCTTCATTTTATTTCTGCTTTCTGTTCTACTTTTTCCTAACTATTTACCTTTGTTTCGTTGTTCGATTCATGCGCTTCTTCTTTATCTGAGGTGAGTAATCTGCCATCGGTATTTTCTGCGCAATTATTGGGTCCTATTTCACTTTGATTAGGATTCTCTCATTGTCCTTCATACTTCTAATATTTTGCAAGTTTCTGCAGTTCGTTTGTGTTTGATTTTTTTTCCAGTTTATTTATTTTTAAAAGAGCCTTCATTTATCTGTGGTTCCACTTTGATTTGTATTTCTAATTTTGACAACAAAGAGTAGTACTTCAAAACCTTTGACCATATTAATGCTTAACAATTTAGGGAGAAGAAAATTTAGATAGCTATGGGCCTAAATTGGTTTTAAAGTTCGTCATCTCAAAATTCCTCCGCTCTTAGGTATATTCCCTCTGTTTACTCCACTTGTTCCCTCCTATTGGATATTTTTAGTCGATTGTTGTTTCTGGGTTGGCGATTGGGAATCATCATTCTTATCACTTCATTCATCTGTGTTTAGGCATGATTTACTTTTAGCTTGTTCTTTCTTCGATTTTCTCTGAACTACATGCTTTCAGGATCTTTCAGTTTTTTCGGTGAGTTTCATATTGTTCTTGAGCACCGCAAACTTTTACTATTCCAAACATGTTCATATTTAATTTGTCACTGCTGCTACCAGCATTTTATCACCCATGTTGTCAAAATATATGCCAACCCTTCAGTAAGGTGCCTATGATATGTAAATGAAACCCGCAACTTAGATAGTCCTCCAAATAAACTTTCCTTCAGAGGTGAAAGGAGTATTTAGCCCTTCCAGGGTGTACTTAACTTTTCGCTCTAAAATAACATGGACTACAAGTACATTGTTGACACTTTTCTTGGTTGTTACAGACAACAAAATAGCGTACGTCCAGATAGTTTAATGTATAGTCCCACCAAATATGTCTATGAACTAGAAGCAGCAGTGACAAAAAGCTTAAGACTGTAGCTAAATTAAAATAATGACTAAAGGTGCTCAATATCAAGTTAGACAAATAGAAGTTTCTGAGTGAGCTTTTTGTTGCTGCTGCTATGTTATTAGGGTATGATTTTTGGTTTTTGTTTCTATTTTGTTGGGTTGTTATGAAAATTGTTTAATCAGCATAGGGATAGGTGCTGATATTTGTACTTTTGTAGGATTTCGTTCTTCTCATTGGGAAAAAAAGGCACTCTCTTTGATTCAAAAGATATTCCAACAAAAAGGTGCTATGCAGGTTGGCGTTAACTTGCTTTTAGCTATTTCCGCGCTGCAAAACCAATATGAGTACATTTTTATGTGTCCTACACTTACAATTTGTCTTATGTTGTCAATTATTACAAAGACTGTATAAGTTCACGCATGTGTGAGTCAAATTTCAAGTTAATGACAAGGTGCAAGAGTTCTAAATAGTTGAATTAAATTATCAAACTGCAGAAATTAGACATCAAAACATAGAATTTAAAAGCGACATAATTGTTGTAGAATATGTTGACGTTCCACATAAACTGTGCGATAATAGATCTTGTTGTTTACCAAAATAACAAAAATGTGCCTAAATAGTAGAATTAAATTATCAAACTGCAGAAATTAGAGATCAAAATTAAAAGCAGCATAACTGTTGTAGAGTACGTTGACGTTCCACAAAAACTGTGTGATAATAGATCTTGTTGTTTACCAAAATAACAAAAATGTCCACACGCCCCGAATACCTAATCTTGCCACAGGGTAATTCACTTTCTCATGAAAGGTTTTATTTTGTTAACTTTGAAAACCAGCTTCCTGTAGCTTCATAGATTTCTGATATTTATTGGATTGGATAAGTGCTGAATTTTCATTTGTAAGTAATGGCAGACTAAAGTTTTATGCATACGTCTTGATTTAAACGCAACAATGATAATATCCTAGGGATTAGCTTAATCGGAACCACAAGGTATTGTTAAATTGAATATCTTACTTTAGGTTCTTTGTTTTTTCCTTTTTCGCAGCTAGAAGAAAACGAGTCGCTTGTTCTTAATTCAGATTTTCTTGTTGAAAGCCCTCAGCCAATGAAAGGTAAATTTTACCTTCTTCTACACTGATATATTGCAGTAGTCCTGCTGGATTGTAGTTATATTTGAATCAGCTTTTGTTTTGTCCTGCTACTAGCATGTTTCGGAATGTCTATTTGTGCCTTTTCTTCTCAAGGTTGGTAACCTACACAGTTTTACCTTAGTCAAACAGGTATCACTTCTTAGATTTATGAATCATCTGCTATACTAGGTTCTTTGTGTGTACTAGGCATATTTTTGACATATTAAAATGTCCTAAAAAAACTACAGATTGGAATGATTATCCAAAATGGAATTACCGACGTTTGAAGTTAGTTTTCAATACTGTTGCTTTTTCCCTTTGCAAGTTCATTTGTATTAGTTTTGCTCTCTTTCCTTTATGGAATTTTACCGGAGGAAATAATAACATTCATAAAACAATTTAGTCCTCTTGTGAGGAAAACATGAAAGGCCATAAATATATTACATAGAGGAAAAAAATGAAATGAAGGACACTGGAGAAATCTTTCTGTTTCTCTCTTTTAGCTTCCTCTCAATGCTCTGTTCACATAATTTGTCGTCCCTTTTTAATAAAGAACGAAAATTTATTTATAAAACTAGAATATATCGAATATTACTATGTTTGTATTATCTCTTAAGACAAACGGACGTTTGAAGTTATTTTTCATTACTGTTACTTTTTCCGTTTGCAAGTTCATTTGTATTAGTTCTGGTTTCTTTCCTTTATGGAATTTTACCAGAGGAAACAATAACATTCATACAAAAATTTATTCCTCTTTTGGGGAAAGAATGGAAGACCATAAATATACTACATAGAGAAAAAAATTGAAATGAAGGACATTGGAGAAATCTCTCCGTTTCTCTGTCTTTTAGCTTTCTGTCAACGCTCTGTTCACATAATTTGTTGTCCCTTTTTAATAAAGAACGAATTTATTTATAAAACTAGAGTACATTAATTTGTGAACTTATCCTGCATTTTCGAAATATATGTTATGCAGCACCGATGCTGCAGTACCACTTCTACTAGATTTGATACTGCATTCCTACTTCCGGTCCATACCCTCTGCTAATAGTCTATGTAGGTAACTGTGATGTGTAGTGCAATATGACTTATTCCTTACTAACGTTCTGCTAATAGTCTCTATGTGTAACTGTGATTTGTACTGTAGTGTGCCTTATTCCTCACTAACAATCTTATTACTCCTACAAACAACTGCAGCTCAACACATTTATAGGTTAAAATCTATTGAGGCACATACTAACTGCGGATAGGAAATGCCAAGAGAAACTAACGGTGAATATATGGGTTTAATGAATCTAATCTGCAAGGCCTTGTCTTATCAGCACGCAACAAACTTGTTGCAGAGACGCTTGCTGAAGAAGATGTAGAACACAAGGTTAAGGGGGACGCCGAAAAGGAGAAACATTTGATAATTTTATCTGTTTACATTTAATTGAAGTTTGTTGAATAACTTTATCTAATTTTTTGATGTGTTAATAGGTCTTGTTTTAAACTTTGACATCTGTGCAAAAGATAAAAGAAAAGAGACATTCGAAACCTGCAAATTTCTTGGACTCCCACGGAAAGGCACTAGACGAAGGGAGGTAATAAACTATTTTTTGTTTTAGAATTTGTAGTAGTACTACAGATTTATTAATAAGCTTTCCATCAGATCTTCTAACTTAATTCTTAATTTTTATGGCCATTGTGGGACTATTAGTTGTCAAGTTACTGAATGCTATCAAAGTTGATGCTTCTGTTTTATCAAAAAGTTTTCTGCTACTTTCAGCTAGCTCAAATTTATCTGCGTATGTGATACAGGTTAACAAAGCACAACATGCTCAAAAGCCTTAAATCCCTTAAGGACAAAAGATGAGAAAGATAAAAACCGATACATGGCAAATGATCAGTAATTTATGGTGGTATTATAGTATTGATGAATGAATTTACTCGGCGGTGGGAACATAAGCATTTATTCTGTAGAATAAGAATGTGTTCACTACATTCTTTTTTATGGGACAATATCAACATATTTACTATAATGAGTCCACTTATAAGATTGGTTCTACCCATTCAAAGAAAGAAACACCAAAGAAATACCAGATGCAGCAAAAATTGCAAAAGGAGGACCAAGCAGGGAAAGGTCCTGAATGCTTAAACTAACAAGCAGATAAGCTTCATGTAACTTGTTTTTTCCCAAGATTCATATGATCTTTGCACAATATTAGTCACCCATTGTCACGACCCAATTTCACAAAGTCGTGCGGCACCTACCTATCCAACCTCGGTAGGGGAACCTTCAACCCAACATTCACAAACACAGTATAACTAGCGGAAGAAGATAAAGTAACATAAGTCTGACATATGAATATATAATAAGTGCGGAAGTAAATCAAAAATCACCCCAGTATCTAGTCTGGTCATACAAGAGCATCTAACTAAAATCTATAAGTCTGGAAGTAATAATAATACATCAATAGTCTCAATAATGTCTCAGAATAGCAAAGAAATAATAGAAGAAGAGTCTTCGGTTAGCGAAGCGTCTACATGCTCACCTTAACAGACTCGAATAAGCAGCTTTGAACTCTTAGCCACGAGGGGTAGACATCAATCCCACCTGGTACTCTGCATTCGTGAAAGAATGCAGCAAGTGCAGGTCAGTACAAACAACACGTACTGGTAGGTATCATAGGCCGACTAAGATTAGCTAACATAATCCAAGACAATAAAGTAAGATAAATAGGTAAATCAACAAGGTATAAGTTAACACGAGCCATTAACCAAGTACAAGTCATCACCTATGTTATAACATCTAAACTCAACTGTGCCAAGCCTCAGAATATCCAATCTGAATCTGTATATCACAAAAATATCACAAGAAGCAAAAGGTATAATGTAATGCAATAATGTATGAAATATGGATGCAATGTATATGCACCAATACACATGTACTCCGATAATGGAACATCACATCTCGGCAGCTCAACCCATGGGGTACTCGCGAAGTCCATATACCAATCCTCACGATTCTGGCAAAGACCTCGGCAATCCCTACCAGCACTCATACCTCGATTCCGGGATAAAAATCAGACATCAGTCCTCACGTCACTCTCATCCAACTGAGCCCAGCTCATACTAGTTTTTCTTTGTATATCATCAATGTATCAATAGTATTGTAACGACCCATTTCGTCATTACCGTGAAATTCTAAGGAAGGCGACAACTCTGGGACTTAACGATGTCTCCACCTTCTCGCATCTGGGAAACCCTTTAAGCCAAACTAAGATCGTCATGCACATCGCGTAAGCAATAAAAGTGTAAGCAAACAGATACAGCCCGCCCGCTATAGCGGTCGCGTGGACGCTACAGTGGTGCCGCCGTAGCGGTATACCAACCATCGTAGCAGTAACCGCAGGTGACTGCTCAACCGCCATAGCGGTCTGTTGGCAGGCTTGCTGGTACCGCTGCAGCGGTACACCTACCGTCGGGGCGGTTTCGCATAGTGAATTTCACCTATTTAAGTGACATTTCTGGAATTGACTTTATTTCTCAAAACCCTAGAGAGTCCAGCCGCCTTTGGAGTAATTTTGGAGCAAAAAATGAGACTTTCTTGGGAAAGTTTATTTCCCTAACCTCTTCCATCCATTCTCCCAACATTGATTCTCATTAAAGATCCTTGTCTAGAGTCATAAATGGGAATCTTAAATCTTTTAAGTTCCAAAATGATGAACCCTTGTCCTTCTTGATATAAAGTCCTTGGAATATTTTCCTATGCCCATCATCCTAACATGATTTCCTAACCTAATCCTTCACCTATGCCATTAAAATACCTATGGGTCTTTATTTTAGATCTTGAAAATGGGTAACTTGAAACAAGCCTAAAATGGCAATGTGACCAAACTAGTGACTTGGATATGGTCATGACTGTCCTAAATAAGGGTTGATTGACCAACTAGCATTGTGATAGTGAAGTTTTAGGTAGTATAAAATTCCATATCTACCTTAGTAATTTCGAAGTCCTTAAAAAAGGACCCTAAAGGTGAATTTTACTCTTGGGCCTCTTGGTTGTATCCGAGCTTTTCATATGGATTACATGGTGGTGATTAATTGAGGCGTCATTGGATGTTCATGGCACCCGCTCGGACATGAGGTAGGTTATGGTTTCCTTTTGGTAGACTCTGGTTAGTTTTCCATGTTGTTATGTAGAAGAAACGGAGAATGCATGCATAGGAATCGGAGATTTGGGATGGAACTTTAGGATGGTATTGTTGTGTGTGACTTGTTTGTTCGGGCTTGTGGCCTGTTGACTCCTTAGGTATTGATGTGGCCTTGTTGATTATCGGTGGATCTATGTGACTTAGGAGTAGTGGACGGAATCTAATTATGCCTATCGATGAGATTATTGTAGTAAATCTAAACGCTAGCTGGGAATATAAATGAATAACGGTAGTGAATGATGTCCTAGTTAAATAGTGACAAGTGGCTCGAGTGTAGGGTGAGATTCTTATTTTAAGCAAATATGCTGATTAAGGAAAAGGTAATACCGTGTGTTAAATGATTAACTTGATGTATGTGGTGGCTAGCCACCCTATTATGTGTGTTTGTTTGTTCAATTGTGTTGGCTTGATGCCATGAGTAGTTGGTAGATATCAAATTCTGCTTGTTGTCCTTGTTCGGATAGGATTGACATACCCGTTGTTGGTATTTGTACTTGGGTATATTGTGGGCGTACCCACTGTTGGTACTTGCGTTATTAATATATGTTGGCATACCCACTGTTGATATTGTGATGTGATACGTTGTTGAAATAACCATTGTGGTATTTGTGATATTGAGCTCGACTGTTGGTGATTGACATATGCATTGCACACATTCTCTCATATTTATCATGCATGGTTGATATCCGGTGATAATCCGGTATCGTTGATTGAGCAAAACTGACGTTTGATAAACTCGTTTACTCAAGTGATTATGAAAAGGCTGATGTCCGAAGATCCATTCCGGAATCGTTGTTTATATGAAACTGATACTTGATAAACTCTTTTACTTGAGTGACTGTGAGGAGGCCGATGTTCGAGGTTCAATTTCGGAATCATTGATTTATGAAACTGATATTTGACAACTCTTTTGAGTGATTGTGAGGAGGTCGATGTCTGATGGTTATATTTGGGCATCGTTGTTGCATGGCCGATTCCGATGTTATTCCGGAATCGATTGTAGTGCATAGGCTCCGCAGGTCCCCCAGAGTGGTGCCGGTGAAACTCCCCCTGTGAGCAATTAGCCAGGGTCCCGTCTGTCTGTTTGGCAAAGATCTGGGATGGGTGGCACTTAGACTTCGCCAGTCACGCTAGGTTGTACTATCGAGACGTCGATATTTCCGTCCGGAGTGCATATGTACACCTCATTTGCATAGCATGGCATGGCATCACATTCATACCATTATTGCACTACATAGCATTATGACTTGAGTGAGATGTCGTGATGACTGTATTGTGACGATTGTGTTGTTGATAATTGGATTGTGATGATTCTATTATGGTGATTGTTTCAAGATTAGATATACTCAGTGTTACACCTCGGAAATTTCTCCATGAACGTACAATGAATAGACCAACGAAGAGTATGAGTGTACGATGTTTTACTAAGAAGGGGATGACTACTTATGAGTTTTGAAAATGCGAAAGTTGCAGATTTGCACTTCGGCCCAGTTGGTCGTAAAATAGAATACGACCTGTAAAGTAGTTTATGACCGTAAACTGCTATCGTCTTTCAACTCACAAAACTTCAACTTCCTGCCAAATGTTCAAATGGTTAAATAGGACTTGGAATATGGACCGTAAATTGAAATACGGCCCGTAAACTGTGACCGTAAACCACCATGACTCCAGCAAACCTTTCTGGTTCTGTTATGCTTAAATACGATCGTGAAAGACGGACCGTAAACCAGAATACGGCCCGTAAACTGGGTTTACGACCACTGTGCACTTCAGTCACTGTTCATTCCGGATTAGATTTTAAGTCATTAAAAAGAGACCTAACCTCATTGAATTCACTTCAACTCCACGATATTTCTCTCAAAAAGCCTCTAGAATACTCTTTACTCTTCGTCACAAGAGAACCAAATGAAATTAGTGATCAACTACATGAAACTCACAAAAAAAAGTGTAAGAATCACACTAAAGTTCATCTTTCTCAAGAAAACCCGAAGGAGGTAAAGTAGAGTTTTGGTGCTAAAGGAGTAATTTCATTCAAGGCTTGTTCAACCATCATCTAAGGTAAGTTTCATGACTAAAACATGTTGCTTAAGGTATTGGAAGGTTAAGATACTTGAATTGTAAAAAGACATAGGAAATGGGTCATTTGTGAGTGAATAGTGTCATTGTTGGATAGTAGTTAGATTGGATTATGAATGATGGAGTGTTGTGATTATGAATACGTTATAAATGAAATTTAGGCCATGAAATAAGCATTAGATATGAGGAGACGCGATAGTAAGCTCTAACCATAAATGTGGAGAAATTGAAGAAAAATGGTGGATTGTGGTCAATGTATATAAATGATGATTGTTGATTGCGATATTGTGAATGTTGTTATGAGCGTGTGGGAGTTGATATAGAATGTGGGAAAAGTAGTATAACCAAAGGAAGTGTCGCCCAATTTTCCCTAGAAATAGTAGCGCGTTCTTATAGTCGATTAACTAACGTAAATGCGAATTCTCTTTTGAAGGTAGAAACGTGATATCAAAGGAGAACAAGCGAACGATAGCTTAGTTAAACTTTAAAGGTATGTGAGGCTAGTCCTTTTTCTTTCTAATGGCATGAATCTCATAGCATAATTTTTCTTCCTCTTCATGAGTTCCTATATTCCGGAAAGCTAAAAGCCTATATCTATGAATGGTAATATAAGATAAGAGGTATGATATGATGATCCTAAAATGGCAAGATATTATTTATTGCTCACACGCACCTTATATGTTAGTTCCTTCAAGGTGAGGCCGAATGTCAATAATTGTTCCATAATGAAATCGGGGGATCACGACCTTACGTCACCCCGATAAAGTAAAGTTGTTCATAAGCCTTATGCATGTATTATGATGAGTATGTTACAATAAGCATATTATGATGAGCATGTATGATGATGATATAACACCGCACCTAGTTGGCCGGGCAGTCACCGCCAAGGCGGGCAGCTATACGATACACCATAGCCAAATGGCATGGGCAGACACCACTAGTGGGCGGCATGAGATGATACCCGGGACGCGGGAGGCCTGGACGCAGGCTAATGTTATGATTATCACACCGATCTGATATGGACGGGTAGCTTATACATTATTACACGGTACCTATATGGGCGGGCAGCTTATATATTTATGCACACATACCCTGATGATGACGATGAGTAAGCCAGCATGCATTATTTCTTTTACACTTGATAGTCAGATACAGTTATTCCATGTTGATACTTCTTGTACATCATTGCCTTATTTCCTTTTTTATGCCTCTCATACTCAGTACAATATTCGTACTGACGTCCGTTTTCTTTGGACGCTGTGATCATGCCCACAGGTAGACAAGGAGGAGAACTCGATCCAGACCAGCAGTAGCTGTCAGCTGATTGAAAGCACTCCTTTGTTCGGAGGTGCTTATGATGATCTTTTTGTGCATATTCATGTATATGTATTTTTGGGTATGACGGGGTCTTGTCCCGTCCCTATGTATAGCACTCCAGTAGAGGCTCGTAGATGCGCAGTGTGGGTTAGATGTTTTCACGATTTATTTCTATGTATGTATATATTATTTTGATAGCCGAGAGGCTTATGCATATAAAAGTATTTTTATGTTCTGGAATGAAAGATGACTTTTCCTACGATTTGAATATAAATTGATGAAAGAGCAGTAAATGAGTAAGGTGAGTAGTAGGACGAGTGGTGCTCAGTGGTTAGCCCCGGGTACCCGTCGCGGCCCCTAGCTGGGTCGTGACAGAAGTGGCATCAGAGCAGTTCGTCCTAGGAAGTGTTTACGGGTCGTGTCTAGTAGAGTCTTGTTTATGGTGTGTTGAGCGCCACATCAATAAACAAGAGGCTACAGGGCATTTAGGAAAAATGACCATCTTTCTTCTTATGAGATCGTGCGATAGAGCCGTGTATAAGATTTTATCCTCCCTAATAGTGTGTTATGATTTCAGAATGCCGCCCAAGGGAAAGGCTACAGCCGCCCAGAAGGGCAAGACTACGACAAAGAGGCGGGTAGAAAGAGAGCCTCTGATGGATATCGAAGAAGGCGAATCACATAATGAGGCATTGTCTAATACTTCTTCTACCCCGCCTAATGTGGAAGAACAAGGAGGAGCTCCAGCTCCAATTCCTCCACCGGTCGCTTCGGGTCAACAAATGACCGAGGCCATTCATTTATTGACGCAATTGGTTGCCGCTCAGGCACAACAGCAAAATGCGAGTTCAAGTGATCGGGCAGCAAGTACCAAAGCCCGTGATTTCATGAGTCTAAATCCTCCGGAGTTCTTCGGGTCAAAGCCGGATGAAGACCCTCAAGGTTTCATAGATGAGGTGCTGAGGACATTGAAGATTGTCCATGCCTCTGAAACTGAATTCGTGGAGTTGGCATCTTATAGACTCCGGGATGTGGCAGTTTTATGGTATAACAATTGGGTATTATCAAGAGGAAAGAATGCGCCTCCTCCGGTTTGGCAGGAATTCATGGATGCTTTTATTCGTCACTATTTGCCACCCGAGGTCCGCCGAGCTAGAGCGGATAGATTTCTAAATCTGAGGCAAGGGAATATGAGTGCCCGGGAGTATAGCATGCAATGTAATTCTTTGTCTAGATATGCCCCGGCTATTGTGGCCGACATGGGAGATCGGATACATAGATTTGTAAGTGGCCTAGGGCCACATTTATTCAGAGATTGTTTGACGGCTTCCTTGCAAGCCGAGATGGATATTTCCCGAATACAGGCCCATGCTCAAAATTTAGAGGGGCGACAACAACCACCAAGAAGTGACCGCGATAACGAAAGAAGGCAAGGCAAGAGGGCTAGATTTATGGGAGTGGGCAGTGGTTATAGAGGGGGATCAAGGCAGACATATTCTGGCTACTCAGGCAAGTCGGTGACTAGTGCACCTCCTCGATTTACAGGTAGAAGATTTGATCGCTCCTTCCGCTCAGGACAGGGCCAGAGTTCGAGGACTCCGGATTTCCAGATCAGGGAAGATTATAGCCAGAGGACACCCCCAGTATCGCGATGCAGCCAGTGCGGTAGATTGCATTCCGGACAGTGTCGCTAGGGTTCGGACGCTGGCTATACTTGCGGCCAAGTTGGGCACATGATGAGAGATTGCCCGTCAATGAGTGGTAGAGTTGGAGTTCAGCCCACAGGTTCAGTAGCTGGTTCTTCTTCAGCACGCCCGGCAGGACGGATTCCCTAGATGCCGGCAGGCCGAGGTAGAGGTAGAGGGGTAGCATCTACTTCAGGTGCCACTCAGCCCCGTGTATATGCTTTAGCCGGACGACAGGATCTTGAGTCCTCCCCGGATGTGGTTACAGGTACATTGTCTATATTTTCCCGTGATGTGTATGCATTGATAGATCCGGGTTCTACTTTTTCTTATATTACTCCATATGTTGATGGTCGTATTGGGGTGAGACCTGAGCCAATCAAACCTTTCGAGGTATCTACTCCGGTTGGTGATCCTGTGATAGCAAGACAAGCGTATAAAAATTGTGTAGTTGTGATATGTGATCGTCAGACCAAAGCTGATTTGATTGAGCTGAAAATGATAGATTTCGATGTAATCATGGGTATGGATTGGTTGGCCTCGTGTTATGCAAATGTTGATTGCCGCACAAAAGTGGTTCGATTTCAATTCCCGGGAGAGCCCGTACTTGAATGGAAGGGTAACACGGCATCCCCAAAATGTCAGTTTATTTCCTACCTTAAGGCGAGGAAGATGATAGCGAAAGGCTATATTTATCATCTAGTTCGGGTGCATGACACAAAAGCAAAGTCGCCAACATTTCAATCTGTTCCGGTGGTGAATGAATTTCCGGATGTATTTCCAGATGAACTCCCAGGTCTTCCCCTAGAAAGAGAAATTGATTTCGCCATTGATGTGTTGCCGGACACCGAGCCCATTTCTATCCCTCCTTATCGAATGGCTCCGGCAGAATTGAAAGAGCTAAAGGCACAACTGAAAGACTTGCTTGACAAGGGGTTTATTAGACCCAATTCATCACCGTGGGGAGCACCAGTCTTGTTCGTGAGAAAGAAGGACGGTTCCCTATGAATGTGCATTGACTATAGGCAGTTGAACAAGGTGACGATAAAGAACAGATATCCTCTTCCGAGGATTGATGATTTATTTGATCAGCTACAGGGTGCCAAATGGTTTTCAAAAATAGATTTGAGATCGGGTTACCATCAGGTGAGAGTTAGAGAAGCGGATATTCCCAAGACGGCCTTCAGAACGAGATATGGTCACTATGAATTCCGAGTGATGTCGTTTGGGTTGACTAATGCTCTGGCCGTGTTTATGAATTTGATGAACAACGTATTCAGGCCTCTCTTGGATTTATTCGTGATAGTATTTATTGATGATATTCTGGTGTATTCTCGCACGGAATCGGAACATGCAGATCATTTGCGAATTGTTCTTGGCATTCTTCGAGCCCGAGAATTGTATGAGAAATTTTCAAAGTGCGAGTTTTGGCTAAATTCTGTGACATTTCTGGGCCATGTTATTTCAAATGATGGCATTCGAGTCGACACTCAGATAATTGAAGCTGTGAAGACTTGGCCAAGGCCTACGACGCCTACAGAAGTTCGTAGTTTTCTGGGTTTGGCAGGATACTATAGAAGGTTCGTAGAGGGCTTTTCATCTATTTAAGCCCCATTGACGTAGCTAACCCAGAAGTCAGCCAAATTTCAGTGGAATGATGCTTGTGAGCGCAGTTTCCAAGAGTTGAAAGGCAGATTGACCTCAGCTCCAATCTTAAACTTCCAGAAGGGTCAGATGGCTATGTGGTATACTGTGACGCTTCCGGTGTCGGATTAGGATGTGTATTGATGCAACATGGGAGATTTATTACATATGCTTCGAGACAATTACGGAAACATGAAAAGAATTATCCGACTCATGATCTTGAATTGGCTGCAGTGATTCATGCGTTGAAGATGTGGAGACATTATTTGTATGGTGTGCACGTCGATATCTATACAGACCACAAGAGTCTCCAACATATTTTCAAGCAGAAGGAGTTGAACCTGCGGCAGAGGCGGTGGTTGGAATTGTTGAAAGATTATGATGTGAACATTTTGTACCACCCCGGAAAAGCGAATGTAGTAGCCGACGCGCTTAGCCGCGATCTATGGGCAACCTGTATGAAGTTCATTCAGAAAGGAAAGAAATGATTCGTGAGCTCCATCAATTAGCTAATCTTGGAGTACGTGTAGTCGACTCAGGTAGTGCGAAGGTCAGCATTAACGATCCTGTAGTTTCATCTTTAAATGTAGAAGTGTAGGAGCGACAATATGAAGACTCCCAATTGTGCCATTATAGAGAACTATCTCATGAAAAGGATAAGTCTCCATTTGAAGTTTCTATTGATGGAATTCTTAGGTACCGAAGCAGACTATGTGTGCCGAATGTGCAGAATTGCGCCGGCGAATTCTAGAGGAAGCACATTATTCTCGGTATTCCATTCATCCAGGTGCGACCAAAATGTATCATGATCTCAAATTGATATATTGGTGGAATGGCATGAAGAGGGACATAGCAGAATTTGTAGCACAGTGTCCAAATTGCCAACAAGTAAAAGCCGAACATCAGAAGCCAGGGGCCTTATTGCAAGCAATAGAAATCCCTACTTGGAAATGGGAAGTGATCAACATGGATTTCATCGTGGGATTACCTCGTTCCCGTGGTAGGTATGATTCTATATGGGTGATTGTGGATAGATTGATGAAAGCAGCCCATTTTCTCCCAGTTAAGACTACATACTCAACCGAAGATTATGCAAGGTTGTATCTCAAGGAAATTGTGCGCCTTCATGGTATTCCATTATCTATTATCACAGACAGAGGAGCACAATTTACAGCTAAGTTCTGGAAGTCCTTCCATGAAGGTCTAGGCACTCAAGTGAAGCTTAGCATGACATTTCATCCGCAGACCGATGGACAAGCCGAGCGTACTATTCAAACCTTGGAAGATATGCTACGAGCATGCGTGCTGGATTTCGGTGGCAGTTAGGATGATCATTTACCGCTAATCGAATTTGCGTACAATAATAGTTACCATTCCAGCATTCAAATGGCTCCATATGAAGCTTTATATGGAAGGAAATGTAGATCCCCAATCGGATGGTTTGAAACGGGAGAAACACAATTAATAGGCCCCGAATTGATTCAACAAGCAGTCGAAAAAGTCAAGGTGATCCGAGACCGATTGTTAACAGCCCAAAGTCGCCAAAAGTCTTATGCAGACAACCGCTGACGAGACTCGGAATTCCAGGTTAATGATTGGGTATTTCTGAAAGTATCGCCAATGAAGGGGGTGATTAGATTTGGCAAGAAAGGGAAGTTAAGTCCAAGGTACGTTGGACCCTATAAAATTATCCGTAAGGTGGGTCGTGTTGCTTATAAATTGGACTTGCCTTCGGAACATGAATCAGTTTATCCAGTCTTCCATGTTACGATGCTCCGCAAGTGTGTTGGAGATCCTACGAAGATTGATCCAATTGACGACGTTTAAGTGACAGAAAAACTAACCTACGAAGAAGTGCCTATGGCCATTCTAGACAGTCAAGTGCGAAGACTTCGAAATAAAGAAGTAGCTTCAGTCAAAGTGTTGTGGCGAAATAACAACAGGGAAGAAATGACTTGGGAAGCGGAAGAAAAGATGAAATTCAAATACCCGTATTTATTCCAACATCCAGGAGAAATTCAAAGTGAAACACCAACAACATAAGGTATGCCTGCATTAAATGAAGTGTAATAATTAAAGTATCTGAACACCCCTACTCCCATCATTTCTCAGAATGTTATTGTGTTATGGCCCTGTGAGGCAGTGATGTGATATTATGGGTTGTTATGACAGGAGGGTATTGCCATATTATAAAGGAAACTTTGGCAAAAAATTTCTAGAATCCTCGCTGACTTAACATTCGAGGACGAATGTTCCAAAAGGGGGGAAGAATGTTACACCTCGGAAATTTCTCCGTGAACATACAATGAATAGACCAACGAAGAGTATGAGTGTACGATGTTTACTAAGAAATGGATGACTACTTATGAGTTTTGAAAATGCGAAAGTTGCAGATTTGCACTTCGGCCCAGTTGGTCGTAAAATAGAATACGACTCGTGAAGTATTTTACGGACCGTAAACTGCTATCGTCTTTCAGCTCACAAAACTTCAACTTTCTGCCAAATGTTCAAATGGTTAAATACGATTTGGAATACGGACCGTAAATTGAAATACAACTCGTAAACTGTGACCGTAAACCACCATGACTCCAACAAACCTTTCTGGTTCTGTTATGCTTAAATACGGTCGTGAAAGACAGACCGTAAACCAGAATATGGCCCGTAAACTGGGTTTACGACCACTGTGCACTTCAGTCGCTGTTCATTCCGGATTAGATTTTAAGTCATTAAAAGGAGACCTAACATCATTCAATTCATTTCAACTCCACGATATTTCTCTCAAGAAGCCTCTAGAATACTCTCTACTCTTCATCACAAGAGAACCAAATGAAATTAGTGATCAACTACATGAAACCCACGAAAACAAGTGTAAGAATCACACTAAAGTTAGTCTTTCTCAAGATAACCCGAAGGAAGTAAAGTACAGTTTTGGTGCTAAAGGAGTAATTCCATTCAAGGCTTGTTAAACCATCATATAAGGTAAGTTTCATGACTAAAACATGTTGCTTAAGGTATTGGAAGGTTAAGATACTTGAATTGTAAAAAGACATAGGAAATGGGTCATTTGTGAGTGAATAGTGTCATGGTTGGATAGTAGTTGGGTTGGATTATGAATGATGGAGTGTTGTGATTATGAATACGTTATAAATGACATTTAGGCCATGAAATAAGCATTATATATGAGGAGACGCGATAGTAAGCTCTAACCATAAATGTGGAGCAATTGAAGAAAAATGGTGGATTGTGGTCAATGTATATATATGATGATTGTTGATTGCGATATTGTGAATGTTGTTGTGAGCATGTGGGAGTTGATATAGAATGTGGGAAATGTAGTATAACCAAAGGAAGTGTCGCCCAATTTTCCCTAGAATTAGTAGCGCATTCTTATAGTCGATTAACTAACGTAAATGTGAATTCTCTTTTGAAGGTAGAAACGTGATATCGAAGGAGAACAAGCGAACGATAGCTTAGTTAAACGTCAAAGGTATGTGAGGATAGTCCTTTCTTTCTAATGGCATGAATCTCATAGCATAATTTTTCTTCTTCTTCGTGAGTTCCTATATTCCGGAAAGCTAAAAGCCTATATCTATGAATGGTACTATAAGATAAGAGATATGATATGATGATCCTAAAATGGCATGATGTTATTTATTGCTCACACTCACCTTATATGTTAGTTCCTTCAAGGTGAGGCTGAATGTCAATAATTGTTCCATAATGAAATCGGGGGATCACGACCTTACGTCACCCCGATAAAGTAAAGTTGTTCATAAGCCTTATGCATGTATTATGATGAGTATGTTACAATAAGCATATTATGATGAGCATGTATGATGATGATATAACACCGCGCCTAGTTGGCCGGGCAGTCACCGCCAAGGCGGGCAGCTATACGATACACCATGGCCAAATGGCATGGGCAGACCCACTAGTGGGCGGCATGAGATGATACCCCGGATGCAGGAGGCCTGGACGCAGGCTAATGTTATGATTATCACACTGATCCAATATGGACGGGTAGCTTATACATTATTACACGGTACCTATATGGGCGGGAAACTTATATATTTATGCACACATACCCTCATGATGACCATGAGTAAGCCAGCATGCATTATTTCTTTTACACTTGATAGTCAGATACAGTTATTCCATATTGATACTTCTTGTACATCATTGCCTTATTTCCTTGTTTATACCTCTCATACTTAGTACAATATTCTTACTGACGTCCGTTTTCTTTGGACGCTGTGATCATGCCCACAGGTTGACAAGGAGGAGAACTCGATCCAGACCAGCAGTAGCTGTCAGCTGATTGAAAGCACTCATTTGTTCGGAGGTGCTTATGATGATCCTTTTGTGCATATTCATGTATATGTATTTTTGGGCATGACGGGGTCTTGTCCCGTCCCTATGTATAGCACTCCAGTAGAGGCTCGTAGATGCGCAGTGTGGGTTAGATGTTTTCACGATTTATTTCTATGTATGTATATATTATTTTGATAGCCGAGAGGCTTATGCATATAAAAGTATTTTTATGTTCTTGAATGAAAGATGGCTTTTCCTACGATTTGAATATAAATTGATGAAAGAGCAGTAAATGAGTAAGGTGAGTAGTAGGATGAGTGGTGCTCGGTGGTTAGCCCCGGGTACCCGTCGCGGCCCCTAGCTGGGTCGTGACACTCAGACTTATCATATGGGGTTTAGATGCTATACATAGGTAATGATGAACATTTGGACTCGACTCTTGTGCCTTATATTGTTGACTTATGCCTGTTAAACGAACCTAAAACTAGTAGTGTATCGTGTTAAGCAAGGTTGGACATGAAGGTGTCGTAACAATGAGTTCGCTCCTAAAACACGGACGGGCGACCCGGGAATGGTAAAGATGTTGAGAATCTGTATATGTGTTTGGCCAACTTATAATTTATGATAGATTAGCTGTAACTTAAGTTAGATTGAGTTGTGATCTATTGTTTCGAGATATGTGACTTGATTTAGTGATTATCATCATTATTCGTGAATTCTTTACTAATATGTGTTACTAATCATTGTCGGCCAATGATACTTACTCAGTACATGTGGTTGTACTGATATTGCACTTGCTACACCCTTCATATGCGGAAGTTATGCGGTGCTTGTCTGGAAGGCCTCCTCCCATTTCATTCCAGGATTAGAGGTTGCGTATTAGAATTATGATGTCACTCTGAAATTTACTTAGTCGCTCTTGTATTAGTCTAGACCAGGTCATGGGAAAATTGTATCGAGTCTGTAAAAATGTATTGTCAAATTATGTAGCATTCGAGTTAGTATTTATAAATGAAATTCCGCTGCTTTTCTTAATTTCCAAATGCTTTTGAAAGGAAAGTTATGTGATTGAAGTGTTGTATAAACGAGAGGGTTCGCCTACCAAGGTGGGAAGGTAGGTGCCCACACGAGCCCAAAATGGGTCGTGACAATTATATCATGAAGGATGAGAATGCGTGTAATGTATGAGTTCAATGTCAATAATCAAATCATGCCCAACAGTACCACACATGGGCACACCAACAATATCAATAAAAAGGCTACGTAATAAGCCACATTAGAATCATGATCCTCGTCTCGAAATAGCAACAAGTAAGGTGCTACAATATCATAACCAAGATATATCACTAGTCACCAATATCTACTATCTCCACGTGGCAACGAGCCAACAACAAATAGAACATGATAAGTCACAACACAACAGGGTGGCTAGCCCAAATCACATAACAAGGCCCAACCTAAGGCAATATCAAACCCAACTTCATACCTGAAGGTTTACATGCATTCTCCGATAATATCGTCTAAATATAAGCTTCGCTAATCGAAGTCTCACCATAGGGTAAACCGTAACCTACCTGGAAGGCCGAACAGAAAAGTCTCTAATAATCACACCTTAGTCTTTCCTTTCCTTTGAGCCCCGTGATAATGGAAGTCTAATCATATCCGAAATATGCAATTAGAATAAAAAATAAATATCAATTAACCCTTAATTCTATTCAAAATCCAAAACTCAACCTAAGGAATGGGTTTTATGAACTAGGAAGATGGAATTTGGATCCTATAGGTTCCAATATGAAATTAACACTCTAGGTGATCAATTCCCATCAATAGCAAGCTAGAACAATTAACAATTCACATAATTTCGGATTCTAGGAAAAACCCCCAAATTTGGGTATGACCCCTAACTTCCCAATTCAAGAATTGACCTCTAATAATGGAAGATAATAGTTTAGCAACATTAGATATATCATATTCTAAATAACCCAACCAATTTTCATCAACATAATCAACTTAGAGGGTCTAAACCATTTTTATGAACTTTCATGAAAACCCAAGTTGATTCCTCTAGATTCTATGGATTCTAGCCTTAGATTAAGGATTAATAGAAGTAAATGGAGGATTCTAAGACCACGGAAGTTACTTTTGTGAAGAAATAGCCAAAACCCTCTAAACAATCGCCTCCCAAGCCTCAAGATATGAATATGAAATAATGACAAGAGGTTAGGCGTTTTTAATCACATTTTTTAAGACACAGATCCAGTCATCACTGCTTCGGCGGCATCGGGATCGCTAGTTCTCAGACCGCCATGGCGGTCAAACCAACTTCCCACTTTGCCGCTTTTGCATCCATGGTACCGCAACGGCGGTACCGCTATAGCGGTTTCGGTGTCGCCATAGCGAACACCAGAATCCCAAAACTAAGTTCACAATTCAACCCGAAATCTCGACTATTACCCGAGACCATCTGCTCACCAACCAGATATGTAGACATATATAAAAATACGCTATGAAAGCATTTATGGTCTCGGAATTCCCATCGGGGGTCTCGTTGACCGAATCAACCCCTAATACCTCAAAACTAACTTCGCAACCCAAGTCCCAAAATGTACCCGAGTGCACTAAGAACCGAATTGAATATGCACGCAAGTTCTAAAAGACCATCCACACCTCTCAAAATCGACGAATTCCAGAAAAAAAAAAAAAGGTCCGTTTACCGAAAAGTCAACTTTGAGTCAACCATTTTTCGCTTTAACTGAAATCAACTCCGATGACCTCGAAAAGCATGCCAACGGTCTCCGCGAGTCAATACATAAGCTAATAAAGCTTGAAAACGAATCAAAAGGGTCGAAAATGCATTAATGACCAGACGGGTTATTACATCAGATACTAATTAAACAATCGCTCTTCCTCGAGCGACAAGGAGGAGGGGACAGGAAAGATACCTGAGCCCGCAACTACTGGGGATATCTCGAACACAATATCGAGCTTCTCCTAATAGGAAAGATTCTCATCAAACAAAACTGAATCCCAACGAATGATATAGGAGCCATCAGAATGGCACCTCCTCAACATAGAAACATAGAAGACCGAATGAACACCTGACCGGCCTGGTGAAAACTAACTCATAACACACAGGATCAATACAAGGGATAGTCTCAAATAGGCCAATACACCTCGAGCTCACTTGCCCTCCTTCCCACATCGCATGACACCCTTGTTGGGTGTAACATTTAGAAAAACCTGATCGCTCACTTTACCATTCACAACTCTCTAAACTTAGCTCCAGCTCTAATTTTCATATCCCCGTACTCGCATTTCCCTCGCAACTGATCCTCGAATAAACGAATTTATTTTGCTCGAATCCTTTGATTTGATAAAACCGCAACTCTGTATGCGATCAATAGGCCCCACAAACACTTCCCCAAACCAACGCAATCATTTGAAACATGGCCACAAACCATAGCCTATTCTGAACCGATAAAATACTCTAATTCCGCTAACTCTTTCTCCTACATCTTCTAAAGTCATTACTCGCACTGCGATTTCTTAGAAACACATGAACACACACCACAAGCTCGAAACCATGACTTACTCTTGCCAAAATTGAACCCTTGCTCCATTTGAGAATTCTACACATTCCTATCAAAACTGATCTTACTCACAGCCAACATGGCTAGTTCCAAGTCTTTTTAACCCTCAAATCACAATGCAGGAACATACCACTGAATACCTTACCGAGCAAAGTCCGTCGGAACCCAACTAGTCACTATAAAGACCTCTCATACAACAGTTCCACCTCAAATCTGCACTAAGCTCATTGTAAACCATTATTCTATCAGAGTAACTGTTCTCAGAAAATATCATCAAATCTACTAGAAAAAACTGACAAAGCTCAGTAAATCTGTCATACCTCAAATCTGAGCCGAAACGCATCGAATCTTTAAATATCTTCCTGGAAATATAACCATAGACCATTAAGCTTAACTCGAACCATGCTGACCGTGAATGAATGCACAACTCTCGAATATCACCAATAGTCATTTAAACTGACTCCGAATTTTCGAAACCAATCACAGTCCTATCGCACATCAGTGGCGGCCAATTCTAATCTTTTCCTCACGCATAACAAATCATGTCTATCACTTTCGACTCCATAAGTTGAGTCCTATCCAAGTTGTCAACTTAGTACCGAAGAGATATACCTTACGATTTCGATCTTCATGTTTCTCAACCTTTACCTGATACGCAAATCCAATACGACCCCGAACTTTTTGATGCAAAACCTGAAGCCTCATATAATAATCATTTAACCATCGAACCTCTCATAGTGTCACCTTGATATGCCCATAAATTTCCCGAAGGTATCCAATCTTTCAACTACTGCTCTAAACCTCACGTAATTACTTCCTAGTCCTTAATATCCAAAGTGCTCACCCAAGCTATCCAGTCAATAATACTTGCAACATAATATATTACCACGAGTAGGGTCTCACCTCGAAGTTATAACTCTAGTCTTCATATAATAGGGATTCCACAAATCTTTTCTCTTAAAACACGCTAACCTATTCACTGTAGAATATTACGAAACTTATCCAACAGTGTACCACCAAGCCACTTCTTATAAACCTCAACATGTCGGTTCGCTGAAACATGCTTATCACTAGTTGCCGATCACGAACCCCACAGGATTTTCCTCATATCATTTAGTCCATTCTGTCGACTTTCTTCATTAAGCTAACGCAACAATTACATCTCATCTGAATATGCAAGACAACGATGCCACAACCAAATTGACTCAAGTAATCCCAAGATGTAACTCATTCTTGCCGACCCACGATCAACTATACCTTTTATTGACCCGTCAATTTCCCAATTTCTAATCAATTCACGGTCATTGATACCGTAATCAATCCTCGAATCACTCAATCGAATACCACATAATCATAAGTTCTGCAAGCTAGCCGAATCAATCCGGGAGATAGGATCATACCACACACTCTCCATATTAGATTTTACTAACGTTTGCAACACTAAATTGAACACTTTCTAAATCCAGCGTATCACACAACGGTCTCACTACTATCCTCATATATCTCACTAAAGCGTCTTTGCCCGAATTGCCTTACTCAATTTCCGAAATGTTATCCTGAACTCAACTTAGTTAACCCATTATTGATCTATCATTTTAAGTATCCATGTTCACTAATCCTTTACTCAAATCCTTAAAGTTACTATTCCTCGAAGAATCACCTCTTACCTGAATTATCGAATCTGAACACCTCTAACCACTCGCATGCCAATCTCACTTCTAACACCACATAAGCCGAGTAATAATGCCACTAGTAGTGGGATCTAGATAATTTTATAGAATGAATACCAGGTTCCCAACCTTAGTCCACCACTGACCTCTGTCAGTCTATGACATAACCGAACATACTAACTCATCCATAAACTCTGAAGCCCACCCTACACTGTACAATCGCAACCAAACTCTCATATCACTAACTCTTGTTTCCACGATTTTCTTTCTGCCCTTAACCTCGAAGACACCAATCAACCTCATTGGTCACCCTTTTACTGAACGTCATGATATAATACCTCCGCAATCCAAACACGACTCAAGTACCCATGTTACCTCACCTTAAGTCTTACGAACCTTAATCTCTTGAACCGGATAGCAAGATGCCTCATCGTAATCCTTCAATTCCAGCATTTCATTTCAACTCACTTTTATCACTATCAACCAACAATAGCTCAAATCCACTCGATCCTCTAAACTAATCATCCATCTAAGCCAAACGAACCACAACACATATCCATATTTCTCCTCAAATCTAAGTGAACCAACCTGTAACTCCTCAAGTCATTAACTCATCGCATTCGCCCATAATTGAAGTCATTTCTATCAGTCGATTACTAGCTCCTCAAAAGCCTACAACCCCAGTCAAATTTACCGATCAAATGATGTGACCATAGCATTCACTTAATAACAGAGTAGTCCTTTAACATCAACGGGCTTATATTAAGAATCACTTTTAGTACCGTGTCCCCGAGATATCACGTGAACCTATAAGTACGGCCGTTACCAAACCATGCCTAATTATTCCCACAAGATTCAATACTCCATAATAAACCTAGCTCAAACGAACACCTCTATCGGTACCATTCTGTCATGCCGAACCCTCTTTTACCTTTCACAACGGAACATGAAATTCGCCATCGCATCAATATCAACCTTATCGTGACAACCATGTCAGATACCAATTTTTTGTTTCCCAATATCACGAAAAGTACTTATATCCAAGATATTCTAAGAAATCTTACTTCGCTAAACGCTTTCCACAAAAGCTTCCTTCATGTCCTTATTATCAACTTCTTTTCTTTATTACCCGCGATCACAATACATTTTCCCAAATTTGATGGCCATTACCTAACTTACACTTGTTCTCACATACCAACGTCTAATACTCTACCGCTGCTGAAACGTCGACCCGCCATTGGTACACCAGTGTCATGCATACCATCATAAGGCCTTGGCAAAGCTGAAGTTTTTCCCGAACCGATCATATCATCGAGCAACCCAACGCTGAAACATGGAGACCATGCAACCCTCTGGATTATCTCTCCTATTTCTCACGAACTCCCACAATAAACGAGTCTTATCGCGACTCCACACAATCGAATTCTTGGGCCATAATTAGAGACTGAACTTGATCATGCGTTCAAATCAGATAACACATCTCGTACCATACCACAACACGTCATAGATCAACCATTCACATAAGAATTTAAGGACGGGTTTCCACCCTCTGTTGGTGTGATCAAGATAAGAAAGTCTGGATACCAATTGTAATCGACTAGATACCAATTTGAATGAAGTCGCATGAGAGAATGAAAGAATTGGAAGTTTCCTAAATGTCTTATAGCCTCTCGCTGATAAGTACGGAGCTCATCGTACCAATCCACAAGACTCTACTAGACACGCTCTTATATTATAGATCGGGTAACCAAGGGCTCTGATTCCAACTTGTCACGAACCAATTTCACAAAGTCGTATGGCACTTACTTATCCCACCTCGGTAGGTGAACCCTCAACCCAACATTCACAAACACAGTATAACTAGCGAAAGAAGATAAAGTAGTGTAAGTCTGACATATGAATATATAATAAGTGCGAAAGTAAATCAAATACCACCCCCGTATCTGGTCTGGCCATATAAGAGCATCTAACAAAAATCTATAAGTTTGGAAGTAATAATAATACATCAATAGTCTCAATAATGTCTCAGAATAGCAAAGTAAGACATAATAGAATAAGAGTCTTCAATTAGCAAAGCGTCCACATGCTCAGCCCAATAGACTCGAATCGGCAGCCTTGAACCCTCAGCCACAAGGGGGAGACGTCGATCCCACCTGATACTCTGCATTCGTGAAAGAATACAGCAAGTGCAGGTCAGTACAAACAACACATACTGGAAGGTATCATAGGCCGACTAAGATTAGCTAACATAATCCAAGACTTTAAAGTAAGATAAACAGGTAAATCAATAAGGTATATGTCAACATGAGCCATTAACCAAGTACAAGTCATCACCTATGTTATATCATCTAAACCCAACTATGCCAAGCCTCAGTACATCCAATCCGAATCTATGTATCACAACTATATCATAAGAATATCACAATAAGCCATAGGTATAATGCAATGCAATAATGTATGAAATATGGATGCAATGTATATGCACCGATACATATGTACTCCGATGATGGAACATCACATCTCGGTAGCACAACCTATGGGGGACCCGTGAAGTCCATGTACCAATTCTCACGATTTCGGAAAAGACCTCGAAAATCGTTACCAGCACTCATACCTCGATTCCGGGATAAACATCGGACATCGGTCCTCACGTCACTCTCATCCAATTGAGCCCAGCTCATAACAGTGTTTCCTTGTATATCATCAATGTATCAATAGTATATCATGAAGGATGAGAATGCGTGCAATGTGTGAGTTCAATGTCAATAATCAAGCCATGCTCAACAGTACCACACATGGGCACACCAATAATATCAATAAAAGGCTACACAATAAGCCACAATAGAATCACGATCCTCATCTTGACACATCAACAAGTAAGGTGCTAAAATATTATCACCAAGATATATCACTAGTCATCAATATCTACTATCTCCACGTAGCAACGAGCCAACAATAAATAGAACAAGATAAGTCACAACACAATAGGGTGGCTAGCCCAAATCATATAACAAGGCCCAACCTAAGGCAATATCTAACCCAACTTCATACCCGAAAGTTTACATACATTCTCCGACAATATCGTCAAAATATACGCTTCGCTATCGAAGTCTCACCATAGGGTAAACTATAGCCTACCTGTAAGGTCGAACAACAAAGTCTCCAATAACCACACCTTAGTCTTTCCTTTCCTTTGAGCCTCCTGATAATGGAAGTCTAATAATATCTGAAATATGCAATTAGAATAAAAAAGAAACATCAATTAACCCTTAATTCTATTCAAAACCTAAATCTCAACCTATGGAATGAGTTTTATGAACTAGGAAGATGGAATTTGGATCCTATAGGTCCCAATATGAAATTAACACTCTAGGTGATCAATTCCCATCAATAGCAAGCTAGAACAATTAACAATTCACTTAATTTCGGATTCTAGGCAAAACTCCCAAATTTGGGTATGAACCCTAACTTCCCAATTCAAGAATTGACCTCTAATAATGGAATATAATAGTTTAGCAACATTAGATATATCAAATTCTAAATAACCCAACCAATTTTCATCAACATAATCAACTTAGAGGGTCTAAACTATTTTTATGAACTTTTATGAAAACCCAAGTTGATTCCTCTAGATTCTATGGATTCTAGCCTTAGATTAAGGATTAATAGAAATAAATGGAGGATTCCAAGACCAAGGAAGTTACCTTTGTGAAGAAATACCCAAAACCCTCTAAAAAATCGCCTCCCAAGCCTCAAGATATGAATATGAAATAATGAAAAGTGGTTGGGGCTTTTAATCATTTTTTTTAAGACACAGATCCTGTCATCACCGCTTCTGCGGCATCGGGACCGCTATGGCTGTTCTCAGACCGCTATGTTGGTCAAACCAACTTCCCACTTTGCCCTTTTGCGGCCATGGCACCGTAACGGTGGTGCCGCTATAGTGGTTTTGGTGTCGCCATAGTGGACACCAGAATCCCCAAACCAAGTTCACAATTCAACCCGAAATTCTGACTATTACCCGAGACCATCTGCTCTTAAACCAGATATGTAGACATATATAAAAACACGCTACGAAAGCATTCGTGGCCTCGAAATTCCCATTGAGGGTCTCGTTGACCGAATCAACCCCCGATAACTCAAAACTAACTTCTCAACCCAAGTCCCAAAATGCACCCGAGTGCATTGGGAACCAAACCGAATATGCACGCAAGTTCTAAAAGACCATCCAGACCTCTCGGAATCGACGAATTTCTGAAAAAGGTCTATTTACCCAAAAATGAACTTTGAGTCAACAATTTTTTGCTTTAAGCCAAATTTCTCCAAAACTTACCCAAACCAACTCCGATGACCTCGAGAAGCGTGCCAACGATCCCTGTAGGTCAATATATGAGCTAATAAAACTCGGAAAAGGATCAAAAGGGTCAGAAACGCATTAACGACCAAACAGGTCGTTACACCCATCTACTAACATGTGGCGGCTGTTTTTCTTTATCAATGTACTTGTCTTTCTGGGAATGATAGGAGATAGCAGGAAACACATGAATTTAGCATCTTATTGTAATTTAGTATTTGAGATTTCTATTTTGCCGATGTACTTTCATCTTAAAAAAACAAAGAGTATGAGAAAATCTATCATTAATTTCATAAGTTTTGATTTAATGAACGCGGATCAGATTTTTCTTTACAGTGTTCTTGAGCTAATTGATGAGTCTTTTGATAAAGAACATAACATTAATATGAAATTTTAAAGACTACATTCTTCTATATTTGCATTGCAGCTACGAAGTAGTTCTTTTTTCTTTTTCCTTTTTCTAACTGAACAATAAAGGGGATATACACAATATTTCCGAGTCACAGATCCACACTTGTACTGCTTGGCATTGTTTGAAGAGGAGATTTCGAGAGCATCAGATGAGAAATCCCTCATGACAAGGGTCAATTCTCTGTGTTGTCCTCTTCAGAAGGATCCTGCTACAATCAATAAGAGAGAGAATTATGTTGGTGTTGCAGTTTGAGGAAAGAGAACTAATGAATTGGTCACGTTTCTTTCCTGCAGGAATAAGTGGAAAGAAGGTTGAAGATTCTACTGCAGCAGAGAATAAATTAAATGATCCAGCTCCGTCAATGTCAAGAAAGGACTCGGTAGGCAATTTGTTGCTGAATCTGCCAAGAATTGCGTCGTTGCCTCAGTTTCTGTTCAATATCTATGAAGATTCTGATTACCAAGCCAGATAGCATCTGCTTAGTTTGTTATCATCCTAAAGGATGGTGAAGTTACTCTTATATATAGCAGGCGTAGTCCAAATAGCTACATTGTCAATTTGACTTGTAATCAAAGTCCAAAAAATAAAAATGAGCTGAGCACGGGCGATTCCCCACTAGTACCAGAATTATGTGGGAAAAGACGGAATTATAAGGCTGAATGAAAATAAATAATGGAAAACAGACGTGAAATTGTGACTATGCCAATTGTCCCACATTAATACTGTACTAAGAAGGGAATACATGTCACCAAAAAGAGGTTACAAATGAAATTGGATAAAAAAAATGAGGGTATAGAAAGAAATAATTTGGTGGTCTTATCAAGAGAGCACACAATACTACTTCTATAGCTATGTTCGTCCCTCTTTCTCACTTACATATAATAGAATCTCTTTGACTAATATTTATTATTATTGCAGAACACATTAGTAAGACAATATTTGTTAGTTATCAAAATTATTAACTATAATTTTTTAAGTCCGTAAATAGAGAATACAATGTATAAAAAATTTATAAGGTTTTCATATTAAAAGCATTTACTTAAACACAAATTTCTATTTCATTTTTCAGTTTGCAAAGAAAACAAATATAAGGGGTAAAATCAAAGAGACTATAAATATATTTAGATAATTACATAAACATATTATGATATAAGAGTTTGACCAAATAGTCTAAATACTTGACTGATTTGTAATTAATTGTGTGATCATCCACTAAAGATTTTTAATACTCTAAATGGATTATATACCATCAGTTTTCTTTAATCTTCTTTTTCCTCAATGAGTTAAAAGAGATTGCGAAAAGTAAAGTGAAATTACAAAAAAAAAAAAAAAAAAAAAGAAAATGATAAACATGAAGTTCCCAAATACCACAAAAGAAAATTTTAAAAATCTATATAATATATAAAGCTAGGTATAGACAAGGTGATGTGACACTCTGAAGCCACCATTCACATTTATCTTTTTTCTCCTTTTTTTTCTTCTAATTTTTACCATTTAAGTGTTATATTAAAAAGACACTCAAAAGTCACAAAATTAATTCTCTTAATTATGTTGAATTAATGAATTCCCAACCGTTTATCTCATTCTCTACTCTACAAATCATTATCACCCATGATATGTTGCATCCCAAGATCAGAATTTTTTTGCTTTAACTTCCTTTTTGTTTTCTTTTTTCTTGTGGGTTAATGCTTAATATGCACTGGAATTTGCAGGATCAAGAGAGGTCCATTTTGTTGAAGCTCAAGCTAGCAGTTTCTAGCTCTATTTCCGATAAGATCTTTCTGGTCTACAATTAAAGTATTTAAGTACTCTTAAAATTTAAGATTTTTTCAGTTTTTCTGATAAGTACTCAGTCCATTTGTTTCAATTTATATGTCTTACTTTCATTTTTATTCTGTTTCAGAAAAGCATGTCCCTTTTTAGAGATATATTTAATTTAAAATTATAAGTTTTTTTAAAAAAAATCTTACTTTTTTCGAATTTTGTATCAATCGAACTAAGAAATATAATATAAAATGGAGGAAGTAATTAATTCCAAAGGCCACTTTATTTAAATTCTTTCATAAGTCCAAATACTTCTTAAACGTACGTAGAAGAAACAATATAAAGTTCATGCCATAGAACAAATTATGCTAAAAAGAACTATAGTAGTGAAACATAAAGAGAGATAACAGAATATATACTTTGTACAATGAAATAGGTAGTTTATATATGTTGTGTGAACTTGGTGGTTTATTTGCTATTTTAGCAACAAAGTTTTAGAAATTTCTTTTTACTATGATAGGAATCTCAGCAAAATTGGAAGAGATATAAAAAATAAAGGAAATGGAATTTATATATTATATAAAAATATAAATGGGTTATTTTCTATTTACTCTGCAATTTTCTCATAGATTATTTTATTAATTTGTTTAATATTAAGTGTTAAAAGAATTTTGAAAATATGCATGATGGAATCAAGAAGGATGTTTAATTAGTAAAGATCAATTTTTTTTCTTATAAAAAATAATTAGTAAATATTGGTTTTATTTTTATAAGAAATATGATATCAATACTTTTATCATATTTTTTTCTGACTGCGCGAAGCGCGGATAAATGTACTAGTTATCAAATAAGCATCACTTTGTTAATCGACATTTCTGCAACAAATTACCGGTTAAAGATATTGTTCTCCAATGTTGTTATAACTACAGTGTTTCACATGTTAACCATATTACTCCATCTTACAAGAACTGTGCAAGATTGTGACATACTGGCCTTTCCAAATTGTTTCCTCAAAAGAACAAAAAAATGTAAAGCTTATAGAAGGACTCAAACATTTTGCAAGTAATGTGAATACAAGTCATATGTGCTACTCTATCGGAACTAGTAAAACAAATACAAAATCCATAACATCAAAATTTCCATAACACATCCGAGGACATTTCTAGTGTTGTTTTTCCCAATGTTTTAAAAGACAGTTTCAGGACTCGCCTTGGGGCGGGGCACTGACAAAACGCCTTGGGACTCATGTGCGGGGCTTAGTTCCTGTGAGGCTTACGCCCTAAGCGCCCGACTGTACACCCTACACACGCCTGACGCTCGGGGCTTGCCTCACAATTCTTACACAAATTATATGTTAAATTCCTTAATTATAATCATTGACCCTCATAATTCGTTAACAAATGAATGCTACTTAATGATTTTTTATCTATAGAAATAAGAAGATTGAGTATAACTCAAATAACAAGTCGTAGTATTGCATATTTTACTATTTGAGAACATCGTGAGAGTGAATATCTCTTAATATTTCTTTTAAAAATACATAGACGAATTGTACATTTTCACTTGTCATTGGTCTTTTGTCCTATGTATTAAAATTATCATATTTTATTATTTCGCTATTTGAAAGTAATTTTATTTTTATTCATGAAGGAGTTACGTTTAAATTATAATATTGATAAAGTTTATTGATTATTTGCTTATAGGGAGATAAAATGAATAGTATGTAGTAATATTGTTATAAGAAATTGTGATTTTTTCATTGTTTGAAAGTGAAGATGTTAGAGTTGATTTGCACTTCATAATAGCTTTTATTTCATTGTATTGTTTATACTTGTAAAATTATGTTATATATTTACAAGTTGTAAGTGGCGTATAATGAATTTCATAATAACTTTTATTTCATTGTATTTTTTATATTTGTAAAATTATGTTATATATAATTACAAGTTATATATATAACTCGCTGAGGCATACGTAAAATGCCCCGCCTTTTAAAACACTGGTTTTTCCTTTATTACGATAGTTAAACAGCACCAATATTTATCATTTTCATAAATTTACTACTACTTTTTTAATTTATAACTCAAAACAAATTTTAAAAATGATTTTTATGTTATTTTATATTTTAAAACTTTGTACTCATTGATAAGGGGGTACATGCAACACGCGTCTTTGACAAGAATTTTCCAGCACAAAACTTCCGGTGAGGGCGATTAACAGGAGGCAGTAGCATCGCAAACTCTTTGTCCATCGATAGTAGTCGGCTACACTTGCTGAAAATAATTTTGAAAAGATAGATGTTCAGTACATAGTGAACATAAGTTTTACTACAAGGAGTGCCCAAGAACATGGAGCCATAGGGCTATAATGCCAAAAGGTAACATTTTCATGATTTTGCATAGCGTATGAAAGATTTACGCCCAATGCCTAGATAGCCTTCACTTAAAGACACTCCAATTTAATAGTGACCTCTTCAACAATTTTAAGTTGCCAGACATATTTCTTGAACGCCTTTGTCTGCGAGACTACCTGTGTGAAACTCACGCGCTGCTGACATGTCAAATGAACAAATGACTGAATGAGACAATGACACAAAATTTCGAACAAAAGATCTGCCACCTATAATTGGGGAAAAAAAATACAACAACTATACATTAGAGAAAAATACCCTCTCCCAACATCTCCGATTCAGACCCCCTCCCCCCTCCGGCTTATCAACAACAGTCATTTTGTAATCCCAAACTAGGCATCGCAATAGCCAAAGCTAAGTAAAACTCTCCAATCTTATCGTCACCATTTTTTCTGCACTCTTCTCAGTCTTTACTGCTATCTCCTTTATGGCAGCCTCAATTTGGGTATTCATCTTTTTTACCTTGCAGCATAAAGCTGCAACCTGAACCTTGGCTGTTTTTCCTTCTTTGTTGTAAGACCTTGGGTTTCTTCCAGACCTGATCAGAATTGCCCAAAGGCAGCGAGTTAACTGAGAGAAGAACGAAACTGGTGGAACAGTTGAAGTGGGGTTTTGGACCAACAAAACAGCTGGTCCCGGAAACAAACAGGTCAGCAGCTAGCAGCAACTGAAATTCCAGCAGCCACAGTTGGTGAGGACTACAAGGGTCTCTTAACAAAGTGGCTAATTGTTGTGTTAGAGCATTGAAAATTTATATCCATAAGGGGTTTCTTGATCTGGATAAAGTATTATTTTAGGATAAATGTATATTTTCATGCTAAATATGATATTTATGGGAAAATGGAGAATGGGGTATGAAAAGTGTATTATTTGTCAACTTATTACCATATCTGAAGAAAAAGAGAGAAAATAAAAATAAAAAAAAAAAAAAGAGAGAGAACGGTAAAGGAAAATCGAAACTCGATATATTTCAGAGCAACTTCGTATTTCTATGTGAAGCCATTTTTTTAAGTGTTCCGACGCACAAACTCAAGTGAGAATAACACGATCTTCTATGTGAATTACATGTATTCACGAGACATATTTCTAGTAACTTAGTGCTAAGGAGGTCACTATTGAAATTGGAATGTCTTAATGAAAAATCAAGCCAAGTTTGAGCCCCTCTGACTTAGCTGTTAAAAGTAGCGGATAACCATCAAGTATTGGAAAACATTTTTAGGTGCAGTAGCTGATTTTATAAATGCAGTTCTTGTCTGGATAGAAGGGCTGAAAACGATGATAAAATGTTAGCGTGCTTGGTTAAAAGGTGATGATAAACAACTTTTCTATTAAAATATAAATTTAAAAGTATGTTAGATAAGAAAGGACAAATGATGAAAATAGAATAGAAAGATAGTTAAAAGTTATGTTCGAGTGTATTTCGAAGATTACAAAATATATTTTGGTTTGACCAAACTTTTTATAATTTTATTCCTAATATATATATTTTTTTAAACTGCAAAAAGTTATTAGGAATAAAATCATAAAAGGTTTGGTCAAACCAAAAGTGCGTAAAAGCTGTAAAACTATAAATTAAGGATGACTAACTTAAGATTTTTTTGCTTATAAGCACTAGCTTACCAAAGTATAGTTAACCCAAAAAGTTCTTATAAGCTAGTTTGACTAGTTTATAAGCTTAGCTGAGCACCTCAATGTATTTGGCCAATGATTTAACATAGAAAACTCGAGGAACATCTTCGAAGCATGTACTGTTTCAAAAAGTTGAGGATTATGTTGAAACTTTCTGTAGCATCTTTAATATAGTTTAATGAATTGATGTTACAAAGTTAGATATATAATCCATGAGTTGTAGAGAAGGTTTGAGGTCCGGTTTCTACAATTCCAGGATTATAGAAAATTTTGAATATAATATGGAAGGAGTCCTTCACCTGCAAACTTTTCAGAACAAAGTCTGGTAGCTGCAGATCCAGAGCTAGAAGAAGCAGAAAATATTCAAATTATTCAGCCAGCCTTTGATTTTCTGAAAGTGCACTAGAAGACTGCAAACAGAACCTCAAGGAAAAACGAGAATACCAGCAAAGAAAGCAGGACTGTCTCGATACTGACACCGGTAAAATACTGTAAAGCCATAATAGCATGCTCCTGCAATAGACCAATGATATAAATTGTAGAGTCACCCAAGTTAACCTTCTCTTTCACCAGACATAACAAATTAGCAAAAATAAAATGAACATTTACCATGATGTGCCTAAATAAATGATTGATACAAGCCCAACTCCATCACGCTTCATAAAGATGGAGTCTTTGAAGATCATGGAAGGTCAACATAGGACGACCTTCAATATATGGGGGATAGCTTGGATGGAAGGCTTTAAGAACATCACATTCAAGATTTGGAAGATAGCTTGGGAGGCTATTTATGTCACGACCCAGTCGGAGGGCCATGACGGGTACCCGGTACAAGCCTACCGAGCACCTCTAGTCTAACATTCCATAGCCATTTCTAAGTGGGATATATAGACAGCTTATGAATATCATACTTAGTACAACCATCAACAACAGTGTTCATCAGCATAAGCCAACGAGACTATCGAAATATTATACAACAATAAGAATTGAAGAAGCTATTGAATATCTAACAACATACATGTCTACGAGCCTCAAAGTAGAATACATGAATCTATAAGACAGGGCAAGATTTCGCCATGCCCAAGTATATATGTACAAAGGAGTAGTACCAAAAGACTGTAGCTCCGGAACAACTGGAGCGCTTTTGTGATGCTGCTGATGGAAATCCTAGGGATCAGACCCGTCTACCTGTCTACCTGCGGGCATGAACGCAGCGTCCACAAAAAGGATGTCAGTACGAACAATGTACTGAGTATGTAAGGCAAGAGTAACCACATAATAAGAGATACAGAACATAACATGAGATAAGGATAACTTGTATGTCTGCTTGCCTCTTAAGGCGAATATCGTGCATGCTTAGCCTTTTCATAAAAACATTTCTCATACTTACATAAAAAAAATAGTGCTGCGGAACGTGCAGCCCGATCCATATATATATATATATATATATATATATATATATATATATATATATATATATATATATATATATATATATATATTGCTGCGGAACATGCAGCCCGATCCATACCCAAATATCCCACATCATAGCATCCCGCGTCCGGGACGATGTCATAATATACCAACTGATCAGGTGGCTATGCGTATATAACACCTCACCTTTCCCCATATCCCCTATATATATATCTTATAAGTAGCATGCATGAGAGCCCAAATAAAAGTTACCACTTTATCGGAGTGACGTAAGGTCTACAACCTCCGATTTATATTATAGAACAGTCATCATCCCTTTACCTCATCTTGAAGGAACAATGATTATAAGGTGAGATCAGCAACAATGAATGAAATCATGAAATAAGCTCAATAATCTCTTCATAGCATTAAAATCACAAACTTTGAAACATCTAGAAATAGAATCATCATCATCATCATCATGAAAACATAATAATCTTTTGTCACGACCCAACCGGAGGGCCATGATGGGCACCCAGAGCTAACCCACCGGGCACGTCTCATCATACTTTCACAATCATATCTAGGTGAGCCACGTGGCCTATTCATAATCTCTATGCATTAATGACACATTTTCTATCAAGTTAAAGCACTTTTTATACCAACATCAACAACTATGTCCATACATGCACAAGCCGACAAGGCTATCAAAATGATATATAGAAATATGAGCAGACAAGGCTAAAAGACATCTAGCTATATACAACTGTCTATGAGCCTCTAGAAAGAGTATGTAACATCATAAAGACAGGACAGGGCCCCGCCATGCCCATATATGTACACAAAATAATAGTACCAACACTGCAGCTCCGAATCAAATGGAGCTCCTCTAATCAGTCTCGGGATGAGCAGCCTAAGGATCAAGCCTGTCTCCCTATCCACCTGCGGGCATGACGCAACATCCACAAACAAAAGGACGTTAGTACGAACAATGTATTGAGTATGTAAGGCGTAAGCAATATCACAATACAAGCATAAAGGGTAACATGAGGTAGGAGAATCGTGAGATAGTAGAGCCATGCATACCTCTTGAGACTTTCATCATATTTACTTACCTTTTTCCTAATGGAAACCTTCCATACATATGCATACTTATATAATAATACTATACCCGACTATATAGGTTCGATGTCATACATACCCAGCCATAACAAGGCTCGTTCTTATACATACCCAACTGTAGTGGTGCACGCGCAATGATATCATACCCGGTGTCACGACCCGTCTAGGGGATCGCGACGAGCGCCCAGTGCTAGCCCACCCGGGCACCCCTTAGCTTACACTTAAGCTTACATCTAGGTGAGCCACATAATTAAACACATAATTCTACTCAGTCATCATGCTTGTCCCATTGGACGACAATGCCTTTATATCATAATTGGCACCTATGCCACGTCAACGTACATGAGCCGACAAGGCTATCAAAATGACATACAAAATATAGGCCGACAAGGCCAGACATACCTAACCATATACACACGATTACGAGCCTCTAAGAAGAATATAACATATCACATGGGCGGGACAAGACCCCGCTATGTCCATAATTATATACACAAAAGAATAAGTACCCAAAAGCTATGGCTCCGAATGAAATGGAGCTCTGCTATGTAATCTCTGAGTAAGCAGCTATGGATCAAGCCTATCTCCCTGTGCACCTGCGGGCATGACGCAGCGTCCACAAACAAAAGGACGTCAGTACGAAGAATGTACTGAGTATGTAAAGCATGGTCAATATCAATATAGAAGCATAGATAGCAACATAAGAAATAGCATCGAATGGGAGATGGCAATATCATCGTCATATGCACTTGCTTGCCTTTCTTAGGAACTTCCCATTTCTAATACGTGTTTGTGTACATATATCATTATCCGTATTCATAACAGTACCATATTTGTGCTCGTATTCGTATACATGTGTTACACCTCGAAAATTTCTCCGTACTTGTATGATGAGTGGAATGATGAAGAGTTTGAGTGAATGATGTTTTATTAAGTCGGGAATGGCTAATTAAGAATTTTTGAAAGTAAGAAAGTCGCGGAAAATTTTTCAGCCCAGTGGTCGTATATGGAACTATACGGCCCGTAAAGTGATTTACGGACCGTATAGTGCAATCGTCCTCCAGCTTGTCAAAAATCTCAACTTTCTGTAAATTGTGAAAATGGTTAAAAACGACTTGGAGGACGGCCCGTAAACTGGTTTACGGACCGTAAACCTCAGTCGTAAATTGCCATAATCCTCAGCCAAACTTTCTGTTCCTGGGATGATTAAAAACGACCATGGAGGATGGACCGTAAACCACAATACGGTCCGTAAACTGCAATTTACGACCACTGTTCATCCCGACAAATTTTCATTAAAGACCAGGTTTTGAATTATTAAAAGGGAACTTAAGCCCATTTCACGTCATTTTTCATCCAAACACTTCCAGAAGGCTCTAGAGTGTTCTTCAACACTTCAACTCTAAGAATATCAAGAAAATCCAAGGAAACCTAAGGTTTTCAACACCAAATTCATGAAATCAAGTGTAAGAACACAACAAAGGATCATATAAGTCAAGAAATCCCACAAAGGGTGGAACTAGGGTTTTGGCTAATTGAAGTATTTCAACTTAAGGATTGTTCAACCATCATCCAAGGTAAGTTTCATGATTATTCCATGTTGTTTGAAGTATTGGAAAGCTTAGACACTTGAAATGTAGAAGAACATAGAAATGGGGCATTATTGAGTGAATAGTGACATAAATAAATGATAGTGGAATTGAACTATGAATATTGAAGTGTTGTGAGCACTAATACGTTATAAATGATGTTTATATCATGAAACAAGCATTAAATGCATGAAAACGCAAGGATGAAGTAGAAGTAGAAATAAGGGAAAATTGGAGGAAAATGGTGGATTTTGCCAAATGTACGTAAACGACGATTGTCGATTATGATATTGCGAATAATATTATGAATATTGGGAGTTGATATAGAACATGAGAAAAGTGGTATGAGCGAAGGAAGCGTTGTCCGACTTCTCCTAGAATTAGCGACGCGTTCTTATAGTCAGTTACTAATGTTGATACGAATTCTCTTATGAAGGTAACGACGTGATATCGATGGAGAACAAGTGAGTGATATCTTAGCTAAACGACCAAGGTATGTGAGGCTAGTCCTTCTTTCTAATGGCATGAATCTTTTAGCTTGAATCCCTACTCCTTTCATGAGTTCTTACATTCTAAGAAGTTAAAAGCTTATACCTATGAATGTCTATATGAGTTAAGTTATACGATATGATAACACTAGAATGATGATGATGTTATTCCTTGCCTACACTCACCTTATGTACTAGTCCTTTCAAGGTGAGGCAGAATATCCATGATGGTTCCATAATGTAATCGGGGGATCACGACCTTACGTCACCCCGATAGAGTAAAGTTGATCATGAGTCTTATATACGCATTATGATAAGATAAGTATTTTATGATAAGCATATTACTATGAGTATTTTCATAAGCATGTCATGATTGCATTCACACCGGGCCTAGTTGGCCGGGCAGACACCGCTTCGGCGGGCGGCGATACGGATACACAACGACCTACGGGCGTGGACAGACACCACTAGTGGGCGGCATGAGGTGGTACCCCGGACGCGGGAAGCCTGGACGCGGGCTAATATTATTGATTATCACACCGTTCCGACATGGACGGGTAGCTTGCATATGATGCATACATGTTATGATGATGAGTATGAGTAAGACAACATGCATTACTTCATTTATGATTATCAGTCAGATTCAAATGTCTCATGCTGATGTTATTCCCATATCATTGATGTGTCCTTTCATTATGTATGCCTCTCATACTCGGTACAATATTCGTACTGACGTCCTTTCTTCGAACGCTGTGTTCATGCCCACAGGTAGACAGGGAGGAGAGCTTGGCCCAGGTCCTCAGTAGCCGTCAGCTGATAGATAGCACTCCATTGTTCGGAGGTGCTTATGGCTATTCTTTTGATGTACATTCATATATGCATATTTTGGGCATGACAGAGTCTTGTTCCGTCTATGTATTCATTATGTTAATAGAGGCTCGTAGATACGCAGTGTGGGTTAGATGGTCTCACAAGATGTTTTCACATGGATGTATATTATTTTGATGGCCAAGAGGCAATTGTATATAAAGTAATTATGTCTTGATTAAATATGATTTTCCTACAATTGGTATGTAAAATTGATAAAAGAGTATTAAATGAGCGAGACAAGTAGTAGAGTGAGCGGTGCTCGGTAACTAGCTCCGGGTACCCGTCGCGGCCCCTAGCTGGGTCGTGACAGAAGTGGTATCAGAGCAGTTCGCCTTAGGAAGTGTCTACGAGCCGTGTCTAGTAGAGTCTTGTTTATGGTGTGTTGTGCGCCACGCTAATAAACAAGAGGCTACAGGGCATTTAGGAAAATGACCATCTTTCTTCTCATGAGATCGTGCGATAGAGCCATGTCTAGGATTATATCATTCCTAAAAGTGCGTTATGGTTTCAGAAAAATGCCGCCGAAAGGAAAAGCTACAGCTGCCCAGAAAGGCAAAGCTACGACGAAGAAGCGGGTAGAAAGGGAGCCTCCGGCGGAGGTAAAGGAAAGTGAGTCGCAAAGTGAGGCCGCGCCCAATGTAGAAGAGCAGGGAGGAGCCTCAGCTCCGATTCCTCCACCGGGTGCTTCGGGTCAACAAGTGTCAGAGGCCATACATTTATTGAAACAGTTGGTTGCCGCTCAGGCACAACGACAGAATGCGGGCCCAAGTGATCGTTCAGCTAGTACAAGAGCCCGTGATTTCCTTACTCTAAATCCTCCAGAATTTTTCGGGTCGAAGCCGGATGAGGACCCACAAGGTTTTATCGATGAGATGTTGCGGACGCTGAAACTTATGCATGCTTCTGAGACCGAATCCGTGGAGTTGGCCTCATATAGACTTCGCGACGTGGCGGTGCTATGGTATAAGAATTGGGTGATAACAAGAGGAGAGAATGCTCCACCTCCCGTGTGGCAAGAGTTTGCAGATGCCTTTATTCGTCATTACTTGCCACCTGAAGTCCGCCGAGCTAGAGCGGACAGGTTCTTGAATTTGAAACAGGGAAGCATGAGTGCCCGAGAGTATAGTATGCAATTCAACTCATTGGCCCGGTATGCTCCGACTATGGTGGCCGACATGGGAGACCGAGTTTATAGGTTTGTGAGTGGTTTAGGACCACACTTGTTCAGAGATTGCCTGACAGCCTCTTTGCAAGACGGGATGGATATTTTCCGGATACAGGCCCATGCTCAGAACCTCGAGGAACGACAACGACAGCAGAGAAGTGATCGTGAGGGTGACAGAAGACAAGGTAAGAGGGCTAGATCTATGGGGAAGAGCAGTGAGTACCGAGGGGGACCGAGACAGACGCATTCCAGGCACTCAGGTCACTCAGCGACCAGTGCACCTCCCAGATTCTCGGATAGGATATTTGATCGTTCTACTCAGTCAGGCCAGGGGCAGAGTTCGAGGGCCTCAGATTCGCAGTCTAGGGGAGACTTTAGCCAGAGGAGACCTTCAGTACCGCGGTGTAGCCAGTGTGGCAAATTACATTCCGGACAGTGTCGTCAGGGTTCGGATGCTTGTTATGCTTGCGGGCAGGTTGGTCATATGATGAGAGATTGCCCTTCAGCGAGAGATAGAGCGGGGACTCAGCCCACAGGTTCAGCAGCGGGGTCTTCTTCAGTGCGCCTGACAGCACAGACTCCTCAGACTACGGCAGACAGAGGCAGAGGTAGAGGGGGAGCATCTACTTCAGGTGCCGTTCAGCCCCGTATATATGCCTTAGCTGGGCGACAGGATCTTGAGTCTTCCCCAGATGTTGTCACAGGTACCTTGACTATACTTTCCCGTGACGTATATGCTCTGATTGATCCGAGTTCTACCTTCTCATATATTACTCCGTATATCGCTGATTGTGTTGAGGTGAGACCTGAGACGATTAAACCTTTCGAGGTATTCACTCCAGTTGGTGATCCTGTAATAGCGAGGCAAGTATATAAGGACTGTGTAGTCATTATATGTGATCGCCAGACGACAGCGGATTTGATTGAACTTGAGATGATATATTTTGACGTAATTATGGGTATGGACTGGTTGGCATCGTGCTATGCTAATGTTTGTTGCCGGACCAAGGTAGTTCGATTCCAATTTCCGGGAGAACCCATACTTGAGTGGAAGGGTAATACAGTTTCCCCAAAGGGTAGGTTTATTTCTTACCTTAAGGCGAGAAAGATGATAGCAAAAGGTTATATTTGTCATCTAGTTCAGGTTCATGACACGGAAGCGGAAGTGCCAACTTTCCAGTCTGTCTCGGTAGTGAATGAATTCCCAGATGTGTTTCCCGACGAGTTACCAGGCCTTCCTCCAGAAAGGGAGATTGATTTCGCCATTGATGTGTTACCAAACACCGAGCCTATCTCTATTCCTCCTTATCGAATGGCTCCAACAGAACCGAAAGAGCTAAAAGCACAGCTAAAAGATTTGCTTGAGAAAGGGTTCATCAGGCCCAGTTCCTCGCCATGGGGAGCACCAGTCTTGTTCGTAAGAAATAAAGACGGTTCGTTCCGAATGTGTATTGATTACAGACAGCTGAACAAAGTGACGGTGAAGAACAGATATCCCCTTCCTAGAATTGACGACTTGTTCGATCAATTGCAAGGTGCTAAATGGTTCTCCAAGATAGATCTGAGATTGGGTTATCATCAGGTGAGAATCAGGGAAGCAGATATTCCCAAGACTGCCTTCAGGACAAGATATGGTCACTACGAGTTTCGAGTAATGTCGTTCGGGTTGACGAATGCCCCGGCAGTGTTCATGAATTTAATGAATAATGTGTTCAGGCCGTTCTTGGACCTTTTTGTGATAGTGTTTATCGACGATATCCTGGTATATTCTCGCACAGAATCAGAACATGCAGATCATCTAAGAATTGTTCTTGGCGTTCTTCGAGATCGGGAATTGTATGCAAAGTTTTCGAAGTGCGAGTTTTGGCTAAACTCAGTGGCATTTCTAGGTCATGTTATTTCAGATGATGGTATCCGAGTCGACACTCAGAAAATAGAAGCTGTGAAGACTTGGCCAAGACCTACGACGCCTACAGAAGTTCGTAGTTTTCTGGGTTTGGCAGGTTATTATCGAAGATTCGTAGAGGGCTTCTCATCTATTTCAGCCCCATTGACAAAGTTAACCCAGAATTCGGCTAAATTCCAGTGGAGTGATGCCTGTGAGCGTAGCTTCCAAGAGTTGAAAAACAGGTTGACCTCAGCGCCAGTGCTAACACTTCCAGAAGGATCAGATGGCTATGTAGTATATTGTGACACCTCCGGTGTGGGATTAGGATGTGTATTGATGCAGAATGGGAAAGTTATTGCATATGCTTCGAGACAGTTGCGAAAACATGAACAGAATTATCCCACTCATGATCTTGAGCTAGCTGCGGTCATTCATGCATTGAAAATATGGAGACACTACTTATATGGTGTGCACGTGGACTTTTTTACGGATCACAAAAGCCTTCAATATATTTTCAAACAGAAGGAGTTGAACCTACGGCAAAGGCGATGGTTAGAATTACTGAAGGATTACGATGTGAACATTCTATATCATCCAGGGAAGGCGAATGTAGTGGCAGATGCACTTAGCCACCGATCGATGGGTAGTTTATGCGGAGTTCCTTCGGAAAAGCGAGAAATTGTTCGTGAGGTCCATCGGTTAGCAAGTCTCGGCGTACGGCTAATTGATTCAGGAGATGCAGGTATTAGCGTCAATGACCCCACAGTTTCATCATTGAATCTAGAAGTGAAGGAACAACAATATGAAGATCCTCAATTAAGCCACTACCGAGATCTATCCCATGGAAAGGAAAAGTCTCCATTCGAAGTTTCCATAGAAGGGGTTCTTAGATATCGAGACAGGTTATGTGTACCGAATGTAGCAAACTTGCGCCAACGGATTTTAGAGGAAGCACATTATTCCCGGTATTCTATTCATCCAGGTGCAACCAAGATGTACCACGATCTCAAATTGATGTATTGGTGGGATGGCATGAAGCGAGACATAGCAGAATTTGTAGCATAGTGCCCAAATTGCCAGCAAGTGAAGGCTGAGCATCAAAAGCCCGGAGGCTTATTGCAAGCAATGGACGGACAAGCCGAGCGTACTCAAGTGAAGCTCAGCACGACGTTCCATCCGCAGACCGACGGACAAGCCGAGCGTACTATTCAGACCTTGGAAGATATGCTACAAGCGTGTGTGCTGGACTTTGGTGGTAGTTGGGATGAGCATTTGCCTCTTATTGAATTTGCCTATAATAACAGCTATCATTCCAGTATTCAAATGGCCCCGTATGGAGGCTTATATGGAAGAAAATGCAGATCTCCAATTGGATGGTTTGAAACCGGAGAAGTACAGTTGATAGGCCCCGACTTGATCCAACAAGCAGTTGAAAAGGTTAAAGTGATTCGAGACCGACTGTTAATAGCTCAAAGTCGCTAAAAGTCTTATGCAGATAATCGCCGACGAGACTTGGAATTTCAAGTGGGCGATTGGGTGTTCCTGAAGGTATTGCCGATGAAGGGAGTGATGAGATTTGGCAAGAAGGGAAAGCTAAGTCCCAGATATATCGGACCCTACCAAATCATTCGCAAGGTGAGTCGAGTAGCCTATAAATTTGACTTGCCTTCAGAGCTCGAATCTGTGCATCCAGTATTCCGTGTTTCGATGCTCCGCAAGTGTATTGGAGACCCAACAAGAATAGTTCCGGTTGATGATGTGCAAGTAACAGAGAAGCTAACATACGAGGAAATGCCCATTGCCATTTTGGATAGACAAGTTCGAAGGCTTCGGAATAAAGAGGTTGCTTCAGTCAAAGTTCAATGGCGGAACAATAATCGGGAAGAAATGACTTGGGAAGCAGAGGAGAAGATGAAATCCATATACCCCCATTTGTTCCAATCCCCAGAAGAGATTCAAGATAAGACGTCGACGTTATAAGGTATGTATGTTTTAGTTTTATGCTTTTGGTCGTGCGTGGCCATAAATGTGTTGATATTGTGATATAGCCCTGTGAGGAGAAGATATTGTGGGTTGTTGTAATGGAAAGGTAGTGTCCAAATTACAAAGGAAACTCTGGCGAAATTTTTCCAGGATCCCCGAGTGTCGAACATTCGAGGACGAATGTTCCAAAAGGGGGGAAGAATGTTACACCTCAGTAATTTCTCCGTACTTGTATGATGAGTGGAATGATGAAGAGTTTGAGTGAATGATGTTTTATTAAGTCGGGAATGACTAATTAAGAATTTTTGGAAATAAGAAAGTCGCGGAAAATTTTTCAGCCCAGTAGTCGTATATGGCACTATACGGCCCGTAAAGTGATTTACGGACCGCATAGTGCAATCGTTCTCCAGCTTGTCAAAAATCTCAACTTTCTGTAAATTGTGAAAATGGTTAAAAACGACTTGGAGGACGGCCCGTAAACTGGTTTACGGACCGTAAACCTCAGTCGTAAATTGCCATAATCCTCAGCCAAACTTTCTGTTCCTGGGATGATTAAAAACGACCATGGAGGACGGACCGTAAACCACAATACGGTCCGTAAACTGCAATTTACGACCACTGTTCATCCCGACAAATTTTCATTAAAGACCAGGTTTTGAATTATTAAAAGGGAACTTAAGCCCATTTCACGTCATTTTTCATCCAAACACTTCCAGAAGGCTCTAGAGTGTTCTTCAACACTTCAACTCTAAGAATATCAAGAAAATCCAAGGAAACCTAAGGTTTTCAACACCAAATTCATGAAATCAAGTGTAAGAACACAACAAAGGATCATCTAAGTCAAGAAATCCCACAAAGGGTGGAACTAGGGTTTTGGCTAATTGAAGTATTTCAACTTAAGGATTGTTCAACCATCATCCAAGGTAAGTTTCATGATTATTCCATGTTGTTTGAAGTATTGGAAAGCTTAGACACTTGAAATGTAGAAGAACATAGAAATGGGGCATTATTGAGTGAATAGTGACATAAATAAATGATAGTGGAATTGAACTATGAATATTGAAGTGTTGTGAGCACTAATACGTTATAAATGATGTTTATATCATGAAACATGCATTAAATGCATGAAAACGCAAGGATGAAGTAGAAGTAGAAATAAGGGAAAATTGGAGGAAAATGGTGGATGTTGCCAAATGTACGTAAACGACGATTGTCGATTATGATATTGCGAATAATATTATGAATATTGGGAGTTGATATAGAACATGAGAAAAGTGGTATGAGCGAAGGAAGCGTTGTCCGACTTCTCCTAGAATTAGCGACGCGTTCTTATAGTCAGTTACTAATGTTGATACGAATTCTCTTATGAAGGTAACGACGTGATATCGACGGAGAACAAGTGAGCGATATCTTAGCTAAACGACCAAGGTATGTGAGGCTAGTCCTTCTTTCTAATGGCATGAATCTTTTAGCTTGAATCCCTACTCCTTTCATGAGTTCTTACATTCTAAGAAGTTAAAAGCTTATACCTATGAATGTCTATATGAGTTAAATTATACGATATGATAACACTAGAATGATGATGATGTTATTCCTTGCCTACACTCACCTTATGTACTAGTCCTTTCAAGGTGAGGCAGAATATCCATGATGGTTCCATAATGTAATCGGGGGATCACGACCTTACGTCACCCCGATAGAGTAAAGTTGATCATGAGTCTTATATACGCATTATGATAAGATAAGTATTTTATGATAAGCATATTACTATGAGTATTTTCATAAGCATGTCATGATTGCATTCACACCAGGCCTAGTTGGCCGGGCAGACACCGCTTCGGCGGGCGGCGATACGGATACACCACGACCTACGGGCGTGGGCAGACACCACTAGTGGGCGGCATGGGATGGTACCCCGGACGCGGGCTAATATTATTGATTATCACACCGTTCCGACATGGATGGGCAGCTTGCATATGATGCATACATGTTATGATGATGAGTATGAGTAAGACAGCATGCATTACTTCATTTATGATTATCAGTCAGATTCAGATGTCTCATGTTGATGTTAGTCCCATATCATTGATGTCTCCTTTCATTATGTATGCCTCTCATACTCGGTACAATATTCGTACTGACGTCCTTTCTTTGGACGCTGTGTTCATGCCCACAGGTAGACAGGGAGGAGAGCTTGGCCCAGGTCCTCAGTAGGTGTCAGCTGATAGATAGCACTCCATTGTTCGGAGGTGCTTATGGCTATTCTTTTGATGTACATTCATATATGCATATTTTGGGCATGACAGAGTCTTGTTCCGTCTATGTATTCATTATGTTAATAGAGACTCGTAGATACGCAGTGTGGGTTAGATGGTCTCACAAGACGTTTTCACATACATGTATATTGTTTTGATGGCCAAGAGGCAAATGTATATAAAGTAATTATGTCTTGATTAAATATGATTTTCCTACAATTGGTATGTAAAATTGATAAAAGAGTATTAAATGAGCGAGACAAGTAGTAGAGTGAGCGGTGCTCGGTAACTAGCTCCGGGTACCCGTCGCGGTTCCTAGCTGGGTCTTGACAACATGCCCCTTATTCACATTCATAGACATAGTCATATCATATTCGTATTCATATCATATACATAATCATATCATATACATAACATTTACATAGCATACCCGACCATGTAGGATCGGTGTTTCATACATACTTGGCCAACCAATGCTCAAGGTTACTCATACCTGGCCCTACCAAGGCTTCAGGGTTACATCTACCTGGCCCTACCAAGGCGTCAGGGTTGTCCGTACCATCTGTAGAGGTGTGCGCGCGTTACATAATCATATACATATCTTACCCGGCCTCATAAGCTCGGGGTTCCATATTAGTCATACATAGACACATATACATAATAGCTCATAAGCATCTTTATTAATTTACATCGTTATCACAATCGTCATCAATATCATTATTACTACTATCGTCAACCATCACATTTACCTTAATAGGCCTACTCGTCATACGAGGAACTTAGTACAATCGTAGCATATCGAGAATCATAAGCTTAGTAGCTTTGAAGATAGAAGCATTTGGAGAATATCATAAGATCGTAGAAGATTTAGATGATTGGCCAAAGAACCATGCCTTATGAAAGAAGGGTTAGCCTTACATACCTTTCCGTTCAACAATTCTACACTTGCGCTTTCTCCTCCAATGCTAGCGTTTCTACCTTCATTAAAGTCATACTATCATTAGAATCGATAGCTAGCATATATGACTAAAGCTAGAGAAAATCGGACAGCATCTCCTTTATTTATACGACATTCCTCCATAAAGTATATCAACTCCCAAACGTCAACAATACATTCACAATACCATAACAATGGCCATTAATCATTTACGTTAACCACATTATCTTGGTTTCTCAATTCGCTCCCAATTCACCCATATTCATGGTTATATCACCCGACTTCGTCCATTCATATACAATTCCCATTTTCATGATCTTAACATCATTTATAACACATTCATATCACAACACAACAAGAATCATGGTTCAATTCAAACTATCTCTCAAAATGTCACTATTCATCATTCATGACCCATTTTTCTATACTCATCTAATGTCCAAGCATTTTAACTCTCAACTACCTTGAAAAACATATAAATACCATAAATCTTACCTTAGATGTTGTAGGAACGAGCCTTGGTCGAAATACTTCACTTGAGCAAAAACCCTAGTTTTCCTTTAATAAGATTTTCTTGACTTGAATAATCTTAATGGGTTTCCTTACACTTGATTCACTTGATTTGTGTTGTTGATGACTAATAATCCTTGAAATCTTGTGGAATAAATGTAGAGAGATGTTTTAGAGAAAAGGGATGAAATGTGGAAATGAAATAATAAACTTGGATCCCTTATTTAATGACTTAAAATCTGGTCTGGAGTGAACAACACAGTGGTCATAAACTTGGTTTACGGTCTGTATTCCAGTTTATGGACCGTCCTTCGTGGTCGTGTTTAATCATAATAGAACCAGAAACTCAAGCTGAGACGTGGTGATTTACGGACACAGTTTACGGGCCATAAACCACTTTACGGTCCGTATTTTGGGTCGCATTTAACCATTTGATCATTTGGCAGAAAGTTGAAGTTTTGGAAGCCAAAATATGACATGGCAGTTTACGGGCCGTATACCACTTTACGGTCCGAATTTCATTTTACGTGCAACTGGCCAAAATGCAGATCTGCAACTTTCCACATTTTTAGAACCTATGATTATTCATTATGGAGCATAACCTATCTCTTATTGCAATTGCCTTCGGAATATTACTTAGGGTCGTCAAATGTTATTTATTACTCATGAAAACATCGGATACTCGTACTCCTCGCAGGTCCATTCACTTAGACAACAATGGAGGATTTTTCCGAGTTGTAACATTTTTCCCCCCTTAAGAACATTCGTCCTCGAATGTTAAAGTCTTCGGGGATTCTATAAAAATTTCGCCAGAGTCTCCCCTATAATATGGCACTACCATCCTGTCACAACAACTCAAAATATCATCGCCTCACAGGGCTACGTCACAATATCAACATATCTATGGCCACACACGACCAAAAGCATGAAAAGGAAATCATACATACCTCATACCGTTGATGTTTCATCTTGAATCTCTCTCAAGGGCTGAAATAAATACGGGTATCGGGATCGCATACTTTCCTCCGCTTCCCATGTCATTTCCTATCGTTTACTGCTTCTCCATAAAACCTTGACTGAGGCCACTTCTTTGTTTCTAAGCCTCCGCACTTGCCTATCTAGTATGGAAATGGGTACCTCTTCGTAAGTCAACTTTTCTGTCACTTGCACATCGCTTATTGGCACGATCCTAGTAGGATCTCCAACATATTTTCGAAGCATCGAGACATGGAAAATTGGGTGAACTGACTCCAAATCTGGAGGTAGATCTAATTCGTAAGCCACTTTGCCCACTTTGCGCACAATCTCATAAGGTCCAATGTACCGGGGACTAAGCTTCCCCTTTTTGCCAAATCTCATTACACCTTTCATCGGTGACACTTTCAAGAATACCTAATCCTTCACTTGGAACTCTAAGTCTCTTCGGCGATTATCCGCGTAGGACTTTTGACGACTTTGGGCTGCTAATAACCGATCTTGTATGAGCTTGAATTTCTCTATGGCTTGCTGGACCAAGTTTGGCCCTATCAGTCTGGCCTCTCCTGTTTCGAACCACCCAATTGGGGATCTACACTTTCGCTCATATAAAGCTTCATACGGTGCCATTTGGATGCTAGAATGATAACTGTTATTGTAAGCAAATTCAATGAGTGGCAAATGATCATCCCAATTACCTCCAAAATCTATCATACATGCTCGTAACATATCTTCAAGAGTCTGAATGGTGCGCTCAGCTTGTCCATCGGTCTGCGGGTGAAATGCCGTGCTAAGGCTCACTTGGGTCCCTAAACCCTCTTAGAACGACTTCCAAAAATTGGCTGAAGACTCAAGATCTTGGCGTCCAGCCAAAGCATAAACACGGTGCTGAGGGTCGCTAGAACTGGGAGCTCTCCCTCTACCTCTACCGTGGCTGACTGGCGCATGTGAACCTAGCCCCATAGGGCGTACAGGTGCTGGAGATCCGGCTATCGACCCTGAAGGCTGGGTCCTACCTCTACTATGAACTGAGGGGCAATCACACATGATATGGCCTGGTCGACCACATGAATAGCAAACATCCGAACCCAATCGGCATCGACCCCAATGTAACTTCCCACACTGGAACATCGTAGTGCGGGTGGCCTTGCCTGACCCGAATCATCTCTGAACTGAGACCCCGAATAACTCTGACTCGGCCCGGAACGAGTAGATCTATCGAATCTCTGGTCTGAAAACTGTGGAGGTGCACTAGTCATAGAATAGCCTGAGTACCTGGACATCTGCTATCTATGCCCACCTCTAAACTCACTCATCGGACCTGAAGATCTGACCCTCTTACCATGACCCCTATCCTGCTCGCGTTCACTTCTCTGCTGCTGTAGGTTTTCTTCTAAGTTCTGAGCATGAGCCTGAATGAATGCTATATCCATGTTGTCCTGAAGGGACGCAATCAAGCATCTATCCATCAAATGTGGCCCTAGGCATTTCACAAATCGGTATACCCGGTCACCCATATCCGCTACCATGGCCGAAGCATACCTAGCCAAGGAATTGAAGCGGAGACTGTACTCTAAAGCACTCATGCTACCTTGCCTCAAATTTAAGAACTTATCGGCTCTAGCTCGCCGAACTTCTGGAGGCATGTAATGTCAGAGAAAAGCATCAACAAACTCTTGCCATACCGGGGGAGGTGCATTGGCTCCCCGTGAAGCCATCCAGACTGTGTACCATTGGATCGAGACATCTCTCAATCTATACGACGCTAACTCCACCGACTCGGTGTCCAAGGCATGTATCAATCGAAGCGTCCTCAACATACCATCAATGAAATCCTGAGGGTCCTCCTCCGACTTTAATCCAAAGAATTCCGGAGGGTTCAAAGTAATGAAGTCACGGGCTCTTGCACTAACAGCCCTATCACCCTGCCCTGTACTTTGCCGCTGAGTCTGAGCAGCAACCAACTGTGTAAACAAATGTATGGCCTCTTTTATATCTTGGCCTGAAGCATCCGGTGGAGGAGCTGGAGGTGCTGGAGCTGGGGCTGAGGCTCCCTCGTGCTCCTCTAATATAGGTACTGTTGACACCCAATTTTGTCCCACCTTTTCTCCAAAATACCTATTTTTCGCTTCTAATATTTTGGCAACTTTTAAGAAATAATTATTCGCATTTTTACTATAATTAGCTTTTATTAATACCGGCATTTCATTATCCTGTCATTATCTTTTACTACCGTCATTACTACCATTATTATTATTACTATTATTATTATTATTATTATTATTATTATTATTATTATTATTATTATTATTATCATCATCATTTTGTTACTATTATTATTATTACTAGGATTATCACAATTATCATTTCAGCATTTTTTACCGTCTTACGCACACGCATCGCATTTATCATCGCATAATTAAATAACAGCATTTACTTACTGTTGAATTTCAAATATTATTGCACTGCTATTATAACGCCATATAATTTATTATCCGAGTATTAATAATTGCACATTTTATATTAAGTAATTTTAATTGGTCTTTTGTTTAAATGTAGTAGCCCAATCAACTCATACTATTTTCAGGCCAATTCATAAAATCGGCCCACATTTATTCCTAGCCCACATTTTCATCCACTCAGCCCATTCTTTTAAACCCAATACCCAGTCCGCTAATCCAAACCAACCCGACCCGACCCGCTGTTTAAGAAAAGGAACCACTAGGGTTCCATTTCTTCTTGAGCCGCACACCCCTTTCTCTCTGTTCTCCTCTGCTCCCCCACGTTACCTCCACTTCCCTTCTCCCGCCATCCATGCTCCCCTCCGCCCCTCCACTTTCGCCTGTCCCCGCGCCACTGTCACCCCACTCCTTCCTGTTCCCCCACGTCTTCTACCATTTCCACTACCCTTGTTCCCCACGCTTTTCCCTCTCTCGCTTCCTTCAAACAACTATAAAGAAAGGGGAGAGATTGGAAAGAGGAAGGATTTTCGGATTAGTGAAAACCCCCAAGAACCTGGAGATTTTTCATGAAATTCCCCAAGAACTAAGTTCTCAGCCGCACAAAACCCCCTAAAAATTGAGTCCTTTAGCCTGAATTCCACAGAAATTGAAAGCTTGCGTTTTGTCGCTAAAAATCCCTTAAGCAAAAAATTTTAATCTTAGCAGTCTTGTTTACTTCTGGATATTGAGTTTAAAAGTGTTCGAGCGGATATCGAAGCCCTGCCCCACTTCGCTGCACCCGAAGAAGGTAATTCTCCATTCTCTTTTTTTATTTCTGCTGTATTTTCTGCTGCCCTGTGTTATTTAGTTATTGTTCTGTGATTCAAGCGTGTTAGGTAAGCTATTTTAGTTTGATAGATAAGCCTGGGCTGGTTTATTTGTGCGATTAAGCATGTTTAAGTATGATAATATAGTTTGATTTGCTTAAGTATGTGAGCTACACTTCCTTTAGTGGATTTCAGTTTTAACGGTTTAATGCGTGGTCGTGTGTTTATAGGCTAAGTTCGAGTCATGTTTAGCTAGATATGCTTCCGCGTATGGTTAATTCATTTTTATACAGTTTAAACCATGTTCTGTGCAGTTCAGTTTCCTGTTTTAGTTCCAGCATTTTTAGTTATGGTTTATTCGTTGAGTTTCAGCATGAATTAATCTTGTTCCATAGTGGCTCTAGCCGAATCTTGGCCTTTTCCTGCGAAGCACGAATAGTTTATGGATTTTCTTAATACTCCATATAATTTTAAAAAAATGAGTTTAGTTTAAGTGGACAAACTTATTCCAAAGATTATGGGTTGTCGATCAGGTATTCAACAGTATGATCTCATGTTAGCCGCTTAAATGGTTTGCCTCCATGTTTCGTGTTAATGTTTTAAGGTAGTTTGAATTGTTAGTTTCTTGCATATTTCGCCGCTAGTCCTTATCCCATTATGTATGTGATTCAAGTATAGTAGTGTAGTTCAGAGCGGCTTGAACTTTGATCTTTATTTGTTTGAAGTATTAATCTGTCAGCAAGTAGATCTATGTAGTATGTTCTGTGTCTATCGTTAGCCACATTTATCGATTACATACTAATCTTTTTTCTTTTGTTTTTATGCATGACCACCGCGTGCGAGTCCGAGGAACTCATCTTCTTCCGCATTCGATGTTGGGCCAAAGCCCAACGAAACACTCTATCGAGTCAGCCCCATCAGTTGTGTAAAATGATTTTGGGCCGAGGCCCATAACCGGAGCAACAATGCACAACAATTGGCCTGAAATGGGCCGATCCATTTAATTCCTCTCCTCCTCTATTTTATGCTCCGTTGAGCATTTTGCTTTGGTATTGAATGACTAACGCTTTGCCTTGTTTCGTTTTCTTAATATTAGATGAATCCTAGCAGATTAGTGGGGATGATGTTAGTAGTAACGGATAGTTAAATTAAAGGAGAAACCAATAGTTAGTTCCCTAGTTTTAAGTTCTTATGTTAAAATTATTTAAAGTTTTCTTTTATACAAATTATTATATTTTCCCTAAATCTGATTTTAAGTAATATTCTTATATCTTCTTTAAAACCTTAACAACCTTTCCTAGCCCCCTTTTCTTAAAATTCAAAGTACCTTCTTTAGCATTAATTAATTAACCTAAGTTTGACCGGATAACCGTAGTTAAACGGATTCTAAAGGATGCCTAACCCCTTCCCTTTAGGATAATATAGAACCCTTACTCAGAATCACATTGGTTAAGCAGACTATTAACAGAGGTTTAGTTTTAACTTTGCCTTAGTTAACCTCTAGGTGTCCTAATTTACCGTTAAATTAATTAGGTGGCGACTCCTTAAAACAAAGCATATAGGAATCTCCAATATGTTGTACTCCGCTTCAATCAGGTTAAAATGGGGTATAACAGCTTGGCGACTCCGCTGGGGATAATAAAGGTTCTAACCATAACAAACTTAGGTTAATAATTAATTTGTTCGATGTTTGGTTGTTTTCTTTATGTTTACTTTTATTGTTGCCTTGTTTGTTTCTTTTATGTTCTTTTAAATTATTTCTTTATTATGTGAAATTTTCTATGTAATAATATGTTACTACTTTCCTTAAACTGGCATTCCGGTCATATTTCCTCCACTTCTGGAAAAAATTCACACTATCACACGTACACGCGAGGTGTGTTTTGCGCACCCGCAAATTTTCTTCGTAGAATCCAAATTTTAGGAGAGTTGGCATATGCGCGGGGTGCTCGAGTAACGGGGACCGCGTAGCCTTCTCACTCGAGTAGTCCGCTCGGGAACCTTGCGTCTAGCAAGCCAAATCCTAGAAAAACTTAAGATAGAGCTATGCCACCAACTCTATTTAAGTCATGCATGTATAAGCCTTAGGTGGGTCGGTCTTTGGTATCGACTCCACAATTGGGAAACCTACCAAATTGTCGACGGGTTTCAAAACCCAACGACCCTAAGCATATTGTGTGTAACGTGATAATGATAGAAAGATCCAAGCCGATCCATGACATATCGAGTTTGGGAGTCATTTCTTTTTTGTAGGAAGTTTTAACATCCCCAAGTTCTGAACTTTTCAATTACGTCGCTTAAAAAAAAAACTTGTAAATCGAGTCCTTGAATTATCGGAACCAGCAAGTATTTTTGAGTTCGAGTTAGTTGTTGTCATTCGTGAAAGGTAGTTCATCGCCCCGTCGTTGCTCGACAAAAAGGTTATTTGCTTCTTTGCCTTAGTTCAGCTCTTTTTTCTTAGTTCAGTTTGTTTGCGAGTGTGTGTGGATTAGTTTAGTTCTAATTGCTGTTAATATCAACAGAAATCCTTTCCCCTATCCTTTTACAACTGTTAGCCTTTGTAATACGTACATGCCAATTCTGAGATTTTAACTATAAGCTATAAAGCATGAATTCTGCCAAAAAAGAAAAGTAAGAAAAACCGCTTTAATTTTGACTTTGTATGATCGCATCTTTCAAATCTATGCTTCCTTCTGTTTTAACTAGTTGTCTTGAATACTAAGAAGAATTCCTAAATGCCTAGTCAATAGTTAAGTAACTCTCAGACTACATTAATCATTTAAAAAAAAAACTGCTGAGAATATGTCTCAAATATCAAATATGCTTTGACTAACCAGGAAGTTCATAAATACCTTGAACCCTCTATTTGTTGGACTGTTGCTACTGTCTGTTACATTAGGGAGTGATTACACATTTATTTTAAACCTGGAAAATGTTCACTTTTTTAGTTTATGAGATGATCACCTAACCATGAATGAGCCTGCTTTGGTTGTTAATGTGCACCTGGCCTTTATTTCTAATATTACTTATATGCTGATTGGGAAGTTAAAACTGAGGGTTTAAAAATGACTATGATTCTTTTCTCATTATATTTGCATCAAATCAATTATCCACACATGCATCATTCAATTTGTCCCTTCTTAGCTTAGTATGTTGACTCCATTTGGCTTGTGTGAATGTCATACAGTTGTTAGCACTAACATAAACTCATGTGATTTTATTTAGTTTTAAGTGTTTGCCAAGGGTGCTTGACAAGGATAAAATGTGACTTATCTCAAGAAGAAAACATGCATGTATCTCTCTATTCTGTCTAAAGGTGCTAATATGTGCCCCTACATGGTTCAGATGCCATATCTTGATGAGAACTAGGTCTGCCCTTCTAGATATCTACTTTAGAAGAAAATGAGTCAAAATGACATAGGTGTTTTGTATGTTGACTTCAAATAATTTTGAACTTGTAAATGTGGATCTGCATACTTATGAGAACTTGGTCTAAACTTATCTGTTTGTACTCATATGCTGGAGAATGATTTGTGTTAGCATGATAGTTTGATATAATAATTTGTAGAAATTTGGCTGAAGGATCATTTTTATTCAAACTACCTCTCTTTTATTAAAATACATATGATAAGCAGTGAGAATTGAATCTTATGTATACATCTTTAATATGTGGTCGAAAAGTTTCATGAATATGGTGTTGTGATTTCCCTTTCTGTTATATTGGATGATGTTACTAGTCTATCATTAAGTGGTTCCTGTTTCTGTCCCTAGTCCTCCTTCAAAGTAATTGAGCCTGTTGTTTGAAGCTCTGTTGATTGAAACTAAGGAATAGATTAACATCTACATGGGTTGCTGCCACGTTTGAGATTAAGTTGTTGTTTGAAAAGAGAAATAGATGCTACCTTTGGTGTCAATTGAGTTTGCTTTTGAAAAATTAAGTTTTTTTCTAGGGCGAGGGGAATCTGTTGTTACACCCTTGAGTCTTTTGGGATTCATAGCACTGGATATATATTTGATTCAACTGGCTACTAAAGATTGTATGCTATATGGACTCTGAATTCTATTAACTTCAACCATTGATCAAGAACTGTTTTAATAAGTTTACTGCCTGAATGTTCTCTTATATTGTTGATGGTTGAAAGACAAGGCAAATAGATGGATTGGTTTAGCCTCCTTCGAATAGCCAACCATGCCTAAGGTTCTAGAAACCTTTTGAACTTGTGCGACATTGGAATAAGGATGGTAGTTACCCCCTTTGTTTGTCTAAATTTTCTTTAAGTTGGAGTTTTGGTCTATTTATGAGCTGCTAGTTGTTGAAAATGTTTGGCTGATGGTTTCCTGGTTCAGTGGTATAGGATCTATCCTGCTTACCTTGCTTGCAAAGAATTGAGTAAAATGCTTGCCCATAGGTATTTCTTGGCTTTAACATGAGACTAACTTATGCCTGTGAACTAATATAAGGATTGACAAATTTTTTGGTTTGCATAATAAGAAAAACCAGATTCTCAAAAGTAGGTTTTAATATGACTTATGCAATATAAAATGCCTTGTTTCCATCTGATGTTATCTTGTTAAGACCCTTTTTGGTATTTGAATACTTATTCTTCATCCTTCCTTTTCTTTGCGTGACTTGATGAAATCTCCCAATCCCAAATGCTTCCTGATTTGCTGCTGAACCTTGGAAAAATCTGCTATATTTGTGAGCTACTATGTTGCCGTTGATCTGTTCAATTTGGGATATTGGAATCCTAGAAAAGCTCCTGCCATGGGCTGTTTCCTCTGATTGCTGCTATACTTCTTGGTTGAACCACTGTTACTTTTCATATGGCTGTTGCTACCTTGAAATGCCCTTTTGTGGGGCAAACTGTTGCTGCATTCTCGGGTTGAATGCCTGTTGTGTTTTGGGCTGAAAATGCCATTTTCGAGGTTATTGTTGTTGCTCTGCACTTTGGAGACTCTAAATGCTGCACTTGAGGATAAAAATGTTGCTTCCCTGTTGCTATTTGATGTGTTACTTTGCTGCATTTGTTGGGGGGTGAATTGAGTTGTATCCTGGAAATATTTGGAGCAAGAAGTACTGCATTTACTGCAGATATGTGGCTGTAGTTTAGAGCTAATTTGTTATGGTGTTTCGAGAAATAATCAGCCATATTTGAGGCAGATTTGAGGCTTAAATGCCACTGAGCTTTGGGGCCATTTGCTGTCAGGATCTGGGACACTGTTCCATTTGGTATTTGGTGTAGCCTTCACTCTGTTTGTTGGTGCTACATTTGATTTCTGAATTCCTTAGCTTATGTATGTGTGCGTCATCCTGTGCTTCAAAATCTCTAGTTTCCATTGAATATTGACCAAATGAATGAAGTTCTTCTTATCCTTTAATACATAAATTGTTTTGTTAAAAATAAAGGAAATGAATATCATGTTCATCCCCGTTAAAGAAAGCTAAAAAATGATTTGGATATTAAACTTTGTGTGACTGTATATTTCAGCTTTTAAAATGCATACAAATTCTGCTTGGTGTCCTGTTTGTTATCTTCTTTTAGATAGCTGTCGGCATGTTGATAAAGGAAAATGAGGCAGACCCTTTCTTACTCACAAACCACGAGTTGTGTTCAATATGTGATAGATGTTTTCTTGATCTTTCCTTATTAAGAATGTTGACCGAAACTGTTCAAAATCTAGCACTAAGCTTCTGTTTTAAGAATAGAGTGGAATAGTGGGCATCCTGTTTGGGAATTTTATTTTACTTTTCCTAAAAATTATCTCTTGTGTGTTCACCCAAGAAAGTATTTCTAAATCTTGGTTGCTGGTTAGTAATTCCCTTGATTGCATTTTTTCTACTATCCCGGTGGTTGAAATCTAAGGCAAACTTAGGGATTGGTTAAGCCTTTTTCGATAGCCTGCCATGCTTGGGGTTCTAGAAACCTTTTGATCTTGCGCGGCATCGAAAAGATGAAGGTAGTAACCCCCTAATTTTCCTTATTCTTTGGCGGACATAGTTGACCACACTTTGAAAGCTGATGCTATATCTGGCTTAGCGTTGTCACAACTTACACCTTGATGTGCTATCCTGCTCACTGCATTGTGATGCTGTTATGCTTATCCTTTGGGGCAGCTGATATCTGTCTTTTCAAGGCTGTTATTAAGTTTGTTTTTGGAGGCTGTTTGTGGGGGCTGCTGGTTACTTTAATACGAAAATAAATTGGGCTGCACTTTGCTACAAATTATTACCCTTTTGAAGCAAGACATTGCTGTGAATAGCTAATGCCTTTGAGGGTTTGGTCTATTGTGTAAATCTGTATTCTAGGGCACCTTTGACATAGAAATATTCTCATTACTGCCTATTTGCCATCTGGGTTGTTTTATTTGAACAATGTTGTACTGTCTTCGAAACCTCTCGATGCCTTTTAGAAGGACAAACTGCTGCCATTTATTGCACTGCTTTGCTGCTATGTTTCTGGCTTGTTGTGGTTACTTATTCCTGCCTTCAAAGGCACACTACCGCTGCTCTCAAACTCTGGTTGTTTGCTTCTTGTTTGGCTGAATGGTTGCTGCTTGCAAGAGGAAGCTGTTATTGCTTTTGAGTTCTAAAAGTTGCTGCCAATGCTGCAGTTTAAGATGCAGCAACTACCGCATGTTTTTGGTTTGCTAGTGTCACTACATTTTACTGCTTTGTTGAGGTTCAGGGTACTTTATATCAAAGGAGTCAATCCCCCCTTTGTTCTGGTTATTCGCGCACTATCTGAGTGTGTTTAAGTATCCGTTTGAATGTTCTTGATTAATGAGTATGGATGAGACACTGGGAAAACGAAGTGCATACAAAAGTTGATGGAATATGCTTAAGGTATGGTGAACAGTTGCCATCGCGATACGGTTTGGAGGGGTCACAGAAGTGGTTTAACGTAGCTATCACGCTAAGTTTCATCATTGGTTATAGGTTTTTGTGTTTTCTGATTATCTGGTATAGATCCCGCAGAAGCAAATTTTGAACAAATTTTCTTTCATCTATGAAAATCCAAGTACATTAATTTGTATTTTAAGAGTTGTTCATATTGCTGCAACGTTTTCAGATACTTTTCACCTTCAGTATCCCTTTTCTTTCTTAAATTCAAGTAGAGTTGCTTTCAACTCCAACTTGCTTATCAGCCGCAAATAAATAAAAATAAAAAAATAAAAAAATAAAAAAAAATCGTTATTTGAGTTAAAATAATGGAAAACTGAAGTCATATATACAACAATTACAAGTAAAGGTACAATAGATGACTCAACTTGTCTAGTAGTAGTACTAGCTAAAGGGATATTTAAAGTGTAACCCATTGCAGCATTTACCACTTTGTCACTTTGTATTGTTTTACAAAGAAGATTAACATTATTTTATATATTGCGGGAGAGGCTGTACTTCAATTTTTGGTACTTTATCACAGCTAAAGACTTGACAAAGTCTTCAATAGCAAAGTTTAGGCCTTCTTTCTACCAATAATTTAAGTTGTTTAATTTAATTAAAGCTAATTGCTAAAGGCTAAAGACTTGTTTAATTTAAGTTGCAATTGCTAAAGGCTGTATTTTGTAAAACTAAGGAGGAAAAGGATACCAACTGGTTTCCTTAAGGCTAAAGTCGTGTTGGTGTTAACCTGGGGATCAAATGATACCTTGAACCATCTAGTTTTCTTTGATATTGGTATATGTAGTAGCAGGAGGGGCAAATTTATATAAGAGTTGATCTCACGATCTTTTCTTATTTTGGTTTACGGGTGGAATTTTTCTATTAGGATTCTAATTTAATTAAGTTTCGCCTGGGTTGAGAGTGTTTATTGCGATTGGACGTCGTCATGGAAAGACAATTCGGATAAGACATTCTCGCTTTGGGACCATGGTTGTCACTCCCGAGATGTGAGATCAAATGGCGAACATAATGCAATATTTCGGAAGTACGGGAGCAGGGCCTAGCAATGACGAAGCATCATCTTTAGTTCCGCCGTCAACGTTATCTAAGCGCAAAGATTTAGGCCAAGTTTTAGTATTGTTTTACACTATAGCATCTTTTTTGTATTTTAGTTTTTAAGTCTCATCAATGCACTCGCTTTTGTTATTTTTATGAAACTTGGACTTTTTTATTCCCAAACTCAAGTTTCCCAATTAAATGGCTTGGATCCCTCTGTCATAATTTCGAATATGTGGCGTTAGGCCTACCTCTAGCATAAAGAGGTCCCTGCATCTTAGGACGTGTTATTAATGTCTGTGTTATAAATTTTGTAAGTTGTTTGCTCGCTTACTTGCTAAGTGATTTATTTGAATTTATTTGTGATATGCTCGCGCTTGAATTTATTTGCGATTACTTGATGCTAAGAGAATTATTTGAATTTATTTTCTACTTGTTTAGTTTTAATTCTTTAGAGGCTGCCTAGCATTGAACACTGCATTGGCTGCGAATCTGCATTAAGGACGAGATACAATGGCAAAAAGATATGAATCATTCAACATCGGTGTGGGATTGGTGCAAGCGCAGAATGAGGATAGCGAGAAGAATGTAGTACAAAGAAGCGTGTTGGTCAATTTGGGAAATACCTTCAGCCTTCTTCCTAACACAAGTTCAGCTTCCAGCTCAACCCAAAACATTTCCTTCATTATTTCTCCTCACCCAGCTCCTACATATATACCACCAAGATTCTCTATTAAACCAGAAGCTTTGCAAGTCACGTTGATGCCTAATGTTCAAAAGCCTGCACTTGCAGCACCCTTCACAGAAAACCAGCAAAACCAGCTATCGGTATACCCATACAAGAGATTGAGAAATGAAACGAATGCAATCAATTGGGATGACTCGGATAGAGAGCTTCACAATTTAAGGAGAATTGTCGAAGAAGAGATGCGGGCAAGAAATGTCCAAAGTTTAAGATATGAAAGCTTGTGCATGTTTCCAAATGTTGAGTTGCCGCCAAGATTCAAAGTGCCAAAATTCAGCACCTTCAATGGCAGAGGAAATCCTGTTATGCACTTGAAGGACTATTGTAGCAGATTAATGGGAATTGGACAAGATGAAGCCATACGAATGAAATTGTTCATTCAAAGCCTATCAGGGTTAGCATTAGATTAGTACACAGAACAAGATTTTCGCAAATGGTACACATGGGAAGACATGGCCCGCGACTTTGTAGAACATTTCAAATTTAACATCGGGGTTAGTCCAAATCTTTATGACATGCTTGGGATAGAAAGAATGCCACATGAGTCTTTTCAGGAATATGCCATCCGATGGAGATTGGAAGCTTCAAAAATACGCCCTCCATTGCCCGAGAATGAGTTGATTTCAACTTTCATCCAAATGCAAAAGGGCTTATATTATGAAAAGTTGTTATGTGCGCGGTTACGTGACTTTTCTGATCTAATTCAAGTTGGAAAGCAAGTAGAAGCGGGCGTTCGAGCAGGAAGAATTGTTGACACTTCATCAGTACAAGCAACTTTTCAAGCTGAAATCTTCAACAACTTGCAAGGCGAAAAGAGAGAAACCGACTCAGCTGTCAGGCCTACGTATCAGCCGCAATCACGACAGAACCATCAATGTTCGCGTGATCATGTATACCTTCATCAACGAGGCTTTCGATATCAACCCGATCAAACACAGTCTAGCTTACGACAGTCAGAGCACGCAAGACTCCGCACTTTTACTCCTCTTGAAGAGTCATTAACCAACATATTTGAGAGAATGAAAGCCAAAGGATTCCTGAAGCCAAAGAAAGGATGGATCCCTAAAAGCCTACCGCCAGATTTTGATTGGTCCAAGAGTTGTGCTTACCACTCTAATATTCCAGGTCATGACACGGAAAATTGCCCGGCACTTAGGCATAAGATCCAGAACATGATCGAAAAGGATAAGATAAGCGTGCAACAAAATGAATTGTGCGACAATGATGGCCCTCCAGTTGAAAATGCAATTATTGTTACCGGTGATCCATCAAAATTGGCACCGAGACATTTGAAAAGGAAGCGCGGAACTGAGTAAGATAATTGAAAGGATCTACTGTCACTAGTATTCTCCATCCAGTTGCCTCATGATCAACTTTCCTTCTTGTAATTTTGCTAAAACTTTGTATTATGAACTACTTTTGACCTGATTCCTTCGGGATAAGTAGGCAGTCCATTCTTGGACACGGTCTTAATATAGTGGAAAATTCCATTTTTTCCACGAAGCAACACTGGGGCAGCTTTGCAAATGGCCTATCATTATTCGACAAAAGCATGAATCGAAATCTCGAGCAATAATATTAGCGTCACCAGATTGTTGCAATGACATCACCTCAAGAAATGCAGATTCAACGCCAAAGCTTTGGTGTTCAATGCAAGGCAACCATTTTATTTTACACTAACAAATCTTCTTTGAGTAACGCAGGGGCATATTTTAGCTATTTTTGAAGGATATCGCACAGTATCAAGTCGGCAATTACAAGATTCAGATAGGGCAAAGGGCAAAGTCAACTTAATACTAATTAAATTTGAAACTTACAAATTTCTTTGAGTGCAGGAACTTTTTTAGATGCAAATTTTGGCAGGGTAGAAGGTCCCCAAATCTTCGGCATTACATCATGAATATTTGCTGCTGCAAATTACGCACTGCGTCAAACTCATCTCACCGCATACAAATAAAGCATCGCAAAAGCTCATCGCTCCACACTAATTTTAGTAATCATAAATCAAGCACTGCATTTAGGCTAGTCCGCCTTTAATAGGACATTTTAGGCTCGTCCGCCTTTAATAGGACATTTTAGGCTCGTCCGCCTTTAATAGGACATTTTGGGCTTGACCGCCTTTTATATATTGCATGGGCTGTGCACCGCCCCTTTGAAATTTCTGCATAAGGCTGAGCACCGCCTTTTATATGTTGCGTGGGCTGTGCACCAGCCCTTTGAAATTTTAGCATAAGACCGAGCACCGTCTTCTATCTCAATTTTATTCTGCTTTGTAATTTAAACTACGCTTGACCTGATTCCCTTAGTGGGATACATAGGCAGCCTATGTCAGGCTCGGTCTCGTCATTTGCAAAAGCAACATCCTCCTATACCAGAAACTGGGACAAATTTTAAGGGCATCACCGCAAAAGCTCAATATCCTCCTATACCAGAAACTGGGACAATTTTAAGGGCATCACCGCAAAAGCTCAATATCCTCCTATACCAGAAACTGGGACAAATTTTAAGGGCATCACCGCAAAAGCTCAATATCCTCCTATACCAGAAACTGGGACAGTTTTAAGGGGCATCATTGCAAAACGACACCCTCTTATGCGAGTAACTGGGACAATTTTTAAGGGCATCATCGCAAGCGACATCGAGAAACATGAAAGAGAATATGGCCAACAGAGTCATCAGGCAAAAAGAAGACTTGGGAGAAAGGACGCTCGCTTTGTTTCACGGTTCCCAAGTCGCAGAAGCCAAAATATATAATGTTCGCAGCCTTGCAAGGATTGATCTTTATTATAACAATTATGCCTCTCGAGTATCAATAATTTGCGAGATTCGCAACAAATTAATACTTGAGTCTTGCAAATGATTTTTCAAACGTGTCGACGCACAAATATTATTTTCAAATGCTCTCAAATGCACTGCGCATGCACTACTATTTTAAATACCACGCACTGCTGCTTTAAATTCCCCGCACTACATGCACTATTATTTTTAATACCACGCACTGCATATGCACTATTGCTTTAAATTCCCCGCACTGCATGCACTACTATTTTAAATACCACGCACTGCTGCTTTAAATTCCCCGCACTACATGCACTATTATTTTTTATACCACGCACTGCATATGCACTATTGCTTTAAACTCCCCGCACTGCATGCACTACTATTTTAAATACCACGCACTGCATACGCACTACTGTTTTCAAATGCCCCGCACTGCAAAAGCAACCGCACCTGCATTACATTATTACTTTCAAATGCCCTGCAAAGGCACATCATCATTGTTCGCAAAAGCACCACATTTTAGGCCCGTCCGCCTTTAATAGGACATTTTAGGCCCGTCCGCCTTTAATAGGACATTTAGGCTCGTCCGCCTTCAATAGGACACTTTAGGCTCGTCCGCCTTCAATAGGAAAATTTAGGCCCGTCCACCTTTAATAGGACATTTAGGCTCGTCCGCCTTCAATAGGACGTTTTAGGCTAGTCCGCCTTTAATAGGGCATTTTAAGCTCGTTCGCCTTTTATATATTGCCTGGGCCATGCACCGCCTTTCATATGATGCATGGGCCGCGCACCGCCCTTTGCATCGCTTTCTTATATTACCTGGGCCATGCACCGCCCTTTTAAATTTCTGCATAAGGCTGTGCACCACCTTTCATATATTACATGGGCCATGCACCGCCCTTTTAAATTTCTGCGTAAGGCTGTGCACCGCCTTTCATATGATGCATGGGCTGCGCACCGCCCTTTGCATCGCCTTTATATATTGCATGGGCCATGCACCGCCCTTTTAAATTTCTGCATAAGGCTGTGCACCGCCTTTCATATGATGCATGGGCTGCGCACCGCCCTTTGCATCGCTTTCATATATTGCCTGGGCCATGCACCGCCCTTTTAAATTTCTGCATAAGGCTGTGCACCGCCTTTCATATGATGCATGGGTTGCGCACCGCCCTTTGCATCGCTTTCATATATTGCTTGGGCCATGCACCGCCTTTTAAAATTTTCGCATAAGGCTGCGCACCGCCTTTCATAGGATGCATGGGCTGCGCACCGCCCTTTGCATCTCTTTCATATACTGCCTAGGCCATGCACCGCCCTTTTAAAATTTCTGCATAAGGCTGTGCACCGCCTTTCATATGATGCATGGGCCGCGCACCGCCCTTTGCATCGCTTTCATATGTTGCATGGGCTGTGCACCGCCCTTTTAAATTTCTGCATAAGGCTGCGCACCGCCTTTCATATTGCATGGGCTGTGCACCTCCCTTTTATAATTTCTGCATAAGGCTGAGCACCGCCTTTCATATGATGCATGGGCTGCGCACCGCCCTTTGCATCGCTTTCATATGTTTCATGGGCTGTGCACCGCCCTTTGAAATCTCTGCATAAGGCAGCGCACCGCCTTTCATATGTTGCACGGGCTGCGCACCGCCCTGTGAAAATTTCTGCATAAGGCATCGCACCGCACCTGCCTTGCTTATTTATTTTCAAATGCCCCTGCGTATGCTCGCAGCCGCATTGCACCGCACTTGCATCGCTTTACTTCAATATTTATTTTACTGACTATTTTTATCTAGTTTTAAGTTTCGCAGGAGATTTAGCGCAACGTGGAACCGTTTCTTCGGCAGCGAACTGGGGCAATACGTCGGGAAGGATAGGCAGACTTCCCGACAAGGGTCAAAGATCTACCTCGAACACTCGGCTCCCATTTCAAATCTCCCGTTCGCATTCCAGCACACTCAATTTTCAGAGTTCTATCACAATACCCAGTGTCATCATAACTCGACACTGGGACAATATTTTGCAAAGATTCGCACCAATCGTGATTTGCCAGTCATAGGTGTCGTTAGTCATCCCAGAACTACACACGGCCTGATTCTCGTGCAGCCCGAGATATGTAGGCGATTCAGAGACCAGAGTTCGGCCGTAATTTTCTTTACCCTTAGTCCTCCATAATCCTCTAGCCGGGACAAAATAGGCTACTAAGTCAACGTCTTTGCCCGACAACTCTTTTCATCATTACCGGGCAAAGAGGGACAAGTTGTTGATACCCAATTTTGTCCCACCTTTTCTCCAAAATACCTATTTTTCGCTTCTAATATTTTGGAAACTTTTAAGAAATAATTATTCGCATTTTTACTATAATTAGCTTTTATTAATACCGGCATTTCATTATCTTGTCATTATCTTTTACTACCGTCATTACTACCATTATTATTATTACTATTATTATTATTATTATTATTATTATTATTATTATCATCATCATCATCATTTCAGCATTTTTTACCGTCTTACGCACACGCATCGCATTTATCATCGCATAATTAAATAACAACATTTACTTACTGTTGAATTTCAAATATTATTGCATTGCTATTATGACGGCATATAATTTATTATCCGAGTATTAATAATTGCACATTTTATATTAAGTAATTTTAATTGGTCTTTTGTTTAAATGTAGTAGCCCAATCAACTCATACTATTTTCAGGCCAATTCATAAAATTGGCCCACATTTATTCCTAGCCCACATTTTCATCCACTCAGCCCATTCTTTTAAACCCAATACCCAGTCCGCTAATCCAAACCAACCCGACCCGACCCGCTGTTTAAGAAAAGGAACCACTAGGGTTCCATTTCTTCTTGAGCCGCACACCCCTCGCCCCTTTCTCTCTGTTCTCCTCTGCTCCCCCACGTTACCTCCACTTCCCTTCTCCCTCCATCCATGCTCCCCTCCGCCCCTCCACTTTCGCCTGTCCCCGCGCCACTGTCACCCCACTCCTTCCTGTTCCCCCACGTCTTCTGCCATTTCCACTACCCTTGTTCCCTACGTTTTTCCCTCTCTCGCTTCCTTCAAACAACTATAAAGAAAGGGGAGAGATTGGAAAGAGGGAGGATTTTTGGATTAGTGAAAACCCCCAAGAACCTGGAGATTTTTCATGAAATTCCCCAAGAACTAAGTTCTCAGCCGCACAAAACCCCCTAAAAATTGAGTCCTTTAGCCTAAATTCCACAGAAATTGAAAGCTTGCGTTTTGTCGCTAAAAATCCCTTAAGCAAAAATTTTTAATCTTAGCAGTCTTGTTTACTTCTGGATATTGAGTTTAAAAGTGTTCGAGCGGATATCGAAGCCCTGCCCCACTTTGCTGCACCCGAAGAAGGTAATTCTCCATTCCCTTTTTTTATTTCTGCTGTATTTTCTGCTGCCCTGTGTTATTTAGTTATTGTTCTGTGATTCAAGCGTGTTAGGTAAGCTATTTTAGTTTGATAGATAAGCCTGGGCTGGTTTATTTGTGCGATTAAGCATGTTTAAGTATGATAATATAGTTTGGTTTGCTTAAGTATGTGAGCTACACTTCCTTTAGTGGATTTCAGTTTTAACGGTTTAATGCGTGGTCGTGTGTTTATAGGCTATGTTCGAGTCATGTTTAGCTAGATATGCTTCCGCGTATGGTTAATTCATTTTTATACAGTTTAAACCATGTTCTGTGCAGTTCAGTTTCCTGTTTTAGTTCCAGCATTTTTAGTTATGGTTTATTCGTTGAGTTTCAGCATGAATTAATCTTGTTCCATAGTGGCTCTAGCCGAATCTTGGCCTTTTCCTGCGAAGCACGAATAGTTTATGGATTTTCTTAATACTCCATATAAGTTTAAAAAAATGAGTTTAGTTTAAGTGGACAAACTTATTCCAAAGATTATGGGTTGTCGATCAGGTATTCAACAGTATGATCTCATGTTAGCCGCTTAAATGGTTTGCCTCCATGTTTCGTGTTAATGTTTTAAGGTAGTTTGAATTGTTAGTTTCTTGCATATTTCGCCGCTAGTCCTTATCCCATTATGTATGTGATTCAAGTATAGTAGTGTAGTTCAGAGCGGCTTGAACTTTGATCTTTATTTGTTTGAAGTATTAATCTGTCAGCAAGTAGATCTATGTAGTATGTTCTGTGTCTATCGTTAGCCATATTTATCGATTACATACTAATCTTTTTTCTTTTGTTTTTATGCATGACCACCGCGTGCGAGTCCGAGGAACGCATCTTCTTCCGCATTCGATGTTGGGCCAAAGCCCAACGAAACACTCTATCGAGTCAGCCCCATCAGTTGTGTAAAATGATTTTGGGCCGAGGCCCATAACCGGAGCAACAATGCACAACAATTGGCCTGAAATGGGCCGATCCATTTAATTCCTCTCCTCCTCTATTTTATGCTCCGTTGAGCATTTTGCTTTGGTATTGAATGACTAACGCTTTGCCTTGTTTCGTTTTCTTAATATTAGATGAATCCTAGCAGATTAGTGGGGATGATGTTAGTAGTAACGGATAGTTAAATTAAAGGAGAAACCAATAGTTAGTTCCCTAGTTTTAAGTTCTTATGTTAAAATTATTTAAAGTTTTCTTTTATACAAATTATTATATTTTCCCTAAATCTGATTTTAAGTAATATTCTTATATCTTCTTTAAAACCTTAACAACCTTTCCTAGCCCCCTTTTCTTAAAATTCAAAGTACCTTCTTTAGCATTAATTAATTAACCTAAGTTTGACCGGATAACCGTAGTTAAACGGATTCTAAAGGATGCCTAACCCCTTCCCTTTAGGATAATATAGAACCCTTACTCAGAATCACATTGGTTAAGCAGACTATTAACAGAGGTTTAGTTTTAACTTTGCCTTAGTTAACCTCTAGGTGTCCTAATTCACCGTTAAATTAATTAGGTGGCGACTCCTTAAAACAAAGCATAATAGGAATCTCCAATATGTTGTACTCCGCTTCAATCAGGTTAAAATGGGGTATAACAGGTACTGAACGGGAGGACTGAGATTGAGCCGCACTCTGGGACTCACATTCCTCTACTACCGATGGCGGTGCTCTTTCAGCCCACTTTTCTGCCACCGTCTTGCCCTTTTGGGCTGCTGTAGCCTTTCTCTTTACAGGCATTTCTGAAATACACAACACACGATTAAGGGACGAGAATTTCTTATACCATAGCTCTATCGCATGATTCTGATGAAGAAAGAAGGTCATTCATTCCTATAATGTCCGCAGCTTCTTGTTTATAAGTGTGGCGCGCAACACACCCATAACCAAGACTCTACTAGACACGGCTCGTAGACACACCCTAGGACTGAACTGCTCTGATACCACTTTTGTCACGACCCGTCTAGGGGGACGCGACGAGCGCCCGGTGCTAGCCCACCCGGGAACCCCTTAGCTTACACTTAAGCTTACATCTAAGTGAGCCACATAATTAAACACATAATAATACTCATTCATCATGCTAGTTCCATTGGACGACAATGCCTTTATATAATAATTGGCACCTATGCCGTCAACGTACATGAGCCAACAAGGCTATCAAAATGACATACAAAATATAGGCCAACAAGGCCAGACATACCTAACCATATACACGCGACTACGAGTCTCTAAGAAGAATATAACATATCACATGGGCGGGACAGGACCCCGCTATGCCCATAATTATATACATAAAAGAATAAGTACCCAAAAGTTATGGCTCCGAATGAAATGAATCTCTGCTATGTAATCTCCGAGTAAGCAGCAATGGATCAAGCCTGTCTCCCTGTGCACCTGCGGGCATGACGCAGCATGCACAAACAAAAGGACGTCAGTACGAAGAATGTACTGAGTATGTAAAGCATGATCAATATCAATATAGAAGCATAGATAGCAACATAAGAAATAGCATCGAATGGGAGATGGCAATATCATCGTCATATGCACTTGCTTGCCTTTCTTAGGAACTTCCCATTTCTAATACGTGTTTGTGTACATACATCATTATCCGTATTCATAATTGTACCCGTACCATATTTGTGGTCGTATTCGTATACATGCCCCTTATTCACATTCATATACATAGTCATATCATATTCGTATTCATATCATATACATAATCATATCATATACATAGCATTTACATAGCATACCCGACCATGTAGGATCGGTGTTTCATACATACTTGGCCAACCAAGGCTCAAGGTTACTCATACCTGGCCCTACCAAGGCGTCAGGGTTGTCCGTACCATCTGAGACGTGGTGATTTACGGACACAGTTTACGGGCCGTAAACCACTTTACGGTCCGTATTTTGGGTCGTTTTTAACCATTTGATCATTTGGCAGAAAGTTGAAGTTTTGGAAGCCGAAATACGACATGGCAGTTTACGGGCCATATAGCACTTTACGGTCCGTATTTCATTTTACGTGCAACTGGCCAAAATGCAGATCTGCAACTTTCCACATTTTTAGAACCTATAATTATTCATTATGGAGCATAACCTATCTCTTATTGCAATTGCCTTCGGAATCTTACTTAGGGTCGTCAAATGTTATTTCTTACTCATGAAAACATCGGATACTCGTACTCCTCGCGGGTCCATTCAGTTGGACAACAATAGAGGACTTTTCCGAGGTGTAACACCCGGCTGCATACGCTCGATATTACCAATTAGCCATACCTATATATACAAAGAAGTACATAAGTATCATTAACATCATCATCACTATATCTTTCCTTAGAGGACCAACTATCGTAGGATTAGATCAATAATATAATAAGAGTATCAAGACTTGTAAGCTTTAGCACTTCTAGAAATGGAGTCATCATGAAGGACATTATAGATTTCACATTAAGGTATATAACAATGGAATCATGCCTTAAGAAGGAAGGGTTAGCCTTACATACCTTTACGTCTTCTTAACTACTTAATGTTCACCTCCAAAGCTTGAGAAATCTACATTTAAAAGGATTCATACCAAGGTTAAGTCCTAACGACACTCTTAAGTGCAACTAATATAATTCGTAAACTAGCAAAAATTAGGCAGCATTTCCCCTATTTCATCTACTTCTACTAATTTAAAAAACAACTCCCAAACAACAATGACATTATCAACAATACCATAGCTAAGGGGCTTCCTTCAAGTTAAGCATCATCCAATCCCCAAAACTCTTTTTCATGATCATTCATAACAATAGCTACAACAAAACACCATATATACTTACATACAATACTTCCTTAACATCATTAGTATCACCCACATCAAGATTATACTCATAACATGCTAAGAATCACAATTCAAGTTAGCCTATAGCTCACAATATCCTTAAATTCATACTTGAACTCTATTTTCACTTTTTCTTCCTTTACCCACATGGTATAACAATCAAACAACCTTAACCATATGTAACAGATGTGAAATCTTACCTTAATCACTAAAGAACAAGTCTTGAATCAACTTACTCCTCTACAGTGAAGTCTTCGACATCAACACCAAAGGGAAATCTTGAGTTCCACAAACCATAGCAAGCTTCTTAGCACTTGAACCTCTTGATTCTCTTGGATTTTGCTTGGATTAGTTTATAGACCTACAGAGAGGGTTTTGGAGAGCTCAAGGATCTGCTTTGGGGAAACAATGCGGCCAAATGATATAAAACGAAATATATAAAGCGTGACTTAAAATCCTGTCGGGCAATCCTGCGTCCAATTTGATGGACTGTCAAAATTCCTACGGTCCGTCAAAATGCTCCGTCAAACTGCCCAGCCAAACATGGCTAACTGTGAATATTTTACACTGGGTAAATACCATTTGACGGGCTGCAGAAATTTATGCGGTCCGTCAAGCTGATTCGTCAAAATGTTCTGCCCGAACAGTTTGTCTTAAAACACCCATAACTTTTTACTCCGATGTCACATTGACAAACGGTTTGTTGTGTTGGAAACTAGACTCAATGAACTTCAATTTGGACAAAATAAACACACCATAACTCTTAATATTCTAGAAGATACACCTCTCTGAAGTTGGACCAAAATCCTGTCCAAAATTTTACCAGGTTTTCCCAAAGTTCCGACAAACTTAATTTCCTTAATTTTCTTGTTCTCAATTCCTTCCTGTTACACCTTGGAAAATTTCGCGTTACCAAGACTGTAGACGACTTAGTATGAGCTTAAGGGAGAGCAAAGTTAAACAAGGATTAAGGATGAAGATTATATGATCTAAGTATATATATATATATATATATATATATGACATTTGGAGACCGTATGAAGTAAATCAGTTAACACGTTATTTGATTAATAGACCTCGTAACCGTAAGTTTAGATGGGGCCCAAATGTCGAGGTTTTATAATGTTGTTGGTGTGTCTTAAGAAGGGCCCTTAAGCCAAATAAGTGCATAAGCCCTCCAAAAGTTTGATTTAAGGATACATTTTCGGATGATCTAACTTGGAGGGGCCAAAACGCGATTATAGGTTTGGAATTTGGAAACACACAAAATATTAAAGTTGTAGATAATTGAAATAGATTTCCAACCATAGGTCGTGGGCACTCATACCACTTCGGGATCAAGATTTATGACCATTTTAAGATAAAGACTCCAAGCTGCCAAATGGCTTCCGCGGGTCCCACTTGCGAAGGTCGGTGGAACCGACTTATGAGGGGTATAAATACCCCACTAACTCTATTGTTTCAGCATTCCTACATTGTCAATAGTCCTAGAAACTTCCGAACACAAACCCCAAACATTTATAGCCCATTAAATCAAGAAATTAACAAGATTACACCAAACTAGTCCATGAAAGGTGATTGTTCTTGCTTCTACTTGATGTTGTGGTAAGTTTGGTTTTGAAGAAAAACATCGTGTGGGATGTTTTATGGAATATATTGGTATTGATAATATTGTTGTTGATGTTGGTATTATTGTTGTTTTTGTTGGTTGCTGGATTGTGATTTCGGGCTAGGCATATAAACAGGGGAGATGCTGCCCGAATTTTGGCAGATTCTAAAGGAGTTTGGTTTAAGGACTTGAGATAGGCATATGACGTTAAGTCTAACGGTAGTATAATTTCTCTTGATTGTAGATTTGCAAGTTCGGGAGAATAAGCGTTAATTCGTAGGAGATCAATCGGGTATGTTAAGGCTCGTCCCTTTCTTTCAAAGGCATGATTCTTATGTTATGATCTCGTACCTGTTTCCATAACCACCTTGTTTCCAAGAGCTAGAAGTTTATGACTCTTAAAGCTTCTTATGATGTTAAAGATGAGAATGTTTTTATGAGGATTACGATGATGATGATTTTATGTTTAAAAGTTTCAAGTTATGATTTCAACGATGATATGAAGATGTTGAGCTACTTCATGATTTTCTCGATTCTATTCATTGTTGTTGATCTCATTGTTACAGCTCAGAAAATTTCATGTCGTCGTATGGTAGGTAGACTAACGCAGGATAAGAAGTATATGATGTTTCTACATGTAAGAAGTAGTACTTAACAGTTCTAATTAAGATTCCAAAGACATTTGAGGCAAGAGAAGAAAGTTCGCTGAAAAATGTCAAGCATAAGTCGTGTTTTGAAAAAGGGTTTGCAGAGTACCGAGGTAATGTTGATGTAATAGTGTCTTGAGAAAAATTTATAACGGTCCTTAGGTTGTTAATGAAGTGCTAAGAAGGTTCCATAAGGATTGGAGGTCAAACGAAGCGGCGAGAACAATATCGAAGAAGAGGTGGATTATACGACCATTTATACGGTCCGTATAACCATTACAGTGAAGGTCCATCACTGATGGAGTTATAAGGTCGATTATACAGACAGTATAAAATTATAAGGACTGTATAATGGTCCGTATAATTCCCGACGGGCAGATTTTTTAATTTTATATAAGGAGACCTCAAATTCATTCTTTTCATTTCCCACTTCTCTCCAACACTCTCAAAACCTCTAGAACCTTCTCCACACTTCACTTACACATATCCAAGGAAAATCAAATATCAAACACCAAAAAGTAGTAGAACCAAGTGCAAGAATGCTAGCTAGGGTTGATGGAAGCAAGAAATCTCTTTGGAATTGAAGCTAGGGTTTTCTTTAAGTGAAGCATTTCCATCTAAAACCTGTTCCTACACAATCAAAGGTGAGTTTTATGATCATTTCATGTTGTTAAGAATATTGAATGGTTGAAAGACTTAGATTATGGAAGAAGGTCGAATATAGAGCTCAGATATGGAAATACTGATATTTTTGAATGGTAACTTGACTTGAATCATAATTCTTGAGATGATATGAGTATAATCTTGTTATAAATGATACTAAGAATATTGGAGAAGCATTATATGGGAATGAATGTGGTGTTTTATTATGGACATGGTTATGGATGACCTTGAGAGGAAATTTGGAGAATTGAATATTGTCGAACTTGTCGAAATTATTGATTATGATATTATGAATGTTTTTATTGATGGTTGGGAGTTGTTATATCATATGGAGAAAGTTGTAGGAACAAAGGAAATGCTTCCCAATTTTTGTTAGCCTTTTAGTCGCTTTAGTCCAGATTTAAGCATGTTCTCTATGAGCTAATTTTGTACGGATTCTCTTGAATGTAGAATCGCGAGCTTGGAAGGAGAACTCTTAGTCATTAAGAAGACATAAAGGTATGTGAGGCTAGTCCCCTTCTTTCAAAGGCATGACTCTTATATTGTGATTTCTTCTCAATATTCCCATGATCCTCTTACACTCTAAAAGAGGAAAATTAATGATTTTTAAGAGCTTCTTATGAAATAGAGATGAGATATGTTCCATCATAATGATTCTATGATGAGTTCGATATTCTTACTTTTACGGTTTCATGAATTTTGCTTCTTGTTATTAGTATCACCTCATGTTTTTAGCTCTTTCAAGGTGAGACATGACGATCATGATTATTCCATAACATAATCGGAGGTTTCCGACCTTACGTCACTCATATAGATTGATAGCTTTTATTTGAGCTCCTATGCATGCATTGGTTTATGTATATGTAAGATTACACCGCTCCTATACGGCCGGGCAGCACCGCTAAGGCGGGCGAATTAAAGATGATTACATTGTGTCTACATGGCACGGGCAGCACCACTAGTGGGCGGCGTGAGATGACTATCCCGAACGCAGGATACCCGGACGCGAGCTAGTGATGATATATGACTCAGAAATCTTACTCATATCTGTGTATATGTGTTATAATTTGGTTTTAAAGGTAAAAGTGAGCATACATGATTCCGCCTCAAGAGGAAAGCAGTTACAGTTATCTTTTCTTCTCATGCTTTCTATATTTCCTTATTATGTTACCATATATGCCTTACATACTCAGTACATTGTTCGTACTGACGTCCTTTTCTTTATGGATGCTGTGCTCATGACCACAGGTAGACAGGGAGACGGTGCAATGCTTAGGAGCTTACTCAACAGTTGTACAGGAGCACTCCATTACTCCGGAGGTGCAACCTATTGGTGTATTACTTTATGTACATATTTAGGGCATTGGGGGGGGGGGGGGGGGGTCCTGTCCCGTCCTTATGACTCCAGTACTCTGATTAGAGGCTCGTAGATACTTATGTGCGGTTAGTAGATGTCTCATGATTACTACATTGTATATGCGTATATCATTTTGATAGCCTCGCAGGCTTATGTGCACAAAGATAGATGTATTTTGGAAATGATAATGATGGTATTATGACAAGTTCCGTGTTAGGGAGTAACGTATATTTAGGAAGAGTTTGATGACAAGTATGATGGGTGGTGCTCGGTAGGGGAGCTCCGAGTACATGTCATGGCCCTTAGTTGGGTCGTGACACTCGCCTTATGAATTGTTCCTTCGAGGTGAGATATAGTGATAATGGTTGTTCCATAATACGAATCGGAGGTTACCGACCTTACTTCACTCCGATAAAGTTGTAGCTTTCATATGAGCTTTCTTGCATAGTAGTTACATTATGTATATGAACATGGTAAATATAGATCGGGCCGTACGTTCCTCGGCACTAACATATATGGATCGGGCTGTACGTTCCTCGACACTAACATATGATGATTATGGATCGGGCCGTACGTTCCACAGCAGTAACATTTATTGATCGGGTTGCATATTCCGCAACACTAATATTTATATTATATGTGTATATATATATATATATATATATATAGGTGCTTGTGTACATATGATTTTAAGATGTACAAGTTATCTCTCCTATTCCATGTTACCTTTCACATCTTTATATGTTGTTATTTATACCTTATATACTCAGTACATTATTCGTACTGACCCTCTTTCTTCGGGGGGCTGCGTTTCATGCAACGCAAGTGGATACAGATGAGTAGAAGACATTGTCTATAGGATGTTCCCAGACTATCAACTAGATTGGTGAGCTCTATCTCAGTTCGGAGTGTTGCCGAGTCAGAGTACTTATGTTATGGTATCTCGTGTATGTTAGAGATTTTTGCATACAGTGTCCTGTGGATAGTGCGTCGAGATGTCGACAGTTGTGTAAAGCGACCATATAGGTCGATGTGTTTTTATGCTTTATTTTTTTTAAAAGATTTTATTGTGACTAAAGGTTTTCTTTGAATTAACGATAAGGGAGAAGTCCCTGATTTGACGAAAGAGTGTTATTGAAAAGTTTTTTTTTACCTGACGAAAGCATCATTTCGTAGATTAAAGGTTCACAAAGAGTTGTGACTCCTGGATGGAATAGTAGTATGGCGCTCAGCCGAGTAGGGTCTTGGGTGTCAGTCGCGGCCCTCCGGTTTGGGTCGTGACAAAAGTGGTATCAGAGCAGTTCGTCCTAGGTGTTTTTTGCAAAGTTGTGTCCAGTAGAGTCTTTTTTATGGTGTGTTGGGCGCCACATTTATAAACAGGAGGCTACAGAGAATTTAGGATGGTTACCCTTATTTCATATCTAAGATCGTGCAATAAGAGTCAAGTCATAGGAAATGAAATTCCTTGCACTAACCCTTGATTTCAACGGAAGAATGGTACTGACAAAGGAAGTGAATGATGATATTGGGATTACAGGGACAATAGAAGTTGAAGGAATCAGCACAGAGGTAAGTATTAGTAAAAAGGATTATAAGTTAGATATGGTAAGGATGTTGCAAGTATGATTGAAATGTATAGCTAATGAATGGAAGAGGAGGTTACTAGGAAAGTACAAAAAGACGATTGATAAAGGTTCGGGTATATTCTGAGTTGTGACGCAAGAGGTAAGTTTCGTCCTCTTTGCATTTCTGTTCTATATTGAGAGCCCTGTATGGCTAAGATGTGCTAAGTATGCATATAATTAACTCTGGGAGGCACTGTATTTATTCTCTAGGCTACGTGCAGGTCTTGGATAGTAAGAAATATAAGGGATACTCTGCTTAAATTTTCCTAAAATTTAAGGACAAGGACCAAAGAAGGACAAGGACCAAATATTTAGGAGATCACAAAGATTATACGTCTATGATTGCTACAGATTGATTTATGGGAAAGTATGGGACAAGATTATATGGAATGATAAGATGAAGATGACACTACAAGTGGACATTGGGCATTAGTCATTGGAATAAAAGGTACTATTCCGGCTGGACAGATAGTTGTGTACATTATTTCGAGTATCCCTAGGGCTTAGTATAGGCAAGATTTGGGATTTAAAGTAGTATTTTTTAGTAATGACAAGTAGGGAACTTGAAGGATTCGTAAGTGAAAGAACAAAAGCGATGACGAAAGGATGATTATGGGATGAAATTTCGATCGAGAATGGCAATGGAATACAACACCATAAGGTAAAGCCTTTAAGGGGGAAGCGAGTAAGCTTGTGTACGAACACAAGGACTGAAATAATATGTGGTAGATGTTGTATTGAGAATGGATTATAGAGATAGTTCGAAGTAAGAATTGTTGTGGAAATAAGATTAACAAAATCTGAAGGCAAGTCAGCAAATGAATAGAGTAACTAAAGAGTGTCTTTTGAGACTGGACTGAAAATAATTCGTGGGGAAGAAAAGAAATTGAACGATATTCTAGTGGGGAACTTAATGTCCATAAATTGGGAAGGATATGACAAGTAAATAGAGAGGAATGCAAGGGAGTTTTAAGATGGTCTTGAAGTGCATGAAGAATGGTTTATGAGGAAGATGATTAGTAGTCAGAAGGATTAAAATGGATTACATTCGAGGTTTTGTAGGAACAAGGTCTATTGGGGGATTCAGGGAAAGTCGACAAATGAGTTCTGCTATGGCTTAACATAAAGAGAAGGTTTTCACGACTAACTCAAAAGAAATGATTTATAGAAAGGATTATGGAATTGATTATATGTTAAGGTTGAGTTAAAGAATGTCATAAAGATATGGGCTGTTCCTGTTATACTTTAGGATGCTGGAGATATTAAGATGATTCTATATAAGATAGATTAGTGAATTGGGGTTACTTAGTTCCTACAGATTGAGAGTTGTCGGTAAAATGAAGTATAGTCAGAACTTATGTTTTCCATTGATGCAGCGATGATTACATTGAGCAGAGCTACGACTAGTTAGAGAGTTAACACAATTGCAGAGCGAGGGTTACGAGAGTATCAAGAGGCAAGTTATGAGATTTAAAGGCCAGTAAGGTAAAAATGAGGAAGATATGAGCTATTGGAGTACATGAGGTCATAATTGGTTCAGACCTCAGTTAAGAGGCCAAAAGCACCGTAGTTCGGTATCCAGGTATGTTAGTGATTTCTTCAGAAGCATGTTTTCTGACTTATGAGTTTCAAGAGCAAAGAGATTAGCTACGAGAGTAGAGAAAGGTTTGTGAACCTATGATGTTAGTAAATTCAGTAGAAGGCTAGGAAGGAGCGAGTAAATAACCAATGGAGACCTGTTATGGCGATGGTACGATTAAATGCGATATGTTAACGGGAAGAATGATTCGATAAGGGGATGTACCAGAGAATAGGATCAGGGACATAGTACAAGACTAGTTTAAACATTCGAGGATGAATGTTTCTAAGGGGGGAAGGATGTCACACCCCGGAAAATTTCGCGTTATCAAGACTGTAGACGGCTTAGTATGAGCTCAAGGGAGAGCAAAGTTATTCAAGGATTAGGGATAAAGATTATATGATCTGAGTATAAGAATATATATATATAAATTAGTTAACACGTTATATGATGAATAACCCTCGTAACCGTAAGTTAAGGTGGGGAACAAATGTCGAGGTTTTATAAAGGACATATGAAAAGTGATATGAGTAGTACATGGGAAGTTGAGCAAGTCTTAAGAAGGACCCTTAAGCCAAATATGTGCATAAGCCCTCCAAAAGGATGATTTAACGATACGTTTTCGGATGATCTGACTTGGAGGGGTCAAAACGCTATTATAAGTTTGGAATTTGGAAACACACCAAAAATTAAAGTTGTGGATAATTGAAAGATCTTTCCAACCATAGGTCGTGGGCCTCATAAGATATCGGTATCAAGAGTTATGGTCATTTTAAGATAAAGACTCCAGGCTGCTAAATGGCTTCCGCAGGTCCCACTTGAGAAGGTCGGTGGAACCGACATATGAGGGGTACAAATAACCCCATTAACTCCATTTTTTCAGCATTCTTACATTCTCAATAGTCCTAGAAACTTCCGAACACAAACCCCAAACATTTATAGCCCATTAAATCAAGAAATTAACAAGATTACACCAAACTAGTCCATGAAAGGTGATTGTTCTTGCTTCTACTTGATGTTGTGGTAAGTTTGGTTTTGAAGAAAGTTTGTGTGGCTGAATTTATTCAAGTATAAGGTATGTTCTTCATCCTATCTCTTATGTTGAGTTGATTTGAAGGTTTGGAAAGTCTTAAAAGTGAAAATATTTATGGAGGAAAGGTCATAAAGTGTCGTGTTGTAGTTGTTGTGTTTATGGACTATTTTGAGCATGTTGTGGCCATGTGGCAGGGATGATTTACATGTATAGAGATGGTATCTAATGTTGTTGGTGTGTTGATGAGATTATGCTCCTTGATTGGGAAGAAAGGAAGTGTATATTGTCGTTGTATATTGAAAAACATCGTGTGGGATGTTTTATGGAATATATTGGTATTGATAATATTGTTGTTGATGTTGGTATTGTTGTCATTTTGTTTGGTTGCTGGATTGTGATTTCGGGCTAGGCATATAATTAGGGGAGATGCTGCCCGAATTTTGGCAAATTCTAAAGGAGTTTGGTTTAAAGAATTGAGATAGGCATATGACGATAGGTCTAACAGTAGTATAATTTCTCTTGAGTGTGGATTTGCAAGTTCGGGAGAATAAGCGTTAATTCATAGGAGATCAATCAGGTATGTTAAGGTTCGTCCCTTTCTTTCAAAGGCATGATTCTTATGTTATGATCTCGTACCTGTTTCCATAACCACCTTGTTTCCAAGAGTTAGAAGTTTATGACTCTTAAAGCTTCTTATGATGTTAAAAATGAGAATGTTTTTATAAGGATTACGATGATGATGATTTTATGTTTAAAAGTTTCAAGTTATGATTTCAACGATGATATGAAGATGTTGAGCTACTTCATGATTTTCTTGATTCGATTCATTGTTGCAGATCTCACCTTATGAATTGTCCTTCGAGGTGAGATATAGCGATAATGGTTGTTCCATAATATGAATCAGAGGTTACCGACCTTACTTCACTCCAATAAAGTTGTAGCTTTCATATTAGCTTTCTTGCATACTATTTACATTATGTATATGAACATGGTATATATGGATCGGGCCATACGTTCCTCGACACTAACTTATATGGATCGGGCCGTACGTTTCTCGGCACTACCTTATATGGATCGGGCCGTACGTACCTCGGCACTAACTTATATGGATCGGGCCGTATGTTCCTCGGCACTAACTTATATGGATCAGGCCGTACGTTCCTCGTCACTAACATATGATGATTATGGATCGGGCTATACGTTCCACAACACTAACATTTATGGATCGGGTTGCACGTTTCGTAACACTAATATTTATATTATATGTGTATATATATATATATATATATATATATATATATATATAGGTGCTTGTGTACATATGATTTTAAGATGTACAAGTTATCCCTCCTATTCCATGTTACCTTTCACATCTTTATATGTTGTTATTTATGCCTTACATACTCAGTACATTATTCACACTGACCCCCTTTCTTCGGTGGGCTACGTTTCATGCCACACAGGTGAATACAGATGAGTAGAAGACATTGTCTATAGGATGTTCCCAGGCTATCAACTAGATTGGTGAGCTCCATCTCAGTTCGGAGTGTTGCCGAGTCAGAGTACTTATGTTATGGTATCTCGTGTATGTTTTTTTACAGATAGTCTCTTGTGGATAGTGCGTCAAGATGTCGACAGTTGTGTAAAGCGACCATATAGGTCGATGTGCTTTTATGCTTTATTTTTTTAAAAAGCTTTTATTGTGACTAAAGGTTTTCTATGAATTAACGATTAGGGAGAAGTCCCTGATTTGACGAAAGAGTGTTATTGAAAAGTTTTTTTTACCTGACGAAAGCGTCATTTCGTAGATTAAAGGTTCACAAAGAGTTGTGACTCCTGGATGGAATAGTAGTATGGCGCTCAGCCGAGTAGGGTCTTGGGTGTCAGTCGCGGCCCTCCGGTTTGAGTCGTGACACTTCTATAGCTTATTTCATGAACTTAAACCCTCAAAACCGGATAGGAACATATAATCTCATATATCCTTGAAGATAACTCCAGTTTTCACGATTAGGACAACCAACACCTAACGAAGTTCAACTTACAAACTACGAGGTGTAACATCTTTTGCGTCATAAGAAACTTTAAGAATCATGAATCTCTAGCTTGTGGGAATAAGGACATCATGAAAAATATGTATGAGTTCACAAGAAAGGAGTCATCATTGTCATCATGGTCATCATAGAAAACATCTTGTCTTTAACATCATAAAAGCCTTGAGGACCAGGAACTTTTAGCTTTTTGGGAACAAGAATGTTATGGAAGACATGTATGGAGTCATAACATAGGAATCATGCCTTGAGAAAGAAAGGGACTAAGCCGTAACATACCTTTTTGTCTCCTACTACTTACGCTTATCCTTTCGAACTCGCAAATCTACATTTGAGAGAATTCATACTATCGTTAGACTTATCGTCATATAATTATATTAAGCTTTCAAATTAAACTACTTCATATCCTGCCAAAAATCGGGTAGCATCTCCCCCGTTTATATTCCTAGCCCGAAATCACAATCCAACAACCAATAACAACAATACCATCATCAACAACAACATTATCAATACCAATATGCTCCATAAAACATCCCTTACGATGTTTTCCAAATTTCTCAACTAACCAACTCGTTATATGATTATTTAATAACTTTACCTCCGTAAATAAACCTAAATCAATATCAATAAAGGAAGATTCATACCTTACTTCCGCTAGAACCACAATATCTTCTCTTTCCACCTTGAGTTCAAGCCTAGACTTGTCGCAATACGATTTTATAATCGCAACTATCCGCTATCCGAACCTAAATCCAGGGATTACACTTGATTTGGGGTTAAAATTTGATGTTTGGAAGTTGGGGGAATTTTCCAGAAGTTTGGAGGAGGTTTGGAGTGTTTTGGATGAAGAAAGAAGGGGTAAGACCCCTTATATAATGTTCCAAAGTCTGCCTAGACCGAATAAAAAATTGCTCAGCGCGACCGCGCTACTTTATGGCGTGTTCGTGCTGAGTTGCTGGGTTCTCCTTTGCTCATTCGCGCCACCTTCTGGGGCATTCACGCAGGATTAATTCCCTTCTCTGACAACCCATCTTAAAATGCTTATAACGCTTGATTCCGATGTCGGATCGATGCGTGGTTTGCGGAAACTAGATTTCCCGAACTTTATTCTAGGCTTTTGTTTCACTCCAAAAATACTAATATACTGAAAGATTTTATTTCTCCAATTTATACCAAAATTATCGTACCAAATCTTACCCAACTTTTCTCCAGAGTTCCGAAATCTCAATCTCCTTGATTCACTTGTTCTCCAACCCTTCCATGACCTGTTACATGAGCTTAAACCCTCATAATCATAAGACGAGCGCATATGACCTCATATCTCCTCGACAATAACTCCAGTGTCCACAATTGGACAGCTAACACCCAGCGAATCTCAACGTACAAAATCCACGAGGTGTAACATTCCTCCCCCCTTAGGAACATTCTTCCTCGAATGTTAAGTTCTTAGGGATTTCTACGAAAATTTTGCCAGAGTTTCTCCTGTAATGGTACCACTACCATCCTGTCACAACAACCCAAAATATACCATGCCTCACAGGGCTACAACATCAATACTCATATTGGCCACACACGACCAAGAAATCATTTAAAGAAGCATCACATGCCTGAGAGTGATGATGTCTCTGTCTGGAGCTATTCTGGAGGTGGAAATAGATGCGGATACCTGGACTTCATATCCTCTTCTGCTTCCCAAGTCATTTCCTTCGTGTTATTATTTCTCCACAAGACTTTAACTGAAGCTACATCTTTGATTCTAAGTCTTCGAACTTGCCTATCTAGAATGGAAATGGGTACTTCTTCATAGGACAATTTTTCAGTAACTTGGACATCATCTACAGGCACAATTTTGGAAGGATCTCCCACACATTTCCGAAGCATTGACACATGAAACACTAGGTGTACTGACTCTAACTCTAAAGGAAAGTCCAACTCGTAGGCTACTTGGCCTACCTTGCGTACAATCTTGTAAGGCCCAATATACCGGGGACTAAGCTTCCCTTTCTTGCCAAATCTCATTACACCTTTCATCGGCGACACTTTCAAGAATACCCAATCATTAACTTTGAATTCCAGATCTCGTCGATGATTGTCCGCGTAAGATTTCTGACAACTTTGGGCTGTTAGAAACCGATCTTGGATAAGCTTGATCTTCTCCACTGCTTGCTAGATCAAGTATGGGCCTACTAACTTTGCCTCCCCTACTTCGAACCATCCAATACGTGATCTACATTTCCTTCCATATAGAACTTCATATGGGGCCATCTGAATACTGGAGTGATAGCTATTGTTGTACGCAAATTCAATAAGCGGCAAATGATCATCCCAATTTGCTCCAAAATCTAGCACACATGCTCTCAGCATATCTTCAGGGGTTTGGATAGTGCGCTCAGCCTGTCCTTCAGTTTGTGGATGGAACGTTGTACTAAGTCTCACTTGTTTTTCCAAACCTTCTTGGAAGGATCTCCAAAAATTAGCTGTAAATTGTGCTCTTCTATCAGTAATAATGGATGCTGAAACACCGTGAAGTCATACTATCTCTTTGATACACAACTTTTCATAATCTTCTGCTGAGTACGTAGTTCTGACTGGCAGGAAATGAGCTGATTTTATGAGTCTATCCACAACCACCCATATAGAATCATTCTTACACCGGCAACGAGGCAAGCCTGTAACGAAATCCATATTAATCGCTTCCCATTTCCAAGTCAGAATCTCTATAGCTTGCAGTAATCCCCCAGGCTTTTGATGCTCAATTTTCACCTGTTGACAATTAGCATATTAAGCTACGAACTCCGCTATATCTTTCTTCATTCCATCCCACCAATATAAAGATTTAAGATCATGATACATCTTTGTCGCTCCTGGGTGGACAGAATAACGAGAATGATGGGCTTCCTCTAGGATCTGTCGACGTAATCCTGCAATATTCGATACACATAATCTGCCTTGATGCTTGAGAACTCTATCCGCAGGAACTTCAAATGGTGGCTTCTCCTTTTGAGGAAGAACATCTCTATAATGGACTAACACGGGGTCCTATATTGGCGCTTCTTTACCTCCTCTACTAAAGATGACACCGTTGGGTTCTGGACAGTAACTTGCGTACTGCTCGAGTCTATTAAGCGAACTCCTAGGTTGGCTAGCTGTAGAAGCTTACGGACTAACTCCTTTTTCTCTGGCCAGACATCACACAAATTGCCCATATATTTGCGGCTAAGAGCATCGGCTACCACATTCGCCTTTCCAAGATGATATAAGATACTCACATCGTCGTCTTTCAATAGCTCCAACCACCGCTTTTGCCGCAAATTCAATTCCTTTTGCTTTGAAATATATTGGAGACTCTTATGATCCGTATAAATGTCCACATGAACGCCATACAAATAGTGTCTCCACATCTTTAGTGCATGGATAACCGCAACCAACTCTAGGTCATGAGTTGGGTAGTTTTTCTCATGTTTCCGCAATTGTCTTGAAGCATAGGCAATAACTTTTCCATGTTGCATCAACACACAACCTAGCCCAACAGCTGAAGCATCACAATAAATACATAGCCCTCTGATCCCTCTGGAAGTGTTAGGACTGGGGCCGAAGTCAATCTATCCTTCAACTCCTGAAAGCTGTGTTCGCACGCGTCAGTCCATTGGAATTTGTCGATTTCTGAGTCAGCTTCATCAATGGTGCCAAAATAGAAGAAAATCCTTCCACGAATCTTCTATAGTAATCGGCCAACCCCAATAAACTATGGACCTCCGTGGCCGTTGTAGGCCTCGGCCAATTCTTCACAGCTTCAATCTTCTGGGTATCTACTCGAATACCGTCGGCCGAAATAATATGCCCCAGAAAAGTTACAGAATTCAGCCAAAATTCACATTTTGAAAATTTGGCATATAACTCTCGAGCCTAAAGAATTCCCAGAACAGTAGATAGGTGTCCTGCATGCTCTGCCTTCGTTCGAGAATATAGCAAAATATCATCGATGAACACACTCACGAGAAAATCTAGGAAAGGCCTGAATACATTATTCATCAAATTCATGAATACCGCTGGGGCGTTAGTCAATCCAAATGACATTAGTCGAAAATCATAATGGCCATATCTAGTTCTAAAAGCTGTCTTTGGGATGTCCTCTTCTTTAACCCTCACTTGATGATATCCCGATCTTAGATCTATTTTTTAGAACCATTTGGCACCTTGCGGTTGATCGAATAAATCACCGATCCTTGGAAGTGGGTATTTATTCTTTATGGTCACCTTGTTCAATTGTCTGTAGTCAATACACATATGCAAGGAACCATCTTTCTTCCTTACAAACAACATCGGCGCTCCCTATGGCGATGAACTAGGCCTAATAAAGCCTTTTTCAAGCAGATCTTTCAATTGCGCCTTTAACTCCTTTAATTTGGCAGGGGCCATTCGATAGGAGGGAATAGATATAGGCTTAGTATCTGGAAACACATCAATGATAAACTCAATCTCCCAATCCGGTGGAAGACCTGGAAGCTCATCCAGAAACACATCTGAAAATTCATTCACTACGGGGACAAATGGGAGAGTTGGCGGTTTTTGCTTCTGTATTTTGGACCCGGACTAAATGATAAATATAGCCCTTAGCAATTATCTCCCTCTCGGCGACGCTATATTACCTTTCCATTCTAAGACTGGTTCTCCCGGAAACTGAAATCGAACCATTTTTGTTCTACAATCCACATTAGCGTAACAGGAGGCCAGCCAATCCATACCCATAATAACGTCAAAATCTAACATTTCCAAGTCATGTAAATCAGCCATAGTATGGAAATTGCAGACTACAACCACACAGTTCCTATATACCCGTTTAGCTACCACTGGGTCCCCTACAGGTGTGGATACCTCAAAAGGTTTGATTGGCTCAGGTTTCACCCCAATACAGTTGGCAATATAAGGAGTAATATATGACAAAGTAAAACTCGGATCAATCAATGCATACACATCATGAGAGGATACTGAAGATATACCTGTAACCACGTCAGGGGGGGACTCAAGAACCTGTCGTCCCGCCAGTGCGTATATACGGTTCTGAGGGCCGCTTGAACTGGATACTCCTCCTCTGCCTCTGCCATGGCCTACTGGAGTCTGGGAAGTCTACCCAGAAGGGAGCACAGACGATGAAGAGCCAACTGCATACCCCGTTGGTTGAGCCACACCTCCACATCCTCCTAAAGGACAGTCTCGCATCATATGACCAACCCGCCCGTAAGCATAACAAACATCTGAACCTTGGCGACACTGGCCCAAATGCGGCCTGCCACATTGATTACACCGTGGTAAGGGCGGCCTCATCTGACTGGATTCAAATCTATACTGGGAGCCTAAAATCCTTTAGCTTTGACCCTGTCCAGAATAAATAAGATGATTAAATCTTTTGTCCGCGAACCGAGGAGGTGCACTGGCCGCCGATTGGCCTGAATAATTGGAATATTGCTACCTTTGACTCACTCTAAACTCACTAGTGGCACGGAAGGCCTTGCCCTCTAACTGTGTCTTTTGTCAAAATCACGCTCGCCCCTTTGCGACTGCTGCTATTCCTCCAAATTTTGAGCATGGGCTTGGATACGAGCAATATCCATCCCGTCCTGGAGCGAGGCCGTCAAGTACTCCTTAATCAAATGTGGCCCCAACGAGCTCATAAATCGATGTACTCGGTCTCCCATATCGGCTACCATGGCTGGGGCATACCAAGCTAAAGAATCAAAGCAGAGACTTTATTCCCGAGGCGCTCATATTCCCTTACCTGAGATTCAAGAACTTGTCAGCTCAGGCCCATTGAACCTCTGGTGGTAAGTAATGTTGCAAAAAGGCATCCACGAACTCTTGCCATACTAGAGGAGGTGTATCTGCCCTTCGCGAAGACATCCATGTGTTGTACCAGTGGACGGCCACATCCCGCAGTCTATAAGAAGCCAGTTCAACTGGCTCAATATCAGAAGCATGTATTATTCTCAACATCCTCTGCATCTCATCTATAAAGCCCTGCGGGTCTTCATCCGGCTTTGACCCATAAAATTTTGGAGGGTTCAGACTAATAAAATCCAGGGCTCTGGTACTGACCTCTCTATCACCTTGGCCCACAACTTGTCGCTGAGCCTGAGCGGCAATTAACCAGGTCAGCAACTGAATAGCCTCAGGCATCTACTGGCTTGGGGCACCTGGCGGAGGGACTGGGGGTACTAGAGCTGGAGCTGAAGCCCCTTTATCCTTCTCTGGTAGGGGTGGAGTAGGAGAGGTCTGAGATGGAACCTCGTTATGAGACTCACCCTCCTCTACCTCTGTCGGTGGCTCCCATTCAGTTCTTCTTTCGGCCATCGTCTTGCCCTTCTGGGCTACTGTAGCTTTCCTCTTCACAGACATTACTGAAATCATAACACACGATTAAGAAAAAGGGAAACCTAATAACATGGCTCTATCGCACGATCTAAGATAAGAAAGAAGGTCATTTATTCCTAAATACCTTGCAGCCTCCTGCTTATAAGTGTGGCGCACTTCACACCCATAAACAGGACTGTACCGGACACGGCTCGTAGATATACCCTAGGACGAACTGCTCTGATACCACCTTTTTCACGATCCAGCCGGAGGACCATGACGGGTACCTGGTAGTAGCCTACCAAGCACCTCTAGTCTAACATTCCATAACCATTTCTAAGTGGGCTATATAGACAGCTCATGAATATCATACTTAGTCCAACCATCAACAACAGTGTTCATAAGCATAAGACAACGAGACTACCGAAATATTATACAGCAATAAGAACTAAAGAAGCTATTGAACATCTAACAACATACATATGTCTACAAGCCTCTAAGTACAATACATGAATCTATAAGACAGGGCAGGATTTCGCCATGCCCAAGTATATATGTACAAAGGAATAGTACCCAAAGACTACAGCTCTGGAACAACTGGAGTGCTTCTGTGATGCCGCTGATGGAGCTCCTAGGGATCAGACTCGTCTACCTGTCTACCCGCGGGCATGAACGCAACGTCCACAAAAAAGACGTCAGTATGAATAGTGTACTGAGCATGTAAGGCAAGAGGAACCACATAATAAGAGATACAGAACATAACATGAGATAAGGATAACATAACCTATATGTTTGCTTGCCTCTTAATGCGAATATGATGCATGCTTAGCCTTTTCATAAAAAACAATTCTCATACTTATATAACATAATAGTGCTGCGGAACGTGCAGCCCGATCCATATATATATATATATATATATATATTACTACGGAACGTGCAGCCCAATCCATACCCATATATCCTGGGTCCGGGACGATGTCATAATATACCAACTGATCAGGTGGCTATGCGTATATAACGCCTCACCTTTCCCCATATCCCCTATATATATATATATATGTATGTATGTATGTATGTATATATATAAGTAGCATGCATGAGAGCCCAAATAAAAGTTATCACTTCATCAGAGTGACGTAAGGTCGTTAACCTCCGATTTATATTACGGAACAATCATCATCGCTTTACCTCACCTTGAAGGAACACTGATTATAAGGTGAGATCAACAACAATGAATGAAATCATGAAATAAGCTCAATAATCTAGTCAAAGCATTAAAATCATAATCTTTGAAACTCCTAGAAACAGAATCATCATCATCATCATCATTATCATTATCATCATGAAAACGTAATCATCTTTAGCGTCATAAAAAACTTTAAGAATCATGAATCTCTAACTTGTGGGAATAAGGATATTATGAAAAATATGTATGAGTTCACAATAAAGGAGTCGTCATTGTCATCATGGTTATCATAGGAAACATCTTGTCTTTAACATCATAAAAACCTTGAGGACCAGGAACTTCTAGCTTTTCGGGAACAAGAATGTTATAAAAGACATGTATGGAGTCATAACATAGGAATCATGCCTTTAGAAAGAAAGTGACTAGACTTAACATACCTTTTTGTCTCCTACTACTTACGCTTATCCTCCCGAGCTCGCAAATCTACATTTGAGAGAATCCATACTATCATTAGACTTATCGTCGTATACTTATATTAAGCTTTCAAATTAAACTACTTCTGATCCTGCCGAAAATCGGGCAGCATCTCCCCTGTTTATATGCCTAGCCCGAAATCACAATACAAGAACCAACAACAACACCAACAATACCATCATCAACAACAACATTATCAATACCAATATGATCCATAAAACATCCCTTACGATGTTTTCCAAATTTCTCAACTAACCAACTCGTTATACGATTGTTTAATAACTTTACCTCCGTAAATAAACCTAAATCAATATCAATAAAGGAAGATTCATACCTTACTTCCGCTAGAACCACAATATCTTCACTTTCCACCTTAAGTTCAAGCCAAGACTCGCCGCAATATGATTTTATAATCGCAACTATCCGCTGTCCGAACCTAAATCCAGGGATTACACTTGATTTGGGGTTAAAATTTGATGTTTGGCAGTTGGGGGAATTTTCCAGAAGTTTGGCGGAAGTTTGGGGTGTTTTGGATGAAGAAAGAGGGGATAAGCCCCCTTATATAATGTTCCAGAGTCTGCCTGGACCGAATAAAAAATTGCTCAGCGCGACCGCGCTACTTTATGGCGCGTTCGTGCTGAGTTGCTGGGTTCTCCTTTGTGCGTTCGCGCCACCTTCTGGGGCATTCACGCAGGATTAATTCCCTTCTCTGACAGCCCATCTTAACATGCTCAGAACGCTTGATTCCGATGTCGGATCGATGCGCGGTTTGTTCCGTTGGAAACTAGACATCCCGAACTTTATTTTAGGCTTTTGTTTCACTCCAAAACTCCTAATATACTGAAAGATTTTCTTTCTCCCATTTAGACCAAAATTATCGTACCAAGTCTTACCCAACTTTTCTCTAGAGTTCCGAAAACTCAATCTCCTTGATTCACTTGTTCTCCAACCATTCCATGACCTATTGCATGAGCTTAAACCCTCATAATCATAAGACGAGCGCATCTGATCTCATATCTCCTCGACAATAACTCTAGTGTCTAAAATTGGATAGCTAACACCTAGCGAATCTCAATGTACGAAAACCACAAGGTGTAACAATTTATGCCAAAAAGGGGCTATTCCATAAATTCAAGACTTTCATCCCTTGAGAAGACTACCAAACAAGGCCCTTGTTTCATTGAGGGTAGTATTGTAATAACCATAGTAGCCTTCCTTCCTTAGTTATTATATATACTACTTTAGTTTATTTCATTAGCTGAGATTTATATGAATATGAATGTTGTTTTCTCTAGAGAGAGATTTGAGAGGCTTTGGATAAGCTCTTGTTGAACCTTGTTTTGGAAAAGTGAGTTGCTAGGGATTGTGTTACAATTCCCTTGAGGTCCATTTCATAGGTTTAGGTGATTTTGTATGGTTAATTCAATTGAGGTCTTAGCTTTAATATAGTTTTGGTTGCTTTTGATTCCATTTTTTGTGTCTACCTTCTATCCTTTATTTTATTGTTCTTAGTTTCTTGTTTCCGCGTCTTCAATATTGCATCAATATACATGATCAACTGAATATCCCTTTGCATGTACATAGATACCACCCTAGACATTGAAAATTAGAAGCTACATATAGTCAGTCATAAATAAAAAGTAGCACATTAGATTGGACCAATAAGTACAACGAGTTCAGAAATTAATAACTTATATAATTTTATGAGTTCTAGAACGATATGAGTCAACATGAATAAGAGCCTGAAATTTGTGTAAAATCGAAACATAGGCACCTCATCTGGCTAGAAGAATTCTACAGCATCAGGATCCAAGGAACCAACAGGGGAAACAGATAGTATGGCTCTAAAAATAGAAGGAATCAACAACTCGATTATAGAAACCTTGTCTGGAACAACATTGTCAGATGATCCTTGTCTCAACTTTGTTGTACTTTCGAAAGTATTATCTTTCAATAATTCAATAGCATTTTCATTGGTCGAAGAGGGCAATGAGGTAGCTCGCATTAACCAATCCAGACGCTAGCATAGGAAAGTTATTACATTTGAAACCTCCTTTTTCAGATGTGTCAAAACATCAGACACTGTTCTCTGTTCCCAAGTTTCTTCTTGATAACTTGATGGAGGACCTCAAAGTTTCGTTGTAGCACCCACCTCGCCCGAATTGGTATCAAGGTGTGGGAAAAGTCGTATTGTCTGATCATTAAAGGCCTTCAGAGCTAACTTGCCAAGATCAGAATATCATAGTTATAATTTCTGCAACCACCAATAAATCCAGCAAAAGGGAGAAAATAAAGACACTACCCAACAACCGATGCTGACATCTAACCACTTCTCCATAGTGGGAAACATCGAACACAAACATATGAAATGAATATGACACCCACATCAAAACAATTAAAAGTCAATATGAAAGCCATAGAATGTAGTGCTTGTCTTTATTAGAGTTTCTTGCAGACCCTACAATCCATTAGTTGGTGTATACATTATTTTTCTCGAACTCTTCTGAATATATTACTTTATACCAGCATCATCCCATTTAGCTCACATATATCCCCTTTGGTTCTGGTTATTGTGGGGAGCTACTATTAACCTACAGAACTTAACATACAGTGGACAAAAGTATGCGGCTTTGAACGATAAGAAAAAGAAACCCAATTCATACCCAACCTCATTGTACTAGGCAAGTATCCCAAGAAACCTAAAGCAGTCCGTATCTCTAATAAGAGAAAAGGTCAAATTTGTCCCTGAACTATGCGAAATGGAACAATTTTGGCGTTCGTTAATAGTTGGGGACACTTGCACCCTCGTTCTTATCAGATTGGTTCATCTATGGCCTTATTTTCTAACAGACCAGGCTTATGGACTAATATACTCTGATTAGTCTGATTAGTCCAATTTTCCTTTTTTACCATAGCCCCCTCCCCTCTCCCATTTTACCCACGCCTCTATTCTTTTTAAACCCAATCACAACACCACCATAAACCCAGTCCTAACTCCACTGTAAACCACCAAGAAAAGCCACCCCTCTTCCGCTTTTTCCGCACAGGAAACTTTATTACCAGCTCCATTTTCCACTAAACCATCAGACTAAGCCACAGATGAAATTTTCCTGGACTCTATAGCTTCTCCTATCTCAGACTCAGTGGCACAACCAAAGATGTAATTGTTTTTAATTGAAATCAAGATACACATGAATTCTAACTCAAGTGTGAGATGAGGAAAATGTAAAAATGGAAGAGATGAAGATAGAGAGAGAATTTGTGTTATTCAATATAATGATCTAATCTACAAATGAGGAGTAATTGAGTATTTATAGATTGACTATAATAATCAGCTAATCCTACTTAGCTTCAACTAATCTACAATTTTACAACTAACTAACTACCAAGTTAGTTACTTAACAACTAATTGGAAATAAGCTGAAAAGACTAAACTGCCCTTAAAGCTAATTTCTATACTTCGACACTCCTCCTCAAACTTGCTGTTGGAAGATGTTGAGAACTTCAAGTTTAGATAATAAGACTTCATGTTCAACTCTGAATAAGCCTTTTGTTAGCAGATCTGCAGGTTGCTCATTAGTAGGAATGTACTTAGTTCAAATGAGACCTTGTTGGATTTTTTCTCTTACAAGATGACAATCCACCTCAATGTGCTTTGTCCTTTCATGATATACTAGGTTTGCTGCAATTTGCATTGCAGCTTTGCTATCACTGTACACTTCAATAGGCAGTGCAATCTCATAATTGACTTCTTTCAGTAAACCAGACAACCAAATCACAACTCTGTAACTGCTGTTGCTAAACTTCTATATTTAGATTCAGCAGAGCTTCTTGAAACTGTTGATTGTTTCTTTGACTTCCAGGACACAAGTGTATCACCAAACTTTACTAAGAAACCAGTCACAAACTTTCTAGTTAATGGGCAAGTTGCCCAGTCTACATCACAAAATCCAGTGATGGTATTCTTTTGATTACTTGAAAGTAGAATTCCTTGACCTAGTTAGCTTTTAACATAATTTACAACTCATAAGGTGTTACACCTCACCCTCTCAGAAACTAACAACGTTCCCTACTCGTCATGTATTTTCGGGGAAGGAGCGTGTGGAAGGATAACTTCGTGAGCTTACGCGGGATATAAGTCCTGACGAACGGGTGTTACGCCTTGGAAGAATTTCATATCATTAGTGCCGTTAGCAAACTAATGTGAGCCCAGAGGGGCCATGGAACACTTATAAGGCTAAGAAAGACTTTAAATAAATATTAAGAGAGAATCTAGAGGTTCTGGGGTCAAGCGGGTTGAAGGAAGTAAGGTGTCGAAACTTTGGGAAGAACTTGGTAGAATGTCGGATGAGAATTCTAGTCCAACTTAAGAGAGGTATATCTTCTAGCATATGCGGAGTTATGGAATGAGTAAGCTATCCAAATAGAAGTTCATCGAGTCTAGTTTCCAACGCAATAAACCATTCATCGATACGACATTGGAGTAAAGAGTTATGAGAATTTTAAAACAGATTGCGAGAAGCCCGCGAACCTCCACGAAAATTCCAAAAAAAAGGCCCACTTAAAGGCCCATTAAGTGACCCGACCCAACACCTATATATAAGCCCCAAACTAACCATTTTTTTTTACCATTTTCACCAATTTCTCATCTCCGCAACTCTTTAAAACCCTCCACAACATCCATCCAAGTCCTTATACCAACCTTAGGATAATTTAGTAGTTCCAGCATCAAATTTGGCTCGAGAAAGGACGGGTGACCTTGTAGTTCTCCATTTTCGTGGTGGTATCATCATAGAGAGGGGCGGCGACACCAACCCGAGTGCCATATCATGCATGCAAGGATGAACCAAGGTAAAATCCTTCCTATCTACTCGTAATTTAGAAAGATCCGTGATAAATCTCGCTAGATCTAACTCGTAATAATTAGAATTGGTGGAAATGTAAAGTAAATCTATGAAGGTTATTATTGATGGATTTCAATGGTTATTTTTGGCAAGTTAGTATGAAAGTTGACTTGAGTAATGATTGTAGATGTTGGGTTGTTGTCGTTATAATTCTGGGATCGGAGTATAAACATGGGAAATGCTGCCTGAATTTTCATAACTCCAAATTAATTTGGGAATATAACACCTTGAAATGAACATGCAAGCTAAGATTAGGCTAACCCAGGTCGCATATTTCCAGATAGGTGAGGGAAAAGGACCAACGATGGAATATAGAATTCCTCCAAGTAGATGTGCAACCCCTAATTAGTTTGGTATTTCACACCGAGTCCCATAAGGGCCGGGTACGTTATCACACTGAGTTTCGAAAGGGCCGGGTACATTGTCACATCGAGTCCCAAAAGGGCCAGGTACATTCCACACCGGGTACCGAAAGGGTCGGGTACGTTCCACACGGAGTCCTGCAAAGGCCGGGTACGTTATGATGATATTATTATATACATGTATACTGCATATGATTTTCAAAACTCATGCATTGCACATTGTATGTTTCCCGTTGGTTCATGTTACCATTACGTCCTCTGCTTATACCATGTTTATAGTGTTATTTCCTGCCTTAAATACTCAGTACTCTCTTCTGTACTGACGTCCCACCTTACGGGACGCTGCATTTTATGCTGCAGGTCTTGACAGAGTTATAGGAGGACCACCACATTAGGGCTACAGCTTCAGCAAGGGTCAGCAGGTACCACTACTCCGGGCTAGCTATATTTTGGTATATCTATGCTACTATGATACTTGTCCTTATATTATGGGTACCTCGGGGCCCTATCCCGACCCCTATGTTTTGTACGTATACTCCTAGAGGCTCATAGACATTGTAGCATGTGTATTTGTTGTATGTTGATCTGGTCAGTCTTAGATAGTCGAAGTATGCTTTTGGATGGTGTTGCCGGCCCTATGACTTGCTGATGTAATTATGTATAGCGGCCTCGTCGGCATGCCTGTATATATATATATATATATATATATATATGTATATTGTGTTTTGTGCATGGTAGCCAAGTTGGGCCTTTTCTGTAAGCAGGTATTTTCTTTAGCCCATGTAAATCGTATCACGAGGGACAAAGGTATAGTTTTTCAGGATTAAGGTCATGCTAGGTGGCATCCGACCTAGAGGTTGGTTGTCGTTATGCCCCTGGTCGAGGTGTGACAAAAGTGGCATCAGAGCAGGTCAATCTATGAGCCGTGTCTAGTAGAGTTCTGGTTATTAGTATTTGGTGTACCATATCTATGGCCCGGAGGCTACAGGACATTTAGGAAATTACACTTCTTCATGATCTAGATCGTGCGTTAGAGCCAACCTAAGAATACAATTGTCTAATCCATTCTCTACTTGAATCTTTCAGCCATGCCTCAAAGAAAGACGAAAGCCAGCAAGAGACTGTCACCGATAGGGAAGGTGTTAATCAAGCACACCCAGTTGAGTCCAGTCATAGCGAGGCCCAGAGCACTACCTCCACGTATGACAACCTGGTCCCTCCAGCCCCGATTGAGCACGGAAGGGTTCCAGTTCCTCCGGCCCCTCCACAGCCAGCTTCTCTCCCTGCTACTTCTGATCAGGACTTGTGTGATGCAGTCCACTTATTGACTAGACTTAGAGACAGCCAGACTCAACGACAGGCTAATTTTATTGATAGGGCTGCAAGCTCTCGCTCTCGTGACTTTCTTCATTTGGATCCCCCGATTTTCACGGGTTCCAACCTGAAAGAGGATCCTCAGGACTTTATTGATCGTACGGGTCAAACCGTGAGGGTAATGCATGCCTCTGACACGGAATCGATAGAATTGGCTTCATATGGGTTAAGAGATATAGCTGAAGTATGGTACGAATCATGGCTCTTGTCAAGGGGAGAAAATGAGCCTCCAGCGATATGGTCTGAATTTACTAAAGCCTTTTTGGCTCACTATTTACCCGCTGAGATTCGATGGGCTAGGGTTGATGAGTTTCTATCGCTACACCATAATACCATGAGTGTTCGGGAATATAGCTTGAAATTTAACTCTTTGGCCAGATACGCCCCTGCGATTGTTGCATAAATGGAAGATAGGGTACATCCTTATATAGTAGGGCTTGGACCCCACTTGATTAATGATTGTATGAAGGCTTCACTTCAAGACGGTATGAATAGCGTATGCGCAGAATTTGGAGGATCGTATAAGATAGCAGCGAGTCGAACAAAATCTAGATAGAGGTCGTTATAAGGGGCCAAGATCCACAGGTTATTCAGGTGACTACGAAAGAGGCTATAGGCCGCATTAGTTCAGACGACCATCCCCTTAAACGATTAGTGCACCTAGTCAATTCCAAGGGCAGCGTTATGACCGTTCCACTTATTCTTGGCCTGGCCAGAATTCAAAGGCGTCGACTTCTTCTCATAGGGGTGGCCCTAATCATGCACGGCCCCCACTTCCTTATTACGATCAGTGTGGTAAGGGCCATTTTGGCCAGTGTTGCCAGGGTATGGGTGTGTGCTACACTTGTGGGCAGCCGGACCATGTTATGCGGGATTGTCCATCTCTTGGTAATGACGGCCCGGCTCAGAACACTCGGTCAGTCGCAGGTTCTTCAGCTTCTGTTCACCCTCTGGGGCCAGGTTCTTCTTCAGCACCAGCTGGTAGAGGTAGGGACAGAGGACAGATAACTAGTACAGGTGGTAATCAGAATCGTATCTACGCACTCACCGGGCGACAAGATCTTGAGTCGTCCCCAGATATTGTGATAGGTACTTTCTTCATATGCTCTTATGATGTATATACATTGATTGACCCAGGCTTTACTCTACCCTAGGTCACTCCCTATGTTGCTAGTAAGTTTGGTATTCCACCTGAAACATTACTCAAGCCCTTTTCTGTTTCTACTCCCGTCGTGGAACCTGTCATTTCCAGACGAATTTATCGTGAATGTGTAGTTACTATATGCGATCGTGACACCCTCGCTGATTTAATAGAACTCGAGATGGTATATTTCGATGCTATTATGGGCATGGATTGGCTAGCTTCTTGCTATGCTGATGTCGAATGTTGGTAAAAAATTGTCAAATTTCAGTTCCCCGGCGAGCCAGTCCTTATGTGGAAAGGAAATACTCCCGCCCCCAAAGGTAGGTTTATTTCCTACCTTAAAGCGCAAAGGATGATCTCTAAGGGCTACATTTGTCATTTAGTTCGAGTTCAAAGCACAGAGGCTAAACCTCCAACTCTTCAATCTGTTCCTGTGGTCAACGAATTTTCGAATGTCTTTCCAGATGATTTACCAGGCCTTTGAAAGGAAATCAAGTTTGCTATAGATGTCTATCCGGGCACTCAGCCCATCTCCATTCCTCTCTATCGTATGTCTCTTGTAGAGCTACGAGAACTGAAGGAGCAGTTGCATGATTTTCTAGACAAAGGCTTCATTAGGCCTAACAGTTCTCCTTGGAGAGCACCGCTGTTATTCGTGGGCAAGAAAGATGGGTCACTAAGAATGTGCATCGACTATCGGTAATTGAATAAGGTAATCGTCAAGAAAAAGTATCCCTTACCCAGGATTGATGATTTGTTCGATCAATTGAAAGGTTCCAAATGCTTCTCTAAGTTTGATTTAAGGTCTGGCTACAATCAGCTGCGAGTAAAAGGGAAAGATATTCCGAAGATAGTCTTTCGAACAAGATATGGGTTTGAATTCTTAGTAATGTCCTTCGGACTGACAAATACCCCAGCAGCGTTCATGGAACTAATGAATATTGTATTGCATCCTTTCCTAGATGTCTTTGTTATTGTATTTATTAACGATATTCTGGTGTATTCCCGTTCGGAAGCAGAACACACGGATCATCTACGGACGGTACTACGAATATTAAGAGATCGCAAGCTATATGCCGAATTCTCTAAGTGCAAATTTTGGCTAACCTCCATGCCATGTCTAGGCCACATTGTATTTGACAGGGGCATTAAGGTCAATAATTAGAAGATCAAAGCCGTTAAGAATTGGCCAAGGCCGACATCAGCCTCAGAAGTCCGGAGTTTCCTAGGTCTTGCAGGATATTATCAGAGTTTGTAGAGGGATTTTCTTCCATAGGTGCCCCATTGACAAAGTTAACTCAGAAAGCGGCCAAGTTCCAATGGTCTGAGGCCTGTGAGCAGAGCTTTTAGAAACTAAAGGATAAGTAGATGACTGCCCCCGTTCTCACTCTTCTAGAAGATATCAATGGTTATAATGTCTACTGTAATGTGTCTTGTACGGGTTTAGGATGTGTATTAATGCAGCACGGAAAGGTAATCACCTACGCCTCCCGACAGTTGCGAAAGCATGAACAAAATTATCCAACCTATGATCTTGAACTGGTAGTAGTGATCCCTGCTCTAAAAGTATGGGGACATTATTTATATGGGGTTCATGTTGATATCTACATAGACCACAAGAGCCTTCAATATATATTTAAGCAGAAGGAGTTAAATTTAAGGCAGCGAAGGTGGCTTGAGTTACTAAAGGATTATGATGTTAATATCTTGTATCATCTTGGCAAAGTGAATGTTGTGGCGGACGCGCTGAGTCGTAAGTCGATTGGTAGCTTATTACATGTCCCAGCTGAAAAATTAGAAATGACCAAGGAGCTTCACCGCCCAGCAAATTTAGGTGTTCGTTTAATGGGGTCAGAGGAGGAAGTGTTGCTCTTCAGAACATATCTCAATCAGCCCTTGCTTCAGAAGTAAAAACTCGACAATATAAGGACCCAGTCTCTACCAACATCAAAGAAATAGTTCAACAGAAGCGTATTTCGACCTTTGAAATAGACCCGAAGGGGATTCTTAAATATCAAGGCCGGTAATGTGTTCCTAATATGGCGGAGCTTCGAAGTAAGATCATATCATAATTCCACTATTCCCAGTATTCCATACATCCTGGTTCCACCATAATGTATCAGGACCTTAAAGGTTTTTATTGGTGGGATGGCATGAAGTAAGACATGGCAAGCTTTGTAGCTCAGTGCCCCACTTGTCAGTAGGTGAAGATAGAGCATCAAAATCCTAGTGGCTTATTGCAGGAAATAGAGATCCCGGCATGTAAATGGAAGGCAACTAATATGGACTTTATTATAGGATTACCTTGCTCTGGGTAATTGTCGATAGACTGACCAAATCAGCACACTTCTTGCCAGTTAGAATACTTACACAGCTAAAGATTATGCTAGGCTATATATAAGGGAGATTGTCCGCCTTCATGGTATTCCTATATCTATTATTTCTGATAGAGGCGCACAGTTCACAACAAACTTTTGGAGATCCTTTCAGATAGGGCTTGGCACTCAGGTGAATCTTAGCACGACTTTTCATCCGCAGATCGACGAACAAGCTGAATGAACCATCTAGATGATAGAAGATATGCTTAGGGCATATGTGTTAGATTTCCAAGGAAGCTGGGATGACCACTTACCTCTTATAGAGTTCGCCTACAATAATAGTTATCACGCCAACATCAGAATGGCTCTGTATGAGGCTTTGTATGGTAGGAAGTGTAGATCGCCTGCCGGCTAGTTTGAAGTTGGAGAAGCAAGCCTATTTGGCCCAGATCTCGACATCAAGCTATTAAGAAAGTTAAGCTTATCCAAGAGCGACTCCGTACAACTCAGAGTCGACAAAAATCCTATGCAGATATACGACGTCAGGAAATACAATTTCAGGTAGGTGACTGTGTGTTTCACCTATGAAAGTCGTGATGAGGTTTGGCAAGAAAGGAAAGCTCAGTCCCAGGTACATTGGACCCTACAAGATCATTCGATGAGTGGGTGAAGTAGCATATGAGTTAGAACTTCCATCTGAATTATATGCGGTCCATCCAGTTTTCCATGTATCAATGGTAAGTAAATGCATCGAGGACCCTTCCAGAATTGTGCCCGTTGATGATGCACAAGTCACAGAGAATCTATCCTATGAAAAAGAACCAATTGCCATTCTGGATAGACAAGTCCGCAGGCTTAGAACCAAGGACGTAGCCTCTATGGAAAAGTAAAGATATGGAAGAAATGACTTGGGAAGTAGAGGCAGAGATGAAGTCCAAGTACCCTCACCTATTCCCTATTGAAAATAATGTCACCCCGGAGGAATCTTCTTTACCAATCGAGGACTTACAAGGTGGCAACCGTATCCAATCTACTGTAGAACCTTTTATTAACAACGAATCACAACAAATAATTACTTAACTTTATGTTGTTATAATAATGCCGCATGTAGCCTTTGATCAGGGAGCACAAACATTGATAAGATTCAACATCTCCTTCCGTTATATGAACATTCGAGGACGCATGTTCTTAAAGGGGGAGAATGTTACACCTTACCCTCCCAGGATCTAAGAACGTTCCCTATTCGTGACGTATTTTCAGGGAAGGAGCTTGTGGAAGGATAACGCCGTGAGCTTACGCGGGATATAAGTCATAACGAATTGGTGTTACGGTGTTAGTAAACTAATGTGAGCCTGAAGAGGCCATGGAAAACATATAAGGCTAAGAAAGACTTTAAGTAAGTATTAAGAGAAAAATCTAGAGGTTTCGGGGTCAAGCGGGTTGAATGAAGTAAGTTGTCGAAACTTTGGGAAGAACTTGGTAGAATGTCAGACGAGAATTCTGGTCCAACTTGAGCGAGGTATATCTTCTAGCATATGAAGAGTTATGGAATGAGTAAGCTATCCAAATTGAAGTTCATCGAGTCTAGTTTCCAACGCAACAAACCATTCGTCGATACGACATTGGACTAAGAAGTTATGAGAATTTTAAAACGAACTATGAGAAGCCCGCGAACCTGCGCGAAAATCTGGAAAACAAAATGCCCACTTAAAGGCCCATTAAGTAACCCGACCCAACACCTATATATAAGCCCTAAACTCGCCATTTTCACCCATTTCTCATCTCCACAACTCTTTAAAACCCTCCACAACATCCATCCAAGTTCTTATACCAAACTTAGGATAATTTAGTAGTTCCAGCATCAAATTTGGCTCAGGAAAGTACGGGTGACCTTGAAGTTCTCAATTTCCGTGGTGGTATTATCGTAAAAAAGGGCGGAGACACCAACCCGAGTGCCATATCATGCATGCAAGACTGAACCAAGGTAAAATCCTTTCTATCTACTCGTAATTTAGAAAGATCCGTGGTAAATCTCGCTAGATCTAACTCATAATAATTTGAATTGGTGGAAATGTGAAGTAAATCTATAGATATTATTGTTAATGTATTTTAATGGTTATTTTGGCAAGTTAGTATGAAAGTTGACTTTAGTAATGATTGGAGATGTTGGGTTGTTGTTGTTACAATTCTAGGATCGGAGTATAAACAAAGGAAATGTTGCCCGAATTTTCGTAACTCCGAATTAATTTGGGAATATAACAGCCAGAAATGAATATGCAAGCTAAGATGAGGCTAACCAGGTCGCATATTCCATATAGGTGCGGGAAAAGGACCAAAGTCGGAATAAGGAATTCCTTCGGGTCGCGTTTTGAGGACAAAGGTATGTAAGGTTTTTTTTACCTTCACTTCTTTGGCACAAATCCAATAACTGTACTACAAATTGTTCTTCATAACACATGTTCCACTCCATAACTCCAAAATGAATAGAAACGTATCAACTCCTTTAGAACATAGTTGACTTTCTCCGGGATGCCATATTTACAAAATAAGATGTTATGTTAAAATAGTCACTATCATTGCTCTCTTCTATTGACGCTATTGTTGTTATCTTGAAAAGGCCCACATGTCATTCTATTGATCTCCATTCATGCATATATATGTATATATATACTGCACTATTTTACTATACCGAATCGCGCTATAGTCGGTCGGGTACGGTACGTAGATGTGTAACCACTGAGCAGTTTGGTATTTCACACCGAGTCCCATAAAGGCTGGGTACGTTATCACACCGAGTCTCGAAAGGGCCAGGTACGTTATCACACCGAGTCCTGGAAGGGCCGGGTACATTCTACACCGAGTCCTGCAAAGGCCGGGTGCGCTATGATGATATTATTATATACATGTATACTGCATATGATTTTCAAAACTCATGCATTGCACATTGTATGTTTCCCGTTGATTCATGTTACAATTACTTCCTCTTCTTATATCATGTTTATACTATTATTTCCTGCCTTACATACTCAGTACTCTCTTCCGTACTGACGTCTCATCATACGGGACGCTGCATTTCGTGCTGCAGGTCCTGACAGAGTTACAGGAGGACCACTGCAGTAGGGCTACAACTTCTGCAAGGGTCAACAAGCACCACTATTCTGAGCTTGCTATATTTTGGTATATCTATGCTATTATGATGCTTGTCCTTTTATTATGGGTACGTCGGGGCCCTTCCCGATGCCCATGTGTTACATCTTGGAAATTTCGAGTCGTTTGAATTATGAGTAGACTAACGCAAGACTAAAGTGGACATGAAGTCCTTATAAGGTTAAGGAGGGTGATTGATAACTTTAAGCGCGTACCTTAAGGTTTTGGAGTCATATGAATAGGTGGAATTAAGTTCGTCGAAGGAAGTGGAATTTGCGTCATGTTTTGGGAAGATTCCGCATTAATTGAGCTATACCTTGTTAGTAGTATTTTGAGGGGGGAGCTATAGGCCCCGTTATATGGTTAACGAAGTTTTACACAAGTGCCAAGAAGGTTCCATAAGGGTTGGAAGTCAAACGAATCGAAGGGAGAAACTTATCGGAAAGGGGCAGTTTGATGGTCCATTTGATGGACCGTAGGGTGTTTGATGGCCCGTCAAATGGTGTAGCCACCATTTTGAAATAGTCACAGAGAGGCTTGATTTGTTGGGCTATTTGACGGTCCATTTGACGGACCACAAGACGTTTGACGGTCCGTCAAAGTGGCCGACAAATTTCCCGGAAGGATTTTAAGTGACGCTTTATATATTTTGTTTTACCTCATTTGGGCTCATTATTCCCTCATTTCAGACCCTAGAGCTCTCCAAAACCCTCTCCCCAAGTTTATACACTAATCCATACTAAATCCAAAAGGATCAAGAGATTCAAGTGCTAAGAAGCTTACTAGGGTTTGTGAAGCTCAAGCTTTCCTTTGGTATTGATGTTGGAGACTTCACTCTAGTGGAGTAAGTTGATCCAAGGATATTTCTTGTGTGATTAAGGTAATCTTTTACATCTCTTGCATGTAGTTAAGTTTGTTTGATTGTTGTACCATTTGGCTGAAGGAAGAAAAATGAAAAGAGAGTTCAAGTATGAATTTGAGGATATTATGAGCTATAAATTAACTTGAATTATAATTCTTGGCATGTTAATAATGATGTTGAGGAAGTGTTGTATATAAGTGTATATTGGGTTGTGTTGAAATTATTGTTATGAGTGATTACGAAAAGGAGTTTTGGTGATTAAATGGAGCCTAACTTGAATGAAGTCTCTTAATTGTGGTATTGTTGATAATGTCATTGTTGATTGGGGGTTGTTTTGGAATTTGGTAGAAGTAGATGAAATAGGGGAAATGCTGTCCAATTTTCGGTAGCTCACAAATTATACTAGTTTGAACTTAAGAGTGTCCTTGAGGCCTAACCTTGGCATGAACCCTCTTGAATGTAGATCCTTCGGGCTTTGGAGGAGAACGTTAAGTAGTTAAGAAGCCATAAAGGTATGTAAAGCTAACCCTTCTTTCTTAAGGCATGATTCCATTGTTGTGCACCTATACATGAAATTCATAATGTCTTCTATGATGACTCCATTCCAAGAAGTGCTAAAGCTCGTAGTTCTTGATACTCTTATGATACCATTGGTATCGTCCTACAATAGTTGGTCTTTTAAGGAAAGATATAGTGATGAGGATGAGGATGTTACTTTTACTTGTGTAATCATATATATATAGATGAAGCTATGTTGTGACAGCGAGCCTATATGGACGGGTACGACATGTATTGCGCGCACACCACCGATCAGTTGGGTTCGAACAACACCGAGCCTTGTTATGGCCGGGTACGGATGACACCGAACCTACACGGTCGGGTATGGTATTACTATATGTATATGTGTATGTATGGAAGGTCTTCTTTAGAAAAAGGGTGAGTAGGTATGATGAACATCTTAAGAGGTACAAATGGCTCTTCTATCTTATGTTATCCTTTTATCTTCTTATCATGTTACTACTTATGCCTTACATACTCAGTACATTGTTCGTACTAACATCCTTTTTGTTTCTGGACGCTGCATTCATGCCCGCAGGTGGACGGGAGACAGAATTGACTTTATGTACATATATGGGCATGGCGGGGCCCTGTCCCATCTTTATGATGTTACATACTCTTTGTAGAGGCTCGTAGACAGTTGCGTATAGCTAGATATCTCTCAGCCTTGTGGGCTCATATTTTGTATATTATTTTGATGGCCTTGTCGGCTTGGGTATATGCATAGGAGTTTGTATTGTTGATGCATAGGAATTACGAGTTAGCCATGTGGCTCACCTTGATACGATTGTGAAGGTATGATGAGAGATGCTCGGTGGGATAGTTTCGGGTGCCCGTCTCGGCGCTCCGGTTGGGTCGTGACACTATGTTTTCTACGTATACTCCTAGAGGCTCATATACATTGTAGCATGTGTATATGTTGTCTATTGATTTGGTCAATACTGGATAGTCGAAGTATGATTTTGGACGGCCTTTCCGGCCCTACGACTTATTGATATGATTATGTATAGCGGCCTCGTCGGCACGCCTGTATATATATATGTGTGTGTGTGTGTGTGTGTGTGTGTTTATGTTGTGTTCTGTGCATAGTAGCCAAGTTGGGCCTTTTATGTGAGCAGGTGTTTTCTTTAGCCTATGTAAATCGTATAACGGGGGACAAAGGTATAGTTTGTCAGGATTAAGGTCATGCCAGGTGGCATCCGACCTAGAGGTCGGTTACTGTCATGCCCCTGGTCGGGGTGTGACATAAGGCAGCATCCATATGAGACTTTTTTGGACTTTGAAGAAATTAACTAAGATTTTGTACTCCAAAAAAAATGTCAGGCCTTGTCATAGTAAGGTAAAGTAGTTTACCTATAAGTCTTTGATAAGAAGTTTGATCAGTAGGAGGATCATTAATAGGACAAGCTTCAGTTTCAGCTAATTGCTCATCATACTGAACTGATGTTAACTTGATATTTGGATCAATAGGTGTTGTAGCAAGTTTTGCTGCAGATAATCCTGCTTCTGAGTTCAGTTCTAGAGTGTATTTCCTTTGATGCATCGCTATTCCCTTCTTTGACCTGGCAAATTCTATTCCTAGGAAGTATTTAAGTTCCCCTAGGTCCTTTATTTTGAATGTTCTTTGTAGAGCAGTTTTGGCTTCTTCAATTAGCTCAAGGCATTCACCAGTAATCAATAGATCATCCACATAAACCAATATGATCACAATACCTTTTTCTGTTTTCTTAGTAAACAAATAATGGTCATATTGACTCTGATCAAACTAGAGATTCAGCAAAGCATCCTTAAGTTTTTTATTCCATTTTCTAGGTGCTTGTTTCAATCCATATAAGGATTTCACAAGTCTGCACACTGGTTTAGGCTCCTCCTGACTTTGAAATCCTTGTGGAAGTTGCATATATATTTCATCATGAAGATCACCTTGTAAGAAAGCATTATACACATGCATTTGGTGTATATGCCATTGTTTAGACACTGCCAGTGCTAGAATGGTTCTAACTGTTACCATTTTAACAACTGGGGAAAATGTTTCTTGATAGTCTATTCCTTCCTTTTCACTATAGCCTTTTGCAACCAATCTTGCCTTAAAGCACTTGATTTTATATATCTAATCGCACCCTATGGGACTCTTTCCTTTTTGCAAAGATACTACTTAATGTGATTCTTCGAGTTAACAAAGAACCAATCGACCAGGATCTTGTTCTTGAAGCGATTGATGGGCAGAATTCAAGAAACGGACGTAAATCGGGATATACTTCTCGGAATTATGTGATTTCAAGATGAGAGAAAGATGATGATTTGAACTATAAAAATAACTATTGAATCGTTTAAATAAAGTAAGTATTGAGGGTACAACGATGAAAAGAAAATTAGGGTTTTGGGTATGAAATAGAACGAAATTGTTTTCAAGAAACGTGTTCTTGAATGATCAGGAACCAACAAAGTTCCCAAGTAACCACTTGAAATCAACTTATGTGATAAAGAAACACCACACGCTATTGAAAACAAGATAAAAACTATCACCACCTTGCTTGGAACCAAAAACAAGGATAAAGAAGACCAAATAGAGAAAATAACTCTATTGCAAACTAGGGTTTATGCTCAAAAATGTGAATTCTGTTTAACAAAGAATAAGAACCCTTTATATAGGCCTAGGGTCTCTTCTTTCATGACTACAAATTCCTATTCTACTCTAGAAAGGAAATAGCTAAAAACAAGGAAAGTAAAATCCCTATTCTATAAGGAAAAGAATAAAGAAAATTAGAATCCTACTAGAACTAGGATAAAGATCCTACTAATGATAGGAAATTAAATCCTACTATAATATAAATCAAGAAACAAGAAACCTATTTAGAAAAGGATTCAAGAAACAAGAATGGGAAATAATCTTCAAATTTGAGCTTCTTGGTCTTTTCTTTTTCTTGAATTTCAGTCTTGTGTTTCTTGAATTTCTTGGATTTCTTGATCTTCTTCATCTTTCATCACTACTTCTGATGTGTTATTACTCACCAGGGCCTGAATTTCTTGTTGCATTGCCTCAACCCAATTTGGATCCCTAACAACTTCTGAATAACTCTTTGGTTCCACCAGTGTTGATGTAGCAACTACATAAGCTTGATGTGTAGGTGACAAGTTGGTGTAGCTGACATAATTGTTCATGGTATGCATAGGGTATGTCTTGATGTACATTCAGAGAAATAAAATCCTTCATCGACACAGGTGGTCTCTTGCCTCTTGTTGACACCCTTGTTTGTATAGATTGAGATGCATTAGGTTGGATTTGGACAGGTGCATTTTCAGCAACTTGCATCTTGTCACTTCCCAACCTTGGTAAGGAGTAACCGACACCCGACACCTTAATGGGGCCGAGAAGCAGTAACTTGCGTCTTCTATGTCTCAAATGGCAAAATAAGTCCAAGAAGGTTAACTATGAATGTAATGTCATGCATATGTATATGTACAATGGGCCCACAATGCCAATATAATTACTGACGAGACATAACCAAACTATGTATAAGTAATTATCTGCAAAGCCTCTATGAACATGACTGAAGTATACAAGTCGGGACAGGGCCCCCGACATACTCGTAACACACAAAAGATACATATACGGCCAGACAAGGCAATGCTTCAGAAAGAAGTGGAGCCCACCACACAAGACAAATACCTGGAGGCAGCGTACTGTGGCAAGGCCTCGTCTCTTCTATCTATACCTGCGGGCATGAACGTAGCGTCCACAAGCAAAAGGACGTCAGTACGAATAGTGTACCGAGTATGTAAGGCGGAAACGTAACATAGCAAGCATATATTGCAAATAAGAAATATAAGAATCAACGTGGCACATCCGACTTGCTAATGAGAATCTAGTACACATGTCCCCCTACATTCTCATATCCTTAACTCTATCTCTGCATAATACTGTGATCCTGACCTACATATTACCCTAGTGCTATCTGCCCAACTGATCAGCGATAACTGCCCGACCGGCCGTAGCATGGTGATAACTGCCCATCCGATTATCGCCCGACGGTAGAGTGCAACTACCCGACTGATCAGTGGTAACTGCCCAACCGGCCGTAGCTCGGTGGTAATAACTGCCCAACCAGCTGTAGTATGGTGGTAAATACCTATCTGCATAACTGGTCGTAGACCAGTGGTAAAAATATAATCAACATCATGACCTGGCCTCGCTGAGTAATCTCTATGCGCTTCTCATGGTCATCACTTATCCGTTATTGCGTACATGATCATATAAGACCTATAGGCACAGTTCAGGTCTTCTTTCTTAACTAAACATTAACCAAATCCCGAGGTACATCATAAGCACCTCTTCTAGCATCACATACCTCATTAGGGATCCTCTACTAGCACTCTATTCATGTCCTACAAAACATTGCTTAAGTATACATTTCTAAACTCATCGGAGTGACGTAAGGTCGGTAATCTCCGATTTATGTTATGGAACTATCATCATGAGCATATCTCACCTTGAAAGAACAAAATTATAAGATGAGATCAACATCAATGAATAACATTTATTATCATGAAACAAGCTCAATGGTATCATAAGAACATCAGGAACTATAAGCTTTGGTATCTTTAGAAACAGGGTTATTGAAGATATCATATATAGGTTCACAACAAAGGAATCATGCCTTAAGAAAGAAGGGTTTAGCCTTAACATGCTTGGAAGCTTACTTTTCAATTTTCCAACCTATCTCCTCTCTTGAAATATGCTTAAGATCGTTCGTAGTCTTGTAATCTACATATAAAGCCATCCATATTATTGTTAGGCTCATTATCACATACTTGTCTTAAGCTTCCAAATTAAATCCTTTTAGAATCTGTCGAAATTCGGGCAGCATCCCCCCAGTTTATATCCCTAGCCCGAAATCACAATACCAACAACCAACAACAACAATAACAGTACTGACATCAACAACATCATCATCAATACCAATATAATCCATAAAACATCCACACGATGTTTATCCAATTTCTCAACCAACTAATTCTCTACACGATGATTTAATAACTCTATATTTGTAAATAAACCTAAATAAATACTAATAATGAGATATTCATACCTTGTTCTTAATAAAACAACAATATCTTCAGTATCTACTTTGAATCAAAGCCAAAATCCACCGCAAAACGATACTATAATCACAAACATATGTTACCCGAGCCTCAATTAGTACTCCGCCACTTGAAATCACTCAAATTCCTTAATTTTATGGCACATATATGTCTCTCTATGTATTCTGAGTTTTCTAGAATATTTTGGGGGACAAATGAGGGTTTTTGACCCTTATATAGTGAGTTGAAGTCGATTGACACCGACTTAAAAATTACTCTGCGCGTTCGCGCAGGGTTGCTCAGTGCTCCTTTGCGCGTTCGCGCAGGGTTAATTCCCTTCTCTGGCAGTCCGTCTTAAAATGCTCATAACGTTTGATTCCGATGTCGGATCGACGCGCGGTTTGTTGCGTTGGAACCTAAACTTCCTGAAGTTCAATTTAGGTTTTTGTTTCACTTCAAAACTCCTAGTATATTAGGAGATATTCCTTCCTCAATTTGGACGAAAAATTGTCCCCCATCTTTTCTCTAAAGTTCCAACCAACTTAATTTCCTTAATTCACTTGTTCTCTAATCTTTCCATAGCTTACTATATGAACTTAAACCCTCATAACCATAGGATAGGAGCACATAATCTCATAAATCCTAGTAGGTAACCCCAGTGTCCACAGTTAAAACAACCAACACCTAACGAATCTCAACGTACAAAACTACAAGGTGTAATCCATCTGATCAGCAACAGGCTCATGATCAAAGTGTTCTTGAATAGGTTGATTCATATCCTGAGTTTGTATTGGTGTTGTGTCACTCATGTGACCTGGTATTTTTTGCTGAGGTAAGGACTGATACTCCTCCTCAAATAAGATGCCAGTATCATGAGAATTGTCCACAAATAATGGTTTTGGAGTAGAACCTTTGTCAATTGGAAAAGTTGTTTCTTTAAATGTAACATCTCTGCTTACGAAAAAATAGTTGTTAGTGAGATCACATAATATGTACCTCAGAGTATCCCATAGGGATAGCAGGTCTGGTTCTAGACATCATTTTGTCATGTTCTTGAAGAATCTTAGCATAACACAGACTACCTAAGATTCTTAAGTGACCAAGAGATGGTTTTCTGTGATATAATCTTTCAAATGGAGATTGGTTATTAATGACAGAACATGGCATTCTATTAATTAGATACACAACTACAATAACACAATGTCCCCAGTACCTTATAGGAATTGTTCCTTGATATCTAATAGCCCTAGTCACTTCTAGAATGTGTCCATGTTTCCTCTCAGCAACACCATTTTGCTGAGGGGTATATGGACATGTTCTGTCACGACCCAGCTAGGGGCCGCGACGGGTACCCGGGGCTAGCCACCGAGCACCGCCCGTTCTACAACTTGTCTTACTCATTTAATGCTCTTTTATCAAATTTATACTCAAATTGGAGGAAAATCATATTTTATATAGAAACGTAAATACCTTTATATACACATGCCTCTCGGCCATCAAAATAATATGTACATATAATAGCATTTAGTGAGACCATCCAACCCACTCTACGCATCTACGAGCCTCTACTAGAGTACTAAACATAAGGACGGGACAAGACCCCGTCATGCCCAAAAATACATATACACAAATGTACACAAAAGAATCGTCATAAGCACCTCCGAACAAATGAGTGCTTTCAATCATCTGACAGCTACTGCGGGTCTGGGTCGAGCTCTCCTCCCTGTCTACCTGTGGGCATGATCACAGCGTCCAAAGAAAACAGACGTCAGTACGAATATTGTATTGAGTATGAGAGGCATAAACAAGGAAATAGGGCAACGACGTACAAGAAGCATCAATATGGAATGACTGTATCTGGCTGACAAGTGTAAAAGAAATAATGCATACTGGCTTACTCATAGTCATCATCAGGATATGCGTGCATAAATATGTATATAAGCTGCCCGCCCATATAAGCACGGTGTAATAATGTATAAGCTGCCCGTCCATATCGGATCGGTGTGATAATCATAGCATTAGCCTGCGTCCAGGCCTTCCGCGTCCAGGCCTTCCGCGTCCAGGGTATCATCTCATGCCGCCCAGTAGTGGTGTCTGCCCATGCCATTTGGCCATTGTGTATCGTATAGCTGCCCGCCTTAGCGGTGACTGCCCGGCCAACTAGGCGCGGTGTTAAATCATCATTATACATGCTCATCATAATATGCTCGTCGTAACATACTTATCATAATACATGCATAAGGCTTATGAACATCTTTACTTTATCAGGGTGACGTAAGGTCGTGGTCCCCCGATTCCATTATGGAGCAAGTATTGACATCCTTCCTCACCTTGAAGGAACTAACATATAAGGTGAGTGTGAGCAATAAATATCATCATATCATATTTCTTATCTTATGTTACCAATCATAGATGTAGGCTTTTAGCTTTCCGGAATATAGGAACCCATGAAGAGGAGGAAAAATTATACTATGAGATTCATGCCATTAGAAGGAAGGGACTAGCCTCACATACCTTTGACATTTAACTAAGCTATCGTTCGCTTGTTCTCCTTCGATATCATGTTTCTACCTTCAAAAGAGAATTCACACTTACGTTAGTTAATCGACTATAAGAACGCGCTACTATTTCTAGGGAAAATTGGGCGGCACTTCCTTTGTTTATACTACTTTTCCCATATTCTATATTAACTCCCAAACGCTCACAACAACGTTCACAATATTGTATTCAACAATCATCATTTATCTACATTTACCACATTCCACCATTTTTCTCCAATTTCTCCACATTTATGGGCTTTAGCTCATCATCACATTTTCCCATACATCACACCTACTTCATGGTCTACACGTCATTTATAGAATATTTATACTCCCAACTCATCAACATTCATAATGCAATCCAACTATCATTCAACTATGGCACTATTCACATTTTATGACCCATTTACTACACTCTTCTATAATTCATGTGTTTCAATGTATTAATGCTTCAATCATTATGAGAGGGTCATCAAACTTACCTTGGGTAGTGTTGGAACAAGCCTTGAGCAACAACACTCTTTTATGCCAAAAACCCTATTTCACTTCCTTTGATATTTCTTGGTGTAGATGAACTTTGATAGGCTTCACACTCTTGATTTCATGAATTTGGTATTGTTGATCTTGATTTTCCTTTGATTCTCATAAATTCTTGTGGATGAGGTGTTTTGGAGTATTCTAGAGAGTTCTTGAATTGTGAAGATGAGAAATGAAATAAAATGAGCTTGGGGTCCCTTATTCTTAACTTAAAAATCTGATTTTTGTGAACAGTAGTCGGGGTGTACAGTGGCCGTAAACCCAGTTTACGGGCCGTATTCTGGTTTACGGTCCGTCTTTCATGACCGTATTTAAGTATATCAGAAACATAAAGGTTTGCTGTAAGTCATGGTGGTTTACGGTCATAGTTTACGGGCCGTATTTCAATAAACGGTCCGTATTCTGAGTCGTATTTTACCATTTCAACATTTTCCAAAAAGTTGAAGTTTTGATAGTTGGAAGACGATGGCACTTTACGGTCCGTAAATCACTTTACGGGTCGTATTCTGTTTTACGACCACTGGGCCGAAATGCAAATCTGAAACCTTCGCGTTTTCAAAACTCATGGGTAGTCATTCCCTTCTTAGTAGAACATCGTACACTCATACTCTTCGTTAGTCTATTCATTGTATGCTCACGGAAAATTTTCCGAGGTGTAACATGTTCTTTGGTGTAAAATACCAAGATTCTTAAACAATTGATCACATACAAAGTTTACAAACTCTGTGCCATTATCAGTTCTCACAGTTTTGCCAAACTATGTTTTAACAAAGACCAAAAAATTCTGCAGTGACACACATACATCATATTTATGTTTTAACAAAGTGATCCAAGTCATTCTAGAGTAATCATTAACAATAGTCAAAAATACTTTATTCCCATCAAAAGTAGTAGTTTTATAAGGCCCCCACAAGTCTACATGAATCAATTCAAAAGCAGATACAGTTTTGATACTACTTGCAGGAAAAGAATTCCTAGTTTGTTTTGCACATGGGCATATACTACAGTTCACTTGTAATAGTTTGTATGCTCGCAGGAAATATCCTTTTTAACACTATTGAAGAGCTATGACCTAGTCTTTTGTGCCATAGGCCAATATTGATATCTGCAGCACCAGTTTTAGCAGCTAGATTGAGAGTTTGATTATTTCCTTTTCCTAGATCTTGACTTAGTAGCAAGTATAATCCATTGTCTTCCTTACCAATTGCTTTCACCTTCCCACTGAAGAGCTCCTGGAACACACAAAAGTCAGGAAAGAAGGAAGCAGACCAACCTAGTTCCTTGGTTAGTTTTGACACAAATAGCAGATTATACTTAAATTGAGGAACATGAAATGCATTAGTAACTGTGTTTCCTATAGTTATCTAGTTCTTATGTGAGTTTCATATGAGACATCACCATTAGGAAGATAGATCTTTTTTGAATTACTGGTTTCAATCACAGATGAGTTATAAAGCATCGTAATGTCTGACACCATATGGTTTGTTGCACCTGTATCTATGATCCAATATTTTCCTTTATCAGATATTAATAGTATAGTACTCTTATGGTTATTATTAGTATTCAACAATGCTACACTAAAATCATTATTCTGCTTATGTTCATGATCAGGAGAAGAATTAACAGTCATACCAACTATGTTAGCAGTAGAATTGTCATTGTTGATATTGTTGTGTGAGTTGGAGTTGTTCAGCAAATTCAGTATCTGTTCATATTGATCATTTGAGAATGTGTTTCCTATTTGTATAGCACCACCCTGTACCCCTGCATTGTTTCCTTGTCCTGAGCTTCTTGCCATCATTGGATCATCCATAGACTTCATAGTTCCATTGTTAGTTTGACTTCCCAAGACCTGAGGTCGCATTTTTGGTTGCCTAAACTGTACCTGTGAACCAGATTCACTCCCATTTTCTGAAAACACATTGTAAGCACTGCTAGTTCCTCCTCCTCTCTTTTTGAACTTATACTCAGGAGGATAGCCTATAACTTTCCAGCAACTTTCTTTGTTATAACCCTTAATCTTGCATACTTCACACACTAAATTATAATTCTTCTTGTACTTCTGATTTCCACCTCCTTTAGTGTACATTGCAATAGACTCAAAATTATCTATTGAAGCAGTAGAACTGGTACCAAGACTCACATTTACATCAGATTTCTGACTTTCATCTCCCATAACCATAGCAAAAGCCTGATTAACAGAAGGAAGGGGGTTCATCATAAGTATTTGACTTTTAGCCTGTTGATATGTGTCATTCAAGCCCATTAAAAACTAGTATAATTTCTGCCTTCGTAAACATTTCACTCTTTGGATTTTTCACAATTACACATAGGAGCAGGAATCATAGCCTCAAACTCTTCCCAAAGATCCTTCATTCTTGAATAATAGGTAGCTACAAATGCAGTACCTTGACATAGTGTGGCAATTTCTTTGTGTAAACTATAAGTTCTTGAACCATCAACCCTATTAAACCTTTCTTTTAAGTCTTCCCACACACTCAGTGCATTTGTTGCAAACACTACACCTCCAAGAAGACTTTTAGAAATAAAGTTCATTAACCAGGCCAAGACTATAGCATTTACACACACCCATTGATATTCTATTTTTTCAGGAATTTCTCCTTAGGGCTAAATCCATCCACTAAACTTAATTTGTTCCTTCCAAAAAGAGCTAATATCATAGATTTATACCAATAAGTGTAATTCTCACAACCAGTTAATTGAAATGAAATTATAGAAATTCCACTCACATCTGTGGCATGCAAGTATAAAGGATGATTATGATCCATACCAGTACCCGTTGTTTTATTCTGATTGGTCTGATTATTGTTGTTTTTTGATGGTTTCGATGGATTCTGGTTATTGTTCAGATTTCCTTCACGATTTAATCCATTTAATATTTGAGCAGCCTGTTCTTCACTAATTCCCATTCTTGATTTGGTTTATGAATCGCTTGAACTATTCTCGCCCAAAACTTTGAAATTAAACTATTTTGCGGAATTTTAACAGTAGATCGACACCAGATTGGTGTACTCTGATACCATGTTGTTAATTGAAATCAAGATACACATGAATTCTAACTCAAGTATGAGATGAGGAAAATGCACAAATGGAAGAGATGAAGATGGAGAGAGAATTTGTGTTATTCAATATAATGATCTGATCTACAAATGAGGAGTAATTGAGTATTTATACACTGACTATAATAATCAACTAATCCTACTTAGCTTCAACTAATCTACAAGTCTACAACTAACTAACAACCAAGTTAGTTACTTAACAACTAATTGGAAATAAGCTGAAAAGGCTAAACTGCCCTTAAGGCTAATTTCTATACTTCAACATTAATCATCATTATTTGACCCATCAGCTGTGGAATACAATTAAAACAACAAACCCAATGTAATCCCACAAGTGGGGTCAGGGGAGAGTAGTGTGTACGCAGACCTTACCCCACCTTTGAGAAGGTAGATAGGCTGTTTTCGATAGACCCTCGGCTCAGCTCTGGAATAAAACTGAGAATAACAAGAACCCTCATCTGCATCAGAGAAAGAGACACTAACCTCTTCACTGCTACAACTGCTGGAGCACCGGAGACTGCTGCCACCATTGTCGGCACCGGCCTCTAAGTCCACATGAGACATATCTATTATCGCCATTTCAACAACACAGAATCAAGAAAATAACTTTCCCAGTAAAAAGATAGCATTAACACCTTCAAAATAACTTTGAAGGATTTCAACTTCCAAGATTCAATGTCTCGTCATCTCAACAACCCCAAAACAAGAAAATAACTTTTCTGGGAAAAGATAACATTAACACTTTCAAAATGAAACTTTGGAGAAACCCCACCTTCCAGGATTCAATATTTTGTTGGTTTTTTAACACATACGCTAGTGCTGCATGAGTTAAGGCTCTCATCCCTAACTTCTGGCTCTATTAATATGCAATAAGAAAATGGGTGATAGGTGAGCCATTAACTCCCATTTCTAAAATTTAGCACCAAGCTAAAGAAATGGAAGATAGGTGGATTTTGGTGGTTACAATGGAGTTGGGGTTGGATTTAAACGAATAGGTGGGGCAGGGTTTGTCTCGGTGAAGTCTTTTGGACTTAAGAGTAGTACAATTTGTTTCAACTAAATCCTAATAGAAAAGATAAGGCAGAAGAGAAGGAACAACAACAGCGAACAGAACAATTGAATAGAAACTAGTGATCTCTTAAAATATCCCACGAAGTGGAGAGTCCGGAACCAAAATGGCTCAAAAAAAAAATATTTTGAACCAAAATGCCCCCAAAAAAAAAGTCACTAAAGTACCTATAGCGCAGTATTTTACTGCGCTATAGCACTAACCGAGACGGACCCGTTAAGTCCTATAACGCAGTAAAATAATGCGCTATACGGAATACGATGCAGCGTATAACGCATGATTTTACTGCGTTATAGGACTTTGCCTCTCTCCTATAACGCAGTAAAATCATGCGTTATAGTCTTCCACTATAACCCGATCGGGTTCCACCACTGCCCCCTCCAGTGGCAAAAAATTTTCAAAAACGCCATTGGAGGGCAGGATTCAGTGGTCCCCACGCATTAAAAACGTCGTTTTCTAGTAAATTTCATCCGGAAAGTTTAGATTCTCGGTATATTCAAGTCAAGAAGGAAGATTCTAAGTTTGAATTTTGAGAAAAAGCGCCGTACAACTCGATTTAAATATCTACAAAAAATCTTCGATAAAGGTTTTCTACTATGAACTTTTGTTATTATTTTGTTATATACATTATATTGCATGCATGTTTAACATTTAATCGTCATTAATTAAAAAAAAATCAAATTTCCTTTTTTTTTTTGGGTTTGATCGGCTGGGGGCAGTGGCTTAGGCCACTGTTCCGTTTTTTTTTTTTTTTGGTTTAATTCATTATTTGTTAAATGTTTATGAATTGTTAATTGTTAAATGTTTATGCATTGTTAATTCGTTATATGTTTATGAGTTGTTAATTTGGTTAATTATTTATGAATTGTTAACATTGTTAATTTGTTATATGTTTATGAGTTGAATTTGGTTAATTATTTATGAATTGTTAATGAATTATTATATTGTTAACATTTTGTTTGGATGATTGTTATGTATTGTTTTGACATTTATCGTATTATGTTGTATTATATAGGACCAAATCAGTGGTTACATAAAATAGAACCTCTCGTTGTTACATAACAATAAAATTAAAGTAACAATCAAAGCAAACATTTTATTTATACTAACAACATAATATAATACAATAGGTAACAACCATCCAAACTAGTTGTAAACGATTATGAAATGTTAATCTATACAATTTTAGAAGCATGAATATATATGTTAAATAAAAAAAATTATCTTAAAAATAATAGTTAAAGTTCTTCTTTTCATAAATACATAAGATAACGATAAAAATGTAAAGTTTATAGGAAAAAATGTGGTCGACGAATATGAACTCTTAGTTTTATTTTATTGTAGTTGTGTTGGTTATTTGGTCAACTAAAAATATATCACATATTCAAAATAGAGTTCCAAACAAATATTACTGCTAAATTTCGATTAGTTAATATAATTTATCTTTCATTTCAAGAATAATGACTAATTTAGTTTGTACAGACCAGACTCTTTTATGGATCCGAATGTTCCCCCTGGGGCCGATGATCACCCGGGGCCCGCTGTTCACCCGGGGCCCGCTGATAGATCAGTATTGTCTTTGCAAGACAATCATAGGTCAGAGTTATTATGGGCCGGTACTATAGGGATATCTACTAGGCTCCGTCCCCGTAGGCTGTAGAGAGCGTGGACTCTTTTACGCGAGCACCCCCCACACCCTCGCGTGTTGGAGATATTGTTTCGGGGCGGCATCTACCGTTGTGTGTCCGTTGGTCGGGTACAGCATGATTGGGCGCTCATCACGGCCATGGTTGAGCGGTGGAGGCCAGAGACACATACCTTCCATCTTCGCACTGGTGAGACCACGATTACACTTGAGGATGTAGAGGTCCTCTTTGGATTGCGGGTTGATGGAGAGCCACTGTAAACTCGGTACGAGCCTCCTCCTGGTCGGACGTGGGTGACAGAGTTGACTAGGCTCACCCACTTCGTGCATGATGCCGCGGCCCAGATATCCGGACAGAGTCGGGTTCAGCTTAGTGCACTCTGCACTTATTTGGAGGGTCTGGATCCGGTTGGCGATGGCACCCCGCAGGACGATGTTGATCGTCATGCCCGTTTGTACCTGCTTATTATATTCGGGGGCATCTTGTTCCCGAATTCATCGGGTGCCTTTGTCAGTTTACACTACTTGGTTTTTTTGGAGCATCTGGACCGCTTGGGAGACTACAGCTGGGGCGGTGCTGTTTTGGCGTATCTTTACAGATGCTTGTGCCGAGCGTCTATTGGTGCTGTCAGAGATGTGTGTGGATTTGTTTCTCTTCTCCAGGTAATATTTAAGTGTGCGTTCCTGTAATGTCAACAAACCTCTTGAAAGGGCGACTAAAAAATTGTATTTTCTAATATCGCTTACAGTTATGGGCGTGGGAGAGGATGCTGCCTTTTCACCCCGTACCTAGACATCACCTCGAGATTGACATGCCTTATGCGAGAAGGTGGACAGCGGGTTTTGACCGGGATGTCGATACGCACCACAGTATTCTTCCATTCCGGGACCAGCTTGATCACATGACGGATGATGCGGTAAAACTATTTAAATTTACATTAATAATTTAATTAAACGTCTTTTCTACATGGTGATCACTGATTTGTATTTATATGTTATGCAGCTATTTATATGGACGCCGTACGCTGCTATATTAGATGGTTTGCCCCCCTTCTGTAGGGCAGGTCAGGGGGTTTGGAGGTCGCGGTGTCCATTGATACACCTGGACATCGTAGAGGATCACATGCCCGAGCGTGTCTTACGACAGTTTGGGCATACACAGAGTATACCCCCTAATGTCCGTCATGAGCTCCGACACTACCAGCGGGACGATCGGGCTGCCATTGATGATAATTTTTTGGCTTTCATGGATGTCCAGCTCCACCGTTGGGAGAACAGGTTGGGCACTTTAGCGGTGGTCGGCCATTTGACTCCCATTGAGCATTACATGCGCTGGTATCATCAGATCACACGCCGATTGATTGGCAACCCAGCTTTGCGTCCCCCTAGGGATGTAGGATATTCAGCACTCGCGGGGCAGCACGAGGCATTGGTAAGTTTATCGTATTTAGATTTATCTAATTTCATTAATTGTTACGTTTTAAATTTTTTTTTTTGTTTCTGTTAATCACAAATGCAGCTGGTGGTTGTACAACGTTTACGCATCTTGGGGTTAGAGTATATGCCTTACCCTAGGCTTGCGGGGCTTGCCGCGGAGATGGTTAAGATTTCTGAGGATGGTATCCGCTAGGCAGGCGAGATTAGGCGCATGGCGGAGCCTGTTCCGAAGGCTGAGTATCAGGCAGCACCGGGGGCTCCCAGAGGAGGAGGCCGTGCTGGCAGAGGACGCCGTGCTGCCGGAGGACGCCGTGCGCGTAGAGGACACGGCGCTGCTGCCGGAGGACCTGGTGGTAGAGGACTGGTAAATGAGGCGGATGAGGCCGATCCCATTCCAGAGGGCGTTCACGGTCTAGTCCATCCGCAGCCCTTCCAGGCCGGTGGCAGCTCACCTGGAGACTCACCTACGTTTACGCCGGCGCTCTTACTTGCTAAGATACCCGGGTCTTCATCACAGCCGAGCCATAATGCATACATGGAGGAGCGTGATAACGTTGATTGGGCGGCGTTACGCGCTTCATTAGCTGATGAGCGGCCTGTGAGGAATTTAGAGGGAGCCCGGATTCTTGACTTTGATGAGTTTTTGATCCCGGTTAGTATTTAAAATACATATTTGTTCATTTAAATTATTTATTTTAAATATATATATATATATATATAATGCATTATTTAGTAATATTTTATATTTTAGGATTCGGCGCCAGCGGGTCCATCAGAGCCACCCACTCAGCCTGCCGAGGCAGAAGTGTCTTCTCATGAGACTACCTAGGCGCATGTAAGTTTTTTACTTAAAACTAATTTTATTCAATATAAGGTCAATATTCAATATACATATTTGATCATTTAAAGTACTTATTATTATTTTTTTTCATATTTTAGGATTCGGCGCCAGCGGGTCCATCAGAGCCACCCACTCAGCCATTTTCTCATGGGTCTGCCGAGCCAGCAGTGTCTTCCCATATGACTACCGAGCCACAGGTAACCTTTTTATTAAAATTTGTTTTATTCAATATAAGGTCAATATTTAATATACATATTTGATCATTTAAAGTACTTATTATTTCATTTTTTTCATATTTTAGGATTCGACACCAGTGGGTCCACAGGAGCTGCCCATTCCGGAGCATTCTCATCAGCCTGCCGAGGCAGAGGTGTCTTCTCATGAGACTATCGAGAAGCATATAAGTTTTTTACTTAAACTAATTTTATTCAATATAAGGTAAATGTTTATTTAATTTTTATAACCTTTACTTGGACTTCGAACAGCATCTCGTCCAGGAGACTAGCTCATATTCACCATCACACCCATCTCAGGAGGCTACAGACCCATCTCGGGAGCCTTCTCAGGCGCCCGTTGGCACACAGGTTTGATTAAATAAATAACGTTAATGTATTCAACATAAATAAGAAATGGTACTAATATTTATATATTTTTCAGGTTCATCCTTCGGCGCCTGCGGTGGGGACTCCCGACGAGGAAGAGGTCCAGTTTCCAGACCCAGCTCAGCCTGAGGTTCTGAGCGTGCCAGCGGGACAAGATCCCAAAAAGAAGCACGTTCTAGTTAAGGGCGCAAGGGCTAGGGGAAGAGGAGATGAGCATGACTTGGAGCGCTCGGTTATTAAAAGGAAAAAGGGCGACAGAGACGATGGCGAGGGCGGTGGGGATGGTATGAGACTTAGGCCTAGGGATAGTCTCCGGCATACTACATGTGGGACCTATCCTCGATAGTGTATATACATTAGTGTTGTACAATTTATCGTAAATATTATACATTTTTTGCATATTTATAAATATTATCATTAGTCTTTATTATTGATAATAAAAAAAAAACGTGACACATTCGAAATAAATTTAAGCATTAATTTAAAAATAAGACGAAACCCTAAAAGATAAATAACTTAAAGCTAATGACTACAAGTCTTCAAACAAAAAAGGACTTCGAGCACTTTTCAACTATTAAAACGACAATTCAAAGTATCACGTATTCTTGATGTGTTGAGCCTATTTTATTAATTGTACAAATATAACTAGAGTTCTATATAAAATATTGAAGTTTCGGAGTCTTAAAGCATGATTAATATACGGCTAAACTACGTAAAAAAGATAAAATTACGTAATAAGGGAAGAATGGAAAGGGGAACTTGTGATTCTATGGAGTCCTATAACGCAGTAAAATCATGCGTTATACGTTGCAGCGTATGCCGTATAGCGCATTATTTTACTGCGTTATAGGACTTAACTGGGCCGTCTCCGTTAGTGCTATAGCGCAGTAAAATACTGCGCTATAGGTACTTTAGTAACTTTTTTTTTTGTTGGGGCATTTTGGTTCAAAATGTTTTTTTTGGAGCCATTTTGGTTCCGGACCCCGAAGTGGACAAGCATGTCCTGCACATGCCTCCCACTTTTTGGGAATTCAAATAAAACTAATGCCCTCATGTGTGTCTGTTGTACCCATCAAAAATATGCCACTAGTTGGAAATACTTGTTAGTTATGGACCCAAAGGTAGCCCTTTACCTATTTGCATATATTGGCCTTGGGCCTTTGACCGTTTGTAAACTGCTGCAAATCAGGTATATCCTATTTGACTGGAGGTAGAACCAAAAGTAAATATTGACAACTTTGCAAATTTTATCAATTCCTACTTGCTCAAGCAGGACCTTTGCTACATTTATAACGGAGCTTATCCTCTCCAGTCTAGATGTACCCATTGCAAAGTTATGTAAAACATCTCAGCAAAGGATTCTGCAAGTTCTCCCAAGAAAATGACAAATTTATAGATCCTTCTTTTGTTCCATATAGCTTCTTACCACCTGATCTCCCATAGGGGCATATACATGACTGTTCTCAAATAATATACACCCAGATCTCATTATCTGCCTACTCTTTCTACAGCTCTGGCAGATAATACAACACTTTCTATCAATTGCAAATAAGATGCCATACATATGGAATGAGTATATGACTCCTCCTCTCCTCTCTATCTAAATTCATGATCCGATTTCATACCGATAGTAATTACTTAGACAGCACAAGAGCACAGGATAAAAAAAGTTGTTTAAACTAATTGATAAGAGGTCAAATCTAATGAAATGAAGAAGTAGATAGAATATTCCTTTAAGTGACTCTAGTTCAGAGGCAGGAATTCTTTTTAAAAAATTTAAATTAAAATGAAAAAATCTAGTTCGAAGATGACCGCAAGTTATCAAAGTCAAGATAATAAAATCTTCTAAACAGGCAGAACCAAGAATACATGCCAGATCCACATGGGAAGAGAAAAGAAGTTGGTACTAAAAAGAGGAAGGATGAAACGGACTTTTAGAAGCTCTACCGAGAAGCATACCATTTCTGCGTTGAGAATGATTGCTAAGTTGTAGGTTCTCCTAAAAGGCATCAATCCTATTATCAAACAATGACGTAGGAGTTTTAAGTTATTAGCTAAAATGACCGGTATTGACTCTTATTTCTTAGGTGCACACAATAAGAGAATGGCTGAATAGAGCAAATCCTCCCCAACCCCCAAAACCCACCACCCACCCCTGAAATCAACAATTAGAGCCCACAAGAAATTTGCTCTGTTTGATTCCTATGAGGATTAAGTACATTCTTGCTAAATACTCAAATAAACAAAAGCCTTATCATCACATGTTATTTTTATAATTCTTCTAAACTTGTGTCTCAACTTAAGTTAATTAAAACACCTTCCATTAGCAAGACAGACTCTGAACTTAAACTGATATTCCAAAACCAATCGGAGAGGTGCAGTCTAAGTTAATAAGGCTGCCATTGGACAAAATAGTATAGTAATTAGGGCATCCAAAGATATGATGTACCTGGTCCTATCAACTGCAGATGCACCAGCCTGACCAGCAAGCTGCCTCTTCCATGCATACGCAACAAAAGCACCATCTGGACAAACCAAGGGCATGTGGAGGCCCCATGAATTACTTCGTGATCGGAGGGAATCACTGAGAACACCAGAACCTTCCAACTGCCTTCCTGACAATGTAACGTAATTCCAAATTTAGGTGTCATGGCCTGTTAATTGTAATGACGATCAATCTAAAAAGAAGGGCGGGTGCTTCTAATAGTTCAATGTTTCTGAAATAATTCTCTACGAAGAGCTCAATTAAAGTTGATGTTTCCGCATCTCCTCCTTTCATGTGCCTCTTAAGAGTAAGAAAGCAAATTAGAACACTCAGTGGGGGTGAGACGGAAATACAGACAACTCCTTTTTAGTCTCTCGTTTGCGGCATATAGATGGAGTACACTTCTTCATTCTTTACTTCACAATTTTCTTAGGCTCCATATTTTCAGTTTGACCAAGCATGTCCTCCTCTGATTGTTTACCCCGAATTTAGGTAATCAATTGAATATGTAAATGAGGTATAGGATATGTGGAAAATCTTTAATCGATATCATTCGAAGAAAATGAATATGGATATGCTATGAGCAAGTGAATAATGATCTATGGTTTACACTAAATGTATGTATTTAATAATATATGAATATTGTTTAATTGAATAAAGCTAAAGAAGAACACACTAAATCCGGACCAAAATCAGAGAATGAGAGGGGGCGATTTTATATATTTTGCTATTACAATATTCTAAAACTGAAGAAGCCAACCCTTGAAAGTAGGGTAATGACCCCTATTTATAGTTTTGCCTTATGGGCCTCAAACAACATAAAGCCCTTTTGAATAAAGAAAACCCTAAAAGGATAAGGTTGGGTCGTGCGGTCTGACACCTGTACGATAGGCAGTACAATGTGGCAGAACGGTCTTGACGCGTGGCAATTGTATAACGGATCACCCAGACCAACGACCACGAACAATTGGGCCAACGGCCACGATCAACCGGACCAACGGCCACGATCAACTCGGCTATGGCGTAACCGGACCAAACGATTTCCTTCGCTTTCTTCGAATCAAGCACTTCTCCGGTCCGAAAGAAAGTCTTCATGCTCGTGCTTGTTTCTTTCTTCCCTCGATCTCCGGTCTCACCGGTCTAGCATATGTCCGATTTTTGTCGTATACAGATAGTCCCCACACTTTCCGGATCATAGTTTTACCGGAGTAACGGGAAGTGGATGAATCAAGAAATCGGTGGTTCCATATGCTCGTTATTATCTCTTCATTTTGGCGGGAACAGTTGCATCACGTCCCTCTGTCATCAGCCACATGTTTCATCCTGGATGGTCAGCTCTGACAACCGCCGTAACGCACGTCGTTTCATGTCACTTCTCATTAATTGTGGGACACGTGGCATTCCCCGGTTGGCTGGGATCTGAAACCGCCTCGATCCCCATATTTATATAACGCTTTTCACCTCTTTACTTTTCCATTTTACGTCTTCATTACACTTCACTTCTCTATTTTATTTCTTCACTTCATCACTTTTAATCATCCTCCATCTCCTATTTCTTGCTGATTCATTGCTTATATTGCGTGAGAGGAAACCAGCTTCACCAACTTCTTCTTTAGCCGTTTTTGCTTAGAAAGTGCTGCTTTTTTTTCTTCCTACTCTTTCCATTTTGAATTCTTTCTTGACTGCTCCCCTACTCCTATTTTTCAACTTCTTTCTCGAATTTGCCAAATCTCCTTTTCCATAACTTCCAAATGTCTACTAACACCGAAACCACCTCCCATGATGTTCCCTCGGTTTCTTCTCAAGGAACCGAGCCAACTTATCCATCCAAGGGAAAAACCGCCTTTGAGCCCACTGCTTTGGACATTGTACCGTCCAAACCCAACTATAACAAGGATTTCAAGGTTGAGAAACCTTCTCTCTTTTCCGACAGGGGGTTTGCTGTAAGACGGTACCCCTCGTCCATTACCGAGGACAAACTTGATTTAGTCCGGGCTGATTACGGATGGGATAACCGTCTGGTACAAGTTTTTGCCGCCGGACCTGATGAATCAATCACCAACCATCGGGAGGGCTTCTTATACGTTTACCCCTACCCTTTCACACTCAAGCTCGACCCCCCGATCGACCCGTTTATTCTAGATATGTGTCGGACTTACGATGTAACCCTGGCCCAGATTGGTCTGATTGTCTGGAAGACCGTGGCCTGCTTCTGGCTATTGGCCAATAACTTGAAAAAGGAGTTCACGCTGGCTCATTTCATCCGGCTATACTCCCCGAGGTTATTCCGGGGAGGTGTAATAAAGCTCGCTAAGCGAAGCCGGAACCCAATCTTCTCGAAGATGGACGAAGATATAGACCGGGGTTGGCTGGAGCGTTACCTCCGGGTGAGGACCCCGGACATTATTCCGGCCAACTACATGCCTTTCCCGGAGAGGTGGAATGATAATCGTAAGTCAGTTCTTTTAATAATTTCTTTAGAATGCTTTGTCAAGCACTAGTCCTTTCACATTCTCACTATTTGTCCCCTTCTTTATACAAGCCGTGGCGTGGATACCTCCAGCTGTCCGGAACATCAACGAATGGGTTAGTGCTCTTCTTAGCCAGCACACCCACGAAGCACGGACATGGGGACTCCTGTCGCGTGGCCGATGGGTCGCTCAACACCACGGTAAAATTTTGCTTCTATCGGTATTCATTGCATTTTCTACCTTTTCCTTTTGTAACATCTTCGGCACTCAGGTTTACCCAAGGGCTCGGTGAACCCAAGACCGGAGCCAGCGGCCGAACCCACTATATCGGCACCCGAGTTCGATTCAGCGGGTACATCCCATATCATTGCTGCCGCTAACAAGAGAAAAAAGCCCTCCGACAAAGGGTAGAAATCGAAGAAGAGGGCAAAGAGCGTCGTTCGGACTCTAAGAGATGAAACAGAGCCCGAGTTCCTCGTTCGGAGGATCGGTGTGACCCCTCCCGTTGTTTCTATTCCAGAGGAGGGTGCCACCATTTCATCACTTCCTTCAGCCGGGGAAGGACCGTCAGCTCCGGCCTGGCACATAGGTGGGGAAGAAATTCATTACCCGATTCCTCTAAGGTCGATTGAATTTGTCGATATTTCAGGTGATGGTTAATCCGAGGAAACCCCCCTGCAAAGGACCAGAAGGTCCGGGCATGCACCCGAGACCGATCTGAGGGCTGAGCCGGTCCCCGAGACTGAAGTTCCAGTGGATGTGGGCCCACTGCCCGGCTATGAGACTGCCGCACCTTCCGAGATCCCTGCCTCTACCGAGACTGCTGAGGCCGGCCCAAGTTCTCCAACTCCAGCTTCAAGGTCGGATGACTTTGATGACATGTTCTCGGATATTTCTCCTGTTACCGGCGAAGCTACCGGTTTTGGACATCTCCCGATCCCTCAAGCCACGAGGGCGGCTAGCCGGACCACCGAGACTGGAGCTAGGGATAGCCTGGTGCGTGTCTTCCCAACCCCAAGTGTGGAACCTAGGAGGACCAGATCGGCCGTAATCATCATCCCCGAGGACTGCAGCTTTTTGTCTCGGCCGGTGGGAGTAGCAAGCTACCTGAGGCCGCTCGTCTCGGACTCGAACAAACGGAAGATAAACGGAGTCCCCTAGCAGTGTCTCATTAACGAGGGCATGCATGCGGGTAATCGAGTAAGTTTATCAGCCATTCTTGCATAATTCATTGAGAATTTTAGTTTCTCGTTTATCTGAGTTTTAACTTGTTTCTTTTGCAGAGTGTGATGCTTGTTAACGAGGCCTTCGTCCGCGCTCAACAAGAAGTTGACGATCTCAAGGGCCAGCTGGATGCCCAAGGTCAAGAAACAGAGAAGTTCCAACACCTTTTGTGGGTGAAGGAGGATGAATTGAACCGAGCAGTTACTCTTTCCAACCTTCAACCTGAGCTCGACGCGGCGAAGGCCTAAAACCTTCGATTAAAGAATGAGTTGGCCGAGATGGTCGAGAAGAAACAGCTTCTTGAAGCGAACAAGGTCGGCCTTATCCAGGACAACGCTCGTTTTTCCTCAAGTCTTAGTGAGCTCGAAGCCACTATCTCTTAACTCCAGGGGGAGCTTGACTCAGTTAAGTCCGATGCCGTGAGCATGGCTGAAAGGCATCGGCTGCTTGAATCTGAGAGTGCCAAGTACAAGGAGCGGATGAGGGTGTTTTAGCGAAAAGTAGAGGACAAGGCCCGGATATGTGATGAACTGAAAACCAAACTCGAGGAGATGGACGAGGCTAATGACCTTCTCAAGGCCGAGCTCAAGTCGGCCACTCAAATCCAAAGGGTCTTCGATGAGGGGGAAGAACTGGTGGCAAAGCTAGCCCAGGCTAAGGCCGATTTGGCAGAAGCCCTTAGGAGTGTGGAGGCTGCCGAGGCTCATACTACGATTGTGGTGGAGTATGAACGGTGAAAGTCACGGAGGGTCACCCTTGAGCAAGCCAGGCATGACTTTACGGATCTTCCGGCCCTGATACTCGAAGCTAAAAGGGTCGAGGAAGAAGCTAAGAGAGCCCTCGATACTGACTCCGAAGATTTCGAGCGGACAGTGTCCGAACACTCCGGATCCAGCCATACCGGATAGACTAGGGCATGTAGTTAGACTTTATTTTGTTTTTTTGCCATTTTGGCTTGATTTTTGTTTTCCGACCTTATAGGGGTCTTCGGTGTAAAAACCTTATATAAATGGAACATGCATTTTTTCTGATTTTCTTTATTTCTTTTGCTTGAATGCTTATGACTTTTGCCCCAATTGTCGGTCCGTTTTTAGGACAAGCAGAGACTTGAAGTCATTATTTTGGACTGTGCCTAAGTATTGGCTTTTCTCTTCGTCTGGTACGTTTTGTCCGGGAATTTGACCGAGTGGTTTGCCCGTGGGACTTATCTAATGCTTTGTGAATTCAGACCTCTCCGAATCACGTTACGCATTTTCTAGGGCCGGTAGTTTTCGGCTATTCACTTGTCATAGATTAGGTTCGGACACCTGAATCCCAGCCTTAGCAAATTTTGATGTAGCAGTCCCCATTCGAGGGTGTTTGGAGATTTTGGCTCGGTTCATTGTGACCTTGTTTCCTTTGTCGAATTTCGACCGTAATGCCCAGAATAGGGTGTATGAATGAAGCGATGCCGAAATACGGCGGTGATCACCGGGGTAGGGTGTTTTAACAAGAAGACATCCGAAATACAGTAATCCGAACTTTTCGATAATCTTTGTATTGCAAGTATTTGTACGTACATGATATGAGAATTTTTTCCGTTTCCTTCTGCTTTTGCCGCAACAAATACTAAATGGACACGATTCATTCTGATTGTTTGGTCCTTACATCGAAACCTAATAAGAAGGTCCGGTATTGGTTTTGCCGTAGCAAATACTAAGTGGACACGATTCATTCTAATCGTTTGGTCCTTACATCTGAACCTAATACAGAAGGCCGATTTTGGTTTGTTGAACTCCTCCGTTTTCGATTAACCGTGGTAAACCTTGATGTGAGTATAGTAGTCCCCTAGTGCTTATCTAAGCTGCAAGATGGGGTAAGCACTATCAAATCCCCACTCGTAGGGTGTGGCCCCGAGTTTCCGGGCGTTTGTCCTTGTCTTTGTCAAGTAACATATTGTACTTGTTGCCTCATTAAAAACCTTATCGGAAAACCCATTTTGGGACAAAACCGTACTAAGGAAAAGAGTGCAACATGTGTTTTCAGACCTAGATCCTAACTTTATCCGGTACTTGACTTCCTGCAAAAAAGAAAAGGTCAATAGATAAACACGAGGTGTCCATACCTTAGCAGTACTATCTCTTCAAATGCGCCACATTCTAGTTATTGCGCAACCGTTGCCCATCCATGGATTCCAGATGATACGATCCTTTGCCCGTTACCTCAGTTACCTTGTATGGTCCTTCCTAGTTCGGGCCCAGTTTTCCTTCGTTGGGATTCTTGGTGTTCAAGGTAACTTTCCGAAGCACCAAGTCCCTAACCTAGAAATGTCAAAAATTGGCCCTCCGATTGTAGTATCTTTCCATTCTCTGCTTCTGGGATGCAATACGGACCAACGCGTTTTCGCGAAGTTCATCGTGAGATCGAGTTTTACGGCCATGGCCTCCTCGTTTGACTCCTCGGTGGTGTACCTGAACCGAAGACTCGGTTTACTAACTTCTACGGGAATGAGGGCTTCGGCCCCGTAGACCAACGAGAAAGGTGTTTCTCCCGTGCTTCATTTCGATGTGGTTCTGTAAGCCCACAATACCTTCGGTAGTACTTCTCTCCAGTGATGCTTTGACGCTTCAAGTCTTTTCCTTAGATTTTGAATTATTATTTTATTCGTGGATTCTGCCTATCCGTTCGCACACGGGTGATATGGAGTTGATACGATTTTCTTGATCTTCAACCCTTTGAGGAAATCATTGACTTTGTCGCCCATGAACTGAGGACCATTATCACAAGTTATCTCGGCAGGGATGCCGAAACGACAAATAATGTGGTCCCATATAAAGTCAATGACTTTCTTCTCTCTAATTTTTTCGAAGGCCTGCGCTTCAACCCATTTGGAGAAATAGTCAGTCATAAACAAAATAAAACGAGCTTTACCTGGTGCCCATGGCAATGGACCAACAATGTCCATTCCCCACATCATGAAAGGCCAAGATGACACCACCGAATGCAGCAAATCCCCGGGCTGATGAATCATCGGGCCATGTCTTTGACACCCGTCACATTTCCGGACAAAATTCTTCAAATCTTCCTCCATCCGGCTCTAGTAGTAACCGGCTCTGACAATTTTTTGGACCAAGGCTTCAGCACCGGAGTGGTTGCCGCAGGTCCCCTCGTGCACTTCTCTCATCACATACTCCGTTTCTCCGGGACCCGAACACTTGGCCAGGGATCCGAAGAAAGACCGTCGATACAATTGGCCGTCTACCAAGCAGAAACACGCAGCTTTTGTCCTTAGTGACCGTGATTCTTTTGGGTCACTCGGGAGCTTTCCGTCTAGCAAGTAGTCGACGTACTTGTTGTGCCAATCCCAAGTTAAACCCATTATGTTTATTTCGGCATGCCCATTTTCTATCGCTGAAATCATCAAGTGCACCGTAGTCCTGGGGTTGATTTCTTCCCCTTCGACCGAAGATCTCAAATTGGCCAATGCATCGGCTTCGCTGTTCTGTTCCCTCGGTACAGCCGGCATGGTCCATTCTTTAAACCGGTGTAGTATCACTTGGATTTTTTCTAGATACCTCTGCATCCGTTCGTCCTTGACCTCGAAGACGCCATTCACCTGGTTAACAACTAAGAGAGAATCACACTTTGCCTCAATTATTTTGGCCCCCATACTCCGGGCTAATTGCAAACCTCCAATCATAGCCTCATACTCGGCTTCATTGTTAGTCAATTTAACAGTTCTAATGGATTGTCGAACGGCATCCCCGGTAGGGGTTCTAAGGACGATTCCTAGCCCAGAACCTTTGAGGTTCGAGGCTCCGTCCGTGTGTAGCGACCAAATACCCGAAGCTTTCCCCAAGGTCAGCAGAAGGTCTTTCTCGACCTCGGGGATCATAGCTGAGGTGAAGTCCGCCACAAAATCGGCCAAGATCTGGGACTTGATGGCCGTGTGAGGCTTGTATTCGATATCATATCCGCTAATCTCTACGGCCCATTTAGTTAGTCCACCCGATAATTCTGATTTATGCATGATGTTCTTTAGGGGGTAAGTAGTCACTACACATATCGGATAGCATTGAAAGTAAGGCTTGAGCTTTCTAGAAGCGCTTTCCAATGCCAATGCCAACTTTTCCAAGTAGGGATAACGGGTCTCCACATCCCCTAAAGTTGTACTCACATAGTATATGGGGAATTGCGTACCTGATTCTTCTCGGATCAAAACACCACTTACCGCAACCTCAGAGACGGCAAGGTAGAGAAAAAGTTGCTCGTCCGCTTTTGGTGTGTGCAGTAGCGGCGGGCTGGACAAGTACTTTTTCAATTCTTGCAAAGCTTTTTGACACTCCAATGTCCAAACAAAGTCATTCTTCTTCCTTAGTAAGGAGAAAAAGCAGCGACTCTTGTCCGAGGACCTCGATATGAAATGACTCAGAGCCGCTATCTTTTCGGTGAGCCTCTGCACTCCTTTGATGTCATTCACCTCCTCAATATCCTCGATGGCTTTGATCTTATCCGGGTTGATTTCAATCCCCCGGTTTGACACCATGAAACCCAAAAATTTACCGGACCGGACACCGAAGGCACATTTTTTCGGGTGAAGCTTCATGTTGTACTTGCGGAGTACATCAAAGGTTTCCTGCAAATGCTTTAAATGGCTCTCTGTTTCCAGGGACTTGACCACCATGTCGTCAATATAAACTTCTATTGTTTTCCCTATTTGTCCTTCAAACATTCCATTAACTAGGCGTTGGTAAGTTGCACCGGCATTTTTTAATCCAAAAGGCATGACGTTGTAACAGTAAGTACCATATCGGGTAATAAAGGATGTTTTCTCTTAATCCTCCGGGTGCATCCGAATTTGGTTATACCCGGAGTAAGCATCAAGGAAACTTAACATCTCATGCCCGGCCGTCGCATCGATCATTCTATCGATGTGAGGCAACAGAAATGAATCCTTCAGGCATGCTTTGTTTAGATCCTTATAATGAACGCACATTCGAAATTTTTTACCTTTTTTCGGTACCACTACTATGTTAGCTAGCGAGTCCGGGTATTTTACCTCCCGGATAGAGCCTATTTTTAAGAGCTTCGTTACCTCATCCTTTACGAAGGCGTGTTTCGCCTCTGCCATAGGCCTTCTCTTCTGCTTCACCGGGGGAAACCTCCCGTCTAAGCTGATCTTGTGAGTTGTTACCTCCGGTGGCACACCTATCATATCTATATGGGACCATGCGAAGCAATCGGCATTAGCTCGAAGAGATTTAATTAACTTGTTCCTGAGCTCTGAGGTTAACCCCGTGCCTAGGTATACCTTTCTGTCCGGTAGATATTCGAACAAGGTGATTTGCTCCAACTCCTGTACTGTTGACTTGGTTGCATCTGAGTCATCCGGCATGACGAATGATCTGGGTACACTGAAATCATCCTCTTCATATCCCGGATCGAACCCCGTGTGCTTTAGTTTCTATTTAGTGTCCTTTCCCCCGGTTGAATCTTCTTCCTTTTGATTCAATTTTTTGGGCTGAGGTGTCGCTTCCTCGACCTCGAACATCTCCCTTGCAGCGCGCTGTTCACTTCGGATGGTTCTTATCCCCTCCGGGGTCGGGAATTTCAGCAGCTGATGTAACGTCGACGGCACGGCCCTCATGCTATGTATCCAAGGCCTACCCAGCAATGCATTATACTTCATATCTCCTTCGATTACATAGAAAACCGTTTGCTGGATAGTGCCATCAATGTTAACCGACAAAGAGATCTCCCCCTTCATGGTTTCGCTCGCCATGTTGAACCCGTTGAGCACCCAGGCTACCGGTACGATCTGATCGAGTAGCCTTAGCTGTTCGACCACTCTCCACCGGATGATGTTGGCCGAGCTACCTGGGTCAATCAAAATACGTTTAATTTGTGTTTTAAAAATAAGTATAGAGATTACCAATGCATCATTGTGCGGTTTAATGATGCCTTCTGCATCCTCATTGCTAAAAGAGATGGAACCCTCGGGTAAGTAATCCCGGCTGCGCTTCTCACGCACAATAGAAACCTTCATCTGTTTCATCACCGGCTCTCGTGGGGTATCGGTACCCCCGATTATCATGTTGATTATATGCTGAGGTTATACTGGTTCGACCCTTTTTATGAGACTCTCTTTTCTTGTAGTGACTTTTGGCTCGTTCACTTAGCAATTCTCGGAGATGGCCATTCTTCAGTAATCGAGCCACCTCCTCTCTTAGCTGGCGACAATCCTCAGTTCTGTGTCCATGGGTTCCATGATATTCACACATCACTCTCGGGTCCAATTGGCCCAGGTCTGACCTTAGTGGTCTCGGCCATCTTACATTTGCGATACGGCCAATAGCCGAGACGAGGTCCGAAGTGTTGATGTTGAAGTTGTACTCTGATATCCTCGGCAAGTCTTTGTTGCTAGCCGAGCTCCCGGCATCGCTCCTGAATCAGAGACCTCGACTGTTCGACGGCGCTCGGCCCGTTTATCACCTCGCCCGGAGAAATGACTCGGGCCAACCCTTGATTTTTCTGACCTGAAGCTTGGCTTTTCCGAATGAGAGTATGGCCGATACCTTTCCTTCGATGGTCTGGACTCCAGCTCGTAATTTTTTCGAGATCTCTCCGAGCTTTTGTTCATACTCACGGGACCCGGGGGAAGCTCGAGTTGGTCATCCTCTACCCGAATCTTCGACTCGTATCTATTATGGACATCGGCCCAGGTCATAGCCTCGTATTCCAGTAAGTTTTCCTTTAGTTTGAATGAGGCCGTCGAGCTCCGAGGATTGAGCCCTTTGGTGAAGGCTTGTGCAGCCCATTCCTCCGGAACCGGAGGAAGCTCCATTCGTTCCTTTTGGAACCGATTGACAAATTCACGCAATAACTCATCATCCCTTTGGGCTATGCAAAAAATATCCGCCTTAAGAGCCTGCACCTTTTTGGCACCGGCATGAGCTTTTATGAATGTATCGGCGAGCATTTTGAAAGGAGTTATTGAATGCTCGGGCAGATGGTCGTACCAAGTCAACGCTCCCTTTGACAGAGTTTCCCCAAACTTTTTCAGCAAAACGGATTCAATTTCGTCCTCTTCAACATCATTGCCTTTTATGGCACAAGTGTATGAAGTCACGTGTTCCTGAGGTCTGTTGTGCTGTCATATTTCTGGATATTTGGCATTTTGAACCTCTTCAGGATCAACTTCAGAGTCGCACTCAGAGGAAAAGGCCTCTGAATGTACCTCTTCGAATTCGGTCCTTTCAGAATAGGCGGGGCCCCCGGGATCTGGTCCACCCGAGAGTTTTATGTTTCCATCCTCTTCTCAGTCGAGTCTACTCGCTTCGCTAATGTTTCGAGCATTCTCAGGACTTCGGTGGACGAACCAGCTCCGGACCTATTACTCTCGGCCATCCGCGTCTCGTCCCTTCTAGGTTCAGCAACACCTTTCGTCCTTTTTGGGGTTGTTTTATTGTTTTTACTTTGCAACTGGGCTATTGCGATTCCTTGTTCGGCAGTCGCTGCTCTCTGTTCCTGCAACATTTCAAAAATTAAACGTAAGTCAATATTATCACCCGGGGTATCCGGTACTTTCTGGCCTTGTGTCCGGGATAAAGTAATTGAATTGTGAGTATTTAAAGGATCGGTGGCCGGCGGGGAGACATTCTCCTGATTCACGGTGTTTTGCCGGTTGAGGCCCTCCCTCGAATTAACGGGGTTCGGGTCAGCGGGATTTGCTGGTAATCCTCATGGCCCACTGTCTTCATTTTCGGCCACAATCTCGTTGTTGTTGACGTGACCAGATTGTCCACTGTTAGCCATTTGGTCCGTTTTCACAGAGACGAACAAAAGATATTTTCGATTCTGACGGGTAAGATAGAAACCAAGATCAAAGACCACTATTATCCTAGCCCCACGGTGGGTGCCAAACTATTTACCCCGAATTTAGGTAATCAATTGAATTTGTAAATGAGGTATAAGATATGTGAAAAATCATTAATCGATTTAATTGGAAGAAAATGAATATGGATATGCTATGAGCAAGTGAATAATGATCGATGGTTTACACTAAATGTATGTATTTAATAATATATGAATATTGTTTAATTGAATAAAGCTAAAGAAGAACACACTAAATCTGGACCAAAATCAGAGCATGAGAGGGGGAGATTTTATATATTTTGCTATTACAATGTTCTAGAACTGAAGAAGCCAACCCTTGAAAGTAGGTTAATGACCCCTATTTATAGTTTTGCCTTATGGGCCTCAAACAACATTAAGCCCTTTTGAATAAAGAAAAACCCTAAAAGGATAAGGTTGGGTCGTACGGTCTGACACCCGTACGATAGGCAGTACAATGTGGCATAACGGTTTTGACACGTGGAAATTGTGTAATGGATCACCCGGACCAACGGCCACGAACAATCGGGCCAACGGACACGATCAACCGGACCAACGACCACGATCAACTCGGCTATGGAGAAACCGGACCAAACGATTTCCTTCGCTTTCTTCGAATCACGCACTTCTCCGGTCCGAAAGAAAGTCTTCATGCTCGTGCTTGTTTCTTTCTTCCCTCGATCTCCGGTCTCACCGGTCTTGCATATGTCCGATTTTTACCGTATACACTGATTAAAATTTTTAGGGATCAATTAAGAGGAGGCTCATCGCACAGCAGCAGCTGCGTGTGCCTGCCAAAAAAACATTTTTATGGAAAACATTTTCCTTCATACCAAAGACACCCTAAATGTATTGTTACTTGTTAGTATCTCTAAATTATGTGATTGACTAGTCAAGGTCAATTCTATCTTTAAAGTTAATTTCTATTTTATAAGAATGCAGATACCTTATGAACAAATAGGGCTTCCTCTCAAGGGCATATACTACTGTTTTTACTTGATTTACCTGTTAATCAGAGATGTTTTCAGATGAAATGATGGTCCAATAAAAATGAAGGGAAATTCCCTTGCTTGCCTAAGGTTTACTAACACATGGACATGTTATGCACCCTAAGGTTTACTAACACGTGGACATGTTATGCACACCCTTCAGTATGTTGTCTTTATTGTAAACATGAAAAGCAATGATGAAGGTTTTCTTTTTATTTTTTATTTTGATAACCATGATATCTAGGCCATCTTGTACGCATCTATTTTCACAAGGTATTTGCTACCTCCTACTAGCACAAGTACTGGATAACTTTATCTACCAAGGCTTGGACAGATGGAACAAAATCACTTAGTGTTTTTGTCTTCACTGAAAATTGAACCTGAGGCCTTATGATTCTCAACCTACATCATTGATCACTGGGCCACACTCTTAGCTGCCGATGATAAAGTTATCTTACATTGCATACTTAGTAAAATCTTCACAAACTAGCTGACTGACTTTAGATTACATCATCAAGAGAATATCTAATCAATATTTTACTGTTGTACTACAACTTGTTAGGCAATAGAAGTTATTTAGTAGGATGAGAACCTTATTAATTAAAGATTCGTAGTTTGGTGTCCACTTTATGTTTCAGATAGCAAACCAAAGAAGATTTTTTTTGTTTCCTAAGGATCTTGGAAAGGAAATAGAAGGCTTTGACATTATTCAGGAATAGAGAAAAGGATATAAATGGTCCCTTAATTATGAGAGTAGGTTAAAAATAAGTTCTTAACTATGCACTTAACGGTTTTGGTCCTTTAAGTTTGTCACAAGCTAACAAAAATGATCTCTTAACTATGAGGGTTGATTAAAAATAGTCCCTTAAATATGCACTTAACAGTTTTGGTCCTTTAAATTTGTCAAAAGTTAACACTTTTAGTCTCCGACAAAATATTCATCGAACTTTGTTTGTTAGATTTGACGAGAACTATGAAAAAAAAGGAAAAAAATAGCGAGAACTCACATTTAGAGGTACACATTCTGAAAGAAACGGTCAAATACCTCGGGACAAAACCGACGGACGTCAGTCGGTTATAGGGAAAAATTGAGGAAAAACCTACAAACTTGATAATGTCAGAAAATAGTGTCTCGGAACACAAAGACCGACGAACTATGTCGATTAAAACCGAGGGAGTTCACCGGCTAAGTAAAATTTACTAGACTCGTTTTTACTGAAAATCTTGTATAAAAATAAATACTTCCATTGTAGTGATTATTTTTTTGAACCTACTTTCATAGTTAAGGGACCATTTATGTCCTTTTCTCTTCAGGAATATGTCAAGTATCACAGTGACCAGCAATGAATCAGTGTTCTTGTAGTCAACATATCTTTTTGGTTTAAAAGAGCTAGCATTCTCATCTTGTTTTGAAGATGTATTATTTATTTTTTAAATTCTTTGAGCTACTGTTTGCTTATATTTACGAGATTTTAATACTTGTAATATGTGATTCTTCAAAGAAAGTGTACACTGAGCTGATTCTCTGTTATAATTAAACTAGTTTTTGGGGTATGTCAGTACTCTGTTGTAATGTATCAAATTGCATATGATGATTATGGTTCAAGAACACAAATAAACTTCATTATTTTCTTTTAGTATATTAAAAAATCGTCTATCAAAAACAACCTCTCTACATTCTAAGGTAGGGGTAAGGTCTCCGTACACACAATACCCTCCCCAGACCCCATTTGTTGGGTTACATTGGGTATGTTGTTGTTGTAGTATATTAAAAATCAAAAAATTTGTTGGTACTAATAATTCGCCAACATTACTATACGTGTACGAGTCAAATGAGTGTAATAGTTTTCCATAAAATGAGTTAGAAACTTGGGTTGGGATATTTGATAATAATCATAAAAATATGTCACTAATTATCTGGAGATATTTAAATGTCGAACATTTTTATAAATCCTCAAGTTCGTAAAAATAAATGCTCTCTTCTCTCTCCTCACCCATGCAAACCCTAAACCTAGTATAACCCTAATGCCACCACTGGTCACTGGTCAGCTGTCGACCACCACCCTCTTGGATGATTTCCCGCCCCTTCTTAACACGAAATCTACCGCTACCACCCCTACTGTCCCGCATGTACCAGATAATCCTTTAGCCAATTATGCTCAAACAGTTCTTAACGTTAAAGAGTCAACTTCTATGATTGCATGTGATCCTATTCCGATGAAAAAGGTTCAGTATGTAGAAGGAATACCATATGTAAAGTGGTTGTCGTCTGAAGTTGAAAGAATGGAGATTATTGAGAACTTACAATATGCTATTGTTGGCAAATTCTCATATGGATGGCCTGAAATGGAAGAATTGAGAAATATCATTCCTGGAGCAAAGGGTGGTTGTAAGGTAGGGTTCTTTAGGAATAGGCATGTGTTGATACGATGCAATTTACTAGATGATTTCATTAAGATATATTCAACTTCTGCTTTTTGGTTGAAATCAAAAGATGTTTTTTCTTATCAAATGAGACCATTGATTTATGATTCAAACTTTAAGATTGATGAAGAAAAATCCATTGCTATGGCTTTGATTTCCTTCCCAAAGTTGTTGCTGACTTTTTTTGTTAAAGAAGCTTTATTTATATTAGCTTCGACTGTTGGAAAACCTTTGCAACTTCATTTGGCTACTGTCAATAAGACAGGCCAAATTGTGCAAGGGTCAAAGATCAAGTGGATTTATTGGATAATCATCCTAAGTTTGTGATGATGGAGATTGAAGATGAAGAGAAAAAGGAGTGTAGAGAAGTTAAGGTGAAAATTCAGTATGATTATCTTCCTAGTTATTGTACTGAATGCAAACTACAAGGACACTCTAAGGATGATTGTAGAGTGTTGCATCCTAAACTAGATTCAAAGAATAGAGTTCCAGACAAAGTAAAGGTAGAGGAGACACAGAAGGAGCCAGAAAAGGTTTATAATCGACAAGGATATTGGAGAAACCATGGGTGGAACAGACCAGTTCAGAAGTATGTGCCCAAGGTTTTATCTAGTGGCAAAGTGTTGATTTACCCTAGTACAAACAAAGGAAATTCACATCAAAGCAAACAGGCAACAAAGAATGGAAAGAATAAAGTAGTTGATGATCAGATAAAGGCAAGCAATGACAAAATTGAGACTACTAACAAATTTGAAGTGTTAAATTCAATAGCTGAGGAAGGTGTTAGCAGCAGTGATACTCAGTTGAGTGAGGCTAAGAATGGTAATAATACTGATAATGTGGTTGCTGAAGACCACTGCATTTTTCAAACAGATGGATACACCTATTTAGTGTCATCAAGCTCAAATGAAGTGGATGGGAATATAAAAGATTGGGTGGAATATACTTTTGGATCAAGTGTGACTGACAAAGGTTACCGATGAAGTGTTGAGACTGTAGTGCTGTTGCAAAAAGAGGGAGTCTACTTTGAATGCTGAGATCCTAGAGTCTATCACAACTGATGTTGTAATAGAAAGGGAGATTAATGTAAACCAAGATACTATTCATATAGTGGGGGGTAGTAATGAAGTTTTGAATGGTGCTGAGACTGAGGTGTAGGTGCAGAAAGAGGTTGAAAGACCTTCTATTGTTCATGATAAGGTGTCAGAGTGTTACACCCCGAAAAATTTCGTGTTACCAAGACTGTAGACGGCTTAGTATGAGCTCAAGGAAGAGTAAAGTTATACAAGGATTAGGGATGAAGATTATATTATATGAGTATAGGAATAACATATAGATGACATTTGGAGACCGTATGGTGTAAATCAATCAATACGTTATTTGATGAATAGCCCGCGTAACCATAGGTTAAGGTGGGGCTCAAATGTCAGGGTTTTATAAAAGACATATGAAAAGTGATATGAGTATTATATGGGAAGTTAAGCAAGTCTTAATAAGGACCCTTAAGCCAAATATGTTCATAAGCCCTCCAAAAGGATGATTTAAGGATATGTTTTCGGATGATCTGACTTGGAGAGGCCAAAACGCTATTATAAGTTTTGGAAACGCACCAAAAATAAAAGTTGTAGATAATTTAAAGAGCTTTCCAACCAGAGGTCGTGGGCCGCCATATGATATCGGGATCAAGAGTTATGGCCATTTTAAGGTAAAGACTTCAAGCTGCCAAATGGCTTCCGCGTGTCCCACTTGAGAAGGTCGGTGGAACCGACTTATGAGGGGTATAAACACCCTATTAACTCTATTTTTTCAGCATTTTACATTCTCAATAGTCCTAGAAACTTCTCAACACAACCCCCAAACATTTATAGCCCATTAAATCAAGAATTTAACAAGATTACACCAAACTAGTCCGTGAAAGGTGATTGTTCTTGCTTCTACTTGATGTTGTGGTAAGTTTGGTCTTGAAGAAAGTTGGTGTGGCTCAATTTATTCTAGTATAAGGTATATTCTTCATCCTATCTCTTATGTTGAGTTGATTTGAAGGTTTAGCAGGTCTAACGGTAGTATAATTTCTCTTAAGTGTAGATTTGCAAGTTCGGGAGAATAAGAGTTTATTCATAAGAGATTAATCAGGTATGTTAAGGCTCGTCCCTTTCTTTCAAAGGCATGATTCATATGTTTTGATTCCATACATGACATCCATAATATTTTTTTACTCTTAGAAATGCCAGAAGTCTATAATTTCTGAAGATTCTTATAATGACTCCAATCCTAGAGATTTCCAAGCCTAAGATTCTAGATGATTTCATGACGTGACTGAGCGTGATAGATAATTCTGGATTATATTTAGAATATGTGGCCTCAGCTTATGTCTGAGCGTGCTACATAACATGTGGCTACAACTTATGTCTGAGCGTGCTACGTAACATGTGGCCTCTGTTTATGTCTGAGCGTGCTACATAATTCTTGATTATATTCAGGATATGTGGCCTCAGCTTATGTTATGGATCATTAAAAGTGAGACATGATAGTGGTGAATATTATGGTAGTGATGAAAATACTTATTATCAGAACAAAGCCAGTAAATAAATGGATTCCAAAGACTCGATTCCTAGACGGTGTAGGGATATTCGTATCCTTGACCTCTTAAGTCCCGAAGGGGGCACCCGTAAGTTGTGCGAGTTCATAATGTTGTCTAATTCTCGAAGGGGACGTTCATAAGGTTTTCTCTTTCCTTTACATTTTACATTTGATTTTCCAGTCTCGAAGGAGACAAATGAAAAGGGGAAGAAGTTCCTAATTTTAAGAAAAGGGGAAGAAGTTCCCATTTTTTTTAAAAAGGGAAGAAGTTCCCTTTTTGAACTAAAGTTCCTCCAAAGGGAGTCTTTTGATGGTTTCCAAAGATTTTCATGCATTTTCATATTACATACATGCACGACATCATTTCATGGGGAAGGGAAAAGGGCTAAGGCGTTATATACGCAAACCACCTGATCAGCTGGTATACGATGATTATGATGCCCGAAGGGGCCATTATGCTATTATGCCCGAAGGGTGAAGGCATGCATTATATATATATATATATATATATATATATATATATATATATATATATATATATATATATATATATATATGTATGTATGTATAGATACTCATGCTGCATGAAAGTTCATATGCACATACATGTTCAGAGTTGGTTACAGGTACAGATTGATGTTCCCGGGCTATTAGCTGGATTGGTGATCTTCATCTCAGTTCGGAGTGTTGCCGAGTCAGAGTACTTATGTTATGGTATCTCGTGTATGTTAGAGAATTTTGCAGACAATGTCTTGTGGATAGTGCGTCGAGATGTCGACGATTGTGTAAATCGACCATATAGGTCGATGTGTTTTTATGCTTTATTTTTTTAAAAGATTTTATTATGACTAAAGGTTTTCTTTGAATTAACGATGAGGGAGAAGTCCCTGATTTGACGAAAGAGTTTTATTGAAAGGTTTTTTTTACCTGACAGAAGCGTCATTTCGTAGATTAAAGGTTCACAAAGTTGTGACTCCTGGATGGAATAATAGTATGGCACTGAGCCGAGTAGGGTCTTGGGTGTCAGTCGCGGCCCTCCAGTTTGGGTCGTGACACAGAGCCTGTTACAACTGATGTTGTAGTAGTAGAAAGGTAGCTTAATGTAGATCAAGATTCTACTCCAATGGTGGGGGGTAGTAATGAAGTGTTGAATGGTGTTGAGATGGAGGTGCAGGTGCGGAAAGAGGGAGAAAGTCCTTCTCTTGTTCATGATGAGCATACTAATTTTACTGATAAAGAGCAGCTAGAAGACTCAAGTTTAAAGAAGAAAGAAGAGGGTGGAGATAGCAATGCAAGTAATGAAATGGAGACACATAATGAGGTTAAAAATGACAGCAAGGAGTAGCAAATTGAAGATCAGGAGGGGATTACATGCAGCAGCAATCCTGCAAAGGACAGAGTCAATGAAGAGAATCCTTCTGGTGGGGAGCAAGAAGGGGAAGGCCAAACTTCTAAGAGTAGCAAAACACAGCCAGTTATTTAGAATAATGAGCCTATAAGATTTGTACCAAAGAGGAAGGCTTCTAATAAACCAAACTCTCAATGATGATTAAAGCTCTATTTTGGAATATTAGATCAGTTAAAACACAAAAGGCTTTCCACAGGGTTCAAATATTGAATAAACATCATAAGTTTGTTCTAATTGCTTTAATGGAACCTTTTCAAAATTCAAGGCATATTAACAAATACAAGAGGAGGTTAGGAATGCAGTATGCAAACTTTAACTGCAATGGAAAATTTGGTTCTTTACTCTTGCTGGTGTGGATGTAGAAGTTTTAATAGACACTGCTCAACAGGTTACCCTCAAACTTTTGATCCATAATAGTGGAAAATCTCTTATTGCAACTTTAGTCTATGCTAAGTGTACTGCTGTTGAGAGAGTATTGTTATGGGATGACATCTATAGCTTGACTAATCAGATACAACTACCATGAATGGTTGGAGGTGATTTTAATGTTATCCTAAATGAGGAGGAAAAGATATGTGGCTTACCGGTTCATGCTGCAGAATATGAAGATTTTGCTTTCTGTATGAATTCTTGTGAGCTAACAGAAGTTGAATTCAAAGGAAGTCCTTTTACTTGGTAGAATGGAAGAGCAGGCCAAGATTGTATTTTCAAAAGATTAGAAAGGATATTATTTAATCAGTCTTTTCAAGATATGTTTGCTAATTTGAGTATGGAGCATCTATCCAGGACTGGTTCTAATCATGCCCCTCTTTTATTGGCTGCTGGTGAACAAGCTCAACAATTCTACAAGCATTTTAGATTTTTGAAGTTTTGGATTGATCATGAATCATTTCTAGGAGAGGTGGAGCAGAATTGGACAACTGAATACATGGGAGATCCATTTCTTAATTTTAAGTTTATAATGAAGAAACTAAAGGTTGCTCTTTCTTAATGGAGTAGAAATACTTTTGGAGATTTGTTCAAACAGCTAACTATAAGAGAGGACATTATGAAGATTAAAGAGCAGTTATTTGAGGAGAATCCTTCTGAAGAGAATAGGATGGTACTACAACAAGCACAGGCAGAGTTAAAAAAATACCTGCATTTTGAAGAGGAGTATTGGAGGCAAAAAGCAGGTATTCAATGATTCTCAGAAGGGGATAGAAACATAATATATTTCCATAGTCTTGTGAAAGGCAGAAGGAAAAGGTTGTGCATATCCAGAATTCAGAATTTAGAAGGACAATGGGTAGAAAATTTGGATGAGATAGCTGATGTAGCTATTTCGTTTTATCATAAACAATTTACACATGAAGAGGTAACACAACATTCCAGTCTACTTGAGTACATTCTTGAGAGGATTACAAATGAGCAAAATGCTGAATTATATAGAATGCCTACATTAGAATAAATGAAGGCTGCCGTTTTCTCATTATCAGGTGATAGTGCTTATGGACCTGATGGATTTTCTAGGGTGTTTTACCTGAAGTGCTAGAATATCATTAGTGCATATGTTTATAATGTGGTTCAAGCTTTTTATGAGGCTCAAACTTTTCCAAAAGCTATCACTCATACCAGCTTAGTGTTGCTGCCGCCAAAGAAGGAGATTATAAACACTTTTGCTGATTTAAGGCCTATCAGCCTTAGTAACTTTATCAACAAGGTGATTTCAAGATTGTTGCATGATAGACTTGAGGCCATTCTACCTTTCTTAATTTGACCAAATCAGTCAAGATTTGTGAAAGGTAGAAATATTAGAGAAAATGTGTTGCTAACTCAAGAATTGGTCCTGATATAAGGAAGAGAGGGAAACCTGCAAATGTCATCATAAAACTGGACATGGCAAAGGCATATGACAGAGTTTCTTGGAGATATCTGGTACAAATTTTAAGGAAAATGGGATTTGCAAACATTTACGTAGATATGATATGGAGGATTGTTGCTAATAACTGGTATTCTATTCTTGTCAATAGGCAATCTCATGGTTTCTTTCACTCAACTAGAGGGGTCAAGCATTGGGATCCTCTATCTCCAGCTCTATTTGTTTTATCTGCTGAAGTGTTGTCTGCAGCTTTGAATGCCTTATTTGAAAAAGACAGCTTTAGATATTATGGAATGCCAAAATGGAGTTCAAATTTGAATCATTTGGCTTATGCAGATGACATAATAATATTTTCTTCTGCCGATAAGGTGTCATTACAGATGATTATGAAGATTTTGAAAGAGTATGAAGAGTTTTCTAGTCAGAAAATTAATACAGATAAGAGCTCATTCTTTATGCATTCTAAGGTGGCTGAGGTGTTGAGTCAAGAAGTATAGCAGGTTACATGTTTTTGTAGAGGGGAGTTTCTATTCACATATTTGGGAAGTCCCATATTCCATGCAAGAAGGCAAAAATTGTTCTATAAAGAGATGATGAAGAAGGTGGGGGACAAACTGCAAGCTTGGAAAGGTAAATTACTTTCTTTTGGAGGAAAAACAGTATTAATCTCAAGTGTGTTACAGAGCATTCCTGTCACGACCCAAAGAGGGGGCCATGATGGGTACCCGGAGCTAGCCTACCGAGCACCAGCTATCATGATCATTTGAATCTATCTCGGAGGACCATATCACTAACTTTCAATTAGCACAACCGAATTGAATACGCTTCTCAAAATAAAACTCATAATATGATAAACTTCAATTCCACCTCAAAACGGATATACATACATATACACAAGCCCATGAGGCTACAAAAATGATATACAAGATATACGCTAAGGAATTCATGAACACCTACTACCCATACATGTCTACGAGCCTCTATCTAGAATACTGAAAATCATAAGGACGGGACAAGACGCCGTCATGCCCAAAACATAAACACGAAGAAGTATATCACTAGACTACATCTCTAAAGTAGTGGAGTGCTCCTGAATCTTTGCTGATAAAGCTCCTAGGAATTTAGGTCATCTCCCCGTCTACCTGCGGGCATGAACGCAGCGTCCATAAGAGAAAGGACATCAGTACGAGCAATGTACTGAGTATGTAAGACATGAATACTAACATAATAAAGAAATAAGAAGACATGGCATAAAGAGATAACCTGTATATCACACTGCCTCTTAAGGAGGAAACCATGCATGCTAACTTTTACCTATAAAACATCACATATATATATAAACTACCCGAGCATATGGGTATGGTGTAATTATCATTAGCCCGCGTCCGTGTTAGACCTCAGACATTTCATATCGTTGTGTTGTGAATAGACTAGCGCAATATTAAGGTGAACATGAAGTCCATGTGACCATAAGGAGATTAATTAGCAGCTTTAAAGTGTATACGACAAGATTTTAAAGCTAGATGAATCGGCGAAACTAAGTTCGTCGAAGGAAGTAAAGTATAAGTTGTTTTTGGAGAGGGTTTTGTTAGTATCGAGTTAGTGATTATTTAGTAATGTCTTGGTAAGGAGTTATAGGGCTCCTTAGATGGTTAATGAAGTGTTAAATAAGTGCCAAGAAGGCTCCATAAGGATTTGAGATCAAACGAATGAACGAAGGCAACTTTGGAAAAAGGTGAGTTATACGACCATTTATACAGTCCGTATAACTTTATACGGTCTGTATAATGGTCCGTATAACAATTACAGTGAAGGGTCATCACTGTTGCTATTATATAGTCACTTATACGGACCGTATAAAATTATATGAACCGTATAAGTGTCCGTATAAATCCTTTCGGGCAGCTTTGGTTTTTTTTATAAAAAGATGACCCAAGTTCTTATTTCTTATTTCTCATCTTCTCCACACCTCTTGAGAACTCTAGAATATTCCACACACCATATTAACACAAATCCAAGATAAATCAAAGATTAAACACCAAGAATCAAGAGGATTAAGTGCAAGGAGGCTCACCAGGGTTTATAGAAATCAAGAATTCCTTTGGTATTGAAGTTGGGGTTGTTCTCAAGTGAGGTATATTCATCCAAAGTTCATCCTTACATGATCAAAGGTGAGTTTTACATCTATTTCATGTTATTAAGAGTATTTGAGCGGTTGAATGACTTGGATGAGAGAAGAAACAAAAATATGAGCTCAAATATAGGAATAATGATACTTTGAGTAGTAAGTTAACTTGAGTCATGATTCTTAGTATGCTATGAGTATAATTTTGTTATGAATGATATTAAGGATGTTGAAGGAGTGGTATATGTAGATGAATATGGTGTTGTGTTGTAATTATGGTTATGAATGACTTTGAAAAGGAGTTTGAGGATTGAACAATGCTTAAACTCGAAGAGGTTTATTGATTATGGCATTGTGGGTGTTGCTATTGATGTTGGGAGTTGTTTATTATATGGAGAAAGTTGTCGAAACAAAGGAAATGCTGCCCAATTTTCGTTAGCTTTTATTCGCTTTAGTTTAAACTTAAGCGTATCTTCACTTATCTAATTTTAGTGTTAATTCTCTTAAATGTAGAGTCGTGAGCTTGGAAGGAGAACGTGTAGTCGTTAAGAAGACATCAAGGTATGTTAAGGCTAGTCCCCTTATTTCAAAGGCATGACTTCTATATTATGATTTCCTCTCTATATCTGCATGACCTTCTTACATCCCAAAAGATGAAAGTTAAAGATTCTTAAGAGCTCCTTATGAGAAAGAGATAAGATGTGTTCTATGATAATGATGATGATGATTTTACTTCTAGGGATTCCAAAGCTTATGAATTGATGCTATTTTGAGCTTAATGATCTTAATACATAATTTTCTTGATTTTATTCATCGTTGGCCATCTCACCTCATGACACTAGTTCCTTCAAGGTGAGACATAGTGATGATGGTTGTTCCATAATATAATCGGAGAGTACCCACCTTACGTCACTCCGATAGAGTTATAGCTTTTACTTGAGCTCTCACGCATGCTTTATGTCATGTATGTGTATGACTACACCGTGCCTTGTTGGCCGGGCAGACACCACTACGCTGGGCATAAATGGGCGGCTTATGGATAACACCGTGCCTAGTTGGCCGGGCAGTCACCACTAGTGGGCGACATAAGATGGCTACCCCGGACGCCGGAGGCCCAGACGCAGGCTGATGATGATAAGCAGTTTATGTATATGCATATGTTTATGATGTTGTTTAAAGGTAAAAGTTAGCATGCATGACTCCGCCTTAAGAGGCAATCAGCTACAGGTTATCTCTTCATTTTATGTTCTCTTATTTCTTGCTTATGCTGTTATACATGCCTTGCATACTCGGTACATTGTTCGTACTGATGTCCTTTCTTTTATGGACGCTGCGTTTATGCCGCAGGTAGACAGGGAGACAGCACATACGCTTAGAAGCTTTATTCAACAGATTTGCAGGAGCACTCCACTATTCCGGAGTTGCCGCTTATTTGGTACATTCTTTTGTGAACATATTTGGGGCATGGCGGGGTCCTGTCCCGTCCTTATAATCTCAGTACTCTAGTTAGAGGCTCATAGATACATATGCATGGGTAGTAGATGTCTCATGACCTCTTCAGTGTATCTTTTATATGTCGTTTTGTAGCCTTGTGGGCTTATGTACATATATGTTTTGAGAGATATTGAGGATCATTTCATGATAAGCTTGTGTTGGAAATGGTGTATGTTCAGGTTGGGTTTGATGATAAGTCTGATGGGTGGTGCTCGGTAGTTAGCTATGGTACCCGTCATGGCCCTCTAGCTGGGTCGTGACAGTCCGAGCCTCCTGCGTCCGGGGTAACCATCACACGTCGCTCACTAGTGGTGTCTGCCCGGCCATATAGGCAAAGCGTATCATCATTATCCATAAGCCGCCCACCGAAGTGGTGTCTGCCCGGCCAACTAGGCCTGATGTAATCATACATATACATATAGCAGGCATGAGAGCCCAATAAAAAGCTACAACTTTATCGGAGTGACGTAAGGTCAGTAACCTCCGATTACATTATCGGCAATCATCATCGCTAGGTCTCACCTTGAAGGAACAAGTACCATAGGGTGAGAGATCAACAATAAGGAATACAATCAATAATCATGACACCTCAATAACATCATGGAAACAATAGGGATCTCAAGCTTTTGGCATTCCTAGAAGTGAAACTATCATCATCACTATCTTGTTTCCTTTTGAAATAACAATAACATGAATGAGGTCAATTACAATGAATATAATCCAAGTCAATAGGGTAAGCCTCAACCATAACACGAGAACATCTAGCCCTTTGGCCTTGGTTTCACTAGACCTGAAATCATCATAACAATCTTGAGGACAATGGATTTCTAGCTCGTTTCGGGAGTAAAAGTATTATGGATAACCTAAGTGGAATCATAACATAAGAATCATGCCTTTGAAAGAAAGGGTTAACCTTACATACTGTTACGTCTCCTTAACGACTAAACGTTTTCCTCCAATGCTCGCAATTCTACATTCAAGAGAATTCGTACTAAGGGTAGGTCATGGAAAATACACTTGAGTTCCAACTAGAGCGATTAAGAGCTAACGGGATTTGGGCAGCATATCCCCTATTTCACTAACTTTCACCATATCATAAACCAGCTCCAAAGCCACACTAACAACATCCATAATATCATATTCAAGTAGTTATATTCAATTTAACATCAATTCCAACCAAAATCCCATTTTTAACTTTGCACCATAGTCATCTTCCTCACTACAACATTCATGGCTTCTCCACTTTAATTCTTTTCCTTTCTAAGGGGGGTCACTAAACCTTTACACCAATATAACCATATAAATAAGATGAAATACATACCTTATAGTCAAGTAACCTCGCCTAGCCCAATTCCCTTCACGACCAAGTTCACTCCAACCTTGAAAGAAATCAAGATCAATTACTTTCTTTGGATTACCTTGGGGTGTTAATGTTGATTCTCTCTTTGGATGATTATGGAAAGATGTGAAGGGTTATGGAACCTTCAAGAACTCCTTGTAAGTGTCTAGAGAGGTGGAGAAATAAGTGGGAAAATTTAGAAATGAACTTTGGGTCGTTTGGGATTTTTAAAAAGGTAGCATCCCCCCCCCCCCCACCAAGTTGGCGGAGAGTATGCGACCTTGCACACTCAGTGTCCGGCCGCACACTCTCCCAACCACTTAGGGGTGGTTCTGGGTAGAGAGCACTCCCAATTTATAGAGTTGGCGCATAGTGTGCGGCTCAGCACACTGCCCCAATTTTCCCGATTTTGCGTAATCGTGCTCTCCTTGATTCATTTGACCTCCAATCCTTATGGAACCTTCTTGGCACTTATATAAATCTCCATTAACCACTTAAGGGGCTATATAACTCTTCCTCAAAGTTATGCTCAGCCATGCTTAACTTAAATGATGTGAAATTCTCCCAAACACAACTCAACCTTATCTTTCTTCGACAAACTTATTTCTTCCGCCCCAAATGTTTTTGGAATCTTAATTAGAATTATCAAACATACTTTATTGACTTATGGGGACTTCATGCACACCCCATACTTACATAGGTCTATTCGTAATACAAATGACACGAAATTTCCAAGGTGTAACATTCCTCCCCCCTTAAGAACATTCGTCCCTGAATGTTAAACTCTTAATGGTTCTATAGAAATTTCGCCAGAGTTTCCCTTGTAACTGTGCCATTACCATCCTGTCACAATAGCCTAAAAGATACAGGGCTACAGTAATAATACAATACTGGCCACACATGACCAAGAAATCATCAAAAAAAGCATTACATATCTGGGGATAATGATGTTTCTTCCTAGACCTCTTCTGGGGGTGGAAATAAATGCAGATACCTGGACTTCATATCTTCTTCTGCTTTCCAAGTCATTTCCTCTTTGTTATCATTTCTCCATAAGACCTTTACCGAAGCTACATCCTTGGTTCTAAGTCTCCGAACCTGCCTATCTAGAATGGCATCGGGTATTTCTTCATAGGATAAATTCTCAGTAACTTGGAAATCATCTATAGGAACAATTCTGGAAGGATCTCCAATACACTTACGAAGCATTGCTACATGAAAAATTAGGTGAACTGACTTTAAGTCCAAAGGAAAATCTAGTTCATACGCCACCTGGCCCACCTTGCTCATAATCTTGTAAGGCCCTATATACCGGGGACTAAGCTTTCCCTTCTTGCTAGATCTCATCACACCTTTCATCGGTGACACTTTCAAGAATACCCAATCATTAACGTGGAATTCAAAGTCTCGTTAACGATTATGCGCATATGATTTCTGATGACTTTGGGCTGTCAACAACCGGTCTCGAATTTGCTTGATCTTATGTATCGCTTGCTGGATCAATTCTGGGCCCATTAACTTCTTTTTCTCTACTTTGAACCACTTAATTGGCGATCTACACTTTCTCCCATATAAAGCTTCATATGGAGCCATTTGAATGCTTGAGTGATAACTGTTATTATATGCAAATTCAATAAGTTGTAAAGGATTATCCCAATTACCTCCGAAGGCCAATACACACGCCCGCAATATACCTTTAAGGGTCTGAATGGTGCGCTCAGCCTGCCCATCAGTTTGTGGATGAAAGGTGTGCTAATTCTAACTTGTGTTCCCATACTTTCTTGAAAGGATCTCCGAAACTTAGTTGTAAGTTGCGCTCCCGTATCAGTGATAATGGACACAGGGACACCGTGAAGTCGTACTATCTCCTTGAGGTACAACTTTGCATAATCTTCTGCTGAGTACGCAGTCCTAACTGGTAGAAAATGAGCTGACTTCGTAAGTCTGTCAACGATTACCCATACAGAGTCATGCTTATGCCGAGAACGAGGCAAGCCCACAATAAAATCCGTATTAACCACTTCCCATTTCCAAGTTGGAATTTCCATAGCCTTCAACAATCCACCGGGCTTTTGATGCTCAATTTTCACCTATTGACAATTAGGGCATTGAACTACAAACTCTGCTATATCTTTCTTCATTCCGTCCCACCAATATATGGACTTAAGATCATGGTACATCTTTGTTGCTCCCGAATGAAAAGAATAACGAGAATAATAGGCTTCTTCTAGAATCTGTCGACGTAACTCGGCAACATTAGGGACACATAGCCTGCTTCGATATTTAAGAACTCCATCTGCCGACATCTCAAATGGTCACTTTTCCTTCTGAAGAAATTTATCTCTATAATAGCTTAACTTGGGGTCTTCATGTTGGTGTTTCTTTACCTCCACTAATAAGGAGGAAACAGTTGGGTTATTGATAGTAAGCCCCGTACTGCCCGAGTCCATTATGTGAACTCCCAGGATAGCTAGCTGTTGAAACTCATAAGCTAATTCCCTCTTCTCGGACTGAACTATCACGACCCGACTAGGGGCCATGACGGGTACCCGGGGCTAACCACCGAGCACCACTCATTCTACTACTCATCATACTCATTAAGCGTTCTTTTATCAAATTCAAACTCAAATCATAGAAAAATCATTTTTCGTTTGGAAACATAATTACTCTTATATACATAAGCCCCTTCGGCTATCAATATATATATATATATATATATATATATATATATATATACAATAGTAACATCGTGAGACCATATTACCCACACATGTGTATCTACGAGCCTCTACTAGAGTGCTAGACATAAGGACGGGACAGGACCCCGTCGTGCCAAAATACATATACATACATATATATACACAAAAGGATAAACCAAATAGCACCTCCGGAATAATGGAGTGCTCCTGTAAATCAGCTAATAGCTCCTATAGGTCTGCACCGTCTCCCTGTCTACCTGTGGGCATGAACACAACGTCCAAAGAAAACGGACGTCAGTACGAACATTGTACTGAGTATGTAAGGCGTGAATGAAATGAACATGACAGAGAAATCATAAGTCATAAGGTGAAGGCAAAACCTGCGTGACTTTTAAGGATGGATACATTTCATACATATATCATATATACATAATCATAGTACATGAATCATCATAGCGCATACATCATTGTGTCATATAATTCATCATCGTAGTACCGTATCTACTCATACACATAAAACATTATCCGTATTCGGCCACGTAGTGGCTCGACAATATCACATACATATCTTCCGTACCCGGCCATAATAAGGCTCGGTATATCTCATCATCATCATTGCCTTCACATACATCTCATAAGCTTATCATAACTTTCCATAAGGCATACATTTGAATTTAAAGACAATCTATGAAAATCATATCATATTCGTAGCGTGAACTTCGTATAAATATCGTATGATAGACTTTATAATCTCTAGACTTAGGCTCATCATTACCATCCTCGCCTCTATGGAATATCTCTTGCCTTTATCTCATATGAAATCCTCTATGAACATACACTCGTAATTTTTTTCGGGACATTGGTCATAGGACGTGCATTAGAGCTTATAGATAATCTATAACAATATCGGGGTGAAATAAGGTTGAGAACCCCCAATTACATTATGAAATGACCATATTCATCATATCTCACCTTGAAGGAACTAACATTTTAAGGTGAGTGTACACCATGAACAACATCAAGGGATCGTAAATAGGATCATTAACTTCATAGACATCATTCCTTGCTTTAGAATCTCTAGGCTTAAACTTATCATCATTATTATCACATTCATGACATATTCCTCATCTTTATCTCATAGGAAGATCTTTATCAATGTTGACTCATAGTTCCCGGAATATAAGAAAGTCATGGAGAGGTAGGGGAAATAATATCATAGGAATCATATAAGGATCATCCTCTTCGTAGAAATGTCTTTCATGAGCTTTAGGAATTCCAAACTTAGATTCATCATCAATATTGTCATGCTCGTAACGTGTCTCTTTTCTTTATCTTATATGAAGCTCTTTATGATCGTAGACTCATAGTTTTCGATACGTAGGGAAATCATGTAGAAGGAGGGAATATCATATCATAGGATTAATGCCTTAGAAAGAAGGGACTAGCCTTACATACATTTTCCTTTAGCTATTCTACCGCTTGATCGTTCTCCTTCAATGCTCACGTCCTTACCTTCAAGGGAGTTCGTATTAACATTAGTTAGACGATTATAAGAACGTGCTTTCTAAAGCTAGAGAAAATTGGGCATCATTTCCTTTGTTTCTATTACTTTCTCCATATCTTATATCAATTTCCAAACATCCATAACAACATTCACAATATTATAGGCAACAATCATCATTCATCTACATTATCCACATTTCACAATTTCACTTCAATTCCTCCATAATCATGGTCATGGTTCACTATTTCGTTTTCTCACATATAATACTTATCCCCTGTTCTAAATGTCACTTATAGCATACTTATAATCACAACATATCAATATTCATAATTCACCCCAAACTACCACTCAACAATGACACTATTCCCACATTCATGACACATTTTCTATATCCTTCTACAATCCAAGTATTTTAACTTTTCAAACCTTAAACAACATGGAATGATCATAAAACTCACCTTAGATAATGGAAGAATAAGCCTTGAGTGGAAATTCTCTTCTTGCACCAAAACCCTAGCTCACTTCCCTTGGGATTTTGTGGCTTAGATGAACTTTGTTATGTTTCATACACTTGATTTTGTGGGTTTGATGAAGTTGATCATGAATCTTTCTTGAGTTCTTGTGGATGAAGAGTAGAGAGGGTTTTCTAGAGTGTTCCTAAAGTGAGGGGTGAAAATGAAATGAAATAAATGAACTTGGGTCCTCTTATATAAATCATACAATTTGTCCCGACACGAACACACGGACCAACATACGGTCCGTACATTTTATACGGGCCGTATGTCTGGCCGTATGTTTGGTCCAGTGAAGGTTTCCCTTCTGGGATAAATACGGCCTAACATACGGCCAGTATAATTTATACGGCCAGTATGTTGGGCCGTATAATGCCCAGCTATTCCGATTTCGTTCTCGTCGACTCGTTTGATCTCAAATCCTTATGGAACCTTCTTGACACTTGTTTAACACCTCAATACCAATCTAAGGGTCGTTATCACTCTTCTCCAAGACATCATTATGCCATCCTTAACTTTCCACTCGTAATGCTTACCCGACACACGACCTACCCTTTGCTTTCCTTGACAACCTTCTTCTCTCACCTCAAATGTCTTCAAAATTTCGATTAGGATCGTCAAATGCTATTTCTTACTTATCAAAACATTGTATACGTCGTGCCCTTCGTTAGTATATTCACTGTATGTTAACGAAAAATTTCCAAAGTGTAACATGAACATCATATAGGCTACCCATGTATCTGTGGCTAAGAGCATCAGCTACCACATTCGCCTTTCCAGGATGATATAAAATACTCACATCATAGTCTTTCAACCGCTCTAACCATCGCCTCTATCGTAGATTCAATTCCTTCTATGTGAAGATAGACTAGAGACTCTTGTGATCTGTATAAATATCGACATGAACACCATATAAATAATGTCTCCCTATCTTTAGTGCATGAATAACTCCAGCTAATTCAAGATCATGGGTCGGGTAGGTCTTCTCATGTTCCCGTAACTGCCTTGAAGCATAGGCAATGACCTTACCTCGTTGCATCAATACACAGCCTAACCCAATGCCGGAGGCATCACAATAAACAACATAACCTTCTGATCCTTCGAGAAGTGTCAGAACCGGGGCCAAAGTCAATCTATCTTTCAGCTCTTGAAAGCTGCGCTCACAAGCATCGGTCTATTGAAATTTTGCTGATTTCCGAGTTCGCTTACTCAATGGTGCAGAAATGGAAGAAAATCCCTCTACAAATCTTCTGTAATAACCTGCCAACCCCAGAAAGCTACGGACCTTCGTAGGTGTTGTAGGCCTCTGCCAAGTCTTCACAGTTTCAATCATCTGAGTATCTACTCGAATGCCATCAGCTGATATAACATGGCCCAGAAAAGTCACAAATTTCAACCAGAACTCACACTTTGAGAACTTAGTATATAATTCCCAAGTTCGAAGAATCCCAAGAACAGTACGTAGATGGTCTGCGTGCTCTGCCTCCGATCGAGAATATACCAGAATATCATTGATGAATACAATCATAAATAGATCTAGGAAAGACCTAAACACATTATTCATCAAGTTCATGAATACCGCCGGGACATCTAGTTTTGAAAGCTGTCTTCAGAATGTCCTCTTCTTTGACTCTCACTTGATGGTATCCTAATCTCATATCTATCTTTGAAAACAACTTGGCACCCTGCAACTGATCGAACAAATTATCGATCTTGGGAAGCAGATATTTGATCTTTATTGTCACCTTGTTCAACTACCTATAGTCAATGCACATTCGCAAGGAACCATCTTTCTTTATTACGAACAATACAGGTGCTCCCCATGGCGATAAACTGGGCCTAATAAATCCCTTCTCGAGCAAATCCTTCAATTGCGCCTTTAACTCTTTCAATTCGGCAGGAGTCATTCTACAAGGAGCAATAGATATGGGTTTGGTATTCGGCGATACATCGATAGTAAAATTAATCTCCCGTTCTGGAGGAAGGCCTGGAAGCTCATCTAGAAATACATCTTGAAATTCATGCACTACCGAAATAGATTGGAGAGTTGGCGACTTGACTTCGGTGTCATGAACCCAAACTAAATGATAGATATAGCCCTTAGCAATCATCTTCCTCACTTTGAGATGGGAAATAAACCTACCTCTCAGGGACGCTGTATTACCCTTCCATTCTAAGAAGGAATCTCCCGGGAATTGGATTCGAACCACTTTTGTTCTACAGCCTACATTGGCATAACAGGATGCCAACCAATCCATGCCCATAAAAACATCAAAGTCCAACATCTTCAGCTCGATCGAATCAGTTACAGTATGTTGATCACACACCGCAACCACGAAGTTTCTAAATACTTGTCTAGCTATTATCGGGTCACCAACAGGGGTAGACACCTCAAAAGGTTTGATTGAATCGGGTTTCACCCCAATACGATCAACAATATAAGGAGTAATATATGATAAAATAGAATCCGGATCAATTAATGCATAAACATCACAAGAGGATACCGATAATATACCTCTGACCATGTCAGGAGAGGACTCAAGATCCTGTCGCCCGGCTAACGCATAAATAAGGGGCTGAGGGCCACTCGAATTGGATGCTCCCCCTCTGCCCCTGCCACGGCCTGATGGCGCCTGCAACCCTTGCCCTAAAGGGCGCACGAAAGATGAGGAGCCGGCTGCTGATCCCGTGGGTTGGACTCTACCGCTGTCACCCATCGACGGGCAATCATGAATCATATGCCCAATCTGACCACAGGCATAACAAGCATCTGAACCTCGGCGACACTGATCCATATGTAATTTGCCACACTGGCTATATCGTGGTACAGGTGGCCTCCTCTAACCAAGATCGTCTCCGTATTGGGATCCCGAAACTCTAGAGCTCTGACCTAGTCCAGAATAAATAGGGCAGTCAAATCTCCTGCCCGCAAATTTAGGAGGTGCACTAGTCAAAGACTGACTTGAATACCTGGAATACTGCTGCCTTTGATCCCCTCTATACTCACTGTGAGCACCTGCCGATCTGGCGTTTTTACTATGCCCTCTATCAAAATCAAGCTCATCCCTTTGTGACTGCTGCTGCTCTTCCAAATTCTGAGCATGGGCCTAAATACGAGAGATATCCATCCCTTCCTGGAGTGAAGCTGTCAAATAATCCTTAATCAAATGTGGCCCCAAACCACTAACAAACTGATGGACACGGTCCCCCATATCGGCTACCAAAGTCAGAGCATAACTAGCTAAAGAATTAAACCAAAGACTATACACTCGGGCACTCATGCTCTCCTGTTTAAGATTCAAAAATCTATCAGCTCGGTCCCGTATGACCTCGGGTGGCAAATAATTACGGATGAAGGCGTCTACCAACTCTTGCCATACTAAGGGAGGCGCATTTTCCCCTCTTAAAGATATCCAATTGTTATACCAAAGGACGGACACATCCCGCAATCTATAGGAAGTCAATTCCACTGACTCAGTATCAGAAGCATGTATTATCCTCAACGTCCTCAATATCTAATCTATAAAGCCATGCGGGTCTTCATCCAGCTTTGACCCGTAAAATTCTGGAGGATTCAAACTAATAAAAGCACGGGCTCTTGCACTAACCACTCTTTCAGCTTAACCTGTACCCTGTCGCTGAGCCTGGGCGGAAATAAACTAGGTCAACAATTGAATAGCCTTAGTCATTTGTTGGCTTGAGGCACCTGGTGGAGGAACTGAGGGTATTGGAGCTAGAGCTGAAACCCCTTCATGCTCCTCTAAGATAGATGGAGTGTGAGAGGTCCGAGATGGAACCTCATTATGGGACTCACCCTCCTCGGTCCGAGATGAATAGCCTTCAGTCCGCCTTTCTGTCGCTATTTTACCCTTCTAGGCCATTGTTTCCTGCCTCTTCATAGGCATTGCTGAAATCAGAACACACAATTAGGAAGAAAGGAATTCTTATGCCATGGCTCTATCGCACGATATATGAAGGAGAAAAAAGGTCAATCATTCCTAAATACCCCGCAACCTCTTGTTTATAAGTGTGGCGCGCTTCACACCCATAAACAAGACTCTACTGGACACGGCTCGTAGACACAACCTAAGACGAACTGCACTAATACCACTTCTGTCACGACCCAAAGAGGGGGCCATAACGAGTACCCGGAGCTAGCCTACCGAGCACCAGCTATCATGATCATTTCAATCTATCTCCGAGGACCATATCACTAACTCTCAATTAGCACAACCGAATTGAATGCGCTTCTCAAAATAAAACTCATAATATGCTAACCTTCAATTCCACCTCAAAACGGATATACATACATATACACAAGATCACGTGGCTACAAAATGATATACAAGGAATACGCTAAGGAAGTCATGAACCCCAACTACCCACACATGTCTACGAGCCTCTATCTGGAGTACTGAAAATCATAAGGACGGGACAAGACCCCGCTATGCCCAAAACATAAACACGAAGAAGTATATCACTAGACTGCAACTCTGAAGTAGTAGAGTGCTCCTGAATCTCTGCTGATAAAGCTCCTAGGAATCTGGGTCGTCTCCCCGTCTACCTGCAGGCATGAACACAATATTCACAAGAAAAAGGACATCAGTACGAGCAATGTAGTGAGTATGTAAGACATGAGTACTAACATAATACAGAAATAAGAAGACATGGGATAAAGAGATAACCTGTATATCACATTTCCTCTTAAGGCGAAAGCCATGCATGCTAACTTTTACTTATAATCATCATTAGCTCGTGTCCGGGCCTCCCGCATCCGGTGTAACCATCACACGCCGCCTACTAGTGGTGTCTGCCCAGCCATATATACACGGTGTATCATCATTATATTATCCCTAAGCCGCCTACCGAAGTGGATCTACCCAGTCAACTAGGCCCAGTGTAATCATACATATATATATAGCATGCATGAGAGCCGAATTAAAAACTACAACTTTATCGGAGTGACGTAAGGTCAGTAACCTCCGATTACATTATGGGGCAATCATCATCGCTGGGTCTCACCTTGAAGGAACAAGTACCATAGGGTGAGAGATAACCAACAAGGAATACATTAATAATCATGACACCTCAATAACATCATGGGAACAATAGGGATCTCAACCTTTTGGCATTCCTAGAAGTGAAACTATCATCATCACTATCTTGTTTCCTTTTGAAATAACAATACCATGGACGAGGTCAATTACAATGATTATAATCCAAGTCAATAGAGTAAGCCTCAATTCGTATATAAAACTTCATTAACCACCCAAGGGTCTCTATACCTATTTCTCAAAGTGATGCTAAGCCATGATTAACTTAAATGATGTGAAATTCTCCCAAACACAACTCAACCTTATCTTTCTTCGACTGACTTGTTTCTTCCGTCTCAAATGTCTTTGGAATCTTAATTAGAATCATCAAACATCCTTTCTTGACCTATGAGGACTTCATGAACACCCCAAACTTATGAGGGTCTATTCGTAATACAAATGACATGACATTTCCAAGATGTAACAATGCCTATCTACTTGCTGTCAGTTATGGTGCCTCCAAAATGTGTCAGACAAGATCTGCATAAGCTATTTAACAGATTTTTTGGCAAACAAAAGAAGAGGGAAGAAGTAAGCATTGGGCTGCATAGGAGAGGATTTGCTATCCTAAAAATGAGGAAGGTTTGGGGTTCAGATCTTTATATGACATTTCAAAAGCTTTGTTTGCTAAGCTTTGGTGGAAATTTAGGACCACTGGTACTTTATGGTCTAATTTCATTTGGAATAAATACTGCAAGAGATTCAGGCCTACAGTGGTACAATGGAAAGGAGGTTCACAGACAAGGAAAATGATACTGCAGGCTAGGGATGAGATTGAGCAAAACATCTAGTGGGAACCTAGGAATGGAGCTTCATCAATGTGGTTTGATAACTGGTCCAGGTTAGGATCGTTTCATAATGTATTTCCTGCACAAAATGACATTGGAGATGACTTGGAAGAGCTTATGACTCCTTCTTCCTGGAATTGCTCAAAACCACAGGCAGCTTTACCTAATAATGTGGTTGAATATGTGAAATATGAACTGGGATACTTTGTTAGATCAGAAGAAGAAGATAAGCCTTAGTGGAAAGTTACAAGTTCAGGAAACTTCACAGTAAGCAGTGTATGGGAGGAGATTAGACAAAAGCAGCAACTATCTGAATTATATGGGAAAATATGGATCAAAGGAGTGTCCTACAAAATCTCCTTTTGTCTTTGGAGAATATGTTTTTGGAAGCTGCCTATTGATGAAGTCCTAATGAAAATGAGAATCAACATTGCATCAAGGTGTTGGTGCTGCTTAGACCAACAAGAAACCATAGATCATGTATTTATTACAGGACAATTTGCAAGAAGTATATAGAGGTATTTTTCAGCTACAACAGGTATTATAGGATATTATAACAGACAAAACAGGCTGTGTTATTATGGTGGAATGCAAAGTGTGTCCCAAGGTTGAAGCCTGTTTATCAAGCAATTCTAGCCTTCATCATATGGCAGTTGTGGAAGAGTAGGAACACTAAAAGACATGGAGGAATAGTATCAGTTAATAAAGTCATACATGAAGTGAATAGGCAGTTTTTCATGTTTGCACAGCATACATATCCATGGTTACCAGAATTACCAAAGAGTTAGCCTTTTATGGTGCAATATTTGGAAAACAGAAGAACTCCTTTAACATGGAAGCAAGTAACTTAGAAGCCACCTTGGATTGGTTATAAATGTAACATTGATGGAGCATCTAGGGGAAATCCAGGTCTTGGTTCTGTTTCCTTTTGTGTGAGAAACAGTACAGGAGATTTCATATATGCAAAGGCAAGAAGAATTCTAGACAGCACAAATCTTGTAGCAGAGGCAATAGCTTTGGAGAAGGGATTAAAGTGTTGTATTGCACATGATCTGTTACCTCTTATTATGGAAAAAGACTCACTCACAATGGAGAAGATCTTGGATGGAATATGGGAGGTACCTTGGAGTGTCACAATGATTGTTAGGTCCATTCAAAACTGTACAAAAAATAAGGATGTGATGGTGAAACATGTGCTGAGGGAAGGCAATTGTGTGGCAGATTGTTTCACTAACCTGGTTTTTTATTTTGCAGGTACAATCTCCCATCTCAGGCAAGGAGATTGCTTAATATGGATAGAAGCCAAATGCCAAACTTCATAATCAGAACTGCAACACAACTTTAAAGTATCAATGGTAGTAGTTAACAAAGATATACTCAGAGATCAGAAATGCAATCACATCAGAGAAACTTGTGGAAGGAAATTCCACATAGCAGAAGTAATAGTTTCATATTCAGAAGGGACACTACCGGATCAGAAGGAGCATTGCACAATCACAGTTTTACCAGATGTCTCTACTATTGGAAGTGGTTCAAAACTTGCAATATCCTTATTTTCAGTGTGTGGTATTAACCTTGGTTCAACCTACTGAAAATACAGATATTTGAGGTTAAGTTTCATATGACAGGATCTGGTTTTGCTTAATAAGTTGAAGAAGTATACAACAGCCAATACATGATAAGAATCAGAAAAATCACTTCCTCAGCAACTTTGTTCATCAGCTTGCACTACACCTTCCTAACATACATTAAAGGGAAGACAACTACACTGCCTGAAGTGACACTTTATGAGAGCTTGATCCATTCCACCTGTGAGACTTGAAGGTGTGAAAATGAATACAAGCCAAGGCTATCTGAAAGATAGTTGTTTAGAACTTGATTGTTGTTAGAATAGTGTGTAATGCTAGTTCCACTTTATATGTTAGAATAGGCTAGCATAGATTTTCTTGCTTTCTTTTTGGATTCTTTTGTAAATATTTGGATTTCTTTAACAAATTTCCCACCATTTTGGTGGTTTTACTAAAAATAATAATTAAAAAAAATAAAAGAGAGAGAGAGAGATATTTAAATGTCGGCAAATTCTAGATTTTGTGACATTCCTTATTTCTTGGACTACCTGTTAGTCTCGCCACTACCCTTCACGCTCCTTAGGGTGTGTTTGGTATGGAGGAAAATGTTTTCCAATTTTCCCATGCTTGGTTGGTCAAAATATTTTGGAAAACATTTCTCTAAGAAAACAAATTCCTTAAAATGAGGAAAATGACTTCCCCAATGAAAGTAGGAAAAACAAGTTTCATAAGTGACATTTCACATTCATTGTCTCCTCCCCAACCACCCAACGCCCCCACTCCCGTGACCTTCCCACGTCCCGCCACTCCCGAACCCCTACTCCTCACCCTATCCCACTCCCATAGTGTTTCGCTAGATTACATGTAAATGCTTTTAGGATAATACTTTTTTGCTTACTTACCAAACACTAGAAAATAAATAAAAAATCCAGTTGTTTTCCAAGAAAATATTTCCTTCATACCAAACACACCCCTAGTCCTTCCAACTTTTCTAGGAAAATCTATATCACCTAGAGGAGGATCCGGGATTATAATTCCATTAGTTCAATACTTGGGTTTTAATTACTGAACCCATCATATCATTTAAGTTATGGGTACATAGTTCAATATTTTCAACAATTTCAATGTATTTTACATAGAAAATCCAGGTCTAGGCCAAAAGTTATGGATTCATTTGAACCCATACTAGATACACCCCTTATTATCACCTTGATTATTTTACCAATTTTCAAATAAATTAATAAATCTTATGCACATGCAGCCCAAGTTGTGCCAACACTTGTAGTCTAACAATTAAGGGCCTTTAACAATGGCACTGTTAGGAGGCAAAACTTTATGCTTCTATCAAGCATTAACCTCACATTTTTAAAAATTAAAAAGAATACTCAATTTCTTTTCTAAATTGAGAAAGCAGTTAAAAAAGAAAGAGCTGAAACAATTGATTAAGAAGGCAAAGGTGTTGTAGGTGTACTTTGATGGAAGATTCTTCTTTGAGGATAAGATGCAAAGGTCTAGAAGAGTATTGTAACTGAGCCTGAGCTACCTTAAATAGGGAATCCAACAACGCCAAGTCTAATATCAGCTATGAACCGACTCGCCTGCCCAAGCTGCTCTAATACCATTGCCCACCTGCTTTGGCGGCGCATCTCCAATCGCTGGTGGTGTTGGTTGCTGCATTCTCTCCTATTAGGAGGCTTGTAAGTTTGAACTCTTTAGACAATTATAATTGAGACATATGTCCTCTCCAAATTTCAGTTAGCACCATATAAAACAACCAGCCCGTTTAGACGGTCTTTAAGTTACCAATTCTAAACTTAAAACACTCTACGTCTTTTTGGAGAAAATATTTATCCGAAATGGCCCATATTTCTAATATTATCCAAAATGACATTTTTATATATTATTATACACTTTTATACAAGATAGATACATTGTCTACAATAAGCGTATAATGTTATATATCATGTGTATAAACACTGTTGCAGAAAGAAAGTTAGCTATGAGGATGTAAATTAAAAATATAGCTATGAAGATGTAACATTTTATGCTGGATTGCATATTATTGAAATTATCCCTAAAAAAAAAAAAAGCTTAAAGCACTTTTTGATTTTACTCAAATACTATAAAAGTGCTTAGAATTGGAATCGGGTAACCACTTAAGATTTTTTGTTATCCATTTTAAAATTGGCAAAGAGTAAAAAATATTGTTAACCTATTGAAAATGGTTTAAATTTGTGCTTTTATTGAATTAATATTGCGCTTACTGTTAAATATCGGGTAAAAATTAAATACCTTTTCTTCTACCTATTGTACCACAATTATCCTTAACATCAATTTTCAGATTAAAAATGTTCATCTTTTTAACGGAATTATGAGATGGCACATATGAGACTTTGATTTAATATGTGACACTGATTTATTGGACTATGTGGTCAGCCAAAAATAACCCTATATATCCGCTTTAACCTAAAATAATTCAAAATCATTTGTTCATACTCAATTCCTTTGATGCTTCATGTTTTGCGACCGAATGAATTCAAAATATAATAATGTCTTCCTCATTTGAAGCTGCAATTCAAACTCGGTGCAAACGAGCTTCAATTCCAGATCTAAGTTCAAGTCAGTTTTTTCATCCTTTAACAATGATAGAAACTAAGAAATGCGGCCCTAATAATTTCGAACAAATAAATTCGACTAGATCGATTTATTTATGGGATTAATCTAATACTACGTGGATCAATAGAGCAGTACCTTCTATTTAATTAAAGCCCTATACATTTCATCTCATAATCTCATTAAGTGGAGGAGCAATTTTAACCATAAAAGGCAATTATGGTCCAATAGGTGAAATGAGAGACATTTTAACTTGAAATTTAAAGTTAAAGGCAATTGTGATTCAATAGGTGTAAGTAAAGAAAATTTGAACCATTTTCAATACTCAGGGACAGGTTTGATCCTTTTCCGTTATAATTCATAATTATTGTTCTATACCACCATAATAATATATCTAATTAATTGATTGAGGTTTTTACTTTTTGGTGAACTTCTTTTCTCTTTCTCCTCTTTTCACAATTTCAATTGCCAATTCAAAATCAAAGACATTTTCTGATCAGTGTTTCCAAATGCATTTTTGGGGCGAGTCACAGGACGAGTTTCAGGATAGGCCATACCAGAAAAGATTCGGGGCAAATGGAAGGTGTAGATTCATAGAGCGTACGTCCTAAAATTTGAGGCGTAAACCCAGACACAAAAGCATAACCTCCGTACATTAAATTTGATTTTTATTGTTTTAACAGTATTTTTGCTGTTTTAAAAATATTTTTGCTATAGATCATATTTTTTTATTATTATCAATAATGATAAGATGTCACGACCCAATTTCACTAAGTCGTGTGGGCACCTACCTTTCCCACCTCGGTAGGCGAACCCTTAACTCAACATTCACAAATAATAGAAAATAGCGGAAGAAGTAAAATAGCGTAAGTCTCACATGATATAATATAAATAAAAAAAAATACGGAAGTAAATGAAATCCGCCTCAGTATTTGATCAGGTCATACAAGAACATCTCACTAAATACTACAAGTCTGAATCATAATAATACATAAGTAATCTCAAGGATCTGTCGCAGAATGGAAATAAAGACATAATGATGGAAAAAGTCTTCGGGCAGCGAATATCCTCATGCTCACCCTGAAGGACTCGAATCAACAATCCCCTAATATCAGCCATAAGGATTAGAAGTTGATCTCACCTGGTACTCTACATTCATAAAAGAATGCAGCAAGTGCAGGTCAGTACAAACAACAAGTACTGATAGGTAGCATAGGCCGACTAAGACTAGCGAACGTATATAAAGACAACAACACAAGTTAAACACATAACCGACAAGTACAGGTCAACACGAATCCATTTCCATAGTACAAGTTATCACCTATGTTATAGCATCTAAACCCAACTATGCCAAGTCTCAGTATAATCAATCCGAATCAGTACATCACAATCATCTCACAATAAGTCATCACCTATGTTATAGCATCTAAGCCCAACTGTGCCAAGTCTCAGTATAATCAGTTCGAATCAGTATATCACAATCATCTCACAACAAGTCATCACTTATGTTATAACATCTAAGCCCAACTGTGCCAAGTATCAGTATAATCAATCCAAATCAGTATATTACAATAGTATCACAACATATCACCAAAAATCAAAAGGCACGATGCAACACAATAATGTATGATGATGAATGCAAATGCATATGCACCTTTGTACAATATGTCCCGGATGGAATAACTCCACGTCTCGGCGATCATGATCCATGGGGGACTCCCGAAGTCCATGTACCACTCTCACGATCCCGACAAAGACCTCAGGCAACGTACACTCAGTCCGCTCCGGTAAATGACCTCATATCACGGACTCCCATCTTTCTTTTACGTTCTCCTGCAGAAACCTCGGAGGCTACACTCTCTCACTTATTAATCATCAGCACCATAACCATGCAATACCAATGAATCATGGAAATGAGTATGAATACGATTCAATGTAATATCAACAACCAATTCAATCAACAGCCGTACCACCCATGGAACACAAATAATATCAATAATAAGGCTACACAATAAGCCATAATGGAATCACAATTCTCAACAGTACCTCCCATGGCACACAAGTAATATCAATAATAACGCTACACAATAAGTCACAGTGGAATCACTATTCTCATCTCAATATCAATAAAGTAAAGTACCGCAATATCATAATCATGATATATCACTAATCACCAATATCCGAGGTCTCAATCGTGGCAACGAACCAATAAGTAAATAGAACAAGATAAGTCAACAACGCAACGGCGTGGCTAGCCCCCAAATCACACAACATGGCCCAACTTAAGGCAATATCCAATCTAACTTCATACCCGAAGGTTTATATGCATTCTCCGACAATATCATCTAAACATACGCTTCGCTAATCGAAGTCTCACCATAAGGTAAATCATAATCTACTTGGAGAGCCGAACAACAAAGTCTCCAATAATCAAACCTTAGTCTTTCCCTTCCTTGAGCCTCGAGATAATGGAAGTCTAAACATATCTGAATCATGAAATTAGAATCAAGAATAACATCATTCAAGATCCAAATCCCCAACTTAAGGAATGGAGTTTATGAACTAGAAAGATGAAATTGGGAATCTATAGGTCTCAACATGAAATTAATGTTCTAGGTAATCAACTCCCATCGATTAGAAGCTATATTAACTCATGAAATACTCAAATTCGGATTCTAAGTGAAGCCCCAAATTTTGGGTATAAACCCTAACTTTAATTCTCACAAATTGGTCAATAATAGAGAAGGAATCATGATTATATAGCTACTACTCATCAATTCGATACTTAATCAAGCTTAATCCACCAACAAATCAAGGTTTTATAATTAACAAATTATTCAAGAAAAAAACCCAAAAACCCTCTCTTATTCTCCAAGTTCTATGGAGTTACTAGCATGAATTCTTACTTAGGGAAGGTAATGAAAGAGACTGAATTAGAGAACTTACCCTCAAGAGAAATCTGACCAAACCCTCTTCAAATCGCCTCCAAGATGCTAAGGAAATGTAATATAAGGAATGGAAGGAAATAAGGATTTCCAAAGGATTTTAAATCATAAAATTGCCCGTCGGCCGCTTTTGCGGTCACCGGGCCACTTTTGCGGCCGACCGCTTTTGTGGTCACCCAACCGCTTTTGCGATCACCAGTCACTTGAATTTTTCTAGTATTTTCCACACTTGGAATCGACACTCGGAACCATCTCGGAACCTCCCGGACACTAACCAAATATGCATATATACATAAAAACGTGCAACGAATGCACTCGTTTCCTCAGAATTCCCATCGGGGGTCTCGTTGACCAAGGCAACCCCCGATACCTCAAAATTAACTTTCCAACCCAAGTCCCAAAAAGCACCTGAGTGCATTGGGAACCGAACTGAATATACACATAAGTTCAAAACAACTATCCAGACCTCTTGAAATTGACGGATATCTAAAAAAGGTCGGTTTACCCAATAGTCAACTATAGGTCAAACGGTTTTCACTTAAAAGCTAAAATTTTCAAAAGTCACATCAAAACTCACTCCAATTCCTAGGGAACCATGCCACCTTTCCCCGCGGGTCAAAATGGTACTAATAAGGCTCGGGGACCGATCAACAGGGCAAAATGGTCAAAAATGCAATAACGACCGAACGAGTCGTTATATAAGATGTGTAGGTTTAGAAGAGTGTTGCAACTAAGCTGCCACAAATAGGGTTTCCATAATCTAATCAGTACCAAGTCTAATATCAACTATGAGCCGACTAGCTAGCCTAAGCTGCTCCAGTACTACTGCCACCTGCTTTGGCAGCGCATCTCCTGTCGCTAAAGCTGTTTGTACCACCGGAGTTTGTGATGGTGTTGGTTGCTGCATTTTTTTCGATTAGGAAGCTTGTAAGTTTGAACCTTGGATGTTGTTTTATTGGCAATTATTGCCCTTTGTTAGTACTCACACAATTTCATTTTAATTTTTGGCATCCTTCAAAAAATTATTAACGAAAATGATAATTTGAGTATATTATTCTTATTTACTCTTCGATCTCAATTAATAGTAATATATTTTTTGCGACATTAATCTCTTTTCATGTTTATTGAGAAAGGATAAAGGGGGAAACTGGAAACTAGAATTTTTTTTATTCCGTGTGCGAAACACACAACATAATGTTAGTTGTGTGAGGTTGTCTTTGACTGACAAATGTATATTGTGGGACCTACAACTTACCTATCTCACTTTGTAACTCTCTGCACTTCCTTAGTAGCTGCTTGGCCATGCGATTTGGTAGTGCGATTTCATATTTTAATTTCAAATCAGCGTTTGTTTATGTGATATGCAAAAAATTTTAGATTCAATTTCATATCATGATTTCAAATCTCAAATTCTCCAAAAAGTGGGATTTGGAATTCAAAAATGTGATTTAAAATATTACCCAGAAGTTTATATTTTGTACAAAAAGATCTATAATTTGGTAAATATATTTATATATATAACATCCCGTAAATCAGAGTAAGGTGTGAATATGTAAAAATCCAGTGTTAACATGATATTATATCTATACGAATCCATTCTTGATGAATTCAGGCAGAAGATGGTCGTTTTGAAGTCAAACCAACAATTGGAGTTCTTAAGGGCTCTTAACTTCCACTAAGTTTTGGTAGGTCTGTCTTCTGGGCGATTTTCATGAAACTGTGTTACAAATTTGGAAAAACTTCCTTGATGAAATTTGTAGATCTTTGAAATACATTTCGAACGGTAGGTCGACCAGCCCGAGCAAAGTTATGTACATTTTACTAAAGGGCACAAAAGCTGGAGAAGTCGCCCAAAGTACGCCCAGAAAGTACGCGCCGTACTTTAAAGTACGGGACATCATCTTGGATGTACTTCTTCCGTTATTCACTGGTCTTGGCAGCCAAAGTATGGGCTACAAGTACAAGACATACTTGTAGGCCGTACTATCACTGTTCCTGGCAGAAAAATTGAGTTTTAAATGAGTGTGGTCTTATTTTGTTCCCATTTTTTTCATCCTTCCAAACCCTAAGCACGAAAATCATCCCTCCAAGTCTTCAAATCAAAGGTAAGAACACCCTTAACATTACTAATCTATTCTAACATCAAACCCATGATTCTTACCATGATTCTTCTGATCAAAACCTAGGGTTTGCAGCATAATTTTTTCTAAAGTGATTCAAGCTAGGGTTTGGGTGTAATTCATTAGGAAAGTGAATTGTTAAACTTTTTTTAACACATTAAGGTATGTCACTTTTAAAAAAAATCATTTTTGGCTATAAGGATGATTTGTATGTCTCTCTCTTGGGAAACTTATTTTGAATGAAAATCACTTTTGAACCTATTGTTGGAAGTATAAATTTTATTCAAGGTTCTTTGATGAATGAAAGAAAAAGTAATCTTTTCATGTTTCTTGAACTCTAATTCATGTCTAAATAGTGGTTAATGTGTGTGATGGGGACAAACCTACATTAAACCTAGATTGTAACAAACCATATATATGTATAAGATATTATGAATGTTTTCCTCTATGAGAGATGCTTAATAATGATGCTTAAGAGTTGGTAATGACATTCTTATTGATGAATTGAGACATGGAAATCTTTTGTAAATGAGTTATACGTTTTCAAAACATTGACTGGAATGGCTTAATCTTTCGATATGGCATAATGAACTTAAATGTTATTGATGGTGTGACTACTTTGAGATAAATTGTGAATCGGCTTCTATGCCATGGACCTTGTTGTTGTGTTTGCCTTGCTATTCGGGAGGAAGAGTAGCTACTACGGATCCTAGTGTATTAATTGCCTTGCCATTCTAGAGGAAGAGTGACCACTTCCAGGTTCGCTACCTGGGGTGTATTAATGGCCTTGCTATTCGGGAGGAAGAGTAGCCACCGTGAATCTATATTTCGGTGTATTACGCAATGTTTAGGGAACCTATATGGTCATCCCTTCGATGTGATTGATTTTTGGACCTGTATTGGCATGTGTGATATTCTTATTCTCTCATGGAACTGTTGTTGACAACCATGATCAATTTGAAAGGTATAATTCAAAGGAACTGGGCCCATGTAGGCGATTTTGATATCCATCTTTATTATGGAACTGGTATTTATGTCTGATTGATTTAAAGCATAATTGAAACTGGGATTCTGAAATGGCTTGTAAACTGTTTAACAAATGATATTAAGAATCACAAAGTGGAATAACTGTTTTTATGCTATCTTTTCTTGACTGATTTCTTTATGTATTATTATAATTTATTTTCATATTACTTGTTGTCCCCGAGACACTCACTGAGTACGAAGTACTCGGGCATACCATTATTGTTTTTGATGGCATGTTAGGTAACGGAGAAGAGCAGGTTCTTGATACTTCAGGCGCTTAGAAAGGACCTGTTGTTGCTGCTGACTTGGTGAGCCCACACATTCATTCGTGGGACACCCTATTTATTCGTTCATTTATTATTAGTTTTCGGGCTGCGTCCCGATGAGTCAGACTATTATTCCTTTATCTTAGAAGCTCCCTAGTATACATTTGTGGGTAGTTGTTGAGTTATTGATTAACTCTTGGGAACGTTGTTATGTTTGACAAGTATAGATAACCAAAGACTTCCGCTGATTTAATTCTTATATGCATGATTTGTGTACCTTTATTTTATAAACTGTTGGAGGTGAATGTTGAACCTGGTGGGTTCAAGTGTTATTATTGTATCGTTTAGGTTCTTCCGATGTTGTTCATGATGTCGGATGCCGGTCACGTCTAGGGTGGGTTTTGGGCGTGCAAAGCTTGGTATCAGAGCCAGGTTTAAATACATCCTAGGATTATCGTCGGTGTCTGTGGAGCTGTGTCTAGTGGAGTTTTCCTTGTGCAGCTTGATCATCTGCATGACTGAGAAGCTCCCAGGACTTTCATAGGTGTTTCATATTCTTCTTGATTCTAGATTGTGCTGTATAGCTTGAAACCCTTTTAGGATCGTTCTAATCCGTTCGTTAATTCGTGCCAATTATAAAATGGCTCTGACGCGATCCAAAAACGGTAACCGAGCACAACCTGCGAGAGCTAATCGAAATCTTAGGGGTGCGAATGCTGGTAATAGAAATGATGCTAGAAATCAAGCACCAACTCCAGCACCGCCTGCTCCTGCTATTCCTGTTGCGGGTGTACCTGAGATTGGTACTATGCAAATGGCTATTCAAATGTTGACTGCATTGGTTGCTGATCAGTAGCAGCGTGGAGGTGTGGGACCTCACGGTGGAGGCAGACTTAAGAAATTCCTCGACTTGAAGTCACCAGAGTTCTTTGGGTCACAAGTGATGGATGACCCTCAACACTTTTTAGATGAGACCTTCAAGGCATTGAGGGCAATGGATGCCCGGGATTCCGAAGCTGTAAGGCTTGCTTCTTATCAGTTGAAGGATGTTGCTTACGTATGGTTTGAGATGTGGGAATCTGAGAGGCGTGACGCTGCTTTAACTCTGACATGGGTTGAATTTGAAGAGGCATTCATGGAAAGGTTCTTGTCTGATGAGGAAAGATTTGCTAATGCTACGAAGTTCGAGAAGCTGGAACAGGGTAACAAGTCGGTTCGCGAGTATAGTTTGAAATTCACCCGTTTGTCAAAGTATGCTTTATACATGATTCCAACTGAAAAACAAAAGTTGACTCATTTTGTGAAAGGCTTGGTACCACGTATCAAGTCTGCATGTGCTGCTGTTGCTATGTCTTCTACTTGCACTTTCTCATTTTTGGTTGGGTTTGCTGAACAACAGGAGAGTTGGAAAAATAAAGAGAGGGTGGATCGAGACCAGAACAAGAAGGCCGAACGACGGGTGGTTTCAGTGGTAATAATTATGATGAAGGGCAACGAAAAGGAAATTTTGCACCTCAACAGTTTATTTCTCAGCCTAATGTGGGCGTTCCATCTGGTGGACAAGGTCAGAGGAACAATGATCAGAATGGATATTCACAAGGTAGTAACCAACAAGCATTTAGGTAGGAGGATCGTATTTGTCACCATTGTAGGATTAGGGGTCATATCAAGAAAGAATGTAGGAAGTGGCTTCGTGAAATGGCTAACCTTTCTAGCCAGAGAAATAATCCGTCTGATGGTAATGCTAACAATATCCCTAATAATCGTGGCAATGGGGCTGGTAAAACGGTTGCTAACACCGCTAATGGGGGACAAACTCGACTTTATGGTTTGACTCATAGGGAGGTGGCGGAAAACCCTGATACCGTGGTCACAGGTATTCTAACTATATGTTCTTTTGAAGCGTATTCGCTGACCGATTCGAGTTTGACTCTTTCTTATATAACTTTGTATCTTGCCCTTGATTTTGGTGTGGAATTAAAGCAATTGTTAGAACCCTATACTATGAATACCCCTACTAGTATTATCGTTATTGCTTCTAGGATCTATAAGACTATGTGGCGTAGTTAAGGGTCATGAGACTACTGCTGGTTCGATTGAATTTGAAATAGCAAACTTTGATGTAATTTTGGCGGTGGACTAGCTTTCCAGGTGTTATGCAATTCTATATAGCCAATAAGAAATAGTTGGGCTTGTAGTTCTAGTTGAAACCATTAATGATTGGAAGAGTAATATTGCTAAATCTCGAGGTAGACTACAGGAGTAAACCCCTTATTACATGCTTAGGCTTGTCTGGTGTAGATGTGGGAGTCTCTGTGAAGATCATATGGTTATTTTTAGAGTATTATATGAGTTTTGTTTGAGATAGCTTGCAATACAAAGGAACACTAGCGAGAATTTTGAAGACTTGAAGTTTAGTGAAAATATTGGGTCATAACTTTCATTCGAGGACGAATGATCTTAAGGGGCGATAATATAACATCCCGTAAATCTGAGTTAGGTGTGAATGTGTAAAAATCTAGTGTTAACATGATATTATATCTATGTGAATCCATTCTTGATAAATTCGGGTGGAAGATGGTCGTTTTGAAGTCAAACCAACAATTGGAGTTCTTAAGGGCTCTTAACTTCCACTAAGTTTTGGTCGGTCTGTCTTCTGGGCGATTTTCATGAAATTTTTTTGCAAATTTGGAACACCTTCCTTGATAAAAGTTGTAGATCTTTGAAATAGTTTTCCAACGGTAGGTCTCCCAGCCCGAGCAAAGCTATGTACAAAAGGTTATGTCCATTTTACTGAAGGGCACAAAAGCTGGAGAAGTCGCCCAAAGTACGCCCAGAAAGTACGGGCCGTACTTTAAACTACGGAACGTCCTTTTGGACGTACTTCTTTCGTTCTTCACTGGTCTTGGCAGCCTAAGTACGGGCTACAAGTACGGGACGTACTTTTAGGCCGTACTTTCACCGTTCCTGGCAGAAAAATTGAGTTTTCAATAGGTGTGGTCTTATTTTGTTCCCATTTTTTTTTCATCCTTCCAAACTCTAAGCACGCAAATCATCCGTCCAAGTCTTCAAATCAAAGGTAAGAACACACTTAACATTACTAATCTATTCTAACATCAAACCCATGATTCTTACCATGATTCTTGTGATCAAAACCTAAGGTTTGCAACATAATTCTTCCTAAAGTGATTCAAGCTAGGGTTTGGGTGTTATTCATTAGGAAAGTGAATTGTTAAACTTTGTTTAACAAATTAAGGTATGTCTCTTTTAAAAAAATCATTTTTGGCTATAAGGATGATTTGTATGTCTCTCTCTTTGGAAACATATTTTGAATGAAAATCACTTTTGAACCTATTGTTGGAAGTATAAATTTTATTCAAGATTCTTTGATGAATGAAAGAAAAAGTAATCTTTTCATGTTTCTTGAACTCTAATTCATGTCTAAATAGTGGTTAATGTGTGTGATGGGGACAAACCCACATTAAACCTAGATTTTAACAAACCATATATATGTATAAGATATTATGAATGTTTTCCTCTATGAGAGATGCTTAATAATGATGCTTAAGAGTTGGTAATGACATTCTTATTGATGAATTGAGACATGGAAATCTTTTGTAAAGGAGTTATACGTTTTCAAAACATTTACTGGAATGGATTAATCTTTTGATATGGCATAATGAACTTAAATGTTATTGATGGTGTGACTACTTTGAGATAAATTGTGAATCGGCTTCTATGCCATGGACCTTCTTATTGTGTTTGCCTTGCTATTCGGGAGGAAGAGTAGCTACTATGGATCCTGGTGTATTAATTGCCTTGCCATTCGGGAGGAAGATAGGCTACTTCCGGGTTCGCTACCTGGGGTGTATTAATGGTCCTGTTATTCGAAAGGAAGAGCAGCCACCGTGAATCCATATTTCGGTGTATTGTGCAGTGTTTAGGGAACCTCTATGGTCTTCCTTTCGATGTGATTGATTCTTGGGCCTGTATTGGCATGTGTCATATTCTTATTCTCTCATGGAACTGTTGTTGACAATCATGATCAATTTGAAAGGCATAATTCAAAGGAACCGGGCCCATGTAGGCGATTTTGATATCCATCTTTATTATGGAACTGGTATTTATGTCTGATTGATTTAAAGCATAATTGAAACTGGGATTCTGAAATGGCTTGTAAACTGTTTAACAAATGATATTAAGAATCACAAAGTGGAATAACTGTTTTTATGCTATCTTTTCTTGACTGATTTCTTTATGTATTATTATAATTTATTTTCATATTACTTGTTGTCCCCGAGACACTCACTGAGTACGAAGTACTCAGGCATACCATTATTGTTTTTGATGGCATGTTAGGTAACGGAGAAGAGCAGGTTCTTGATACTTCAGGTGCTTAGGAAGGACTTGTTGTTGCTGCTGACTTGGTGAGCCCACACATTCATTCGTGGGACACCCTATTTATTTGTTCATCTATTATTAGTTTCCGGGCTGCGCCCCAATGAGTCAGACTATTATTCCTTTATCTTAGAAGCCCCCTAGTATACATTTGTGGGTAGTTGTTGAGTTATTGATTAACTTTTGGGCACGTTGTTATGTTTGACAAGTATTGATAACTAAAGACTTCCGCTGATTTAATTCTTATATGCATGATTTGTGTACCTTTATTTTATAAACTGTTGGAGGCGAATGTTTAACCTGGTGGGTTCAAGTGTTATTATTGTATCGTTTAGGTTCTTTCGATGTTGTTCATGACGTCGGATGCCGGTCACGTCTAGGGTTGGTTTTGGGGCGTGACAATATATAGCAACCATATTTACCAACAATTTGTACAACAACAACATACCAGTGTAGACCCCAATATCAAATGTAAAAAAAGGGCTGTAAGTTTACCAATCAAATTTACTTCTACCAACCTATATTTATGTTTACATGTTGCCTATCACGTTACGACACCTACTCACTATCTTTAACCTTATGAAAAATGTATTTTTCTTTATTCATTATAAAAAATAGCCAACATAGTAGAGTCTTTAGAAATCTTTGATTTTACTTTAAGATTACTCTCAAGACAATTCATAATCCACGCCATTTGAACAACTAAGAAAGAAGTCTAAATTTCTCTATCATCTATTAAGATGTGATTTCATTCACAACTATTTCAAATTTACTTCTATAAAAGTGCTCTATCATTTATTAGTGTTTTTGATTAGGCTAGTTAGCTTTAGAAATAAGTTGTAGCTATGAATCATTTTTTATGTTCGCATTTGCCATGGTTATCTTATTTTTCTACTTATTTTTCTGAAACTAGAGTATGATGCGCATAACTTGTCAAGCTGATTTTGAGATTTCAGACGAAAATTCAGTGGCTGCACCTTCACCGGTTAATAGGGTAACATAGGTTAAACTTTAATTAATTTCAGTGTGCTCTTGTGAGGCAATTTTTCAGATGTTATATAATATAAAGGTGAACATAGTGAATGCGACTTATTATCCTATTGCTGCTAAATTGTAGAAACGTAAAATAATGAGTAAATCATGTGGTTCAAATGCTGGACAATGGCTAATACGAGGACACGCCGGTCTTCATCGAAGTCCTACATGAAAAATGTACATTGTGGGACCTACAACTTACCCATCTGACTTTGTAATCTGCACTTCCTTGGTAGCGTTTGATCATGTGATTTGGTATCATGATTTCATATTTTAATTCAAATCAGCATTTGTTTATGTAATCTGTACAAAATTTTAGCTTCAATTTGATATCATAATTTCAAATCTTACATTCTCCAAAAAGTAGGATTTGGAAATCCAAACTGTGATTTTATATTTTACCCATAAATTTATATTTTATAAAAAAAGATCTATAAGTTGGTAGATATATTTATATCTACCAACCATATTTACCAACCATTTGTAAAACAACAACAACATACCAGTGTAGACCCCAATATAAAATGTAAAAAAGGTTGTAAGTTTACCAATAAAAATTTACTTCTACCAACCATATTACTTTTACCGACCTATATTTATGTTTACGTGTTGCCTATCACATTACCACACCAACTCACTATCTTTAACCTTCTGAAAGATATATTTTCATTATTCATTATAAAAATCAGCCAACAAACTAGAGTCTTTATATATCTTTGATTTTACTTTCAGATTACTCTCAGTCAAATTCATAATCAACACCATTTGAACAACCAAGGAAGAAGACAAAAATGATCTATCATCTATTAACATGTGAGTTCATTCTCTACTATTTCAAATTTACTTCTACAAAAGTTTTATATCATCTATTAGTGTTTCTAATTTGGCTGGTTGGTTAGCTTTTGGAATAAGTTGTAGCAATGAATCATTTTTTATATTCGCATTTGCCACTGTTACTTTGTTTTTTTGCTTATTTTCCTGAAATTAAAGTATGATGCACATAACTTGCCAAGTTGATTTTTGGGATTTCAAACGAAAATTCAGTGACTGAACCTTCAGTGGTTAATAGGATAACATAGGTTAAAATTTTAATTAATTTCATTATGCTCATGTGAGGAAAATTTTCAGATGTTATGTAATCTAAAAGTGAACATAGTGAATGCAACTTGTTATTCTATTGTTGTTGAATTGTAGAAATATAAAAGAATGGAGTAAACCATGTGGTTCAAATGCTGAAAAATGGTTAGACGAGGACACATCGATCTTCGTCGAAGTCCTACATGACGATGCGATGAAATACATATTTAATGGTACTACTATCAGCGGTCCACACTGGAAGGAAATCATCGATGAATTCTGGACTAGTACCGAAAAGCAAGAAGTTATGATGAAATCCTCATAAAGACCAAATATTGAGTGTTAGCACCGGCACGTGTATGTTTTGATGATTGAAAAAGTGAATGAATAAGGCGAATTAACCAGGTTGAACATATTCCATCTCAGTAAAAATTAAGAGATAAGGTGCATGAACCAGGTGCTTGGACCAGGTCCATGGACATGTTTCAGCTCAGAGTCCTGCTACAAGTAGAACTCTTGAAGTAAGAAGATTCTATGAGATAAGGACTTGGTGGACAAGTTACAGGATTTCTTTCCATAATTATAAAGATAAACTTCAGACTCCTAAAGGAATACTGAAGCCGCTAAATGCTAGAAATCTGAGTCAACTCAAACCCTAATTCTCATAATGGGCCTTATCGTGTAAGGTTGTGTTCAACCGACTTGATGCACACCAAAAGCTATATATATTCAAGTTTTTTTATGAAGAATCTCACGCACTAACATAGAGATAAGAAAAGTCAATGCATAATTGAGAGTTCTGATTCCAGAAGTGCGGCCTGATACAACAAAGAAGATTGAAGACCTGTTTCATCGAGTTATGTTTTACAGCCTTCAAGTCTAGAATTTTGTATTAGGATTGTTTTATCGAGTTGTAACTTTCCAGCTTTAAGAAATTGTCATTGGTATAAAAGTTTGTCAAATTCAGCTTCAAGTTGAGGGCAACTTGAAGTGGGCTTATTAGTCTAGGGAGATTAGTGAGATAGGAATTGGGGAATAGGTCCAAGGTTATAGAGCTTGTAACTTGAATTTGCAAAGGCTCACAGTTGTTGTGGAGTTTGGGGAAAATCCTGCAGATGTGGTCGTGTTTTTTCACCTTTGTGAGCCGGGTGGCTTCAACATAAAAACTCTTGTGTCGTTACTTCCCTGTTCTTTATTATTCCGCAAATGTTATCTTGGAATAGGTAAAGTAACTTGGTCTATCTTATAGGCGAAAATATGCTATAATGTAGGATAAATAGTTGGTCATGCAAAATAACAATTGGTATTAGAGTGGGTTCTCATCAAGAGGCTAAAACCTTAGAGAAGATCATGATGAATTTTGCACCACCACGCGGACATTGTAAAGGACACTCACCTCGAAGGCCATCGCTGTTCAATGGAAAATACTACGGCTGGTGGAAAGCTCTCATGGAACATCACTTGCAAACAAAAGATTATGAGCTATGGAACAGGGTTATTAAGGGATCAAAATACCTAACAAGAAGGGTGCTATGGAACTGATGTGAAGAAGGAGAAAAGTGAGTATGATGAGAATGACTACAAGATACTTGGAAAGGATCCTAAAGCCAAAAATGTTCTCATATGTGGTCTTGGACCAGACGAGTACAACCGGATCTCTAGTTGTAAAATAGCTAAGCAAATCTGGGATGCCTTGAAGAATGTTCATGAAGGAACCAGTCATGTAAGGAAGTTCAGGAAGGCTATGTTGGCTACTGATAGTGAGAACTTCAAAACGAAGTCTAGAGAAACCTTTTATGAAATGTTCATTAGATACACCTCAATGTGAATAAGCTAACATCCCTTGGAAAAACCATCACCATTGAGGACTTAGGGGATAAAATCTCGAGGACATTACCTAAGTCTTTCAAAATGAATGAAACTACCATAAGGGAAGCAAAGGACATAGAAGTAATGTCTCTAGATGACTTTGTAGGCAATCTAATGATTATGAAATGGATATGGAGAATGCAAAAAATGAAGAAGCAAGTAGTGGAAGGTCTCTAGCACTCATGGCCACAAAAAAGGATGATAAAGATAAAATGGCCCTGATTACCAGGAACTTCAGGAAGTTCCTTAAAAAGGAAAATCAATATGGCAAAGGTAATACCTCTGAAAAGCGAAAGAGTTTTGACAAACCACAAGCTGGAGGATGCTTCAAGTGTGAGAAGACTGATCATATGATCAAAGACTGTCCATTGTGGGAAATAAAATGGGGAAGAGAACTTGCAGAGAAAGAAAAGAAGAAGGAACAAGGAAACCTCCAAAGCTATGGTGGCAGTCTTGGATTCTAATGATGATTCTGAAGAAGAAGCTGATCACTCAGTCTCATGGATGTTGAAGACTCAGACCCAGACCCCGAGGATGACACCAAGGTAAATGTTCTTGACATTAAAACTAAGTTGGATTTGTCCTCTAAGTAAAGACTCATGTCCTTGATGATCACTCTCATTAATGAATATCAAGACATAAGTGCAAAAGAGTTGAGTCACTTAACGCCCTTACTAGCTTGAAATATGAACTCATAGAGGTTGAAACTAGTAAAGAAAAGGCTGGAAAAAAAACTACTCTCTAAAATAACAGGTCACTCAACTTGGTTCATCTGTCTTGGCTCTCCAATTTGAAGTTCTAACGATAACCATCAAGACTGGAAATTTTGGAACTAGTAATAAACAACTCAAGGCTGAATATGATCTAAAAAGTGTGAAAAGCGAATTGCATCTTGAAAGAGAAAGGTCCATAGAAATCAGCTCAAGACTCACTAAAGCATAATCGAACTTAGAAAGAGCTAATTACTTGACTCTATCCTCTCAATTGCTAACAAGCCTCACCAGTTAAACACATATTGTAACCACTTGTTTAGGGTATGAAAGAATTGTAACAGGAGAAGTGAACTCTCTGTGGTAAGATTGGTCATTATAAAATCAAATGTCCAGTGAAGATAAAGCATAAGGAAAGTGATTTAAAAATTGCAACCAGAAACACCAAACCTGTAAATAGAGTTTGAACAAGCATAGAGAACAAGTCTGTGGATGGATTTCCAGGATGGACAAAGAAGGAATTGATTCATCCCATTGTTGAAGGAAAAGGATCTAAGCTAGTCTAGGTTCCTAAAACTAACCTTTGATTGTTTTGCATGTAAGAGCGACAAAAGGGAACTGGCAAAACTGATATATGGATAGTGCTTGATTCAAACACATGACTGAAGATAAACAAAAATTTGTTCACTCTTAGTAGAAGAAAGGAGGATCTAGATAGGAAAGAAGGGCACGATAACAGGGGGAACATGTGCTGAAACACCCGGTTATCCTAATTCACCTAATGAAGCTTTGTAGGATGAAGATTGGACTATGACTACTCAGGTGGAGCTAGATCGATAAGGCCTAGAAAAATATCATTGTGAAAATAGGCTAAAATTGGGAATGATTAAGGTTGCATAAGTACTCCTCTGTCATTGGCTAGAAAAATTATTCCAAATAAAGTCATGCATCAATTGAATAATATTTTGCTCACTCTTGTAGATTTACTTGTATGTCCTGTACCATGATAGATATATATCTCATAGAAATATAATCAATATTAAATGTCATAGTAATTGCTTGGTTGTTGAGATTGCTGAGAGTCCATCAAAGAAAGGTATGTACACCATCCTAGTGTTTTAAATAAATATGCAGACCATGAAACAACTACATCCTTTATCCGGTCATCAAGTCAGAAATTAAAAAGGGAAAAGGGGAAGGATGTGTGTAATCGTCATTATCCTTAAAAAGTCCTTCTCAATAATGACTTTCTTTTGAAAATATGCTGCCATCAAGTCAATAACTTCCCAATACTTATACATGGACTAAAACTCCTTGAAACAAGCAACCTATCCATATCCACTCACCCGTTCCTTTCTCTCTCTCATCTACTTAAAACCCACTGAACACTTCTCTTTTCATCTCCTACCTCTTGCAATATCACCCAACCTAGTTTATCTCCTCTATGAACACATGTAACATCAAGCATCAACCTCCACCACTCCTCAAAAACAACAAAATCACTTCTCCAGCCAGTCTCAACCCTACCCCCGTCATTCCTACCACTACCACTCCCTCGATGTCTAGTCCAACTATCACCGAACCACCCAACACAGAAGTACGCACTAGTAAGATACCCACTGCTAACCCCTTAATTCAAACCCCAAGGAGAATTAAAGCCAAAACTTGCACACATATGAACCCATTTTCTCTAATGACTCCCAGTTCGACCAATCTTTAATATCTTTCTCTGACATTCTGATGTTTTGGAGACGCCCAGGGTCTTTTTGAGGTACAGGGGGAGGAAACTAAAAGTTTGGATTTCAAAATATCTGAGTTACAAGGAGTATATTATACGGGTCCTCTCAAATAGATAAATCAAATTTTAGTTCCTAAAGCTGTAGTAGTAAGTGACTTTGGGGTGGCGCATGTAGCTACCTCTATTAAGGAATTGGTGGTTGAAATAGAGAAAACTGAGAGAGACATGAGGGGGAAGTCATGGGAAACCCCACAGCTGACACTGGTTCACCTGCTGGGGTAAATGAAGCTTAGGATAGGGTATGTTTTGCTGGTAGTGGTGATAAGATTGAATTAGTGGAAGAATTAGTTGAAGCTGTAAAAAATCGATGGAAAAGGGAGTAGTTGATGTGCTAGGAAGCATGGGTGAGGCTAATAAAAAGGAAACAGAGGTAGTTCAGGATCTTGAAACCCCAGTTGGTGCACATGAAGGATTACTAACTGATGATACCATGTGCCCATGGAACATGTTGAGGAACCTATTCTAACAATGGATGGGAATGCTCAAATGGAACAAGTTTCTCAACCTGATCGAGGTGAGAATATTTCTTCTAAAGATGATGATGATTTTGTCGTTACTGAGCTTGTTGATGTGCCGTGAAATTACAGTACAATTGATGTCTTTTGACAAGAAGTTTTACTTGTTTGTAAGAAAGTAAGTGTCGTTTTGATGTGTTTTTATTGTTTTTCAAGTAATTGATGGGTTGAAGGACAAGAACACTGAAATTTCATGAACTGAACCAAGTGGAAGAATTACGGACCATATATATTTATATGGACCGTATTCCTGGTGGTATTTAAGGAGCTATTGGAAACAGAAAGTTGAAGTTGGAGAAGCTGAGTTACAGAAAAAAAAATATGGACCGTATTTTATTATACGGGACATATCCCTGCACGTATTTAGTGGATGAAAAACAAGGCAGAAAGTCAGCTTGGATGATGAAAAGATACGGCCAAGTTTTATGGACCGTACATTTTTATACGGGTCGTATCTTGTGTTCGTAATTCAAAGTGAAGAAAAGAAGACTTAGTGATCGTATACGGTATACGATCCGTATTTAATTATATGGACCGTATTTGATGCTGTCAGGGGAAAATTTGGCCAGTGGTAATTTCGTGTTTTTTGAGACCTTATTAATAGTTTCTTGTAGGGTTTTATGCATTATCAGTTTTAGACTTTATTCTCATAGCATTAAATACTCTTGGTTGTTGAAGTTTTTGAGGACAAGATTTATCTTTTCCATCTTACTGTCCATATTGTAAGCATCAGTGACTTCTACAAACCTTTATTTTGCAATTAATACCATGAGTAGATAATTTCTCTACTAAGGTTGTGAACCCAAGGATGGGTGTTATGTGATTGGGTTTTTACTATTGATATATGCATAATGAATTGTTAGGGTTTATTTATTCTTCATTCTTCATTCATAATTGATGGTCGTAAACATTAATTTAAGCCGTAAACTTTGCTTTACTTGGGAAAGTGAGTAGGGTTTGGTAGGGATAAATAACAAGAACTCAAGGCATTAACCCTCGTTTAATAAATTCTCTTAGGAATAATATGAGTTTACTTGGCACATATTAATCGTTCTTCATATACACTCTTTTATATTTGGAAAAATCATAAAGAGAAATACTTTATAACTATTGGGAAATATTAGGGAGTCAAGTAGAGAGTAAGTGCATTCATACAACAATTCATTAGAAGTATATCATATTAAGACCCAGAGCATTACAGTTCATCTAAAAGGGACAAAACCTTGGTTTTCTTTTATCCATTTATTACAAACAAAAGCAATTAGTTAGCAATTAGTTAGTAAACAACCAATCTTCTACAAACTCAACAGAATATGAAACTAGACCACAAGAAAGTACTCTATGACTTTAGTAACCTTTTCACACCATATTCCCTATGGGATTCGACCCCAACCTAGTTCGGTTACTATATTTGACATCGTCTGGTTTTGAAATTACTTAATAGTTTGCGCTTTACTTAAAGTATTTTTCTATTCCATCACACCTTGTTTGCTGTTTACTGTGAACCAGGTGATCATGAACAACAAACGAGGACATTGAGCAGGTGGTAAAAGGTGTTTGCAAGCGCAAGACCCACCAGCGGAAGTGGAGGTTGAGAATGTCTTTGTGGATATGCTAGACGAGGTGGAATATGCATCTACTATTGTTCTACCTAGGGTGAATCCTGCAAACTGCAAGATTGACTCCACTATCTACCAACTACTTAAACTTGAGGGATATTTTTAAAACTCTACCTATGAAGAGCCTCATCAACATTTGAAGAATTTCATGGGTGTATGTGCCAAACATATGCAAAATGTTGTTCCAGATGATGCTATTCGGCTAAGAGTTTTCAAATACTCTTTAGCTAGTGAAGCAAGAGTTTGGTTTGAGAAGCTTCCCCCACAACACTATTCATATTTGGGGAGAGATGGTTGCTGTTTTTCTTAAGAAGTTGTTTCCGCCAAGCAAGAAAGCTGAAATTCGAGGCAAGATATATGATTTCAAACAGCTTCCGGGGGAACAACTATTTAAAGATTGGGAAGATTCAAGGAATATTTGCAGAAGTCTCCAAATCATGTTTTTCCAGAACATATATTGATGGAGAAGTTCTATAGAGGGCTAGATCCATTGACACAAGCAGTGGCAAACAATGCAGCTGGTGGGTGTTTTATGGACAAGACCTATGCTTGAATCACTCTGTTTCTTGATAAGCTTACTGCTCATAATCAAGCATGGCATTCAGGTGCTACTGACAGTGTAGCCTATGGAGCTCTAATGATCCATAATAATGTGAAGGAGAATCAAGAGACTCAGCAGACTCTAGCTTAGCTAGCAACCAATATTTCTTTACTGACAAAGAGACTTGATGAAAGGGAAGCGAAGAAAGTTAATGTTGTTGAAGAAGTTCCGGGAATGCCCAAAGGAATGTACCAAGTTTAAGAGTATCAAGAGGGGCCTCCTATGCAGTATGAAGATGCTAACTATGTTAAAAACTCTCAAGGGGGTTACCAAAGGCAGAACTACCAAGGAAGCTATCACAATCAATGGTGAACTCAACAGGGACAAGGTATTTATAACAACAACTATGGTGGATCGAACCAAGGGAACTACAACAACAATAATAATTTTGGAAATAGGAGTTCAAATCCCTATATTCCACCAAAGGGTCAGTCGAATGAGCAAGGGAGTTTTAAGTTGGAGAGTATGCTTGGTGTTAGCCAACCAAGAAAAAGCAGATAGAACATTGAAGGGGCTGACTGAAACTGTGGGATCTCAAACTGCTTCCATTCAGAAGCTCAAGTCGCAGATGTGAGATATTTCTAGAGAACAACATCCTCCATAAAAAGGAGGACTTCCTAGTGACACTATTCCAAATTCAAAGAGTGGCAGAGCTAATTCTTATGAGAGGTGTGCTTCTATTAGCACTCGGAGTGGGAAACTACTTCAAAGTGCAAAGAAGAAGGTGATTAATCTCAAGCCAGTTGCTGAAGAAAAAGAGGCAGAATCTGATTTGCCATCAATTGTTGATGAGGTCCAGACAGTGGTTCTTATTGCTAAGCAGGTTGCTGATATTCTGAAAAGTTGTAAAAAGCATGAAGGCAGTAGTGACACTAGCAAAGCAATGGTTAATGGTGAAGAAGACTGAGGATGCTAAGTGTCAGAGGATCTATGATCAGTTGAAGCAGCTATCGATGAACATTCCTTTTCTTGATGCCTACCAAGAGATGTTGGGTTTTGTAAAATATTTGAAGGATCTGTTGACAAAGAAAATACCGATCAAGCATGACACTCTGAGTCTGACTGGTCATGTTAGTTGTATCTGTTGATGCCTAATTTTGACCTCCCGAAATCTATTTTAAGCGCTCGGAATCCTTAGACAATAAATAAAATCAATTGTGCACTTCAAAGGGGTCTAGGTAATTTTTATTATTTGGGGTAATATTTCACCCTTTTGAGCTGATAAAGAAACATCCGAGGTATTTTAAATTTTTTGTGGAAATTGATTTTGAAGAATATTTTATTGAAATTAATCAAAGGGACAAGAAAACCCTTTTTTTGGATAATTATTTGTTTGTTTAATTAAATCAAGGAAAATTAGATTAATGAATAGTTTTATTTCAGTTTTATTGTCCAAGGCACTTTGAGTAATTAAAATAAATGACCATTTTACCCTTTATATCCTGATTCTGTGTGCGTTTACGTAATCGATTAATTTTCTTTTATCTGGTTAATTAACTCAAAAATCGATATCTGCAAAATGATTTTTACTTTTATTTAGGGGTTGTATTCTTTAATTATTTAAATCCTAATGGACTAATAATTATTTTTTCATTTTATTTATTTATTTACTAGTCTATTTTTTCCCCGACCCTTTATATATATGTATGTATATACACCATGTATATATCATATACATGGTGCATATATACACGAACCCGACCCCTTTAAAAAAAAAGAGGACAAAGGAGGGGGGGGGGGGGGGGGAGTCTTATACTCCTCCCCCTTTATTTCATTTTTGCCCTGGGGCCTTTGTGCAAAGGAGGGAAGAGGGAGGTCTCTAGGGGTAACCCTAGCGCCACTTCCCTGTATGCCACCACCTACCCACCACTGTTTCTCGGTCACGTCCTATCGATTTTGGAAGCGAGTAAAGCGGAGGAGAGGACAAAGCATTAAAAGGTTCGTCCTTCTCTCACAAAAAAAAAAGCCAAACAAGGCCTTAAGGTTATACCCCCCCCCCCCCCCCCCCCAATGTCATATTTATTGCTATATTTCAGACCCTTGATTGCGTTTTTACTTCGGATCTGAGCCGTTAATTTAAGTTTGTCAGTGAGACTTGCACAAAATTTGCAAGTCCCACATCGATTGGTTGTGGTTTCAGAGCATTTCTTGGGTTTCTATAATCCCCATTCAGGAAAGAAAGAGGTCGGATTATTAATAAATATTAGGGATTTGAAATATTAGTCCTCAAAAAGTTATCTCTTCTCAAAAGTTTTAAGGTTTCTTCGATTTTCTCGAAAACCTAGTTTCGAAAATTTGTTGTTCTTTGTTATTTTTGGCATTTTCTAGGCTTGAGTTTGGAGGAGATAACATCCAAGTTAGATTTTGGTCTAGGCCGTGCCAACAAAAGGTAATACTCATTCTTGTTGTTCCCTTGTTTTAATTTCAGTCTTTTAATACTTGTTTTAGTTATGTCCCAGAGTTTTTTTTATGGTTTTTGCTAGTTAATTGTGATTATATGGTGGTTTATTTATGTTTAGAGGTTAGTGTTTAATTATTTGATAATATTGTTAATTGATTTCTATTTTGTGTCCTTACAGTTTAGTTTAGTTTGACATAGGTATTGGTAGAACCTGTTTGAATCTAGACTATTGTGTTCCCTGGATTTGTTCTCATTTCCCTCTATAGATAAATGGATTTAATGAAGAAATGAATCAGTTTAAGTACATTTACCTTTCTGAATTAGTTCACATAGGACTTGTGTTAAGCTTAGTTACGACAGTAGCTTAATGTAGTTCTCTTATTGATATTTGTTTAGTCTTGTTTGTTCCTACTTGAATTAGGTTTAGATTAGAGATAGGTTCATGTTTTAACTTGAGATATGCACTAAGTTTTTACTTTTGTCTTCGAACTTAATGGTCAAGGGCTGGAGTAGTTGTTGCTACAGTTTATTTTGTCTAAGTGATTAATCCCTGGGAACTGATACTTTGTTGATTAGCCTGGTCTGAATTCATTTGTGTCAAACTTAGTCAACTTGATTAGTCACCTGTGATGATACTGAGTTTCTTATTCAGTTTGGTATAATTTGATCTATTTGAGGTTGATTTTAGCTAGTTGAGATTGGTTCATTGTCTGATACAGGGGTTGCCCCTTTTCTTTCTTTCAAACTACATTTAAACCTTATCTATTTCCTTTTCCTTTGAGTTTGTCTATTCATGATAGGGTTCTGGTCCCTCCCTTTTAAACATGTTTGTTCATATTGAGTGGATGTTGGGAACTTACTTAATGTAGGCCTGTAATTTGAACTGGTTAGGTGTGCTTCTAATTAACAAATACTTCCTTGTTTTCTTTATTGGCTGATAAATACTGTTTCCTAAAATAATTTACTTACATCTCACTTAAGTGTATACGATTCATTCTTGAGTTGTTTTGGTTCCTCTAAGTGGTCTGGAATGTTTACTCATAAGAAAAGACTGTTTTCCATATAAATTTACTCCACCTAGATATAGGATAAGATAAAACTGAGGAGAAGGTTTTGAAAAATGTAGACTAAACCTTATTTGGTATTGGTTTTCACTCATTTGATTGAACTACTCTTTTGGCCAAGGGGTGAAGTGTCAAAACTGTTTTTGAATCATCTTTTCACTAAGTGTTGAGGAGTTTTGCAAAGTTAGTATAAGTTTGGTCCTTAGTCTTTTCAGTTGTCTAGACCAGTAGTGTAAAGTGGTAGTTGACCTTAAAAGAGGAAGATCTTTGATCATATGTGTTGTGATCACTTAAGGCAGGTATTTTTCTTAAAAGATCAAGTTATGTGTGTGGCTTGGGCTACTGCTTTAATGATTGTCTTGCTTGTACCCCCTAATTTGTCTGAATTTGATGAAGTTTCTCATTTGGCACAGTTACTTAGTATATTGTAAATCTGTAAGCAACTTAGAATTAAGTGAGTTCTTATTTCACATTGCTTGGTTCTCCTTGTGTGATCATCTAGCTAATGAAATACTAGAAATTAAGAGAATTGGCAGTTTGTGTCATGGCTATTTCATTATCTATTCTTGTCCTCTCCTTTGTGTCCTTCCATTTTAGTCTGTACTTATAACATGATCATATTTTTTAGCCAAAAGTTTTGATCAAGTTTGAAAATTACAAGAACCAGTCCTAGATACTTGCTTTGTCACTGAAATTTCAAAAGAATTTGTTTCTTTGAACTTATGTTTGGTTTACAGACCCTCTTATGATGTCTGTGTTCATTGAGCCTACATGTGGATTGATCTTAAGTTACAAAACTATTTACTTCAAACCTTCATTTCCTATAAAATTTTAAATAAAAAAATAAATAAGTCGTCAATGTCCTAGGCTTAACATAGACCATTGATTTTTTTCCTTCTTCTCTGAAAACCTGCAAGTCTTGCAGCTTGTGATTTGTTTTAAGCTGGTTTTGTGTCATGAAATTCTTGTATACTTTCTTTATTCTTGTTTGACCTTACTGTGTGATCAACTAGCCAATTAAGCTGAGGTCTCCTGATGATTTATCTTGTTTGGAATTTGATGAAGTCCCATGGATGTGTTTGTGTGTGCATTTTAGACTTGGAAGCCATTTGGCCTCAGAAAAGTGTGCATTAGCCCTTATATTTCTTGGAAATGCAACTATGTGCTTTGACCTGCGCTTTCTCCTACTTTGCTTGTTCTCAATCTGAAACTTCTGTTGTGGTACATGGATTTATATTTTTAAACTGGGAGGTTTCTTTCTTGTTTGACTCCTTTTGGTCTTCAAAATCCTTTTCAAACTGTCTTGTGGCCTTCATGTTCACTTGGTGTTGCAATTTGTATATTTTCTTTTCTTTTTTTTTTAAAAAAAAACATAGAAACTAGACTATCTAGGCTTAAAAATCCCAAGACCTGTTTGTTCCCTTCTTTGAAGATGTACTAAAAACTTATTTGGATTCACTACTTCTCTTTTTACCTGGCATATCTTTGCCTCACCTCTAGACCACATCTGTGACAAAGGACCTCTGCATATCCCTTTCTAAAGGCACATGCATTACAAACTAGTCATGACTGAACTTTACTTGCCTGTACTGCATTCACTTGTCTGGGTTTTCCTTACTTTACCACCTGAAGAATGTTGATTGAAAAATTCTAAAATAAGAACTTGGCTGTGTGTGTGGTCCATGGGTCAGGTCTAGGTGTAGGAAAACTTCTTCTTTAAAAAACTTGCACCTAGTTACAATGATAGGTGAGACAAAAGATAAAAAAGAGAAGAGTGACAAGATCCTTGGTATTTTGCAAATGTTTCCCAAGCTTGTCCTTGGGAGGTCTGCTCCTAGACACTGTGGTGTTTTCCTTGACATTAAGGGGTGAGTTTCTTTTGAGGAAAAGTGATAATAAGGCTATAATGGTGGTGTGAAAATGTCACGACCCCACTAGGGGGCCATGACGGGTACCCGAAGCTGACTACCGAGCACCACTCATTATGCTAATCATTATACTCATCTTGAATGCATTTATTATTCTCAACACAACTAGCCATAAGGAAACCATTATAACCTCCAAAACATATCTACATTCATGTGCATATGCCCCTCGAACTATCAAAATAATATACAATGTGATCATCATGGGACATCAACTACCCACATGTACGTATCTACGAGCCTCTACTAGAGTACTAGACATAATGACGGGACAGGACTCCGTCGTGCCCAAATATATACACAAAATAATATATCAAAATGGCACCTTCGGAATAATGGTGGGCTTCTGTAAATCTGCTGATAAACTCCTATGAATCTAGGACACCTCCCTGTCTACCTGTGGGCATGAACACAACGTCCAAAAAGAAAGGACGTCAGTATGAATATTGTACTGAGTATGTAAGGCATGAACAACAATAGCATATCGAAGAAATAAGGGAACATCATGTAAGGAACCAACCTGTACTGAAGATCACTTAAAACGGAACAATGCATGCTAACTTACATCCTAAACATTATCATATCAAGTATGTATATATAAACTGCCCGACCATATAGGTACGGTGTAATCATCATTAGCCCGCGTCCAGGCCTCCCACGTTCGGGGTAAACATCTCATGCCGCCCACTAGTGGTGTTTGCCCATGCCCTTTAGACATGGTGTATATGCCGCCCGCCTTAGCGGTGTCTGCCCGGTCATGTAGGCACGGTGTAATCTCATTATCATGTACATCTCATAAAGCATGCATAATAACTCAAAGACAAACTATAACTCTATCGGGGTGACGTAAGGTCGTGAACCCCCGATTTCCATTATGTCATAATCATGAGCACCCTGCCTTACCTTGAAAGAACTAACATTATAAGGTGAGTGTAACAACAATGAGCAACATCAAAGAATCATATAAGGATCATTGACTTCGTAGAAATATCATATCATGAGCTTTAGAATCTTGAGACTTAGACTCATCATCATCATTATCATATTCGTAACTTATCTCTTATCTCTTATATTTATCTCATGAGGGACTCTTTCTAGACATAGACTCATAGTTTCCGGAATGTAAGAAGGTCATGGAAAGATAAAGAAAGTCATATCATATGGATCATGCCTTAGAAAAAGAAGGGACTAGCCTCACATACCTTGATGTCGCTCTAACTTATCAATTTAAGCGCTTTCCTCCAATGTTCACAATTCTACCTTCAAGAGAATTCGTACTAGAATTAGATAATCGGAAACATGCTTAAGCTTAAGCTAAAGCTAACAAAAATTGGACAGCATCTCCTTTGTTTCTACAACTTTCTCCACATAATATAACAACTCCCAAACATCAATAACAATATTCATAATATCATAATCATTAACTTCGACAGGTTTGACATTATTCAATCTCAAAATGCCCTCCCAAGGTCATCCATAACCATGGCTATAATAAAACACCACATTCATCCTTATATAATGCTTCTCCAATATTTTTAATACCATTTGTAACAAGATTCTACTCATAACATCTCAAGAACCATGGTTCATGTCAAACTATTGTTCAAGAATATCATTATCTCACATTTGAGTTCCATATTCTACTTTCTTCCATAATCTAAGTCTTTCAACCATTCAATATTCTAAATAACATGAAATTATCATAAAAATCACCTTTGATTATGTAGGAATGGGTCTTAGATGGAAATGCTTCACTTGAAGAAAACCCTAGTTTCTCTTCCAAAGAAATTCTTGACTCCTAGCAACCCCAAAGAGCTTCCTTGCATTTGATTTCCTTGGTTTGATGAAGTTGATATTTGATTTACCTTGAATTTATGTTGATGAAATATGTAGAACCTTCTAGAGGTCTTGAGAGAAGTGGAGAAGTTGGGAAATTAAAAATTAGAAGTGGGATCACATTTTTATTCAGCCCGTCGGGACTTATACGGTCCGTATAAGTGACCGTGTTTCACCATCAGAGAAATCATCTATTTTGTTGGGTTGTACAGACCCTTATACGAACCGTATAAGTGGTCGTATAACTCCACTTTTCTGGAATTATTTCCGTCGTTTCGTTTGATCTCCAATACTTATGGAACTTTCTTAACACTTGTTTAACACTTTATTAACAATCTAAGGAGTGTTATAACCTTTTCTCAAAACATCATTTGACCAACATTAGCTCGGTACTTGCAACCCCTTTCAAAACACGACTTATACTTAACATTCTTCAACGAACTTTCTTCTCTTGCTTCTAACATCTTTGGAATCTTAATTAGAACCGTTAAGTAACCCTTCTTACTCATAGAAACATCATATACTTCTTACCCCGCGTTAATCTATCTACCATACGACGACGTGAAAATTTCGAGGTGTAACAGAAAATCTGTTGATTGTCTTCCTTGTGTAGGTCTTTGATAAACAAAAGGTGTGCTTTTTCCTTTGAATTATGATGTGATCAAAAACAAAAGTCTCTCCCACGGGTTTTTTGTTACTTCAGTTTAAATATGTCAGGGATGATTAGTTTGTTCCCATCTATTGTGTGCCTATGAAAATGCTTGTTCCCAGTATTTGCATTTGGATTTTATGTCAAAGGTCTCTGAAACCTGAACCTAGTCCTCATAAACAAATTAGTTTACTACTGTTTGATGTATGTTTCTGAGAGGCTTGTTCCCAACATTTACAACTAACTTTAACCACCAGGAGTCTTTAGACCTGGACCACTGAGTCTGTTAGTAGGAAGTTATGACAGGATTGAGTGTTTGTAAATCATGCCTAAGGCCTCTGGTATTGTTACTGGATGATTAGGGTGAGGACATTAGGATGGGGGAAAGGGTTTTAGGAGAGGAAAAGGTGAGCCTGGGCATGAACTGGAGGTAGTGACCAGTAGGGCCCAGGATCCCTTTTTGCTGAAAGGAGACTCAGGAGAAGGAGATGGGGAGGTGATGACCCCACCCTATCATGTTTCCCTTTCAGGGGCCTAAAACTCTTACTTCTATTTTTCTTGGACCTTTCCCTCGTGACCTAGGACTCACAAAGGCTTCAGGTAGGGAAGAATAGTCTGATCAAGCCTAAAAGGGAAGGAAAGATGTGCCTAGAACCAAATCAACTACTGCAAATGTTTGCCCAGGCTGAGTGCTATATGATCCTTACTTTGCTCTTTTCTGTCTTAAAGTTCTTTGGTCTGAAGGGTCTGTAGGTTTCCTGAGCCTTGTTTTGTTTGAAATTGGTCTGAAATATTATTTGAGTCCCCACTTGTCCATGACTCTGTGTGTTGCTTCTTTGCTAATATCTTGTCTTAACCCCTCCCATGGCATAGAGTTTTATTGGAGTAGGCAGAGGGGTAAGCATGGAACAAGTGTAGGTTGCCTTATATATATATATATATATATATATATATATATATATATATATATGTATATGTGTGTATATATAGATATATATATGTATATGTATATGTATATGTATATGTGTGTATACTTTATCTTATACATGTGTGTGTGTTTATAACTTTAGTTATTTACCCTAGTGATAAGTTCAGCGATTATAAACTAACTGGTGTTTTTCTTTCTTTTCTCCTCCTCCTCCTCCTATCACGCGACCACTCGGGTCACAAATTCATGAAGTCATCCTCTTGGGCCTATGGCCCAAGTAGGAATACTACTTCAAAATAGAGTCCAAGAAGACAAAGGAAGATATCAAGGTGCGCAGAAGGCCCAGCTATGGGTGAAAATGTCCAACTAGGGGCTTGGTATGCCCCTAGTCTAACTTAGTCTCTTTACATTTAGTTAACTTATTTCCAACTTGATGTACTTGTAAAGATGTGTATTCAAACTCATATTATAGTGGAAAATCCTTATGATTGGAATTAGACATCTTAGGAACAACATCACATGAATTTAGGTGTCAACAGGTTCTTGTCTCAAGCTCTCTTCTCTCTCCTCCTATTCCCATGCAAACCCTAAACTAAACCTATTTTCAAACTATGGCCACTTCGGCCAGCCGTCAACGGCGGCTGACCAGCCTCCATCAACTTCAAACCTAGATCACTACCCTCCCCTTACCAACGCGAATATACCCGCTTCTCAGCCAATTATCCCGCTTCTCTCAATCAAAGAAACAAACCCTACAACCTACATACAGACTCTTATGCATGAATGTACCCCTATTACCAACCCCATTGTTGATCTTATACCTATCAAGGAGGTTCAATATGTTAATGGTATCCCAGTGGTGCGTTGGACTATATCAAAAGTATCAAGAATAGAGCAAATAGAGAATTTAAAGCATGCTATTGTAGGTAAGTTCTCATATGGCTGGCCAAAAATGGATAAGTTGAGAGATATTGTTCCAAGTCAATCTTGTGCTAAGGGAAAGTGTCTAGTTGGATTCCTAAGAGATCGACATGTTTTGATTAAAGAAAGGAAGATTTCATAAACATCTCTTCTAAAAGTGCCTTTTGGTTGAAGTCTAAGGATGGTAAGTCTTATCAGATAAGACCTCTCATATATGATTCCCATTTTAGGGTTGATAAAGAGACTTCAATTGCAATGGAATGATATCTTTCCCTTATTTACTGCCTACTTACTTTGTTAAGGAATCTTTGTTTACCTTGGCATCGGCAGTTGGGAAACCTTTGTTATTGGATATGGCTACTATTAATAAAACTAGGCCTAATTGTGTTAGGGTAAAGGTACAATTGGATTTATTATCAGATCTTTCTAAGTTTGTTATGATGGAGATTGAAGATGACCAAACCAAGGAAGTGAATGTTATGAAAGTGAAGATTCAGTATGATCATTTGCCTAAGTATTGTACTGAATATAAGTTACAAAGCAATGAAAAGGAAGAGTGTAGAGTGTTACATCCTGAGTTGAAGGCAGAAAAGAAAGAGGATGTCTATGAAGGAGAGGCAGAAGTGAATAGGAGTGAGGAAGTAACAACTGAGAAACAAACAGTAGCAACAACATCTAAGGGATTTCAATATCCAGAAAGGCATAATAAGTATAATAGATGGAGATATCCTGTGCAGCAACATTTGCCAAAGGTATTGTCTAGTGGGAAAGTTGTTACTTATCCAAATGCTACTAACGTGGGAAAAAAGAGGAAGGAGGATGGTCATGTAGGGAAAGACAAGCAACCTGAAAGAGTTTCACTTCAAAATAATTTTGATGTATTGAATGACAATGTAGAAGAAGGGGTGGATAATGACAACACAAAGTATTTGGTTCCTACTGATTCAGTAGGGACACCCAAAGAGCCATATGTTTTAACCAAGGAGGCAGATGATGCTGACAAATCTGATGAAAGTTTGAATGTAACTAGAAGGTCATATTAGAATGCAGGACGAGAATGGGAAGGCAAGTGCAGGTACTGAGATAGTTATTTATAAGGGTCCTAAAGAAACGATTAACAATGTAGATGATCCTCAAGAGAAAGTTACTGATGGAGGAGACAAAATAGCAAATAGCCAAGAACAAGTAGAAGATAATGCAGGTACTGAGATAGTTATTTATAAGGATCCTGAAGAAAAGACTAACAATGTAGATAATCCTCAAGCCGATGGAGGAGACAAAGTAGCATATAGCCAAAAACATGTAGAAGATGGAGAGAATCAGAAATTAAATGATTGTGTGGAAAAGTTAGCTCAGGAGCATGAGCTAAGTAACACAATCTTTAATCAGGAGCATACTCAGAAGGAAGTTCCTCTTCCATGTATGCTCAGACAGGAGTATCAGTTGAATTTTTCTATAAATCATGATGGAGTGAGATCCTATCCACCTGAAAGGGTGGAACCTGATGATTTGCATGTAGATTTGGTGGAAAAAGTTTAAGATCAACAAATTCTATCCTTGAAGAAACCTTCTCCTTTGAAGGAACTGCATGATGTAGTGTCCCATAATCTAGCAGATATGGCATTACCTAAGCAGCTTGAAGTAGGTAGCAGTGCTAAAGATGTGGTAGATAAGGAAGCCATAGAGCGAGTGTTTAATTAGGTAACTAAGGAAGCTGATATCTCTCCAAAGTCCATGCAGAAAGGGAGTAAAAAGGGCAAACAACAAAGTGTAGTGAATATTCAGCCTATAAGAATATTACCAAATAGAGCTGTGAAGAATGTCAATAAATCTTTATGAAGACTCTATTTTGGAATATCAGGTCTGTGAATTCACAGCAAGCTTTTCACAGAGTGCAAATGTTACATAGGCATCATAAATTCTCCATCATTGCTTTGATGGAACCATTTCAGCATTTTAGAGACATTCAAAGATTTAGAAGGAGATTGGGCATGAGATATGCACATCATAACTGCAATGGTAAAACTTGGTTCTTTATAAATGATAATATAGATGTAGAGGTAATTCAAGATACAGATCAACAGATCACAGTTAAGCTAAGTTTTCAGGAGGATAATAAGATTCTTATGACTACTATGATTTATGCAAAGTGTGAAGCATTAGAAAGAATTAATCTTTGGGATAACTTGTATAACCTGGCTGATCAAATGAAAGTGCCCTGGCTTGTGGGAAGGGATTTCAATGTCAATATGAATAAAGATGAGAAAATAGGGGGTCTGCCAGTTTATCCATATGAGTATGAAGATTTTGCATTCTGTGTGAATTCATGTGAACTATTTGAAGTTCCTTTTAAAGAGAGCTTATTCACATGGTGGAATGGTAGAGCTGGTAGGGATTGTATTTTTAAAAGGTTGGACAGAATGCTCACTAATTCAAAACTACAGGATTGGTTTGGTCACATGCAAGTTGAACTGGTTTTGATCATGCTCCTCTTCTACTTACTTGTGGAGATTCATCTCAACATGTAAGGAAACCTTTCAAATTTCTAAAGTTTTGGATAGAACATGAGTCCTTTTTAGAGGCTGTGAATCAAGGGTGCAAAACTGATTTTGAAGCAGATGAACTCATTACTTTTAAACTGAAGCTTAAAAAAGTTAAGTCTGTTCTATCAGAATGGAGTAAAGCTACTTTTGGGGATATCTTCAAGAAGCTGGTAGTAAGGGAAGATATTGTGAGAGTTAAAGAACAACTTTTTGAAGATGATCCTTCTCTTGCAAACAGGATGGTACTCCAACTAGCACAAGCAGAATTAAAGAAGTATATGCATTATGAGGAGGAGTTCTGGAGAAAAAAATCTCATTTTACTTGTTTTTCTGAGGGGGATAGGAATACAAGGTTTTTCCACAATATGGTAAAGGGTAAGAGGAAGAGATTGTAGGTCAAAAGGATGAAAAAGTAAGATGGAAGTTGGATTGAGGGGGAAGATGCTCTAGCTGATGAAGCAACCCAATTTTATCATCATCAGTTTACACAGGAGGATATCTTTTCAGATTTCTCATTGCTGCAACATGTTCCTAATATGGTTACTCAGGAGAAAATCAAATACTTACTAGCATGCCAACTCTAGAAGATGTTAAGAATGCAGTTTTTTATCTGTCAGGAGATAGCTCAGGTGGCCCAGATGGTATGATAGGAGCGTTTTATCAAGTATGCTGGGAAATTATGGGGGCTAATGTGTATAATGTTGTGAAAGTCTTCTTTGAAGGACAAACTTTGCCAAAGTCCATAACTCATACAAATCTGGTTTTGATCCCAAAGAAGAATAATGTTGAGACCTTTGCAGATATGAGGAACATAAGTCTAAGCAATTTTATTAACAAAGTGATCTCTAGGGTGGTGCAAAATAAAATTGAAAATGTTTTGTCTTCTTTGATATCTGCTAATCAGTCTGGTTTTGTAAAGGGAAGATGTATCATTGAGGATCTACTGTTAATTCAAGAGGTGGTATCAGATATAAGACTTAGGGGAAAACCAGCTAATGTGGTGCTTAAACTGGATATGGCTAAGGCCTATGATAGAGTGTCCTGGGATTTTTTGGCAAGAGTTCCGAGGAAGATGGGATTTGCAGAAGTATTTATAGATATGATATGGAGATTGATAGCAAACAATTGGCACTCAGTTTTATTCAATGGACAGGCTTCTGTTTTTTTCCACTCAACAAAAGGTGTTAAGCAAAGAGATGCAATTTCTCATGCTTTGTTTATGTTGTCTGCAAAAGTGCTATCTAGAGCATCGAACTATTTATTTGAGGAGAATGGCTTTAGAAGCTATGGAATGCCTAAATGGAGTGCTAATTTGAATCGTCTTGCTTATGCAGATGATACTATTATATTCTCATCTGCAGATGATACTTCATTGCAGCTGATCATGGGAATATTATAGGAGTATGACCAGATGTCAGGGCAGCTTATCAACAAAGGAAAAAGCTCCTTCTACATGCATAGTAAAGTTGCAAATGTGATAGTGCAACAGGTGGAGGCTATTACTGGTTTTACTAGGAGATCTTTCCCTTTCACATGCTTAGCTTGCCCAATCACACATGCAAGAAAGAGAAAGGTTAATTATAATGACTTGATCAAAAAAGTGAAGGACAAACTGGCAGCTTGGTAAGGAAGACTTTTATCTTTTGGAGGAACAGTTATTTTGATCAACAATGTTTTACTGAGTATGGAAATTCACCTACTCTCAGCTATCATACCTCCAAAGGGTGTTATATATGACCTACATAGGGTGTTTGCACGATTTTTCTAGAATAATAGTGAATAAGGAAGAAGAAGAAGACATTGGTCTTCATGGTTGAACCTGTGCTTGCCAAAGGAAGAAGGTGGAGATGGCTTCAGATCCTTATTTGATATTTCTAAAGCATTATGTGCTAAACTCTGGTGGAAATTCAGAACTACAAATACTCTATGGTCAAATTATATGTGGAACAAATATTGTAAAAGGCATTACCCTCAGTATGTGCCTTGGAAAGAAAGCTCTCAGGTCTGGAAGATGATGATAGAAGATAGAGACAACATGGAGCATGAAATGTGGTGGGAGCCAAGAAGTGGAACTGCTAATAGCTGGTTTGATAATTGGACAAAACTTGGAGCTCTATACTACTTAGTTCCTGATGAGTTTGTTGTGGATGAAACAGTACAAGATGTGAAGGAATTGAGAAATCAGGATGGGTGGAACATGAGTAAACTACAACTTTTTCCTACTGATATTGTTGATCATATACTGGAAGAATTAGACTTTCTTGAATCTACAGAAGAATGGGATAAACCAAGGTGGATGATGACAGCATCTGGTAAATTTACAGTTGGAAGTACATGGGAGCTCTTAACAAGGAAATCTAGGAAGTCTGATATATACAAAAGCGTGTGGATACCAGGTTTGCCTTTCAAAATCTTATTCTTTTTCTGGAGATTGTGGAAATGCAAACTACCAGTAGGGGATATAGTAAGAAGGATTACGATTGATACAGAAGGAAAATGATATTGTTATGATCCTAAACAATGTGAAACTGTAGATCATCTGTTTGTCACATGAAAAATAGCTTCACAAGTTTGGAGATATGTTAAAGCTGTTGTAGGAATCACAACAACTTTGCTTTAGGTGAAACAAGTGATACAGGTCTGGTGGAATTCTGATTTTTCATCTAAGTTCAAATCTATTATTAGAGCCATACCAGTGATCACAATGTGGAAAATATGGAAGTGGAGAAACACTGTGGTGCATGCAGGGAAGATGACAATCAATAAGGTGATATATAAAATAAATTTGACCATACATCAGATATGCAGAGTTAGAAATCCAAGAATGCAAGTACCAAAGTCTCTTCCACAGATTATGTAGATGATTGAAACATCAGACACATATAGTGAGATGGAATTTTTCAATGCCAAGGTGGTTTAAGTGTAACTCAGATGGTGCTTCTAGAGGCAATCTAGGGCCAAGCTCAGTGGCATTTTGTATTAGGGACTCTGAGGGAGACCTGGTGCATGCTGCAGCTAGAAGAATATCAGATGGATCAAACTTAGTTGCTAAAGCAATGGCTTTACAAGATGGGATTAAATACTGTGTGACAAATGATCTATTGCCTGTAATCTTGGAGACTGATTCAATCACTCTTAAAATGATCTTGACAGGACAATGGGAAGTACCATGGAATATTTCTTTGATCATAAAGGATATTACAAGGTTAAAGAGGGATAAGGAAGTGAGAGTGGAGCATGTACTGAGGGAAGGAAATGGATTGGCTAATTTTTTGACTAACTTTGTTTTTGATTTTGCAAGTGAACATCATTTCAATAGTTACCAATCACTTCCAAGGAAAGCAAGACAGATTTTGAATACTGAAAAAGCGCAGATGCCATACATCAGAATTAGGCAAGCCAAAGATCATCAGATTCCAGGAGATTAACACATGCAATAAAGATTCAGAAGGACGTCAAAACTGCAGTAATCAGGCCTAGAGCAGATTTATCAGATTGAATATAAAGACTTTTGGACAGGTTACAATAGTGGTATTAGTGTGATTACATGCTCATTTTGCTGTCTCATGTCCAAAGGATCCTTTTATAAAATCATTCTTGAAGGAAAAGGTCAACACTACATAGGTCTGGATCAAACACATAAACAACTGAACATGAGGAACTTTCTGAAAGAATTCTATTCCATTCTTGAAGCCTGAATTTTAATTCAATGGACTGTGGATCCATAGCACCTGGTGAGAGCTTGAGGTGTCAACATGGTATCAAGTCAAGGCCAAAGGATTTGCAATAGACAAGCTTTTACATTTCCTTTAGTTTGGATTCATGTATTATATTCCTTTATCTTCTGCATTTTTAGCTTTTGTACAAAACTTGATTTTTAATAAAGCACGATGAGGCAATCTGCTTGGTAGTTTTGATTAAAAAAAAACATTTTAGGACAACAATTCTTATGCCGTTTAATCGACATTAGGTCCCCATACGCATTTTCAAAAAACCACGGACTTGAATATAACGTTTTATAATGACTAAGTATGTAAATAGGATAACTCAAAACTGGTTTTTAAGTACAAATTAAGGATAAGGTTTTTTCTCTAAACCCGAAACAAGGATATCCGCTTTAAACAAGGGAATTTCAAGAAACAAAGTTTCTAACTTAGTCAAATGTGAACTGGCTTTTCTTTCAAATCAAATCAGTATTTTTGGATAAAATAGACTCATCCCAGGAAGATGACTTCTAAATCTTTACAAACTTTCCTTTTTCATAAATGATAATGGTCTCTTTTTTGACAAAAAACGCACCAAACATATTTGGATAAAAGTAGATTTTCAAGTTACATCACTTATTTTGAAAGAGTTTAAAACAAATAAAGGGATTTTTGCTTATGATACTGTTTTGGCTCAGAATGGGCCTAACTTAATGCATATTTTCAGGCGAGACACACTCGTTCAAATATAAAACGCCTTTATAAACAATTAAAGAACCTGCGCGTAATATAAAGTTTCGAATAAGACTGAAACGTACCAATACAAATCAACCCGAAACCCAGTGTATGAGTATAAAAATAACATACAAACAACGTTTACTTCATAACCTACACTTATTCCTTATACATAAAAGGAAGCTATTTATACTCGGATAATAAATCTGAAATTACGATACCTCTATAAATAAAGGGCATATATTCTTCCAAAATACATTATATGCATGACAGTTCTTTTTAAGGGAAAATAAACACGAAATAAGCAGTTTAATAAAAAAATACTCATACACTAAAATTCGAAGCTGAACCATATCATATGGATCCTTAATACTGGGGTGCCTAACAACTTCCCCAGAGGATCATCAGAACCCTTACCTAGAACTTTGGATTATGATGGTTTTTTACTGCATTTGAATAAACCCTTCAAAACTGATTTTTCTAATTTCCTAAAAATTAGGTGGTGACTCTTTCTCAAAACAAGTCCGAAAGAGCGTTAACGAGTTCGTAGTAGCCTTTTTGCGCCCTAAACCAGCGTGAAAAAGTTAATTGTTACACTATCATATCTACAACCAGTATTCAGAAGAAAGAGGATCCATGGGCCTTTACTATTCCATATTCTGTTGGTCACCATGATTTTGCTCGTGCTTTATGTGATAATAGGGCCAGCATTAACCTCATGCCGCTTGCTATCTACAAGAAATCGGGGTTGGGAATGCCTAGACCTACCGCCATGTGACTACAGATGGTTGATAAATCTATAAAGGGGCCAGTTAGGGTTTTTGATGATGTGCTTGTTCGAGTTGGCGAATTCATTCTACCACCAGATTTCGTAATTCTTGATTGTGTTGTTGATCGAGATATCCCTATTATTCTGGGGAGACCTTTCCTTGCCACGAGCAGGGCTCTTATGGATTCATAGAAGAACGAGATCAAGTTTCGTGTTAATGATGAAGAGGTGACTTTTCAGGCTAGCAAGGGAATGAAGCTACCGAGCGAAAGCATTTCCGTTATTGATACCATTGATGTGATAGAAGAGGCCGTTGAATTTAAAATGGAAGAAGAATGTTGGGTGGGGCTCTAGCAGCCATATTAGTGAACTTCGATGCTGATGATATGGAAGGTTACATGGAAACTGTTAATTCTCTTGTGGGGTTGGGTTCCTACTCTTACCAACCAAAGAAGCTGGATCTTGATCTTGAGAACAGAAAGACTCCTCTAGTAAAGCCATCTATTGTATAGCCACCTAAGCTTGAGCTTAAGCAGCATCCTTCACATCTGAGGTGTGAATTTCTACGTCCGAATAATACTTTGCTAGTGATTGTGTCCGCATTGTTGAATGATAAGAAGACGAAGAGGTTGTTGGAGATTCTGAGAGAGTATAGCCATGAGATTAGGTGGACCATTTCTAACATTCGGTGTATTCCTTCTGGTATTTGTGAGCACAAAATTCAGCTCGAGGAGGATAGCACACCAAATGTTAAACATCAGAGGAGATTGAATCCACCCATGCAAGAGGTGGTCAAGTAAGAGATTATTAAGTGGTTAGATGCTGAAGTTTTTTATCCTATTGAAGATAGTAAATGGGTGAGCCCGGTTCAATGTGTTCTAAAGAAGGGAGGTATCACAGCGGTACCTAATGCTAAGAACGAGTTGATTCCAACTAGAACTGTTATCGGGTGGCGTGTCTGTATAGATTATAGGAAGCTGAATTCTGCAACTTGCAAAGATTATTTCCCCATGCCTTTTATTGATCAGATGCTTGATCGGCTGGCGGGAAGGTCATACTATTGCTTCCAAGATGTTTTCTTTCAATAGAATGTCATTTGGTCTTTGTAATGCACCGGCTACGTTTCAACGGTGTATGATGTCTATTTTCTCGGATATGGTTGAGGACTTCTTAGAGGTCTTCATGGATAATTTTTCAGTTGTGGGTGATTCATTTAATGAATGTCTTGACCACTTAGTTCGAGTGCTGAAGAGGTGTGAGGAGACTAATCTTGTGCTTAATTGGGAGAAGTGTCATTTTATGGTGAAGGAAGGGATCGTCCTCGGCCACAAAATCTCTGAGAAAGGGATTGAGGTTGATCAAGCTAAAATAGATTTCATTGCCAAGCTTCCTCCACCCATCTCTGTGAAAGGAGTCCGAAGATTTTTTGGGACATGCCGGTTTCTATTGGCGCTTTATTAAGAATTTCTCCAAGATTGCTAACCCCATGTGCAAGCTTCTTGAAAAAGAGGCTAAGTTTTATTTTGATGAGAAATGCTACAAGGCGTTTGATGAGTTTAAAGAGCGTCTTACTTATGCTCATATTGTTGTTTCACCAGATTAGTCACTACCATTAAACCTGATGTGTGATACGAGCAGTTTTGTTGTTGGTGTTGTGCTTGGTCAAAGGCATAATAAGATCATGCCCTGATTTACTATGCCAGAAAAATGCTCAATGCGGCGCAGATGAATTATACTGTCACTGAGTAGGAGCTGCTTGCTATAGTCTTTGCGTTCAAGAAATTCAAGGCCTGTCTCTGAGTCGGAAATGATGAATATTCTGAAGGCCTGCCATGACTCCCTTATCGAGGGTCATCATAGTGGAAATCGGACTGCAGCTAAAGCGCTCGAGTGTGGATATTACTAGCCAATGCCTTTTCAAGATGCGAACTTGATGGTGAAATCATGTGATCAATGCCAACGTTAAAGGGCGATTGCTAAGAGGCATGAGATGCCTATGAATTTCGTGATGGAAGTTGAACTCTTTGATGTTTAGGGTATTGACTTCATGGGGCCCTTTGGGAGTTCCAGTGGCATGAAATACATTCTGGTGGATGTTGATTATGTTTTGAAATGGGTAGAAGCAGTGGCTTTACCCAATAATGAGGGGAAAAGTGTCATCCAATTTCTCTAGAAGAACATCTTCACTCGATTTGGCACCCCACGGGCTCTTATTAGTGATAGTGGTACGTACTTCTGCAATAAGGCATTTGCAGTACTGCTTGAAAAGTATGGTGTTGATCATCGGGTGGCCACTCCATATCATCCTCAAACTAGTGTCCAGGTGGAAGTCTCTAATCAGAAGATAAAGAGTATCTTGGCCAAAACGGTCAATGTAAACATAACTGACTGGGCTCGAAAACTTGATGATGCTCTTTGGGCTTATAGAACAGCATTTCAAAAGCCCATTGGGACTTCTCCTTATAGGCTGGTTTTTGGCAAGGTGTGCCATCTGCCAGTCATACTTAAACACAAGGCCTTGTGGGCACTAAAGAAATTAAACATGGACTAGGAGGAAGCAACCAAGCTGAGGTTGTTTCAGATGAATGAAATGGATGAATTCCGATACCATGCCTATGAAAGTGCGGCCTTGTACAAGTAGAAGATGAAATACTACCATGATGTCAAGATCCTCAAGCGGGTCATCAGAGTGATTCTGTCCTATTGTATAACTCAAGGTTGAAGCTCTTTCCGGACAAATTGAAATCTAAATGGTCTGGACCTTTCGACGTGGTGAGTGTTTCACCCAATTTTTCAATGGAATTAAAGTCCATGGAAGGGACTCAGACATTTAGGGTGAATGGCCAGAAGGTGAAGCACTATCATCAGTGCATTGATAGAGATAGGATCATTGACAGACACAGGCTGAAGCATGGCTACACTTCTGACCCAGAGTAAAACGGTAACACCGTCATGCCGCGACGTTCAATCAAGCGCTACTTGGGAGGCAATCCAAGGGTTTACATTCTTGTATTTTGCTTTTGTTGCTTTTTGTAGTTTTAGTAGCTTTTGTGTGGTTTGACGTTTGCTTTGGTATAGGACTATAATGCAGGAAAAAGTAAGTGTGAAAGGTAGAAATATGGCTCGTATTTATATATACGGACCGTACTTTTGGATCGTATAACCGATGCACAAAAAGTTACCCACTGTTTTGTGATATGCTTAAATACTATCGGGAAGTACAGACCGTATTTAGAAATACGGACCGTAGCTGTGGGCGTAAAAGGTAAGAAAAAAATAAGTGGACACTGTTTTGTGATATGCATAAATACGAAAAGAAGTACGATCCGTATTTAAAAATAGGGCCGGTCATACGGTCTGTATTTATGCATAACATAAAACAAGGAATCACAGGCAAAACTTAGTAAAAATGTGGATCGTACTTTAAAATACAGCCCGTATCTTTATGTTGAAAAAAAAATGGTCGAGGAGAGGGTTTAAACAAAACGCCATAGCGCCTTTCACATTCCCCACTTCACATCACATTAACTTCCAATCCCTCCTACTACACTCACGATCTTCCACCATTACACCACCATAATCCTCCCTCTAATCACCATAAATACCTCACAATACATCCCCCGAATCCCTCACCATCATCTCAGCTAAACCCGACAACCCACTGCTCTGATTAAAAAAAAATGTTCTTTGCTTTTCTCTGAGTTCTCATCAAGTGTTATCCATAAGTTCATCATCACACAGGTATGTTGATGCTCTAATCCCTTTAATTTGCACATATTGGTATGATTGAGTTGATGGGATGATGGGTGTTGTTGAACCTGGGGTTTAAGTTGGTAAACTTCTTGGTTAATGATTTTCTGAGTGGGGGGTGAACAAATTGACGTGGTTTAAGACTCGGGGGGGATGAGTATATTGAAACCCCTCTGAGTCTGATGGCATTGCGATTGACGATTTCCAATTTAGAATCCGATATTGTGATGCCCGTATATTGTTCTATCAATTGCCAATGATCCTAAATTGTTAAAAAACAATGGGTGAAGTCTGAGTAACCAAACCCCCACAAGAAGTGAAACCATGAAAACTGTGTGTTGTGTGGTGTTTGAACTTAAACCGAAGCAACAGTGTGAATAAAAAAGTTGGGGTCGATAAGGAAATACGAGCTAAGATACGGACCGTATCTTGGGTCGTATTTTAGTTGGTCAAGAAGTTAGGTTTCTGTCTTGGAAATAGATGCTTAAATATGAATCGTATCCATGATCGTATTTCTAAGATAAAAATATTACATCTAACTTATACGGTCCATATATTTTTATACGGACCGTATTCTTCTTTTACGACTGTCACGACCCGTCTAGGGGCCGTGACGAGTACCCGATACTTGTACCGAGCATCCCTTGTCTATCGTTTTACCTTTACCTCTTAGCAAGCCATGTAAACAGAGCCATTTATTTTTTTGAACATTAACATTAGCATGCCAAAACACCATATACCTAACTGTACTTAACTGACTGTACATATCTGTCTACGAGCCTCTAGACACAGTACACTTATACATAGAAAGGGTCGAGTACTGTCGTACCCGAAAATACATACACAAAATAGTACCATGAAAGTGGGGCTCCGGAACAATTGGAGCGCTGTCAACACTGCTGGTAAGGCTTCTAAGGATCAAGTCCACCTGTCTGCTGACCTGCGCGGCATGAAACGCAGCGTCCACAAGAAGGGACGTCAGTACGAATAGTGTACCGAGTATGTAAGGCATGAATAGTAATATACGGAAAATATGAATCATGTATAATGACATAAGAGAGTTACAACACATGTCCTGGGATAGAAACATAACCTGTAGATATAAGTGCCCTTGGGCAGATGTCGTGCTTCCTTAGCTTTCCTTACTCATATATATGTATATATACATAAAATAGAATATATCATATTGCCGAGGCGTCGGCAGCCGATCCATTTAACCATAAATATGCACATCCCGCGTCCGGGACGATATCATATCATGTAATGCCAACTGATCAGGTGGATATGCGTTCATAACGCTCTGCCCTTACCTCCATTTTCCCCGTATACACATGCATATATCATGTACATATATCAGCGTCTATAGCGCTCTAGCTCTTTCGTCATGTGCATGTTTTAAATATATATACACATATCTAACATACATTTACCTGTCTTATATGCATTTACGTATCCTATATACATATGTCTCATAGGTACGCAGGAAAGCCCAAAGAAGAATCATGTTGTCATCGGAGTGACGTAATGGTCGGTGACCTCCGATTATATTATAGAATACTCGTGATCGCTTTGTCTCACCTTGAAGGAACGAGTATTTTAAGGTGAGACTACCAACGGGGAATAATATTAAAGTAAACGTAGAATAAAATCGGGGCATCATAGATGACAGTTCATAGACTTTGAAATCTTTTAGAAAATAAAGTCATAGCTAGGAAATATAAATAAGACTCAAAAATTAGTTTATCATTTTCATGTTTACATAAGATACTTAGCTTAGTCATCTTAGTCATAGAGTCGTTCCGGTAGTACGTATCATAGGCATATTCTCTTATCTAACATCATTGTTATCATTATCTTCATGGAAGTGCCCTTGCTAGAGGAGTCATAGTATTTATCATTTGGTAACGAAATCTGGATCAAAGGTTCCCTTTGGGTTCACTTCAAGTAAGTCAAGCAAGACTGTAAGGAAAAAATCCGAGAGTAGCGGGCCCACCTCGGGCCGGATGGGGTGACGTATATGATTTACATATATTACGTGTCATGTCATTACTTGTGAGGGTCCTAGGGTAATCGGGTCCCACTTATGCAAGTTCTAGGGGTTTAAGAGGTCTTTCCATCATTTGCACACTTTCTAATTCAATTCTATTGAACAAAAAGTCGAAAACTTTAGATGCGGATTCCGGGGAAGAGAGTTGTCCCCGAGGCGCGTACCCAACTTATTACGTCTAAGACATGCCATAGAAAGAAGGGTGAAACCTTACATACCTCTTTCCGCTTCTTTTACTATTCCGAATTCACGTTGCAATCTCGTCAAAATCTGCAAATTGGTCATGTTTACCAAAACTCTTATTAGGATACTTAGAGTTGAATTCTTTAAGGAAACATTTGGCTACCGAAATTTCGGCAGCACTTCCCCTATAAATACTCCATCCCACCAAGTTCAACTTGGCTAATTTCAATCAACAACAATCCCGGGAATTCAAACCCGGCCAAAATATCAACCACAATTCCAACAACAACAATACTAACAACTTCTATATTCAATCAACTTACTACTTCTTCTAAAAACTTTCTAACTTTAATGAAAACAATAACAACCTCATGATCTATATTCCAACAACATCATACTAACCACATTACCTTCCATGCATGCAAGAACATTACATTCAATTCACATAACTTCTAAAACAAACCTCCACCTACTTCAACTTCACAAGATTATTATGCATTCATTAGCAATCTAGCATCCACAATTCAACTACAACCAAAGCATTAAATAGAATTGACTCCTTTTCTTCCATATTACTCTACAACTACCGGCCAACATCAAGCATACACACTACAACCTCTCAAAATTTATTCAACTTCCATTTTCCACATATCATTCACAACAATAACAACCAAACACTAGATAAATTAATTAAAACACAATTTCTACACACATATACATGTTCCATACCTCACGGCCACACCCCTATTTTTATCTCTTTCATGAATTTCATCCATTTTAACATACTACAACACATATAAACCATTCATAACACATAAAGAAAGATCAAAACTCACCTTTCTTCTTCAACTTCTCACTTGACTACAACTTGGCAAATTGTATGATTTTGAATCTTTCTTGCTCCAACAACAACTCCACCTTGTTAAGCACCCTTTACTTGGTAGGGATTGATTTTTGAAGAATTTGTATCAATTTTTCTCATGGACTTTCTCTATGGCCGAAATGGCCTTAAGCTTTTCTCTCTTCTTTCTCTTGTTCTTCTTTTCTTGAAACCTCTAGAACTTATTGTGATAAGGATGACTTAGTCATCCTTTTATTGACCAAATTTTATTTAATATTGGCTTGGGCCATAACCATGGCCGGTTGGGCCTTATTATTGTTTTTTGATTTTTTTGGGCCAACTCGGTTTGGTCCCGAGTTGGGTCTAGCCCACTGACCTTTCGACCTTAAAACGTTCATATCTCCTTGTACCGACGTCACCTGGGGACCCACGACCTATGGTTGGAAAGCTAAGTCAATTATCTACAACTTCTATTTCTTGGTACCTTTCCAAATTCCAAACTTATAATACCGGTTTTGCCCCTTGAAGTCAGATCACCCGAAAACGTTTTCTTAAAAATATTCGTTTGGAGGACTTCCACTTTGATTTGGCCCAAGGGTCCTTCTTGAGTCGTGTTTAACTTCTCATATGTGATTCATATGAATTTTCAGATGTCCCAAAAAAAAATCTCGATGTGTGGGTCCCACCTCAGCAAATAATCTGACGTTCAAAAATACGGGATATAACATTCTCCCCCCCTTTAGAACATTCGTCCTCGAATGTTAAACTGGCCTCATAGTGTATCATAATACTTCGGGGAGGTCTCCTTCGTAGACATCTCACATGTCGCTTAGGTCGCTTTTATGTCGTAAGTCCATTGAGTAAGCTCCGAACGTTGGCCCTACGTTAATAAGTCCCCTTTCTGTCACGCTTTCTCCTCTTCCGTTAGTCTTGTCCGTCTCAGCCTACATGACTTTTATAGGGTTTGTAACCACTCCACACACTCTAATTTACATTGGACTACCTAGCTTCACATTCGTCTCTTGTTCCCACATTTGTGAAAATTTCAGCATATTTCCCAGGGGTCACCCATCATGAAATTAGTCTCACCCTAACACGCTTAACCTTGAAACTTTAGTGCATTTCAGCGTCTTAGCGTTAGTATTTTCGCCCCCACTCCCTCGCACTACTTATATCACATATTATGGAACGAGTTGGGGTCTTGGCAGTTTTTGAAACGCCGCGTAACACATCTCCTCTTTTATTTACAGTTCTAACCTCCGCAATCTCTAGTATTCGTCCTTTTTACCTGTGCGTATGGCTACCTTTCGTCCTAATTTATGAATTCTTAATATGATCAGCAATATAAAGGCAACATAGGATAGGATAGAATCCGAATCAATTAACATACATATCATAGAAGGTGCCGAAAAAGTACCTGTGGCCGCGTCTGCGGAAGGCTCAGGGTCCTGTCGTCCTGTCAATGCATATAGGCGGTGCGGAGGACCAGCTGAACTAGGTGTCCCTCCTCTCCCTCGGCCGCGGCCCGCTGGAGCTTGGGAAGTCTGTCCAAGAGGGCGTACGGTCGACGATGAACCAACCGCGGACCCGGCGGGCTGGGCTTGGTCTCCCTCATACCTCAGTGGGCAATCACGCATCAAATGGCCAACCCGCCCACAAGTATAACATGCACCTGTACCTGCGCGACACTCTCCAGAGTGTGGTCTACCACATCGCGCACACCGTGGCGGGGGTGGCATCATCCTGCTAGAATCAGCTCTATACTGGGATCCTGACGCCTTAGTACCCTGATCTGGTCTCGAGTGAGTAGAACGGTCAAGCCCTCTATCCGCAAATCGAGGAGGTGCACTGGCCGTCGATTGGTCTGAATACCTAAATTGCTCCGGTGCCTGTCCCCCTCTGTACTCGCTTCTAGCCCTGGAAAATCTGCCCCTTTTTCTAGAACCCCTATCTAGATACCACTCCCCTCTCTGTGACTGGTACTGCTCTTCCAAATTTTGGGCGTGGGCCTGGATGCGGGTAATAGTCATCCCATCTTGGAGTGAGGCCGTCAGGCACTCCTTAACTAAATGTGGCCCTAGCCCACTCACGAATCGGTGCACATGATCTCCCCTATCTGCTATCAGGGCTGGGGCATACCTGGCTAGTGAGTTTAAACGAAGGCCGTACTCCCGAACACTCATATTTCCTTGTTTAAGGTTCAAGAACATCTCGGCTCGTGCTCGTCGAACCTTTGGCGGTAAGAAATGTCGCAGAAATGCCTCGGTAAACTCCTGCCAAACCGGGGGAGGTGCATTCGCTCCCCTCGAGGATATCCAACTACTATACCATAAAACTGCCACATCCCGCAGCCTGTATGAAGGCAACTCTACGGACTCCGTATCCGAAGCATGTATGATCCTTAGAGTCCTCAGCATCTCATCTATAAAACTCTGCGGGTCCTCCTCTGGTCTGGATCCATAAAACTCTGGAGGCTTCAGGTGATAAAGTCGCGGGCCCTTGCACTTACCGCCCTGTCTCCTAGGTCTACATCTTGCCGCTGAGCCTGTGCGGCAATTAACTGGGTCAATAATTGAATGGCCTCGGCCATCTGCTGGCCCGGGGCTGCTGGCGGTGGAACTGGAGGTGCGGGGGCTGGAGCTGAAACTCTTTCCTGTTCTGCTGGTGCAGGGGGAGCAGGAAAGGTCTGAGGGGGAGCTTCATTATGAGATTCTCCTTCTTCTAGCTCCCGTTCAACTCTGCTGCCAGCCACCCTCTTGCCCTTCTGGGCCGTCGTAGCCTTCCTTTTCGGCGGCATTACTGAAACCATATAACAAGATTAGGAAAGGAATGTGGAAACCTGGTAGCATAGCTCTATCGCACGATCTTGAGTACAAAGAAGGTCATATTTCCTAAATGCCCTGTAACCTCCTGTTTATAAGTGTGGCGCGCTACACACCCATAAACAAGACTCTACTGGACAAAGGTCGTAGACAAACCCTAGGACCGAACTGCTCTGATACCACTTCTGTCACGACCCGTCTAGGGGCCGTGACGAGTACCCGATACTTGTACCGAGCACCCCTTGTCTATCGTTTTACCTTTACCTCTTAGCAAGCCATGTAAACAGAGCCATTTTTTTTTTTGAACATTAACATTAGCATGCCAAAACACCATATACCTAACTGTACTTAACTGACTGTACATATCTGTCTACGAGCCTCTAGACTCAGTACACTTATACATAGAAAGGGTCGAGTACTGTCGTGCCCGAAAATACATCCACAAAATAGTACCACGAAAGTGGGGCTCCGGAACAACTGGAGCGCTGTCAACACTGCTAGTAAGGCTTCTAAGGATCAAGTCCACCTGTCTGCTGACCTGCGCGGCATGAAACGCAGCGTCCACAAGAAAGGACGTCAGTACGAATAGTGTACCGAGTATGTAAGGCATGAATAGTAATATACGGAAAATATGAATCATGTATAATGACATAAGAGAGTTACAACACATGTCCTGGGATAGAAACATAACCTGTACATATAAGTGCCCTTGGGCAGATGCCGTGCATCCTTAGCTTTCCTTACTCATATATATGTATATATATATAAAATAGAATATATCATATTGCCGAGGCGTCGGCAGCCGATCCATTTAACCATAAATATACACATCCCGCGTCCGGGACGATATCATATCATGTAATGCCAACTGATCAGGTGGATATGCGTTCATAACGCTCTGCCCTTACCTCCATTTTCCCCGTATACACATGCATATATCATGTACATATATCAGCGTCTATAACGCTCTAGCTCTTTCGTCATGTGCATGTTTTAAATATATATACACATATCTTACATACATTTACCTGTCTTATATGCATTTACGTATCCTATATACATATGTCTCATAGGCACGCAGGAAAGCCCAAAGAAGAATCATGTAGTCATCGGAGTGACGTAATGGTCGGTGACCTCCGATTATATTATAGAATACTCGTGATCTCTTTGTCTCACCTTGAAGGAACGAGTATTTTAAGGTGAGACTACCAACGGGGAATAATATTAAAATAAACGTAGAATGAAATCGGGGCATCATAGATGACAGTTCATAGACTTTGAAATCTTTTAGAAAATAAAGTCATAGCTAGGAAATATAAATAAGACTCAAAAATTAGTTTATCATTTTCATGTTTACATAAGATACTTAGCTTAGTCATCTTAGTCATAGAGTCGTTCCGGTAGTACGTATCATAGGCATATTCTCTTATCTAACATCATTGTTATCATTATCGTCATGGAAGTGCCCTTGTTAGAGGAGTCATAGTATTTATCATTTGGTAACGAAATCGGGATCAAAGGTTCCCTTTGGGTTCCCTTCAAGTAAGTCAAGCAAGACTGTAAGGAAAAAATCCGAGAGTAGCGGGCCCACCTCGGGCCGGATGGGGTGACGTATATGATTTACATATATTACGTGTCATGTCATTACTTGTGAGGGTCCTAGGGTAATCGGGTCCCACTTATGCAAGTTCTAGGGGTTTAAGAGGTCTTTCCATCATTTGCACACTTTCTAATTCAATTCTATAGAACAAAAAGTGGAAAACTTTGGATACGGATTCCGGGGAAGAGAGTTGTCCCCGAGGCGCGTACCCAACTTATTACGTCTAAGACATGCCATAGAAAGAAGGGTGAAACCTTACATACCTCTTTCCGCTTCTTTTGCTATTCCGAATTCACGTTGCAATCTCGTCAAAATCTGCAAATTGGTCATGTTTACCAAAACTCTTATTAGGATACTTAGAGTTGAATTCTTTAAGGAAACATTTGGCTACCGAAATTTCGGCAGCACTTCCCCTATAAATACTCCATCCCACCAAGTTCAACTTGGCTAATTTCAATCAACAACAATCCCGGGAATTCAAACCCGGCCAAAATATCAACCACAATTCCAACAACAACAATACTAACAACTTCCATATTCAATCAACTTACTACTTCTTCCAAAACCTTTCTAACTTTAATGAAAACAATAACAACCTCATGATCTATATTCCAACAACATCATACTAACCACATTACCTTCCATGCATGCAAGAACATTACATTCAATTCACATAACTTCTAAAACAAACCTCCACCTACTTCAACTTCACAAGATTATTATGCATTCATTAGCAATCTAGCATCCACAATTCAACTACAACCAAAGCATTAAATAGAATTGACTCCTTTTCTTCCATATTACTCTACAACTACACGGCCAACATCAAGCATACACACTACAACCTCTCCAAATTTATTCAACTTCCATTTTCCACATATCATTCACAACAATAACAACCAAACACTAGATAAATTAATTAAAACACAATTTCTACACACATATACATGTTCCATACCTCACGGCCACACCCCTATTTTTATCTCTTTCATGAATTTCATCCATTTTAACATACTACAACACATATAAACCATTCATAACACATAAAGAAAGATCAAAACTCACCTTTCTTCTTCAACTTCTCACTTGACTACAACTTGGCAAATTGTATGATTTTGAATCTTTCTTGCTCCAACAACAACTCCACCTTGTTAAGCACCCTTTACTTGGTAGGGATTGATTTTTGAAGAATTTTTATCAATTTTTCTCATGGACATTCTCTATGGCCGAAATGGCCTTAAGCTTTTCTCTCTTCTTTCTCTTGTTCTTCTTTTCTTGAAACCTCTAGAACTTATTGTGATAAGGATGACTTAGTCATCCTTTTATTGACCAAATTTTATTTAATATTGGCTTGGGCCATAACCATGGCCGGTTGGGCCTTATTATTGTTTTTTGATTTTTTTGGGCCAACTCGGTTTGGTACCGAGTTGGGTCTAGCCCACTGACCTTTCGACTTTAAAACGTTCATATCTCCTTGTACCGACGTCACCTGGGGACCCACGACCTATGGTTGGAAAGCCAATTCAATTATCTACAACTTCTATTTCTTGGTACCTTTCCAAATTCCAAACTTATAATACCGGTTTTGCCCCTTGAAGTCAGATCACCCGAAAACGTTTTCTTAAAAATATTCGTTTGGAGAACTTCCACTTTGATTTGGCCCAAGGGTCCTTCTTGAGTCGTGTTTAACTTCTCATATGTGATTCATATGAATTTTCAGATGTCCCAAAAAAAAATCTCGATGTGTGGGTCCCACCTCAGCAAATAATCTGACGTTCAAAAATACGGGATATAACAACTACTACCTTAAAAAAATACAAAAAGAGTTTGTCTTTCCTTTGTGTTATTTCTTTATGACCCGGTTGTTACATCTTAGAAATTTCTATACGGATCATATTTCTAAGATAAAAGGAGAGTATTAGGTAGCTTAAAGTGCACACAATAAGATTTCAAAGTTATATGAATATATGAGCCTAAGTGTGTTGACGGAAGTGAAATGCAAGACGTGTTTGGAAAGGTTTTCGCGATAGTTTATTTGATACGTATTTAGTAACGAGCTGCTATAGGGCCTATTGTATGGTTAGTGAAGTGTTATATAAGTGCCAAGAAGGTCCCACAAGGGTTGGAAACCAAACGAATTAATGGGAGAAAATTCGGAAAAATAATGGGTTATATGACCACTTATACGATCCGTATAAGGGTCTGTATAACAGTTAAAGTGAAGGGTCACCACTGATGATATTATACGGTCACTTATACGGACCGTATAATATTATATGGACCGGATAAGTGTCCGAATAAATCCCGTCGGCCATCATTTTTTTTTATATAAGTGACCCTTGTTATGTTATTTCACTTCCCACATTTCCAAAAGTCTTTAGAGCTCAAAAACCCTTCTCCAAGCATATTCCACTCAAATCCAAGAGACAACAAAGATCAAATAACAAGAATTGAAGTGTTCATGTGTTAGAAGTCTTGCTAGGGTTAGTAGACTACAAGAAATTCTTGGGTATTAAAGCTAGGGTTTTCATATAAGTTGATGGCTGCTCCAAAGCTCATTCTTATGAAATAAAAGGTTAGTTTTCATGCTTATTTCATGTTATCATGAATGCTTGGTTGTTGAACAACTTGGATAGAAGAAGAAAGTAGAAAATGAGGTCTAAATGTAGCTTTTATGATGTTTTTGAGTAGTAAGCTAACTTGAGTCATGACTCTTAGTATGATATGGGTATAATCTTGTTATGGAAGGTAATAATAGTGATGAGAAAGCATTGTATGAAAATGTGCTAAGGATGGGTGTGAAGTTGTTAGTATAAGTGGAACATGAGAATGAATTTTGAAGACTTAATGGAATGTGATTACTTGATTATGATATTGTGGATGTTATTATAGTTGTTTGGGAGTTGTTTTGTAATATGGTGGAAGTTGATGAAATAGGGGAAATGCTGCCCAATTTTCATTAACTCATGAATTGTTCTAGTTTGAATTTAAGAGTATCATTAAGTCTTAACTATGGTATGAATCCTTCTAAATGTAGATTGTCCAAGCTTCGACAGTGAACGTCAAGTAGTTAAGAAGACAAAGAGGTATTTAAGGCTAACCCTTCTTTCTTAAGGCATGATCCCATCGTCGTACACCTTTATGTGAATTCCATATTGTCTTCCAAGATGACTTCATTCTTAGAATCACTAAGGCTCATGATTCTTGACAATCTCATGATACCATTGGCCTTATCCTATAATAGTTGATCTTCTAACGGAGGACATTATGAAGTGATGATGACGAATATGATGTTGAGGATATATATATATATAAGAACACCGAGCTTATATGGCCGGGTATGATATCTATCGCGTGCATACCACTACAGTTGGGTACGGATAACACTGAGCCTTGGTAGGGCCAGGTATGTATAACACCGATCCTTGTCATGGCCGAGTATGTGAGGCACCGAACCTTTATGGTCGGGTATGGTACTAATATATAAGTAAGCATTAGAAATGGAAGGTTCCTAGCAGGAAAAGGGTAAGGAAACATGATAGTTGCCACTAGGGGTACAAACGACCCTATTATCTCATAATCCCTCTATCTTATGTTATTTCTTACGTTTCTATTATGATGTTGATTATGCTTTACATACTCAGTACATTATTTGTGCTAACGTCCTTTTGTTTATGGTCGTTGTGTCATGCCCGCAGGTGGACAGGGAGATAGACTTGACCCATAGACTGCTTGTTCAGAGACTGTATAGAGGAGCTCCATTTGATTCAGAGCTGTAGCTTTTGGGTACTATTCTTTTGTGTATATACGGCCATGGCGGGGTCCTGTCCTGTCCTTATGATGATGTTTCATACTCTTCTTAGAGGCTCGTAGACAGTCATGTATAATAGATGTCTTTTGCCTTGTCGGCTCATAGTGGTATATTACTTTGTTAGCCTCGTCGGCTTGCGTACATATGTATGGAAATAGTTGTTGACGTTGATAAATATTATATAGTGTCTTAGCCGATAGAAATTGTATTATTGAGGCATAGAGTTCGTCGATAAAACATGTGGCTCACCTAGATATGAAGGTGAATGTACGATGAGAGGTGCCGGTGGGTTAGCTCCGAGTGCCTGTCATGGCCCTTCAGTTAGGGCTGACACCGGTACTAACGATGTCTCTCTTACAGATATGCCTTCAAAACACACCATAAGGAGAGGTGGTAGGCCTCAACCAGCTGGAAGGGGCCGTAGGTCGAGAAAGGGCAGAAGTAAAACACCAATTGCATGACTCCCTCTCCCAGTCTGAAGATGAGGAGGAGGTTATGTCGCAAAAGAAGAACAGAAGGGCTACAACATCTGATTCCCCGATGATGACACCATCAGCTTCTGATTCATCCCAGTCTGAGGGGGTTTAAGAGGCGAGTGGTTCAACTGAGCCTTCTACTACTCCTCCTAGTCCTTCGGCTTCAGGTGGTGAAAAAGACGGCCGAAGTTTGGAAATAACGAGTAAACAACTGGAGAGGATGCTTTGTGGTTCGGGTTTAAGGGAGCCAAAGAACAGTATGACAAGGGGATAGCTCTGACAAAGAGAGGGGGAAAGCCCCGAAGAAATATCTGGGAAGAGTGGTGATTGACTTTCGAGGGCCTATCCACCTACCCTCACACTGCTGAGGCACTCCAATTGTACCGGTTCGCAGCATTTAGCAACCCTCCTGGAAACTATTGTCTAGTGCTTGTGCGGGAATTCTATGCTAATTATAGGGCTGTGTTACTCCAGATGTAATGACCAAGTGTGTCCATGCACAGTGTACCACTACTAGGGAGTATTACGGTTCGCAATGTCAAGGTAGACATTTCCAGCAACCCTACCAACAGGGTCTATTTTGGTGATGATTATGCGGAACCGACCAACGAGGCTGAATTTATAGACAAAAAAAGAGGTGAGATGATGGGTCTGTGCTATAAGTGGGTGGCTGTTGTAATAGCATGGGGTAAGCATAGGTGACAAGTCCGAATCAAAAGATTGTCAAAAGTTCTCTCACCTTAGAAGCCAAGTTTTGGTAGTGTTTAGTCAGATACAGGGTGCTACCAATGCAGAATAACAACACCCTCACTAGTGCCCAGGCTATGACAATCGCAGCAATGATGTCCATGTATCCTATGAATTTGGGGCGTCTGATTAGTTAGGAGATTAGACAGAGAGCACCGCAATCGTCCACCTCCCTGATATTCCTGTGCCTCATTACGGAGTTGTGTCGGAGAGACCTTGTGATGGGCATTCTCGATCGGGATCACTATGTTAAGGTCACCTGTGTTGGTGACTGGAGAAAGAGCAAGAATGATGCGGCTGCAGAAACATTGCTAGAGCTGTCTGCTGATGATGACGAGACTAAACCTGAGTCGAGTCTTGGGGCCACGGGGGATGCCATCACTGAGACACCTTCCACTACTTCCCCGGTGGCTACTAACACTGTTCTGGTGTCCATTTCTACTACTGCCATTGTCTCAACTGCCATTACTACCGCTCCGGATGCTATCGCAACTACCGCTGCTGCTGCACCACCTACCACGGATGGGCCGACTTGGTCGGCTGTTCCTCTACCGGCAGCACAGTGAGGGGCTGACCCCTTTGCATCACCCGAGAAAACTTCCAGGACATAGCCATCAAAGCAACAAAGGCTGGGAAGCAGGTGGGCATTATTATGGAGCAGATTCGGGGGTATGTGGCAAAACAGATTAAATTGTCCATAACACCAATACAGGAAGCAGCTCAGAAGTCTCATGAAGTTATCCAGATGAGGTTTGATGGGTTTGACACGAGACTGGTTGCAGTAGAAAGGGCAGGAACTGGAGGTGATGTAGGATCAATTCGGGATGAGCTTGCCAAATTGAAAGCTTAAGTTAAGGTGCTGAAGGTGCGAGAGCATGTTGTCTTGGAAGATCCCATTCCAATGACATGGGTTAGCCTGGAGGAGCTGATCCAGGTCGAGAACTTGTTGGATGACGATGATGAGGATGTACAAAATAAGGAAAAGAGGAAATGGGCCGATGTGGACCCATCTGCTGAGGACCCAGAGGAGGCGACCCGAATGTTGAGCCTTGAAGAGGATGTAGGGTTCCAGTTAGCGGTGCATAATTCTCTGCGGGAGAGTTACCCGGATCCTGCTGATGCTTCTTCTAGATGCCCACCTGAGGAGTCGACATTGCCTGGCCAGCCCATTATACCGGTTGATCCCATGGTCTTGCTGCTGATGCTGAGACAGCCACTAATGAGATTGATGTTGTAGCTCCGACTGCAGAGGCAGTACAGTCTCGAGATGATCAGAGCGCCTAGTTCACCTCAGGTACCCCTTACCCTTACTTATGCTTATTTTGATGCACTGGGGACAGTGCATAGTTTTTTAGTTAGGGGTAGGGTTACGGGAGTTGTGTACGTGTATATATGTGTTTATGACCCCATCGGCTTTTCTTTGCCAGAGTTCTTTTCCTGAGGAGTTTATTTCTGTTGAAACTGGCATGTTTAGGTTGTTTAGGTAAAATAGAGTAATTATGACTTAGATGGTAGTGGTTGATGAACTTATAGCTATGCATGTGTGATTTGTATTTTTGATGAAAATTGACCCATCTCCGAAATTGTTGTATATGGGGGTGGGCATGGTACGGTATTTAAAACTTCAGTACGGTAATTTCGATTTTCAGTTTCTAAAAATACTATACCATTACCGTACCAAAGTAATTCGGTATGGTTCGGTATTTTAAATTTCGGTTTCGATATTTTACGGTACGATAAATCTGTACCATAGTTTGTCCGACTTCAACTTACATATACTCATATCATGGAGAATTATGACCTCCGCTACTTAAGAAACGTCTCAATTATTATGTACTAAACACCTTACACATGTAAAAATATTCAAAAGAAAGTACAAGCAATCCCCTTTGTAAATCAATTACACAAAAAAGGCATTTAAATCAAGATAGAGTAGTCAAAGTTTCAACGTTTAAATAATTCATTTTCTAATAATACTAGTTTATATATTTGAGTATTATAATACTAAGATATATGAATTGTATATGTAATTATATACTTCGGTATGGTATTCGGCATTTCGATATTTTCTTTATGAATACCGAATACCGTACTGAATACCAAACTTTTTAAAAATGCATACCAAATACCGTACCAAATACCATAATACCGAAATCGCGGTATAAAAAATTTCGGTTTCGGTATGGTAATCGGTATCTACCATACCATGCCCATCCCTAGTTGTATATGCTCGGAATGTGTTAGTGTATTGACATGCATGCTTTTTTTTTATGACATCTTAAGTATCGGGGTATTGTGTGAGATGAATGTTTGCTTGGGTAGTCAACAAAACAATCCTTATGCAAATGTGTGTGTGAGTTGGTAGTATGTGTTCATGTATTATACTTGCAATCTAGAACTTTCCCCGTTGGTCATGCTTGATTACTAAAGACAGTTTGGGTGTTGAAATGATCTTAGGCTTTCTTTGTGTAAATTTGAAGCCATCATTGCCTTATAAGCCTAACTCGTTCATGTATATGATCCCTAGTTTTCCAACTTTGAGCCTTTAACCTTTTCCTTGGCTTGCCGCTAACTAACCCATACCTTTTTTGAAATAGTTCTATCTTTGCACCTGTTCCCTTTTTGATGCTATAACAGAAGAGAAAGAGGCCAAAAAGCCTAAGTTGGGAGTGAAACATGTGTGAGAAAGAGGCTAAAAGCCTAAGTTGGGGGTGGGGGTGAGTAATCTAGTAAAGGATTTGATGTGGTTGTGTTTGTGTATAGTTGCTATAAACTCAAAAAGAAAAAAAGAAAGAAAAACAATAAGAGAAAAATCAGAAAATCATTTCCCAAAAATATAGTTAATACATAGTAGTTTGTTAAAACCACATCGAAGTTGAAAAAGCAAAAAGAGGGAGAAAGAAAGGCATAGAGAGGAAAGGAAAATGTAGTGTTCAAGAAGGGTGAGTCACTAATATCCAAATATTTATCATACCCGTCCCTAAGCCTACATTACAAGCCTAGAAAAATTCCTAGTGTGATCACAACCAAACAGTCTGAAGTTGAAAGCATTAAAAATAAGGGCAAGCATATGGCATTTGCATTTGTAGTACATGAACTTCTTTGTCAGTGTAAGTGTTTCTCGTCTTCTTTGTGTTTGTCCCGTTTATCCTTGTATATATGTGTGTGGGACGTTCTTTGGTCTTCGTGAGGGCATAAGGGTTGAATGAAATTGTGAAAACAAGTTATTACCCAAAGTAGCGTTTGTATATGCATTGATAGTCCCAATAACTTTATGTCCTTGATTGAAGCTTCATTGTAAATCGTAACATGTTTTGAGTAATACATCATGGTTTGAAATCATGGAATTGAGAGGGTCAATAGTGAGAAACATGCATGCCGGTAGTTCTTAACCAAAACAATTATAGACATTTTTACTTTGTTGTATCTAAGTTTAGTTGAGTCATATGTATTGTGTTACTTGCTTGAGGACAAGCAAAGACTTTAAGTTGGGGGTGTTGATGTGCCGTTAAATTACAGTACAATTGATGCCTTTTGACAAGAAGTTTTACTTGTTTTTAAGCAAGTAAGTGTCGTTTTGATGTGTTTTTATTATTTTTCAGGTAATTGACCGATTAAAGGACAAGAACACCGAAATTCAATGAACTGGAACCAAGTGGAGGAATTACAGACCGTATATATTTATACGGACCGTTTTGCCTGTCAAATTTAAGGAGCTATTGGAAACAGAAAGTTGAAGTTGGAGAAGCTGAGTTACGGACAAGAAATAAGGACCGTATTTTATTATACGGGTCGTATCCCTGCTCGTATTTAGTGGATGAAAAACAAGGTAGAAAGTCAAGCTTGGATGCTGAGAAGATACGGCCAAATTTTGCGAACCATACATTTTTATACAGGTCGTATCCTGTGCTCGTAATTCAAAGTGAAGAAAAGAAGACTTAGTGATCGTATAGCTGTATACGGTAAGTATTTAATTATACGGACCGTATTAGATGTCGTCAGGGAAAATTTGGCCAGTTGTAATTTCGTGTTTTTTGAGACCTTATAAATAGTTTCTTGTAGGGTTTTATTCATTATTAGTTTTGGACTTTATTCTCAAAGCAATGAATACTCTTGGTCGTTGAAGCTTTTGAGGACAATCTTTAGCTTTTCCATCTTACTTTTCAACAATTGTAAGTGTAACGACCCGTTTGGCCATTACCATAATTTCAAAAAATTCGCGGCCTTGGCATCCAAAGCTTATGCAATTCGTTACAAGTACTTGGTAAAGCCCTAGCCTAATCGGACACGACGTAAGAAAAGAAGTTAAAATATCTGATGTGGGCCACCGGGCCCCAAATAACCGCCATCGTAGTTGGCTGACCGCCGTAGCGGAGGTATGCAATTCTCAAAGGACCATCCCTGCGGTATGAATACCGCCGAAGCGGCATCGCTGAAGCGACGCCGGCGGTCGACGACCAGTTTTGGCCCTATTTAAAGCCTCATTTCGGGACTTGAACTAAAATTCCTCATTTTAAACTATGTAGCCGCCACTTGGGAGTTTTTCAGCCCTAGAGACTTGATTACTTGGAAAGGTAACCTTCTCTTATCATCTATTTCATCTTCCTTAAATTCTTCCTCCAATTTCCCTCATAGTCTTAAAAATGGTAAGTATTAAGAAAAGGTTTCCCCAAGTTTCTTGAAAGATCTAAAATAGCTAATGGGTATTCTTAACCTAGTATAGCATCTTTATGGGAAGATAAACTTGTTTATTTCAAGATTAGATTAATGAAAAAGTTTCTAGGAGTTAAGCCCTCTTGTTTCCAAATAGGTTAGTTGATGGGTCTTAATTTGAGAATATAAACTAGAGAGGCTAGTTTTGGATTAATGGTTAACATGGATTTCTATAGAAAAGGTAAAATTATCGATAAATGGAGATTTAGGAAGACTATTCAAGAAATTTGGGTTCTACCCTTGAACATTCTAGTCTTAAACCGAAACCTTAGATTTTATGGATTTAAATACCGAGCCCTCAACTCTTGCTTACTCGATTTTACTTGTCGTTCCTAGACTAAGTTAGATTAATGTTTCTCTACGAGGATGGAAAATGAAGTTAATGGATGTTCGTGTCACTCGCTCGGCCTCGAGGCAGGTTACAACTTACTTATGTAGACTCCGATTAGTATTTTGTAATGTTGCAATAGTAAGGTAATGGAGAAAACATGTGTAGGTCTTCGGACAAGGAGTTTGGGACGAAATTCTTCGGTTGGTACTGTTGGGTGACTTATGTGTTCGGGTATCTCTAGGTGAAACTTCGTGGTTCTATGTATTATGGGAGACTAGGCGGAAGGGAAGGATTCATGTGTTACTTATACAATGTTGGCTGTCCTAGTGTGGAGTGACTGGAGTTCATGTGTTCATTAACATTCTCATTGCATAACATACTTTCTTGTATCCATGATATATCTGTTTTCATCTTGATATTGGAAGATGGTGATGACGGAGGTAAATATGTGTCGCGCCCCGAACCAGGGCTTGGGTGTAACACAACACTCGGTGCTTGTCTGCATGTGACCGAGAGAACCAACTGGTTGGCTGGATCAACATGTGGTATACTGCTATCTAAGTATGATAACACATGCTAATCAAGTGACAAATAGCTGACTGAAATATATCTGTGTGGAAGAAATACTAAAAGTCTGCAATACTGAATAAGTAGTAGCCAAAAGGGCTAACTCAATAATCCAACAAGAATACTGAAATATCTGACTGACTATAATCTATGAAGCCTCTACTGAATAAGAAAATACTGACTGACTATAGGGACAAGGCCCCCGACATACCTTAATACTGAAATACTGTCTGCTAACTGACTTAATATAAAGATAAAGGTAGGGCCTCGGAGAATTGAGGCTCACCACTGACTAGCTGAATCTGAAAGCCTCCTAGCGAGCTGCGTATGCACCCTGTATATCGGTATCTGCATCATGAGATGCAGGACTCAAGCAAATGGGACGTCAGTACACTTAAATTGTACTGGTATGTAAAGCAACTGAATGAAATAATAAGCTAAACTGAAACTGAACTGAAACAGAGAAGTAAAGTTAGGGATACTCCCTGTTCTGAATAATGAATAACCTGTTTGCTGTCTGTGACCTTAGGTCCAATAATAAGATGCATGAAAACTCTGTGGCCTGAGGCCTAAGTATACGTATACATAATATGTGACCTTAGGTCCATATCTGCGGGCCTGATGCCCTAATACAGGTATTCAATAACAAGCACTGAGACTAAGATATGACTGATAACATGATACTGATTATTGATTATGAAGATAAAACTGATAACTGTTCATAATAATTCTAAGCATTCATACTGAGACTCATGAGATACAATTCACAAGTCTATACTGATTACGTACTGAGTTCATGATATTCGGATTGATAGTCATGAACGAATTCTGAGGTTATAATTCCTAAAAGACATGATATCTATAGTTGTTCATGAAACTAGGGCTAACTATATTCTGAGTCAATTTACTTATAAGTATGAAGAATAAGGCTATTACACCTCTAAGTTTTGTACCTTGAGATTCGTCGTATGATTAGCTATCCTAGTCTTTGGCTTCGACATTATCTTCGAGGTTATATGATAATAGACAGGCTTATTGCTACATCTCGTATTGTCATTCTACATATACATGACTAAGTTGAGGTTGACAAATGCACTTGAACACGAGGAATGAGATTTGGACAAATAAAAATAAGATGCTTGCTTACCCGGCGTGGTTGCTTCACTTACTTATTTTCTGACCTACTTGCTTGAGCTACCTAACACGTGTATTAATTATTAAACAAGGACAATACACGTGTTTAAATAAGATAGGGACAAACATGTGTTATATTTAAATAAAGCAAGCAGGTGAATCACCTGCTTGCTAAATTATTTAAATGTTACATTTGTGCTAACAAGTAAAGACAAAGTGCACCTCTTCCACCTTCCAAATTACTTTGCTTATTACAATTGATATATAGAAATCCTTGAAAGTGAATTAAATCATTTTAGGTGTTGTTGTACGCGTACTATACATATAAGAACACCTCTTAGTCATGTAGAAGCCCTTCCAATTGCACCTCACGAACAGCTCCTCTTTAAGGCTATTTTCTTGCTATTTTCATCTTGGTTTGGAGGATTTGATTGTGAAGTGTTGGGAAATATTCTCTCCAGATCATCCTACTCATTTTCTTCACATAAATAAGGTATGAATTCAACAATCTTTCTTGATCAGTTCATCACCAACTTGAAGAATTTCACTTTAAGTTCTTCTTGATGTAGAAATTAAGGTTCTTACTAGTATTTGAGGAGGATCTGGCTGTGTTGTAGGGATATAAATATAGTTATAAATATGTATATGTGTTATTGTTCTTGTTGTTCAAGGTGATATCATACTCTTCTCCATGTATTTGAGATCTTGTGAAGTAAAGGTCGGAAATTGTATTTTCGATGTTATAGTTCGGTGGACTGTTTTGGGAGGTTGTTCTTATGAAATTCTATGGATGGAAATTAATTGAATAACCTGGAGGTGTTGTTGTTGTTTTTAATATTGTTGTTGGTATAGTTGTTGATGATTTGGCCGAGTTGGATTCTCGGGGTTTGTTGAATTTATAAAGAAAATGGTGTCCGAATTTCTATAAATGACGTGCTAGCTTAAGGTTGGATTCCTAAGTACCTTTAGCTAATGTTTAGTATCTAATGATGTTGTTGTAGATCTTGGGAAGCCCGAGACTTAGTTTTGGATTAGCTTAAGAAGCGGACAAGGTATGTTAAGGCTATTCCCTTTTCTTCTTTCGGCATGATCTTTACGATACGAACGAACGAACGACAAACGTATAAACCCCAAAAGTGACTCCCACTCTTAGACACATTAGGGGAATTATGACTTGACTCCAAATGCTACCTTGTTATATATTGTTCATGTCTATGATTCCGACAGCTTTACTTATTGAACATTACTGCTTCACAACGACACTTGAAATCCTTATGTCCTTACATCTTATCAAAAGGTTCCATAATGTCCACAATATATATATATATATGTATTCATTATGTTACTGACACCAAGACGCGTTGTAGTCGGCCGGGTACGACACGTAGATGTGCAACCACTGATCAGTTGGCTATTCACACCGAGTCCTGACACAGGACGGGTACGATATACACACCGAGTCCCACTAGGGCCGGGTACGTTATATAGATATGATGGAGATAAAGGCCTATTGATACCTATGCATTGATAAATGGTTTTATATGAAAGCATGCATGATTCTTGCCTTCGGGGCTATTCAGAGTACAGGTTGAGTTTCTTGTTTCAGCTTACCTCCTTATGACTTATTTGTTGTTGTTCATGCCTTGCATACCAGTACATTAACCGTACTGACTCCCCTATTTGCCTGGGGAACTGTGTTTCATGCCCGCAGGTACAGGTATACCCGTTGGTGACCCTCCATCTTAGGATCTGTTGTTCATTTTGATTTGGAGTGTTCCATTGTTCTGCAGCTACCGAGTTCATTTTGATACTTGATCTTTTTGATATTGATTTGCATATTCAGGGGTACAGCGGGGCCCTGTCCCGTCTTATGATACAGTTATACTCTTTAGAGGTCTGTAGATGTTTATGGGTTGTGTATATGTCATTTAGCTGAGTCAGCATGGTTTTTGATATACTTTGTATATAATTGGTAGCCTCGTCGGCTTGTGTACTTATTCTGAGCAGTATATGGTTATGACTCTTTTGAATATACTTATTTTCGATATAATGATTTTTATGAGACGACAGCATGTTTTATAGATATTCTTATCATGAGTCCATTTTGAGTCTACTTATGTCAAGCATGTTAGTAAGTTAGTGTCTAGCAGGTACAGCTCGGGCACTAGTCATGGTCCATCGGTTTGGGTCGTGACAGAGGCATGGGGAGAATCATGAACATTTCTTAACGTAGATAGTTAGTCTCACATACCTTATTTGCTTCACAATCCTTAATCCAAAAGTCTGAATTCTGAGAAGAACCCAAAAGCCTGTGTCTCAAACCTTATCTGTGGGTTTTTCATGAAATCCCCAGGTTAAGAACAATGAATTCTATCTTAGATTATCCAAATACATGATAGAATTTGATTGGAATGGGTAGAAGTTGCTTACCTTAGAGTTCATGGGGTTGGAGAGGAGAAACAAGTCGTGCTAGGGTTTAGGAACTTGCAAAAATAAAATTAGAACTGAAACCAGGTATTTATAGGTTCTGGTGCGGGCTTAGAAATACGGACCAAAATTCGGTCTGTATTCTGAATTACGGTTCGAAAACCTGGACCGTAATTAAGCATGTTTAACAGACAGAAATACTGCACAAACTCCTGACCAAATAGGACCACCAAATACGGTCCGTATCTAACTATAAAATTTCCAGAGCCAATTTCCAAAATGCACAGTGATTTTAGATGCCATATCACGATTTGAAATACGGGTCGTATACTAAAATACAGTCCGTATTCTGGGGTGTAAATCCCCACCTGACAACTAAAAAGAAATTTTCAATTCCAACATTCTTTATCTGGTTTTCTAAGTCTAGAATCATGGTCAAAGCTTAAGTTAAAGGTCTGAGGTGTTACAATATCTCCCCCTTGGGATCATTCGTCCTTGAATGATAGATTTTGATTAAAAGTAACTGCTGAAACATGTGCATACTACTAGCGCGAGCACATGCAAACTGAACTAAAAGGAGCTGAACTGAATTATCTGCTGAACTGAATAACTACTAAGCTAACTGTCTAACTAGCTGAATACTGAGAACGTGGAAACTATAGAAGGATAAATCTGAGAGGAGAAAGTATGTTACCTTCACCAGTTTCTGCTGACACTTCAAAGAGATAGGGGTATCTGGACTTCATGTCTTCTTCGGCTTCCCATGTAGCCTCTTCGACTTTCTGACTTGTCCACAAAACCTTTACTGATGCTACTTCCTTAGTTATCAATTTGCGAACTTGGCGATCAAGGATTGCTACTGGGACTTCCTCATAAGTCAAACCATCCCTAATAGTAATGCTATCAGTTGGGACAACCAACGACGGGTCTCACATACACTTTCTCAACATGGACACATGAAACACTGGGTGCACAGAAATCAAGTCCTGTGGCAATTCAAGCTCATAAGCCACTTGACCAACCCTTCTCAGGATTCTATATGGTCCCATATATCTGAGACTAAGCTTTCCTTTCTTCCCAAATCTCATAACACCTTTCATATGTGAAACTTTGAGGAAAACCCAATCATTAACTTCAAATTTTAGATCTCTCCATCTCATATCTGTGTAAGATTCCTAGCGACTCTGGGCCATTTTCAGCCGCTCCTGAATTAACTTGACTTTCTCCATAGCCTGATAGAGCAAATCTAGCTCCAACAATTTTGCTTCACCAACTTCGAACCAACCAATTGGTGATCTACACCTCCGCCCATAGCTTCAAACGGTGACATCCCAATGCTAGCATGATAACTATTATTATAAGCAAACTCAATAAGGGGTAGGTGATCATCCCAATTACCTTTAAAATTAAGAACATAAGCTCTCAACATGTCCTCAAGAGTTTGAATGGTATGCTCCGCCTGACCATCTGTCTGCGGATACAAAGCTGTGCTGAGATAAACCTTGGTACCTAATCCTTTCTGGAAGGATTTCTAGAAGTTTGTTGTGAACTGAGCACCACGATCTGAAATAATAGACTCTGGGGTCCCATGCAATCTGACAATTTCATTAACATACAATCTGGCGTAATCTTCTGCTGAATCTATGGTCTTGCCTAGCAAAAAGTGCGTCGACTTAGTAAGTCGGTCAGTGATCACCCAAATAGAGTCATGCCTCCTAGCTGAACGAGGTAGACCTGATACAAAGTCCATATTGATCATTTCCCATTTCCAGACAGGAATATCAATATTCTGAGCCAAGCCACCAGGCCTCTGGTGTTCGGCTTTCACTTGCTGACAATTCGGACATTTAGCTACGAAATCTGCTACATTCTTCTTCATATCATTCCACCAATAAATATCTTTAAGATCATGGTACATCCTAGTGGAACTTGGGTGAATGGAATACCTGGAGTTGTAAGCTTCTGACATGATTCGCTCTCTGAGCCCATCTACATCTGGAACACCTAATCTGCCTCGGTACCTCAAGGTACCATCACCTCCCCCTTGTTCAAAAGCCGTCATTTTATGCTTGTGAATCCCTTTCTTCAGCTGCAACAGGTAGGGATCACGAAACTGCTTCTCCTTCACTTCAATAACTAGGGAGGATTGATATTTATCTTGAACAACAACACCACCATCCTCGGTGTCCAAAAGTCGAACCCCAAGACTGGCCAAACGGTGAACTTCCTTGGTCATAATTCTCTTCTCTGCATCAACATGGGCTAAACTTCCCATAGAACGCCGACTGAGAGCATCTACTACAACATTCGCTTTCCCTGGATGATAGAGAATATCTACATCATAGTCCTTAAGCAATTGGAGCCATCTTCTCTGCCTAAGATCAACTCTCTTTGCCTGAAGATATACTGCAGACTTTTATGATCGGTGAAGATATCAACATGCACTCCATACAAATAGTGACGCCATATCTTCAGTGCAAAGACTACTACTGCCAATTCTAGATCATGAGTCGGATAATTCTTTTCATGAACTTTATGTTGTCTAGATGGGTAAGCTATAACGTTACCATGCTGCATTAAAATACATCCGAGACCAACTCCTGAACCATCACAATAGTCTACGAACCCTTCGGTTCCCTCTGGTAGCGTCAAAACTGGAGCACAAGTCAACCGTTTCTTCAAATCTTCGAAACTCTACTCGCATGCATCGGACCATTGAAACATAACCTTTTTCTGAGTCAACTTAGTCAAGGAAGCTGAGATTGAGGAGAACCTCTCTACAAAATGTCTGTAGTAGCCTGCTAGACCCAAGAAAATTCTGATATCTGATACGAATGTGGGTCTGGGCCAATTCTTAACAGCGTCAATTTTCTGAGAATCGACTTTAACACCCTCTCCTGAAATTACGTGGCCTAAGAATGCCACTGACTTTAACCAAAACTCACGCTTTGAGAATTTTGCATAAAGTTCGTGATCCTTGAGTGTTTGCAATACTATTCTGAGGTGTTCTGCATGGTCAGCCTCACTACGAGAGTATACCAGAATATCATCAATAAATACAATGACAAACAAATCAGGAAACAGCTTGAAGACCCTGTTCGTAAGATCCATGAAAGTTGTTGGTGCATTCGTCAACCCAAAGGACATGACAAGAAACTCAAAATGACCATAACGGGTCCTGAAAGCGATTTTCAGGATGTCAACTCCCTTAACCTTTTACTGATGGTAGCCTAATCAGAGGTCAATCGTGGAATAATACTGAGCACCCTGAAGTTGATCAAATAAATCATCTATTCTAGGAAGAGGATACTTAATCTTAATGGTGGCTTTATTCAACTGGCAATAGTCTATGCACATACGTAAGGACATATCTTTCTTTCGGACAAACAACATGGGAATAATGCTTCGTAATGTCACTGCTCACTCTCCACTCATCCTTTAACTTGTTATCCTTTGCCATCTTACTCTTAGTTATCAATTCATTATCCTATTCTTCCCTTACTCATCATTCCCTCCATGTCATTTACATCGACCTCTTCTTCATACAATCATTCTCCTAACCTATCCTCAATCCCATATAACATTTTTCCTGTTCATTACCTTATATCGTTATTACGAACCCATAGGATTTGGTCTATCAAACATATAAACTTTAGTTATCAAGAATGAATCAATCTTTGATCCGCCAACCTGTATACGTACTATACATATATGCGCATACAAATTCCGCGTTGTACCTTAATAAAACATAGGGGTCAATATATACTATCTCAAAAATGCAACCACTGCTTCAACTGTGCTGGTGGCGTCGACGGTGGCGTCAACATTGTTGATGACCGTCAACTTGCAGGCGTCAAGTTGCAGCAGCCTCTGATTCTCAGGGCTGGTTGACAATGCAAGGTTGACGGACCGTCGGCCATGTTGACGGCTCGTCAATCCTCCCGTCGAGTTGCCTAGTTCTGAACCTTCTTCCGATGTCGATTCATTTTAACTCTAATCCTTTGATACTTAGCAGTCATGGGCTCATACCTTGGTACAAATGAAATAACATACTCAACACCTCAAAAGCTTGGAGATAAATCTTAGTACTCGAGACCAATGCGACTCATACATATATAAGGACCGAAAACTGTTTCAAAATGACTTGGCTTTCTTGATCTTCCTTAAACATTTGGGTCCTCCTTTAATCATCCATTACCAAACTCCTTTGACCTATAATGTCATCTTACCCTTGCAGCACACATATACTCAAATAGCTCAGATCTCAAAAAATTTTGACAGAGTTTCCTCTGTAATTCTTGCTATCCCAAACCTGCACACAGCCCACAAAACACATCCAATGCCTCACAGGATACCCATAAAATCCATAAAAATACATATGATACACAACTCAGCCACACATGGCTATTGATATAAAAAGGGTATAAAACAATAAAGCTCACTTCATATGTCATATCTGGGCATCCTTCTTGCAAAACATCAAATTTATTTCCTAAACCTTTCGATATTCAGTCCTCCTGAATAAAAGTTCATATACTCATAAGACATCCCTTCTGCATACGCTCCTTTATTCCCTTCTATAATCAATCAATTGAATTTGCATTTCATTATCACTAACAACATTAGTTATAACTAGATCACCAACTGGCGAAAACACCACAAACGGTTTAATCGATTCAGGCTCTATCCCAAACTTAACAGCAACAAATGGAGTAACATATGATAAAGTGGATCCTGGATCGATCAATGCATACACATCATAGGAGGAAACTGATAATATACCTGTGACAACATCAGGAGACGACTCACGATCCTGCCTACCAGCTAGTGCATATACGCGGTGCTGAGGACCGATCGAGCTGGATGCTCCACTCATCCCCCTACCTCATCCCGTTGGTGACTGAAAAGCTTGCCCGGAAGGGCACACTGCAGAAGAAGAACCAGTTGTAGACCATGTAGGCTGAACAGTGCCCATGCCACCCCTTAACGGACAATTCCTCATCATATGACCTTGTCGGCCACAAGAATAACAGGCATTCGATCCCAATCGGCACTGCCCGATATGTAACCTACCACACTGGGCACACTGTGGCACAGGTGGCCTCGCCAAACTGGAACCACTCCAAATCTGAGAACTGGGAACTCTGGAACTCTGAGCTGGACCAAAATAAGCGGATCTATCAAACCTGGGTCCAGGATACCGTGGAGGTGCACTAGCTGGAGAATAAGCTAAGTGTCTAGAGAACTGCCGCCTTGGGCCACCTCCCAACTCACTGTCAAACCCTGAGAACCTGGACCTCTTGCTCCGACCCCTACTACCATGGCCCGCACCCTGTCGTTGAGCCTGAGCGGCCACTAACTGGGTTAGCAAAAGGATGGCCTCTCTCATCTCCTGGCCTGAGGCATCTGGTGGAGGAACTGGGGGTGTTGGAGCTGGAGCTGAGGCTCCTCTTCGCTCCTCTGAAGAGGGTAGAGTATGCAAAATCTGGGATGGGGTCTCACTTTGGGACTCGGCCCGAGCCCCGGTAATCCGCTGAGCACCGCTAGTAGTCTCACCAGCCACTCCCTTGCCCTCCTGGGCAGCTACAGTTTCCTTTCGGGGCATCGCTGAAATCAAAGCAAATCATTAGAAAGGGAATGCTTATCTTACCACTCTATCGCACGATCTAGAATAGAAAGAATGGCAACATCCTAAATGTCTTGTAGCCTCCTGCTTATAAGTGTGGTGCACAACACACCCATAAACAAGACTCTACTAGACACAGTCTGTAGACAACCCTAGGACGGAACTGCTCTGATACCACTTATGTCACGACCCAAGCCGATGAGTCATGACGAGTGCCTGACCCCTAATGCCTAGACACCCATATACCTGCTTAACTATCACATAACAATAGGGTGGCCCAAATCTGATTCATATCCAACTGTATATATATACAAAATACCGAAATGACAGTGCAAGCCGACTAGGCTGCTATATATATACTATACAAAAAGGAGTGAAAGCCGACAAGGCTACATCATGTACAAACTACATGCAACTGTGTACAGACCTCTAATGGAACAGAAAGCTGTAGAAAGGACGGGACAGGGCCCCGTCATACCCATATATACATGTACGTCTCAAAAAGGCATACCAAAAGGAACTGCAACTCCGAACCAAGTGCAGTGCGCTGACTATGGCTGAATGGAGGTCCTACTGAGCTGGACCGTCTGTCGGTTTACCTATACTTGTGGGCATGAACGCAGCCCTCCGAGCAACGAAGAGTCAGTACGGATAATGTACCGAGTATGTAAGGCATAAGAATAACATATATATATATATATATATATATATATATATATATATATATATACACAAGAATCATGAATAAGATCTGAATGCACAAGCTGAAATGACTAACTGCATGCACTTGTAAGAACTAGTACCTGCCTGTATCTGCATAAATCTGTATAGCTGAAACCCCCTCTAATGGCGTATGATACGCATAGGTCATAATATAACTGATAGTTTTGTGGAACGTACAGCCCAATCCATATATCATATAATAGTGTCGAGGAACGTACGGCCCAATCCATAACATAAGCTGAGGCCACATATCCTGAATATAATCAAGAACTATCTAGTACGCTTAGACATAAGCTGAGGCCACATATCCTGAATGTATCATGAATAAGATCTGAATGCACAAGCTGAAATGACTAACTGCATGCACTTGTAAGAACTAGTACCTGCCTGTATCTGCATAAATCTGTATAGCTGAAACCCCCTCTAATGGCGTATGATACGCATAGGTCATAATATAACTGATAGTTTTGTGGAACGTACAGCCCAATCCATATATCATATAATAGTGTCGAGGAACGTACGGCCCAATCCATAACATAAGCTGAGGCCACATATCCTGAATATAATCAAGAACTATCTAGTACGCTTAGACATAAGCTGAGGCCACATATCCTGAATGTAATCAAGAATTATCTAGCACGCTCAGACATAAGCTGAGGCCACATGTTATGTAGCACGCTCAGACATAAGCTGAGGCCACATATTGTGTAGCACGCTCAGACATAAGCTGAGGCCACATATTGTGTATCACGCTCAGACATAAGCTGAGGCCACATATCCTAAATACAACCCAGAATTATCTAGCACGCTCAGTCACGTCATGAAATCATCTAGAACCTTAGACTTTGGAAATCTCTAGGATTGGAGTCATCATAAGAATTTTCAGAAATTATAGACTTCTGGCATTTCTAGGAGTAAAAATATTATGAATGTCATGTATGGAATCAAAACATAAGGATCGTGCGTATTCTAGTCACGGGTTAATGTGCATATGAATATGGATGCAATGCATAAATGAATTGAATACATAGAACTCTCGGAGTGACATAAGGTCGTACTATCTCCGATAAACATTCTTTGAGCTAACATCATCAATATAAGAAACCTCAAGACCTATGAATAGAAGGAACAATCATAAACTAAAGTACTCCTAGTGCTTCTAAGAGTAGAGTAATATGGAAGCTCGTTTACTTACTTGTTCGTTCATTTATAAGATCATGCCAAAATGAAGGAAAGGTTAGCCTTAACATACCTTGGAATCTACATAATTTCCGATGCGTACTTCCCGAGCTTGTAACACTACAACCAAGATAACATGAATTACAATTAGGCCATATACCTCCCTTACTACCCATTCCAAGTATGCATGAAACTTAACGAAATTCGGGCAGCATTTCCCCTATAATTCTCACTCCTATCCAACTCCCAAACGGTGTACAACACACAAAACATCATCAACAAAAATAGTAACAATACACAACAACATGAACAAGTAGAAATCTCTCCAAAATTCCAATCAAATTAGCCTTCAAGGCAACCACATCATCAAGCTAGTTTAGGTCTTTCATCTCATGTTTTCGTTCACTTTAAACTAAGGGATTCCTCCACAAACAATTTATCTCAATACTTCCATATCAAAATATAATCAAACCCATGCCAAAACATCTCCCAAAACAGCCCCTAATCTTAGTTTGACTCAATTAACTCACCACTTTCATAACTATATTTCCTTCACTTTCAATAACTAAAATTCTTGGTAATCAACTTCATAGAAAAGATAAGAGTAGTATACATACCTTAAAGGGGCTGGAATTTCAAGAACCAAACTCCAAATCAAACTCCTAAGCTCAACAACTTCAAATAGAAACCCTAGGAACAACTTCCCTTTCACTATCTCGGGTTTTCGGGGCTCGGATCTTACTTGGATGACAAAGAAGGGTTTGGAAAGGATAGATGAGTATTAGGGATAGTTTAAGGTCTGTTGGTGTGGGTTGGAATGGAAAAAATCACGAAATAGGTGCTTATATACATCCGCTACAGCGCCTGAAATTTGACGGGTCGTCGATGTGCATCGACGGATCATCGACACTTCGACGACGTATAACTCCCGGTGTCGATATGAAAATTCGGATCTGTCAATTGTGTTGGAAAGTAGACTCTCTGAAATTATGAATGCGTAGGTTATGGGTTCCTTAACGCCTCATATTATATGAGATATAGCCCTCACAATTTGACCCAGAATATTCTGCCCGGAATTCTGCCAAATTTTCCCAAAGTTTCAACAAACATAATTTCTTCGATTCGCTTAATGTCAAACCTTCCCAATACTTACTAAATATGATACCAATCTCTCATGTATGATGAATGATCATGAATAATTCCTTAGGACCTTAACGACAACCTCGCCTTTTAAGTCTTCGTCGACTAACTCTCGGCGAAACTTTACATATAAAGGTACGGGGTGTAACATAGATAGTTGGGAGGGAGATTGGGATAGGTTCCATCGTACTGTATTCTGGATTATCATTCATGCCAGAGTAACTACTATGGTGGTTAGTGGGTAAGGAGTCGGTAGACCGGATTCGGACTAGTGCTTAGTGGTAAATTTTGATAGTAAGAGAGTGTGGCCTCTTGTGTCCTTTAGATGTTGTTGGGTGACTGTGGCGATGTGGTTAGATTAGGATAGAAGGTTTCGTAAGTCATGACTGGAGTAAGGTGTGTGTCCTAAGAAAGGGGTAATTGTTGCTTAGTGGTGGCTCAAGTGTAAATGAGGCTAGTATATAGGTATAGTTGTGATTAGACTCAACCTTGGTTGGGGATGCGTAGGATCGATCTTGTCTTATCATGGTTCTTGTAGGTAGAGTGTTGCTAGTGAGTAGACATATCGGGAGGTATTAGACATGCTTGGTAGTCATGTTGTGGTTAGGATATAAGTGGAGATTATATGTTCCTTGTACCTTTGTGATCTTTGCCTATGTTTTGCCCGCAATGATTATCTATTATTGCCTATTGCTTTTATGATTTTCTAATCACTATTGGCCTATGATACTTACCAGTACTAGTGTGGTACTGATACTAGTCTTGCTATATCCCATTCGAGGTGTAGAGTCTTACAGGTTGATAGCTTGATTCGAGAGTTTCCGGAAGATACGCGGTGCTTATCTTGAAGACCTCCATTATCTTCATCCCTAGATGGAGGTTGAGTTTTATTATCTACTTGAAATATTGTACCTTCGAATCTTAGACGCTCTTATACTAGTTTGGACCAGGTTTTGGGAAGGTTGGCATGTATAAGCTACTTTTGAAAAAAATTCCGCTCATTTATAAAAAGAATTAATTATGCTTTTGATTATGTTCTGATTTAATATTGAATGAATCCTGTTTATTTATTGGAAATTAGTTATTATTGTGTTTGAGGGTTCTCCTACCGAGATTGGAATGGTAGGTGCCCGCGCGATCCTAAAATGGGTCGTGACAGTTGGTATCAGAGCCTAGGTTATCGGTCTCACAAGTACAAAAGCAATGTCTAATAGAGTCTCGTGGAATAGTACGTAGACGTCTGTGCTCATCCACTAGAGGCTATAGGGCATTTAGAAAACTTCCTTTCTTTTCTTCCTATCGTGCCACATCGGTCAAATTGGCATCTCAATGTATCCAATTGGTATCAAGGGGATTCCAATTGGTATCTAAACGTTGTAGGTATGTGGTCGTATTGGGTCTGTTCCGAGTGTGGAAAACTACTCGACGAAGTTCACATCAAGAGATGCCACTGGTTAGAATCGATCGCCGTGGCTGATAAATTATCGCGCCAGCGGTACCGCTATGGCGGAAGAATAACCGCCGCAGGGGTGAATCAGAGACAGTGAACCAGGGTCTAAATTTTCTGCTTCCAACCTATTCAATCCCAAACAATTCAAGAAACATAGCCAGTTCACAAACATAACCAGATAAACCATGTTACACCTCGGAAATTTCCCCGTGAACGTACAATGAATAGACCAACGAAGAGTATGAGTGTACAATGTTTTACTAAGAAGGGGATGACTACTTATGAGTTTTGAAAATGCGAAAGTTGCAGATTTGTACTTCGGCCCAGTTGGTCGTAAAATAGAATACGGCCCGTAAAGTGGTTTACGGACCATAAACTGCTATCGTCTTTCAACATTCCAAAACTTCAACTTTCTGCCAAATGTCTAAATGGTTAAATACGACTCAGAGTACGGACCGTAAATCGAAATACGGCCCGTAAACTGTGACCGTAAACCACCATGACCTCCAGCAAACCTTTCTGGTTCTGTTATACTTAAATATGGTCGTGAAAGACGGACCGTAAACCATAATACGGCCCACAAACTGGGTTTACGGCCAGTGTGCACTTCGACTACTGTTAATAAAAATCAGATTTTAAGTTAAGTATAAGGGACCCTTTTTCATTCCATTCATTTCATTTTCACTCCACACTTCAAGAAACATCTAGAATACTCTCTAATATTCATCCACAAGAGAAGAAAAGGAAAATCAAGATCAACAACACTAAATCCATGAAATCAAGAGTGTGAAACTCATCAAAGTTCATCTACACCAAGAAATTGCAAAGGAAGTGAAGTAGGGTTTTTGGTATAGAAGAGTATTGCTACTCAAGGCTAGTTCCTACAACATCTAAGGTAAGTTTTATGACTTTCTCATGATGATTGAAGTATTTATACGTTGAAACACTTGGATTATAGAAGAGTGTAGTAAATGGGTCATAAAATGTGAATAGTGTCATAGTTGAATGATAGTTGGATTGAATTATGAATGTTGATGAGTTAGGAGTATAAATATTCTATAAATGACGTGTAGACCATGAAATAGGTGTGATGTATGAGAAAATGTGATGATGAGCTAAAACCCATAAATGTGGAGAAATTGGAGAAAAATGGTGGAATGTGGTAAATGTAGATAAATGACGATTGTTGATACGATATTGTGAGTGTTGTTGTGAATGTTTGGTAGTTGAAATGAAACATGGGAAAAGTAGTAGAAACAAAGGAAATGCTGCCCAATTTTCCCTAGAAATAGTAGCGCGTTCTTCTTGTCGATTGACTAACGATGGTACGAATTCTCTCTTGAAGGTAGAGACGTGACATCAAAGGAAATCAAGCAAACGATAGCATAGTTAAACGACAAAGGTATGTGAGGCTTATCTTTTCTTTCAAAAGGCATGAATCCTTCAAGTCTTATATAATCCTTCTACAAAATGAAGCCTATGAGTCCTTCAACATATTGAATTACATATGAATATGATGGTGATGATAACGAGCTAGAGTATAGTGATTCAAGAAATTGTGGCATGATGTTCCTATAAGGCTAATGATGTTATCTTTGTTAACACTTGCCTTATGCTCTATTTCCTTCAAGGCGAGGCACGATACTCATAAACGTTCATAATATAATTGGGGGTTCACGACCTTACGTCACCCCGACATAGTGTGGTTGCCCTTAAAGCTTAACGTATGCTCTTAATGCTAATATATGATATGTCTATAAGATGATTAACAATGCTAGTTTGTAATACGATGATGATATGTATAAGATACCAAGAAATGATAAGATGATGCTATGTTATGAGATGTGTAATAGTGATGTGTTATGATTGATTTTGTGATGATAAGATTCCACTGTGCCTATTTGGCCGGGCATGTCACCACGAATGCGGGCTGCGTATGATTCCACCGCGCCTATATGGCCGGGCATATCACCGCTAATGCGGGCTGCTATGTTTACACCGAGCCTAGAGGGTCGGGCATGATCACCACTAGTTGGCGGCATATGAGGATTACCCGGACGCGGGTAATGATGCAGAGTACGATGTGACGATGTACGTGATGAAGTATCTGATGATGTATGTGATGATGAATGTGATGATATATGGGATATGACAAAACATATACTATGATGATGTAAAATATGATATATGTAAAAAGTATGTTGCTTATAACACTCAAGCAGGTTATATCTTTTCTTCTGATTCATGATGCTTCTATGACATTGGACATTTCATTCCTGCCTTACATACTCAGTACAATGTTCATACTGACGTCCGTTTTCTTTAGACGCTGTGTTCATGCCCACAGGTAGATATAGAGGAGATCTTGCTCCGGACTCTTAGAAGCTGTTAGCTGACAGAAAGCACTCCCTTGTTCCGGAGGTGCTCATGATGAATCTTTTGTGTACAGTTGTATGTGTAATCCAGTAGAGGCTCGTAGATACTCAATGTGGGTTATGCGGTTTCACGACGTGGATATTGTGTAAATATATTGATATGTGTTATTGTATAAAAGCATTATGATTTATAATGAAAAGCAGTTTCTTTTTTAAAATGAGCATGAAATCGATAAATGATTGTTGAATGAGTCTAAGAAGTAATAGTACGAGCGGTGCTCGGTGGTTAGCCCCGGGCACCCGTCGCGGCCCCTAGCTGGGTCGTGACAAAACAAAAGCTCGACAAGGGAGAAATCCATCAAGTTACAACCCACAAACCAAATATTGAAAAATAAAAAAGTAAATTATCCAAAATATGCAACCAAACAAACCGAAGAAATTGTTCAAAAATAAGAGCCCAACAAGGGCAACAACATCATCATAAAATAGGGGAAAGGCCCCTAGGCATTCCTCTTGCTGGTCGTCTCCTCCTCTGAGCTTTTGACACCCCTCATCATCTCTACCACCTCTATCACCACCCTTGGCCTTGCTCACAAAGGAGTACTTCTCCGAGTCATCGCCATCCTCCACGGGAATAACCTTGCCTGGATACATCGACATCATATCCCTTTGAGGCCCCTCCATATCTTGAGGTGAAGTTTGTCCCGAGATTTGTTCTTCTGCTTCTCCTTGTCGAAATCCCTGTGAAGCTTGCCATGTTCCCTGGCCATAGAGGTGTACCTAATCTGCATGGTGGCAATCGACTCCTGCATCTCCTTCTGAGCGTCCAAATACCCTTGCATGGCATCTCGAGTGAAGTAGCCAACTGTAGCACCAGAAGAACTAGCCTCCGCAGAAGTCCTAGGATGTCCTCGCAGTAATTGCTCTGTCTGATTAAATTGGGGATCAATACGTTCAAAGGGACCCTAAACCGAGGGGGCTGCAGATTTGCTCCCTCTCTCACCTGTACCAACCCTAGCACTCTCGTTTGTCTTCCTTTTCTTGCTCTGCACTACGGAACCATGACACTTCACTAATAAAGGGTTGAAATCCACGTCGGAGTTAGCCATGTCATCATCCCTCCTCTTGGGAACCTTAGCCTTCTTGCATAGTAAGGTGATCAGCGAAGGAAACATTAGGCTTGACCCTCCCCTACTCGTAAAATCCCTCCACTCCGGGATCACCTGCTTTCCCATATTTACTAGGACATCATACAACTATGCAAGCAATAAGAAAAGCCTAAGGATAGGCCACATCATTAGTATTGCTCAAAGGACGGATCCGAAGAGAGATGATATGCAACCACCTTCTCGCCTCAGCAGTAAACTTATCACTCTTAATTCCAACCCTACTATGAACCCAAGTGATGGACGCCCTGTCTTCCTCAGCCACCAATTTAGACACTATCCAAGCCCCATTATTCTCAACATTCTTCGCCTCCAACCCCTCCTCCGAATGATTGTCTAGCCTATATACTGCATTGATTGATTCAGCCCCTACCTTCACTTTGACTCCCCAGATAAGGATTTCTAGATCAGGAGAATCCCAGTTCACCGTGGGAAGCATTGCGTAGAATTTTCGAACCCAAGTCTCATTTCACTAACCGAGATCTTTGACTAAACGCATCCATTTCATAGAATGCAACCTGTGTAGGAATTTCGGGGCACGTTGGTCCACATCTTTCATATTAAAGCCCCACTACTGTAGTAGAGGCGTATTCAGTTGCCCCAAGTACCTCCGCTCGCATTGGGAGTGGGAAAGGTAACATGGGTATGAGCTTGTTCCTCTTGGTTTTTTTGTGCATCTTTGCCTTGATTTTGAGCCATAGTACTTACACAAAAGAAGCCACGTTATATTTTATCATCACCCCAAGCTCAAAATCCACCCCCCCCCCCCCCCTTTTTTGGAGTACTCTCAGCCTCTGAATATGGCACCATTTGATGCAGGCACTGCTGCAGCAGTTACTCAGACTGCCGTATTGGAGCCGCTATGGCGAAAACTCAGAACGCTCCAGCAACCCTTTGTATTTTCCCCTCAGCCACGCCAGCGCTCCCTTGAGCGCCGTAACTGAGACGCGCCAGCGCTCCCTTGAGCGCCGCAACAGAGACGCGTCAGCTGTTCTTTGACCGCTACAGCGGTCTCGTCTTCCCCAAGAACCCTAAATTTTCAGAGGTGGGAACCTCAATTTTCGACTCAAAACCCAATTTTCATGCACATATCAGGCAATATTCAAGCATGAATGGTGTTTGCAACTTATGAGAAATAATTTCTAGCAACAAACAACAACCAATCGACAAGGAATTCAAAACCCACCCCAAGAACAAACCCCTTACTATACTCAAGGTTTTTACCCCAAATCAAAGCAATCTCACATTCGGTCACATTGAGACTAAATTTAATGCTAAACAAGTCACAAATTTCATATTCTACCCACCAACCAACTCCATTAACCAAAACCTAAAAGCCTCAACTTGGGATAGTTAATCAGTCAAATCGAAGCCTTGAAATCAAAATTCTAGCTTCACTATCATGCTAAGAGTTATGGAAAGAGATTACATACCATTAGATCGAGGATTGGGCAGAGGTTTTGCTGGATTCGAAAGCTGACCCTTTGTGAAAATTTCCTTTCCCTTGGAGTGCAAATCGATGGTTTGAAGTGTGATAAGGTTTAGGTGTGGGTGTTAGGGGTGCTTATTGGAGAGGGAAAAGGAGTGAAGAAGTTGAATAGAAGAGGGAGAGGGAGTGTTTTTTTGGCATAGGGGAGTGGAAGTGAGGAGAGGGAAGGTGAATGACCCTTTTTGTTTTTTCTGAATTCCTGATGGCCATAGCGGCGATGTGTGGTGGCCCCAGGGCATCGCTGCAGCAGTGACTCAGACTGCAGTAGCGGGCACCCTATTTTTTGAATACTATTGTAGTGGAGACTCTATCACGCCTACAATACTATGTCAGTGCTCATATGTCCGTTGTGGTGGGCCTTTCTAATATATTGATTATTCGTGTGAGTTGGATTTCGTTTAAATGCGACCTGAGCCTTATACCCGAAGAAATGTGGTCCTGACAGGCCCATGAGTCAAAGACAAACTCATTATCTCGCAAATTTGTCCATTTAGTTAATATTCTATAGAAATTTCCTCGAGAGACATATTAATCAAATGGTCCCTATTCGTACGCCGCAAGAATTTGGTCCGCAATTGAAGACTATCAGGCATTAAGTCCAGATGAGAGTAGTAACGTGACCCTTGATAATTTTGTTGGCGGAGTGTCAATCCTGAATACTTTCCTTCCATTTCGCGCCTTGTGTTTTATTCGGTCAAGTTAAAGAAAGTTTTCCTCTTATACATTTCACTCAAATTCCGCAAGATAAGGTTGTTCCAAATCAAGGTGACCAAGTTCAATGCATGAATATGAACTCGGATCTAAATTGTCAAATATAAAGCCTATGCATGCACCCCGTCACCCTGGAGTATGTAATACACTACCTCGGTACTCTCTTATCTGTCCCCTTGCCATTTGAGGACGAACGGTTGTTTAATTAGTATCTGATGTAACGACCCGTTTGGCCGTTACCGTAATTCCAAAAAATTCACGGCCTTGGCTCCCAAATCTTATGCGATTCATTACGAGTACATGGTAAAGCCCTAGCGTAATTGGACCCGACATAAGAAAAGAAGTTAAAATATCGGATTTGGGCCACCGAGCCCCAAATAAATGCCATAGTAGTTGGTTGACCGCCATAGCGGTCATGCCATAGTGGTAGATGCTCTGCCATAGTGGAGGTATGCAATTCTCAAAGGACCGCCCCTGCGGTATGAATAACGTTGAATCTGCACCGCTGTAGCGACACCTTGACCGCTGCAGTGGTCGACGACCAGTTTTGACCCTATTTAAAGCCCCATTTCGAGACTAGACCTAAAATTCCTCATTTCTAACTATGTAGCCGCCACTTGGGAGTTTTCCAGCCCTAGAGACTTGATTACTTGGAAAGGTAACCTTCTCTTATCACCCATTTCATCTTCCTTAAATTCTTCCTCCAATTTCCCTCATAGTCTTGAAAATGGTAAGTATTAAAAAAAGGTTTTCCCAAGTTTCTTGAAAGATCTAATATATCTAATGGGTATTCTTAACCTAGTATAGCATCTTTATGGGAAGAAAAGCATATTTATTTCAAGATTAGATTAATGACAAAATTTCTAAGAGTTAAACCCTCTTATTTCCTAATAGGTTAGTTGATGGGTCTTAATTTGAGAATATAAACTAGAGAGGTTAGTTTTGGATTAATGGTTAACATGGATTTCTATAGAAAAGGTAAAAATTATTGATAAATGGAGATTTAGGAAGATTATTCAAGAAATTCCGGTTCTACCTTTGAACATTCTAGTCTTAAACTGAAACCTTAGATTTTATGGATTCAAATACCGAGCCCTCAACTCTTGCTTACTCAATTTTCCTTGTCATTCCTGGACCAAGTCAGATTTACATTTCTCTATGAGGATGGAAGATTAAGTCAATGGATGTTCGTGGCACCCGCTCAGCCTCGAGGTAGGTTACGGCTTACTTGTTTAGACTCCGATTAGTATTTCGTAATGTTGCAATAGACAGTAATGGATAAAGCATGTCTAGGTCTTCGGACAAGACGTTTGGGATGAAATTCTTAGGTTGGTACTATTGTGTGACTTATGTGTTCGGGCCTGTGGCCTGTTAAAATCTCTTGGTAAAACTTGGCTTCCAAGTGTAAATTGGTGGTTCTATGTATTATGGGGGACTAGGCGGAAGGGAAGAATGCATATGTTACTTATACTATGTTGGATGTCCTTGCGTGGATATACTGGAGTTCATGTGTTCATTAATATTCTCATTGCATAACATACTTTCTTGTATCCATGATATATCTGTTTTCATCTTGATATGGGAAGATGGTGATGACAGAGGTAAGCATGATTCATGTGATATTATTATATTTTGTAGCCATCTCTATGCTGTGTGAGATAGAGTGGTTAGCAAGGAGACGGATGAGTCATTATAGGTTGTGTGATACGAAATGACGGTACATGGACTTAGCAGTCCCCCATGGGTCATGACTGTCGAGAGGTGGACATCGTCCCCACGGAGCATGTGTGTATCATTGCATTGCATCATATCTGCAAACATTATTATATCCTTTTGTTGATGTATTTGGTTAGATGTCGATCATCAACGACCCTGTTATTATTGTGTTAATTATTGAGTGGCGTAAGTGATAGATAGATAGTTGGGAGGGAGATTAGGATAGGTGTTGTCGTACTGTATTCTGGATTATCATTCATGCCGGGGTGACTACTATGGTGGTTAGTGGGTTAAGAGTAGGTAGACCGAGTTCGGACTAGGGCTTAGTGGTAAGTTTTGATGGCAAGAAAGTGTGGCCTCTTGTGCCATTTAGATGTTGTTGGGTGACTGTAGCGATGTGGTTAGATTGTGATAGAAAGTTTCGTAAGTCAAGGATGGAGTAAAGTGCATGTCCTAAGGAGGGGGTAATTGTTGCTTAGTAGTGGCTCAAGTATAAATGAGGCTAGTATACAGGTGTAGTTGTGATTAGACTTAACCTTAGTTAGGGCAGCGTAGGATCGATCTTGTCTTATCATGGTTCTTGTAGGTATAGTGTTGCTAGTGAGTAGACATATCAGGAGGTATTAGAGATGCTTGGTAGTCATGCTGTGGTTAGGATATGAGTGAAGATTATATGTTCCTTGTACCTTTTTTATCTCTGCCTATGCGTTTCCTACCATGAATATCTGTTATTGTCTGTTGCTTTTATGATTTCCAAATCGTTGTCCGCCTATGATACTTACAGTACTAGTGTTATACTAATACTACTCATACTACATCCCATTTGGGGTGTAGAGTCTTACAGGTTTGATTCGAGAGTTTCCGAAAGATGCGTTGTGCTTATCTTGAAGACCTTCATTATCTTCATCCCTAGATGAAGGTTGAGTTTTATTATCTACTTGAAATATTATACCTTCAAATAGTAGCCGCTCTTGTACTAGTCTAGACCAGGTTTTGGGAAGGTTTTCATGTATAAGCTACTTTTGTCAAATTTTCCGCTCATTTAAAAAGAATTAATTCCGCTTTTATTATTTTCTGATTTAATATTGAATAAATCCTATTTATTTATTGGAAATGAGTTATTATTGTGTTTGAGGGTTCACCTACTAAGGTGGGAATGGTAGGTGCCCGCGCGATCCTAAAATGGGTCATGACAATAAGCATCAATGACTTCTACAATCCTTTATTTTGCAATTAATACCATGAGTAGCTAATTTCTCTACTAAGGTTGTGAACTCAAGGAAGGGTGTTATGTAACGAGCCTCCCGGTCGTTATGGAAAATATAGGATCACCCCACCAAATAGAACCTTCCCAACGGTAGAACGAGCAAATAGAAACTCGATTATATAAGTCTAAGAACTGAAAACTTAGCTTGTTTGTGATTGTTGTTTGATTGTGTTGAGTCCATCGGGGGGTGGCATAGGAAATTAGAAATTTGTTGGGAATTCTGAGGCCGCGAGTGAGTTCGTATGGTGTTTTTATGTCTATGTGCATATTTTGTTTGTGTTTGTAAGGCCTCGGATGACATATTGGGTGGTAGAGTTGAAAAACTGTGAAAATTGTGAGCCTACTATTTCAGTGGTACCGCTGCGGCGGAACCGCTATAGCGGTGAGCTTATCGCCGCAGCGATCAGTCTAGTTCCATTGTGTTCGCTATGGAGGGCACTGGACCGCTATGGCGATGTCGCTATAGTGAGGTCAGGCCCGCCATGGTGAAGGTCAGGATTAGCGTGGTCCACTATAGCGGGCACTTACCCGACATAGCGAGACCGCCGCAGTGGCATAACGACAGCTGTAGCGGTCGACGAAAAATAGTAGTCGGGTTTTAAACACTTAGTTCTGAATTCTTTATTCATAAAACTCCAAAACAGTTTTCCACAAGCACCTAGGGAGAACTTCCAAGCTAGGCCAAGAATATTCTTAAGAGGTAAGTCTCAACCATCCCATTTATGGGTCTCCAATGGTGAATTAGTAATAGTAACCCTAGAACCTAATAGACCTTCTATAATTGATGGGATATGATTGTTATCATGTGTTTATCATCTAATGGCTTGGGTTAACTTCTCTTAATCATGAATTGAACCATTAAAATCATGAACTAAGTGAATTGAGACTTAGGGTTTCATAAAAATGGTAGCTTGACCATGGAAACTACTTGAAATTGATGTTTTGATTAAATAGCTTTATAAATTGATGATTGGTGGTTACTAAGGCCATTGTTAGGTTGTTTTACACCTAGAAATCATTCACGCATGGGAATTGGGCCAAACAGAAGGGTGTTCTTGAATTGATTTTGTGACTAAAGTGATTATGACTCATTGAGCATTCTAATTTCTAAACTTTGAGCGTTCCGAGGCTTTACGGAAGGGAAAAGTTGTAGCGAAGTGATTCGTATTGTTCCAGCTCTACGTTTCAGGTAGTTTACAGTCTACTTGAGTTAGACTTTGATTAGTTGATTGTGTGTGTTGTGAATTTGATAGGAGAAAGCATGACTAGTCATCAAACATGATGTGTGTGTGGTTGAACTCCTGTATGTAATTGATTGAGTGACTATGTCGGCTTCGTGCCACTATTCATTGTGTTGAACTTATAGTTTGATGTTGTTGTGATGAGAAGTTAATATGATATTCTCAGTGAAATTGTGATACAAAATGATGATTTGAGTATTGAAAACAAGAGGACAAGAAATACTAGTGTGTATATATATATATATGGAAAAGGCAAATTGACTGAGGTGGGGATGTGACCTAGATTATGGGCTCGTCGTCTGAGGTTCGTTCCGAAAACGAGTGGTACATGATGTGGACCGCGTCCAAGGTTCTTTCTGGAGCGAAGGATTTATGGCTCGGGTCCGATGAGTATCCAGAACGAGTGGTACATAGACACCATGGGTCCCCTACAGGTCATGACTACTGAGCAATGACATCAGTTAGCATGTGTGTACAGCGAGTATATGGTTAGCGTTGGTAGACTTGTTCCCGTTATTGTTTCTGCTGATTTGATTCTTGATATCATTAGGTGACTTGATTCTTAATATCCTTGGTTGACTTCTTATTAGATTATTGATTTCGTGTTGTTTGCTGGTTTGTCTATTTTATTGATTTTAAGATGTATGCATGATACTAATCTTAGTCGGCCTATGATATCTACCGGTGCATAGTGTTTGTACTAATACTGATACTACCTTGCTGTATTCTTTGAGTGCAGATTGTGATCCAGAGACTGCTACCCGACCTCATATCTAGCGTTGAGGCCGTTGCTGACCGATTTGGGGTGAGCTTTTATCCATGTCAGGCTGCCCGAAGATCTTTTTTTATGATGTCTATTTCTATTCCGGACATTGTTGGTTATTTATTTAGACAGCTTACATTCCTTAGACATGTTTTAGGTTAGAGTCCTTGTACGGTGACTTTCGGATTTTGAGGTTTGTAATAGTTAGAATTTCCGCATTTACTTCATTATTATATGGCATGACTTAATTTGATCATCTTGAGCTTGAATGTCTAGTAACTGGTTGAATTGGTTAATATAAAAATGGAGTTGAATGAATAGATGACTTACGTGTTGGTTCGCCCACTGGGAGTTAGTGTGGGTGCCAGTTATGGCGGGTTGGGTCGTGACATGTTATGTGCATGGGTTTTTACTATTGATATATGCATAATGGATTGTTAGATTTTATTTATTCTTCGTTCTTCATTCATAATTGATGGTTGGAAATATTAATTTAAGCCATAAACTTTGCTTTACTTAGGAAAGTAAGTAGGGTTTGGTTGGGATAAATAACAAGAACTCGGGGCATTAACCCTCGTTTAATAAATTCGCTTAGGAATAAGATGAGTTTACTTGGCACATATTAATCGTTCTTCATATGCACTGTTTTATATTTGGGAAAATTATAAAGAGAAATACTTTCTAACTATTGGGAAATATTAGGGAGTCAAGTCGAGATTAAGTGCATTCATACAACAGTCCATTAGAAGTATATCATATTAGGACCCAGAGCATTACAAGAAAGTGCTCTATGACTTTAGTAACCTTTTCACACCACATTCTTTGTGGGATTCAACCCCAGCCTAGTTGGGTTACTATATTTGACATTGTTCGCTTTACGCCATTTAATAGGTGTAATTTGAGCGTATCACTTGCTATGAAGAAAGTTCGGTCCAGGCTTAGAAAACCATCTGGTGAGCCGGGTTTAAAGCCTGCTGATGAAATACCTAAGGAAAGAGGTTTTTCGACAATGCCTAGAACCCCTCATACTAGAGGAAAAAGAAAAAGACTGAGTAAGAACTGAAAAAGGCAATGCTAGCACGTAAAAGGTGCACAGCTGCCAGAAATAGATCTACTAAGCCTGCTTCAGTATCTTTGGTGTGATCTGCAGAGGCGACTGTAGAGATGTAACGCGCGCGCACTTCTGCAGATGGTACGGATAACCCTGAAGCCTTGGTAGGGCCAGGCAGATGTAACCCTGAAGCCTTGGTAGGGCCAGGTATGTGTAACATTGAGCCTTGGTTGGCCAAGTATGTATGAAACACCGATCCTTCATGGTCGAGTATGCTATGCAAATTCTATGTATATGATATGATTATGTATATGATATAGATATGAGTATGAATATGAATATGATACGTATATGAATAAGACTATATATATGAATACGGCGATGAACGCAACGTAAATGGGTACGGATATGAGTACGGACACGAATATGGATGTATGTACACAAATATGCATTAGAAATGGAAAGTCCCTATGAAAGGCAAGTAAGTGCTTATGACGATGATATTACTATCTCCCCTCCTATGCTATTTCTCATATTGCTTATTATGCTTCGATATTGATGTTGATCATGCTTTACATACTCAGTACATTCTTCGTACTGACGTCCTTTTGTTTGTGGACGCTGCGTCATGCCCGCAGGTGCCCATGGAGACAGACTTGATCCATAGCTACATTCTCAGAGACTACATAGCAGAGCTCCACTTCATTCGGAGCTATAGCTTTTGGGTACTTATTCTTTTGTGTACATAATTATGGGCATAGCGGGGTCCTGTCCCGCCTATATGTTATGACATACTCTCCTTAGAGGCTCATAGACATGTGTATATGGTTAGATATGATTGGCATTGTCGGCCTATATTTTGGATTTCATTTTGTTAGCCTCGTCGGCTTATGTACATTGATATGGGCATAGATGTCAATGATGATATAAAGGTATTGTTTTCCAATGGGACTAGTGTGATTGGTGAATAGAAATATATGTTTTATTATGTGTCTCACCTAGATGTACGTGTAAAAGTACGTTAAGGGGTGCCCGGGTAGGCCAGCACCGGGTGCTCGTCGCGGCCCCTAGTCGGGTTGTGACATAATCCTTATCAAGGTACACCGGAGACCGTCGAAAAGAAATTTCATAACCGACTAGGAGAACTGGAATTTGGCTCATTCTTATTCTATCAGGATGCAGAGTTTAACTATATCAAATTCTTACCATAAGTTGAACACCTGGAATTAAAATTAAAGTAGGAAATGAAGAAGCTGACGCGCATACAAGGAAAGAAGGAGATCCAAGTCTACAATGATTGATTTTCAGGTACAATTATAAAACTAATACTGGGTTGGATTCGAAAAAGACAAGACGACAACTAATTCTATATAAACACAACACAAATAAGCTTTGGATCTTAACCAAAATTATATTCACAACATTCCAACGCGAGGCATCAATTGAGCGGAGTCCAGACCTAAGTCTCTAGAAGAACCAACTGCAAAGAACCCGAGTGTATCAAGATTTATCTTCCAATTCTTTATTTGTAATGGTTATGTTCGATTTGTGGTTCCATCTATTTTCCTCTGTGAGAAATATGTAATAGGTGTTTGTTGTATTGAGTTGTAAGGGGCTCCTTTGACTGGGTAGAGTCATTGAAGTGTTGCTAGCAGTTTGGAACTGTTGAGCATTAAGTGGGTAGAGGTGGGACTCTTTGGAACAGTTCCTTAGGTATTGCAAGCAAGATTGCATATCTTAAATTTGTTGGGCTCATTTTAGTGAAGAGTTTGACAAAAGTCCAACTGGGTAGGTCGTAGTTTTTCCTCCCTTGAGCAAAAAGCATTTCCACTCTTAATTCTTGTGTGTTGGCATAAAGACGTATTATGTGAAGTTTTGATGATTGAAAAAGCAAAGAATTGGAACAAGATAAACCGGTTTATAAGGCATGATGAAAGCTGAATTAAAGCAGAGGCTTCAGACAATGTAAAAGGTCTGAAAAGGTAAGCAGCACAAGATGGTTAGAATAGGTCTATAGACATGTTTCATTGCAAAAAAACTATAAGAAAAAAACATACACATGAACCAGAGTGCAAGCATGTGTGATACTACAGAAGACAAGTGCGATGAAGCATATCAGAGAGAGGGTGAATGGTCCACATAAATGATCTATGACATAGACAGATGTAGAGCAAAAGAGATGGAAAGATGAGAGCACAAGGTGAATGGAACTGGTCCAAATACATGTTCTATCATAGAGATAGACGATGCAAATAACTCAGTCGACAGGTGTAGTGGATGAATGACCTAGACATAAGGAGATCATGAGAAGATCATGTGAAGGTGACTCAAGCTATCAGAAGACAATGTTCAGAAGAAATTGACAACCAAAGGGTTTGCACACAAAACACACGAATCAGGTTAATAGATGAACCAGTCTGCAAATATGATCCAATGTAGAGCAATAACACATGTTCTAGCTCAAAGAGTGATCAGTGGTAGAGTTGATGAAGGGAGTTGACCAATTGCAGACACAGAGCTATACAAATATATGAAACAAGTCTGAATATATGTTCCAGCCAATATCTCAGAAGCAGTTCAAAGGCAGATGCAAAATGAAAGAGATTGGTAAAACAGGTATATGAACATGTTCCGGCTCAATAGATGCAGATATTCGGAGACAGACGAACCAGGTGGATGAAATAGGTTTATGAACATGCTCCAGACAAATCCGGCAGCAATAAGGATTTGTAGAATAATTATGGTAAATACTTGCCAATCAGGTATGAAAGATTCCTTGCCATATTTGTCGAGATTAGTAAGCCTTCCACAAGGAAAATAAGCCGACTCAACAAGGCAAGAATCTAAGTACAACACAAAACCTTATTGCGTGTTATTGTCCAACAAGGAGAAGGTTTTGTCACCGACCTTTGGAGCTACAATTGTTATAAATACCCAAGTCTTACCAAGAAGAAGTTTGTGCAGCCACAAAGAGAGAATTCAGAATATTGAGGAAAAGACATATCTAGAATATTCAAGAATCTGGGGTTGCATCCCTAGTGCAAGAAGAAGGATTGAAGGAACTGTTTTACTATATAATGTTCTCCAGTTCGCAAGTCCAGATATTTTGTAATAGGTTGTCATTATCAATTTGTATCTTTATCCGCTTATTAAGAAGCACAAACATAGATACAAAGCATTGTAACTTCAAATAAGAGTTTACTACTTGAAAATAGTTGCTAGTCAGAGTTTGGGTAGCAAGACTGAGGTTAGGAATTAGGTTGCAGAGTTTGTAACTTAATTTGTTGTTGGCTCACAGTTGTAGTGGAGTTTGGGGTCAATCCTGCAGGTCTGTAGGTCGTGGTTTTTATCGCATTTGTGAGCCGGGTGGTTTCCACGTAAATATCGCGTGTCCTTTACTTACCTGTTGGTTAAATTCCGCAAGATGTTAGCATAGAATAGGTACAGTAATGTGTTCCATCCTATAAGCGAAAATCGGATACGGCATAGGATAGGAAGTAGGTCGTGCAACCTAACATTGTGTTGATTTATTTTTCCATAATTTACCTTCTAGCATAGTTGCTCAAAGAACCTGGTTCTTTGAGTGCATAGGTAGTAGTTAGATCCTAAATTATATTATATTGTGGATGTCCATTTAAGTACTCCTACAACTTATTAAAGAAGCTTGCAGTCAAGCATGCAGCTTGCAAGTAGGTCATGCAAGCAACTTGTAACCAATTCCTAAAAAGCCTTGCAACAGCTCCATGAGGCTTGCAATCAAGAAGGCAGCTTGCAAGTAGCTCAAGCAGGCAACATGCAAGCAGCTTCTGAAAAACCTTGCAGCAACCTCTTGAAAAGCCTCGCATCCACTTTTTTTTTTGTTCTTTTTCTAGAAGCTAAATCAATTCATTTGTACATCAGTTTCAAGAGAAATAATATATCTGTTACACCTCGGAAATTTCTCCGTGAACGTACAATGAATAGACCAACGAAGAGTATGAGTGTGCGATGTTTTACTAAGAAGGGGATGACTACTTATGAGTTTTGAAAATGCGAAAGTTGCAGATTTGCACTTCGGCCCAGTTGGTCGTAAAATAGAATACGGCCCGTAAAGTGGTTTACGGACCATAAACTGCTATCGTCTTTCAACATTCCAAAACTTCAACTTTCTGCCAAATGTCGAAATGGTTAAATACGACTCAGAGTACGGACCGTAAATCGAAATACGGCCCGTAAACTGTGACCGTAAACCACCATGACCTCCAGCAAACCTTTCTGGTTCTGTTATACTTAAATACGGTCGTGAAAGACGGACCGTAAACCATAATACGGCCCACAAACTGGGTTTACGGCCAGTGTGCACTTCGACTACTGTTCATAAAAATCAGATTTTAAGTTAAGTATAAGGGACCCTTTTTCATTCCATTCATTTCATTTTCACTCCGCACTCCAAGAAACATCTAGAATACTCTCTAATATTCATCCACAAGAGAAGAAAAGGAAAATCAAGAGCAACAACACTAAAACCATGAAATCAAGAGTGTGAAACTCATCAAAGTTCATCTACACCAAGAAGTTGCAAAGGAAGTGAAGTAGGGTGTTGGGCATAGAAGAGTATTGCTACTCAAGGCTCATTCCTACCACATCTAAGGTAAGTTTTATGACTTTCTCGTGATGATTGAAGTATTTATACGTTGAAACACTTGGATTATAGAAGAGTGTAGTAAATGGGTCATAAAATGTGAATAGTGCCATAGTTGAATGATAGTTGGATCTAATTATGAATGTTGATGAGTTGGGAGTATAAATATGTTATAAATGACGTGTAGACCATAAAATAGGTGTGATGTATGAGAAAAATGTGAGTATGAGCTAAAACCCATAAATGTGGAGAAATTGGAGAAAAATGGTGGAATGTGGTAAATGTAGATAAATGACGATTGTTGATGAGATATTGTGAGTGTTGTTATGAATGTTTGGTAGTTGAAATGATACGTGGGAAAGTAGTAGAAACAAAGGAAATGCTGCCCAATTTTCCCTAGAAAATAGTCACGCATTCTTATAGTCGATTAACTGACGTTGATGCGAATTCTCTTGAAGGTAAAGACGCGAATATTGAAGAGGAATGACCAAGTGGTAGAATAGCTAAAGGAAAAGGTATGTAAGGCTAGTCCTTTCTTTCCAAGGCATGAATCCTGTGATATGATATTATTTCCCCTACATTTCCTTAGCTTCCTTATATTCCGGAACCCAAAGCCTATGTTCATGGATAGCCACGTGAGATAAGGATAAGAGACATGTTGCGAGCACGATAACGGAGATGATAAGCTTAAGACTAAAGATTCTAGAGTTCATGGTATAATGTTTAAACAAAGCTAAAGACATTAACTACGATCTATTGGTAATGCTTGATGTATACACTCACCTTATATACTAATTCCTTCAAGGTGAGGCGGAATACCTATGAATGCTCCATAATATAATCGGGGGTTCTCGACCTTACGTCACCCCGACATTGTTATAGATTGTTCATAAGCCTCAATTTATGTCCTATGACCAATGTTTCGAGAAACTACGAGTCTATGTTAATAAAGGATTTCATGTGAGATAAAGGTAAGAGATACGCTATAGAAATGATAATGGAAATGATGAGCTTAAGCCCAAAGATTATAAAGACTATCATGCGATACTTGTACGAAATTCGTGCTACGAATACGATGTGATTTTCATAGATTGTCTTTAAATTTTAAATGTGTGCATTAATGAAAGTTTACGATAAGCTTATAAGATGTATGTGATGGCAATGATAATGATGAGATATATTGATCCTTGTATGATGCGTGTGATATGGTCGAGCCACTACGTGGCCGAATATGGAATATATGTATGTGATATTGTCGAGCCGTGGCCGAATACGGATACTGTCGAGCCACCATGTGGCCGAATACGGATATTGTCGAGCCCTACGTGGCCTAATACGGATAATGTTTTATGTGTATGAGAAGCTACGGCACTACGATGATGAATTATATGACACGATGATGTATACGCTATGATGGTTCATGTACGACGATTATGTATATGTGATATATGTATGAAATGTATTCATCCTTAAAGGTCGCGTAGGTTTTGCCTTCACCTCATGACTTATGATTTCTCTATTATGTTTGTTTCATTCATGCCTTATATACTCAGTAAAATATTCGTACTGACGTTCATTTTCTTTGGACGCTGTATTCATGCCCACAGGTAGACAGGGAGACGGCGCAGACCTTTAGGAGCTATCAGCAGATTTGCAGAAGCACTCCATTATTCCAGAAGTGCTAATCGGATTTATACTTTTGTGTATATATATATGTATAAGTATTTTGGGCACGACGGGGTCTTGTCCCATCCATATGTCTAGTACTCTAGTAGAGGCTGGTAGATACGTATGTGTAGGTTATATGGTCTCACAAGGTAACTACTGTATATATATAGATATGTGTACATTATTTTTTGATAGCCAAAGGGCTTATGTATATAAAAGTATTTATGTTCTTTAACGAAAAATGATTTTCTTATGATTATGAGATTATGAACGAAAAAGGAGGCTCAATAAGTATGATGAGTAGTAGAACGAGCGGCGCTCGGTGGTCAGCCCCGGGTACCCGTCACGGCCCCTAGCTGGGTCGTGACAGAAGTGGTATCAGAGCAATTCAGTCCTAGGAAGTGTCTACGAGCCGTGTCTTGTAGAGTCTTGTTTATGGTGTGTTGCGCGCCACATCAATAAACAAGGGGCTACAGGGCATTTAGGAAAAATGACCATCTTTCTTCTTATGAGATCGTGCGATAGAGCCGTGTATGAGATTTTATCCTCCCTAATAGTGTGTTGTGATTTCAGAATGCCGCCAAAGGGAAAAGCTACAGCCGCCCAGAAGGGAAAGACTACGGTAAAGAGGCGGGTAGAAAGAGAGCCTCCGATGTATGTAGAAGAGGGCGAGTCACATAATGAAGCCTTATCTAATACTTCTTCTACCCCACCTAATGTGGAAGAACAAGGAGGAGCTCCAGCTCCAATTCCTCCCCCGGTTGCTTCGGGTCAACAAGTGACCGAGGCTATCCGCTTATCGCTACTCAAGGCTCATTCCTACCACATCTAAGGTAAGTTCTATGACTTTCTCAAGATGATTGAAGTAGTTATACGTTGAAACACTTGGATTATAGAAGAGTGCGGTAAATGGGTCATAAAATGTGTATAGTGTCATAGTTGAATGATAGTTGGATCGAATTATGAATGTTGATGAGTTGGGAGTATAAATATGTTATAAATGACGTGTAGAACATAAAATAGGTGTGATGTATGAGAAAAATGTGATGATGAGCTAAAACCCACAAATGTGGAGAAATTGGAGAAAAATGGTGGAATGTGGTAAATGTAGATAAATGACGATTGTTGATGAGATATTGTGAGTGTTGTTATGAATGTTTGGTAGTTGAAATGATACGTGGGAAAGTAGTAGAAACAAAGGAAATGCTGCCCAATTTTCCCTAGAAAATAGTCACGCGTTCTTATAGTCGATTAACTGACGTTGATGCGAATTCTCTTGAAGGTAAAGACGCGAATATTGAAGAGGAACGACCAAGCGGTAGAATAGCTAAAGGAAAAGGTATGTAAGGCTAGTCCTTTCTTTCCAAGGAATGAATCCTGTGATATGATATTATTTCCCCTACATTTCCTTAGCTTCCTTATATTCCGGAACCAAAAGCCTATGTTCATGGATAGCCACGTGAAATAAGGATAAGAGACATGTTACGAGCACGATAACGGAGATGATAAGCTTAAGACTAAAGATTCTAGAGTTCATGGTATAATGTTTAAACAAAGCTAAAGACATTAACTACGATCTATTGGTAATGCTTGATGTATGCACTCACCTTATATACTAATTCCTTCAAGGTGAGGCGGAATACCTATGAATGCTCCATAATATAATCAGGGGTTCTCGACCTTACGTCACCCCGACATTGTTATAGATTGTTCATAAGCCTCAATGCATGTCCTATGACCAATGTTTCGAAAAACTACGAGTCTATGTTCATAAAGGATTTCATGTGAGATAAAGGTAAGAGATACGCTATAGAAATGATAATGGAAATGATGAGCTTAAGCCCAAAGATTATAAAGACTATCATGCGATACTTATACGAAATTCGTGCTACGAATACGATGTGATTTTCATAGATTGTCTTTAAATTTTAAATGTGTGCATTAATGAAAGTTTAAGATAAGCTTATAAGATGTATGTGATGGCAATGATAATGATGAGATATATTGATCCTTATATGATGCATGTGATATAGTCGAGCCACTACGTGGCCGAATATGGAAGATATGTATGTGATATTGTCAAGCCACTACATGGCCGAATACGGATACTGTCGAGCCACCATGTGGCCGAATACAGATATTGTCGAGCCCTACGTGGCTGAATACGGATAATGTTTTATGTGTATGAGAAGCTACGACACTACGATGATGAATTATATGACACGATGATGTATACGCTATGATGGTTCATGTACGACGATTATGTATATATGATATATGTATGAAATGTATTCATCCTTAAAGGTCATGCAGGTTTTGCTTTCACCTCATGACTTATGATTTCTCTATTATGTTTGTTTCATTCATGCCTTACATACTCAGTACAATATTCATACTGACGTCCGTTTTCTTTGGCCGCTGTGTTCATGCCCACAGGTAGACAGGGAGACGGCGCAGACCTTTAGGAGCTATCAGCAGATTTGCAGAAGCACTCCATTATTCCGGAGGTGCTAATCGGGTTTATACTTTTGTGTATATATATATGTATAAGTATTTTGGGCACGACGGGGTCTTGTCCCGTCCATATGTCTAGTACTCTAGTAAAGGCTCGTAGATACGTATGTGTGGGTTATATGGTCTCACAAGGTCACTACTGTATATATGTAGGTATGTGTACATTATCTTTTGATAGCCAAAGGGCTTATGTATATAAAAGTATTTATGTTCTTTAATGAAAAATGATTTTCTTATGATTATGAGATTATGAACGAAAAACGAGGCTTAATGAGTATGATGAGTAGTAGAACGAGCGGTGCTCGGTGGTCAGCCTCGGGTACCCGTCACGGCCCCTAGCTGGGTCGTGACAATATCTCTCTTTCCCCAAGCTTCTTTAGCTACACCTCTTATTTTCTTGTATTTCTTACTAGGGATAATTTTAGAGACCACCAAAGTCTGCCCTCATAACACTAATCTCCCTTGTGGTTGACAATATTACACTTTTTTTAACTAAACCATCATAATGATGGGAATTTATTAAAATAAAGATCCTGTACAAAAGAACTACTCCAAATTAGGAGAGTTTGAAAGCAAAAAAAGAGAAGCAAACAAAAATAACAAAAAATTAAGCTAAAAGCATAAGCTACTAAGCTAAAAACAGCAATGAAAAAACACTTTGAAATACAAATTCTGGTGCCTTGACCTTCCTCCATTAATCACACCGCCAAGCTCTCACCAGGTGGTATGGAACAAGATCTAGTTGAATATCATTCAGGCCTCCAAAATAGTTTCCAGGTCACATTTCTTGCAATTTTCAGCTTGTGCAATTCAGCAAGTATTTCTTGTGCCATACGTCCCATTCCTGTTGTGATTTGAGACTAATACAGCTGAAAACTCTCTGCAAGGAAATGAGCATGTAATCACACTAATACCACCCATACAAATAGCTTCCAACTGTACTAACTCAATTCAGCAACAGAATCTCATGTATGGCAATAAAGAGCAGCAACTACGGAACATCTGCAGATGCCAAGCTTCTTGTCCTCCTCATGTTTGTAGTTGTATAGTACCTGTGGCATATCTAATTCTTATCTAAGATTTATCTGAGCGGAGAATTATTCTAGCCATAGTTGGTAATTCCTGAAAATTAGTGAACTGTTGTGTACTTGCAAAACCAAAAACAAAGTAAGCCAAAAAATCTGCTAGTCCATTGCCTTCTCTGAAGATGTGCTCCACCTTCAATATATTTCCCTACATTAATCTATGGATCTCCTTTACTATCATCACAATACTCCAAGGGATGTCCCATTCACCTATGATGAACTTCTATATAGCTAGAGAATCAGTCTCAATTATCAAAGGAACCAGATCATTTTCAATGCAATGCTCAACTCCTTTCTTAATAGCAACAGCCTCAGCAACCAGATTGTTTCCATCAAGAATTTTCTGTCCTGTAGCAAACAACAAATCTCCCTTTTCATTTCTAACACAAATGGAAATGGCACTTGGACCAGGATTTCCTTTTGCTGCTCCATCACAATTAATTTTACCTATCCTCTTGCTGGCAATCTCCATAAGACAATCATGCAATTGAGTTTTGGCTTAAACTTCTCAAAGAAATCAATGATATCAGGCCATTTCTTTGGAATATCTTGTATGAGAGGAAATCTGGTTCTACAAAACAAGTAAATCCTCAAGTTAATCTCATGCAGCACCTTGAACACAGACATAGAGCCTCCATGCAAAGTAGTATTCCTTCACTTTCATAAATGCCACAATATGATGGTTGGCACTGCTTTGTAAACAGGTCTCAACTTGTAATGACATGGAGTATTCCACCATTTTATCACTACTTGCTTGACCTGTGTACAAGTAATAGTAAGGCCAGAAGCATTGTTGAACACACTCGAAATAGGGGCTGCAAAGTTACTATTTAAAAACAGATGATCAATGGTCTCTTGTTGATGAACTCTGCAACATATACATCTAGAAACCCCATTGATTCCTATGGAGGTTAGAACTTCATCAACAGGAATCTTAAACTTCCACAATCTCCATAAGAAAAAGGAGATTTTAAAAGGCAAACCTTTGATCCACATGTCCTTATAAATCTCATTAAAGTGAGATTTTTGCCTTAACAACTCCCATGCAATTGCCACAGAAAAGTCACCAGTACTAGTCATCATCCACCAAGGCTTATCCCATTCTTGAAAATTTTCCTTTATTTCTAGTTAAGCCCTTATGTGATCAATAATCTCTTCAGGAAAAAACTATTGCAGCTTGAAAATATCCCAACTTCCTCTATTCATAAGCTCTTTCACATCTTCCACTCTCTCATCAATAGGGAATTATTGTGGAAGTACATAGTATAAAGCTCCTAGCCTTGTCCAATTGTCAAACCAGACATTTGCAGTGCCACTTCTAGTTTCCCACCAAATCTCCTGCTCTATATTGTCTCTAGCTTCAAGCATCATCTTCCAAACTTGAGATCCACCCTTCCATTGAACATTCTGAGGATATTGTTTTTTATAATACTTGATCCATATAAAATTTGACCATAAAGAGTGTACAGTTCTAAACCTCCAGCATAGTTTAGCACATAGAGCTTTTGACACATAAAAAATGGACCTAAATCCTAAGCCCTTTTCATGTTTTGGATAGCACATATTCAACCATGCAGACCAGTGTCTCTTTTTAATATCTTCTTTACTACTCCAGAAGAACCTTGCAAAAATCTTGTGAAGTTCCTTGATCACACACTTTGGAGGTTTAATAGCACATAACAAGTGGATAGGAATTCTTTGTAATACACTAGTAATTAACACTGCTTTTCCCCCTAGAGATAACAACTTTCCTTTCCATGCATGCAACTTGTCCCTTACCTTCTTGAGAAGATCATTATAATCAGCCTTCATTTTCTTAGCATGAGTAATAGGACAACCTAGGTATACAAAAGGAAAATAACCTTTTGAAAATCCAGTGATAGTTTCCACCTGCTGGATCAGATTATTTGTAATCTTAGAATACATGTAGAAAGAACTCTTTCCTTTGTTGATTAGTTGTCTAAAATATCTTCATACTTCTACAAAGTGTTCATAATTAAGTTCAAAGAGTAGTTGTCTGCAGATGTGAAAATGATTGTATCATCTGCATAAGCAAGATGATTTAACTCAGGACTCTATTTTGGCATACCAAATCCTTTAAACTTGTTATCCTTAAACAATGCATTTAATGCCCTTGTAAGAACTTCAGCAGACAGGATGAATAGAGCATATGACAAAGGATCACCTTGTTTGACTCCCATAGTAGAATGAAAGAAGCCATGAGACTGACCATTTATGAGCACAAAATATCAATTATTAGCTATCAACCTCTAAATCACGTCAATGAGAATCTCAGCAAATCTCATTCTTCTAAGGACCGTAGTTAAAAACAACCAGGACACCCTATCATAGGCCTTGGTCATGCCAAGCTTAATGACCACATTTGCTGGCTTGCCTCTCAATCTAATGTCAGTCACAATCTCTTGAGCTAACAACACATTCTTAATGATAATCCTTCCCTTTACAAAACTTGATTAATTAGCAGATATCAGACTTGGCAAAACTTTATCCATCCTGTCAGGAATCACCCTTGAAATAACCTTATTAATGAAGTTGCTTAGTCTAATAGGCCTCATATCTGAGAAAGTCTCTACCTCATTCTTCTTAGGCAGCAACACCAGGTTAGTGTGTGTAATGAACTTAGGAAGTGTATGTCCTTCCCAAAAAGCTTTAACCGCACACAGTATATCATTACAAACTACATCCCAACAAGCTTGGTAAAATAAACCACTCAGGCTATCAGGACCACTTGCACTATCCTCTGATAATTCAAACACAACATTTTTTACCTCATCAATAGTTGGTGTAGCACACATCATCTCATTATCCTCTTGACTCACCATCTCAGGAATATGATTCAAGAATAAAGAATCAGCATGATCATTTTCCTGAGTAAACTGCTTCTGATAAAACGACACTGCTTCACTTGCAAGCTCATCTGCATTTGTAATCCAAATACCCTCAGAATCCTTTATCTTTTTCAATAGAGTTCTTTCCTCCTACCCTTAACCATATTATGAAAGAATCTAGTATTATTATCTCCTTCAGCAAAGTGACTGAAAACCAGCTTTTTGCTTCCAAAATTCCTCCTCATAATGCAATTGTTTTTTTATTTCTGCCTGAGCTCTTTGGAGAATCATTCTATTTGCTTCAGATGGAACTTCTTCAAACAATTGTTCCTTAATCTTAACAATATCTTCCCTGATGCTGAGCTGCTTAAAAATATCTCCATAAGTCTGCTTACTCCATACAGATAAAGCAGTTTTAACTTGTTTCACCTTCTGCTTGAAAGAAGTAAAGACATCATTCACATCATCTGCCAATCAGTTATGCTTCACAGTCTCCTTAAAGCCTTCATTCTCAGTCCAGAATTTCAAAATTTTGAATGGCCTCACAAAGTTTTGAGTTTGATCATCACAAGACAAGAGCATAGGAGCATGATCAGAACTAGTTCCTGATAAATGATCAGCTTCCAAATGTAAAAACCAATCTTGAAACTGCTCATTAGATAAGATCCTATCTAATCTTTTGAAAATACACTCCCGATCTGCTCTACCATTCCACCAATTGAAAGGGCTGCCCTTGAAACTAATTTCAGGTAATTCACAAGAATTGATGCAAAAGGCAAAATCTTCATATTCTTGAGGAAAAACGAGGTAAACCACCAATCTTTTCTTCTTCATTCAATATGACATTGAAATCACCTCCAATCAGCCAAGGAGTAGTCATACCATCTACTAAACAATACATGCTATCCTATAAACACAATCTCTCAAAAACATCACATTTTGCATAAACCAGTGTCACAACCATGGTCTTGTCCAGCTCTTAGAAAAACAGCTTCACAGTGACTTGTTGAGAAGTGTCATCTAAAATCTCCATATCAATATTATCATTCATAAAGAACCAAATTTTCCCATTACAATTATTGTTGGCATAAGGCATACCAATCCTTCTCCTATACTGATGAATTGTATTAGCATTTTGAAAAGGCTTCATCAATGCAATAAGAAACAAATTGTGATGTCTGTGCAACATTTGCACTCTATGGAAGGCCTTCTGAGTTCTGAGAGATCTAATGTTCCAAAATAATGTTTTGAGAATCATTTGGAACTACATTTGTGAGCACCCCTCTTTGGATTCACCCTAGTAGGCAATTGATCAATGATTTCTTGTTGCTTGTTTTTTCTTTTTCCCTTAGCATGAGCCTTTAAAGTTTTTGGAGAAATAGAAGCTTCCTTACTAACTTTCCCAAGTACTAAAGCAACAGCTTCAGCATCCTCTATGATATTTAAATCTGCTTTCCCCCTTATAGGGACTTGTTCCACCACTTCTGCATCATTTAAGTCAATATTGTGAGACATCAGATCATGCAATTCCTTCATAGGTGACACCTTCTTAACAATAGCCAATAGATGATCTTGTGAAATGTTATAGGAACTATAGCTTGATCAGAAAATGTAGGTTGGTCCTCATACTGTGTTTCAATCCTTAATGAAAGAGGGCTAATAATTGAGGCCTCTTCACACTCTTCCCTTACTACTAATTGTTGACAATCAATCTCTAAAATAGGATCAGTCTTCTCATTATTTGCACCAGAACCATCCATATCAGCTCCTCCTCTTGGATCATGATCAGCCTCATTTCTATTGGTACATATCACATTTTCAGCAACCAGTTTGACAGAAACATCATCAACTCTGTCAATACTCATTACATCTCCTATAGCACAAGTGGAACCTTGAACAGTATGATTAAGAGAATAATCAGCAATATCCTCAGCACACTTTCCGGCCACTATGCTATCTTCACTAGGACCACTACTGGTTAAAGGATCCAGTAGCACTTGGACATGATTATCTTGCTTGATCTCAGTAACTTGATCAAGATTTGACTGCTCATCCAAACATTCCCCATCTTCAGCTTCCACTTTCTCACTCCAATCCATTTTTTCCTTAACAACTCCAGGACTCTTAAGTTGTACAACATCAACCACTAGTAAACCTCCCTGCTTGGCTTTGGATAGATCCTCCTCTTCTTTGTTATTAATCTCGTCTTTGTTGTCCTGTTTCATTTGATCATCTTCTTGTAACACATCAAACTTGTTGTGGGTAACCACAATTGAATTGTCCACTAGCTGATGCTGACCCTTCTTCTTATAATTCCCAACATCTTCTTGTCCTTGTATGTCAAAGTTTCTATTATCCTTGACAATATTCCAGTTTCCTGGATCCCCAACCATTCTACGTACCACTTGACAAAAATCTAGCATTACATCTCCTTCTATTATATGTAGCAGTTTTCTTCTTTTTCTTTTGTTCCTAACCTGCAACAATCACAGGTGCCTCCATATTGTTTTCATGAATATCAACTATTGCTTTTCCTTTGTCTCTATTATCAATACCAGGTTCCTCCACAACATGCTTAGCCTTTCCATCATTCTTGGACACCACTCCTGTTTGCAACTCCTCTTCCTCATAAAGCTCAGGATGAATATGCCAACATTCATCCACATTATGCCCTTGCAATCTAAATTCTCCACAATATTTTGGAAGATAATCATAGTGAATCTTAACTTTAATCTCATTAATCTCCTTTGTCTTCTCATCTTCGATTTCCATATTAACAAATTGTGGTAAATCTGATAATAAATCTACCAACACTTTGACACGAGCACAACTAGGTCTTGTATGATTAATGGTAGCAAGATCTAGTTGCAAATGACTTCCAACAGTAGTAGCAAGTGAAAACAAAGACTCTTGACCAAAATATGTTAGCATTAGATTTGGAAAATGATATTCAACCTATTACCTTTGAAGTTTCTTCATCAATCCTGAACTTAGAGTCATATATCAATGGTCTCATCTGATATGAGAAATCATCTTTAGCCTGTAAATAATAAGACCCTTGGACCACAACTTAATAAAGTCCTCCATTAGAGACAATCGAATCAAAATGTGCCTAGATCGAAATAAACCAATGTCACACTTTCCTTTCAGCCCACATTGTATGGCAATGATGGTTCTTAATTTCTCCAATGATGGCCAACCATTCGAAAACTTTCCTATGACAGAATGTTTAAGGTTCTCCATAACTTCTATTTCATCAATTTCCTTTTGTGTCCAACGTAAATGTTACACCTCGGAGATTCCGGATTGTTTCCTTGTGAGTAGACTAATGTGAGCTTAAGGTGAATATGAAACCCTTGCGAGATTAAGGAGAGTATTCGATAGGTTAAAGTGTGTACCATAATATTTCGAAGTCATATGAACATGTGAGACTAAGTTTGTTGAAGGAAGTGAAATGTAAGTCATGTTTGGAAGAGTTTTCGCGATAGTTGATTTGATACGTATTTAATGATGTCTTGAGGGGCTGCTATAGGGCCTCTTAGTTGATTAATAAAGTGTTACATAAGTACCAAGAAGGATCCACAAGGATTGGAAGTCAAACGAATCGACGAGGATGAGTTTGGGGAATTTACAGTTTGTACGGCCATTTGTACAGACTGTATAATTTATACGGCCCGTATAATGGTCTGTAGAATGCGTCCAGAGAAGGGTGACTTTCTGGTATAATTATACGTTCCAATTGTACGGACCGTATGATTTATACGGCTCGTATAATTGGCCGTATAATCGGGTCGGGTCAGATTTTTCTTTTTATATACATGGACGACCCTTGCTCCTTTTTCATTTCCCACACTTTCTCTAAGCTATCCAAAGCTCCAAAACCCTTCTCTAATAATATTACACCCAAACCCAAGAGAAAACAAAGATCTAATAGCAAGAATTAAGGTGTTCATGTGTTGGAAGGCTCACTAGGGTTAGTAGACTCCAAGAACAACTTGGGTATTGAAGCTAGGGTTTTCATACAACTTGATAACTTGCTCCAAAGCTCATTCTTATGAGATAACAGGTTAGTTTTCATGCTTATTTCATGTTATCAAGAATGCTTAGTTGTTGAACAACTTGGGTAGAAGGAGAAAGTAGAATATGAGGTCTAAATATAGTTTTCATGATGTTTTTGAGTAATAAGCCAACTTTAATCTTAATTCTTAGTATGATATGGATATAATCTTGTTATAAAAGGTAATAATAATGATGAGGAAGTGTTGTATGAAAATGTGCTAAGGGTTGGTGTGAAGTTGTTAGTATAAGTTGAATATGAGAATGAATTTTGAAGACTTAATGGAATGTGATTACTTGATTATGATGTTGTGGATGTTATTATGGTTGTTTGGGAGTTGTTTTGTAATATGGTGGAAGTCGACGAAATAGGAGAAATGCTGCCCAATTTTTGTTAAATCATGAATTATTCTAGTTTGAATTTAAGAGTATCTTTAAGGCTTAACCAAGGTATGAATCCTTCTAAATGTAGATTTCTCAAGCTTCGACGGTGAACGTTAAGTAATTAAGAAGACAAAGAGGTATGTAAGGCTAACCCTTCTTTTATTAAGGAATGATCCCATCACTATATACCTTCACATGAGTTCCATAACGTCTTCCAAAATGACTTCATCCTTAGAATTACTAAAGCTCGTGATTCTTGGTATTCTCACAATACCATTACCTTCATTATATGATAGTTGATCCTCTAAGGAAGGATATAGTGAAAACAATGGTAATGATGATGTTGATAATTATGTATGACTATTATGTAACACCGAGCTTATGTGGTCGGGTATGACATCTACCGCACGCACACCACTGCAGTTGGGTACGGATAACACTGAGCCTTGGTAGGGCCAGGTATGTATAATACCGAGCCTTGTCATAGTCGAGTATGTGAGACACCGAACCTCTATGGTCGGGTATAGTACTATTATACAAGTAAACATTAGAAATGGAAGGTTCCTATTAGAAAAAAAGAAAGAAAACATGATGATTGTCGCTAGAGGTATAAAGGGTCCTATCCTCCCGTGATTCTTCTATCTTATGCTTCCATTATGCTATTGATTATGCTTTACATACTCGGTACATTATTCGTACTGACGTCTTTTTGTTTGTGGACACTGCGTCATGCCCGCAGGTGGACAGGGAGATAGACTTGATCCTTAGGCTGCATATCCAGTGATTGCTTAGAGGAGCTCCATTTGATCCGGAGCTGCAGCTGTGGGTACTATTCTTTTGTGCATATATGGGCATGGAGGAGCCTTGTCCCGTCTTTATGATAATGTTACATACTCATTTTAAAGGCTCGTAGATATTCATATTTTTAAAGGCTCGTAGATATTCATATATAGTAGATATCTTTTGCCTTGTCGACTCATACTTTTGGTATATTGTTTTGTTAAGCCTCGTCGGCTTGTGTATATGTATATGGGCGTAGTTGTTGATGTTGATATAAAAGTGTTTTAATCTCTTTTTATAGCTAATTTTTTTAGTACAGCTAAAGCCCTTTTAATACAGCAATTTTCATTCCCCCCCCCCCCCCCCCCCCCCCCCATTTCTTTCTTATAGAAAACAGTCATCAAGATGTGTTGTTGTCCTCTGTTCCAAAATCTAGACAAGTGACCCTTCAAGATAGCAATGATTCAATACTTAAATCATGACAACAGACCATTAAGAAGAGACATAATCAAATAAGGTCACACATGGAATCTGCTAATTTTATCAGACCTCAAACAGACAAACTTTAATTACATAGTACATATCACAAGGGACTCATATAGTTTAGATCCTTAGACCATAAGGGACAAAGTTAGACTCTAGGAACTAAGTAGTTCAAAAGGGACCAATATAAAACCTTCAAAGCACCGTGTCTTCTTAAAGAAATCATAACAAAACCTGATCCACTCAAAGGATGAAGTGGCAGAAATTCCTTTTCCAGTACGTTTTCAAAGATCCAAATTTAAAGAGTGTCATGAAAGTTGTGCCACACACAAGACTGCCATAGGCAAATTGTTGCACTTACCAGACTAAAAAGGGCCAAAGGACAAGCATGCCAACAGATTTGAAAATAGGTAATGTATAATACACTTTAGGCTAGTCCCATCCACGGGCAGATTTTAAAAAAAAAAAAAAACTTGTTTTAAATAACCTCAGCATAGCAGCTTGTACCTTTACACTACTTCACAAAGAAAAACATCTAGCCTTGGCAAGAAATAGCTAAGCCATTTCACAGAAAAAAGATAGCACAAACAGTTTGAAATCACACAGAAGCAAACTGGATCAAGACAGGATCAAAGTGAACTTCTTACAACTAATACACTTAATAGGATTGAGGTCAAGTTCCATTACAGGTGAACTTATTTAACCAAGAAACAACTCTACATCCTATATTCATTCAAAACACATTCACTTTCCCTTCCTCTCTTTTAAATAAAGTCAAACGTAAATTAATCAAAGTCAAGGCATATCTTATATAACACAAGCTTTTTCTTTTTTCCTTTAGAGATGAGATAACAAACAGGCATAGTGGCTATAGAAGTTACCCAACACTCAAACAATTAATTCATTACATAGAGCCATATCCCATCACAGTTTATCACAATCATCTAGCAGATTCACAGGTTTCCTAAGTAGGGTCTCATACTATCCTCACACAAATTCTGCCAGGCTCCAAAAGTAATTCAAATTCTCATTAGACTAATTAACTGGACTGGACATCTTTTCAGGGGAAAGAGACAAAAAAAGGACATTATTGTTGAAAACTCATCATATAAGCCATATTATACAAACCATAACATCAATAAACTACTAATCCTACTCTACTCTTGGTGACCAGCTTCACACTTATCAAATAAACTTCAACTTATCCTATATGAATTAACTAAGCTTGTCTCCCCTTTTTATTTAAACCCCCTAGTAAGCAACAAACCCCATCACTGAAAGCTATACTTGACAGTGTTTAAAAACTTAGACAATTTCTCCTAGTTTCCAATATTATCTAAATCAGTCAACCAAAGCTAAGTGAACCTAAGTTACGCTTATTTAGCTAGTAACTAAACAAACACTAAGCACATGACTGAACACATAAACAAAAAAATAAATTATGTTAAACATGATAAGCCTAAACAATATTAAAGGACAGTTATACTAACAGTTTCATACTCATAAGCAAGCTAAATGGGAGAGCAGTTACCTTTTGCGAGTGCAGCCACTAATCGAGATTCAAACTTGAAGATTTACTCCTCTAAAACCCAAACTCAAGCCACAGAACCTAGCAAAAACAAGAACAAAGAGAAGACCTTCCCTTTTTTCTTTTAAAATTCTTTACTTGACTTAGAAAATTCTTTTAAATACTTCAAACAATTTTTTGAAAGAAATCTTTAAGTATTTCGAGTCTAATGAGTATATTTTTTCAGAATATATTCAAAACTTGTTCTACAACAAAGAAAATAGGATCCTTTAAATAGAAAACCCTAAAACCTCAAACCTCCTCCTACTCGATGTGGGATAACTCCCTTTGTAGGGGTTTCCTCCTCACATCTATATTGGAGGGTTAAGATTAGATGTAAAAAATGAATGAAGGGTCAGATCTTGCCCTCAAAAGGTCGATCTTCTAGGTTCCTAGTGAACCAATAGCAACTCGAGGTTCAAAATCACAAACGACCAAGAGCAATTAAAGATTTGCAGAGCATCAACGTTCAACGTTCACAAAATAGAGAAAAACATGATAATAAGGACGAGATAACATCTCGTTTGGGTAGAGATAGGTGAAAATCGGAGGAGGCAATTAATGTTTTTCCTCAAATCGACCCAACCAGGCCTGTAAAAGCCTTACTAGCTCTGTATCTTTGCCAAAAATGGCGGAATGATGACAAGAGAGAGAAGGTGGCCCCGCAGTGGCCAGGGTTTCCCTCAAAGGAAACCCTCCCAAGCCCTTAAGGCTCGTTTGCCTAATCTGAATAATGGGAAGGGCTTTGCCCTTTAGGAGCTAACACTTGGGCCGGGCCTGGCCCTATTGGGCTGGACTCGGTCCATTTTTAAAAAAATAGGCAGCCCAATTGTTTTAAACACACACACACACAGATATATATATATATATATATATATATATATATCCTATATGTGCATATATTTTACATATCTATAGATGTATTACATATATATTTATGCATCTATTAATGCGAAAAAAAATCAATGGGTACGTAAAAAAAAGACAGTTAAAGAAATAGATTTGCTATTAAATTGAAACTAAACAAAAAATTAATTTAAAAACATGACTGATTTTCACAAAATATTAAATTTACAGGGATGGCCTTAATTGAACTAAAGCATGAATTTGCTATTCTCAATTGTGGCCCCATTTGGCTAATCTAATTGATTATTTCAATTGTAGCCTTAATTAAACACATAATAGGCAATTTACAAATATAACCATAATTAAATTATTTAAAATCAATTATAACTAATTTGAGGATTGCCCACATAAATTGATTATGCAGAGAATCAAAATTTTAAAGGGGGGGGGGGGGGGGGCGGGTAATAATGATTATTTATTTAAATTACTCAATTTCCTTGAACTAAAAATGGGGGATAAATATTTGCTGATTAAAATTCTGATATTTGCATAATTAAATAAATAGCTATTCCATACTATTTTTAGTAAAATGCCTTATTATTTATTGTGAAATAATTTCCAAAAGATTTATTATAGAAATTATTTTACCAAAAACTAAAGGTAAAACATTATATGCATAGTCTATAAAATCATCTTAATTTTTACTAAAAAAAAATATATTTATCACCCCATTTAATATTCAGGCACTTCGAGCAATTAAAATAAATTGTGAGAGGTAAAAAATTAGGTGTCAACAACTGCCCCTTGGGTGTTCGGGAATGGCGGGACCATCCCCGAGCAACGAAATTTGACCAATCCTGATTTTTGACTGACCCAAGTCATATTGGTCCTCATTTTTATGCACTTTTTTCAAAATATATGGCCGAACCCTGATTTATGGGTTTCCTAAATATCTCAGGTTTCATGAGAATTCAGGTCATTTGTAGTTTGACATGATTATGACTTCTAAATGCAAATTAAAGCAAATTCTCAGATTTTTCGGCTGTCAAGCTGGGAAGTCCGGTGTGATTGGTGAGAGTGTGACTGACTCTCTAGCATTGAATCTGCCTACATATCCCTATTCTTAAGAATCAAGTCACTTATAGTTCGATTCAATCGGAGCAAAAGGGTATCCCTTATGTGGATATGCCTTTATGTGTTCTGGTGTGTGCCCGATCGGTCACCGAATAACAGAAACAAACGAAGCACATAAGCAATAAACAATCTTATGTGGCTGAGTATAGTGAGGGGTGATCTTCCAAGTCCTGGCCGGAGAGCTTGACTCTCATGGGCACCTCATCTCGACCGGCTGTGTAAGAAAAAGTTCCACGTTTGCTCCGCAATCTGTCTAGATTTGATTTGATCAGGCTGCTCCTTGGCGGCTACCAATCTGCTTCCATTTGCTGAGTAACATTGATTTTTGGATGACGAATATTGCGGTCATCTGATTGGATTTACATCGACTTTCCTTTTTAGCGAATACTGCGGTCTCATGACCGGTTTTATACCGCTTTTCTGTCTTGTTGTATCCCGTAGCTTATATGCATGGCCCTTTCGGCAATTGCAATAAAATTCTTTCTTTGCATGTCTGTATGAACGGCCTTCTTAGCGATTGAAATAAATGGCTCGCTAGGCAATTAAAATAAATGGCCTTCTTGGCCTGTTAGTATGAATAGCCCTCTTGGCATGTTTGTATGAATGACTCTCTTGGCATGATTGTATGAATGGCCCTCTCGGCATGTTTGTATGAACACCTCTCTTGGCATGTTTGTGTGAATGGCCCTCTCGGCAGCAGGAAAATAAACGTGCAATGGCTCTCTTGGCATGTTTGTATGATGGTCCTCTTGGCATGTTTGTATGAATGGCCCTCTCGGAATGTTTGTATGAATGGCCCTCTTGGCAGCAGGAAAATAATCGTGCAATGTCCCTCTTGGCAAATAAGAAGAAGTGATGCGAATGACAGATATGGCCCCTTCGGCTGAATCATCTTTCTTTCGTCCTTATTCCCGGCTGTGACCCTTTTGGTCGGATGTACCATTTTGTTTCACTATGACCTTTTTGGCCAAACTTTTGCCATTGTGGCAATTTCCAAGCATTCCGTAGCAATTGTGGCTTAATATTTTTCCCTTTTGACATCCGAAGTCTTTCATAGTCCTTATGGCTAGAGATTTGCCCTTTTGGCATTCAAACCTTATAGCCTTTGTGGCTAGATATCTTGTCCCTATGGCCTTTTGATCTTTTATGGCCCTCATGGCTGGATACTTAACCCTCACGGTATTCTGATTTTCCTAGCCTTTGTGGCTTTTTTCCTTGGCGGTAGTTAAAATCTTTCACAGATCCTCGTGACGGATCTCAACAGTGGTCTAGACCTTCTTTAGCGAACGTTTTCTGCACATGAAGCAAGGTTAGAAAAAGGATCGTCTTTCGATGTCCTGGGGACCTGCACCAGAAATGGGTTAGTTTTCTCCTATTTTAAGGTTATCAGTATTGTCGGCGCTGTAGCATCCTCAGCTTTCTGGACCCCAAAACCCGTTTAGCTCCAGTATTCGAAAGATAAACCTATTTTCATTATGCAGGAAAATTATTTTTGTAATGCTAACGGTATCTACTTTGTGGAAAAATAAAAGCATTATTAATTGTCATGACATGCGTTTTTGAACAAGGGAGATCCTTTCTTCTGTGACTGAGGTTTTTGTTTCCTCACGCAGAATTTTTGAGACTTTTTCTCAAAAATTCTGCCCCAGTTTAAATTTTGGTCTCTCAACTCTTATGTCGAATCTTCTGGGAAATTTTGAGGTTTCTCAAAATTTCTGCCCCAGTTTAGAGTCCTGGGTTAACTGAATTTTGTAGTCGCTCGACAGCGCGAATTTTTGAGATCCTCTCAAAAATTCTGCCCCAGTTGGGCGTGCAACAATCTCTGCTTCTTTGTGCAGTCCTATCTCTGAGGCTCCCTAAGGGCTTCTTGGTTTTTCTTTGATGCGACCGAGCTCAAAGAGCACCTACGTATCCTGTCGCAGCAGGAATTCAGGTCGAACGTAGTTCAGAAATAAAATAATGGACTTTTGGGTTTCACTAATAAGGTGAACGGGTCCCAAATGGACTGCCTACGTATCCCACTGTGGGGAAATCAGGTCATTGCATAGTTCATGTTACAAAAGATATTTTGGTTAGCCTATCTATTATAAAATGGTTACAAACAAAAGAAAATAATGAATATAAGTGAAATAGAATAACAATTACAAGCAAAGAGTACTATTACAAACTGAGAAATGCCTTCTTCATACATAGTAGTGCTTGATTACATCTGAGTTGATCGGCTTCGGCCTCTCTTGACCGTCCATTTCTGCCAATACTACAGCTCTTCCGGAGAGTACTTTGCTGATTACATAAGGCCCTTGCCAATTGGGAGAAAACTTCCCTTTATGTTCCTTTTGGTGCGAAAAAATCCTTTTGAACACTAGTTGCCCGATCTGAAAAAGTCTGGTTCTGACTCGTTTGTTGAAAGCTCTTGCCATTCTCTGCCGGTACAATTGTTCGTGACATACAACAACTATCCTTTTATCATCAATTGGTCATATCGAGCTCGAACCCATTCAGCATTATCTAATTTGGCTTCCTGAATGATTCTCAGGGAAGGTATCTCAACTTCGGCGGGTATGACTGCTTCAGTTCCGTAGACCAGCAGGTATAGAGTTTCTCCTGTTGAAGTCCTGGCCATAGTACGGTATCCCAGTAGAGCATAAGGCAACTGCTCGTGCTAACCCTTATGATTATCAATCATTTTCCTCAATATCCTCTTAATATTCTTGTTGGCTGCTTCTACAGCTCCATTCATTTGCGGCCGGTAAGCTGTCGAATTTCAATGGGTGATCTTGAATTGCTTGTAGATATCCTTCATTATATGGCTATTCAAATTTGCTCCGTTGTCTGTTATAATGGACTCGGGCACACCGAATCAACATATGATGTGGTTTCGCACAAAGTCCGCCAACACTTTCTTTGTTACTGATTTGTGAGACTTTGCTTCCACCCACTTGGTGAAATAATCAATAGCAACCAAAATGAACCGATGGCCATTTGAGGCTGTGGGTTAAATGGGTCCAATAACATCCATGCCCAACCGACGAAAAGCCATGGTGAGGGACGTTGATCAGATCACCGTGGATCTGGCATTGATGGCACTTTCGCACGTATTTGCAGCAGTCGCTCTCCATAGTCATCCAATAGTATCCGCCTCGTAGAATCTTCTTTGCTAGTACAAATGCATTCATATGGGGTTCGTACGCTCCCGCATGTACTTCTTCTAGAAGCCTGGTGGCCTCGCTGGCGTCTACACATTTAAGCAGACCCAAATCTGGGGTCCGTTTGTATAACACTTTGTTATTTAGGAAGAAACTGTTCGCCATTCTTTGGATGGTCTTCTTTTGTCCATTTGTAATGCTTTCAAGGTATTCCTATCCTTCCAGATACATTTTGATGTCGTTGTACCATGGCTTGCCATATAGCTCATCTTTTATATGGCAACAATAGGCATGCTCTTCTTTCAGACTTATCCTTAGCGGGTTGATGTGACTACTTTCAGGATGCTGGATCATTAACGCTATTGTGGCCAGTGCATCAGCAAATTCATTCTGAGCCCTTGGCGTATGTCGAAACTCAATCTTTCTAAACTTGTTGCACAACCTCTGTGCCAGGTTCACATATGGTAAGATATTTTCATTCTTAGTGGCCCATTCACCTTGCACTTGGTGAATCAGCTGGTCGGAATCTCTAATGACCAATAATTCATTGATGTCCATATCTTGCGCCATTCTGAGGCCTAGTATGCAGGCTTCGTATTCAGTCATGTTGTTGGTACAGCGAAATTTAAGCTTAGCGGCTATGGGGTAGTGTTGCCCATTTTTTGATATCAAGACCGCTCCGATTTCGGAACCTTTGTAATTCACTGCTCTGTCAAAGAATAATTTCCAGCCAGTATAGGATTCTGCTGCTCCTTCTTCTATAGCCAACACCCCTTCGTCTGGGAAATGGGTACGAAATGGTTCAAGTTCTTCATCCACCGGGCTTGCGGCTAGTAAGTCAACCAAAGCCTGTCCTTTGACGGTATTCTGGGCTATGTATACAATGTCGAATTCACTCAACAGCATTTGCCATTTGTCAACTTCCTGATGGGTATGGGCTGACGGAATATGTACCTCAATGGATCCATCTTAGATATGAGGTGAGTGGTATATGAAGACAAATAATGCCTCAATTTCTGAGCTACCCAAGTTAGAGCATAACAAGTTTTTTCCACTAGTTTATATCTGGCCTCGCAGGCTGTGAACTTTTTGCTCAGTTAATAAATGGCACGCTCCTTTTTCCCTTCTTCATTTTGCTGTCCTAACACGCATCCGAATGCCTTTTCAGCAACTGATAAGTACAACAGCAAAGGACTCCCAGGCCTTGGTGGTAACAGGACTGGTGGGTTGGATAAATATCTCTTGATAGTGTCGAATGCCTATTGGCATTCCTCCGTCCATTTTGTAAGAGTGTCTTTTTCAAAAGCTTGAGGATGGGCTCCACAATGATGGTAGATTGAGCTATGAACCGCTCGATATAGTTTAGCCTTCCCAGGAAACTCATGACTTCTTTCTTGGTTTGAGGAGGAGGCAACTCTTGGATTGCTTTGATCTTTGTTGGGTCTAGCTCTATGTCCCTTTGCCTGACTATGAATCCCAGTAACTTTCCAGCCGGTACTCCGAAAGCACATTTGGCCGGGTTTAATTTCAAATTAAACTTCAGGAGTCTGTTGAAGAATTTTCTCAAATGTGTGGTATGCTCCGAACTTTCTCTTGACTTAATAATGACATCGTCCACATAGACTTCAATTTCTATATGGATCATGTCATGGAAAATGGTAGTAATTTCCTTCATGTATGTTGTGTCGGCGTTCTTGAGGCCGAAGGGCATTACTCTGTAATGGTACACCCCCCATGGGGTGATGAAAGCTATCTTCTCAGCGTCCTCTCTATCCATTAAGATCTGGTGGTAGCCGGCAAAACAATCTACAAATGATTGTAACTCGTGCTTGGCACAATTATCTATGAGTATATGGAAGTTCGGGAGTGGAAAATTATCCTTGGGGCTAGCCTTGTTTAGATCTCGATAATCCACGCAGATTCTTATCTTGCCATCTTTTTTGGGCACCGAGACTATATTGGCTAGCCATGTGGGGTAGGATGTCACTTCCACTACTCCAGACTCAATCTGTTTCTCCACCTCGTCTTTGAATCGGATACTAAGATCCGATTTGAATTGTCGGGTTTTCTACTTTACTGGAGCAAAACCCTCATTGATGGGTAGCTTGTGAGACACTATGCTGGTACTTAACCCTGGCATGTCGGCATATGGCCATGCGAAGACGTCCACGTACTCCCTTAGCAAACTTATCAATTCCTCTTGGAGAGGGTATCTAGGTGTGCTCTTATCCTCGTCCCTTTGACATCCTCTTCATCACATAAATTTATGGCTTCTGTTTTGTCTAGGTTCGACTTCTGCTCACTTTCCAATTGTTCTACTTCCACTGCGAGACCCTCCTGTAGCATTGTGGTTTCGTCTTATTCCTTATATTCTTCTTCATATATGTTGCCCGACTCATTCATTTCGCAACATGTCATGACATTTAAGGTTGCTTTATTGTTTTTATTACTGAAAAGAAAATTCAAAGCGGAATATGTTAGTATAAAACATGCATGCAACAAATAAACAGTTTTAATAAACCGAGGCTTTCATTAATTTAAAAATATTAGGAGTACATACTGTGGTCCTGGCTTTGGTCAAGCCATTTCCGTTTTGAAAACATTACGAGATATGTGAGTGATAAAGAGGGTGAGTAATCGGGTCTCGATTCTCCCCATTTTAAAAAGTAAATTCATCTTTCTCTACCGAAGAGCCAGTAATGGGGTAGAGGTAGTTGGACAGCTGTTTACCCGGTTCTGCCTCTCTAATGCTGGGTGTTTTGGCATATTCTTCTAGAATTACAGAGCAATCTTCCTCTTGGAATAGCATCCTTATCCCTTCTTCAATGTCAGCATCGTCAGGCATAGGCATTTTATGAGGGAACAACTGGTACAGATTTGGAATGGATTTGCAGAGATCTGCAACCTCTTTTCTCTTCTTGGTAGGCATCTCTTCCTCTGTGGGGATGTAACCAAGCCCAAAGCGAAAATTATCTTGAAGGATAGGAATGGGCTCAGTGATGCCTTGTAAATTCTTCCCTAAACCTTTTCCGGGTTCGAACCCTTTCAGCATCATGGTGGAAGCAATCATTTTATAGACCGCTGGCATGGGAATTTCTAGGGAGTCTATTTTGTGGGCTGCTCCCACTAACTCCATAATATGGAAATTCGTTCCTTTAGGTGTGGCCTTAATGACAGGTACGGAATTGTCCGGATAATTATGCATGCTGGCTTCTCCGTGGATTACCACTTCTTCTCCTTTCCAGACAAATTTTATAGATTGATGGAGCGAGGATGGTACTGCCCTTGCCATATGGATCCATGGTCTTCCTAGAAGCAAATTGTAATTGACTGGTATTTCCATGACTTGGAATTCAGTGGCGAACTCAGCAGGTCCTATTTTAATATCCAAATTAACTATTCCAGTGGCATCACAACGTCCTCCGTCAAATGCTCTTATGTTAGTGTGGCCTTGACAAACCTTTCTGAGGTCATACCGTAGCTGAGTCAAGGTGGATTCGGGGCAACTGTTAAGTCCTGCCCCATTGTCAATAAACACCTGAGTTGCCACTTTGTTGCGACACATGATAGTGATGTGTAATGCTTTGTTGTGATTTATGCCTTCCCTAGGAAATTCTTTTTCTGTGAAGGCAATTTCATGTTCCTCCATAACATAGGCGACCATTTCGACCAGATTTTCACTGTTTGTTCCAGCCGAGACATGAGCTTCTTACAACACCTTCATTAGAGCCAGGCGGTGTTAGGGTGAACTTTGCAGCAATGCTAGCACCGATATTTAGGCCGGCGTCTTCTTTAAATGCTCAACAATGGAGTATTACTTTGGCTGCATTCGAAGCCAAAAGTCTTTAGCTTCACCTTCAGTGATAGTCCTTTTCTGATTACCCTCCCTTCGGGGTACCTCTTGGGCTAGGTCTTCAGGAGTATAACATCTCCATGATCTTGTAATACCATGTGCGGCGGCTACTTGGACTACAAACTCTTTCTGAGGCGGCGTTAGAGTCACCTGAGCAATGTGTGTTGTTACTTGTGCAGGGACTAATACCTTGAATTGCGGGCGTTCCTGTAGGGATGGTGACACAACCGTACGTTCAAGTTCTTTCACAGAATCGCGGATTGCGGGCCTTTCTGCGACCCAGTCTTCTTCTCTCTCAATCATGTGAATTACATTGTTGCTGTGGTTTGACAAGGGATTGGTGTTCACATTTGGAGGGGCCGTTTGGAGCACAATTTCTTTCCGGTCACTCAGATCCTGTATTTTGTACTTGAAATTAATGCAATCCTCAGTACTGTGCCCTATGCCATTAGAGTAATAGGCACATGTTTGGTCAGCTTGGTAAAATCGGTTCTTTGGATCAATGGCCTTTGGCGGAAGTACTTGAATCATTCCAGTCGTGCTTAACCTTTTGAACAAATCGATCCGAGATTCCATTAGCGGAGTGAACACCCGAGGGGATTTGTTCTCAAAATTTGGATGTGGCGCATTATAGGCATTTGGTGGGGGTAGATTCTGGTAGGCATTGGGTTGGTTATTTTGTGAGGTACGGTAGATGGGTGGGGAAGTCTGATAATTTGGCTGTGGAGCTTGGTAATTTGGTGGAGGTGATTGGAAGGCATTTGGTGGAGCTTGGTAGTTTTGGGGTAGTGATTGGAAGGTTGGTTGCGCGTAATATACGGGCACCGTGTTGTAAGGGGTTGCTACATAGGTATTTGAAGGAGCTGAAGCATATGCTCTTATTAGGAAATCTTCCCTTCTTTTGGGCTTAGGTGTGTGGGATATGCTAGCCATGTCTTCTTTCTTCTTGCGCATGAACCTGGTTGAACTTGAACCAACAGGTTTTCCAGTCATGCTTACGATTCGGCAGGTTTTGAGACCGTCTTCTATGGCTTCGCCCATTTTGACCAATTCAGAGAAAGGTCTCCTGCCATTGAAAGCATTCTATCGTAGAAGTCTGTTTCTTGTGAATGGATAAAAATCGATACAAGTTCTTTGTTACTCCTCGAAAAATTCCCCGTTAATGCACAGTGAATAGACTAACGAAAGGCACGAAGTATACGGTATTGCAATAAGTGAGAAATGATATTTGATGACCCTAATTGAGATTTGCAAAGACATTCGGAGTAAGAGGAGAAAGTTTGCCAAGAGAGGGCAAGGAATACGATGTGTATCGGAAAGGATTTATGAGTAACAAGTTAATGATGATTTAATAGTGTCTTGGATAAGAATTATAACGTCCCTTAGATCATTAATGAGGTCTTAAACAAGTATCAAGAAGGTTCCATAAGGATTGGAGATCAAACGAAGTGATGAGAGCAAGATCAGAGAAAAGATGGATTACACTGCCGATTATACGGTCCGTATAATGGTTCGCAGAATCGTCACAGTGAAGGTCCTTCACTGATGGGATTATACGGTCACTTATACGGACCGCATAAAATTATATGGACCGTATAATGTGCCGCATAATGGTCACAGAAGCGAGATGTTGAAGCGGCGATTTCGCGATCACTTATACGGACTGTATAAGTTTATACGGACCGTATAAGTGTCCGTATATTTTCCCGACGGATCAGATTTTTAAGTTATTAAAAAGGGGACCAAGTTCATTATTTCATTTCATTTTCACCCAACACTTCAAAAACTCTCTAGAACCCTCTCCACTCTTCATCCATAAGAACTGAAGAGAAATTTATGATCAACTTCATCAAACTAAGAAAACCAAGTATAAGAAACTCATTAGAAATCATCCAAGTCAAGCAATTTCATTGGAGGTGAACTAGGGTTTTGGCTCAAGTGAAGTATTTCCACCCATGGCTTATTCCTACACCATCTAAAGTAAGTTTTATGGTCTTTCATGTTATTTAAGGTATTGAGAGGTTGAAAGACTTGAATTGTAGAAGGAGATAGAAAATGGGTCATGAATGTGGGAATAGTGTCATTTTTGAGTAGTAGCTTGGATTGAGTCATGATTCTTGATATGTTATGATTATAATCACATTATAAATGATATTAAGAATATGGGATAAACATTGTATATGAGTCAATGTAATAGTGTGCTATGACCATGGATATGGATGACTCAAAGTGAATTGAGGAATATGGATAATGTAGGTGAATAAAGACCATTATTATGATGTTTTGAATGTTATTATTGATGTTTGGGAGTCGATATATGATATGGAGGAAGTCGTATAAATAAAGGAGATGTTGTCCAATTTTCTCTAGCTTTAGTCATGTATGCTAAGCTATCGATTTTCTAATGATAGTATAACTCTAATGAAGGTAGAAACGTGAGCATTGAAGGAGAACGTGCAAGTGATAGAATAGTTGAACGGAAAGGTATGTAAGGCTAACCCTTCTTTCATAAGGCATGGTTCCTTGGCCAAATATCTAATCTTCTATAAGCCTATGATGTCCTCCAAATGATTCTATCTTTAAGAGCTACTAAGCTCATGATTCTCGATATGTTATGATTGTACTAAATTCCTCCTATGATGGGTAATCCTCTAGGGATAGATGTAATGAACAACGATAGTAATGATGCTAAAGATGCTTACGGGCTTTTATGTATATGTGCCTATATATATATATTATGAAACCCCGAGCTTATATATATATATATATATATATATATATATATATATAGTCAAAGATCCTAGCCCGGAATTATCTCCAAGACAAGGGATGTCACCAGTCCATTCAGATTTTGAAGGAGAAGATATCAATTTTCAAGACAGTGCATTTCAAGACTCGCAAGATCCAAATGATGTGGACTCAGGCATGAGTTTTGATTCAATTTCTTTACACAATTTAGACACTTAGCTCAGTTAATGGAAGAAATAATCGAAGATATTAGCCAGACAAAACAAAAAAGGTGAAGTAGAAAGTAAGGAAAAGACTTGACAAAAAAGGTGAAGTAGAAAGAAAGAAAAAGACTTGGTATGATTTAGTTCGGTGGAACATGAAGAAAAGAGGACAAAGGCATAGAAATGAGAAACAAGAACATTAAAAAATGACAAAAGCATCAATAATAGAAGACAAAGGCATTGGAAAGAGATAAGGACATTTAAAAAAGACAACTACATTAAAGAGTAAGAAGACTTCGGTAAACTTTGGAGAAAATTGAAAAAGACATTTCAGAAAAAGGAGACTAGACTTTATTAAAGTAGCTTTAATAAAGTAATAGTTTTATCTAGAAATGGGACAGCTCAGCAAACGGACAAATTATAAAGTATCTTTTGAAAAGTTTCAGGTGACAATGGGGCCCAAAGAGTACCCGACTGAACTCAAAAGATTCTCCACAAATTTGAAGTCCGCATTTGAGGTCCGCCAAGACTCCTATAAATAGCAGTGTTTGCATAGAAGCAAGGCATCAATGAAGAGACAATCAATCAATCAAGAAACACTCAGAAAAATCATCAACGAAGTTCCTAACATTTCTCTCAAACCAACCACTCCATATTCCCCTTCCCTTCCAAAAATGCCCCAACTCCTTTTCCCAATAAAAACCTTTGTAATATAACTTCCCTGTAAAATAGTTTTAAGCTTTCCAGTAATTTTCCTTTAGTGTGAAGTAGTTTTTCGGGTTCCCCGAAAGGGAAACCTCTCTCCATCTTCAGTCATGTAAGTTTTATCTATGTTTTCTGTACTAATCTCCCTACTATGTAAATTATTTTATGTTCAATATTATGTTGAATTAAAATATTATGTTGATAATATTTGAGTAATTACTTACCTGTTGTTATGAATCTATTACTCTTAGTATATGGTTATTCTCTTAATTTCTTAATGGACTCGATGGATTAACCTGTAAATTCCTAGGTGTTTAAAAAGGCCGTTTTAATGTCCAAATGATAAAAGGACGATGTTGGCCATAGTAACCGGGGTGTGGTTAAAGAAGACGGATATTAAGAATCAAGATTAAGAGAAAGAGATGAACAGTGTAATAAAGATTCATAACTAAAACAGATTTATTTAAAAAAAAAAAAAAAAAAACGAAAATTATAAAAAATTGGGAGAATAGCAGAAAATAAGAAATACACCTACATGATAAGAAGATTCAAGGAGTGAGGGAGTACCGAGTAGGATTGTTTAACATATTAGTAAAAAACTACATAATATTGCTATTTTTCTTTCTATAAAAATTAAAACTTATATATCGAGAACTTATATATCTATTGAAAAAAAAAATATATAACCCCCTACCACCAGCCCGGAATTATCTCCAAGACAAGGGATGTCACCAGTCCATTCAAATTTTGAAGGAGAAGATATTAATTTTCAAGCACAGCCCAATTGTATAGACATTATACCAAAGGTTATAGCTCCGAATGAAATGGAGCTCCGCTATGTAGTCCCTGAGTAATAAAGCTATGGATCAAGCCTGTCTCCCTGGCCACCTGCGAGCATGACGCAACGTCCACAAAAAAAAGGACGTCAGTATGAAGAATGTACTGAGTATTTAAAACATGATCAACATTATTATGAAAGCATAATAGACAACATAAGAAATAGCATAGGATGGGAGATGGTAGTATCATCATCAGAAACACTTACTTGCATTTCATAAGGACTTTCCATTTCTAATGCGTGATTGTTTGCATACATCCGTATCTGTTTTCGTACTCATTTTCATTTAGTATCCATTTTCGTATTCATATACATATTCATATTCATATACATATCATTTACATAGCATACCCGACCATGAAGGTTCGATGTTTCACTGAGGGTCATACATACCTGGCCCTACCAAGGCTCAGGGTCATCCGTACCCAACTGCAGTGGTGCGCGCACAATATATATATATATATATATATATATATATATATATATATATATATATATATATATATATATATATATATACCAGAAGGGTGATAGGGGGTTATATTTTTGTTTCAATAGATATATAAGTTCTCAATAGATATATAAGTTTTAATTTTTAAAGAAAGAAAAATAGCAATATTATGTAGTTTTTTACTAATATGTTAAACAATCCTACTCGGTACTCCCTCACTCCTTGAATCTTCTTATCATGTAGGTGTTTTTCTTATTTTCTGCCTATTCTCCCAATTTTTATAATTTTCGTTTTTTTTTTTTTTTTTTTTTGAAAAATCTGTTTTAGTTATGAATCTTTATTACACTGTTCATCTCTTTCTCTTAATCTTGATTCTTAATATCCATCTTCTTTAACCACACCCCGGTTACCATGGCCAACATCGTCCTTTTATCATTTGGACATTAAAACGGCCTTTTTAAACACCTAGGAATTTACAGGTTAATCCATCGAGTCCATTAAGAAATTAAGAGAATAACCATATACTAAGAGTAATAGATTCATAACAACAGGTAAGTAATTACTCAAATATTATCAACATAATATTTTAATTCAACATAATATTGAACATAAATTAAACTACCAGGAGCCTTAGGAAGAGAAATAGAAGATAGATGGAATAAGAGAGACGGAGTAATGCAGAATCCTAATTTAACGTGGTCCATAGGACATAGAATACAACATATAATGGATATACTACAAGAAAAATGTACTCATATACAAATACAAAAACAGTTAAAAGAAAATGAAATGAACTTTTGTAAAAGTGTAGTTTACACGACACAAAGTTATGATAAAGACAATTATAAAAAGAAAAAGCATAAGAAATACCGAACACAATATAATAGAAATTATCCTCAATATAATAGAAAGAAATATTATCTTAGAAAATCAGCAGCTAGAAAACCTTATTTAGACAGAAATAGGCATGTGAGAAAATATCGAACAGAAAGAAATTATAGAAATAAATTAGAATGCTTCACTTGTGGAAGTGTAGAACACTTAGCAAATACATGTCCAAAAAGAATAAATAATAAGACAAGAAATTCCCAGCTAATTGAAGATTTTCAAGAAACATTAATAAATGTAGACGAATATATGTCAGATACAGAAAGCATATGTTTTATAGTAAGTGTAGACACTGAAGAAAAAATCAAAACAGACTCATCAGACTCAGAAGCAGACGAATTAATTAATGAAATAGGATTAGAAAATCTAGACTTAGAAGCAATGGATAATTTAGCAAATATAGCCGAAGACTGTAACCATGAGTTTGAACGAAATAAAGGATTAGATAGTAATGCATGTTTCTTTTGTAAATGGTATCCTAGTAGAGACAAAAGAGCTAAATGTAAAAATTGTTACATAGAAGGATGTACAATGTGTATAGAAAAAGAATTTAAAACAAAAATAAATAAAGAAACAACTCATAAGAAAATTGAAGACCCTACTATTAGTCTAAGAATAATAACATTAGAAACAAGAATAAATGAATTAGAAACCAGATTATGTAACCTAGAAAGAGGAAAACAAAGAGAAGTAGATAGTAAAGACGAAGAAATAAGATTATCAAACATACAACCAATAATGAAACCATTAACAATAATACCAGAAGAATCTCAAGCAGAATTAATGAGCATAGAAGACCATGAAGCATTAGTATGTAATGAAGATAAAAAATTAGGAACAATAAAAATACTTGCAAGAATTAAAATAGATGATTATGAGATAGAAACATTAGCATTAGTAGATTCAGGGTGCACAAAGTGCATAATAAATAAAAGAATAGTTCCACCTAATTTAATAAATATTCTGGAAAAACCAGTTGCGGCCATGCAAATGGATGGAACCCATAATATATATAGACATTATGTTCATAAAGCCTACATTAGCTTTATAAATACATGTTCAGAGTTTTACAAACCAAGTTATAAAATGGATAAGATATGGGTAAGAGACCTTAATATAAATGTAGACTTTGTCATAGGGTTAGACTTCATGTTACATAATAATGGTAGCTATATGATTACAAGAGATGGAGTAATTTTCTTAAACATTATTACTCATACACCAGTACAAGTTCTTAAGACTGAAACAAAGATTCGTCATAGAAAGATCCCTACCACAGACCTGCAAAAGAAAAAAAAATAGTTGTTGTAAAGAATGTCAAGAAAAGAATACATGTTGTAAAGACAAACCAGAAATAAAAAATTTAACTCTAGAACGAAAAGAAATTCTAGGAGAAGAAGACATGCTAGAAAAATATTATACTTTAATAGATATAGAGACAGAGTTATATAATTTTAAAACAGGAATAGAAAGAATAGGAATAATAAAAAATCAAAAAGACCTAGATAATATAATAAAAATACTAGATGAAATAGAAATTATAGGAGAAAAACCATTAAAACATTGGAAAAATAACAGGATTGTATGTAAATTAGATATAATAAATCCAGACTATATAATTAAAACAGCATCTATTGAAGCAACAAATCAAGATGCAGAAGATTTTAAAGTACAAATAAAAGAACTATTGGATTTAGGAGTAATACGGAGATCTACTTCTAAACATAGATCTGCAGCGTTTATGGTAAGAAATCATAGCGAAATAGTAAGAGGAAAAGCAAGAATGGTATTAAACTATAAAAGACTTAATGATAACACTAGAACAGATGGATATAAGTTACCAGACAAAACAGAACAAATAAATAGAATACAAGGAAAGAAAATATTTAGCAAATTTGATTGTAAATCATGATATTGGCAGGTACGAATGCATGAAGATAGTATAGAATGGACTGCATTTACCTGTCCTGAAGGACATTTCGAATGGTTAGTAATGCCATTTGGATTAAAGACAACTCCACCAATTTTCCAAAGAAAAATGGATAGTATATTTGGAGAATATAAAAGGTTTGTATTAGTATATATAGATGATATACTAGTGTTTAGTAGAGATATTAAAGAACATTTAGGACACCTACAAACGGTATTTAGACTATTTGTAGAAAATGGGATAATAATTAGTAAGAAAAAAATGGAATTATGTAAAAATTATATAAACTTTTTAGGAGTAGTACTAGGAGAAGGTAAAATAAAATTACAACCTCATATAGCCAAAAAAGCTTTAGAAATGCCAGATAAGTTAGACAATGTTAAAGAATTACAAAACTTTTTAGGAATAGTCAATTATGCTAGAAATTTTATAAAAGATCTAGGAAAAATAGCAGGACCATTATATTCAAAGACTGGATCAAATGGTCAAAAACACTTTAATACTGAAGACATTAAATTAGTACAAAAAATAAAAGAAAAAAGAAAAAACATTCCAGATTTAAATATGCCACTAGAAACAGACTATTTAATTATAGAGACAGACGGTAGTTTTGAAGGATGGGGAGCAGTGCTAAAAGCAAAACCTAGTAAATATAGTAATAAAAATGAAGAAAAGATATGTGCTTATCAAAGTGGTAAGTATAAAGAAAAAGGAAATATGAGTAGTATAGATGCGGAGATTTTAGCCGTAATATATGGATTAAATAGTTTCAGACTATATATTCTAAATAAACCAGAAATATTAGTTAGAACAGACTGTGAAGCTATAGTTAAATTCTATCAAAAGATAAATGATAAAAATAGCAGTAGAAGGCGATGGCTAAATTTTTTAGCTACCATTTCAATTTATAATTTAAAATTTGAACATATAAAAGGAAAAGATAATAATTTAGCAGATCAATTAAGTAGATTAAATATTACTGCTAACTAAATTTTTTATTTGAACAGCATGAGACCTTCCAGTTCTCAGACAGCAGACAAGGGGAAAGGCATAGCCTCAACCCAAGACACATACAGACAGACAGTATTAGGTAACCTTCATTTTAGACCTACATCTTTATTAGAAAGAAATGCTATGGAAGAAAGAATACAATTCGGAGCCAATAACTTAGTAGCTTACCAGCCATCGAATTGGACTTTTAAAGTATTACCAGAATATGTAATTGATAGACAACAAAGATGCTTAGTGGATAATTTATGGATTTCGCGTAATAAAAAAGACGGAGCTAGTCATTTTGTAGCCACTATAAATGCACTTTGTCAGTATTTTACAGACCGAAATTTAGACAAAAAATTTAAATTTTATGTTATAGTTCACGGCAAAACTAATGGTATTTTTCAGACTTGGATAGAAGTTGTAGACTCTATTAAAGACATGAGAAAACCTCTTTTTAAAGGATTTAATAATTTTACTGAAGCATTAGACTATGCTAGAGGAACATTGGGTCCAAATTATTATATTTCTCCAGCTCTCAGACAAAACCCAGACAAAATCCCTCAGTACAATGTACAAAAAGACACAGACAAAATACTCTTTTGCGACCATTGTTCTACCATGACTGATGTAGTCAAAAGATTAAACCAGCAGAAAGAGACATTGGTTCAAGAAAAAATGCAACTCTTGAATCAGGTGAAGACATTAGAATAAAGACTACAAGCAGTAAAGTTCGAATTGATGCAGTCTCAGAGTTCTCCATCTCAGAAAAAAATGGATGAGACGGGTGTGCATTCCCCAATGAATGCAAATAGACCCACTGTATCGGGTAAGGATACAGCTAGTCCGGTTCAAACGGTAGCCGGTAAAGACTTATCAAATCCGTTGATGGCTGTCACTTTGCCAAAAAGTGAAGACGAGGGATGTTCATCTCTACAAAACCAGACGGAGACTACCAAAGACACTTACGCAAGGAGCGACTTCTACAAAGAAAAGCACACTTGCAAAAAAGAAAAAAAATGAAAAAATAGAAAATATAGTTAAAGAGACACTAGAAAGATTTTTCCAGACAAAAGAACAAGATAAATATATAGTCAAAGATCCTAGCCCGGAATTATCTCCAAGACAAGGGATGTCACCAGTCCATTCCGATTTTGAAGGAGAAGATATTAATTTTCAAGACAGTGCATTTCAAGACTCGCAAGATCCAAATGATGTGGACTCAGGCATGAGTTTTGATTCAATTGCTTTACACAATTTAGACACTTAGCTCAGTTAATGGAAGAAATAATCGAAGATATTAGCCAGACAAAACAAAAAAGGTGAAGTAGAAAGTAAGGAAAAGACTTGACAAAAAAGGTGAAGTAGAAAGAAAGAAAAAGACTTGGTATGATTTAGTTCGGTGGAACATGAAGAAAAGAGGACAAAGGCATAGAAATGAGAAACAAGGACATTAAAAAATGACAAAAGCATCAATAATAGAAGACAAAGGCATTGGAAAGAGATAAGGACATTTAAAAAAGACAACTACATTAAAGAGTAAGAAGACTTCGGTAAACTTTGGAGAAAATTGAAAAAGACATTTCAGAAAAAGGAGACTAGACTTTATTAAAGTAGCTTTAATAAAGTAATAGTTTTATCTAGAAATTGGACAGCTCAGCAAACGGACAAATTATAAAGTATCTTTTGAAAGGTTTCATGTGACAATGGGGCCCAAAGAGTACCCGACTGAACTCAAAAGATTCTCCCCAAATTTGAAGTCCGCATTTGAGGTCCGCCAAGACTCCTATAAATAGCAGTGTTTGCATAGAAGCAAGGCATCAATGAAGAGACAATCAATCAATCAAGAAACACTCAGAAAAATCATCAACGAAGTTCCTAACATTTCTCTCAAACCAACCACTCCATATTCCCCTTCCCTTCCAAAAATGCCCCAACTCCTTTTCCCAATAAAAACCTTTGTAATATAACTTCCCTGTAAAATAGTTTTAAGCTTTCCAGTAATTTTCCTTTAGTGTTAAGTAGTTTTTCGGGTTCCACGAAAGGGAAACCTCTCTCCATCTTCAAACATGTAAGTTTTATCTATGTTTTCTGTACTAATCTCCCTACTATGTAAATTATTTTATGTTCAATATTATGTTGAATTAAAATATTATGTTGATAATATTTGAGTGATTACTTACCTGTTGTTATGAATCTATTACTCTTAGTATATGGTTATTTTCTTAATTTCTTAATGGACTCTATAGATTAACCTGTAAATTCCTAGGTGTTTAAAAAGGCCGTTTTAATGTCCAAATGATACAAGGACGATGTTGGCCATGGTAACCGGGGTGTGGTTAAAGAAGATGGATATTAAGAACCAAGATTAAGAGAAAGAGATGAACAGTGTAATAAAGATTCATAACTAAAACAGATTTTTCAAAAAAAAAAAAACGAAAATTATAAAAATTTGGAGAATAGGCAGAAAATAAGAAAAACACCTACATGATAAGAAGATTCAAGGAGTGAGGGAGTACCGAGTAGGATTGTTTAACATATTAGTAAAAAACTACATAATATTGCTATTTTTCTTTCTATAAAAATTAAACCTGGAAAAACCAGTTGCGGCCATGCAAATGGATGGAACCCATAATATATATAGACATTATGTTCATAAAGCCTACATTAGCTTTATAAATACATGTTCAGAGTTTTACAAACCAAGTTATAAAATGGATAAGATATGGGTAAGAGACCTTAATATAAATGTAGACTTTGTCATAGGGTTAGACTTCATGTTACATAATAATGGTAGTTGTATGATTACAAGAGATGGAGTAATTTTCTTAAAAAATATTACTCAAACACCAGTACAAGTTCTTAAGACTGAAACAAAGATTCGTCATAGAAAGATCCCTACCACAGACCTGCAAAAGAAAAAAGATAGTTGTTGTAAAGAATGTCAAGAAAAGAATACATGTTGTAAAGACAAACCAGAAATAAAAAATTTAACTATAGAAGAAAAAGAAATTCTAGGAGAAGAAGACAAGCTAGAAAAAAATTATACTTTAATAGATATAGAGACAGAGTTATATAATTTTAAAACAGGAATAGAAAGAATAGGAATAATAAAAAATCAAAAAGACCTAGATAATATAATAACAATACTAGATGAAATAGAAATTATAGGAGAAAAACCATTAAAACATTGGAAAAATAACAGGATTGTATGTAAATTAGAAATAATAAATCTAGACTATATAATTAAAACAGCATCTATTGAAGCAACAAATCAAGATGTAGAAGATTTTAAACTACAAATAAAAAAACTATTAGATTTAGGAGTAATACGGAGATCTACTTCAAAACATAGATCTGCAGCGTTTATGGTAAGAAATCATAGCGAAATAGTAAGACGAAAAGCAAGAATGGTAATAAACTATAAAAGACTTAATGATAACACTAGAATAGATGGATATAAGTTACCAGACAAAACAGAACTAATAAATAGAATACAAGGAAAGAAAATATTTAGCAAATTTGATTGTAAATCAGGATATTGGCAGGTACGAATGCATGAAGATAGTATAGAATGGACTGCATTTACCTGTCCTGAAGGACATTTCGAATGGTTAGTAATGCCATTTGGATTAAAGACAGCTCCACCAATTTTCCAAAGAAAAATGGATAGTATATTTGGAGAATATAAAAGGTTTGTATTAGTATATGTAGATGATATACTAGTGTTTAGTAGAGATATTAAAGAACATTTAGGACACCTATAAACGGTATTTAGACTATTTGTAGAAAATGGGATAATAATTAGTAAGAAAAAATGGAATTATGTAAAAATTATATAAACTTTTTACGAGTAGTACTAGGAGAAGGTAAAATAAAATTACAACCTCATATAGCCAAAAAAGCTTTAGAAATGCCAGATAAGTTAGACAATGTTAAAGAATTACAAATTTTTTTAGGAATAGTCAATTATGCTAGAAATTTTATAAAAGATCTAGGAAAAATAGCAGGACCATTATATTCAAAGACTGGATCAAATGGTCAAAAACACTTTAATACTGAAGACATTAAATTAGTACAAAAAATAAAAGAAAAAATAAAAAACATTCCAGATTTAAATATGCCACTAGAAACAGACTATTTAATTATAGAGACAGACGGTAGTTTTGAAGGATGGGGAGCAGTACTAAAAGCAAAACCTAGTAAATATAGTAATAAAAATGAAGAAAAGATATGTGCTTATCAAAATGGTAAGTATAAAGAAAAAGGAAATATGAGTAGTATAGATGCGGAGATTTTAGCCGTAATATATGGATTAAATAGTTTCAGACTATATATTCTAAATAAACCAGAAATATTAGTTAGAACAGACTGTGAAGCTATAGTTAAATTCTATCAAAAGATAAATGATAAAAATAGCAGTAGAAGGCGATGGCTAAATTTTTTAGATAACATTTCAATTTATAATTTAAAATTTGAACATATAAAAGGAAAAGATAATAATTTAGCAGATCAATTAAGTAGATTAAATATTACTGCTAACTAAATTTTTTATTTGAACAGCATGAGACCTTCCAGTTCTCAGACAGCAGACAAGGGGAAAGGCATAGCCTCAACCCAAGACACATACAAACAGACAGTATTAAGTAACCTTCATTTTCGACGTACATCTTTATTAGAAAGAAATGCTATGGAAGAAAGAATACAATTCAGAGCAAATAACTTAGTAGCTTACCAGCCATCGAATTGGACTTTTAAAGTATTACCAGAATATGTAATAGATAGACAACAAAGATGCTTAGTGGATAATTTATGGATTTCGCGTAATAAAAAAGACGGAGCTAGTCATTTTGTAGCCACTATAAATGCACTTTGTCAGTATTTTACAGACCGAAATTTAGACAAAAAATTTAAATTTTATGTTGTAGTTCACGGCAAAACTAATGGTATTTTTCAGACTTGGATAGAAGTTGTAGACTCTATTAAAGACATGAGAAAACCTCTTCTTAAAGGATTTAATAATTTTACTGAAGCATTAGACTATGCTAGAGGAACATTGGGTCCAAATTATTATATTTCTCCAGCTCTCAGACAAAACCCAGACAAAATCCCTCAGTACAATGTACAAAAAGACACAGACAAAATAATCTTTTGCGACCATTGTTCTACCATGACTGATGTAGTCAAAAGATTAAACCAGCAGAAAGAGACATTGGTTCAAGAAAAAATTCAACTCTTGAATCAGGTGAAGATATTAGAACAAAGACTACAAGCAGTAAAGTTCGAATTGATGCAGTCTCAGAGTTCTCCATCTCAGAAAAAAATGGATGAGACGGGTGTGCATTCCCCAATGAATGCAAATAGACCCACTGTATCGGGTAAGGATACAGCTAGTCCGGTTCAAACGGTAGCCGGTAAAGACTTATCAAATCCGTTGATGGCTGTCAGTTTGCCAAAAAATGAAGACGAGGGATGTTCATCTCTACCAACCAGACGGAGAATACCAAAGACACTTACGCAAGGAGCGACTTCTACAAAGAAAAGCACACTTGCAAAAAAGAAAAAAAATGAAAATATAGAAAATATAGTTAAAGAGACACTAGAAAGATTTTTCCAGACAAAAGAACAAGATAAATATATAGTCGAAGATCCTAGCCCGGAATTATCTCCAAGACAAGAGATGTCACCAGTCCATTCAGATTTTGAAGGAGAAGATATTAATTTTCAAGACAGTGCATTTCAAGACTCGCAAGATCCAAATGATGTGGACTCAGGCATGAGTTTTGATTCAATTGCTTTACACAATTTAGACACTTAGCTCAGTTAATGGAAGAAATAATCGAAGATATTAGCCAGACAAAACAAAAAAGGTGAAGTAGAAAGTAAGGAAAAGACTTGACAAAAAAGGTGAAGTAGAAAGAAAGAAAAAGACTTGGTATGATTTAGTTTGGTGGAACATGAAGAAAAGAGGACAAAGGCATAGAAATGAGAAACAAGGACATTAAAAAATGACAAAAGCATCAATAATAGAAGACAAAGGCATTGGAAAGAGATAAGGACATTTAAAAAAGACAACTACATTAAAGAGTAAGAAGACTTCGGTAAACTTTGGAGAAAATTGAAAAAGACATTTCAGAAAAAGGAGACTAGACTTTATTAAAGTAGCTTTAATAAAGTAATAGTTTTATCTAGAAATGGGACAGCTCAGCAAACGGACAAATTATAAAGTATCTTTTGAAAAGTTTCATGTGACAATGGGGCTCAAAGAGTACCCGACTGAACTCAAAAGATTCTCCCCAAATTTGAAGTCCGCATTTGAGGTCCGCCAAGACTCCTATAAATAGCAGTGTTTGCATAGAAGCAAGGCATCAATGAAGAGACAATCAATCAATCAAGAAACACTCAGAAAAATCATCAACGAAGTTCCTAACATTTCTCTCAAACCAACCACTCCATATTCCCCTTCCCTTCCAAAAATGCCCCAACTCCTTTTCCCAATAAAAACCTTTGTAATATAACTTCCCTGTAAAATAGTTTTAAGCTTTCCAGTAATTTTTCCTTTAGTGTGAAGTAGTTTTTCGGGTTCTCCGAAAGGGAAACCTCTCTCCATCTTCAGACATGTAAGTTTTATCTATGTTTTCTGTACTAATCTCCCTACTATGTAAATTATTTTATGTTCAATATTATGTTGAATTAAAATATTATGTTGATAATATTTGAGTAATTACTTACCTGTTGTTATGAATCTATTACTCTTAGTATATGGTTATTCTCTTAATTTCTTAATGGACTCGATGGATTAACCTGTAAATTCCTAGGTGTTTAAAAAGGCCGTTTTAATGTCCAAATGATAAAAGGACGATGTTCGCCATGGTAACCGGAGTGTGGTTAAAGAAGATGGATATTAAGAACCAAGATTAAGAGAAAGAGATGAACAGTGTAATAAAGATTCATAACTAAAACGGATTTTTCAAAAAAAAAAAAAAAAAAACGAAAATTATAAAAATTGGGAGAATAGGCAGAAAATAAGAAAAACAGCTACATGATAAGAAGATTCAAGGAGTGAGGGAGTACCGAGTAGGATTGTTTAACATATTAGTAAAAAACTACATAATATTGCTATTTTCCTTTCTATAAAAATTAAAACTTATATATTGAGAACTTATATATCTATTGAAACAAAAATATAACCCCCTATCACCCCTTTTTAAAAAAGGTAGAAATAACACCGCAAAAAGAAAAAGTTAAAGTACTTAGAAAACCACAAAAATGGACCTTCTTTCAACTAGACAAAGAAACGAAGGAGGATCAGAAAGGCAAGAAAGACAAAGAGTAAATTTTTCAGATAATAGAATAAGTAATAATTTCTTATCAAGAATTTTAAATAGAAGAACCCCAGAAGAAAATAATCAACAGTTAAGTGAGGTAATAGACGTAGATAGAAATATACAAATTTTCCAACAAAATCAATTGAAACTGTTAAATCCAAAAACTCTATATAATATAGGACAGTTTTCAAGCACAGCCCAATTGTATAGACATTATAGAGAAGAACAAATATCAGCCATAGGAACTAAAATTACTAACATAAATTTAATAGACCCAGTAGCTGTAAGACAAATAAAAAATACTGGAAGAAGTTTAATGCATATAGGATTAATAGTAGTAGGATTAAAAGGAATAACTAGAAAAAACTTAGGAACCAAAGTTTTAATAGTAATTTATGACGATAGATGGTCAGACATGAAAAAATCAATAATAGGACTAACGGAAGTAGACATGACAAATAATGGAGGAATATTTTATATTAGCCCAGATTTTATAATGAATTTAGCAGAATTTGGAAAGCACATAAAAATAGGAATACAGACCAAGGGATATGAAGAGATGTGTGACGGTAATAATTTATTACTATGCGTAGGATTTCTAGGAAAAATGACTAATAATAGTAATACAAAATTTAAAATTAAGGTAGAAGATGTAATAGAAATAATGGGAAATAAAGGAATAAGACTAATAAAGCCTATAAAAATAAATCCTGAAGAATATGCAGGGATGGAATGGAATCTAGAAGATTTTAATAGAAAAAGATTTTACAGCCAGAATCTCACCTAATGTACACTAATTCTAAGGGAGAGACATCTGTACGTTTTACTAATTATAATTATATGCCACAGAAAGACATAGAAGAAGAAAGTACTTTAGACGAAAATGAAATCACAGACACAACTTTTAAGAATATAGAATTAATACAAGACGAGTTTGCGGTAGACGAAGCTATAGAAAAAGCAAAAAGACTTCAAAAAGAAAATAAAAATATGCTTTTTAAATGTAAAGGATGTAAGTTAGGAGAATTAACAATAGAAGAAATCATAAGTTTTATTTTCTGCCTATTCTCCCAATTTTTATAATTTTCGTTTTTTTTTTTTTTTTTTTTTGAAACATCTGTTTTAGTTATGAATCTTTATTACACTGTTCATCTGTTTCTCTTAATCTTGGTTCTTAATATTCATCTTCTTTAACCACTCCCGGTTACCATGGCCAACATCGTCCTTTTATCATTTGGACATTAAAACGGCCTTTTTAAACACTTTAATAGATATAGAGACAGAGTTATATAATTTTAAAACAGGAATAGAAAGAATAGGAATAATAAAAAATCAAAAAGACCTAGATAATATAATAAAAATACTAGATGAAATAGAAATTATAGGAGAAAAACCATTAAAACATTGGAAAAATAACAGGATTGTATGTAAATTAGATATAATAAATCCAGACTATATAATTAAAACAGCATCTATTGAAGCAACAAATCAAGATGTAGAAGATTTTAAAGTACAAATAAAAGAACTATTGGATTTAGGAGTAATACGGAGATCTACTTCTAAACATAGATCTGCAGCGTTTATGGTAAGAAATCATAGCGAAATAGTAAGAGGAAAAGCAAGAATGATAATAAACTATAAAAGACTTAATGATAACACTAGAACAGATGGATATAAGTTACCAGACAAAACAGAACTAATAAATAGAATACAAGGAAAGAAAATATTTAGCAAATTTGATTGTAAATCAGGATATTGGCAGGTACGAATGCATGAAGATAGTATAGAATGGACTGCATTTACCTGTCCTGAAGGACATTTCGAATGGTTAGTAATGCCATTTGGATTAAAGACAGCTCCACCAATTTTCCAAAGAAAAATGGATAGTATATTTGGAGAATATAAAAGGTTTGTATTAGTATATGTAGATGATATACTAGTGTTTAGTAGAGATATTAAAGAACATTTAGGACACCTACACACGACATTTAGACTATTTGTAGAAAATGGGATAATAATTAGTAAGAAAAAAATGGAATTATGTAAAAATTATATAAACTTTTTAGGAGTAGTACTAGGAGAAGGTAAAACAAAATTACAACCTCATATAGCCAAAAAAGCTTTAGAAATGCCAGATAAGTTAGACAATGTTAAAGAAATTACCGTCACACATCTCTTCATATCCCTTGGTCTGTATTCCTATTTTTATGTGCTTTCCAAATTCTGCTAAATTCATTATAAAATCTGGGCTAATATAATAACATTAGAAACAAGAATAAATGAATTAGAAACCAGATTATGTAACCTAGAAAGAGGAAAACAAAGAGAAGTAGATAGTGAAGTCGAAGAAATAAGATTATCAAACATATAACCAATAATGAAACCATTAACAATAATACCAGAAGAATCTCAAGCAGAATTAATGAGCATAGAAGACCATGAAGCATTAGTATGTAATGAAGATAAAAAATTAGGAACAATAAAAATACTTGCAAGAATTAAAATAGATGATTATGAGATATTCAATTATGCTAGAAATTTTATAAAAGATCTAGGAAAAATAGCAGGACCATTATATTCAAAGACTGGATCAAATGGTCAAAAACACTTTAATACTGAAGACATTAAATTAGTACAAAAAATAAAAGAAAAAATAAAAAACATTCCAGATTTAAATATGCCCCTAGAAACAGACTATTTAATTATAGAGACAGACGGTAGTTTTGAAGGATGGGGAGCAGTACTAAAAGCAAAACCTAGTAAATATAGTAATAAAAATGAAGAAAAGATATGTGCTTATCAAAGTGGTAAGTATAAAGAAAAAGGAAATATGAGTAGTATAGATGCGGAGATTTTAGCCGTAATATATGGATTAAATAGTTTCAGACTATATATTCTAAATAAACCAGAAATATTAGTTAGAACAGACTGTGAAGCTATAGTTAAATTCTATCCAAAGATAAATGATAAAAATAGCAGTAGAAGGCGATGGCTAAATTTTTTAGATACCATTTCACTTTATAATTTAAAATTTGAACATATAAAAGGAAAAGATAATAATTTAGCAGATCAATTAAGTAGATTAAATATTACTGCTAACTAAATTTTTTATTTGAACAGCATGAGACCTTCCAGTTCTCAGACAGCAGACAAGGGGAAAGACATAGCCTCAACCCAAGACACATACAGACAGACAGTATTAGGTAACCTTCATTTTAGACCTACATCTTTATTAGAAAGAAATGCTATGGAAGAAAGAATACAATTCGGAGCCAATAACTTAGTAGCTTACCAGCCATCGAATTGGACTTTTAAAGTATTACCAGAATATGTAATAGATAGACAACAAAGATGCTTAGTGGATAATTTATGGATTTCGCGTAATAAAAAAGACGGAGCTAGTCATTTTGTAGCCACTATAAATGCACTTTGTCAGTATTTTGCAGACCGAAATTTAGACAAAAAATTTAAATTTTATGTTGTAGTTCACGGCAAAACTAATGGTATTTTTCAGACTTGGATAGAAGTTGTAGACTCTATTAAAGACATGAGAAAACCTCTTTTTAAAGGATTTAATAATTTTACTGAAGCATTAGACTATGCTAGAGGAACATTGGGTCCAAATTATTATATTTCTCCAGCTCTCAGACAAAACTCAGACAAAATCCCTCAGTACAATGTACAAAAAGACACAGACAAAATAATCTTTTGCGACCATTGTTCTACCATGACTGATGTAGTCAAAAGATTAAACCAGCAGAAAGAGACATTGGTTCAAGAAAAAATGCAACTCTTGAATCAGGTGAAGACATTAGAACAAAGACTACAAGCAGTAAAGTTCGAATTGATGCAGTCTCAGAGTTCTCCATCTCAGAAAAAAATGGATGAGACGGGTGTGCATTCCCCAATGAATGCAAATAGACCCACTGTATCGGGTAAGGATACAGCTAGTCCGGTTCAAACAGTAGCCGGTAAAGACTTATCAAATCCGTTGATGGCTGTCAGTTTGCCAAAAAGTGAAGACGAGGGATGTTCATCTCTACAAACCAGACGGAGACTACCAAAGACACTTACGCAAGGAGCGACTTCTACAAAGAAAAGCACACTTGCAAAAAAGAAAAAAAATGAAAAAATAGAAAATATAGTTAAAGAGACACTAGAAAGATTTTTCCAGACAAAAGAACAAGATAAATATATAGTCAAAGATCCTAGCCCGGAATTATCTCCAAGACAAGGGATGTCACCAGTCCATTCAGATTTTGAAGGAGAAGATATTAATTTTCAAGACAGTGCATTTCAAGACTCGCAAGATCCAAATGATGTGGACTCAGGCATGAGTTTTGATTCAATTGCTTTACACAATTTAGACACTTAGCTCAGTTAATGGAAGAAATAATCGAAGATATTAGCCAGACAAAACAAAAAAGGTGAAGTAGAAAGTAAGGAAAAGACTTGACAAAAAAGGTGAAGTAGAAAGAAAGAAAAAGACTTGGTATGATTTAGTTCGGTGGAACATGAAGAAAAGAGGACAAAGGCATAGAAATGAGAAACAAGGACATTAAAAAATGACAAAAGCATCAATAATAGAAGACAAAGGCATTGGAAAGAGATAAGGACATTTAAAAAAGACAACTACATTAAAGAGTAAGAAGACTTCGGTAAACTTTGGAGAAAATTGAAAAAGACATTTCAGAAAAAGGAGACTAGACTTTATTAAAGTAGCTTTAATAAAGTAATAGTTTTATCTGGAAATGGGACAGCTCAGCAAACGGACAAATTATAAAGTATCTTTTGAAAAGTTTCATGTGACAATGTGGCCCAAAGAGTACCCGACTGAACTCAAAAGATTCTCCTCAAATTTAAAGTCCGCATTTGAGGTCCGCCAAGACTCCTATAAATAGCAGTGTTTGCATAGAAGCAAGGCATCAATGAAGAGACAATCAATCAATCAAGAAACACTCAGAAAAATCATCAACGAAGTTCCTAACATTTCTCTCAAACCAACCACTCCATATTCCCCTTCCCTTCCAAAAATGCCCCAACTCCTTTTCCCAATAAAAACTTTTGTAATATAACTTCCCTGTAAAATAGTTTTAAGCTTTCCAGTAATTTTCCTTTAGTGTGAAGTAGTTTTTCGGGTTCCCCGAAAGGGAAACCTCTCTCCATCTTCAGACATGTAAGTTTTATCTATGTTTTCTGTACTAATCTCCCTACTATGTAAATTATTTTATGTTCAATATTATGTTGAATTAAAATATTATGTTGATAATATTTGAGTGATTACTTACCTGTTGTTATGAATCTATTACTCTTAGTATATGGTTATTCTCTTAATTTCTTAATGGACTCGATGGATTAACCTGTAAATTCTTAGGTGTTTAAAAAGGCCGTTTTAATGTCCAAATGATAAAAGGACGATGTTCGCCATGGTAACCGGGGTGTGGTTAAAGAAGATGGATATTAAGAACCAAGATTAAGAGAAAGAGATGAACAGTGTAATAAAGATTTATAACTAAAACAGATTTTTCAAAAAAAAAAGAAAAAACGAAAATTATAAAAATTTGGAGAATAGGCAGAAAATAAGAAAAACACCTACATGATAAGAAGATTCAAGGAGTGAGGGAGTACCGAGTAGGATTGTTTAACATATTAGTAAAAAACTACATAATATTGCTATTTTGCTTTCTATAAAAATTAAAACTTATATATTGAGAACTTATATATCTATTGAAACAAAAATATAATCCCCTATCACCCTTTTGGTATCAGAGCGAGAAGATTTTTGGACCTAAATCTGTATTTTAAACCCATATTTTAGACAAAAATATGAACTAGTTTTTACTTATTTGTTTTTTTGGGTAATGAAAGATAATTATTTAGCTGTAAAACAAGAGTTAGAAAAACTATATCCAGAATATATTAAATTAAGCAGTACCAAAGAAAATCAGTTAAGACTACAAGAGTTAATAGATATAATATCAGGATTAGAATATAAATTACTACGATATATAAAATCTAGAAAAACTTTAAAAAACCAAAAGCGATTTAGACCATATTGATTGTATGAGAACACTACCCTTTGTCAGACAAATACAAATTAATCATTGGTATTTATATAGAGATATAAAGAAAAGACGAGAAAATCAACAAGTAGAAAAAGCCCTAAGTGCATATTTAGAAATAATAAATTCAGAAACATTATCATCACTAATACAAAATAGACTTTTACAAAGTCAGATTAACGAAGAAACAATCTCTGCTATAACTTGGGAATTACACGGTATAAAAGAAGATATAGAAAGACTTACAACTAGTATAGAACATCAGAAACAAGTTTGTAAAATAAAAATCCCGTTAGCATAATAAATAAAGCTAGAGAGATAGATATCTTAAAAAATCTAGAATACTTAGACTTAAAAATATACCCAGAAAAGAAGTATAGAGCATTAACAGACCATAGTATTATAAAGTGTAACTTTAGTAACGGAGATCATATATTACATAGTGAAGACAAACAGTTAAATACATTAGTAGATTTAGTCATAAATTTCAGTGAAAAAATACAAGAAAATAATAAAGATATCACTAGAATATTAGAAGTAGTAACTACATCTCAGACTAAGCAAAAGAAAACCTTTGAAAAATTAGAACAAAACCTAGACTACTTAAAAACACAAGAATTAGAATTAGAAAAGAAAGTTCAGACTCTAGTTAATAAATTTAATCTAGAAAAATTACCTACAAAAACAGAAATAGAAAAGTTAATTAAAGTTATTATAGAAAAACCAAAAGAAATAGAACTAAAAACAACCCACATAGTCTCTAAAATAACACAACAAATAGAAATTTTAACTAGTGACATTAGAGAATTAAAAAAGACAGTAGCAGAACTAAAAGATATCACTTTTTCATGAGTAGACCAACATTAGCTCAATAAGAAGCCGCGAAATTAATAGAAAAATCTATACCTTTACCAGCAGACTATAAAGATTATATACCTAGCGCTAAATCGGACCAAATAATAATACAACAAAATACTACTACAATTTCATTAATATTAGAAATAATAAAGAAAATAGAAAAAATAATACCAAGGTTAGAATTATTAGACAAACGTATTTCGTGGTTAACTGAACAACAAAAAGAAAGAGATAAAGAGACGTTTAAAAATAAAGAAGTTGACGAATTAATAGACCAATTAAAAAAGGTAGAAATAACACCTCAAAAAGAAAAAGTTAAAGTACTTAGAAAACCACAAAAATGGACCTTCTTTCAACTAGACAAAGAAACGAAGGAGGATCAGAAAGGCAAGAAAGACAAAGAGTAAATTTTTCAGATAATAGAATAAGTAATAATTTCTTATCAAGAATTTTAAATAGAAGAACCCCAGAAGAAAATAATCAACAGTTAAGTGAAGTAATAGACGTAGATAGAAATATACAAATTTTCCAACAAAATCAATTGAAACTGTTAAATCCAAAAACTCTATATAATATAGGACAGTTTTCAAGCACAGCCCAATTGTATAGACATTATAGAGAAGAACAAATATCAGCCATAGGAACTAAAATTACTACCATAAATTTAATAGACCCAGTAGCCGTAAGACAAATAAAAAATACTGGAAGAAGTTTAATGCATATAGGATTAATAGTAGTAGGATTAAAAGGACTAACTAGAAAAAACTTAGGAACCAAAGTTTTAATAGTAATTTATGACGATAGATGGTCAGACATGAAAAAATCAATAATAGGACTAACGGAAGTAGACATGACAAATAATGGAGGAATATTTTATATTAGCCCAGATTTTATAATGAATTTAGCAGAATTTGGAAAGCACATAAAAATAGGAATACAGACCAAGGGATATGAAGAGATGTGTGACGGTAATAATTTATTAATATGCGTAGGATTTCTAGGAAAAATGACTAATAATAGTAATACAAAATTTAAAATTAAGGTAGAAGATGTAGTAGAAATAATGGGAAATAAAGGAATAAGACTAATAAAGCCTATAAAAATAAATCCTGAAGAATATGCAGGGATGGAATGGAATCTAGAAGATTTTAATAGAAAAAAGATTTTACAGCCAGAATCTCACCTAATGTACACTAATTCTAAGGGAGAGACATCTGTACGTTTTACTAATTATAATTATATGCCACAGAAAGACATAGAAGAAGAAAGTACTTTAGACGAAAATGAAATCACAGACACAACTTTTATGAATATAGAATTAATACAAGACGAGTTTGCGGTAGACGAAGCTATAGAAAAAGCAAAAAGACTTCAAAAAGAAAATAAAAATATGATTTTTAAATGTAAAGGATGTAAGTTAGGAGAATTAACAATAGAAGAAACCATAAGTCACTTTAAATTATGTGAAGCCCGAACTGATAATTGGGGATATAGAGTAGAACAGATAAACCAAAGAAAATCAGACGATTTTGATAAAATATTAGAAGACATGCAAAACAGTGATGACGAACTAGAAATAGACTCTATAATAAGTCAAAAATAATTAATGGAATCTAGTGCATCTAGTTCTAGTCCATTTCAAAGAACAACAGGAGAACAATATACTATAGATACTAGCACAGGAAATGTACCTAGAAGAAGAGTTTTTAGAATAGGAGGAGAACCTTTAAATAATGTTAAACCATCAGGAAAAAGAATGCCTATAGAAGAACCCATTATTCTTCAAGAAGGAGGTAATAAAGGTAAAATATTAAATATAGCAGCACATGACCCGCAAAGATGGAATTCAGTGATAGATCTTTGGAAATGAATAGTAGTAGCAGACTATATAAAAACATATAGTGAAACAGACGCAGAAACAATGTATAAATATTTAGAAACATTTTTAGGAGAATCAGCCAAAGCTTTATGGGAAGCTTATAAAGAAAATTTTCCAATGGAATTTCAACACCTAGTATCCATGGGAGCAAACCCATATAATTTTACTAATAAAATACATACTTTAATTACAGGGGAAGATCCAAATAGTGGATTATTAGTACTACAAAGAAATGCAGTAATAAAATTAGAACAACTAAGCATAAGTAGTTGGTTTCATATTAAGAAATTTTTAAACGATTATTTTTACTACTGTACTATTAGTGGAAATGCATTTGATCAAGAATTAGGTAAAAAGTTATTTAATAAACTACCAGGAGCCTTAGGAAGAGAAATAGAAGATAGATGGAATAAGAGAGACGGAGTAATGCAGAATCCTAATTTAACGTGGTCCATAGGACATAGAATACAAAATATAATGGATATACTACAAGAAAAATGTACTCATATACAAATACAAAAACAGTTAAAAGAAAATGAAATGAACTTTTGTAAAAGCGTAGTTTACACGACACAAAGTTATGATAAAGACAATTATAAAAAGAAAAAGCATAAGAAATACCGAACACAATATAATAGAAATTATCCTCAATATAATAGAAAGAAATATTATCTTAGAAAATCAGCAGCTAGAAAACCTTATTTAGACAGAAATAGGCATGTGAGAAAATATCGAACAGAAAGAAATTATAGAAATAAATTAGAATGCTTCACTTGTGAAAGTGTAGAACACTTAGCAAATACATGTCCAAAAAGAATAAATAATAAGACAAGAAATTCCCAGCTAATTGAAGATTTTCAAGAAACATTAATAAATGTAGACGAATATATGTCAGATAGAGAAAGCATATATTCAATAGTAAGTGTAGACACTGAAGAAAAAATCAAAACAGACTCATCAGACTCAGAAGCAGACGGATTAATTAATGAAATAGGATTAGAAAATCTAGACTTAGAAGCAATGGATAATTTAGCAAATATAGCCGAAGACTGTAACCATGAGTTTGAACGAAATAAAGGATTAGATAGTAATTCATGTTTCTTTTGTAAATGGTATCCTAGTAGAGACAAAAGAGCTAAATGTAAAAATTGTTACATAGAAGGATGTACAATGTGTATAGAAAAAGAATTTAAAACAAAAATAAATAAAGAAACAACTCATAAGAAAATTGAAGACCCTACTATTAGTCTAAGAATAATAACATTAGAAACAAGAATAAATGAATTAGAAACCAGATTATGTAACCTAGAAAGAGGAAAACAAAGAGAAGTAGATAGTGAAGACGAAGAAATAAGATTATCAAACATACAACCAATAATGAAACCATTAACAATAATACCAGAAGAATCTCAAGCAGAATTAATGATCATAGAAGACCATGAAGCATTAATATGTAATGAAGATAAAAAATTAGGAACAATAAAAATACTTGCAAGAATTAAAATAGATGATTATGAGATAGAAACATTAGCATTAGTAGATTCAGGGTGCACAAAGTGCATAATAAATAAAAGAATAGTTCCACCTAATTTAATAAAAATTCTGGAAAAACCAGTTGCGGCCATGCAAATGGATGGAACCCATAATATATATAGACATTATGTTCATAAAGCCTACATTAGCTTTATAAATACATGTTCAGAGTTTTACAAACCAAGTTATAAAATGGATAAGATATGGGTAAGAGACCTTAATATAAATGTAGACTTTGTCATAGGGTTAGACTTCATGTTACATAATAATGGTAGCTGTATGATTACAAGAGATGGAGTAATTTTCTTAAAAAATATTACTCATACACCAGTACAAGTTCTTAAGACTGAAACAAAGATTCGTCATACAAAGATCCCTACCACAGACCTGCAAAAGAAAAAAGATAGTTGTTGTAAAGAATGTCAAGAAAAGAATACATGTTGTAAAGACAAACCAGAAATAAAAAATTTAACTCTAGAAGAAAAAGAAATTCTAGGAGAAGAAGACATGCTAGAAAAAGATTATACTTTAATAGATATAGAGATAGAGTTATATAATTTTAAAACAGGAATAGAAAGAATAGGAATAATAAAAAATCAAAAAGACCTAGATAATATAATAAAAATACTAGATGAAATAGAAATTATAGGAGAAAAACCATTAAAACATTGGAAAAATAACAGGATTGTATGTAAATTAGATATAATAAATCCAGACTATATAATTAAAACAGCATCTATAGAAGCAACAAATCAAGATGTAGAAGATTTTAAAGTACAAATAAAAGAACTATTGGATTTAGGAGTAATACGGAGATCTACTTCTAAACATAGATCTGCAGCGTTTATGGTAAGAAATCATAGCGAAATAGTAAGAGGAAAAGAAAGAATGGTAATAAACTATAAAAGACTTAATGATAACACTAGAACAGATGGATATAAGTTACCAGACAAAACAGAACTAATAAATAGAATACAAGGAAAGAAAATATTTAGCAAATTTGATTGTAAATCAGGATATTGGCAGGTACGAATGCATGAAGATAGTATAGAATGGACTGCATTTACCTGTCCTGAAGGACATTTCAAATGGTTAGTAATGCCATTTGGATTAAAGACAGCTCCACCAATTTTCCAAAGAAAAATGGATAGTATATTTGGAGAATATAAAAGGTTTGTATTAGTATATGTAGATGATATACTAGTGTTTACTAGAGATATTAAAGAACATTTAGGACACCTACAAACGGTATTTAGACTATTTGTATAAAATGGGATAATAATTAGTAAGAAAAAATGGAATTATGTAAAAATTATATAAACTTTTTAGGAGTAGTACTAGGAGAAGGTAAAATAAAATTACAACCTCATATAGCCAAAAAAAACTTTAGAAATGCCAGATAAGTTAGACAATGTTAAAGAATTACAAAATTTTTTAGGAATAGTCAATTATGCTAGAAATTTTATAAAAGATCTAGGAAAAATAGCAGGACCATTATATTCAAAGACTGGATCAAATGGTCAAAAACACTTTAATACTGAAGACATTAAATTAGTACAAAAAATAAAAGAAAAAATAAAAAACATTCCAGATTTAAATATGCCACTAGAAACAGACTATTTAATTATAGAGACAGACGGTAGTTTTGAAGGATGGGGAGCAGTACTAAAAGCAAAACCTAGTAAATATAGTAATAAAAATGAAGAAAAGATATGTGTTTATCAAAGTGGTAAGTATAAAGAAAAAGGAAATATGAGTAGTATAGATGCGGACATTTTAGCCGTAATATATGGATTAAATAGTTTCAGACTATATATTCTAAATAAACCAGAAATATTAGTTAGAACAGACTGTGAAGCTATAGTTAAATTCTATCAAAAGATAAATGATAAAAATAGCAGTAGAAGGCGATGGCTAAATTTTTTAGATACCATTTCAATTTATAATTTAAAATTTGAACATATAAAAGGAAAAGATAATAATTTAGCAGATCAATTAAGTAGATTAAATATTACTGCTAACTAAATTTTTTATTTGAACAGCATGAGACCTTCCAGTTCTCAGACAGCAGACAAGGCGAAAGGCATAGCCTCAACCCAAGACACATACAGACAGACAGTATTAGGTAACCTTCATTTTAGACCTACATCTTTATTAGAAAGAAATGCTATGGAAGAAAGAATACAATTCGGAGCCAATAACTTAGTAGCTTACCAGCCATCGAATTGGACTTTTAAAGTATTACCAGAATATGTAATAGATAGACAACAAAGATGCTTAGTGGATAATTTATGGATTTCGCGTAATAAAAAAGACGGAGCTAGTCATTTTGTAGCCACTATAAATGCACTTTGTCAGTATTTTGCAGACCGAAATTTAGACAAAAAATTTAAATTTTATGTTGTAGTTCACGGCAAAACTAATGGTATTTTTCAGACTTGGATAGAAGTTGTAGACTCTATTAAAGACATGAGAAAATCTCTTTTTAAAGGATTTAATAATTTTACTGAAGCATTAGACTATGCTAGAGGAACATTGCGTCCAAATTATTATATTTCTCCAGCTCTCAGACAAAACCCAGACAAAATCCCTCAGTACAATGTACAAAAAGACACAGACAAAATAATCTTTTGCGACCATTGTTCTACCATGACTGATGTAGTCAAAAGATTAAACCAGCAGAAAGAGACATTGGTTCAAGAAAAAATGCAACTCTTGAATCAGGTGAAGACATTAGAACAAAGACTACAAGCAGTAAAGTTCGAATTGATGCAGTCTCAGAGTTCTCCATCTCAGAAAAAAATGGATGAGACGGGTGTGCATTCCCCAATGAATGCAAATAGACCCACTGTATCGGGTAAGGATACAGCTAGTCCGGTTCAAACGGTAGCCGGTAAAGACTTATCAAATCCGTTGATGTCTGTCAGTTTGCCAAAAAGTGAAGACGAAGGATGTTCATCTCTACAAACCAGACGGAGACTACCAAAGACACTTACGCAAAGAGCGACTTCTACAAAGAAAAGCACACTTGCAAAAAAGAAAAAAAATGAAAAAATAGAAAATATAGTTAAATAGACACTAGAAAGATTTTTCCAGACAAAAGAACAAGATAAATATATAGTCAAAGATCCTAGCCCGGAATTATCTCCAAGACAAGGGATGTCACCAGTCCATTCAGATTTTGAAGGAGAAGATATTAATTTTCAAGACAGTGCATTTCAAGACTCGCAAGATCCAAATGATGTGGACTCAGGCATGAGTTTTTATTCAATTGCTTTACACAATTTAGATACTTAGCTCAGTTAATGGAAGAAATAATCGAAGATATTAGCCAGACAAAACAAAAAAGGTGAAGTAGGAAGTAAGGAAAAGACTTGACAAAAAAGGTGAAGTAGAAAGAAAGAAAAAGACTTGGTATGATTTAGTTCGGTGGAACATGAAGTAAAGAGGACAAAGGCATAGAAATGAGAAACAAGGACATTAAAAAATGACAAAAGCATCAATAATAGAAGACAAAGGCATTGGAAAGAGATAAGGACATTTAAAAAAGACAACTACATTAAAGAGTAAGAAGACTTCGGTAAACTTTGGAGAAAATTGAAAAAGACATTTCAGAAAAAGGAGACTAGACTTTATTAAAGTAGCTTTAATAAAGTAATAGTTTTATCTGGAAATGGGACAGCTCAGCAAACGGACAAATTATAAAGTATCTTTTGAAAAGTTTCATGTGACAATGGGGCCCAAAGAGTACCCGACTGAACTCAAAAGATTCTCCTCAAATTTGAAGTCCGCATTTGAGGTCCGCCAAGACTCCTATAAATAGCAGTGTTTGCATAGAAGCAAGGAATCAATGAAGAGACAATCAATCAATCAAGAAACACTCAGAAAAATCATCAACGAAGTTCCTAACATTTCTCTCAAACCAACCACTCCATATTCCCCTTCCCTTCCAAAAATGCCCCAACTGCTTTTCCCAATAAAAACCTTTGTAATATAACTTCCCTGTAAAATAGTTTTAAGCTTTCCAGTAATTTTCCTTTAGTGTGAAGTAGTTTTTCGGGTTCCCCGAAAGGGAAACCTCTCTCCATCTTCAGACATGTAAGTTTTATCTATGTTTTCTGTACTAATCTCCCTACTATGTAAATTATTTTATGTTCAATATTATGTTGAATTAAAATATTATGTTGATAATATTTGAGTAATTACTTACCTGTTGTTATGAATCTATTACTCTTAGTATATGGTTATTCTCTTAATTTCTTAATGGACTCGATGGATTAACCTGTAAATTCCTAGGTGTTTAAAAAGGCCGTTTTAATGTCCAAATGATAAAAGGACGATGTTGGCCATGGTAACCGGGGTGTGGTTAAAGAAGATGGATATTAAGAACCAACATTAAGAGAAAGAGATGAGCAGTGTAATAAAGATTCATAACTAAAACAGATTTTTCAAAAAAAAAAAAAAACGAAAATTATAAAAATTGGGAGAATAGGCAGAAAATAAGAAAAACACCTACATGATAAGAAGATTCAAGGAGTGAGGGAGTACCGAGTAGGATTGTTTAACATATTAGTAAAAAACTACATAATATTGCTATTTTTCTTTCTATAAAAATTAAAACTTATATATTGAGAACTTATATATCTATTGAAACAAAAATATAACCCCCTATCACCCTTTTGCAAGTCTAACCCTATGACAAAGTCTACATTTATATTAAGGTCTCTTACCCATATCTTATCCATTTTATAACTTGGTTTGTAAAACTCTGAACATGTATTTATAAAGCTAATGTAGGCTTTATGAACATAATGTCTATATATATTATGGGTTCCATCCATTTGCATGGCCGCAACTGGTTTTTCCAGAATTTTTATTAAATTAGGTGGAACTATTCTTTTATTTATTATGCACTTTGTGCACCCTGAATCTACTAATGCTAATGTTTCTATCTCATAATCATCTATTTTAATTCTTGCAAGTATTTTTATTGTTCCTAATTTTTTATCTTCATTACATACTAATGCTTCATGGTCTTCTATGCTCATTAATTCTGCTTGAGATTCTTCTGGTATTATTGTTAATGGTTTCATTATTGCTTGTATGTTTGATAATCTTATTTCTTCGTCTTCACTATCTAGTTCTCTTTGTTTTCCTCTTTCTAGGTTACATAATCTGGTTTCTAATTCATTTATTCTTGTTTCTAATGTTATTATTCTTAGACTAATAGTAGGGTCTTCAATTTTCTTATGAGTTGTTTCTTTATTTATTTTTGTTTTAAATTCTTTTTCTATACACATTGTACATCCTTCTATGTAACAATTTTTACATTTAGCTCTTTTGTCTCTACTAGGCAGAAAATAAGAAAAACACCTACATGATAAGAAGATTCAAGGAGTGAGAAAAATAGCAGGACCATTATATTCAAAGACTGGATCAAATGGTCAAAATCCTTCCAGTTCTCAGACAGCAGACAAGGGGAAAGGCATAGCCTCAACCCAAGACACATACAGACAGACAGTATTAGGTAACCTTCATTTTAGACCTACATCTTTATTAGAAAGAAATGCTATGGAAGAAAGAATACAATTTGGAGCCAATAACTTAGTAGCTTACCAGCCATCGAATTGGACTTTTAAAGTATTACCAGAATATGTAATAGATAGACAACAAAGATGCTTAGTGGATAATTTATGGATTTCGCGTAATAAAAAAGACGGAGCTAGTCATTTTGTAGCCACTATAAATGCACTTTGTCAGTATTTTACAGACCGAAATTTAGACAAAAAATTTAAATTTTATGTTGTAGTTCACGGCAAAACTAATGGTATTTTTCAGACTTGGATAGAAGTTGTAGACTCTATTAAAGACATGAGAAAACCTCTTTTTAAAGGATTTAATAATTTTACTGAAGCATTAGACTATGCTAGAGGAACATTGCGTCCAAATTATTATATTTCTCCAGCTCTCAGACAAAACCCAGACAAAATCCCTCAGTACAATGTACAAAAAGACACAGAAAAAATAATCTTTTGCGACCATTGTTCTACCATGACTGATGTAGTCAAAAGATTAAACCAGCAGAAAGAGACATTGGTTCAAGAAAAAATGCAACTCTTGAATCAGGTGAAGACATTAGAACAAAGACTACAAGCAGTAAAGTTCGAATTGATGCAGTCTCAGAGTTCTCCATCTCAGAAAAAAATGGATGAGACGGGTGTGCATTCCCCAATGAATGCAAATAGACCCACTGTATCGGGTAAGGATACAGCTAGTCCGGTATCAATCAATCAAGAAACACTCAGAAAAATCATCAACGAAGTTCCTAACATTTCTCTCAAACCAACCACTCCATATTCCCCTTCCCTTCCAAAAATGCCCCAACTCCTTTTCCCAATAAAAACCTTTGTAATATAACTTCCCTGTAAAATAGTTTTAAGCTTTCCAGTAATTTTCCTTTAGTGTGAAGTAGTTTTTCGGGTTCCCCGAAAGGGAAACCTCTCTCCATCTTCAGACATGTAAGTTTTATCTATGTTTTCTGTACTAATCTCCCTACTATGTAAATTATTTTATGTTCAATATTATGTTGATAATATTTGAGTAATTACTTACCTGTTGTTGTGAATCTATTACACTTAGTATATGGTTATTCTCTTAATTTCTTAATGGACTCGATGGATTAACCTGTAAATTCCTAGGTGTTTAAAAAGGCCGTTTTAATGTCCAAATGATAAAAGGACGATGTTGGCCATGGTAACCGGGGTGTGGTTAAAGAAGATGGATATTAAGAACCAAGATTAAGATAAAGAGATGAACAGTGTAATAAAGATTCATAACTAAAACAGATTTTTCAAAAAAAAAAAAAACGAAAATTATAAAAATTGGGAGAATAGGCAGAAAATTAGAAAAACACCTACATGATAAGAAGATTCAAGGAGTGAGGGAGTACCGAGTAGGATTGTTTAACATATTAGTAAAAAACTACATAATATTGCTATTTTTCTTTCTATAAAAATTAAAACTTATATATTGAGAACTTATATATCTATTGAAACAAAAATATAATCCCCTATCACCCTTATGGTATATATATATATATATATATTGTGCGCGCACCACTGCAGTTGGGTACGGATGACCCTGAGCCTTGGTAGGGCCAGGTATGTATGACCCTGAGTGAAACACCGAACCTTCATGGTCGGGTATGCTATGTAAATGATATGTATATGAATATGAATATGTATATGAATACGAAAATGGATACTAAATGAAAATGAGTACGAAAACGGATACGGATGTATGCAAACAATCACGCATTAGAAATGGAAAGTCCTTATGAAATGCAAGTAAGTGTTTCTGATGATGATACTACCATCTCCCATCCTATGCTATTTCTTATGTTGTTTATTATGCTTTCATAATAATGTTGATCATGTTTTACATACTCAGTACATTCTTCATACTGACGTCCTTTTTTTTGTGGACGTTGCGTCATGCCCGCAGGTGGCCAGGGAGACAGGCTTGATCCATAGCTTTATTACTCAGGGACTACATAGCGGAGCTCCATTTCATTCGGAGCTATAACCTTTGGTATTTATCCTTTTGTGTACGTATTCATAGGCATAACGGGGTTCTGTCCCGCCTATATGATATGACATACTCTCCTTAGAGGCTTATAGACATGTGTATATAGTTAGATGTATTTGGCCTTGTCGGCTAGTCTTGTGTATATCATTTTGTTAGCCTTGTCGGCTTATGTACATTGATATGGACATTGTTATTGATGGTGATATATATATATATATATATATATATATATATATATATATATATATATATATATATATATATATGTATCATTGCCCAATGGGATTAGTATGAATAATGGGTGGAAAATATGAATTAGCTATGTGGCTCACCTAGATGTAGATGTGAAAGTATGATAAGAGGTGCCCGGGTGGGTTAGCACAGGGTGCCCGTCGCGGCATCCGGTTGGGTCGTGACAAAAGTGGCATCAGAGCAGTTCTGTCCTAGGGTGTGTCTACGAGCCGTGTCCAGTAAAGTCTTAGTTATGGGTGTGTCTACGAGCCGTGTCCAGTAAAGTCTTAGTTATGGGTGTGTTGCGCGCCACACTTATAAACAAGAGGCTGCGGGCATTTTAGGAATGAATGACCTTCGTTTTCATAAGATCGTGCGATAGAGCTATGACATAAGAACTTCTTTTTCCTTAACCGTGTGTCATGTATTTCAGAGATGCCTGTAAAGAGAAAGGCTACGGCAGCCCAAAAGGGCAAGACAGCGGCAGAAAAGCGGGCTGAAAGAGCACCGCCAACGGTTGTATAGGAACGTGAGTCCCAGAGTGCGGCTCAATCTCAGTCCCCCCCCATTCAGTGCCTATTTCTGAGGAGCGTGAGGGAGCCTCAGCCCCAGGTCCAGCACCTCTGGCTCCTCCACCGGATGCTTCAGGCCAAGATGTAAAAGAGGCCATTCATTTGCTTACTCAATTGGTTGCCGCCCAAACTCAGCGGAAAAGTACTCAATTGGTTGCCGCCCGGATGAGGACCCTCAGAATTTTATTAATGGAATGTTGAGGACACTTCGGTTGATACATGCTTCGGACACCGAATCAGTGGAGTTAGCATCCTATAGATTGAGGGATGTTACGGTTCATTGGTACACGGTTTGGATGGCTTCACGGGGAGCCAATGCGCCTCCCCCGGTATGGAAAGAATTTATAGATGCCTTCCTCCGAAATTATTTGCCTCCAGAAGTTCTGCGAGCTAAAGCCGATAAGTTCTTGAATTTGAGGCAAGGAAGCATGAGTGCTTTAGAGTATAGTCTCCGCTTCAATTCTTTGGCTAGGTATGCTTCGGCCATGGTAGCGGATATGGGTGACCGAGTGCACTGATTTGTGAAAGGCCTAGGGCCACATTTGATGGACAGGTGCTTGACTGCGTCCCTTCAGGACAATATGGATATTTCACGCATTCAAGTCCACGCTCAAAATTTAGAAGAAAGCCTACAACAACAAAGGAGTGAGCGTGAGCATGATAGGGGATATAGCAAGAGGGCTAGATCTTTGGGTCCGATGAGTGAGTTTAGAAGTGGGCACAGACAACAGTTTTCTAGGCATTCAGGCCATTCTATGACTAGTGCACCTCTACGGTTTTAAGGACAGAGATTTGATAGATCTACTCATTCCGGGCTGAGTTAGAGTTTTTCTGTTTCTCAGTTTAGAGGCGATTCGAGTCAGGCGAGGCAACCCGTGCCACGATGTTCCCAGTGTGGGAAGTCACATTGGGGTTAGTTCCGATTAGGTTCAGAGGGTTGCTATTCATGTGGTCGACCAGGCTATATTATGCGTGATTGCCCCTCAGTTGGTGGTAGAGGTAGGACCCAGCCTTTAGGGTCAGTAGCCGAATCTTCGTCATTTATATGCCCTATGGGGTCAGGTTCACATGCGCCAGTCGGCCATGGTAGAGGCAGAGGAAGAGTCCCCAGTTCTAGTGGTCCTCAGCACCGTATTTATGTTTTGGCTAGATGCCAAGATCTTGAGTCTTCTCCTGATGTGGTCACAGGTATATTATCGGTATTTTCTCATGATGTATATGCTTTGATAGATCTGGGCTCCACATTGTCATATGTTACTCCATATATTGCGGGTCGGTTTAGAGTCAAACCGGAGTCGATCAAACCTTTTGAGGTGTCTACACCCGTTGGTGAATCGGTAATAGCTAGCCGAGTATATAGAAACTGCATAGTTGTAATTTGTGACCGTCGTACTATGATTGACTTGCATGAGTTAGAAATGGTGGATTTTGATGTTATTATTGGCATGGATTGGTTGGATTCTTGCTATGCCAATGTTGATTGTAGAATGAAAATGGTTCGCTTCCAATTTTCGGGAGAACCAGTTTTAGAATGGAAAGGGAATACTGCGTCACCAAAAGGTAGGTTTATTTCCTATCTTAAAGCAAGGAAAATGATCACAAAAGGTTGCATTTATCATCTAGTGCGGGTTCAATATGTAGAAGCTGAATCGCCAACTCTTCAGTCAGTTCCCGTAGTGAACGAGTTTCCGGATGTATTCCCGGAAGAGCTACCAGGCCTCCCTCTCGAGCGGGAGATTGATTTTGCTATTGATGTGTTGCCAGACACCAAGCCTATATTTATTCCTCCTTATAGAATGGCCCCCGCAGAATTGAAGGAGTTAAAGGAGCAATTGAAAGACTTGCTTGAGAAAGGCTTTATTAGGCCTAGTTCATCCCCGTGGGGAACACCCGTATTGTTTGTCCGAAAGAAAGACGGCTCCTTGCGAATGTGCATTGACTATCGGCAACTGAATAAGGCGACGATTAAAAACAAATATCCTCTTCCGAGGATTGATGACTTATTTGACCAATTATAAAGCGCCAAATGGTTTTCAAAGATAGATTTGAGGTCCGGGTATCATCAAGTGAGAGTCAGGGAGAAAGATATCCCTAAGACAGCCTTCAGAACAAGATATGGCCATTTTGAGTTCCGCGTATTGTCATTTGGGCTAACTAATGCACCGTCAATATTTATGGATTTGATGAACGATGTGTTCAGGCCGTTCCTAGATTTATTTGTGATTGTATTCATCGACAATATCTCGGTGTATTCTAGATCCGAGGCAAAACATGCGGATCATTTGCGTACTGTCCTTAGAGTTCTTCAAACTCGAGAGTTATTTGCAAAATTTTCTAAGTGTGAGTTTTGGTTGAACTCAGTGACATTTCTGGGGCACATTGTTTCAGCCAATGGTATTCGAGTAGATAGCCAAAAGATTGAGGCCGTGAAGACTTGGCCAAGGCCCACAACTCCTACGGAGGTTCGTAGCTTTCTGGGCTTAGCAGGTTATTACAGGAGATTTGTTGAAGGTTTTTCTTCTATTTCTGCACCACTCATAAAGCTGACCCAGAAATCAGCAAAGTTTCAATGGACAGATGCTTGTGAACGTAGTTTCCAAGAGCTAAAAGATAGATTAACTTCTTCCCCAGTCCTGACACTTCCAGAGGGATTGGAAGGTTATGTTGTTTATTGCGATGCTTCAGGAATTGGGCTAGGCTGTGTGTTGATGCAACATGATAAGGTGATTGAGTATGCTTCAAGGCAATTACGAAAACATGAGAAAAATTATCCAACCCATAACCTTGAATTGGCTGCAGTGATTCATGCATTAAATATGTGGAGACATTACTTGTATGGTGTTCATGTGGATATTTACGAAGATCATAAGAGCCTTCAGTATATCTTCAAGCAAAAAGAGTTGAATTTGCGGCAACGACGATGGTTGGAATTGCTAAAAGATTACGATGTTGATATCCTATATCACCCCGGAAAGGCCAATGTTGTGGCTGATGCTCTTAGCCGTAGATCCATGGGAAGTTTGTGTGATGTACGACTAGAGAAAAGAGAAATGGCTCGTGAGCTCCAGCAGTTAGCTAGCCTAGGAGTTCGAGTAGTGGACTCAGGTAGCAGGGGAACTACCATTCAGAATTCAACAGTCTCGTCGCTAGTAGTGGAAGTGAAAGAGCGACAATACGAAGATCACATGCTAATGCATTACAGAGATACACTCCCTCAGAAGGAGAAGTCATCATTTGAGATTGCAAGAGACGAAGTTCTCCGATGCCAAGGCAGATTATGTGTTCCTGATGTGGCAGGATTACGCCACCGAATATTGAGGGAAGCTCATTGCTCCCGCTATTCTGTCCACCCCGGAGCAACGAAAATATACCATGATCTTAAGTTTATATATTAGTGGAATGGGATGAAGAAAGATATAGAAGAATTTGTAGCTCAATGTCCCAACTGTCAACAAGTGAAAATCGCGCACCAAAAGCAGGGCGGATGGTTGCAAGCTATAGAAATTCCAACTTGGAAGTGGGAAGTAATCAACATGGACTTCATTACAGGCTTGCCCTGTTCTCGACGTAAATATGATTCTATATGGGTGATTGTGGATAGACTCACGAAGTCAGCTCATTTCTTACCAGTCAGAACGACATATGTGGCAGAAGATTATGCAAAGCTTTATGTTAAAGAGATAGTGCGAATCCATGGTGTCCCAGCATCTATTATCTCAGATAAAGGAACTCAGTTTACAGCTAATTTTTGGAAGTCCTTCCAAGAGGGGTTGGGGACTCATGTGAGCCTTAGCACGTCATTTCATCCGCAGACTGATGGACAAGCTGAACGTACCATTCAGACTATTGAGGATATGTTACGGGCATGTATGATAGATTTTGGAGGTAATTGGGATGATCACTTGCCACTCATTGAATTTGCTTATAACAATAGTTATCATTCTAGCATCCAAATGGCACCGTATGAGGCTTTATATGGGCGAAAGTGTAGATCCCCAATTGGGTGGTTCGAGGTAGGAGATACTAAATTGATAGGGCCAGACTTGGTCCAGCAGGCCATAGAGAAAGTTAAGCTTATACAAGATCGGTTATTAGCAGCCCAAAGTCGTCAAAAGTCCTATGCGGATAATTGTCGAAGGGAGTTAGAGTTCCAAGTGAAAGATTGGGTATTCTTAAAAGTGTCACCAATGAAGGGTGTAATGAGATTTGGTAAAAAGGGGAAGCTTAGTCCCCGGTACATCGGGCCTTATGAGATTGTGCGCAAGGTAGGCAAAGTGGCTTACGAATTAGATCTACCTCCTGATTTGGAGTCAGTTCACCCAGTTTTCCATGTCTCAATGCTTCATAAATGTGTTGGAGATCTTACTAGGATCGTTCCAGTAAATGATGTTCAAGTGACAGAAAAGTTGACTTATGAAGAGGTACCCATTGCCATATTAGATAGGCAAGTACGAAGGCTTAGAAACAAATAAGTGGCCTCAGTTAAGGTTTTATGGAGAAACAATAATTGAGAAGAAATGACATGGGAAGCGGAAGAAAATATGAAATTTAAGTACCCGCACTTATTCCAACCCCTGGGAGAGATCCAAGATGATACATCAAGATCATGAGGTATGTATGTTTTCCTTTTTATGCATTTGGGTCGTGTGTGGCCAAACTCTATTGCTATTATGTTGTGGCCTGTGAGGCATTGTTATTATGGGCTGTTGTGACAGGATGGTAGTGCCCTATTACAGGGGAAACTCTGGCGAAATTTTTATAGAACCCCCGAGATCTTAACATTCGAGGACGAATGTTCTTAAAGGGGAAAAATGTTACACCTCGAAAAATTCCCCGTTGATGCACAATGAATAGACTAACGAAGGGCACGAAGTATACAGTATTGCAATAAGTGAGAAATGACATTTGATGACCCTAATTGAGATAGAATATCGGAGTAAGATGAGAAAGTTTGCCAAGAGAGGGCAAGGCATACGATGTGTATCGGAAAGGGTTTACGAGTAACCAGTCAATGATGATTTAATAGTGTCTTGAAGAAGAATTATAACGTCCCTTAGATCGTTAATGAGGTGTTAAACAAGTATCAAGAAGGTTCCATAAGGATTGGAGATCAAACGAAGTGACGAGAGCAAGATCAGAGAAAAGATGGGTTACACGGCCGATTATACGGTCCGTATAATGTTATACGGTCCGTATAATGGTCCGCAGAATCGTCACAGTGAAGGTCCCTCACTGATGGGACTATACGGTCACATATGCGGACCGTATAAAATTATACGGACCGTATAATGGTCACAGAAGTGAGATGTTGAAGTGGCAATTTCACTGTCACTTATACGGACCGTATAAGTGTCCGTATATTTTCCCGACGGATCAGATTTTTAAGTTATTAAAAAGGGGACCAAGTTCATTATTTCATTTCATTTTCACCCAACACTTCAAGAACTCTCTAGAACCCTCTCCACTCTTCATCCATAAGAACTGAAGAGAAATTTATTATTGATGTTTGGGAGTCGATATATGATACGGAGGAAGTCGTATAAATAAAAGAGATGCTGTCCAATTTTCTCTAGCTTTAGTCATGTATGCTAAGCTATCGATTTTCTAATGATAGTATAACTCTAATGAAGATAGAAACGTGAGCATTGAAGGAGAACGTGCAAGTGATAGAATAGTTCATTACATCTATCCCTAGAGGATTACCCATCATAGGAGGAATTTAGTACAATCATAACATATCGAGAATCATGAGCTTAGTAGCTCTTAAAGATAGAATCATTTGGAGGACATCATAGGCTTATAGAAGATTAGATATTTGGCTAAGGAACCATGCCTTAGAAGTGGTAATATTGAGGCATAGAGTTTGTTGATAAGCCATGTGGCTCACCTAGATACAAATGTGATTGTACGATGAGAGGTGCCCGTCAAGGCCCTCCGATTGGGTCGTGATAGTAAAAAAGGAGTACCATTAATAAACGATACCTTCTTCATTGGAATATTGGACGTGGAAGTAGGGTTTTGCATGAGATTTAGGGTTGTAGGTTTGAAGAATTCATTATATTTTGGCTTAGAGGCATCTACTTGATTATGAACTGTTTGAAGAGATGAAGAGGGGGTGGAAGAAGACTGGCCAGCCACCGGAGTTGGCTGACCAGTGGCCGTGGTGGCCATGAGTTTAGATGACGGCTCCTAGGGTTTGCATGGGTTTAGGAGAGAGAAAGGAGCGTTTTTCGAATTGACAATATTACACTCATCTTCCCTATTTTAATTTTTCGTGTAACAATTCTTTTTACATATTTATAATTAAAAAAAAATTATGACCGGACCAATCCGCCCTTTTGGTATACTCTTTTGTTTTAGTTATTTAGTAAATATTTTTAAAGTGACAAAACTTTCAAAAGACTAATCGTGTAGTATAGGTCATCCAATAACTTTGAGAAAAATAAGAGTTTGAGAAACGAGTTGCCTCTTTCTATTAGTCAATGAGTCATTGTCTTTCAAATTCGACGATGAAGCACCGAGTTTGCTTACATCTCTAGCCTAAGTAGATCTGTTAAATGATATAATATCTATTCTTTTAATACAGATTGTGTTTGCACCATTTATTTGATGATTGAGTTGCTGAGAATGAATGCAAACTGTTGAGAGAAGGAGGAAAACCCTTGAAATCATTGATTTTACTCTAACATTCTTTTAGCTTTTTGAACTTAACAGAACTTCGTATTAATTCTTCGTATAGAATTTTACATTTGATTCATCCATTTTATATGAAAAAAATAGAGAAGCAATATGGATGTTACTTTGTTGTAATTAGAAGATCTTAATTTGGTCTACCTCATTGCAGAATGATTTAATTCTTGTTTTTTTCAATATTTTTTAATTTTTCTAACAGATTTTAATTATCATTTTTTTTTCAAAAGTTGAATTGAATTGCTAGATAACAATTTTCTGTAAGTTTCACTTTAAAAATAATTTAAAGTTTCAAAAGCTAAACCTGAAGAGAGATGTCTAAATTTAACTATTTTTATTATTACTTCATAACAACAACACTATATTTTTATATCCTTAAACCTTCTCCGACAAGGTTACTTATGTACTCTGAAATGTGAATGGCTAATGTTAGAGTGGTATTATGGAGCGAAAATTTGTGGTTTCTATGCAGCGCGTGAAGCACGCGTGTCGGCAAGCAACAAGTCAATTTGATCGTTTTATTAATTGCTTTATTTTTTCCAACTCTCATGGTGCTCAATAGTAGTGCATAAATGGCTTTGACTTGTCTTCAACCTTGCTACAATCCCTCAGTAGTGACGCTCTCAAAATCACCATTGCTAATTCGATCCAAGAGCCTCACCTCCAGCTCCTGCATCTTCATTGCTAAGAATCTAAACCCATGTACAGGAAATTGCTCATTCATTGCAAGGAACAAGGAAAATTTTCTGGGGAAACTGCCATTACTACTGCCTAACAACAGCAGTCTCAGAGTGAAGGTAGATGCACATAAACTGAATACTTTAATTTCGAATTTTACTTGTGTTTCTTATTTATCTTTTTTGTTTCTCTTCCTTGCTTTTTTTCATAATAGGTTTCGGCATCTTCAGGAGAAGAAGCTAACGCTGAGTCAGGGAATGTAGAGGAATTCAGTTGGACTTCTGTTATTTTGCCGTAAGTAATTCAACACTCTTTCTCTCTCATTCATCAATTTCCTTTTTTCCTCAATCTGTATTTCCCTTAAATTTTCTTCTCTCCTTGTATTTTTTACGAGTATACTTCCTTCAACCAGATTTTCCCTTAAGATTCAAGTCAAGATTTTGTTTCATTTTTCTTTTTGGGGGGTGTTCATACGAAGAAAAATGTTTTTCAGGAAAATAAGTCGGGTTCTTACTTATTTTCTTGTGTTCGGTACGTAAGCAAAAAAACATTATCCTAAAAACATATATATATATATAATCTAGACAAATGCTAGGAGAGGTGGGGGTAGGGGTCTCTACTCCGTGGGTCAAAGCAACCAGTTAAGCTAATAGAGCTACGCGGTGAACTTGACTGGATAAGCAAGTCCAAAACAACTAGTTAGAGCTTGTTTATTTTGTTTTTGATGAAGGCTTGTTTAATTTGTTTTGTGGAGCAAACAAGGTTTAGGTTATTGATACTAAGCTACACTCTCTTGAGTTGAATTTTCTACACATAAATTCAAGTATTAATTTATTTTTTCTTAAATTATGGGACATTTGATAACCTTTTTCTTATTGAGGTTATCATATTTTGAAGAAGAGTAGACAAAGAACTCTTATGACCTTCTAAGCAATTCAAAATATACTTATACCTATATATATTGGCTCCCTGGGTTAATAACTCAATTTATTGAACTAAGGCAAAGAGAATGCAAGCAGTTAAATAAAGTGACCGAGGCAATTATAACCACAGGACTTGAACTTCGGTGAATTCCGTACTTCGTCGTTGTCTTTTACTTCATCTTTAGCTTAATTCTTGAATAATTTAGAAAATTAACTCACTTATTGACAATCTGAGAAAATTGAAGTTATTTTTAATTAACAATTGATTAGTATTCGTCTCCGTGTGACAATAGTCGTACTTGATTGCGATGCGTATACTCATGTATGTGATATTAAGTGATAAGTTTTTGCCATCCATACACTCTAGATATACAATTTTCCATCTAAATTCTTTTGTCATGTTGCTCTTTGTGATCTCGGTCAACTATTCAGCAATAGAAGTGAACAAAAATGTCATGTGATCTAAAATGTTCAAATAAGTATGTTGACTCTTTTGCCCAATAAATATATCATGGTTTTCCTTTTTAGATTGTATGGTTTTCTCCATGCAAAGTAAAGACTTATTGTGTCAAATACAGATTTATCTTCCCAGCCCTAGGTGGTTTACTATTTGGTTATGATATTGGTGCGACCTCAAGTGCTACCATCGCATTGCAGGTAATTGTCAATTTCATTGCTGTATCCTGTATCCTAGCTGCTTTACTATTCATGTACATCTCTTATGGACTTTTTAAAAATCTGATGTATCAGTCACCTGAGCTTAGTGGAACGACTTGGTACAGTCTCTCTGCTGTTCAGCTTGGTCTTGTGGTATGCTTTCTATGTCGCATATTCCATGAGTAATTATTGCTCATACATAGCAAATTTTTGAATATCTATTCTTCTTTTTTCCCTTGGATATAGGTCAGTGGTTCCCTTTATGGAGCTCTTATTGGTTCCATACTCGCCTACCCATTTGCTGATTTCCTAGGTGGAGTTCAATTACTTTGAGTTTTGCTGAGTCTCAAATTTATGCAGAAATAATATTAGCTATTTTTATTTTTTTTGGGTTAACTTGTACAGGAAGGAGGAGGGAACTGATCATAGCAGCCATTTTATATGCGGCTGGCGGTTCACTAGCTGCCTATGCTCCAGGACTAGGGGTACTCTTGTTGGGCCGGCTTGTCTATGGGCTAGGAATCGGTTTGGTAGGTTTTATTTTGCTTTTTACTCATCTCAGTTGCATCCTTTGTGCTTGCTATACCGGCCATATCTCTGTCACAGCTTAATCTGTTGTACCTGAGATTCTTCATTGGCCTTATTTCAATAGGCAATGCATGGAGCACCTCTATATATAGCAGAGACTTGTCCATCCCAAATCAGAGGGACATTAATCTCTTTAAAGGAGCTGGCAATAGTATTGGGTATTTTGGTATGTGTATCTATTATATCTCTTAAATTCTCTTATCATCTTAATTTGGCAAGAGAAATGGATCACACTGAATGATCGATTTTCCAGCTGGGTTATTTTGTAGGTAGCTATGAAATTAATGTCATTGGAGGGTGGCGTTACATGTTTGGATTTAGTGCTCCAATTGCTTTATTGATGGGGCTTGGAATGTGGACTCTCCCTCCCTCTCCCAGATGGTTACTTCTGAGGGCAATTCAAGGTAAAGGACCATTGCAGGAATACAAAGAGAAGGCTATGGGAGCATTGAGCAAACTGAGAGGCCGCCCTGCTAGTGATAAAATATCTGAAAAACAAATAGAAGATACTATTATCTCATTGAAAACTGCCTACTCAGATGAAGTTGAAGGAAATTTTCTGGAGGTACTGCAAGGGCCAAGTTTGAAAGCATTTACAATTGGCGGAGGTTTGGTCCTTTTTCAACAGGTAATATAGTTTGAGATTGAGCTTCTCCTTTTGTTTTGTGATACTTTGCAGTTTTCATATAGACGATATCAAAGTAGTTTCATGCTCTCAAGCTTATGTGGTAGTTTTGACAGATAACTGGGCAGCCAAGTGTTCTATATTATGCTGGTTCAATTCTTCAGGTATCCTTCTGGTTACACTCTTTACATTTTCTCGTTATAATTTCATCTTGCATAGGTAATATTAAAACAATTTGTTCCTAGAGTGCTGGTTTTTCTGCGGCTGCAGATGCTGCTCGAGTTTCAGTCATTATTGGTGTATTTAAGGTAAGTGAAGTAACTGGAGCCTGGAGAAGTCTTTTAGCTCTCGTTGAAGAATATTAACTTGAACCTTTATCAGAAGGATTGGTAGTTTGTTAGACTGGAGTATTAATTTCTGCCTGATACTCTGGCTCTTTGTTTGCGTCGAGTTTACTTATTCTCCTGCAGTCACTGATGACGGCAGTCGCTGTCCTAAAAGCTGATGATCTTGGGAGAAGGCCATTGTTGATTGGAGGAGTCAGTGGGATTGTAAGCATCTAATCATAGAATTGTACTGTAGATACTTACCATTTTTCTACTTGTTGGTATGATTTCTGAGAGAAAGTGTTGCTGTTTGTGTGATGTGATCTACAGGCCCTATCACTCTTTCTTCTTTCAGCTTATTATAAATTTCTCGGGAGTTTCCCTTTAGTTGCTGTTGGTGCTCTGCTTCTCTACGTGGGATGCTACCAGGTGATGCTCCCATATACTCATGCTTGCGCAAACAACTCTATAATTGTAGGTGTTAAGATTCTTATCTTAAACTAAGGTATTGACCTTGATCTATCATCTTCCTAGTTATTTCAGAGAACTTGTTTCCTCTCTATGCTCTTTAATATGGAATACTTAATTGTTTATTCCCCAACTCCCTAATTTTGTCAGCAATTTACCTACTGCGGAGTAGCTCCCTAGGGTTTTGGTCTAATGGTAAGAACGCAACTTGTGATGTGTGGGTTAGGCACACGTCACGGGTTCGAACACTGCCACAGACAAAAAACTGATATTTAAATGGAGAAGGGTAAAGGGGCGGGCCATTATCCACCGAGTTTCAAACTGTATGCTATTGGCCTTCGGGAATTTCTCAATTATAAAAGAAAATTTTACTTAATGGCTTTCACTAATTTATTAGTAGGCCAACATATTCAATTTAGTGTATATTGCAAGTTAATAATATCTTACAATTGAGAAAAGCTTTTTCGATTACGTCACTTATCCTTTTCTCAAAATTATTTAATTCTTACACCTGATCAATCCATCAACAAAACCTCAATCCTAACTGGGGTCTGGCATATGAATCCTCTGCATCCAATCTATTATGTTGTGGCGCATTTCATCCTAATACTATTCAGTAACATTTTTTTATTTTTGAAAATAGTTTCCTTTAGGTATTAGTAAGAGAAAATATGTATTAAGTTCTCATATTGCAGTTGCAATCCTAGAAGATGTATTACATAATATGGATTTATTGATAATCAATTGCTATGTTAAATGATGTCTTTATTTTGAAAAGCCACTTCAAAATCAGAGCACGACATTTAATTTGAAACAATCTGAGTGACATGTTAATTAATGGTTTTATTGCTGAAGATTTTGATCATTAGACATTAAAAGGTAAAGTGTTTAAGAACGGCATTCTGCACTGAAGTTATATCTTTTAAACTTGACATGTCACATGCGTCTTATGAAGTGATTGATTGTGGAGCTTCAGTTAAGTTGCGCCTTGTTCGTTCTTTAATGTTGCATGAACTACGATGGACTTTATTCTCTTCTATATTAGCAACAGATACTGTATAAGTTTTTTGTATTGTTAAATAACCATATAAGATTTTGTTAGCATTTTGTGGAGATAGTAACTCAGAAGGTCATCCAACTATGGGTAATTATCTATCAAAGTCATGTTTTTTTTTTTTTTTTTTTTTTTGTGTGTAATAACAAGGTCACCTAACTTTGCTTATATCACTTCAAAAGTCATCCTGTTAATATTTTGGCCAACAAAATATGACATTGCATTTTATTTAGTCCTCATGGACTTCTTATTTTTTCCTCAGCCCACAGGGTAATAAACCACGACCCTACTCGACCCGACCCAACCCTAACTCATAACCCAAATTAATCCTATACTCTCTCAATTAAAATAAAGTTTTCACTCTCTTAAAAAAAATAAAAAATAGGCCCCTCGTTTTATAAAATCGTGTCGTCTTCTTTCTTCTTTTCTCAGGCGAAGTCCATTAAGGATCTTTTTTAATTACATTGTGAAGATTCTTTTTATTGTTCATCCAAGTAATGAAAGTCCCTTGGGCCTCGTATAAGCTTTAACCAAACACCCTCATTGTGTAAGCTTACAATTTGACATGCTCAAGAAAAAAAAGAATCTTTACTACCAAAAAGATGACACAGTGAGGCTGTTTGGTTAAAGTCTTAATGTAGAATGTTTGTAGTAAAGATTCATTTTTCGTGAGCATGTCAAATTGACTAAGCTTACATGATGAGGTTGTCTAGTTAAAACTTATACAAGGGACTTCATTACTTGGATGAACAATAAAAATAATCTTTACAACGTTGTTATAAAAAATTCTTAATGGACTTTGCCTGGGAGAAGGAGAAAGAAGACTGCATGATTTTATAAAACGAGGGGCCAAATATTATCAGAGAGAGTAAAACTATATTTTAATTGAGAGAGAATAGGATTAATATGGGGTTAGGTTGGGTCGTGGTTTATTGCCATGTGGACTGAGGAAAAAAAAAAGAGAAAGTCCATATGGACTAAATAAAATGTCATGTCATATTTTGTTGGCCAAATATTAAAACGGTGACTTTTGAAGTGACATAAGCAAAGTTGGGTGACCTTGTCATTACAAAAAAAGAAACGTGACTTTGATAGATAATTACCCATAGTTGGTGACCTTCTGAGTTACTATCTCACATTTTGAGCTATGATGATTATAGGTACCAGTGAGGAAAGGTAATCCCTAAAATATTTTTTTATATTTGTAACCAAGCATTATATCACTTTGAATCTAGGGTTTTGTTAGTGTGTCACGGTGATGAATGACCTCATTGAAATATGTTTGTTCCATGGCATTGAAGATATCTTTTGGGCCTATTAGCTGGCTTATGGTATCAGAGATATTCCCGCTCCGCACCAGAGGGAAGGGGATAAGTCTAGCTGTTCTCACGAATTTTGGTTCTAATGCGATAGTAACCTTTGCTTTTTCACCTCTGAAGGTAAGAATTTGTTCTCCTGCAAATGTCAATTCCACTGTAGCCTGTGTTAGATAGATGGTCATGGTTTCCACTTTGCAGGAGTTGTTGGGGGCAGAAAATCTTTTCCTTCTATTTGGAGTGATTGCTTTGTTGTCACTTCTATTTGTAGTCACCTCTGTTCCAGAGACTAAAGGCTTGAGCTTGGAAGAAATTGAGTCCAAAATCTTGAATTGAAAACATAGTTTTGTGTCCATGAGCACACAAATAAAGCATCTGTTCTCTGATGTATCAATTCTATCAGGATACATGCTTTATGGCTCTTTTGTAAATGATAAACTGGGATGATTCCTATGGCTGTAATATGGGGTTGACTGGCTGGAAGAAGATAAAAGCATTCTCAGTTTTTTTGAGAAACAAAACAACATTATTGTTGTCTTTTAACTTTGACGGTCTTGAGAATGGTTTATTCCTAGCAAAGGAAGGAACTATTCTTGGTTTTAGTATTTTTTTTCAACTATTTTGTTTGTTTGTGATGAGCAAAGCACAAGAATCCTCTGTGCACAACTGAGACTACATGCCTTGAGTTGCAACACTACCTATTCCAATAAGAGTTTGAATTTGGTTTTCATTTTTCAGTATGAAGTTTGCTGTATCTATATTGATGACTTTGCAGTTCTGTTTCGATTTGGGGATTCTTCTTAGGCGCTACTCTAAATTGCGCAGTTTTCCATTCAGATGGGCTGGTCTTTAACTTTGCCCTCAACGGAACTTATGCCTAGCGGGGCATAAGTTCTTTAAGGATGCGGAACATAACTTGTGAGGATATTATGATGTGCGAAAAAATTGTTTGTTATATAGGGGCGCAAATTAAAGACCAGCACAAAATAGGGACATAAGTGCCAATGACCCTATTCTTTTTGTCGCTGGTCTGGTTTGGCTAAGCAAATGTGCAGACATAACATTGTAGATGTAGCATGTGCTTTTTTGAAAAAAAATATATATTTATTTTTGGCTAATTTCAGATACATCCTATGTTTATGTCGTAACACTAACCTCATTATTTGAGTATTGCGCTTGCCTCCTTTATTTTAATTTCTCAGTAACAATTGTTGTAAACTATTTATCGCTAATACATACTATTATATTAATACTAGTAAAATAGCCCACGCGAAGCGCGGTCATAAGAAAAAAATATGCATTCGCTTTATGAAAGAAAACCACTTCTGTTCATATTCTTTTTCCTTCTCTATATATTGTTATTTTTTTCTTTCTTTTCGTATTTCTTGATCTCCCTCTCAATTCTCCATTCATAAATAAGCTCCTACTCTAGGAAATTTGCTATTTCCGTTCTGTGTTTTACTTGCTTTTTTGCTTCTTTGTTCTTACTCTTTTTTACCATTCTTTTTATTACCTTTTTTTTCTAAAGAAAAACGAAAGGGTAAACTGACTTTATCTTTTAAGTCTAGGAAACAATATCAACAATCTTTCATCACAACTATTGTAAACATAAGTTGCAAAAAATTATAGAACATGAAAATCAATTTTTGAAACACAATAATTAATATTGCTCTTGACCGTAAAATCAGTATTAGAATCCATCTATAACTTATCAATGAACCAAGTAATCATCGTATGTACAAAGGTAAAAAATTCATCAGTACTCAGTGTTTATACCAAGTTAATAGATGCATGATGTTTTTGCATATAGAAGTTTAACATGATTAACTAAATGTATTCTTAGCTCATTAAATCACTTAACTACAGTAAATTACATGATTTGGTGTAAACATCGAGTTGATAAGTATTTAGCGAGTGCAATGCCAAAGTGATTATCGCTTATTCAAAACATTTGAAATCTGAGATAGAAACACAATTGGAGCGCATGAGTTTGTGAGTTGCTGAATTTTAAAAGATACATGTACCACTCTACGTATATCTTGCACCTATAAGAAAGCATAAAATGACCATTAGTTGAAATGAAACAAATAGAAGATTTGCACTTTATAAGAATTTAAGCTGAAAATAAAAAAAAGGGATGAAATCCACTTACTCGTATCAAAACAAGCTGAAAGATAAGTTTGTATATATAACATGTTCAAGATTTGATGCTAAAAACTCTTTGAAATTCCATAATTAAGAATGGAGTCTTTCCATTTTCCATGTTAATTGAAAGAATGTGTTTGTGCTAATATTTCTGCGTGGGCTTTCCAGTTCAAAATCAAACGGTTAGCTTTATTAGCCAGAGCAAAGATGAATCTTTATGGGCAACTAAATACTCAAAAATTAATGGGCAAGTAAATACTCAAGATTAATGGGTAAGTAACTGCACAATATGAAAGAAAAAACTGGCGACGTAACTTCTATTTGCTACCTTAAGTGATGTGCGATTTAGTTGTTGCAAAACGTTTCATTCATCTGTGGAAGTAAAAACTTCAGCACATTTACCATAGTAAAGAGAGTTTAATGAGTAATTGTTGTTGTTTTTTTACATAGCACATAAATGGGAAAAAATAGGAAAAAGGCCAAAAAAAGGAGAAAAAAGATAAATACCATTGGTGGCCATAGAGAGGTGCCACATCACCTTGTCTATCCCTAACTTTATATTATACATAGATGGACCAGTTTATCATTTTCAATACTCAAATTAATCTTTTTATCAATTAATTTTATAAATATCTCTTTTAAGTTCCTTTATAATATAATGACAAAATATGTAGTTAAACACTTGAAGTGTCTACGGACATGCCAGGCATATGGCCTATGAAAGCTACTAAATAAGTAAAAGTAATGCTAAATATTAAATTGTAAGGTCACGTAAATTTGAATAGTGAAATTTATCAAAACCGGCTTTAAAATGTCAAAACCAGACCAAGATCGGAGCATGGGGACTGCCAGAGGATAATAAAGCCAAGAAGTAATAAAATGGACTAGGATGAGTGTGGAAGGGCTTAAGACAAAAGGGTGAATTCCCAAAAGGATTCAACAGTTTTTAGTGCACCAATGACGATTAGAGATTTTGTTTGTGTGTCAAAAGGAGGCTACACAACCAGTATCATATCACATTGACATGATAATAAGTATAGGAGGTGTAAGGGAAGCGATTTAGGGTCTAAGGAGAGCCCTTGAACACTGCCAAGTTAGAAACTACATAACGGACTAAAACTTCAAATGCGCTTGCTCAAGGTCTAACTTCAAATGAGCAAAACTCCAAGGATATGAAGAGTTATGTGGTGAATTACTTATCAAATTAAAGGTTTTCAAATTTTGATTTCAATGATTCAAACCGTTTGTCAATTCGAGTCCTGTACAAAAAGTTATGTCGATTTTATCAGATATGTCCCTTCTGCGCACTCGATTGTGCATCCACGTATCAAATGTGTGACTGTGCACGGAAGACAATCCTATTACCATTCTACATGCCCGGACGCGCATCCAACTTGTCCGCTGCACAACCACACACTTGGGAACGGTATAAATAACCCCAAGGTCGGGGTACGAGAGTGAAAACTCATTTTCTCAAAGCTAGTGCTTTTTTCTCCTCTTGCTATCCTACCAAGGCTTAAAATACACACTTAAGGTGAGTTTCTTGACATTATTATGATGGATTAACATCAAGCAATGTTAGTATTAATATCTATATGGATTGGAATTCATAAATTTTCAAGAAACTTTCTCAAGAATTCGTTTGAAGGATTTTCTAGGGTTTCTTTCAAGAGCTGAGTCTACACTCCTAAAATTACATGCATAGTTAATTATCGATTATAGGAGTAAAATGTAATCATTGGAAGTTACGGGATGGTGATTGGAATCCATAAATTCTCAACTTGAGTTGTGAATGTTACGGAGAATAAGAAATGGCTTTAATGGAGAAATTGATTGGTTGTGAGTTATTTGTTGGATATGTATGTGCTGAAAGAAGTTGTTAATTACATAAGCATGATTGTAGTACTATTCCTGGTGTGAAGAGGAGTTATTGGGTAGAAACACCATTGATGAAGATTGTAGAGAATATTGCACACTAGGAGTGACTACAAATATGAGATTCTTGCTAATATTGACTCAAATGCTTTACTATGTTGTAGATTGACGTTGTAGAGTTGGTTGAGCCTCGTAGTAATGTTAAGGAACGAAATTGAGGTATTTTAAGTTGAACCCTTCCCTATAAAATAGTGTATTCTTATTAAAGTTCATGATGACTAAATATACTTACGTGACTGTATTATTTTCTAAATTTGAAATATATAATTAAGAAAGACGAGTGATAATGCCCTACCCTTATTTCTTTGAATGCTATGCATCACATGATATAAATGCTAGAAATGTTTCAAGTTTTAAAGGTTGGAAAAGACCAAATATTATGGAAATTATTTCAAGTGCATGATTGTGAGTTACAAGTAATGATGCACAATTCGTATTTCTTTAAGTGTTATAATTCTCATGCTACGTTTCAGCTGTCAAAAGTGAGTGATTTCATGATTTTAAAATGGTAACTATCCATGACTATGGAAAGGTTTAAGAATAAATTGTCGCTATTGAGCCTAACTTAAAGATTATCATGAAAATGAAAACGCACGAATGTGAGTCACGAAGCTTGTATGCTAAAAGATCTTTATTAGACATGTTTCATATAATCTTAATGGTATATACTGTGAGCTCTAAGTTAAGATATTATATTGCTTGGTAGGGGTGGAGATTACCTGCCATGTTACGATTTATGGCGCATTGTTATTTCCTAGTAGTGGGGGACTACCTGTCACGTTACGATCCATTGTGCATTGTTATTGCTTGATAGTGGTGGAGACTACTTGCCATGCTAAGACCCATGGTGCAAAGTTATTTCCTGATAGTGGAGGAGACTACCTGTCATTTTGCGACTTTTGGTGTATTATAATTGCCTATTACTGAGGGAGACTACTCGTCATGCTACCATCCATGGGGCATGACTATTGTCTGGTAGTGAAGGAGACTACCCGCCATGAACTTATTCGTGGTGCATTACTTCTATGGCATCGTTATATTAGAAATTTCTTTCAAGATGTACATGAATTGTTGTTTAGAGCTTAACGTGAATTAAATGTTTATGTGAAAAAGAACTCCATCTTGATATGTACTCATGTCTCTTTTATCGGGGGCATCGTTTTAAAATGCAGGGACAAACTCTCAGGAGGACCAGAATATTCGTTAGGCACTTCGCTCCTCCTCGGGGCTTTTTGGTGAGCTCCACTTCAGTTCGGGATATTCTTTCAATGTATTTAGATTTTGCCATTTATTTTGAATACAGTTGGAGCCTTGTTAGTAGCATGTTTTTAATATTAGGGTAAAGGTGCAACTATATCCCTCAACTTTGCGATTTAGAGCAGATATATCCCTCGTTACAAAAGTGGTGTATAGATACTCCTGCCGTTATAAAATGATGCAGATATACCCTTTTCGCTAACGGAATGTTTTTTAAAAATCATTTAGGTTATTTTTTAAAGGTGCAAATGTACTCCTCAATTTTGCGATTTAGAGCAGATATGCTCCCCGTTAAAAAAGTGGTGTATATATACCCTTACCGTTACAAAATGGTGCAAATATACCACTGCCCTTACACAAATAGTGCAAATATAATCTTTTCGCTAAAGGGATTTTTTAAAAATAATTTAGCTAGTTTTTTAGTTTTAAAAAATGCCATGTGGCTTTAAAAAAAGGTCTAATCATTTTTATTTTTTTTGAGTAGACATATTTTTCTAACGCAACATGGTAATTTTTTTCTGGTGGGTCGGGTCTGGTTTGTTTTAAAAAATATCTTTGTGGCTTTAAAAAAAAATCAGTCTATCCATTTTTTTTTAAAACGAACCAAACCCGATCCACCAGAAGAAGAAATTATCATGTGGCTTTAGAAAAATATGTCTACTAAAAAATGGGTAGACTTTTTTTTTAAAGCCACGCGTTATTTTTTAAAATTTTAAAATAAGCTAAATGAGTTATTAAAAAATCCCGTTAGCAAAAAGGGAATATTTGCACTATTTGTGTAAAGGCAGGGGTATATTTGCGCCATTTTGTAATGGTAAGGGTATATATACACCACTTTTTTAACTAGGGGTATATCTGCTCTAAATTGCAAAGTTGAGGTTACCCTTTTTTAATTAAAAAAAATGCCACGTGACTTTAAAAAAAAAGTCTACCACTTTTTTTTAAGTAGACATACTTTTCTAAAGCCACATAGTAATTTTTTTGTTGGTGGGTCGGGTCTGGTTTGTCTAAAAAGTGGGTAGACTTATTTTTTTAAAGTCGGGGAGATATCTTTTTAAACGAACCAGACACGACACACCAGGAAAAAAAAATTACCATGTGGCTTCAGAAAAATATGTCTACTAAAAAAAAAAGGTAGACTTTTTTTTTAAAGTCACGTGACATTTTTTTTTAATCAAAAAACAACCTAAATGATTTTTTTTAAAACAATCTCGTCAGCGAAAAGGGTATATTTGCACTATTTTGTAGTGACAGGGGTATATATACACTACTTTTGTAACGAGGGGTACATCTGCTCTAAATTGCAAAGTTGAGGGGTATATTTGCACCTTTGTCATAAATATTTTTATTAAAGAGGTTACATAATATAATGGGTATTGTCATGTTGTAGTCTTTTCCTTTGGAGCCTTATTAGGCATGCACATATTCATATTTGAATTATGTAAATTTACAAGTTCATAAAAAGAAGGTGTTTTTATGAAAGGTTTCATTTTGCTCTCATGCATGAATCGTGTCTGTAGTCATGTAAGGTTGGTTCACTCGGTCAAATTAAGCCACCTGGTTCTAGTCCATCCTACCAAGGTTTGGAGCGTGACACAAATAATAGTCGTTCTCGTAATACAGTCAAATCTCTTTATAATAACATTCTTATATAATATCACTTCACTATGAGTTTCATGCTTCTAACTTTAGAAATATTAAGTAACTGTAAAAAGGTTGAAAGAGTGTCACACCCCGAACCTGGGCTTGAGCATAACACGACACTCGATGCCTAACTACATGTGACCGAATGAACCACATGGCTTGCTGAATCAACATGGAACATGTACTGATGCGGAATGTAAGTTAAATAATGAATAGTCTGAATAAAACATGTGACATCATAATATTACTGAAAATACTATTTAAAACATAAGTGCAGAAATATTCTGAAAACATGATAGTGTAGCCCACAAGGCTAACATAACTGAATACCCAACATGACTTACTGACTAATCTATGAAACCTCTGACATGAGTCTGAAATACTGAACTGTTGCTGGGACAAGGCTCCTAGCATACCTGACTATCTAACATGACATGACTACCGTAAAGTAAAGACAACGCCCCGAAGTAAGTGGGCTCACTAACTAGCTGATATGATAATGTCCTAACGAGAAGATCTGTCGTCCTGTAAATCAATGCCTGCATCGTGAAATGTAAGCCTCGCGGAAAAGGGACGTAAGTACATTAGAATTGTACTTGTATGTAAAACCAACTGAAAGAATTAATAGCTGTGGGGTGCTCGGGGAATAGGCAACCCGAATTAATAACATGGATACATGAAGTAATATGAAACTGAAACTGTAACTGTAAGCTGAAACATAAGGATAATTGAACTGAACATGCGAATCATAATCATAAGTACCCCTTACTGAACATGGGAAAATAATCTATTTATAAGAGTTCATAAATGTGGCCTCAGGCCCTGTAACTGTGACCTTGGGCCCAAGCATACATAAACATAAATTGTGGCCTCGGGCCCAAATACATGTGATCATCACTCTGTAATTCTTGAGATGAACCTGGAATTAATTATACTGTAGTTCTAACATGGATACTAAGCATTTCATTACTAACCTGAGACATGGAATCATACTGTAGTTCTAACATGGATACTGAGCATTACTATCCTAAGACATAAAATCATACTGGTAGTTCTAACATGGATTTGAGAGTCATACTAAAATACGGATATGAGATACTGAACATGAGTTCATAATGAGGTTCTGATATGGAATACTAACTACTTCAATATTGAATTGAGACATGGATTCATGAACAATCATGGGATTTAGAGTATTACTTTATATAAGAAATTTGGGGTCTATGACTAGGATTCACGGCATGTCAAACATGAGCTTATACTGATTATGTACTAATTTCACAATATGCAGAATGATAATCATGAACAACTACGAAACAATATTCTCAAGGGATAGAAGTTCTGAACTTTTCATGAACTAGGGTATAATCTCTATTTCTGATGTAATTCGTAGTAATCATGAAGAACGAGGTGTGGGGAAGATCAATAACATTCCGAAACATAGAGAGTTAGCTTTACATAATTTACTAGCTTCAAAACTCAAAGAAAAATCCAAACTTTTTATGAAGATCTCCAATTCCATCACTTGAACCCTTGAGAAGGGATTTCTTGAAAACCCTAGATCCGTAGCATACGATTTCGCTTAGAATTCATGTATAATCTCTATAATACTTTTAAATACATGGAAGAACTTTACTATTACACCTCGTATCTTAGAACTAAGGTTAGACTCGTATAGTTAGAGTTTTAGTGGAAAATCTGAAGGTTTGAACGTTTTGTGAAAATGGTTGACAAGCCTAATTCGGGCAGCCGTAACCCCTTGATTAGTTAGGAATTTGAGAAAGTACCCTAATGAAAGTTGTAGTACGTAGAAATACCTTTCCAACCATATAAGGACCAGTCCAATCGGAGATCGGAGCAAGGAGATATGATCGTCGCAAGATGGCTAATAGTAAGACACTTAAGATTTGATAGAATCGGCTAAGTTTACGGAAGATCTGCCTTCCAGCCCAATTTTGTGAAAATCTGTTGAGTATTTGAGAAAACGTAAAACATAAAAGTTGTAGCTCTTTGAGATATATTTCCAACGGCAAGTCATCCAGCTCAAACAGAGCTCTGTGCTAGGAGTTATGCCCATTTTACCGAACGCTGTCAGAAATGGACTAGAGCTTCATGCCTAGCGACGCCCCGCTCGTCGCGCCAGGACAAATTCGCTGAAAAGTGTAAAGTTCATCGGGTTCTGTAATATAGGACTAGTACGTCGCTCCCCGCGAATGCCGAGGCGACGTGCCAGGCCAAATTATGCCTGAAACGACTGTTTTTCCGAATTTTACATATATCCAACTCCGAAAAACTTTTTCCCACTTCATTCCATACAATCGTTTTGGAGAGAAAACACCATAGGGATTCCACAAAGAATCCAAGATAAGTTCCTACCCAAACCCCATTGATTATTACATCAATCTAGCAAAGATTAACGCTGGAATCCTTATATATTCCATAGATTATCGATTGAATCTTCGTCTTGCACACAAGAAGCCTAGAATTCAAATTCACGAGGCATGAATGTCAATAAGGTAATATATTCACCCTCTAATTGAGTATAGCATTGGATTAATGATTATAAACCATAGATTCTTGAGATGAGCTAATGGGTTTGATAAAGAGAATCATATGAGCTATGGTAAGGTTATGGATTGTTGACTTCGGATTGTTATAATTTTATGGGTGATGAAGTGTAATGATTATTATATGTATTCAAGATTGTAGAATCACCTAGAGAGAAGAGGATGGGAAATTGGGTGTAGAAATACCATTAATAAGGGCTATGAAGCTTTATGCCCACCACGTGTTTAATAAAATGCTTAGATGACCAAAACATGAGGATTCTTACTAATATTGAATCCCTTTGTTATATATTGCTATAGCTTATCATTGAAAAAGGTGACGAATGTTGTGATACGCTTAAAAGGCCAGAGTTAAGGTATGTGAGGCTAACTCTCTATGTTTGGAATGTTAATGATTCTCCCTACGCAGCGTTCTTTTACAACGTTACTAATTGCCTCAGAAATATAGTTAAGCTTAGTTCCTGGAATAGTTGCAGAACTTCTATTCTCTAGTTTCGTAATTCATTCATGACTTTTATTCCGAATGTTGTGAGCTCAGTACGTAATCAATATAGACTTGTGTTTGATGCCCACGACTATACAGTTAAAATTTCAGTTCTCAAAATTAGTTACGAATACATGTCTCGGCCTAGTTCTATTCAGTATTCCAGCATCATGTAACTCAGTATGATTCAGTATTTCATCAACATATATGACAATATGATTTTCAGTTCCTTAATATAAACTGTTGAATGTTGAACACCTGTATTTGGCATGCATCTTTGGGCCTGAGGCCGCAGTTATGTATATGTATGCTTGGGGTTTGTATGGGCGGAGATGTAGGTCGCCAATTAGTTGGTTTGAGACTGTTGAAGCAGAGTTGTTAGGGCCAGAGTTGGTTTATTAGGATATGGAGAAAGTAAAGTTAATTCAGGAGCGGTTGATAACTGCTTAGAGTCGCCAAAAGTCCTATTCGGACGTGCGGCGTAGAGACCTAGAGTTTCAAGTTGATGATTGGGTGTTTCTGAAGGTTTCGCCGATGAAAGGCGTTATGAGATTTGGGAAGAAGGGGAAGCTTAGTCCCCACTATATTTGGCCATATAGAATCCTGTGAAGGATTAGGCAAGTGGCTTATATGGCCACAAGAATTAGCTGTTGTACACCCAGTATTTCATGTATCCATATTGAAAAAGTTCATGGGAGACCCATCTCTGATTGTTCCTACAGAGATCACAGGGGTTAAAGATAGCCTGTCTTATGAAGAGATTCCAGTGGCTATTCTTGATCGTCAAATCCGCAAGTTGAGAACTAAAGAGATTGCTTCAGTGAAAGTACTATGGAGAAATCAGAAAGTTGACTATGTGGGAGGCTGAAGAGGACATGAAGTCCAGATATCCCCATCTCTTTGAAGAGCAAGCAGAAAATGTTGAAGGCAACTAACCTTTTCATTCAGATCCTTATAGTATAATCTCCATGTTTTTCAGTATCCAGTCAGTCCAGTATTTAGTCAGCTCAGTATTCAGTCAGTTCAGTAGACATTCAGTTCAGTAAGCATGTTTTCACGTTCAGTGATCACGTGCCTCAGCTAATCAGTTTCATGTATCTGAGTTACAGAGTAAACTCTGCCAAGTTTCCGTAGAGTCTCAGAATTAGCCGCGATTATAACTAAGACCATCATTTGAGGACAAATGATCCCAAGGGGGAGATAATGTTACCCCCGTATCTTAGAACTAAGGTTAGACTCGTATCGTTAGAGTTTTAGTGGAAAATCTGAAGGTTTGAACGTTTTGCTAAAATGATTGACAAGCCTACTTCAAGCAGCCATAATCCCTTGATTAGTTGGGAATTTGGGAAATTGCCCTTAACAAAAGTTGTAAAACATAGAAATACTTTTCCAACCATATAAGGACAAAGCCAATCGGAGATCGGAGCAAGGAGATATGATTGTCGCAAGATGGCTAAGAGTAAGGTGCTTAAGATTCGATAGAATCGGCTAAGTTTACGTCAGGTCTTCCTTCCAGCCTAATTTTATGAAAATCTTTGAAATAGCTTTCCAACAGTAGGTCTCCTATCTCAAAAGGAACTCTGTGATAGGATTTATGCCCATTTTACCGAACACCGTCAGAAATGGCCTAGAGCTTCGCGCCTCGCGACGCCCCGCGTGTCGCACCTGGCCAAATTCGCTAAAAAGTGTAAAGTTCATTGGGTTCTTTAATATATGCACTAGGACAAATTATGCCTGAAATGACTTTTTTCCCGAATTTTATACATACCCAACTCCGAAAAACTTTTTCTCACTTCATTCTAAACCGTCGTTTTGGAGAGAAAGCACCCTAGAGCTTCCACAAAGCATCTGAGGTCATTTCCTACTCAAACCCATTGATGATTACATCAATCTAACTAAGATTAATGTCGAAATCCTCATCTATTCCATGGATTATCAATTGAATCTTCGTCTTGCACACAAGAACCCTAGAATTCAAATTCATGAGGCTTGAACGTCAATAAGGTAGTATCTCCACCCTCTAATTGAGTATAGCATTGGATTAATGATTATAAACCATAGCTTCTTGAGATGAGCTAATGGGTTTGATAAAGAGAATCACATGAACTATGGTAGGGTTATGGATTGTTGACTTCAAATTGTTATAATCTTTTGGGTGATGAAGTGTAATAATTATTATATCTATTCGGGATTGTAGAATCACCTAGAGACAAGAGGATGGGAAATTGGGTGTAGAAACACCATTAATAAGGGCTTTGAAGCTTTATGCCCACCACGTGTTTGATAAAATGCTTAGATGACCAAAACATGAGGATTCTTACTAATATTGAATCCCTTTGTTATATATTGCTATAGCTTATCATTGAAAGAGGTGACGAATGTTGTGATACGCTTAAAAGGCTGGAGTTAAGGTATGTGAGGCTAACTCTCTATGTTTGGAATGTTAATGATTCTCCCTACACAGCGCTCTTTTACAACGTTACTAATTGCCTCAGAAATATAGTTAAGCTTAGTTCCTTGAATAGTTGCAGAACTTCTATTCTCTAGTTTCATAATTCGTTCATCACTTTCATTCTGAACGTTGTGAGCTCAGTACGTAATCAATATAGATTTGTGTTTGATGCCCACGAGTCTCAGTCTAGAATACTCAGTATGTTATAAACAGTTAAAGTTTCAGTTCTCAAAATTCATTATGAATACATGTGTCAGCCTAGTTCTATTCAGTATTCCAGCATCATGTAACTTAATATGATTCAGTATTTCAGCATCATGTATTACAATATAATTTTCAGTTCCTTAATATAAATTGTTGAATGTTGAACACCTGTATTTGGGCTTGAGGTCGTAGTTTATGCTTTATGCATCTTTGGGCTTGAGGCCTCAGTTATATATACATATACTTGGGCTCGAAGCCACAACTTGTACACATACATGTTGGGCCTGAGGCCGCCGATTATTTACTCATTTAACAGGTGGTTTTTACATTCAGAACAGGGAGTATTCATAACTTTGGTTCCTTGTTCAATTCAGTTTTCATTTATCAGTTCAGTTTCAGTATTTACAATTCTTTCTTTCCGTTGCTTTACATACCAGCGCAATTCAAATGTACCGACGTCCCTTTGCCTGGGGCCTGCATCTCACGATGTAGGTACAATTTTCAGGTTGACAATTTTTCTTGCTAAGACATCTCATATCAGTTATTGTTGAGCCCTAGTCTTTCCTGCCATTATCCTTCTTTTTTTAATCTTTATAGTATTTCAGTTAGTAAGGTATGCCAGGGGCCTTGTCCCGGTAAACAGTGAGCATTTCAGTATTCTTTAGAGGCTTCATAGAATATACTTGCAGTCAGTCAAATGTTTAGCAGGCTTTTGTGTTAGCTCTGTCGGCTACTTAATCAGACATTTGGGCTTATTCAGTATTTTTGCATTTATGATATTTCAGACAGACCTTTAGTAGATCAACATGTATTAGTATTATTTCCACATTTAGTATGTTTTGATATCACATGTTGATTCAGCCAGCCAATTGGTTTGTTCGGTCATATGCAGTCAGGCACGGAGTGCCGTGTTACGCCCAGGCTATAGTTCGGGGCATGACACTTACTGTCACGCCCCGAACCATGGCCTGGGCGAAACACGGCACTCGGTGCCTTACTGCATGTGACCGAGCGAACCACATGGCTTGCTGATTCATCATGAGGCATAACATGAGCGGAATATAACGTGAATGCATGATGAGCCTTTATAAAATGTAGTAAGTCATAATACTTAACAAAAATACTTGTTTAAACATGAGTGCGGAAATAACATAAATGAGCCAAAATGGCTATACGACTCCGAATGTCTGACATAACATAACTGACTTGTCTAGTCTATGAAACCTCTATCATGAGTCTGACTAGAAAACATACTTACTGGGACAAGGCCCCCAACATACCTTAGATACATAACTAATCATAAAACAAAAGTTGATTAAACCCCGAATGAGATGGGGCTCACCAATAAGCTGATACGAATGTTGTCCTACTGAGCAGATGTGTCGTCCTGTATATCAGTACCTGCATCGTGAAATGCAGGCCCCCCGGGCAATAGAAAGGAGACGTCAGCACTTTGAATGTACTGGTATGTAAAGCAACTGAATGAAATAACATGAGACATGAAATAATAATGATAGGAACTGAAACCTAGTCATGAACATGAATACATACATATATATATATATATATATATATATATATATATATATATATAACATGCTAAAAATATCATAAGTAGGGAGAGCAATAACTTATAACCGATCCATGGTCTGGTGCTTGCGTCTCGCCAGCAGAACACTCAGTCTTTGCCAGGGAACATGAGACTTAATAAAATATGAAAGGATTCAGTCATTATGAGAGATCGTCCGGGACATGGGTGGAGCGATCCTCATCCGATGGTGGCTACGTAGTTTCAGGCTATCTGAAGCCTTCCTCGGTAATTAAAGCAACTCCCAAAATTATGAACATGTAAAATAAGTGGCACTTGCTGCCCATGGTTTTCATGAATATAACTTGCTTGTACATGGATATCATAAATTATAGCTTGCTTGCATTAACTTGTAAAACATGTATAGTATTTTCTTGAAAATAGCATAATATATCATAAACTAGCATGCATGAATCCATGGAATGAGATATACGGATTTTTCATAGATTACGGACAGATTCTTAATAATCATAAAGAAATATTAAGAACTCAATGATGGAATTATAACAATTCATACATAATATAATCATGGATATGGACCTAGGGTTATCACGAGCATGGTATAGAAATCCTAGTTTTTGTAAAGAATCATAATTTATGGATTATGAGGCGTGGGGAAGAACAATAATGTTCCCACACGTAGATAGTAACTCTACATACCTTAATCGCTCCAAAACTTAAAGAATAGTCTGAATCTTTGAAGAAGAATTCCAAAAGATTTGAATTTGGAAACCTTGAGAGGATTTGCATTGATTTTCGTAGCTACTGTTTGTGGCTCAAAGAGTACTGCTCCGGACCACTAAATCCAATCTGCACCGTTCATATTTTATAATTATGTGTTATGAACACTCCGTAAAAATTTGGGCTTGATCCAACGGTTAGATTATCTGGAAATAGCAAATTAATATGGCTGGTCGGAATGAAACTCAACAGAAAATTACTAGAGTTTTCTTCAATTTTTTTACAACTCTTGATTTTAGTAGGGTAACGGGATAGATGGATTTATTCTAGCCTTTATAAATGATAAATCTTGTAGAATACAAAGGTTCTTGATTAAAATATTTACCTTGGAGGAAACCTTAGGAAACTAGATTGCCAAACCGAATTCTTGAAGGTTTCTTGATTTTTCTTGATTGCAAGAATGAGTTTCTTGCAAGATTGAAGTGTCTAGGTTCTTTAGGGATGGAGGTAGAGAGAAAAAGAATAGTCTCTTAGGGTTTATAATAGTGTTAGGGACGTTTTTACTTCATACAATAATAAAATAAGGAGTCCCAATTCGAGTAGGAAAAGGCTAAAAACGTAACCCAAAATCTAAAAATTGTGCTCCAACCAGTGATAGTAAAATAGGCATAACTCTTAGCACAGAGCTCCGTTTGAGCTCCATAAGATACCTTTGGAAATCTATTCCAAAGGGCTACAACTTTCATGTTTTAAGTTTTCTCAAATTATCAACTAATCAAGGAGTTACAGGTTCCCGAAGTAGGCTGGTCAACCACTTTCGTAATACGTACAAACTTTCAAATTTTTCTCTAAAACTCTAACGTTACGAGTCTAACATGAGTTCCAAGATACGAGGTGTTACAATATCTCCCCCTTGGGATCATTCGTCCTCGAATGATGGGTCTTGGTTAGGTATGGGACTGGACATGGCATGAATACATGCACATGATGAAAATGACATGAAACATAAGAGCTTGACATGATTACATGAAAATATGGTCATGGATCATGAGAACTGAATACGTGATTACATATAAACATGTACATGGGAACATGAAACTGAGTAGCACCTACGTGAACTAGAATCATGAAACTATTGTCCTCAATTTATAATACTGATTAAGAGTTACTAATAACTCTAGAATTTATGAAAATTATGGCAGGACTTCCGTCGTAATTCGAACTCTCACGACATTTCTCAAACGCCTGTCAGCTAACTAAAGTATCAAGATAAACTTCACAGGGTATCTTAACACGTATGATTGGCATAATCTTAATTACTGAATCTTGAATGTGGCTAACATGAATACTGAGCTGGCCTGAACACATGATTATTGGCTGAATGATTACATGATTACTAAATATGGGGTTTGGAAGAGAATTTGTAGGCATGAATGACATGAGTACTGGAAAATAGGCACAAACATGACATGATTACCTGGACGTGAGGAGCATGACGTGGGACATAAATACATTAAGACTAACTGGCATGAAAACATGAGTGCTAAACTTTTATAAGATACAAACACGTGTAAACATAGACATCAACATAGTTTTACTCTTATTACTGTAAGTAGACACCCTCATTATAAAAATAAGACTCATGAAGGAAAGGATCATAGGCATGAATGCTTCGTTCGTCAAGCACCTAAAGCATAAGTAGAAAGTCACCTTGAACTTAAACAGGGCATAGGTACTTCGGAAAAGAAAATGGCATCCTTTGTGCCAAGCTACGAGCTGCTTTAAAACAGTAGCCAGAGGAACATAAGCATGAGTTACGTCGAATCGTGGGTAGGACATCCATCTTGACTTACTCTTATTATTACCTACCAACCCCACTGTTATGCTATTTCTATATGTGGATGCTCAAAGAAGTCGGTCGTGGGCACGAGTATGTGAGAACGTAGGTACCATATCTTTGGAGTTGAAATAAATCATTTACCTAAGGTATTTTTCCCTTGATCAAGGACCAGGTGGGCATTCCATATGATTCTTAGTCTTTAACCTATTGTGTTACCTTCTCCTCAATCATTATCAAAATCAACATCATATTCGGAAAGCACTTAGAAGCTAGAACGTGGTCATGGGTATAAAAGCACAATAGATACGTGAGACATGAATGCGGTCTTTAACCTTGGAGATGAGTACAACCTGATGTGAGAAACATGAAAGAAAATTCCCTTGCATAGCTTACTATCGTATAGAGTCTTAATTCTTATATCTTAAACATGGAGTGTAAAGCTTTAACAAGGGCATAAGATAGGTATGCTATGCATGTGTAGAGTACGTTTGGGCATTGGTACTACATAGTGCATGAATTATTCTGAAATTGGAAACGTTACACTCTTAAACCTTTTATTCGCCCTAAAACTTGATCTCAGTGACATGAGAAAAGACGAATTCTACACACTTTATCTTAGCTACATGAAACTGTGATCCCTTGACATTATCCTCTGACGCCTATCAACTTACAAAACACAACATTTATATCGACACTTTATCATAGTATCTCCCCCTTAGTTCAAAAGCAGACGTCTAAAGCCTGTGGATCCCTTAAGTTAGCGATAAGTGGTCATCTAGTGGTTCCGCTAAAATACTGACGACTCATTTATTTAGCTTACTTCAAGCAAGTCTTACTTAAGGGGAAAATTGGATTACTTAAATGAATGGGTTTCTAATGTACATAACTGGCATAACCTGGCTTTGTCAGTCTTGGGGAAAACTCTTATCTGATAATTCTTAAAGGCTCTTCTTCTGTAGCTTGCTCTCTTACTGTTTAGATGATTTTCTTCTTTCACCCATGTCTATACCTCGAATTTAACTTAAACCCTTTAGGTTCTAACGCCCCTTCGGTGTATTTAGACGGTTTCCCACTCACTAGTGTTAACTTGACTAAGTAACTCAAATTGTACTTCTACTAACTCTGTTGAAAATTTCTAATTCATTGTATCTACTCAAACTTACTTACTATGTTTCTATTAACCACTTGCTAGCATCATATTCTCTAATTCTTCTCTGAGTACTGAAGTGAAGCATAAGGTTATTTCTAACTTATCCTTCTTATCTGACTCTATTCTGGGGTTGTATACTATCTTTCTGAATATCTGACTCTATTCTGGGGTTGTATACTATCTTTCTGACCCATAGACATGGATCACACTCAGGGAAATTTCATCTGTCTCAAACAAGGAGTTGGAATAACTAACCCCAAACTCCCTATACACTTTCAAAATTATATCATACTATACACATCAGGGATAAAAACTTAATCACATAACCTAAGAGGGAATTGCCATATCTTTTATCTCATAGTAATATCTGCTTCTTGTAGTAACTTACTAACGTCATACTCTCTAGGTCTGATCTGAATAAGCTTAAATAAATTAAAACTGACCCTACAAAAAAATTCAATATCGTCTGCTCGTAGTTTTCTTTTCGCATCAGTCCCTTCCTAGTCATGTACATAGATCATATGGGAATATATATATATATCCTTAAAAAAAAGTCGAGACTTTCTAGTATTACAGGTAGTTGTCTCTTAGGCTATTTCCTGCTCAAAACTACCGTGGACAATTTATGATTGTTGCAGCTAATTTCATAACATGTTACTCTGTAGGGTTTTAAATCTGAACTATCATCCTTATACTGTAGCTCCATGGTCAGATAATCCAAATAAACTTATTCTGTAAGGTATATAACCTACGTGTACTGCCATGCCGAAACTTGTTTTTAAAAGGGTATTATCACCTGATAAACACACCATGCACTATTTGGTATGTCTTGGGTCTCGAATTTTCCTTCTCGCCACTTACGCATTCGATACGTTTAGAATTCGATGGAAAGAGAATGTTACTTACTGCTCTAAGCTTCATGGCATGAGTTAGAATATTTCCTGATGCATCTATCTGAAAGCAACACATCGATAACGACTAGCTTTACACCTTCCTCATCCATTGAGACTAGGCGTATTCGGTAGAATGGGAAGAATGCACAAGTTCAATTGATTTCTAATAACATAGCTCTATTGCACGATCTAGAGTTGAAAGAAGTGAGAAAATACTAGATGTCTTGGTGGTCAACTATCGCGCACACACATATAAAAGTGACCCCATTGGATACGGTTTCATAGACTCCCTAAGACACTTGAACCTAGGCTCTGATACCAAGCTTTGTCACGCCCCGAACCATGGCCTGGGCGAAACACGGCACTCGGTGCCTTACTGCATGTGACCGAGCGAACCACATGGCTTGCTGAATCATCATGAGGCATAACATGAGCGGAATATAACGTGAATGCATGATGAGCCTTTATAAAACGTAGTAAGTCATAATACTTAATAAAAATACTTGTTTAAACATGAGTGCGGAAATAACATGAATGAGCCAAAATGGCTATACGACTCCGAATGTCTGACATAACATAACTGACTTGTCTAGTCTATGAAACCTCTATCATGAGTCTGACTGGAAAACATACTTACTGGGATAAGGCCCTTGGCATACCTTAGATACATAACTAATCATACAACAAAAGTTGACAAAACCCCGAATGAGATGGGGCTCACCAATAAGCTGATACGAATGCTGTCCTACTGAGCAGATGTGTCGTTCTGTATATCAGCACCTGCATCGGGAAATGCAGGCCCCCCGGGCAATAGAAAGGGGACGTCAACACTTTAATTGTACTGGTATGTAAAGCAACTGAATGAAATAACATAGGACATGAAATAATAATGATAGGAACTGAAACCTGGTCATGAATATATATATATATATATATATATATATATATATATATATATATATATATATATATATATATATATATATATATATATATATATATATATAACATGCTAAAAATATCAAAAGTAGGGAGAGCAATAACTTATAACCGATCCATGGTCTGGTGCTTGCGTCCCGCTAGCAGAACACTCAGTCTTTGCCAAGGAACATCAGACTTAATAAAATATTAAAGGATCCAGTCATTATGAGAGATCGTCCGGGACATGGGTGGAGCGATCCTCATCCGACGGTGGCTACGTAGTTTCAGGCTATCTGAAGCCTTCCTCGGTAATTAAAGCAACTCCCAAAATCATGAACATGTAAAATAAGTGGCACTTGCTGCCCATGTTTTTCATGAATATAACTGGCTTGTACATGGATATCATAAATTATAGCTTGCTTGCATTAACTTGTAAAACATGTATAGTATTTTCTTGAAAATAGCATAATATATCATAAACTAGCATGCATGAACCCATGGAATGAGATATATGGATTTTTCATAGATTACGGACAGATTCTTAATAATCATAAAGAAATATTAAGAACTCAATGATGGAATTATAACAATTCATACATAATATAATCATGGACATGGACCTAAGGTTATCCTGAGCATGGTATAGGAATCCTAGTTTTTGTAAAGAATCATAATTTATGGATTATGAGGCGTGGGGAAGAACAATGATGTTCCCATACGTAGATAGTAACTCTACATACCTTAATCGCTCCAAAACTTGAAGAAAAGTCTGAATCTTTGAAGAAGAATTCCAAAAGCTTTGAATTTGGAAACCTTGAGAGGATTTTCACTGATTTTCGTAGCTACTGTTTGTGGCTCAAAGGGTACTACTATGGACCACTAAATCCAATCTACACCGTTCATATTTTATACTTATGTGTTATAAACACTCAGATAAAATTTGGGCTTGATCCAACGGTTATATTATCGGAAAAAACCAAATTAATATGGTTGGTCGGAATGAAACTCAACAGAAAAATACTAGAGTTTTCTCCAACTTTTTTACAACTCTTGATTTTTATTGGGTAACGGGATAGATGGATTTATTATAGCCTTTATAAATGATAAATCTTTTAGAATACAAAGGTTCTTGATTAAAATATTTACCTTGGAGGAAACCTTAGGAAACTAGATTGCCAAACCGAATTCTTGAAGGTTTCTTGATTTTTCTTGATTGCAAGAATGAGTTTCTTGCAAGATTGAAGTGTCTAGGTTCTTTAGGGATGGAGGTAGAGAGAAAACTAATAGTATCTTAGGGTTTAAAATAGTGTTAGGGACGTTTTTACTTCATACAATAATAAAATAAGGAGTCCCAATTCGAGTAGGAAAAGGCTAAAAACGTAACCCAAAATCTGAAAATTCTGCTCCGACCAGTGATAGTAAAATAGGCATAACTCTTAGCACAGATCTCCGTTTGAGCTCTATAAGATACCTTTGGAAAGATATTCCAAAGGGCTACAATTGTCATGTTGTAAGTTTTCTCAAATTATCAACTACTCAAGGATGTACGGGTGCCGGAAGTAGGCTGGTCAACCACTTTCGTAATACGTACAAACTTTTAAATTTTTCTCTAAAAAACTATCGTTACGAGTCTAACATGAGTTCCAAGATACGAGGTGTTACACTTACCTTGATGTGGGAGGATGAGGAGAGGAGAGGAGATGAGAAGAGAGAAAATTCATGGTAGGGTTTAAAGAAGTGAATAATAGAATAATAAATCAGGAAAATGACTCACTTAAAAAGGTTGCAGGGATCGCACGCCATGGAGGACACATTACGTGCGCTGCCTTGGTTGTGCATGCGTATGCTCAAACTTGCGCATGAAATGGGCCATACTTGCTGGTCGGACGTGAGTGACATGGCTTTGGGACGCTAGTCTACTCGCGTCGCGAATCCATGGACAAGTACAACAAACAACTCTTTTGTAAAGCATACATAACTTTTTATACAGAGATTCAGTTTACCTGATCTTTATATCGAAGGAAAGATATTCCAAAGGGCTACAACTTTCGTCAAGGAAGCTTTCCCAAATTCCCAACCAATAAGGGGGTTATAGTCACTTGAAGTAAGCCCTTCTGCAAATTCACTTAAAAACATATTCCGTAGTGTAGCTTCCAACCCTAAGTTGCCTAAATACTCTTCTTATACTTTTTATAGGTTTCAAAACACTTCATACATCTCCCATCTTGGGTCTATTATATCCACATATTATAAGTCAAACCTTAGCCCAAAAGCGCAGGGGGGGGGGGGGGGGGGGGGGAGTTACATTATCTCCCCCTTTGGATCATTTATCCTCGAATGATGGTCATGGCTAGAAGTGGGAACTCTGGAATACTACAAAAATTTTGGTAGAGTTTCCTTTGTAGATAGAACTATCCCAAGCCTCACAGGGCATCAAAATATTCATGACATGACAATTGGGTAACTGAAACATGGATGGGACTAACATGAATAGATAACTACTAACTGTCATGAATACCACTCGGACATGAACATATGGATATTGAAATGAATGAACACATGAATATTATACATGGCATTTGGAAAAGAATTCGTAGGCATGAATGACATGAGTACTGGATTATGAGCACGGACATGATATGAGTACTGGAATATGAGCACGAACATGAAATGATTACATAGACGTGAGGAGCATTATATGGAACATGAACACTGGCTGACATGGATACATGAGTGCTGAACTGACATGAGATCTGAATACGTGAAAACATAGATATCATAACATGGGATCTGAATGCCGAAAATAGAATTTTATAACATGAGATCTGAATGTTGAGCGGAGATAGGATCTGAACACTGAACTAACATAATATCTAAATACTTGAGGTAGTTACCTTAGAAATTTTCTGATTGTCCATCATAAGTGCGGATATTTCGACTTCATGTCCTCTTCGGCTTCCCGTGTAGCCTCTTCTACATTATGATTCCTTTATAGAACTTTCACTGAAGAGGCTTCCTTAGTCCTCAACATGCAAACTTTACGACCAAGAATAGCCACTAGAATCTTTTTGCAAGATAGGATACCTTTAATTAGATCTCCATGAATTTCTTCAACATGGTCACATGAAATACTAATAGTACAACAATCAACTCTTGTGGTAACGTTAGCTTAAAGCCACTTAACCAACTCTTCGTAGGATCCTGTATGGTCCAATATATAGGGGACTGGCCTTTCCGTTCTTCCAAAATATCATAACGCCCTTCATAGGCGAAACTTTCAAGAACACCTATCATCAACGTAGAATTCTAAATCTAGGTGTCACACGCCTGAATAGGACTTCTAGTGACTCTGAGCCATTTTCTAATGCTCCATAATCAAATTGAATTTCTTCATATCCTGGTGGACCAAGTCTGGTCCCAAAAAAATTCTGATTTGCCAACTTTAGACCAACCAATAGGTGATCTACACCTTCACTCATACAAGGCTTCAAAAGGTGCCATCTTGATACCTGCATGATATCTATTATAATAAGCAAACTTGATGAGAGGTAAATGGTCATCTCATTTACCTTTAATATCTAGAACACATGCCCTCAACATATCCTCAAGTGCCTGAATAGTGCACTCTGCCTGGCCATCTATCTGAGGATGATTACCCAATCCCTTTTGAAAAGACTTCAATACAAAAAGTTCATTGTGAACTGGGCAACTCGATCTAATCTAATGAACACTGGATTCCCATGGAATCTGGAACTTTCCTGAATATATAACTTGGCATAATCTTCTACTGAATCGACCTTTCACTTGTTGTCCCAATTTAGACACCTAGCCATGAAATCAGCTACATTCTTCCTCATGTCATTGCACTAATAAACCTCTTTAAGGCCATGATACATTTTCGTAGATCTTGGGTAGGTAGAATATCTGAAACTGTGCGCCTCTGCCATAATCCTCTCGTTGCGTCTATCTACATCTGGGACGCATAATTTGCTGCGGTACCTTAGACTACCATCATCTCCCCCTTGTTTGATAGCCATGGATTTATGCCTGTGAATCCCTTCCTTTAGCTATAATAGATAGGGATCATGAAACTATTTCCTCTTTTGCTCAACTACTAAGGAGGATTTGGCTCTATTTTGTACAACAACTCTACCATCTTCGGGGTCCAAAAGCTTAACTCCTAGGTTTTCTAAATGATCAAATTTCGTCATCATTATTCTCTTTTCTGCCTCAATATGGGCTAAACTACCCATACTTGATTTCTTTCTGAGATACTTCCTGGAATACTCATAGTACTGCTGTGCGCTAAGTCTTTTACCAGCACCCTGAAGATTAGACTCTCATGCAATGGCACTATACTTGTGACACACAACTGGGCATGATCTTATGTATTTTCTATGATAGCTTAATTGATAATAACTGATCTTGACACAAGCCGATCGACGATCATTCTACTCACTTCGTGTTTCTTGTACATGTGAGGCACGTTCCTTATGGAGACTATCTCATTATTCCCTCATTACTGAGCTGAGGTTCTTCATATCTCATGCTAACCCTTCGGGTTCTTAAATACTCAACTGGACTTACTGACGAAGAACACAACTCTCCCTCAGACCAAAGGTTAAGGTCTTATACTTCCAGATCCTTTTCTTTTGTTGGAATCCGACCAACCTTCCTTATCTTCTGCAATTCCTTGCACTTTATGTCACTGACTGCTCATTTTTTACTCACTTCTGAGCAATCTGCCTTACTAAGAGAAACTGAATTACTTACATGGACTGGGAATTAATGTGTTTTTTTAACTAGCATATTCTGTCTTAACCACCTAGCTTTGCTCCCACTGACAGTCTTAGGGAAATTCCCTTTTTGGTAACTCTTGAAGACTATTCTTCTGTAGTTTTCTCTCTTATTGCTTAGTTGGTTACTTCTTCCACTGTTACTGTACTTTGAGTTTAACTTCAACTCTTTGGGTTCTAACACGCATTCAGTGTATTCAAACTGTTACCCAATCACTAGTGTTAACCTAACTGAGGAAATCAAATCATACCTCTACTAGCCCTGCTGAAATTATTAATTCACTGTATCTACTCAAAAATTACTTGCTATTCTTGTACTATTCACCTTCTAGCATCATGTTCTCTTATTCTTCTCTGAATAACTAAAGTGAAGCTTAAGGTTACTTCTGACTTCCTTTATCATCTGAACCTATTCTACTGTTGTACTCTAATTATTTTGAACTGTAGACATGGATCACACATAGGGCAAATTTTGTCTGTCTTAAATGAAAAATTGGGATACCTAACCCCAAACTTTCTATACACTTCAAAATCATATCAGATTATACACGTTCAGGGTAAACATTTAATCACATAATCTAAGAGGGAACAGTCACATGTTCTTATCTCATAGTTATATTTGCTAACATGGGACTTTCTGGTTCTGATCTGAATAGACTTGAACAAGTTAGAATTATTCCTTGAAATTCAATATCGTCTGATCTTGGTTCTCATTTCGTGCATCATATCTTCTTAGTAATTTGCATGAGTCGTACGCAAAACATCTTTTGTAATATCAAATGTTTCTGACCTCTAGGATTTTGCCCTTAGGCTCTTTTCTATTCAAAACCACAGTGATCAATTTATTCCCGCTGCGGCTAAATTCATAACATGTTACCCCGTAGAGTCTTAAATCTGAGCTTTCATCCTAATACTTGTGGTCCATGGCCCAAAAGAAAGTAAAATTATTCTGTAAGGTATAGGACATACATATATACTACCATGCACAAAAGTTTCCTTCAGGGGGTACTATGACCTGATAACTTACTTCATGCGACATTTGGCAAGTCTTGGGTCTTAACCCAAACTTAAAACATGCGAAGATTTCGCTATAGTCATCGTTACTTAAACTTTGATTTAGCACCCATAGGCATCAATATATACTCACAAGTCACAAGAATCCAGATACACTTAAAGTTGGAGATCTGATAATTAAATAAATGAATACTGGTGTACTGAATAACCATAACTCTACTAACTGAAAGATTATATAACTGGTAGTTGAGGTAAACTGATAACCATAAAACAAGATAACTAAGGGTTATGCTCTAGCCTGCAGTAACTATGCTTTTTGTCCCACTTTCAATATCATCTCAAATCTCACCCGTTACCAACATGCACTCCATAATTATACCCCATCCTCACTTGGACCTTGAATTTCTTGCTCGTTGCTTGTGCATTCGATACGTTGGGAATTCGATAGGAAGAAAAGGTTACTTGTTTCTCTAAGCTTCATGGCACGATCCAAAGTAGAAAGAATAGTAACATTTCCTAGATGCCCTATAGCTCTCAAATTATAAGTGTGGCGCGTTTCACACCCATAAGTAGGACTTTACTAGACACGGTTTCATACACTCCCTAAGACACTTGAACCTAGTGCTTTGATACCAAGCTTTGTCACGCCCCGAACCTGGGCTTGGACGTAACACGACACTCGGTGCCCGACTGCATGTGACCGAGGGAACCACATGGCCAGCTGAATCAGTATGGGACATGTATTGATACAGAATGTAAGTTAACTAATGAATAAAACCTGTGACATCATAATAATACTAAAAATACTGTTTAAAACATAAGTGCGGAAATATTCTGACAACATGATAGTATAGCCCACAAGGCTGACATAACTGAATACCCAATATGACTTACTGACTAGTCTATGAAACCTTTGACATGAGTCTGAAATAGTAAACTGTCGCTGGGACAAGGCCTCCAGCATACCTGACTGTCTAATATGACATGACTACTGGAAAGTAAAGACAACACCTTGAAGTACGTGGGGCTCACCAACTTGATGATACGATAATGTCCTTACGAGCAGATCTGTCGTTCTGTAAATCAATGTCTGCATGAAAAAAAAGAGTAAGTACATTTGAACTGTACTTGTATGTAAAACCAAATGAAAGAATAAATAGTTGTGGGGTGCTCGGGGAATGGGCAACCCAAATCAATAACACGGATACATGAAGTGGTACAAAACTGAAACTGTAACTATAACTGTAAGACGAAACATAATGTCACGTCCCAAAATACCCCCTAGACGTGATTGGTACCTAGCACACGCCACCCGCCAGGCGAACCATATCTCATATCAATAGTTATTTACGAAAGCACTAAAAGAAATTAAGTGCTGGTCCAACGACATTATTAATAATAAACTACGAAATAGTCATCAATCAAATCCATTATCGACTAATGAAAGCCAACCAACGCTAAGATAAAAGAATTACTAGCCCAAATTCCACACTAAGACCATGGAGCATCTAACAGAGTTACATGAGTTTGAATGTCGGGTATGTAAACCCAAATATAAAAGAAATAACTAGAAGTAAACTAGATAAAGTTGAAATGGCTGCCTCCATGAACAATGCGATGGCTCACCTCAGCAACAGAATCCAGTCACGAAATCTTCAACCACCTGCCTCTTTCTCAGCGACAGTATCTGCGCGGACATGCAGGTAAGGAGTGAGTTATACATAAATATAACCCAGTAAGATCCTCGACCAGCCACTTTAAATACCCCTGGAACAAGTGTTAGAAAATACGAACACACAACAAGCACAAAAATATTATGCACATGAATATATCATTATATAATACCAACCAAGGTCCAAATCACTGTTTATCAAATATATTATATATCTCAACACAATTTACACTAAGGACTTGTTATAAACGGCAGTTAAAGAATTAATCAACTCCATGAATCCACGACAACATACAGAATGTGCCAAATATGTCAAGAAGCATACACAATGCTAAAGGAAGCATACACAATGCCCCAATATCATGACTCATAGCTGTATCACATCACAAACCAATTTATAAGGAGAGTTTTAGTGTATTTGAAAATAAAGTACATGCGGCTGGCCTTAAGGACCACCGATTCTGCCAAGCACACGCTCGCCCCAACACATGGACCAGGCAGACAAAACATATTTTTAAAATGGATTTTGAAAAGAAAGTACCCAAAGCTTAAAGTCTCACTTACCTTGCTGACGACAAGTTCCTCAACCTTGCAACGTCTAGAACACCAACCAAACAGCCTCCAATGGCCTCAATCTATGCAAAAATATTGATTAATAATGTCAATTATGCTAGTCGGGGTCAAATCTCAATATTCCTAACTTCCAAAATTAGAGCTAAATCCCGATATCTCAATCTGCTCTCAATGTGTAATGCACTTATTCACTGTATTAATATTTCATTCCCAACGTAATGGTTATAACATATTAAAAATAAAGAATAGAAAATAAGCACTGTGTGTAGGTTTGAATAGTGCTTTGCATATTTACATAACGATTTCTTCTATAGAATTAACTTTTGATCTAACCAAAACATAACGACACAACCTGGGACTCGCAGGTTCAACATGCGACTCGCATGTAGTGTCGCATATGGGCCAATTCGATTCTTTTTTTTTTTAAGAGTTGGAGTGAAGTGAAATGAAGTGGTCATCTTTTTAACAATGCAAGACTTAGTCAAGGGTGCCTTGACCCACATAATGAGTTGTTCCACTTAGAAGATGACACAAAGTTGTGTGGGCACCACATGGAATTTGTGGATGACTTTCCACTTCAAATTTTATCACCTTTGGTCCCAAATTTTCCTAATTGTTCCATACCAATAAATTCATGCACAACTTATATCTCAAAATAAATTCGAAGGTCAAGAATCCCGACTTTGTATCCCAAAATAATTTTGTCCTTAGCTTATCATAAATAAATCTGAATTATTCCACTGTACAAAAATACGGGTTCTAACAATATCCCCATATTACGGGTCAAACCTTAACCCGAAAGTACGGGGTGTTACAAAGAAGCATGAGTTTGGGATGTTCATGTGTTATGTCGCGTAAGGAACAAGATCTTTCTTTGTATACAAGAGAGTGATTATAGTACATTGAATACAATGACGGTGAGTAACTACCCCTTTTCTTATGAAAATAAATGGTTCAATCATCAATTTATCTAGCCAGGAAAAGTGGCTTTTTAATATGATTGTCACTCCAACGCCTTATTTATTTCAAATTTTGATACACTCGTGGCCATCCGTCATATCAATCTTTACAAAAAAGAGTTTAGAAAATCAAAAAATAGTTTCAAATACAGGAGTTGAAAATTTTGAAGTATGTATAGGTTATTTTTATGACACACAACTAGTTTAAGTATTGCTTGTATGCATTTTGAACCATCTAGTTTATGTGAATGGGAAAGCGTGACCTGAATCAAGTAATTTTAAAGTATCTAAAGTTGACCGTGAGGGTCCTAGGGTGTAATTTCACATGATTTGGTACTTATAGCAAATTCTATTTTATGATATGATATTGCTTAACTGTTTAGCATGCTTATCTTTCTTTTGTCCTTCAGGAGTTTATTGTACCTTGATTTAATATTGCTTAGCTATTTAGCTTGCTTTATGATTCAGTCGACTCTCAGAAGTAATATATACCTTTATGTGATATTTTCTTCGCTGTTTAGCTGCTGCAAGCCAAGCTTCATCAAAGCTTTCCCACCCAAAGGCAAGCTCAGGAGCTTGAGGATCTTCAAGGCACATTTGTGATGTTGGGAGACATAGAGTAAACTTTGGAGTCATTTGAGGGATTTAACCTACTTGAGGACAAAGAAGTCCAAATATTGAAAGAGGATATGGAAGAAAGTGGCTAGAATCACAACTTTGTAATAATGTCTAGTTTCGGCCAATTAGTGGCTATTTTGGCCAAGTGCCTCATTTTAGGTTCAATTTTGCAATTAGGCTATAAATAGTTAGCTTAAGTCATTTTGACATTTAGGTTTTTAGAATATTTTGTTCTCTTTGAGAGACTTGAGAACCTGGTGAAGCTTTTGTTGATTCCTTTATTTAGAAATGTGGGTTGCAAGGTGAATACAATTCCCTTGAGGTCTACTTTAGAGATTAGGTGCTTTTTAGATTCCTTTAATTGAAGGTTCTGATTTTAATATAACATTGGTTTTCAATTAATCTTCAACTTGTGTCAATCTATTTATCCTTTGTTTCTTGTTCTTAGTTAGGGTTTCAATTTTCCATTTTAGTATTGTATCATTATGCTTTTTCTTGAGCCGATGGTCTTCCGGAAACAGCCTCCTTACCTAAGGTGGGGGTAAGGTCTGCGTACACTCTACCCTCTCCAGACCTCACGTTGTGGGATTCACTGGATATGTTATTGTTGTTGTTGTATTGTATCATTAGCACGCTTTATCACAATGTCAGTAGGTCACACACTTTTTGGGCATGTTGAAGTCATATGGTGATCAGTTGTAGTTGCTAGTATACAGTCACCCGAGCATAACACGTAGTCCATGAACTGCGATAGATGGGCAATGATGTGACTAATACACCATAAGACGGGGACATGAGAATAGATATTTCATGTGCTGTGACCAGTTGCCAGTTTTCATTGTTATTAAGCTTTACTTGTCACTGGGATTCATGATCTCAGATTCAGTTGCTTTACTTGGATACTATTTTTGTACTTGTATTGCTTATGTTGTACATTTATGCAGTACCAGTGAATTTTAAGGACTTGCCTTAGGGATAGGCTGAGAGAGCGAGTTTGTTATCTTGCTGGGTCTTCTAGACTCATAGTTACTGAGTGTAAGCAGGTCAACCCGAGAGTAATCCGGTTGCAGGGCAGTGATGTCACGACCCAACCCCGTAGGCCGTGACTAGTGCCCGATCTGGGCACTGAAACGCATTCTAGTATATGGCAGAAGCCAACAAGGCTTTATTCTAAATTTAGATAATTTCCCGAAAAATTTCGGCAGAGTTTCCTTTGTTTTACGGACTATCCCAAATACCCTGCACGCAGAAAATACCAACAAAGGCCTCACAGGGCCAACAAAGCAACATCTAAATATATGCGGACCGGCCGCCGCGACGAAGGGGATCGCCCAAACACAACACATACACATATCTGTACAGAAAGATCCCAACCCACAAACATGTCTACAGACCTCTAAATGGACCAACAGAATCATATGGCGGGACAGGGCCCCGCCGTACCCATGAACGAGAATATACACATATAGAAGTGACAGACTGTACCAAAAGATGGCTCTGAATAAAAGAGCGCTCCAAATGGCGGAAAAGATATCCTAGACGGACGGATCGGCAAACCTGTCGTCAGTACCTGCGCGGCATGAAAACGCAGCCCCCGAGGAAAGGGGGTCAGTACGAAATATGTACTGAATATGTAAAGCCTGAGTTGCAGAAACAAAATCATAACTGGTATAGAATGTACAGAAAGTAAACAGAAAATACAAGGTATCAAATATATATTTTCAAAACATGCGGAGTGTGTACAGAAACATATGTCATATCAAATCCGGCCCCTGCCAAGGGACTCGGCAGACAGAACGTGGTCACCCTCCCGACGCTGGTGCCACAACACAGAAGAATCAGAATAGGGGCATAACCCCATAACACAATATGTCATATCAGATGGCCATAGTAAATCATATCAGAACAAACGTACATGGCACAACATACTCCACAAACCCATGTACGCGTATACCTGCCCCCTCACATCGAGGCACGGCGAACAATGCAGGGGATTACGCTTGACAACATATCCTGGCCCGGGCTCAGTGTGGGAATCATTGGGGCATCCACGAATAGAGTAGTGAGAAACTAAATGCAGTTAAAATATCATAAATATTTTCAGAGACTCGATGAGGCATATTAATGACAAACACATCCAATGAAGTCGGACGGGATCATAATAAAAGCATTTCGGACATCATAATAAATTACAGAAGCATAACCTTCCTGAAGTCGTTCCGAGTGTCAAAATAATTTATCAGACTTAATAGAATATTTAAAACCATATTCGTTAGGTAATAAAAAGGGTAGTCGAAACGTTTCTTTCAAAAATCGTTCGAAAAGGAGACTTTAGTACATTAAGGGCAAAACCGGGAATAACGGGCCCACCTCGGAACAAGCAAGGCGGTGGGCTCAAATTACGCCCTTTAAGCTTATGGGGTCACCTATAAAGGTTCTATGGACATTCTATAGCTTTTCAAGGAGTTTAGAGAAAGTTTGCATAATTTCAGGAAAGCATATCAAAATGGTTCAATTCTACTGAAGGAAAAACTGAGATTTTCTCTTGCGGATTCCGATGGCCAAGAAGGTCTTTTGAGGCCCGAATCCGATCCTAAAACACTTAGACATGCCAAAAGAAGGATCGGGGTAGCTTTACATACCTTTTGAGCTTTTTAAGCCTATCCAAGCTCACTCTCCGTTTCGTCGAAAATCTGCAAATGGTCACATTTACCAATTGTAGGTTATAGATGCTACAAGTTCAATTCAACTCTTATTTGTCTACCGAAATTTCGGCAGCACTTCCCCTATACATATAGCACCCCCGAGAATTCAACTCGGCCAAATCAATCAACAATAACCCAAACAACAACATCAACATCAACAAAGAACATTAAAAACACAATTATCCTTCAACTAGTCATTTTTCTCACAAGTTGACATAACCTTCATTCTAACCCAAACTTTCAAACTAACATCATTGATTTCACATCCATTATCACTCAAGATCATCACAATATAGATTTAGAGACATTTCATATCATTTTCCTTAAGTTATACACTCGATATACATAATATACAACTTTCCGCCATAGTCATAATTTATCCAAAACTCCTAATCTTTGGCATACGTATTCATAACATGTTTCCTTCTTCCAAGTTCATCAATACTTGTCATAATTAGCAACCTAATAACTTCATTTTCATAATGTCATAAAATCGTACTAAAACGACATAAGCTTCCATATTTCATTTCGATACAAACTTTTATCATTCTAACTTCATTTACATTACAAGAATCTCAATAACACAACTAACATACTAAACAAACTTAATCCATTCCATTCCAACTTCAACATAGTACACGGCCATATGCCCTTCTATCAACATCAACTAAATTCATGCAACTTTCAATTCCTATATGCATTTCACACAACCACAACTAAGATATAACATGAATTCTATACATTGTGGCTATACAACATATACATACTCACGGCCATATAGCTATAACACACACCCACTTTGCAAACTTCCATTTCTTCACACAATCAACTCATTTCTACATACTACAACACAAACAAGACTTCATAACACAATAATAAGGGATAAATTCTTACCTTTTTACTCAATCTTCTTCACTTGAATATAAGGTCAACTTGAAGGAACAAGACCTCTTTCTTCCAAACCAACTACACCAAGTTGAGAAGGGACCTAGAATTAGTAGGATTCCAACAAGAAAATAATTTTGGAGGCAAGATTTGGAGGGGGTAATTTTTCTATGCCAAACCCGAAATGGTCTCTAGTGTTGCTCTTGTTCTTGTTTTTCTTTTCTTGTCTTATTTTTCTCTTGAACCTTCTTAAGAGTTAAAGACTAATATTCACTAATTAGCACATGGGAAATATCTTAAAGGCATGGGTTTGGGCCATATCAAGAAATGGGCCTCATTGTGCTTCTTATTTTTGCAAGCCCAAATGGCTACAAATTTTATTTTTGCAATTCCCGAAACCAATTTCCGAAATTCCACGTTTTGCCCTTAGCCTTATCCCACACTTCCACGATAATATTCTTTCATACATAACTCTTATGTTCAACAAACTATCAAATTTAACCTTATATCTCAAGAATCCAATATTTATCGAATTTTTCCAAACGTGTGAAAACACGGGATATAACAAGTGACTCCAGCTTCTGCTCAATCCTTATTTTAAAGGTGAACCGCCACTAGACCGTGAAGGCGGATTCAACCTTATTATTTCATTATAGTCTGTTACTTTATTTCTCGAGCTTTATCTCAACTCAGTTATATTCAAATCTTAGCGCTTCATGACTTGAAACTCATTTTGGAGTTTATGTTGACTATCTATGTTTTGTATTACGTTTCTGCACCTTTTTATGATAAGACAACTTCAGTAGTATTTTATAATTATGTTATTCTTCGTTATTCAAATTAATTAGTGAGAGGGCTCACTTAATGGGTAGTAGCTCATCGGGTTTCCTATCACGACCTAGGTGCTAGATCTGGGTGATGAAAGTTTTAGTATCAGGGCCTAGGTCTTTAAATTCTTGGAGTCATAGAGTAATGTCGGGTAGAGTCTCGCCGATCAATATGGAGACGTCTGTACTTATCTTTGAGAGGATACACAGGTATTTTAGGAAAGTTTCCCTTCTTTTTTATTCTTATCATGCTATATTGCCGTTTAAGGAAATAATCCTTCTCTTGTTTGTAGAACAATTGGTAGGACATGTTCGTCCATATCTGCAGAGCGAGATGCGCTAACAGGACATAGTACAACAAGGGGCAGATCCGAGTCACAAGGACAACCAGCCAGTTGTCAGGGCTGAGGCAAATATGATCAGGACATACCAGCTGAAGCCCAATTGAAGGAGTCATAGTCGCCGTACCACCAAAGTTATTATTGAGGATAATATCAGTGTTAGAGGCTATTGTTCCACGTTTGGATGGGCTATTACCTCCAACTATTTCTCAAACTCAGGAGGCGGTGTGTGGAAAGACTCCAACTACTCATATTCCAGTACAACAGGTTGCATCGGGCTTACAGACACCACTACCACTACCACATGTGATATGCCTACAACCAGTAGCAGGGAAATTGAGCCAGCAGTACACCAAGTGGGTGCAGTTTACAGTGGCGGATCCAGGATTTTCATCCAGGGTGTTCGAAAAAAAAAAGAAGCTAAATATACACTGTAATTTTTTGCCGAGGGTGTTCAAAAGTTAATATATGCACATAAATACAGAAAATTCACCCTATATCTACATTGTAATTTTTTGCCGAGGGTGTTCAGGTGAACACCCTCACTTACACGTAGATCCGCCCCTGACAGTTTATGCTACGGCAGCCTACGGTTAGGGGAGCAGGTTTCACCGAGGAGTTTAAGGCATTCTTGAGCTTTGGGCCATCAGATTTTGATGCTTCCTCGACTTCTGTAGGTCTATATAGGTTCATTGATAAATGTGAAAAGATTTTAACTACTCAGAGTTTGCTCCATACACACGAGATTCATTTCATGGTTTTCTAGCTTGTGGTTGACAAAGTCTTGCTGGAACACTTTCACCAGCAGCATGTGCGCAGATTTGTCTCCACTCACTTGGATTCTGTTTGTGGTACTATTCATTGATAGACTTCTTCCTCCTAGCCAACGTGATGCCATGCACAAATAGTTTGAGAAGTTCTATCAGGGAGACATATTAGTGATAAAAGTATGATGTGGAGTTCACCAAACTGCCACGTTATACTACAGTTTTGCTTTTACTGAAGAGGAGAGATTCATAAGGTTTATTGTTGGTTTGGCAGCACCTCATCGTGTGACACTGGCCAGTGAAGTGCGGAGATCTTCCTATGCTTAAGTTATGGATAGTGTCATGCGGCGAGAGACCTACCATTAAAAGAACAGGGCCAAGAGGGAGAGTAATAAGTCGCATATGGCAGGGGTATTCAGTTCAGCTCCATCTGGGAGCAAGGTTGTTCAGAGTAAGGGGTCATCTAGACCACCTTAGTCACAACATTAGTCTCCTAGTGGCTGCATAAGCACTGGATTTAGAACGGTATTGTCTTGGGTTGAGTCTCATTGATGAGTCAGGTCTTATTTTAAAATTTAATTAAATGTCATATAAGTGTGTTGTTAATTGAGGTATAATTTTAAGCCTAAAAATAACTTTAGGGAGAAATTTGATCTAGTAGGTAGAAAAAGGGCATTTCGATCTATTTCTAATACGTTACGGCGTTGTTTGGTTGGTGGGATGGGATAGACAAGAATATCTCTTGGGTTGAGATATCCCATCATATTATTTTATTTCACTTTCTGTATGGATACTTATCCCACTAATTATACTAAAATGGTGGGATAAAATAATTCTGAGACTAAATAATACCCATTTACCAAACTCAGGATATAATAATATCATGATATCTCAGGATTATGATTCTTATCTCACCAACCAAATGTCCCCTAAGGGCATAGCTGATCTCATAGGTAGAATGAACGACAAATTTACTATAGTGGCTGCGGGTTTTCCCGAGAGTTCTAAAAAAATTAAAAAAATGAGGGACAAATTTGATCAAATAGTTGGAATGAGTGTATTTTTGAGCCATTTTTAATGTGTTAAAGGACATTTTAGACCCTTTCGCATTGTTTAAATTTTAGAAAATTAAAGAAAAAAAATGCATTTAATGAAAATGAGATTATAAAAATCAATGGTTACACCTAAGCTTCATGAGTTGACACCAAACATCAAATCCAATCTGTCAAAACCCTATTGTGTATCAGAAAAATGATGCCACAATCTTCATATATTTATATGTATAAACAGAAGCATTATTCATTTCCCCGGATACAGAAAAATGTCAATGAATGAGGCAGATAAAGCAATGGCTGGGGAAAAAGGCATGGTTGTGGCATCGATGACGTCGAGGCTGCAAGTTCTACCAAGTGTGGATCACGAGTCAGATAATTATGAAGACATGCAATTGGAATTCAGTCCCTTCTTGTTCAGTTCACTGGAGCGTTATCTTCCACCCACTCTCCTCAATTTATCGCGTCATGACAAGGCTCAATACATGCGTCAAATTCTTCTCCGTTACTTCCCTACTGCCGACCGCATTCGTGTAAGTACAACTCCATTAGATGCTTTTTATGAATGTCAATTGCTCGAGGGCCGAGGAAATCTTTCCACGCCTCCGTTATCTTTTGGGAGGCCTACGTTGCATAGAAACTATCTACCTGAGACTGTCATAAAATGGAAGCTAATTAAGAGTTTCGAACCATTAAATTTTGGCTTAACACATAGCCAATTCCTTAAACTTGCCAAGATATTCCATTTAGACACTCGAACAAGTCTTGTTTCAATTGAACACCTCAACTCCTAATAAAGTGTTTCAATAAGACACTTCGGTTCAAATTTTTGGAGAATTTTTTTGTGTGTTTTCATTCCTCTATTAGTTAGTTATGTTAATCATATAACATATGTCATGCATCAACCTCTAAGTAGAAAATGTTTGGGGTTTTATGACTTGTTGAGGCGAATATATATTTTATGTGGTTAACTTAACAACCTAATAGAGGAATGAAAACACACAAAAAAATTCTCCAAAAATTTGAACCGAAGTATCTTATTGAAACACTTTATTAGGAATTGAGGTGTTCAATTGGAACAAGGCGTAGTTCGAGTGTCTAAATGGAATATCTTGGCAAGTTTAAGGGGCTACCTATGTATTAAGCATTAAATTTTCTATTTTTTCCTTGTTTTGAGTTGTTTATGGGATCTTTTTCTTTCAGTTGCAGACCATGCTGATTTTTTCCTCTAAAGTTGCTACGCTTTCTCTACGGTATCGTGGATACGCATTCACAACATTCTCAGAATTCTGTGTTTTTGAAGTTGTTCAACGAGAATGATGTATACCCCCAAATATAGTCTATGGCTTGATTATTTATTGAAGGTGATGAGAATTATGTACTAAGCTGAAAATAATCTGTCATATTAGTTCTATCCATCATTTTGATGGTGTGAGAAGACAAGGAATAGTAAAGATAGTTTATTTTACTTTGGCTGTAGTTGAAATAATTTTAAGAGAATACCATTTTACCACACTAAGGAGTTATGCTGGTTCTGAAAGACGAGTAGAAATTTATCATAAGAGTGCCAAAAATCGAAGTGCCAGTTAGGTTTCAGATGCTGAACATATAAAAATGCAGTGACCAGGTTTACCATTAGTGTATTAGTTGTTGATTTAATGTAGTGTTCCTTTTCTTTACGATTTAAGTTTTTGCATGTTAAATGTAGTGTGGTACAGTTCTGTTTTGATTATTAATTGATTTAATAGAGAAGATCATTTGCAGGGGATGGCACCTGTATACAAAAGGAGTATACAGCATCTAAAAATGTAGATAAATCAATTTAAGTAATTGGAAATCAAACATGCCTATTTATTTGTTCGTAATATGACTAAACAGTTCTGAAAACCTACCAGTCCTCAAGTTACCATTGTCCAAAAAAAAAAAAAAAAAAAAAAAAAAAAAGCTTACCAGTCCTCTATATAACTGTATTGAATCCTTTTTTTATGCTCGAATAGTTACGAGCAGTTACCTTTCCATCTTCTAGTGTAATCTTACTTGACTGGCCTTCATGCTTTCCGTATCCTATGAATCGTTTTTTTTGGCCTAAGGGTTAATGGTTTCCAACCACTTTGTTTAGCAGGTCCAGAAGCACAGAGAATACCGACAAAATATTATATCAAACTATCAGGTATTCTCCAATGGGTTTTTGGCAAACACAATTAATATTTAAATTTTGATCACTGTTTATAAGGAATGTCAATACTTATTAAGGTTTAAAAAGTTGTCTGACCTATTAAATGAAACGCTTAAGAAGTATACACAACTGCCGTTCTATCCTTTTGGTGAAGAATTGGGCCATTAATCTGCTTAGGAATGTAATGGGTAAACTGCTTGTACTGGCCAGCTCAATTTTTTTTTGTTGATCTTCCATTTAAATTAATTCCTCTTATCTTCCAGCCTCTACACAGGGAACTATATACCATGCATGCTTCAAGTTTCTTTGTGCCATCATTTCTTAAGGCAGTCAATGAGAACACAGAGAAAAGTTTTCGAAGCATAATGTCTGAACCTTGTACAGGAGTTTTGACATTTGAAATGCTTCAACCACGATTTTGTGAGATGTTGCTGGCTGAGGTAGCATCTAGCTTTTCTGTTGTTATTTGGCTTTCTAGGTTTAATTTATTGTAGTTTAGCTTTTCTGTTTTCTTATCAGGTTCTAATTGCTTAGGTAGAGAACTTTGAAAAGTGGGTTCGTGAGACAAAATTCAGAGTCATGCGTCCCAATACGATGAACAAATTTGGTGCCGTTCTCGATGATTTTGGCCTGGAAACCATGCTTGACAAGTTGATGGAAGATTTCATACGTCCTATTTCAAGAGGTAACTGCTTGTACTCATTATACTAGGATCTGATAGGGAAAGAAACCAGAAAAGAGGAAGAGAAGCTGATGGGAAATATAACATGGCTCCTGTTTCCTGCTTTGAAATTATTGTGCAGTTTTCTTTTCTGAAGTTGGTGGATCCACACTTGACAGTCATCATGGTTTTGTTGTCGAATATGGGATGGATAGAGATGTTGACTTAGGTGAGTGATTGATCAGTAATTACAAACTACTTGGACTCATTGATGAGACTTTGGGTATCTTAGAAACCTTTTGAATTTCGGAGGACAGAATGTGTTTTTCTTTATGATCTCAATAGTGTACATTTTCAGGTTTCCATGTCGATGACTCCGAAGTCACTTTGAATGTGTGCTTGGGTAAGCAATTTTCTGGTGGAGAATTATTCTTCCGTGGTGTGCGATGCGAGAAACATGTAAATGCTGAAACACAACCAGAGGTAGTTTTTCTGAAATATGTTGATTTATTCTCTAGAAACATCTTTGTTCTGATAGAAAGTAATATCTGACATCTGTTGACACTATAGCTAAGAGTGTGACAGTTTATTTTCTTAGAAATGGCACTATGCAGTGTGTAATTTAATTTCTTTTATCATTTAAAACACTATGCAGTGGGAAATTTCTTACATTTTGGGTGGACTATGATGTTATTTAATCATAATTCTTAGTTTCAAAGATGATTTCCATGAGAAAAGATTTTGATATGGTCTAGGACCTCTATTCTGCCATTCTGAACTACAAATATGCCTCTGTTTCTCTTTCTGTTAGTAACTGTCGTCAGTTTTAAACATAAGCTGTGTTTGCTTGAGTATGCTGCATATCAGCTCCTGCTTGTCGTATAAGGTCGATTTGAATTTTTTATTTTAATAAAAAGAATTGCTCCATTGTCTAAGATGTGTTTTAGAAGTAGAAGTCAGCAAGTTCTCAGTTAACCTGAGCAAACAAATGTCATGGATAGATTCACTATGGTGTTCATAATAATTATACATTCGCAGGAGATCTTTGATTATGCTCATGTAGCGGGGCGTGCTGTTCTTCATCATGGTCAACACCGGCATGGTGCTAGAGCAACAACATCTGGGCATAGGATCAACTTATTGCTATGGTGCAGAAGGTACTCAGTGCTGTTCTAGTTATTTCCCGCTAGGCGTCTAGCTTCCAATGAAAATGCTGAAATTCTGCATTCCTTGTATTTTGAAGTGCTCTATTGCCACCGTTTCTGTAAGTACAGTAAGATGGTTCTTCCGACTAATCATCTCTGACAGATTTACGTAGTCCACTCTGATGCAGAAATTCAGGTGTTCGTCCCCTTAATTTCTAAGAGCAATACTGCTGAGTACTGAGAATTAGCTTGTGTAAATTATACGGAGAAGATCTGAAGCTTAATTAAACAGGAAATAGTGTCTACTGTCCTGAGATATGTCCTGAGGCATATGTTCTCCAAGAAACTTAAATTAGGATCATGCTGAGTGGGTAAACGAAAATTGAATACTAAGTTTGTAACATGTGCACACATTAACTTATTTTCCATGAACTTCAATTCAAGGCCGCTGTCATCTAAATCTCATCTTATTTCATTACCATTGACCGTTGTTGGAGGCACAAACATATATACGTTATTAAAAATTGTGGAATTGATGAATGCCTGATGATTCATACACTTGATCCTTTTCTTGGTTTTTTGAATCATATACAACTGAACATATGTGGTTTTTATTGAATTACCTTTACTGATGCGTTTGCATACAAAAATGTTTCGTTGTAAAATGTTTTTTTGATTATCTTAAACTATTGAAAATGTTATGTTTTAAGGAAATTATTGCACATTGTAGGAGAAACCTACTTTATTGTGTTATTTCGAGGTGCACTATATTTCCATGAAAACTTTCTGTACTTAAATTATGTGGCATTTGCTCCTAAAATGTAAGTATTATATTCTGTACTTCCTTCTCATGACTATCACCAAATACCACTGTCCATGATCAAACCTCACCCTCCATTAGTTCATGTTAAATTTTCTTGTGCAACTAGATATGAGCTAGTATACCTTTGTCCTGTTGTTGGAATCTTTTGTAACGTTAGAATCTGCAAGAACTAAATAGGTCCAACTCTGTTACGAGATAGTGTCATGTAAGAACTAAATATGTTAATTCTTGGAATAATCTTTTGTCCTGTTGTGCAATGTTACCGGAAAACCAAATTGAGTCTGGTCATTAAATATCACATGGATACAGACTAGGGTTTTCTTATGGTGTTCGGTAACCAAATTTTGTGCATAAGGCTCTTTAGGAGCAAAACTTGTCATGGTGCTTAGGTCTTCCATTACAGTGTAGAATGGTTATAGAAATTGCTCTTCTGTCAACAGTGGGTCCAACGGCCCTCGATAAATCGTATGGGGAAGGTTGGTTTGAAAGGATCGGAAGAATTATTCTTGGGAGGATGGTCGGGGCTCACTGGGTGAATAGGACAACAAAAGGTTGGTGCAGTTAAATTTTATACCTAACACACCTGGGTATTTGTTATATGCTCTGGTGGAGTCTACTGGTGAATATTAGTAGGATATGTTCTCTTGGTTTAAGTTCATATAATTGTACTGTGAATCCTCCTAGTATTGTGCTACTGGGAATAAATAGTCTATTTCTATTTTCTTAAAAGTCTGTTCAATTGTTAAAATAAATTGAAATTAAAAAAGCTTGAGGACTTTGGTGGACTCTGTTGCAGGTACTAAATTGGATCAGATTACTGGTACTCAGAAGGCTCCCTTTTAGTTGTTGTCTGTCACCATTATTGAATGTGTCGTTATCTTCCTCTTTTACAGTTCCGTTTTTAGAGAGCTGAGGAAGCACCAGAAAGATTTATGTAGCTGGTGTACGGAGTGTCAACGCAAGAAGAAAGAAAGGCAACAGCAGTCTGTTGCTGCTATTAAATTGGTAAATTCCTCAATTTGCTTTTCTTGTGACTGGTATGTTGTTGGTAAATAATAAGATCATTCGCATTGACTTCTGGAGTTGTAGGGTTTTAGTGAGAAAAGGTGGAAATATAATCTCATCTAATTTTTACTCATGTTTTTCTTTTCTTCCAGGAGTTACTGAGAAGAGGAGAAGCTACTACGTAGCTGTTTAGTAACTTTTTAGTTCCAACTTTTACCCTCCTCAATATGGCACCTCATAAGGCAAAATCGATTTCTTGTACAAACTGATATATGAAGGGTTAGGATTTTACCGTTTCCGATATATGACGGTGCAACAATTTCAAGTAGGTACCATGTTTTTCTTCCATCTTGGACAACATATGGAATCAATACAAATTTGGTTATGGTATGCTAATTTTCTGTAGTTATCTTGTGTTTCGTTAGTGAAAGATATTATTTTGCCAAGATAGGCTATGGTGTCACGGCCCAAAATTGGCTGGAATGTGATTGACACCTGACACTAACTGTCAATCGAGGCAACCATTTTTCTTTGCTAATGAAAGGAAATATTATAACAGAAATAAGCAGAAAACAAAGCATGGGATAGTTCTAAACGAAGCTATCCTGAAATAGTCTGAACATTAAGCTAACCCTAAAGTGTCATTATTTAGAAGCTGAATTTTAAAAGGTGGAGGAAAATTCCAAAAAAAAAAAAAAGATTCTCCTATAGGTTGCTCCTCAACTTCTTTTCCAAAGCATGCCAACTCATGTGCCACTTTGTTCGCCTCTCGAAAAGTGTGTTGCATTGCTGCATTGCCCATTGCTTCCATGAGGAACTTGCAATCATGAAGAGTATTTATGTGAGCTTGAATGTGTGTTCCTTTTGTGAAGTGGTCTGATAAGACCTGATTATCCACTTCCACGATAAGTAGAAATAGATTCTTAGTGAATGCCAATTCCAAGCTTTGAATTAGCGCTTGAATTTCTGCATGCAAGGCGGATTGGGCTGCGATTCTTGTCGGGAAGCCCTCTACCCAGTTCCCTTCTGAGTTACGAATCAGTGCCCCTGCACCTCCTTCGTGCATTTGGTTATTGAAAGCTCCATCAGTGTTTAACTTAAACCAAGTTAGCTTGGGTTTTGTCCAGGAAACTTCCAATGTGCCTTTGTTCAATACTGTTCCTCCTGCACTGTCCGTATGAGCTAGGTGGTAGAACTCAAGTGTCTGGTTGCTGATTTTGTGTAAGTCAGAAGTTTGGTGGGAGTTGTTGAAAATGTTGTTATTTCAGTTAACCCAGATATTCCACAAGGTAATGGGAGTGAGAATACTAGTAGAAGGTAAGGTAGTGGATCCAGGCTTGGTGCAAAGATGCTTAAGCCAACTTTGAAAGTCTACTTCCAATGGAGTTGGGATCCTTAGGAAATTCCATATGTCCTTAGCTTTGGGCAGGTGATAAAGATATGGTAAAGATCTTCTGGTATGAGGCAATGTTTGCAAGAGTTGTCTTGGATGATGTGTCTGTTGGAAAGGAGAGATGTAATAGGCAGTTTATTGTTGGTTAGCAGCCAAAAGAAATATTTTAGTTTGTTTATTGACTTGATTTTCTAGATCCAGGTGTTAGTGGCGTCAGGAGGAATGGTGTTGGTTGAAATTTTGGATTGGTAAAGCTTATAGGCATAGTGCAGTTGCCCTCTTGTGATCCAATCCAGTATATCGAGTCAATGGTGTCATCAGTGAAGGGGAAATAGGTGTGGTGAAATTGGGTTCTAACTTGTGGAGGAAGGTTAAATGATATAGGTTCGAGGTTCCAAGTGTTATTAAGGATGATAGAGCTTAGAGGCATAGAAGCCTCATGTCTCAGCAGGGTCCCTCAATGATCTCTCGAAGGGTGTTAGTGGAGTGGAACCATCTATCCTCCCAAAGATTAATCAAGTTACCCTTTCCTATAGACCAAGCAGTTCCTTTTGTGAAATCACTTTTTGCTTTTAGAGTGCTTTTCCAAATATAGGAGTCAGAGTTCCTGCTAGTGACTCCATGATTGCGGTTGTGCTTTTTATATTTTGAGAGCAGAGTTCTTGTCCAAAGGCTATCAAGTTTGCGGTGAATTCTCCAAATGAGGTTAGTTAAGAGGGATATTCCTGTAGCAGTGTGAAAGCCTAGCCCCTCTCGGGTTGGGTTACCTTATCCCAATTTACCAAGTGAATTTTCCTTTTTTCTTCTGTGGAACCCCATATGAAGTTGCGTTAAATGCGGTCAATATTATCTATAGTTGAATCAGGCAAGAGGTTCATTTGCATGACATGAACAGGAATAGCATTTAAGACTGATTGGGTGAGAGTAACCCTTCCAGCCATGGTAAGCAGTTTTGCTTTCCATCCTTTGAGGCGAATGTTCATTCTATCAATGACGGTTTGATAGTCAGCCTTTTCAGGGTTAAGATTCGTAATTGGAAAACCTAAGTATTTCCCAAAACTAGCCGAGGGTTTAATGTTTAATCTTGAAGAGATGTTGGAAATAGTGCCCTGGTCCACATTTTTGGAAAAAATGATCTTAGATTTATTACAATTAATCTTCTGGCTTGAGTGAGTTACAAGTAAGTTGAAAGCGATGAATTAGCTTCTGCAAAGAGGACTAGGTCATCGGCAAATAGGAGGTGTGATAGGAGAGGCCCAGATTGACTAATTTTTATGGGGTCCAGTTGCCTATGTCTATTTCATGGTTGATTCTTCCAGAAAGTGCTTGCATATATATGATAGAAATATATGGTGATAGAGGGTCTCCTTGTCTGATCCCTCTAGAAGGTTCGAAGTACTCACTAGGTCTGCCATTAATCATGATTGCAGTGGTTGTAGTTGAAATGCAATTCATGATTAAGGTTAATAAGCTTTATAGGGAAATTAAGGTCTAAAAGAGAATTCCTAATAAATGACCATTCTAGTCGGTCAAAACTTTTTCTAGGTCTATTTTTATCATCATTATAGGCTTAGAGTTAGATTTCTTTTGGAAAGAGGCAACCATGAACTAGCTAACATGATAGATGATCTTACGAAACTATCTGATTTAACTAAAAGAGCTAATGTAATTAACAACATTGAAATATTTGAGTCTGAAATTGAATGCTGAAAACTAGGAATGAATATTTATAAACACCTACTAATACCAACAGGCGGGTGCAGTCAAATATAGGCTGGTTGAAAATGGCTTGAATAAAAAATGAGTTATAACCTAAAATGTCTATATTTACCGGGGTAAAAAATGGGGTAACTTGCATGTGACTACATATTATCAGCTTCTAACGAACTGTAGCTATTTTTTACATAATTACTTTTCGTAGCTAGTTTTAGGTAATTCGTGTGTATTTTTATGTATTTGAATACATTGTTCAGTTGTAAACTACAACCTCCTAAGGGTGGTCAGGTGAACATCCTTCGCCGGAAAATTATACGACGGATATAGGTTAAATTCTATCTTATATTAGGATATGATATATTTTGAACACCCTTGACACAAGTGAGCGAGTTAGCTCAGCGGTCAAGGCTGTTCAGAAAGCCTTACTACGCTCCGCTAAAATTCTATTTTGGGTGGAGTTTTTAATATTTTCCCATTTATAGAATAATTTTCATTTTTCAGCACCGTGAATGTATATTCAATTCATAATTGGTGTGTCTCTAACTTTTTTTTTTCCTATTAAATTTTGTCAATGAACAAATTTTATTAAAATTGAGTAGTTTAATATTGAGATTTTCGGTGCACCCATTCATTAAAAAAAATATTACCCATTCAAATTTTGAACACCCTTTCCGAATTTTCTGGCTCCGCCACTGAGTTGTATCCAACCTTATTTGATGTCGCGTGTATTTGAATGTATTTGAATACATGCAACCTTATTTTCTTTTAAAATATGTGTTTTCAAAACGATTGTTTTTCAGTGTATTTGTATATATGAAAGAGTTGTGTATTTTAGTGTATTTATCTATTGATGTATCCTTTGAGTTTTGCATCTCTGACTGCATTATTTTTGTTACAGCACCAAATAACATGGATGTCGTTGTATGGATTTAAAATGAGGCAAATTTTATTTTGCACCTCATGTGCGCTTTGATGGAACTCAATATCCTTTTGCAAGTCTCTCACTGCCTGGTCCTATCCTTTTAAAATCCGGAAATTCTCATTCATCAGTATTAGCATATTTCTGTCCCAGTCAAACCTATCTCCAATTCTAATTATTCTCCACTTGACGCTCATGCTCCCTCCAATCACATGAGGCCATTTGTCCCCACTCCCTTATATGTTGTGGACCATTTGCAAGTAGTTAAATGTGTTGATACCACATGAAATACAAATAACTTGCAAAAAGAAATCCATTCAATTCTTACTCATTATTGCATACTAAAAGTCTTAAAACAAAAGAAAGTACCTGGTTCAAACAAAAATATTCTTGAAAAGAACCGCGGTGTAAAGAAAACTAAAGGCATTATTCGCGGTACCTTGTAAGTACTATTCAAAAGAAAATTGCAATAAACAAGATACTTAAGCTATTGAAAAATGGGTTTTGCATTTGTTGGTCAAATGCAGCCACAAGGAATAGACCAATTGGATAACTCATGGTGCATTAAATTAGATGTTAAATAAGTTTATATTCTTTCCTGAAGAACTGTTTTGGACTCTACTTCACCTGTACATGTGCTTAAGATGTATCTGATAGACTATGTAATAGTCTATGTAAATATTGTAAATATTTTCTTCCTTATGTATAGTAATTAGGTCCTATAATTTAGCCTAGTATCATTCTGATAGGAGATACCTACTTTGTATATAATGACTTTCATACATCAATACAATTCACGGATTGATTTCCTACATGGTATCAGACTAGGTTTCTCCTAAAAACCCTAGCTTCCTAAACCCTAGCCGTCCACCTCCCTCTTCTCTCCTAACCCTAGCCGTAGCCGCCACCCCTTCCTCCTCCCTCTTCTCTCTTCAATGGCTGACAACAAAAATTTCCATTCTGCTTTAACCGTCACGAATGTGAAATCTTTAATCCCAATCACTCTAGACATGGAAACCGGCCATTATCACGAATGGGAGACACTATTCAAAGTTCTAGCCCGCGTCCACTCCGTACTTGAACACATCATACCACCAACTGACACCACTGAACTCATCGCGTACAACGCAACAAAGGCGGCTAACCTTCCGCTCTGGAAACGGCTAGATGCGGTGGTCCTTCAATGGATATACGCCACCGTATCCCATGGTATTCTTACCTCTATTCTCGTGGCGGATGATGTTGCAGAGAAGGCTTGGAATCGAGTTGCTCAACTTTTCCAAGATAACAAGCACTCAAGGGCAGCGTACCTTGAAACTGAATTCACCACCACAAAAATGTCCAACTTCGGCTCGGTTATGGCCTATTATAATAGGCTCAAGTCTTCGCGGATCATCTTGCCAACGTGGGGTCGCCGGTGTCCGACCAACGTATGGTCTTACGCCTCCTTGCAGGCTTACCGGAGACATATGCACACTTTGTCACCACCATCCAGCAGAAGGATGTGCTGCCCTCTTTCTCTGAAGTGTGCTCCAGACTCAAGCTCGAAGACGCAGCAGCCAAGGAACGTGCCCGCGATTCCAGTCCCTCGGCTCTACTTGTTGATAATGATACTCCCTCCCCGCCACCAGGCGGCAACAATAATTCAACTAACCGTCGTGATAATAATCGTGGCAGGAATTCTAACAGGAACAAGGGAAAGGGGAACAACAACAACAACAACAACAACCGCGGGAAATCCGGTCGTGGCGGCGGCGGACAGACCAACAACGGCCAGTGGCCGACGGGACAGCCACCGGCAGGGGGCTACTACTGGCCTGCCTGGCCGCCCCAGCAGTGGCTAATGCCCCCCTGCCCGTATCCGATGAGACAGTGGCAGCAGCGTCCCACCACACCGCGGCCAGGCAACGACATTCTCGGTGCGGGTCCACGACCTCAACAGGCCTATTCCATGCATTGTTCGACCTATTCTGGGTACACTCCGACAGACGTGGAGGCAGCCATGCACACTCTGTCCATGCATCAACTGGAGCGACTTCCCACATGACTGCCAACTCAGGTACTCTCACGTCTTATTTTAATTTGAGCGATAATTCTGGAATCATTGTTGGTAATGGTAGCACTATTCCAATTCGAGGCTATGGTCATACATCCCTACCCCCACCTAATCCTCAATTACGTCTCCGAAATGTCTTGCATGCTCCAAAACTCATCAAAAACCTTATTTTCGTATGTAAATTCACTAAGGACAATAATGTTTCTGTTGAGTTTGATCCTCTTGGGTTTTCTGTGAAGGATTTACCGATGGGGAGCCGCCTAATGAGATGTGAGAGCACCGGGGAATTGTATCCTATCATTGCCACAAAATGGATCACTCCACCATCCACCTTCATTGCTGCATCACCTAGCTTGTGGCATTCCCGACTCGGCCATCCGGGAAATGCTATCCTTAGTTCTCTTCGTAGTAATGCCTTAATTGAATGTAATAGGGCCCGAACTTCTTTTTGTACCTCTTGTCTGTTATATCCCGTATTTTTGAACCTCGGAGTATCTGCTGGGGTGGGGCCCACACACCGAGATTTTTTTTGGAACATCTGAAAAGTCATATGAATCACATATGTAAAGTTAAACACAACTCATGAAGTACCCTTGGACCAAATCAAAGTGGAAACCCTCCAAACGAATATTTTTAAGAAAACGTTTTCGGGTGACCTGACTTTGGGGGGGCAAAAACTGTATTATAAGTTTGGAATTTCGCAAATACCTTGAAATAGAAGTTGTAGATAATTGAATTAGCTTTCCATCCATAGGTCGTGGGTTCCCAGGTGACGTCGGTACAAGGAGTTATGAACGTTTTAAGGTCGAAAGGTCAGTGGGCTAGGCCCAACTCGGGACCAACCGAGTTGGCCCAAAAAAAAAAAAAAAAAAAATTTAGGCCCAATGTTTAAGGGGTGGCCGGCCAAGTGAGGCCCAACCCATGGCTTTAATGAGTATTTCCATGTGCTAATTAATTATAAAGGGATCAATATCCCTTAGAAGGTTCAAGAGACTTAGAAGAGAAAGAAGAGCAAAACAAGAGCAAAAAAAAGAAGACCATTTCGGGTTTGAGGTGCAAAAATTCACCACCAAAAATCTTGCTCCTAAAATTTTTCTTTTGTGGTTTTCCTACTAAGTTAAGGTTCCTTTGTAACTTGGTATAGTTGGATTGGAGTGGGGAGCATTAGAATCACCAAAGTGATCACATCTCCAAGTGAAGAAGACTTGAAGAAAAGGTAAGAATTTCTACCTTTTTATTGTGTTATGAAGTTTTGATTGTGTTGTAGTATATAGAAATGTGTTGATTGTATGGAAAAATGGAAGTTTGCAAAGTGGGTGTGTGTTGTAGGTGTGTAGCCGTGGGTATGCACAATTGTATAGCCACAATGTGTTGAATTTATGTTATATTCTAGTTGTGATTGTGATGAAATGCATATGGGAATTGAAAGTTGGATGAATTTAGTTGATATTGGAAAAAATAGACATATGGCCGTAGGGTGTATATGGTTTGGGATAGAAAGGAATTGAGTTGTTTAGTGTGTTAAAGTGTTGTTGTGATGTTTGTAATGTAAATGAAGTTAGAATGATATAAGTTTGTATTGAATTGGAATGTAGAAACTTATGTCGTTTTAGTATGATTTTCCGACATTAAGGAAATGAAGTTGTTTGGTTGCTAATAGTGATGATCATTGATGAATTTGGAAGTTGGAAACTTGTTATGAAGTTGTATGCCAAAGATTTGATGTTTTGCATAAGTTATGACTTTGGCGGAAAGTTGTATATTATGTATATCGAGTGTATATCTTGAGGAAAACGATATGAAATGTTTCTAGAACTATATGGTGATGATCATGATTGTTGTTGAATGTGAAATTATTGATCTTAGTTGAAAGTTGGGTTGAATTGAAGATTATGTCAACTTGTGAGAAAAATGACTAGTTGAAGGATATTTATGTTTTTAATGTTCATTGTTGATATTGATGTTGTCGTTTGGGTTGTTGTTGATGATTTCTAGCCGAGTTGAATTCTCGGGGTGCTATATGTATAGGGGAAGTGCTGCCGAAATTTCGGTAGCCAAATATGCATTAAGTTGAAACTTTGGTATTTATAGCTTACAATTGGTAAACTTGACCAATTGCAGTTTTTCGACGAAACGGGAAGTGAGTTTGGAAAGGCTTAAGGAGCGTGAAAGGTATGTAAAGCAAACCCAATTCATCCCTTGGCATGCCCTTAGTGTATTAGGGTCGGATCCGGGCCTCGAAGGACCTCTTGGCCCTCGGAATCCGCAAGACAAAATTTCAGTTTTTCCTTCAGTAGAATTGAACCATTTTGATACGCTTTTTTTTTCCTGAAATTATGCAATTGTGCTCTAAGTTACTCAGAAAGTCATAGAATGTCTGTATAACCTTCGTAGATGATATTATATGTTTAGAGGGCACAATTTGAGCCCGCCGCCTTATTTGTTCTGAGGCGGGCCCACTATTTACGGTTTTGCCCCTAATGTGTTAAAGCTTCCTTTTTAAGCGATTTTTGAAAGAAATGTTTTAATTACCCTACTAATCGCTTAACGAATATTATTTTAAATATTCTGTTAAATATTATAAATTATTTTGACACTCGGAATGACTTCGGGAAAGTTATACTTCTGTAATTTATTATGATATCCGAAATACATTTATTATGATTCCGTCCGACTCCATTGGATTGGTTTGTCTTTGATACGCTTCATCGAGTCTTTGAAAACATTTATGATATTTTTAAATTGCATTAGTCTCTCACTACTCCATTCGTGGATGTCCCAATCCTTCCCACACTGAGCCCGGGCCAGGATATGTTGTCAAGCGTAATTCTCTGCATTGTTCGCCGCGCCCCGATGTGAGGGGGCAGGTATACGCGTACATGGGTCTGTGGAGTATGATGTGCCATGTCCGCCTATTCTGATCTGATCTGTTATGGCCATTCTGATATGACATTTTATGATACGGGGCCACGCCCCCTTTTCTGATTCCTCTGTATTGTGGCACCAGTGTCGGGAGGGTGACCACGTTCTGTCTGCCGAGTCCCGTGGCAGGGATCGGATATGATATGACATATGTTTCTGTACACATTCTGTCTGATTTGGAAATATGCATTTGACACTCTGGATTTTGTACCCATTTTCTGTAATCATTATGATTTGACTTCTGTGATTCCGCTTTACATATTCAGTACATATTTCGTACTGACCCCCTTTCTTCGGGGGATGCGTTTTCATGCTGCGCAGGTACAGACGACAGGTTTGCTGATCCGCACGTTTAGGATCCCATTTCTGCTATTTTGGGGCGCTCTCTTCTACAGAGCCCATCTTTTGGTACAGTCTGTCACTGCTATCTGGATATGTACTTTGTTCAGGGTATGACGGGGCCCTGTCCCGTCTTATGATTATGATATGTTCTGTAGAGGTCTGTGGATACATCTGTGTGGGTTCTGTACACATGTTTGGGATACTTTGTTCTATGATGGCCTTATCGGCCTATGTGTGCCAAGTCTGCTTTTTCTGATAAATTCTGTAGCATCCACTAATATTATTATATTATTATTCTGATAATATGCTAATTTGGGTATCGGGTACGTATAGGTGCCCAACTAGGGCACTGGTCGCGGCCCACGGGGTTGGGTCGTGACATTGTCCTTTGGGGAAACATGTTAAATTGCCATTTTATGATTCATTGTCATTTACTACTATGCCGTTTGATATCATTCATAGTGATTTATGGACATCTCCTGTTTTAAGTTCTAATGGGCACCGCTATTATGTTTTCTTTCTTGATGATTATAGTAATTTTCTTTGGACTTTTCCAATCTCTAACAAGTCCCAAGTCTATTCCACTTTTCTATCTTTTAAGGCATTAATACGGACTCAATTCGAAAGAGACATTAAAAACATTCAATGTGATAATGGGCGGGAGTTCGCCAATGGGCATTTTCAATCTTTTTGTGCCTCAAATGGTTTAAACTTCCGATTTTCTTGCCCCCATACCTCTCCTCAAAACGGCAAAGCGGAAAGAAAAATTAAATCCATTAACAACATAGTGCGCACTCTTCTTGTCCACTCTTCCATGCCCCTCTTTTTTTGGCATCATGCTCTCCAAATGGCCACATACCTCCTTAATGTACTTCCCACCAAAGTCCTTGGGTATAAATCACCAACGCAAGTTCTCTATCAACGAACCCCCTCCTATTCTCATCTCCGGGTTTTTGGGTGTCTATGCTATCCACTTTTCCCACCTACAACTATTCATAAGTTACAAGCAAGATCCACCCCGTGTGTATTTTTGGGCTATCTATTGAATCATAGAGGATATAAATGTTATGATTTATCCACCAACAAAATCATCATCTCAAGGCATGTCATCTTTGAGGAAACTCAATTTCCCTTCTCCAAATTACACTCACCAACCCCAACTTTTTATGATTTTTTGGACCATGGGATTTCTCCATATACCCTGCATTTTCTGTCACAGCCTCCTCCACCCGTCGTTCCCTCGGTCCAGCCCCTCCCCCCCCACTGCTGAGCAGCCTCTCCCCCCCGCTGCTTCACCCGTGACTGCCCAGCAGCCCTCCCCCTACTGCCCAGCAGTCCAACCCCACGATCACTGCCCCACAGCCCCTACCCCCCATTGCCCCACCCGTGACTGCCCAGCAGCCCACCCGCATGGTCACTAGAAGCCAACATGGGATTTTTAAGCCCAAACAACCGTTCAACTTAAATACTTCTAGCACTCCCTCTATCTCGCCTATCCCACGAAATCCTGTCAGTGCTCTAAATGACCACAATTGGAAAGCTGCCATGGTTGATGAATATAATGCTCTAATTAGTAATAAGACGTGGGAGTTGGTTCCACGTCCCACTGATGTGAATCTTATTCGTTCTATGTGGATTTTTCGTCATAAAAAGAAATCTGATGGTTCTTTTGAGAGGCACAAAGCCCGTCTTGTCTGTGATGGCAGGTCTCAACAGGTTGGAGTTGACTGAGACGGGACTTTCAGTCCGATTGTCAAACCGGCTACTATTCGCGCTGTCTTGAGCATTACACTTGCACACTTTTGGCCCATTCATCAGTTGGACGTCAAGAATGCTTTCCTACACAGTAATCTTAATGAGACTGTTTATATGCATCAGCCTATTGGGTTTAAGGATCCAAAGCATCCACATCATGTCTGTCTCTTGAAGAAATCGTTGCACGGACTTAAGCAAGCTCCCCATGCATGGTTCCAACGCTTTGTAGACTATGTCTCCACCATTGGTTTTTCACATATCCGATCTGATCACTCTCTCTTTATTTATTGTCGAGGTTCTGACATTGCTTACATTCTGCTATATGTTGATGATATTATTCTCACAGCTTCCTCAGATGCTCTCAGAAAATCCATCATGTCTCTGCTTAGTGCTGAATTTGCTATGAAGGATTTGGGCCCTCTAAGCTATTTTCTAGGTATCGCTGTTACCCGGACTTCACACGGCATGTTTCTCTCTCAGAAAAATTATGCAGCAGATATTATAGAGTGTGCGGACATGACTGCCTGTAAGCCTAGTCAGACACCAGTCGACACCAAAGCCAAACTTGGTGCCACGGCCGGGCCTCCTTGCGATGATCCCACCCAATATCGTAAGTTGGCCGGCGCGTTGCAGTACCTTACATTCACAAGACTAGACATATCATATGCAGTTCAACAAGTATGCCTTCACATGCATGATCCAAAGGTTGCACATATGCATGCTCTTAAACGCATAGTCCGATACATTCAAGGTACTATTGAGTTTAGTCTCCATCTGTACAAATCCTCCATTGCCTCTCTTGTTTCTTATACAGATGCAGATTGGGGTGGTTGTCCAGACACTCGCCGATCCACATCAGGTTACTGTGTCTTCCTTGGCGATAATCTCCTCTCATGGTCATCCAAACGGCAACCTACTATGTCTAAGTCGAGTTCCGAGGCCGAATACCGTGGCGTCGCTAATGTCGTCTCTGAGTCCTGTTGGCTTCGCAACCTTCTTTTGGAGCTCCGTTGTCCTATCCGGACAGCTACATTGGTTTATTGTGATAATGTTAGTGCCATATACCTATCAGGTAATCTAGTTCAGCACCAACGCACTAAACATATTGAGATGGACATATATTTCGTACGGGAGAAAGTTGCCCGTGGAGAAGTTTGTGTTCTTTACGTCCCGTCCCGTTACCAGATCGCAGATATCTTCACTAAAGGTCTTCCGCGCGTGCTCTTTGATGATTTCAGGGACAGTCTAAGCGTACGACAACCTCCCGCTTCGACTGCGGGGGTGTGATAGACTATGTAATAGTCTATGTAAATATTGTAAATATTCTCTTCCTTATGTATAGTAATTATGTCCTATAATTTAGCCTAGTATCATTCTGATAGGAGATACCTACTTTGTATATAATGACTTTCATACATCAATACAAATCACAGATTGATTTCCTACAGTATCACTCCGCAAAATTGGAAGAGTTGGTACTACCCAAAGAGCTGTGTAGTCACAAGCAGTGTTTTAAAAGGCGAGAGCGTGAGGCGGGGCGTTTTACGTAGTACGGGGCGAGGCGTAAGCGCCATGTATCTTTAAATTTTTAATTTAGTAAAGAGTATAACAACACACAAATTATATTAAAAAAATATTAATAGGTCTAAAAAAATTAAAAACATGATTAAAAAAACTCATAGAAAACAAAACTTCTAACATGATTTCACAGGTATAATTAATGCAATGATTTAAAAATTATTATGAGATACAAACCAAAGCTAATATCTTAACTTTCAAACAGTAAAAGAATCACAATTTCTTAAAGCATACTATCATACTATGCAATTTACCTCCCCAAAAGAAAATAATTAATAAACTTTATCATATTATAATTAAAATATCACTCCTTCATGAATATAAATAAAATTACTTTCAATTAGCAAAATAATAAACTATGATAGTTTTGAGACATAGGACAAAAAACGTGAAGACTAATGGCAAGTAAAGATGTAAAATTCGGCTATATATTTTTTTTTAAAAAATATTAAGTGACATCCACACTCACAGTGTTCTCAAATAGTAAATATGCGATACTACAGTTTGTTATTTGAGTTATTCTCAATTGTCTTATTTCTATAGATGAAGAAAACTATTAAGCATCATTCATTTAATTAAGAATAAAATTATGAGGGTCAATAATGTCAACTGAGTAATTTGACACATAATTTATGTAAGAACTCTTAGGCGATCGGTCTCGAGCGTTGGGCGTTAGGAGTGTTTAGGGCGTGCAGTCGGGCGCTTAGGGCGCAAGCCTCACAGAACTAAGCCCCACACGTAAGCCCCGAGGCGTTTTGCCAGTGCCCCGCCCCAGGTGAGGCCCAGAACTGCCTTTAAAACACTGGTCACAAGTGATTGCACATAATAGTGGAAGCTTCAACATTGTATGCCGTTAGCCGCACGTTTTAAATCGCTATAATCGGAACCACTATTATGGGCACGAATCCATTGTATGAAACGTTTTCTTTTATGGAGTATTTTCTTAAAATATCATTTGCTGGTCTAGCAAATAGTAGACAAATGATTTATTTGTAAGAAGTATTTGTATCTGAACGCACATATTTAATTTATTTTCAATTACATGAGCGGAAGTCATTTTTTGGGAAGTTCTTATTCTGATTGTTATGAAAATATTAAGTGTAGATTTCTATTAGTCCTGTACACACTACTTCAGGCTCATAACTCTTATAGAAGAAACCCCCATTACTTCATGACCACTACTCCTACATTTTATTTCTATAACTCCCAAATAGTTACTACCCATGTTTATGACACACCCTTTGGTGTTCTCAATGTATTCCTATAAATAGATGGATTGTATGTAATAGTTGTACACTTGATACTTGGAACAACAACAACAACAACAACCCAGTGAAATCCCACAACATGGGGTCTGGAGAGGGTAGAGTGTACGCAGACCTTACTCCTATTAAGGTAGGACGGCTGTTTGCGAAAGACCCACGGCTCAATAGAAAACATAAAAAGAGGTCAGATAAGGCCAAGAAATTCAAAGTGATATGGAAATGAAACACTTGATACTTGGAAGAAATAAGAAATTCTCTCCTCTCTTTGTCACTTTATTGTTCTTGCTTTCATCTTTTGATATATTGTACTAATTCTTTTAGGTTGATTTTACAACACGTTATCAGCGCGAGTCTCTAATTTCATTTCCGTCAAACCTTAAACTGAAGCACTTGAGGTACTGTTGAATTGAAACAAATTAGACAAAATCGTGTCATAACTGAGGAGAAGGGAGACACTAGCCTATATGTATAAGGTATGCATATTTTCAAAGGAATACTCAGATGAGGTATGTACACCTATGTAATTATGTTTTAGTGATTAATTTTAGTCCTTCTGCCATGCTATCACTAAACTTTCGTCTTAGTTGCTTGGTGTACATGATGGTAATTACTTTATGATTTTAGACAAATTGATCAGTCATCAATTTATATATTTTGTTGTTAGGAACTCATTGAACACCAGGAGATTAAACGATTCCCTAATCATATTTTCATTACTGTATACGGTAAAAACCGGGTATGTGTTGAACCGGTGAGACAAAAGGCCGAGGGAAGAAAGGGACAAGAACGTGCATGAAGGCTCCCGTTCTGAACCGGGGAACGCTTAGACCGAAGCAAAGAAGGGGCATCATTTGGTCCGGTTATTTCATGACCGGGTTGTTCGAGGCCGTATGTCCGTTTGATCGTGGCCGGTGGTCCGGGAGATCTTTTGCGCGATTGCCATGCATCGATGACGTCCTGCTGTGTTCAACTACCAATCGTACGGGTGTCAGATCGTACGGTCCACCTAATCCAACCTAACCCAACTCAGAGCTTTTTTATTATTATTTTATTATTTATGTTGTGTGAAGCCCATGGGGCACTACTATAAATAAGGGGCATTGCCCTCCTCTTAGGGGGTTGGCTACATTACCAAGAAGTCTTGTAATAGCAAAATATACAAATCTCCCTCTCAATATATCAGATTCGATCTATATTTATTGTGCTTATTTCTTACGTTTCCTAAATCAAATACCGTTTACGTATTCATAGATACACGAGTACATGGCAAACCATTGATCATCAATTGCTCTTTTATAGCATATTCATATATTTCTTCTCTCTATCAAATAAGTACAAGATATAGCCATATATCCTATACCTCACTTACAATTTTAATTGATTATTCAAATCCGAGGTAAACAATTACCACTTACAAGTTAAATTCCAATTTTTTTTCTAAAACAAAAGAGGGAAGTGGTTCATGAAATATTTCATATTCAGTGTTTGAATTTAGAAAAAAAGGAAATGGTATCATATAAGCAGAAAAATAGTCGTATGAGGCATTACTGGTATGACATGTTTACTTAACTGGCTTCACTTTGTCTTCTGCTCAACTTTTTACACGGTAAAATTTTTGATTTATTTGCTTTCCGAATACGTGATTATGGTAGTAAGTTCAATTAGTTAATTCGAAGGCACAACCTGTTCAGAAATCCGACATTTATAGGATTGCTATGGGACTTCTTAGATCTATGATACTAATTACCATTTTATCTTGGTTAACTAAACGAATTTTGTCATCTCAATCAGATAATTAAATGAAAAATAGAAGTTACTGACATATCTTTATAGAATACTAAAAAAGATTAGGTACATGACAATGCATGGTTACTGTGAAGGTGAACCAATCAAGGTACGTTCTTTTCTTATTTTATTTTGGCGTCCTTTGACTAAAGAGATCACTGACCTAAATGAAATACTAATTCAACTGCTCCCGAAATTAAGAATACTGATTTTCTAATATTTGGATTTTTTCAAAGTAGCTCTGTTCTCTGTAATTGCAATCATAAACTACTAGTAAGCTTGTTCCGTAGAACACTAAATTTTGGTGGTATGGATGTTACAATCAATAAAGACTAGTTTGACCACAAAATGATTATATTTTATGTCTTGTTGAAACTGAATTCACTTACGTATATAATTATAAAATGTTAAGATTTTTAAAGGTTTAAGGGTGAGGTCCATTGCATTTTGGCCTACTATGTCATTGGTTGAGGGTAAGATGATGGATTCAAGTCTCATCGCATCAAGAGGGTAAGATGTTTTGTTTGAGTCCCATTGATTTATGGCCTAACATGCCTTTATATGGACAAGTGGTTGAGTTTGAGTCCCGATGCACTATATTGATAATATAATGATGACTAAGGCAAAATAATATTTATTTGATGAAAAATTGTGAAGCCCGTTCGTCCCACTTGATATGCTCCATTCCTTGATGTGAATGTGGTAGCAGTGCATAATATATATGTCTGAAAGAAGACAAATGGTTGAATGAATGAATCTGGATGTGGAGGGACAAAATAATAATAGTCGTCATTGTGGTAATATAAAAGGAAGAACATTATGGGTTCTCAAAATGATCATTCAAAAGGTGAAGGTAAATTTTTTTCCATCAAGATGTGGTATGAAAGGTCATTTGTGTCACGACCCGACTAGGGGCCGTGACGGGTACCCGGGGCTAACCACCGAGCACCACCCGTTTCCTTACTCGTCATAGTCTTTCTACACTTCTTTATCATTCATATACTCATAATCATAAGACAACCACTTTTCATTTGAAAACATAATTGATTTTATATACATAAGCCCTTCGGTTATCAAAATAATAATATATACAATCATAGCATCGTGAGACCATACTACCCACACATGCGTATCTACGAGCCTCTACTAGAGTACTAGACATATGGACGGGACAAGACCCCGTCGTACCCAAAATACATATACATATATATATATATATATATATATATATATATATATATATATATATACACAAAAGAATGAACGAAGTAGCACCTCCGGAACAATGGAGTGCTCTCAAGTTAGCTGACAACTCCTACGATTCAGGATCAAGCTCACCTCCCTGTCTACCTATGGGCATGAATACAACGTCCAAAGAAAACGGACGTCAGTACGAACATTGTACTGAGTATGTAAGACAAGAACGAAATGAACATAATAGAAGAATCATGAGCCATAAGAGGAAGGTATAACCTGCATAAGTTTCATAGGTGAATACATCTCATACATATATCATATATTTATATAAACATAGTACATGTGTCATCACAGCGCATATATCATCACATCATAATCCTCATCGTTAACCCGCGTCCGGGTAACCATCATATGCCGCCCACTAGTGGTGTTATGTCCGGCCCTCTAGGCACGGTGTAATCATAAGCAGCCCGCATTAGCGGTGACATGTCCGGCCATCTAGGCACGGTGTAATCATAAACAGCCCGCATTAGCGGTGACATGTCCGGCCATCTAGGCACGGTGTAATCATATCGTCATATACCCATCGTAACTCAACATTTTCATACATAGCATAGGTATGTTATAAACTTACATTATTGATTATCTCATAGACATATCATAACTTAGTATCATTATACATTTATCGTTAAAAACATACATTAGAACTTAAAGGAAACTAGGACTATGTCGGGGTGACATAAGGTCGTGAACCCCCGATTACATTATGGAGCATTCATAAGTATTCTGCCTCACCTTGAAGGAAATAGTGTATAAGGTGAGTGTATACAAAGAGAAGCATCGATGAACCATACTTAGAATTTTTTTAGCTTTATGGACATCTTATATTACACTAGGATTCCTCATACTCATATTCATCATCATTATTAGCATGCTCGTATCGTATTTCCTTTCTTAATCATGTGCGTATGCAGCTTTGTATGTTCATGGACTCATAATCTCCATCGTGTAGAATGATCATGGAGAATTAAGAAGATTCATGCCTTAGAAGGAAAGGTTTAGCCTTACATACCTTTTTCGTTTAACTAATCTATCGCTTGCTTGTTCTCCTTCAATGCCCACGTTTCTACCTTCAAGAGAAGTCGCATGAACATTAGCTAATCGATTACTTAAACGTACTTACTAAAGCTAAAGAAAATTGGATAGAATTTCCTTTGTTTATAAAACTTTTCCCCATATCATATATCAACTTCCAACATCCATGACAACATTCACAATATCACAGACAACAATCATCATTCATCTACGTTACCCATATTTCACCATTTCACTCCAATTTCTCCATAATCATGGTCATAGTTCCTTATTGCATTTTCTCACATATAATACTTATTCCATGTTCTAAATATCGTTCATAACATACTTATAATCACAACATACCAATATTCATGATTCACTCCAAATTACTACTCAACAATGTCACTATTCACACATTGATGACCCATTTTCTATATCTTTCTACAATCCAAGTGTTTCAACTTTTCAATACCTTAAATAATATGTAAATACCATAAAAATTACCTTAGATGGTGTAGGAATAAGCCTTGAGTTGAAATACTTCACTTGAAAAAAACCCTAGTTCCACCTTCCATAGAATTCCTTGGCTTAGATGAACTTTTATGTGTTTCCCACACTTAGTTTTGTTGATTTGGTGAAGTTGATCATCAATTTCTCATGAGTTCTTGTATATGAAATGTGTGGAAGTTTCTAGAGAAGTCTTGAGTTGTGGGGAATGAAAAATGAAAATGAAATAAATGAACTTGTGTCTCTTATTTAAAACTTAAAATCTGTCCTGACGTCATTATACGGACACTTATACGGTCCGTATAAGTGACCGTAAAACTGCTCCAGTGACCATCCCATTCTGTGTCAATTTGACGGCACATTATACGGGCCGTATAATTTTATACGGTCCGTATAAGTGACCGTGAAATCAACCCCTCAACAACTTCATTCTGTGACAATCCTATGATCCATTATACGGGCCGTATAACATTATACGGTCCGTATAATTGACCATATAACTCATCTCTTCACTGATCTTTTTCTTGTCACTTCGTTTGATCTCCAATCCATAGGGAACCTTATTAGCACTTGTTTATCACCTCGTTAACAATTTAAGGGACGTTATAACTCTTCTCAAAAGCACCATTTAGTTATCATTAACTCGTTACTCGTAATTTCTTTCCGATACACATCGTATGTCTTGCCTTCTCTCGGCAAACTTTCTTCTCTTATCTCAAATGCCTTTGAAATCTTAATTAGGGTCATCAAACGTCATTCCTTTCTTATTAAAATATCGTATACGTCGTGCTCTTCGCTAGCCTATTCACTGTACGTTAACGAGGATTTTTTCATGGTGTAACAATTTGGGTGGTTGTCGTGCGACCTAACTTGATGAAATTTTATAAATCCTCCATCAAAGCAAAAGATACAATTTCAAAGTGATGTCGAGGTGGGTCTATGAATATGATAAAGGCAATGGGCTTATAATGAAAATTTATGAAGCACGTATATATGACTATAGTCCATTCCTTGAACATAATACTATGACTTGTGATGAGCATCGTGAATGCTTGTCCATTTTGAAAGTGAAATGTGAATACATTATGGATAAGGACGTGCTCATGTATGTTGGATAAATACCGCAACTCGTCTCTACGGGAGGTTTGCGAAACATAAAGAAATTTTATATTGGCATAAACTGTCATTGGTCACGTATTTTTAGTACGTCATAAATATTGTGGTATGCCTTATCATGAATTGTCGAAGGGTAATAGCAAGAAATAAATCTTGCCTATAAAGGTTTTTGACCATGACCATAATAACAATTACTCTTTAAAAGGAGATGTTCACCATATGGATGGTATTATGAAATATGTGATAGTACATAATTAATTGGGAGCTCTGAAAAATCTAATTTGTTACTACCCGGAGGAATGAAATTACTCATAATATTGATGTTGTAGTAAGTCTCAAAAGAAACGTTTTAAATTTCAAAGGCATCGGCCAAATATGAATTATATTGAGACTATAAATTATGGGAAGGTTTAATATCTTCATATTACTACAACTATAGCGGGTAAATAAAATGTATGTGTAATATTGCCTGTTTTCCCTCCGAATTTGTACTACATAAATACAAGCATGATGGAATCACATGCTACGGAAGTTGGCATGACCGGTTGGCCATCCGATTCAAATATAATGCGAAAATAATTGAGAATTCATGTGGTTATATATTGAAGAAATAAAATATTCTTCAAGAATTCTCTTGTGTTGCTTGTTCTCATGATGACAAATAGGTTAATTTACCATCTAAGGTTGGGATTGTATCCCATGATTTTGGAAAGTATAAAAGGTGATATATCTATGGGCCCAGTCACCTGCCATGTGGACCGATTTAGTATTATATGGTTTTAATAGATGCATCTATGTTATGGTCACATGTGCATTTGGTATCCACTTGCAATTTGGTTTTTGCAAGGTTGTTTGCTCAAATTTTTAAATTAAGAGCACCATTCCAAATTATGAAATGATGTTGATAATGCTGGTTTATATCTAAGTTGGTTTAGCGGAAATTGTATGCCTCAATTATAGCTAAACAATTGGTTATGAGAAGAAACTCCGAAAATGAAATTTGGGATGAGATATGTTATTTAATATGTCGCAACACTTGTACGCATCAAGCCAACAAGTTATAATAAGTTCCCCTATCATAATTAGTTCAGGGCCAGGAACCAAATAATTTCGATCTAAAATTTGAATGTGCGGTATATGATTTAATTGCTCCACCACAACGCATAAAGATGGGTCCCCAATAATGTTGGGAGTTAAATGTTAGATTTCCTAACATTAGGGGGAGGGATGATAAGCGACTGGAAAATAATGTATATTTAATGAATTATCACTGGTATGATCCTCGTTAAAAGGATAATTCAAGTTAACTGCCAGGCGCATTTACTGACCCAAAAGTGTATATTATATTCCAGCTGCAAATGCTCCAATTTCAATTAGAATTAAAGTCCTTGAAGGATAGAGTCTGTGGCGATAGATCAATCAGTTCGAAACATAAAACTCCTTGAAGAATGAGAGGAACAAATGATCAAGATAGTCATAATAATGAGGCAAGTGCTTTAAAAGAGCACCAGGACATAACACTTCATAAAACTTGGGAAAGGTTCAGGTACTTGAAAGTGATGAAAAATGAAGAGATCTCAATAAGTTATGTCGCATTAGAATTGATATCAAATGACTGTCGAGGGTATCTTTGAAATAATGTAGCGCTCAACATTATAAATGGTGATAAGGATCTTGAATTCAAATCTGTTAAAGAATGTGGACATATATAATGATTGGCCAAATAAAATATGCAATTCAAGTATTTTTTTGTTTCACGTGGAAAAGTGATGTTTTGGACCTATAGTCTAAGGACCTTAAGGTATAATGCCAGTGCGGTATAAATGGATTCTTGTGCGAAAGGTAAAATGGAAAAATAAAACCTTAAGATTTAAAGTACGGCTTGTGCCTTTTGTGGCAGAAAAGTTTTTCACAAAAATCTCGACAATATTGTATGGAGATGTGTTCTCATGTGGTGGATGCAATAAGGTTTTTGATTAGTCTGGCAATACATGGAAATTTTTATATGTGTATAATGAATTGTTGTCTTTTTGCTATATAGACAATGAAAGAAATCTGTGAGGATTCAAATTATGCTGAAGTATATAAAAGTTTACGAAAATAAGCTTTGGTAAATCTTTATATGGGTTAAAGCAATTCCATTGAGTACCCCAATGGTTGTGATGCCGCTAGATGTAAATAAAGATCATTTAGACCTCATGAAAATGATGGGTATATTGGATTATGATTCATATCATATAGATTTGTTTATCCTGACAAATATTATCAAGGGTTTTGTTGGTTATTAAATGCAGGACATTATTTTTATTATTACATGAATTTTATTGTTCAAGTAAGTTACATATTTGCATGTGAGGATACATCCGTATTATGTTGTTCCACTAAGTAGTCTTATTTGCTATCCACACAAATCATGTCAAAGATAATAATGATCGTGAAGCAAAAATATCAAAATGAGCTCAAGGATGCAACATTTTGATGAAAGTGATTTGGTCCACAAAGACACAACCCATATCAACATGTGGAAAGATGGTATATAAGGTTGGAAAACCATCGACAAGACTTGATACATTGAAGGAGGAATCAAGGAAACATATTTCGGTGAAAGTTATTTTCACACAAGATCTTCAAAAGAATGGTGAAAAGATATTCAAGAAATTTAAGTGACAATTTAGCAGATTTATTTACTAAGGCATTCTCAACTTTAACATTTGAGAAGCTGATATACAAGATCGGAATGCATCGTCTCTGGTATATCAAATGATATTTTTATCAGGGGGAGAAAATATGTGCTGCATTTTTTTTCCCTTAGTCAAGGTTTTGTCCCATTGGGTTTTCCTGACAAGATTTTTAATGAGCCAACTAGCAAAGCGTATAACCAGATATGTGTACTCTTTTTCCTTCACTAGGATTTTTTTCCCACGGCGTTTGTTTATAGTAAGGTTTTATCAAGGCATATTATCTAACAATAGACATCCAATGGGGGAGTGTTATGAAGATATCAAGTGTGGTTGTCTATTACTCTACATATAACTCCTACTACTTCATGCTCATAACGCTTGTAGAAGTAACCCCCATTACTTCATGACCACTGTATACGGTAAAAACCGGATATGTGTTAAAACGGTAAGACCAGAGACCGAAGGAAGAAAGGGAAGGACATTATTTGGTCCGGGTTTCCCCATAGCCGAGTTGATCGTGGCCGTTCCTCCGTTTGATCAAAGTCGTTTGTCCGTTTGATCAAGGCCGTTAGTCCGTTTGATCGTGGCCGTTCGTCCGGGAGATCCGTTGCGCGGCTGCCACGCGTCGATAACGTCCTGCCATGTTCAACTGCCAATCGTACGGGTGTCAGACCGTACGGCCAACCTAACCTAACCTAATCCACTACAGAGTTTTTCTTTATTTTTTAGTTTTCTCATATTGTATGAAGCCCATGAAGCTACACTATAAATAAGGGTCATTGCCCACTTTTGAGGGGTTGGCTCCTTCATATCAAGAACTCTTGTAATAGCAAAAAATATATAAATTCTCTATCTTTCTCCCAAATATCTGATTTTTGGTCCAAATTTATTGTGTTCATCTCTTAAATTTATTCAATCAAGTGATACTCATATTAGTAGACATATAAATCTATAGCAAACCTCTGATGATCAGTTGCTTCTCCATAGCATATTTATATATTTCCCTTTTCTATCAAATAGATTTAAGGCACAACCACATATCCTATACCTCACTCACAAATTTAATTGATTATCTAAATTCGGGGTAAACAGTTTGGCGCCCACCGTGGGGCTAGGATAATAGTGGTCTTTGATCTTGATCCCTATCTTGCCCATAAAACCAAAAATATCCTCTGTTCGTCTCTGAAAAAATAGACCAAATGACTGACAGTGGGAAATCTGGTCACGTCAACAATAACGAGATCGTGGCCGAAAATGAAGGCAGCGGGCCACGGGGATTACCAAACTCCGCTGAGCCTAACCCCGTTAATTCGAGGGAGGGCCTCAACCGTCAAAACACCGTGGACCAGGAGAATGCCGCCCAGCCGGCCACTGATCCTTTAAATACACACAATTCGATTACTTTGTCCCGCACTCAGGGCCGGAAAGAACCGGATACCCCGAATGATAATATTGACTTACGTTTAATTTTTGAAATGTTTCAGGAACAGAGAGCGGCGATTGCCGAACAGGGAATCACAATAGCCCGGTTGTAGAACTGAAGGGATAAAACGACCTCGGAGGAGGCGAAGGGTGTTGCTGAACTCAGAAGAGTTGAGGCACGGATGGTTGAGAGCGATGGGTCCGGAGCTGGTTCTTCCACCGAGGTTCTGAGAATGCTCGAAACTTTGGCAAAGCGGGTAGACTCAACCGAGAAGAGGGTGGAAACATACAACTCTCGGGTGGACCAAATCCCGGGGGCTCCGCCTTTACTGAAAGGGCCGAATTCGAAGAGGTACATCCAAAGGCCTTTTCCTCCGAGTGCAGCTCCGAAACTAATCCCGAAGAGGTTCCAAATGCCGGATATCCAGAAATATGACGGCACAACGGACCCACACGAACACGTGACCTCTTACACCTGCGCTATAAAAGGCAATGATATGGAGGAAGATAAAATTGAATCAGCATTGCTGAAAAGTTCGGGGAAACTTTGTCAAAAAGAGCATTGACATGGTACGACCATCTGCCCGAGCATTCGATTACTTCTTTCGAAATGCTCGCCGATGCCTTCATAAAAGCTCACGCCGGTGCCAAGAAGGTGCAGGCCCGTAACGCAGATATTTTTCGTATAACCCAGAGAGACGATGAATTACTGCTTGAATTTTTCAACCGATTCCAAAGGGAACGAATGGAGCTCCCTCGGGTAACAGAGGAATGGGCTGCACAAGCTTTCATAAAGGGGCTCAATGTTTAGAGCTCAACGGCTTTGTTCAAATTAAAGGAAAGCTTGCTGGAGTACGAGGCTGTGACCTGGGCTGATATCCATAACCGATACGAGTCGAAGATTCGGGTGGAGGATGATCAACTCGAGCTTCCCCCGGGGCCTATAAGTGTGAACAAAAGTTTTGAGAGACCAAGAAAAGGTTACGAAACGAAGGCTGGACCGTCGAGGGAAAGGTATCGGCCATACTCCCATTCGGAGAAGCCAAGCCTTAGGTCGGAGAAATCCAGGGTTAGCCCGAGCCATTTCTCCGATCGGGGTGATAAACGGGTCGAGCGCTTGTCGAACAGTCGGGTAAGGATGTGACCTAGTTATGGGCTCGTGATCAGAGGTTAGATTCGGAGCGAGTGGTACATGGACATCGTGGGTCCCTGCAGGGTATGGCTAATGGGTCAAACATTACCATTTAGTACGTGTTTACGGATACGATACTAACATTGATTGCATTTTACTTGTGTGTTCATATGTTTGTGGCCGAGGCAAAGCTGATCCCAATTTGATGGCATATTGTTATGGTTTATTCTGGTAAGTTCCAATGGATTTACTCATGATTGTGAAAATGAGGCGTTGATAATTAACCCCATGGTTCGTTGATAAATAAAGAAAGATAAGTTGACCTGGACCCGTTAGTGTGGCTAAGTATTGGGGAGTATGTTTATTTGTTAACTTTGACTGCATTGATTTACTGTGTTTACTTGATATTTAATGAGTGGTTTGGGTTGGTAGGAAGGTTGAGTTCCCTCCTGTACAAATAGGTTGTAGTTTAATTGGCTAGGAGTCCTTCATGAAGATTATTATTGATGACTGTTGGTTCCTACTTCCTAATGTTTTTCGGAGTGGTAGTGAGTTATGAGCATGCTAAGTCAAAACAGTGTAATTCTGAGTGGGATATAAAGAGTTGTACGACTGTACTCATCTGTCTATTCTGTTGATTTTATATCGTGTTGCGTGAACTAATCTTAGTCGACCTATGATGCTTACCAGTACGTGTGATGTACTGATACCACTCTTGCTACATCCCTTTTGGGTGTAGATATATTTCAGGTTTTGCTTGAAGGTTTTACTGGTTTCAGTGGCGGATACCTTCTTACAACTTCTGTACATCTCATTTCGAAGGCGGAAGTTGTGTCTTTTTATTTTTTTATCCCTTTGTAATTTAGAAGCTCTTGTACCGGTCTAGAATAGATCTTTGGGAAAGTTGAACTGTTCTAATTAATTAAAGAAGGTTTTTTGTAAGGTTTATTTTATTTACTATTGTTGGTTGCATTTGTTTTCAAAACACTTTAAGAAAAGGGGTTGGTTGGTAGGGGTTCGCCTACTAGGAGATAATCAGGTAGGTGTCCGCACGATCCGTAATTTGGGTCGTGACAGTTGGTATCAGAGCCTAGGTTACCGGTCTCATGAATACAAGAGGAATGTCTAGTAGAGTCTCGTGGAGTGGTACGATGATGTCCGTACCCATCTGCGAGTGACTATGGGGAATCTAGGAGACTTTCTTTCTTTCTTTCCCAATCATGCTACCTCTGTCAGTTTCATCTCTAAGTTGAATCCAATTGCTATCTGGATGATCCCAATTGGTATCTTGACGAGTCTAATTAGTATCTGGTCAATTCCAATTGGTATTTGGCAGTGTCGTCCGATCTATGATTGGTGAATTGTTTTTGTGTGTGTGTTACATGTATATACAATTAGTTTCCTGGGTTATACGATCCTGTTGGGCAGTGGAAAAACGCTTACTGGCCCCGATCCTACGTCTCTGCGGTTCACCCACCGCCAGAATGGGTCCGTCGTAGCGGGATATTGCCCGCTACAGCAGACCTTCATGTTTTCAGATTTCTCGTAGGTGTGAAGCCTTCATCGCCACAGCGGATGCGCTACAGTGAAAATCACACCGCTACAGCGGTCAAAAAATTCCAGTGACCTAATTCCCTGCCACAAAATTTCTTAACCTACGCAATTCATCCCAAACTCAAAGAAAAATCCGAAATTCCTAACACAACAATTTATAGAGACCCCTAGCCCAACGAGGGCAAGGGCCATTTAGTACCAAACATTGTTATCCAAAAACCAATGCAGAAAAAGAAAAGAAATTGTCTGAAACAACCAACCAAAACAACGAAAATAAGATAAAACCATTGTCTTAAAACAAAAGCCCTACAAGGGCAAGGAAAATCATGCTAAATGGGAGGAGGGGGGGGGGGGGGGGGGAGGGGAGGGGGGAGGACACTAAGCCACTCATCTGCTGGTCGTGCCGTCACCTTCGGTACTAGAACTGCTACTGGAGTCATCACTGCCGAGCCTGGACTTGCTCAGAAAAGAGAACTGTTGAGAATCACGCTTGGTCACTTTAGGCAGTTTCCCCTTGGGGTTCATGGTCTTCAAGATGCCCTTCCACATCTTGGAAAACAATTTGTCCTGGGATCGCCTTTTCTTCTTCTTCTTCTTCTTCTTGTCCAAGTCCTCCCAGAGCTCCACCTGGCCCTGGGACAGAGAACCATACACAAACAGGCTCCCATATCTTGGTCTGCGTTTCCATGTACCCTTTTCCCTTATCTTAGGTGAAATATCCCGCATCAGCACCATCAGCGTCACTAGAGTAACCGACCTCCATGGAAGGCAGTGTAAAACCTTCCACCCTTCTCCTCATGGCTGCCAACTGGGCCGCTATATGCTCCAAGGGGCCATGGGGCTGCGAAGGGCCATCACCATCTCTTTCTCCCTCCTGACTCTCACTCTCCTCGTCATCTGAGTCTATTTTCCTCTTTTTGCTACGAGATAGCGAACCCTTCACCCTCAGCGGGTCAAACTCCACAACACACTCAACTATCTGGTCCGTAAGCTCGCTAGGAACATTTGCCTACCGGCACAAGCACGTGATAAGGGAGGGAAACATTAGACTCAGGCCAGCTTTGGCCGCAAAACTCCTCCACTCCGCGATCACCTGTTTACCTACATTTATAGGCACACCATCTAGCATGCAATCAACCACAAGGGCCTGGGGGTAGGTGACATCAATAATGTTACTTGAAAGGCGAACCCTCTGGGAAACTAGGCCCAGCCACCTTCGAGAATCGACAGTGAAATAAGTACTCTTGATCTCAGTCCGGCTAACAACCCAAGTGACCTTTCGCCTCTTGCTCTCCTTTATCAACATATTCACCAACCAAGGGCCATTACCGTCGTGGTTCATAGTAAGCATCTCGTCCTCGGGGGGATTGGGCAGCCCATAAATGTCATTAATCACCTCCGTCCCGACTTCCACCTGGATGCCCGGAATAGTAACCTCTAGGTCTTGAGAGGTCCAATCAATAGTAGGGAGCATGGCATAAACCTGTTCCACCTAATTTATTGTAAACGTTTGTAGAATTTCAGGGCAAGCTCATCCACCCGGTCCATGATGAAGCCCCTCTCATGCCGTAAACCCTTGCTCTGTTGCTCCATGTAGAGCTTTCGGCACTGAGGGTTAGCGAACCTGGCATAAGTGGGAACTACTAGTTGTTGTTGATAGGACATGATGCAATAAGACTGTGTACCTACAAAAGGAAAACCGTGTTAGTTCAAGGATACACCAAGTTCAGTTAGCCATAGGGCATATGTAGCCAAGAAAAATCAACATAACTCAACCTAGGCGGGAAAACTACCAGAAACCATATTCTACCCGAGCAGTCTCCACTGCAGTGGTAGTGTAGCCGCTGCAGCGAGGCCGCGCTGCAAAGAGGGTCCCGCTGTAGCGAATCCATCTTCCCTAGCTAGGAATCCTTTTCCCAACAAAAATGGTGGCCCTAAATTTTGGCCAAATTTCTACTGATTTCAACATAGATCGGGTAATATGTTAGCATGCATGTTGTTTACATCCCATGAAATGTCCTTTTAACAACGAACAGACCCAAAATTTCAAGCACTATAAACAATACTTCTACCAAATGCACCAATTACCCAAACAAGCTTTTCCCCCTATTTTTGAGCATATCTTAGGTAATCAGTGATGATATGACTTTCTGAACATCGAAATAACATGCCATAATTTGAAATCTCCTTTCCCCAAGAGATCAAAAACCCTTGTTTCAAAATCTCAACATTTCAACACTACCCAGCAAAATTTAGCATCCAAATTTTCGTAATAATGGGGACTAACAAGATAATAGAGAAGGAGAGGAGAGTACATACCTTAAAGATTGGACGATTTGCTCCAAAAATTTGATCCTTGCTGTTTTCCCCAATTTTCTGCCTTTCCTTTGTGTTTTGAAGTGTAGAGTTAAATGTAGCATGTTGCAACAGATTCCAAATCTATAATATATTGGTAATAATCAAACAACTGCAGATGTTGCAACAGATGAGTAAAGTTGTTGCAATAGATTTCCATCTGTTGCAACAGATTAAGAAACTGTTGGAAATAATCAAAGAGGTTCTTTTAGAATTTGTTGCAATAGCTTTCTCATCTATTGCAACAGATTCCTTGTAATGACCCGTTTGGCTATTACGGTGCTTTTGACCATATTGACCTTCTCCAAGATTCATTAGCATATATTAGACTTGCGGGGATGGGTGGTATGATTTCCGAGGTCATCAGATGAATATTAGATTGGTTTTTGTGATAATAAGCCTTAAAGCAAAAAATGTTTGACCCAAAGTTTACTTTTAGGTAAATGGACCTTTTTTGGAAATCAGCTGATTCTGAGAGGTTCGGATGGTCATTTACAACTTGCGGGTATGCTCGGTTAGTTTCCCAATGCATTAGAGAGCATTTTGGGACTTGGGTTGGAAAGTTGGTTTTGGGCTATTAGGGTAGACTTGATCATCGAGACCTCTGTTGGGAAATCTGAGGCCACGGGTGAGTTCGTAGCGTGTTTTTATGTGTATTTGTATGTTTGTTTTGTATTTGCGGGGCCTGGGGTGATAGTCAGATTTGGAGGCATGAAGAAGGGAAATGTGCTCGTGTGATTGTTTGGGATTCCTGTTCTGCACTCCAGGTAGGTTATGGCTTACCTTTTGGTTAGACTCCAGTTAGCGACTCATATGTAGTACTAGGAAATTGTTTGAGACATCGCGTGAACCTTCGGTATGATGTTTTGGATGGAATTTATAAGTTGGTACAGTTCTGTGACTTGTGTGTTCGGGCACGTGGCCTGTAGAATCCCATGTTTGTCTTTTCTTATATGAATTGGTGGTTTCTATGTATTCTAAGAGACTGGTTGGAAGGAACGGATTCATGTGATACTTGTACTATGATGGCCGTCCTGATATGAATTGACTGAATCCATATGTTGTTTATGATATTCTCATTGCATGAAATACTTTCTTATATCCATAATATATCTGTCTTGGTCTTGATATTGGGAGATGGTGATGACAGAGGTAAGTATGATTCATGCGACATTACTATATTTGCGTAGCCATCTCTATGCTGTGTGATACAGAATGGTTGGCAATGATATTGGATGGAGGAGTCATTCTAGGCTGTGTGATATGGAATGATAGTACATGGACTTAGCGGTCCCCCATAGGTCATGACTGTAGAGAGGTAGACATCGTCCCCCCTCCCCCCCCGGAGCATGTGTGTATTATTGCATTGCATTCACATTATATGTTCATATTGTCATTTGGATTGATATTGATCTTCGGTGTTATTTGAGTTATTGGGTGATTATTTGGTTATGTTTGGATTCGTGAACCATTTGAGACTTTGTTTGGTAAATTATTGTACTACTTGGACTTGTTGACTTGTATCTATCTTTGAGCATGATTATCTTTTCATTTCCTTATTTGCATGCGTGATCTAACTGTTGTCGGCCTATGATGCTTACTCAGTACTGTGCTTTGTACCGATGCCACCTTGCTGTAGTCTTTTTATGAGTGCAGAGTTCGCTATTGGAGAGACTTCCACACATCACGACTGATCCCGAGGCAACGCTTTAGGAGTTCTGAGGGTGAGCTATTGATGATCCATGTAGCGCGAGACTCTATCTTTTATATTGTCCCATTTCTATTTCGAGACAATATTTATTTCAGAATATGTATTGACTATTCTGACCTGTAGTAGTATTTAGCAGCTGTTGTACTGACCAGACTAGATTTTGGGATTTGTCTATCTTCCGTACATAGTATTTATATATTATGTCAGACTTATCATATGATTCTTGGGTTTTCTATTTATTTATTTATTTATTTATTTATTTATTTATTGTTGGTTGGTTGATTCTTATCCTTATCTGACCTCTTTTTATGCTTTTTTATTGAGCCGAGTGTCTTTCGGAAACAGCCATCCTACCTTGGTAGGAGTAAGGCCTGCGTACACTGTACCCTCCCCAGACCTCACGTTGTGGGATTTCACTGGGTTGTTGTTGTTGTTGGTTGCATAAGGGACGCGTTTGCCTACTGAGGTGGGAATTTTTAGGTGCCCGCACGTTCCCCGAGTTGGGCGTGACAAGTTGGCATCAGAGCCCTAGGTTACCCGGTCTATAAGTACAAGAGCAAGTCTTGTAGAGTCTTGTGGATCGGTGCAAAGAGCTCCGTACTTATCTACGAGAGGCTATAGGACTTTAGGAAATTTCCCTTCTTTCATTCCTTCGTGCTACTTTGTTCTAATTGGTATCTGAAATTTGCAAATTGGTACCAGAGCTCGCTCCTGGGGCAGGCACTAGATGGCGAAGAGCAGCGAGAGGTCACGGTCTGGCCAGGTGCCTTGGAGCCGCACCAGCTAGGGGTGGAGCCCCTTTAGCCGGACAGAGGCGAGCATGCTTAGCCTCTCCCGAGGAGCAGCCAGAGGTAGCACCAGCAGTCGGGGTGGTGCAGGACTAGCTTAGACTCACCCCGATACTGTATCTGACCTCATATTTCAGGATTTCATGTCCCAGGGTATTTTTTCATCTTGACGGCCAGCATGCTGTAGGGGGAGCCACTACTCCAGGCGGCGGTTCTCAGACTCGAGTGGGGATACGGACTCTCGAGAGGGACAGACCACGGGTATGCATCCTGCTGCAGCCATGGCCCTACGTATTGGTGCTGTTCAGATTCCTGAGGGTGCTCCTAGGCCCGTTGCTACGCAGACTATGACTGTTGATGATCAAGATCTAGTTGGGAGGTTTTTGAAGATTAAGCCGCCCAAGTTATTTGGCTTACATACCGAGGATGATTATGAGTTCCTTGTGGAGATGCATGAGCGTCCCTACAAGATGCACATAGTTGAGACTCATGTTGTGGACTACGTGTCATTCCAGTTTCGCGGCGAAAAGACTTGGTGGAGAGCATTATTGATAGCAGGCCAGTGGGTGCGCCCCCTCTTTCTTGGACATAGTTCCATCAGGCCTTCTTGGAGAAGTACGTGCTGCGTACTCGAGGGATGCGCGCAGGGATGAGTTTCTCCGTTTGCGACAACGTGGGTTATCTGTTTCTGAGTACGAGGCCAGATTCTGTTCTTGGGCCGATATGCTGCCCAAATGATTCCCTCAGAGGTGGAGAGTCTGTAGATTTATGAATGGACTTGTGTACCCGATTCATATTGCTTGTCTTCAGTTGGTGACCATAGGGTCTTCTTTACAGGCTATTGTTGATCGTGCCATTGGTGTCGAGTCTGCTAAGGCTCGATCTTTGGGAGAGGATAGTGAGAAGAAGTCATGTCATTATGGTAGTTTAAGTGGATCCAGTTACAGGGGTAGGGGACAGTCATCAAGACCCTATCAGCCAGCCTCCAGCCACCCTGTCCAATCAGCAGTACAAGATTCTTCGAGTGATCCTACTAGACCTAATGGCTATGGAGTTGGGCAGTCTTTCGGTGGATCTTACTCTTGTACAGTGGACCGTGCCGGTCCCTCCAGTTCATCAGCTTCCGTGCATCGACCTCCAGCTCCCAGAGCATGCTATGTGTGTGGCGACCCTGATGACTTTATGAGAGATTATCCCAGGTCAGTGCATAGTGGGTCCCAACAGGGTTCCTGTTCCAGACTTCGAAGGCCTCAGTACCTTCTAGTGGCAGAGGTGGCTCATCAGTTAGAGACAGTGCTCAGTCAGGCTGTGGTGGCTCTTATCAGACCAGAGGTTGACTCCAGTCAGGTAGAGGTAGTCTGCAGGCTTCTAGAGGTGGCTGTGGTGGCGGTATTTGCAATTCCTTCCTGGGTAGGCCCGAGGCAAAGGCCTCTGATTCTGTGATCTCAGGTAATATTTCTGTAAGACATCGACCTACTTCGGTATTGTTTGATATGGGTTTTACTTATTCCTATGTATTTGTCTACCATGTTGTTTATTGGGATTTGTGTTGGGATTGCATTGGTGGGCCTATCCTTGAATCTACTCCGGTTGGAGATTCTGTTATTGTTGATCGAGTCTTTCGATCTTGTTTAGTTACTTTCATGGTGTATGATACGTGGGAAGACTTGATGATATTGGATATGGTAGACTTTGACATTATTTTGGGTATGACCTGGTTATCTCCCTACCATTCGATCTTGGACTGCCACGCCAAGATAGTCACATTAGCCATTCCTGGGATTCCTAGATTAGAGTGGAGGGGTCCTCCAAGTCCTGCTCCGAAGAAGATCATTTTTTATGTTCGTGCGAAGAAGTTAGTGGCCAAGGGACGTTTGGCTTATTTAGCCCATGTTAGCGATACTAGTATTGATTCTCCGGCCCTTGAGTCTGTGCCTGTTGTGAGTGAGTTTTCCGAGGTCTTCCCTTTTGATTTAACGAGTATGCCGCTCGATCGCGACATTGATTTCTATATCGACTTGGAGCCGGGCACGCATCCTATTTCCATTCCTCCATATTGGATGGTGCCCGCTGAGTTGAGGGAGCTAAAGAAGCAGCTGTAAGATTTGTTGAGTAAGGGGTTTATTAGACTGAGTGTTTCTCCTTGGGGCGCTCCTGTTTTATTTGTGACGAAGGACGGTACTATAAGGATGTGCATTGATTATTGTCAGTTGAACAAGATCATTATTCGTCACAAGCATCCCATTCCTCGTATTGATGACCTGTTCGACCAGCTTAAGGGTGCTTCGGTAATTTAAGATTGATTTGAGGTCAGGCTACCATCAGCTGAAGATTCGGTCCTAGGATGTTTCGAAGATGGCTTTCCGGAGGCTACCACCCTAGATGTGACCGGCATCCGACGTCATGAACAACATCAGAAGAACCTAAAAGATGCAATAACAATATTTGAACTCGCCAGGTTCAATATTCGCCTCCAACAGTTTATAAAATAAATGTACAAATCATGAATATATGAATTAAATTAGCCGAAGTCTTTAGTCATCAAATACTTAGTCAAACGTAATAATGTTCCCGAGAGTTAATCAATAACTCAACACTACCCACAAGAACGAATACTATAGAGCTTCTAAGATATTGAGCAATGTCTAAATCATCAGGACGCATCCCGAAACTAAAAGACAAAAAGTAAAGATAGAATGGTGCCCCACGAACAATTATGTGGGCTCACCGAATAGTCTCGAAAACAGTAAGTTCTGTTAAGTCGTAGGCGTATCACGAACCTGCTCCTCAATAATACCTAACATACCATTAAAAAAAAAATAGTATGCCTGAGTACTGGGTACTCAGTGAGTGTCTAAGGGGAAATAGTTCACAAAACAAGATATAATGAATAAAATGATATCAATGAATATAACAGTTCAAACCCAGGAATAAAGTGAGTCAGCAACATTAAAGAGTCATTAAAGAATTCAACCATGACAGACACATTAACTTAACTCCTTACCATTTACCAGGCCAAGTATTTCACTAACGAATTCAAAAAACAACAAGCCACTCACAGGCAACATGATATGAAACAAGCCACTCACAGGCAGATCAATCAATCGATACTCCGGGTTAGGAAACCGTGGAAGCTAATCATCCTCTGAACTAGAACATCAATAGATACTCCGGGCTTGAAAGAAACAGAGGCTAATCGTCCTATGGACTAGCACAGCAATAGATACTCCGGTCTAGGAAGATACGGAAGCTAATCGTCCTCTGGACTAGCACAACAATAGATATTCTAAGCTAGAAAGCAACGGAGGTCAATCCTCCTCTGGACTGACACAGCATACTCGTATCGATACGTTAGGATCCATAACGGCTAATCTCCCTCTGGATTAGCACAGCTTGCCGATACAGGCCCAAACACCAACAAAATACAAATCATGGCATATTACCGAATCATCAATCATGGCTTGGAGCCGAATCTCACTTCTCAAGTCATTATCTCAAAATAGAGGCATTTCAAGTCATAATCGATTTAGAATCTTATTCAAATCTCTTATTCAATTTCAAGTTCAAGAAACCCATTCAACAACAAAACAAGTTTAAGGTCCAACCTTTAGAAGATTAAGTTGAATCATCCAATAATGGGAAAAGCGAGTTTCACAAAGTAGTATAGTTCGTATAAGGTTCGATGCGGGCTTGACCCTACACACGCATGACCTTGTCTAAAAGAAATCATCTTTAATTCCAGAATAAATTCCACCAAACAAGAGTTATAACTTGTACAAACAATCAAGGAAGGATTCTCAAATACAATTCATGCTTTCACAATATAAGCGTACTTCACAAGTAGACATAGTTGAAAAGATGATTTTTGGAATATAGACATACTTCAAGAAAGATTTTTGGGAAAATCTAGACATACATGAAAAGACGAATTTTGAAGTATAGACATACAAATCAACTTCATAGTCAAAAAGGATTTTAAAAAGAGACATACAAATCACCTGTATAGTCAAGAATGATTTTAAAAGAGACATGCAAATCACCTTTATATTCAAAAAGGATTTTATTTTTAAAGAGACATACAAATTACCTTTATATTCAAAAAGGATTTTATTTTTAAAGACACATACAAAGTACCTTTATATTCAAAAAGGATTTTATTTTTAAAGAGACATATCTTAATACATTAAACAAAGTTTAACAATTCACTTTCCTAATGAAGAACACCCAAACCCTAGCTTGAATCACTTTGGGAAGAATTATACTGCAAACCCTAGGTTTTGGTCACAAGAATCATGTTAAGAATCATGGATTTGATATTAGAATAGATTAGTAATGTTAAGGGTGTTCTTACCTTTGTTTGAAGACTTGGAGGGATGATTTTCGTCCCTAGGGTTTGGAAGGATGAAAATAATGGGAACAAAATAAGACCATACCCATTTTAAACCCAATATTCTGCCAGAAATGGAAGAAGTACGTCCTAAAAGGACGTCCCGTACTTTGGAGGGCGTCCCGTACATTCTGGGCGTACTTTGGGCGAAATCTCCAGCTTTTGCGCCTTTCAGTAAAACGGACATAACCTTTTGTACATAACTTTGCTCGGGCTGGATGACCTACCATTGGAAAGCTATTTCAAAGATCTACAACTTTAATCAAGGAAGATTTTCCAAATGCACAACACATTTTCATGAAAATCGCCCAGAAGACTGACCTACCAAAACTTAGGCGAAGTTAAGAGCCCTTAAGAACTTCAATTGTTGGTTTGACTTCAAAACGACCATCTTCCACCCGAATTCATCAAGAGTGGATTCATATAGATATAATATCATGTTAACACTAGATTTTTACATTCACACCTAACTCGGATTTACGGGATGTTACATTATGCCCCCCTTCAGATCATTCATTCCCGAATGAAAGTCATGGCCTAGGATTCTTTACTAAACCTCAACTTTCAGAATTTCTAGAGTTCTTTAGTATAGAGGATCTTTCTCAGAGGTAACATGAGACTAACCATTTAATGAATACATTATTCAAGCCTAAACACATGGACGAGGGATTTACACTGGTAGTCAACCTCGAGATTTAACGATATTACTCTTCCAATCAATAACGGTTTCATCTAGAACTACAAGCCCAACTATTTCTTATTGGCTATCTAGAATTGCATAACACCTGGAAAGCTAGTCTACCCTCAAAATTACATCAAAGTTTGCTATTTCAAATTCAATCGAACCAGCAGTAGTCTCACGATCCTTAACTACACCACATAGTCTGATAGATCCTAGAAGCAATAACGAGAATACTAGTATGGGTATTCATAGTATAAGGTTCTGACGATCGCTTGAATTCCACACCAAAATCAAGGGCAAGATACTGAGTTATATAAGAAAGAGTCGAACTCGAATCGATCAGCAAATACGCTTCAAAAGAACATATAGTTAGAATACCTGTGACCACAACATCTGAGACTCCAGCCAACTCCCTATGAGCAAATCACGAAGTCAAGCTTTCTTTGTACTAAGCGACCCCGGAAAGATAAAAATACATCTTCACCCAAATAAGAACAACATGGCCCTCACGGGGATTTCTAACGACTAGAAAATTCAAGTCTCACATGAATAAAGGGGTTTCTACCTTCATCTCACTTTCCCATGAGTTAGATACTCAAAAGGTTCAACACTATATGCTTTGACTAGGAAGAGCACAATATATCAATCTAGACAATATACTCCGACAAGGAGGCTAATTCAACAACACATGATACAAGCTTAACTTACCTCATGCCAAAACTGAAAATAACAAATTAAAGCCTAAATCAACTACATCATCTTCTTAAATCATTATTCCACAAGCGATTGTTTTCGAGTTTCAAGCCTTAAATAAAGTTCTTCTACTAAACATCAAAATGGGATAGATCTTTTAACCCAATAAGAATATAACCTTAATGTACAATAATTCTTAATTCACTACAAGAGACCCTGAATTGTTCCCGTCACCCTAACCTCCAGTACTTGAAACATATCACATCTTAATTATTCCTTTCATCCTAACATGATTTTTGGCAGAGTTCTCCCCGTAACAAGGACTACTTTTGTTTATATACCTTTCTCAATTTATCAACCACCAAACCTACAACAACCATATATACCAAACACCTACAATACAATTTCAGCAACTCTGTACAATCTATCAAATTACGCATCAGAACAATGTGCACTCCATAGCACCATTGTTCACTTAGTTAACATCTGCACATGAGTTAAAGTCATCTCTATAAAGCATGAGTAACGAACTCGTCATAATGATCCTAAAGGAAGTTCAAGCTCTATAGCACAATCTAGAATCAAGAAGAATGAGAAACACCTATTAATATCCCGGTAGTCTTTCGATCAAGCAGGTGATCAGGCTGCACAAGGAAGACTCCGCTAGACACTACTCCATAGACACAGACAACTCTTAGGACACATTTAAACCTAGGCTTTGATACCAAACTTGTCACGCCCTAAAACCCACCCTAGACGTGACCGGCATACGACGTCATGAACAACATCGAAAGAACCTAAAAGATGCAATAACAATATTTGAACCCGCCAGGTTCAATATTCGCCTCCAACAGTTTATAAAATAAATGTACAAATCATGAATATATGAATTAAATTAGCGGAAGTCTTTATTCATCAAATACTTAGTCAAACGTTATAATGTGCCCGAGAGTTAATCAATAACTCAACAACTACCCATAACAACGTATACTATGGAGCTTCTAAGATAATGAGCAATGTCTAAATCATCGGGACGCAGCCCGAAACTAAAAGATGAAAAGTAAAGATAGAATGGTGCCCCACGAACAATCATGTAGGCTCACCGAATAGTCACGAAAGCAGCAAGTTCTCTTAAGTCGCAGGCGTATCACGAACTTGCTCCTCAATAATACCTAACATACCATAAAAAAACAACAATGGTATGCCTGAGTACTGGGTATTCAGTGAGTGTCTAAGGGGAAATAGTTAACAAAACAAGATCTAATGAATAAAATCATTAAAATGATATCAATGAAAATAACAGTTCAAACCCAGGAATAAAGTGAGTCAGCAACATTACAGAGTCATCAAAGAATTCAACCATGATAGACACATTAACTTAACTCCTTATCATTTACCAAGCCAAGTATTTCTCTAACGAATTCAAATCACTATAAGCCACTCACAGGCAACAAGATATGAAACAAGCCACTCACAAGCAGATCAATGAATCGATACTCCGGGTTAGGAAATCGCGGAAGCTAATCATCCTCTGGACTAGCACAGCCATAGATACTCCGGTCTTGGAAGATACGGAAGCTAATCGTCCTCTGGACTAGCACAGGAATAGATACTCTGCGCTAGAAAGAAACGGAGGTCAATCGTCCTCTGGACTGACAAAGCAATACTCGTATCGATACGTTAGGATCCATAACGGCTAATCGCCCTCTGGACTAGCACAGCTTGTCGATACAGGCCCAAACACCAACAAAATACAAATAATGAAGGCATATTACCGAATCATCAATCATGGCTTAGAGCCGAATCTCACTTCTCAAGTCATCATCTCAAAATAGAGGCATTTCAAGTCATAACCGATTTAGAATCTTATTCAAATCTCTTATTCAATTTCAAGTTCAAGAAACCCATTCAACCATAAAATAAGTTTATGGTCCAACCTTTAGAAGATTAAGTTCCATCATCCAATAATGGGAAAAATGAGTTTCACAAAGTAGTATAGTTCGTGTAAGGTTCGATGCGGGCTTGGCCCTACACACGCATGACCTTGTCTAAAAGAAAACATCTATAATTCTAGAATAAATTCCACCAAACAAGAGTTATAACTTATACAAACAACCAAGGAAGGATTTTCAAATACAATTCATGCTTTCACAATATATGCGTACTTCACAAGTAGACATAGTTGAAAAGATGATATTTGGAATATAGACATACTTCAAGAAAGATTTTTGGGAAAATCTAGACATACATGAAAAGATGAATTTTGAAATATAGACATACAAATCACCTTTATAGTCAAGAATGATTTTAAAAGAGACATGCAAATCACCTTTATATTCAAAAAGGATTTTATTTTTAAAGAGACATACAAATTACCTTTATATTCAAAAAGGATTTTATTTTTAAAGAGACATACAAAGTACCTTTATATTCAAAAAGGATTTTATTTTTAAAGAGACATATCTTAAAACGTTAAACAAAGTTTAACAATTCACTTTCCTAATGAAGAACACCCAAACCCTAGCTTGAATCACTTTGGGAAGAATTATACTGCAAACCCTAGGTTTTGATCACAAGAATCATGTTAAGAATCATGGATTTGGTATTAGAATAGATTAGTAATGTTAAAGGTGTTCTTACCTTTGATTTGAAGACTTGGAGGGATGATTTTCGTCCCTAGGGTTTGTAAGGATGAAAATAATGGGAACAAAATAAGACCATACCCATTTTAAACCCAATTTTCTGCCAGAAACGGAAGAAGTACGTCCTAAAAGGACGACCCGTACTTTAAAGGACGTCCCTGTTACACCTCGGAACTTTCCCATTAACGTACAGTGAATAGACTAACGAACGACACGAAGTATACGATGTCTTGGTAAGTAAGAAATAACATTTGAGGATTCTAAATGAGATTTCAAGGACATTCAAGGTGGGAGACGGGTGTTGTGAAGGAAAGCAAGGTATATATTGTGTGTCGGGCAAGATTTACGAGTATCGAATTAATGAGAGCTTAATGATATTTTGGAGAAGAGCTATAACATCCCTTAGATGTCTAATGAGGTGTTAAACAAGTGTTAAGAAGGTTCCATAAGGATTGGAGATCAAGCGAGCCGACGAGAATGAATTCCGGAAAGTTGGGCAACATACGGTTCAATATACTGGCCGTATGTTTGGCCGTATGTTCTGCCCAGAATGGGACCTTCACTGGACCAAACATACGACCAGTATAAAAGATACGGACCGTATGTTGGTCCGTACATCCGAGTCGGGTTAAATTTTTAAGTTGATATAAGGGACCCCAACCTCATTTATTTCATTTCATTTTTCACTCCACACCTCAAGAAACCTCTAGAAAGCTCTCCACTCTTCATCCACAAGAACCCAAGAGAGATTGGTGATCAACTTCATCAAACCAACAAAATTAAGTGTATGAAACTCATTGAAGTTTATCCAAGCCAAGAAATTCCAATGGAAGTGAACTAGGGTTTTGGTGTAAGAGGAGTATTTCCACTCAAGGCTTATTCCTACACTATCTAAGGTAAGTTTTATGACCTTTTCATGTAGCTTAAGGTAATGAGAGGTTGAAAGACTTAGATTATGGAAGGAGATAGAAAATGGGTCACAAAGATAGGAATAATGAGATTTTGAGTAGTAGTTTGGAGTAAATCATGAATATTGATATGTAGTGATTGTAAGTATGCTATAAGTGACATTTAGAACATGGGATATGTATTATATGTGAGAAAACGCAATAGTGAACTATGACCCTGATTATGGAGAAATTGAAGTGAAATTGAGAAATGTGGAACTAGGGGCCATGACGGGTACCCGGGGCTAACCACCGAGCACCGCTCGTACCATTACCCATCGTACGCATCAAGCGTTCATTCATTAATCTTATACTCAAATTATAGGAAAAACCACTTTTCACTTCGAAACATAATTACCTTTATATACATAAGCCCTTCGGCTATCAAAATAATGTACATACAATAAGGACATCGTGAGACCGTACTACCCACACATACGTATCTACGAGCCTCTACTAGAGTGCTAGACATAGGGACAAGACAGGACCCCGTCATGCCCAAAACATATATATACACAAAAGAATAAATCAATGGCACATCCGGAATAATGGGGTGCTATCAAAGTCTGCTAGTAGCTCCTATGAGTCTGGACTGCCTCCCTGCCTACATGTGGGCATGAACACAGCGTCCAAAGGCAACAGACGTCAGTACCAACATTGTACCGAGTATGTAAGGCATGAATGAAATTAACATAATAGAGAAATCATATGACATAAGATGAAGATATAACCTGCGTAACTTTTAAGGGTGGATACATTTCACACATATATCTTATATAATCGTAGTACATGTATCATCATAGCGCATACATCATCGTATCATATATATATCATCATCGTTAACCTGCATCCGGGTAACCATCATATGCCGCCCACTAGTGGTTTCATGACCGACCCTCTAGGCTCGGTGTAAACATAGCAGCCGGCCTTAGCGATGACATGCCCGGCCATTTAGGCACGGTGGAATCGTATGCAGCCCGCCTTCGCGGTGACATGCCCAGCCAACTAGGCATGGTGGAATCGTATCGTCATATAGTCAACATGAAATTATTATTATCACACATCTCATAGGCATATCATAACCTTATCATAACTTAGCATCATCATACATTCATCATTAATCATACATTAAAGCTTGAAGGTAACCATGTCTATGTCGGGGTGACATGAGGTCGTGAACCCCCGACTACGTTATGGAGTGATCATAATCGTCATATCTCACCTTGGAGGGACTAACATTATAAGGTGAGTGCACACAAGGAAAAGCATCAATGGAACTATACTTAGGGTCATTAGATTGTAGAAACATCACATCGTATTCATAGCAAGAACTTTATGGAATTAGCATATCATGAACTTTAGAACTTTTAGGCTCAACTCATAGTCATCATCATCATACTCACATCGTATCTCTTTTCTTTATCTTATGAAAAGCTCTTTATAACCATAGACTCATAATTTCCGATGTGTAGGAAAGTCATGGAAATATAGGAGAATTCATGCCATAGGAGTCATTCTTTAGAAAGAAGGGACTAGCCTTACATATCTCTTTCGTTTAGCTATTCTATCATTTGATCGTTCTCCTTCGATGCTCGCGTTTCTACCTTCAAGAGAATTCGCATCAACATTAGCTAATCGATTATATGAACGTGCTTACTAATGCTAGAGAAAATTGGCCAGCATTTCCTTAGTTTATACAACTTTCCTCATATCATATATAAACTCCCAAACACCCATAACAATATTCACAATAATATAAGCAACAATTATCATTCGTCTACATTATCCACATTTCTCAATTTCACTTCAATTTCTCCATAATCATGGTCATAGTTCACTATTGTGTTTTATCACATATAATACTTATCCCATGTTCTAAATGTCACTTATAGCATACTTACAATCACAACATATCAAGATTCATGATTCACTCCAAACTACTACTCAAAATCTCATTATTCCTATCTTTGTGACCCATTTTCTATCTCCTTCCATAATCTAAGTCTTTCAAACTCTCATTACCTTAAGCTACATGAAAAGGTTATAAAACTTACCTTAGATAGTGTAGGAATAAGACTTGAGTGGAAATACTCCTCTTACACCAAAACCCTAGTTCACTTCCATTGGAATGTTTTGGCTTGGATGAACTTCAATGAGTTTCATACACTTAATTTTGTTGGTTTGATTAAGTAGATCACCAATCTCTCTTGGGTTCTTGTGGATGAAGAGTGGAGAGCTTTCTAGAGGGTTTTTGAGGTGTGGAGTGGAAAATGAAATGAAATAAATGAGGTTGGGGTCCCTTATATCAACTTAAAAATTTGACCTGACTCGGACGTACGGACCAACAAACGGTCCGTAACTTTTATACTGGCCATATGTATGGCCGTATGTTTGGTCCAGTGAAGGTCCCATTCTGGGCAGAACATATGGCCAGACATACAACCAGTATGTTGGACCGTATGTTGCCCAACTTTCCGGAATTAATTCTCGTCGGCTCATTTGATCTCCAATCCTTATGGAACCTTCTTAACACTTGTTTAACACCTCATTAACAATCTAAGGGATATTATATCTCTTCTCCAAAACATCATTAAGCTTTCATTAATTCGATACTCGTAAATCTTGCCCGACACACAACATATACCTTGCTTTCCTTAACAACTCCCGTATCATACCTCGAATGTCCTTGAAATCTCATTTAGAATCATCAAATGTTATTTCTTACTTACCAAGACATCGTATACTTCGTTCCCTGCGTTAGTCTATTCACTGTACGTTAACGAAAAGTTTACAAGGTGTAACAGTCCCGTACATTCTGGGCGTACTTTGGGTGAAATCTCCAGCCTTTGCGTCCTTCAGCAAAATGGACATAACCTTGTGTACATAACTTTGCTAGGACTGGGTGACCTACCATTGGAAATCTATTTCAAAGGTCTAAAACTTTAATCAAGGAAGAGTTTCCAAATGCACAACACATTTTCATGAAAATCGCCCAGAAGACAGACCTACCAAAACTTAGGCGAAGTTAAGAGCTCTTAAGAACTTCAATTGTTGGTTTGACTTCAAAACGACCATCTTCCACGCGAATTCATCAAGAATGGATTCATATAGATATAATGTCATGTTAACACTAGATTTTTACATTCACACCGAACTCGGATTTACGGGATGTTACATTATGCCCCCCTTAAGATCATTTGTCCCCGAATGAAAGTCATCGCCTAGGATTCTTTACTAAACCTCAACTTTCAGAATTTCTAGAGTTCTTTAGTAAAGAGGATCATTCTCAGAGGTAACATAAGACTAACCATACAATGAATACATCATTCAAGCCCAAACACATGGACGAGGGATTTACACTGGTAGTCTACCTAGAGATTTAACGATATTACTCTTCCAATCATTAACGGTTTCATCTAGAACTACAAGCCCAACTATTTCTTATTGGCTATCTAGAATTGCATAACACCTGGAAAGCTAGTCTACCCCCAAAATTACATCAAAGTTTGCTATTTCAAATTCAATCGAACCAGCAGTAGTCTCACGATCCTTAACTACACCACATAGTCTTATAGATCGTAGAAGCAATAACGAGAATACTAGTAGGGGTATTCATAGTATAAGGTTCTCACAGTCGCTTGAATTACACACCAAAATCAAGGGCAAGATAATGAGTTATATAAGAAAGAGTCGAACTCGAATCGATCAGCGAATACGCTTCAAAAGAACATATAGTTAGAATACCTGTGACCGCAACATCTGAGACTCCAGCCAACTCTCTATGAGCAAATCACGAAGTCGAGCTTTCTTTGTACTAAGCGACCCCGGAAAGATAAAAATACATCTTCACCCAAATAAGAACAACATAGCCCTCGCGGGGATTTCTAATGACTAGAGCACTCTAGTCTCACATGAATAAGGGGGTTTCTACCTTCATCTCACTTTACCAAGAGTGATATACTCAAAAGGTTCAACACTATATGCTTTGACTAGGAAGAGCACAATATATCAATCTAGACAATATACTCCAACAAGGAGGCTAATTTAACAACACCTGATTCAAGCTTAACTTACCTCATGTCAAAACTGAAAAATAACAATTTAAAGCCTAAATCAACTACATCATCTTCTTAAATCATTATTCCACAAGCGATTGTTTTCGAGTTTCAAGCCTAAAATAAACTTCTTCTACTAAAAATCAAAATAGTACAGATCTTTTAACCCAATACGATTATAACCTTAATGTACGATAATTCTTAATTCACTACAAGAGACCCTCAATTATTCCCTTCACCCTAACCTCCAGTACTTGAAACATATCACGTCTTAATTATTCCTTTCATCTTAACATGATTTTTGGCAGAGTTCTCCCCGTAACAAGGACTAGTTTTGTTTCTATACCTGTCTCAATTTATCAACCACCAGACCTACAACAACCATATATACCAAACACCTACAATACAATTTCAGCGACTCTGTACAATCCATCAAAATACGCATAAGAAAAATGTGCACTCCATAGCACCATTGTTCACTTAGTTAACATTTGCACACGAGTTAAAGTCATCTCCATAAAGCATGAGTAACGAACACCTCAGAATGATCCTAAAGGAAGTTCAAGCTCTATAGCACAATCTAGAATCAAGAAGAATGAAAAACACCTATTAATGTCCTGGTAGTCTTTCGATCATGCAGATGATCAGGCTGCACAAGGAAGACTTTGCCAGACACTACTCCACAGACACAGACAACTCCTAGGACACATTTAAACCTAGGCTCTGATACCATGCTTGTCACGCCCCAAAACCCACCCTAGACGTGATCGGCATCCGACGTCATGAACAACATCGGAAGAACCTAGAAGATGCAATAACAATATTTAAACCTGCCAGGTTCAATATTCGCCTGCAACAGTTTATAAAATAAATGTACAAATCATGAATATATGAATTAAATTAGCGGAAGTCTTTATTCATCAAATACTTAGTCAAACGTAATAATGTGCCCGAGAGTTAATCAATAACTCAACAACTACCCTCAAGAACGTATACTATGGAGCTTCTAAGATAATGAGCAATGTCTAAATCATCGGGACGCAACCCGAAACTAAAAGACACAAAGTAAAGATAGAATGGTGCCCCACGAACAATCATGTGGGCTCATCGAAAAGTCTCGAAAGCAGCAAGTTCTCTTAAGTCGTAGGCGTATCACGAACCCGCTCCTCAATAATACCTAACATACCATCAAAAACAACAATGGTATGCCTGAGTACAGGGTACTCAGTGAGTGTCTAAGGGGAAATAGTTAACAAAACAAGATCTAATGAATAAAATCAATAAAATGATATCAATGAAATTAACAGTTCAAACCCAGGAATAAAGTGAGTCAGCAACATTAAAGAGTCATCAAAGAATTCAACCATGACAAACACATTAACCTAACTCCTTACCATTTACCAGGCCAAGTATTTCACTAACAAATTCAAATCACCACAAGCCACTCACAAGCAACAAGATATGAAACAAGCCACTCACAGGAAGATCAATCAATCGATACTTCGGGTTAGGAAATCGTGGACGCTAATCATCCTCTGGACTAGCACAACAATAGATACTCCGGGCTTGGAAGCAACGGAGGCTAATCATCCTCTGGACTAGCACAGCCATAGATACTCCGGTCTAGGAACATACGGAGGCTAATCATCCTCTGGACTAGCACATCAATAGATACTCTTCGCTAGAAAGCAACAGAGGTCAATGGTCCTCTCGACTGACACAACAATACTCGTATCGATACGTTAGGATCCATAACGGCTAATCGCCCTCTGAATTAGCACAGCTTGCCCATACAGGCCCAAACACCAAGAAAATACAAATCATGGCATATTACCGAATCATCAATCATGGCTTAGATCCGAATCTCACTTCTCAAGTCATCATCTCAAAATAGAGGCATTTCAAGTCATAACCGATTTAGAATCTTACTCAAATCTCTTATTGAATTTCAAGTTCAAGAAACCCATTCAACAACAAAACAAATTTAAGGTCCAACCTTTAGAAGATTAAGTTCCATCATCCAATAATGGGAAAAATGAGTTTCACAAAGTAGCATAGTTCGTATAAGGTTCGATGCGGGCTTGGCCTTACACACTCATGACCTTGTCTAAAAGAAATCATCTTTAATTCTAGAATAAATTCCACCAAACAAGAGTTATAACTTGTACAAACAATCAAGGAAGGATTCTCAAATACAATTCATGCTTTCACAATATAAGCGTACTTCACAAGTAGACATAGTTGAAAAGATGATTTTTGGAATATAGACATACTGCAAGAAAGATTTTTGGGAAAATCTAGACCTACATGAAAAGACGAATTTTGAAGTATAGACATACAAATCAACTTCATAGTCAAAAAGGATTTTAAAAAGAGACATACAAATCACCTGTATAGTCAAGAATGATTTTAAAAGAGACATGCAAATCACCTTTATAGATTTTATTTTTAAAGAGACATACAAATTACCTTTATATTCAAAAAGGATTTATTTTTAAAGAGACATACAAATTACCTTTATATTCAAAAAGTATTTTATTTTTAAAGAGCATACCTTAATACGTTAAACAAAGTTTAACAATTCACCTTCCTAATGAAGAACACCCAAACCCTAGCTTGAATCACTTTGGAAAGAATTATGTTGCAAACCCTAAGTTTTGGTCACAAGAGTCATGTTAAGAATCATGGGTTTGATGTTAGAATATATTAGTAATGTTAAGGTTGTTCTTTCCTTTGATTTGAAGACTTAGAGGGATGATTTTCATCCCTAGGGTTTGGAAGGATTAAAAAAAATAGGAACAGAATAAGACCATACCCATTTTAAATCCAATTTTCTACCATAAATGGAAGAAGTACGTCCTAAAAGGACGTCCCGTACATTCTGGGCGTACTTTGGGCGAAATCTCCAACTTTTGCGCCCTTCAGTAAAACAAACATAACGTTTTGTACATACCATTGTTCGGACCGGGCGACCTACCATTGGAAATATATTTCAAAGATCTACAACTTTCATCAAGGAAGCTTTTGCAAATGCACAACACATTTTCATGAAAATCGCCCAGAAGACAGACCTACCAAAATTTAGGCGAAGTTAAGAGCCCTTAAGAACTTCAATTGTTGGTTTGACTTCAAAACGACCATCTTCCACCCGAATTCATCAACAATGGATTCATATAGATATAATATCATGTTAACACTAGATTTTTACACATTCACACCTAACTCTGATTTACGGGATGTTACATGTCTTTTGGGCTTACGAATGCCCTAGCTGTGTTTATGACTTTGATGAATGTCATTTCCAAGACATATCTTGATTCCTTTGAGATTTTAGTCATTGATGATATCTTGGTTTATTCCAAGAGTGGAGAGAAGCATGAGCGCCATTTGAGGATTGTTCTTGGGTCGTTGAGCGAGAAGAGGCTTTATGCCAAGTTTTTGAAGTTCGAGTTCTGGCTTAAGTCCATGCCATTCTTGGTACACGTTGTGTGTAAGGACGGGATCATGGTTGATCCCAAGAATATTAAGGCAGTTAGAGGTGGGCCGAGGCCTAGTACTATAACCAAGGTCCGTAGCTTCGTGGGATTAGGCAGCTATTACAGTCAATTTGTGAAGGTTTTGCTTCTATTGCTACTTTGTTAACCATATTAACTCAGAAGGATATTCCCTTCCAGTGGTCCGATAATTGTGAGGAGATCTTTCAAAAGCTCAAGAACATTTTGACGTCAGCCCCAATTCTAGCATTACCCATGCAGAATATGGATTTCTCAGTGGCAAGACCACGAGTATGGGAAGTTTAGCTCATTTGGTTGTTTTCGAACGTCCGTTGGCCATGGAGATTCAGACTCTGGCCAATAGTTTCATTCATGTTGATATTTCAGTTCCAGGCAGAGTTTTAGCTTGTGTTGAGGCTAGATCGTCCCTGTTAGAGCAGATCAGGACTCATTAATTTGAGGATGCTCAATTGTGTAAGATTCGAGATAAGGTTCTGAGGGGTGAGGCCAAGGAGGCCATTCTTGATAATGAGGGGATTCTGAGGTTCGAAGGATTGGTGATTTGATTCATTTAATCTTGATCGAGGCCCATAGTTCAGGTACTCCATTCATCCTAGTGCCATGAACATGTATCGTGATTTTTGACAACACTACTGGTGGGGGAGGATGAAGAGAGATATTGCAGATTTTGTGGCTAAGTGGGGGAATTGTCAGCAAGTGAAGTATGAGCACCAGAGACCTGGTGGTGTGCTCCAGAGGATGCCCATTCCCGAGTGGAAGAGGGAGAAGATTGCCATGGATTTCGTTGTGGGTCTTCCAAAGACCTTGGGCAAGTTTGATTTTGTGTGGGTTATTGTTGATCTGTTGACCAAGTCCGCTCATTTCATTCCAGTTCAGGTCACTTATACTGCGGAGAGGTTAGCCAGGATCTATGTTCGTGATATTGTGCGATTGCACGGGGTCTCTATTTCTATTATTTCGGATCAAGTCCCCAGTTTACTTCCAATTTTTGGAAGGCTTTTCAGATAGGGTTGGGTACTTAGTTGGACCTTAGTACACATTTTCATCCCCAGATTGATGGTCAGTTCGAGAGGATGATGGTCAGGTTCTCGAGGATATGTTGAGAGCATGTGTCCTTTATTTTGGGGTCATTGGGACTAGTTATTTCCCCTAGCAAAGTTTACGTACAATAATAACTACCATTCGAGTATTGATATGGCGTCGTTCGAGGCTTTATATGGTAGGAGGTATCGTTCTCCTATTGAATGGTTTGATGCATTTGAGGTTGGCCTATGGGGCACAGATTTGTTAAGAGAGTCCGTGGATTGGGTGAAGCTTATCAGGAAAAGCTTCTAGCAGCTCAGAGTCGACAGAAGATGTATGCGTATTGGAAGCTTCGGGATTTAGAGTTTGGGGATGGCGAGCAGGGGCTTTTGAAGATCTCAGCCACGAAGGGTGTTAGACAATTTGGGAAGAGGGGCAATTTGAGTCCTAGGTATCCTGGCCCATTTGAGATTCTCCATAAAGTTGGTGACGTTGCCTATGAGTTGGCTTTGCCACCAGGCCTGTCCGGTATTCATACAGTCTTTTTATGTGCCTATGCTGAAGAAATACCATTTTGATGGTACTTACATTGTCCGTTGGGATTCAGTTTTGCTCGATAAGAATCTGACCTATGAGGAGGAGCCGATAGCGATCTTGGATAGGCAGGTTCGAAAATTGAGGTCCAAGGAGATCGCTTCTGCGAAGGTTCAATGGAAGCAACGTCCAGTTGAGAAGGATACTTGGGAGACCGAATCTGATATGCGCGAGAGATATCCGCAGTTGTTCACTGATTCAGGTAATTTTTCCCCGATCCACTTCCTTGTCTGTCACACCCCAATTTCACTAGGGTGTGATGGGCACCCGACCCCATATCCGGAGCCGAGCGAACCCACAAATTCTTATTACACACATAATTTCTTCAGACACTGAAAATCAGATAAAAGTAAAATACATATTAAGCTTTTGAAATCCATCTTTTATCATTCTCAATTTTAGGCAAAATCCGTAGTTATATAAAATTTACTACATAACACAGAATGACATATCGCTGATGGAGCCGCTTACAGACTGATAACCAATACCCACGACTCTGTCTGCAAAGTCTCTAACATAAATCCAGAATTCATAACATACATATACAAACTCTGACTCGGCAACACTCCAGGAGCAAATGGAGCCTGCCAACTCCACTGGAACATCTTCTGTAATAACTTCAACTCATCTGGGTGTACCTGCGCGACATGAAACGCAGCCCCCGAAGAAGAGGGGTCAGTACGAAAAATGTACTGAGTATGTAAAGCGTAAAGTACAATAAACAGAATCATAATCAGGTCTAGAAATCCAGAAATATAACAGATGAAAACATATCAAAATCGGAGGTACCGAAGTATAACAGACAGTATCATGATCGGGATCGGGAGTACAGACGTACAACAGAAGGAATCATAATTAGAGTCAGAAGTACAGAAAGTAAGTACAGTAATCGGAATATCAAAGTGCTTACTCATAGAGCAGAGATAATGCATGTCAGAACATATGCCATATCCGGTCCCTATTATGGGACTCGGTGAACAGACGTGGTCGCCACCCCGACACTGGCGCCACAACACATCATACTCCGGATTAGGAAATAGCTCCGTAACATATAATATCATATCATATCAAAGTGTGCACATATCATAGCACATCAGATGGCCATATCATAGCATATCAGAATAAGCGTACATGGCACATCATACTCCACAACCCATGTACACACATACCTGCCCCCTCACATCGAGGCACGGCGAACAATGTAGTGGAATACGCGTGATAACATATCCTGGCCCGGGCTCAGTGAAGGAAGTATTGAGGCATCCACGAGTAGAGTAGTGAGAAACTATATGCATCATAAAACATTCAAAAAGACTCGACAAGGTAATCCGAACGATAGGTCATAAAAAGAAATCAGACGATAGTCATAGTACGTACCTTTCGGATGTTACGACGGATGGTGTCAAGGTAAAAATGCTGAGATTAGTTTTACATATCAAAATATCGTAGAATTCAATAGAATAGTTAAAACAATTATCGCTTAGTAGTCAGGGACTCGATAGCATAATTCAGATGTCAAATCATGTACATAAGAAATTAAGCGATAGTCATAATATATGTCTTTCAGATGTCACAATGGTTTATGTCAAATAGGCTTTCAGAAATCGTTTTCATATTTCAAAATACGTTATGGGACTTACAAAATAATTCAAAACAACCGTTGTATAGTAGCAAAAAGAGTAGCCAAAAGTTTCCTTCAGATTCTACTTCATAATAAGTCAAACGGAACAGATAAGAAAAATCCGGGAATAGTGGGCCCACCTCAGGTCAAATGAGGTGGCGTACATAATTTTACGTATATTACATTTCATGATGTCACTTGTACGAGTTTTCGGGTAGTCGGGTCCTATTTGCGCAAGTTCCAGATGTTTAGGCAATTCTTCCAATTATTCATAACATATTCAATTCAGTTCTACTGAATGAAAAAGGGGCAAATTCGGACGTAGATTCTGAAGATTAGAGTCGTCCCCGAGGCTCGAATCCAATCCTATCACATCTAAGACATGCCAAGAGAAGAATAGGTAGAGCTTTACATACCTTACTTGCCCTTTACGCTTATCCAAATTCGAATCCCATTTACTCCAAAATCTACAATTGGTCACATTTACCAAATATTAATCATAAAACTTTAAGAATTCAATCTTAACCAATACTTGTCTACAAAAATTTGGGCAGCATCTCCCCTGCAAACTTAACAATCCTCGAAATTCCAACTTAGCCACACATTATTAAAAAATACCAACAACAACAATATCAATAATTATTATACATCATAACTAAACTAATTCCATCCATTTAATCCACCTAAAATAGCCCCTTAATCCATAAATCCCAACAAAACAATAACAAGTTTATAACGCTATTTTCTCCGTTCTAATCCGTTAAAACTCTAAATAAACTTGTTAACAATGAAAAAGGGACATTATTCTTACCTTAAGTATGCAGCAACCACTTCAACAATCTTCTTCTTGGCTGATTTTTAGCTCAAATTGAAGGCAACGCGACGTACAACACTTTTCTCTTCATGAGCTTCGCGATTCGGGGCTTAGATTTTGGTCAAAATTGATTTCTCTCTAAATTTCTCCTCCCTTTCTCTCTCTAGAATGTTCTGAATGTTTATGGGTGTGTTTTCGTCTGAAATGTGGAGAGAAGACCGAAACTTTTCATTAAATGACAATAGAAATGGGCCTGACCCGATTTGAAATCGGGTTGGGCCGAATTCACTGTTCATCTCGACTTTTCTGCCTTAAAATGTCCATATCTCCTTATTCCGATGTCACCTGGGAACCCACGACCTATGGTTGGAAATCTAATTCAATTATCTACAACTTATATTTCTTGGTATTTTCCCAAATTCCGAACTTATAATACCGGTTTTGCCCCTCAAAGTCAGGTCACCTGAAAACGTTTTCTTAAAAAATATTCGTTTGGAGGGCTTCCACTTTGATTTGGCCCAAGGGTCCTTCTTGAATTGTGTTTAACTTCACATATGTGATTCATATGACTTTTTAGATGTTCCAAAAAAAATCTCGATGTGTGGGCCCCACCTTAGCAAATAATCTGACGTTCAAAAATACGGGATATAACATTGTCGCTCAAGGACGAGCGATTTTTTAATTGGTATCTGATGTAACGACCCGTTTGGCCGTTACTATACTTTTGACCGTGTTGAACTTTCCCTGAGCTTCGATAGCATATATTAGATTTGCGGGGACGGGTGGTACGATTTCTGAAGTCATCAGATGAATATTAGATTGGTGTTTGTGATAATGAGCCTCAAAGCGAAAAATATTTGACCTAAAGTTAAATTTTAGATAAACGGACCTTTTTCAAAAATTCGTCGATTACAAGAGGTCCGGATGGTCATTTGTGATTTGCGGGCACGCTCAGTTCATTTTCCAATGCATTAGAGTATGTTTTGGGACTTGAGTTGGAAAGTTGGTTTTGGGGGTTGACTTGGTCAACGAGACCCCCGTTGAAAAATTCGAGGCCACGGCTGAGTTCGTAGCGCATTTTTATGTGTGTTTGCATGCTTATGTTGTATCTGTTGGGCCTCATGTGATAGTCGGATTTCAGGTTGAGAATGGCCAAAACCAACACTGTTCTAGTGATTGATGTCTGCCACAGCGGCACTAGTACCGCGGCAGCGGTATCGCCGTGGCGATGGCCCTGCCGCTATAGCGGTGTCGAGTAAATGTGAGTGACCGCTACGCAAAGAGGTAGCAGTCCCGCCGTAGCGGATTACAGACCGCTGTAGCGGTTGACGGGGACTTAAATGTCTTAAATCCTTTTTAAAACCCTATCACTCTTCATTCATTAATCTTGGTACTAGAGCTATTTTGAGAGCAAAACAAGAGATTCTGAGGCAATTCTTCATTAGGGTAAGTTCATCTAACCCTATTCTTCATTTATCATTCATAATCCACCTTAGAAATTCCGTAATTCATGCTAGAGTCTTCCAATAACATAAGGTTAAAGAGGGTTTTTGGGGTTTCTTTCTTGAATGAACTTTTGATTATCAAACCTTGATTTGTTGATGGAATAAGCTTATATTAGTATGGAATTGATGGGTAATACCTATATAATCATGAGTCCTTCATTATTAGTAACCAATTTATGAATTTGAGAGTTAGGGTTCATACCCAAAATAGGGGGTTTCTCTTTAAATACAATTTTCGCTTAATATTGAGTTGTTTTAGAAATTTGTTAACAGGTTTGGATCACTTAGACTTGAATTGCATGTTTCATTTTTGAATTACCCATTTTGCCCTTGTGGGCCCGTTTCTCCAAATTCCATAGGCTCCAGTTGACCAAACTAGAAGCCTAGCAATATGAGTATTGTTCTTCATGATTTCTAATCTAGATTACGTTATAAATAGACCCTGAGTATTTGAAGGCATTGAGAAAGGGCAAGGAGCTCGCGTGATTGTTTTGGATTCCTGTTCGGCACTCCAGGTAGGTTATGGCTTACCTTTTGGTTAGACCCTGGTTAGCGACTCGTATGTAGTACTAAGGAATTGTTGGAGACATCATGTGAACCCTCGGGTATGAAGTTTGGGATGGAATTTATAGGTTTGTACTATTGTGTGACTTGTGTGTCCGGGCACGTGGCCTGTAGAATCCTTAGGTTTATGCTTGGCTTTTATTATGTGAATTGGTGGTTTCTATGCATTATGGGAGACTGGTTATAAGGAACGGATTCATATGATACTTGTACTATAATGGCTGTCCTTATATGTATTGACTGGAATCCATATGTTATTTATGACATTCTCATTGCATGATATACTTTCTCATATCCATAATATATTTGTCTTGGTCTTGATATTGGGAGATGCTGATGACAGAGGTAGGTGTGATTCATGAGACATTACTATATTTGCGTAGCCATCTCTATGTTGTGTGATACAGAGTGGTTAGCAATGATATTGAATCGAGGAGTCATTCTAGGCTGTGTGATACGGAATGACGATACATGGACTTAGCGGTCCCCCATGGGTCATGACTGTCAGGTTTACATCGTCCCCCCCCCCCCCCCCCCCCAGAGCATGTGTGTATCATTGCATTGCATTCCATATGCATTCACATTATATGTTCATATTGTCATTTGGATTGATATTTATCGTTAGTGTTATTTGAGTTATTGGGTGATTATTTGGTTATGTTTGGATTCGTGAAACATTTGAGACCTTGTTTGGTAAATTATTGTACTACTTGGACTTGTTGACTTGTATCTGTCTATGAGCATGATTATCTTTTCATTTCCTTGTTTGTATGCGTGATCTAACTGTTGTCAGCCTATGATGCTTACTCAGTACCGTGCTTTGTACTGATGCCACCTTGCTGTGTTCTTTTTATGAGTGTATAGTTCATTGTTGGAGAGACTTCCACATCTCGCGACTAATCCCCGAGGCGACACTGCTAGAGTTCTGAGGGTGAACTACTGATGATCCATGCAGCCCGAGACTCTGTCTTCTTTATTGTCCCATTTCTATTTCGAGACAACAGTTATTTCAGATGATGTGTTGACTATTTAGTCTTGTAGTAGTATTTAGTAACTCTTGTACTAACCGGACTAGATTTTGGGATTTGTCTATCTTCCGCACTTAGTGTTTATATAGTATGTCAGACTTATCATATTATTCTTGGGTTTTCTATTTATTTATTTATTGTTGGTTTGTTGCATAAGGGACGGGTTTGCCTACTGAGGCAGGAAATAGTAGCTGCCCGCATGTTCCTCGCGTTGGGGCGTGAAATTCCTGAACTTGTTGGTAAAAATCAAACAACTGAGTAAATTGTTGCGACAGTTGAGTAATCTGTTGCAACAGATTCCTGACCTTGTTGGTAAAAATCAAACAACTGAGTAAATTGTTGCAACAACTGAGTAATCTGTTGCAACAGATGACTCAACTGTTGTAACAAATCAAATAGTTGTTGAAGATGTTGCAACAAGTTACTCAGGTGAATCAAGTAGTTCACATCAAATCACTCTAATGATCACTCAATTTAGTGCACAGTGACTTAGTTGATCATCTATCCTGACTCAAAATACCATCAAATTGATTAAGTATATATATTGATCACTAAATATCGTTGATTCCCTTTGTTGATCACTAACTATGGGTGAATCAAGTAGTTCACATCAAATCACTCTAATGATCACTCAATTTAGTGCACAGTGACTTAGTTGATCATCTATCCTGACTCAAAATACCCTCAAATTGATTAAGTATATGTATTGATCACTAAATATCATTGATTCCCTTTTGTTGATCACTAAATATGGGCGAATCAAGTATTATCTGTTGCAACAATTCAGTATCTGTTGCAGCAAGTAACATAATTGTTGAACAAGTCATATCACTTGTTGGATAAAACACAAGAAGTTACCTAGTTTCTGCAACAAGTCCTTCCACTTGTTGGAAGTACTTAAACAACCAACCTAGTTGCTGTAACAAGTCGTGTCACTTGTTGGACAAACCCCAACAAGTAACTTAGTTGCTGCAACAAATTTGGTACTTCTTAAAAACTCTCAGTTGTTGTAATATGTTCAACAATTTATTAGTTGTTGCAAAAAGGCCCGTGACTTGTTGGAAAAACTCCAACAAGTAATAAAGTTGTCGTAACAGATTTCTTACTTGTTGGAAATTGTTCAGCAATTTATTAGCAACAGAACATACATTTGTGATTTAAACAAGATCAACATCTAATATAAATCGAGTTCACAAGCACCAACAACAAATTTACCATTACAAGAAAGAACAAAATTAAAATGCCATAAAACCCAAGTTCACAAACACTAACAACAGTAATTATTATTACAAGAAAGTGCAAGATTAACAACTATGGAGCATTTTGGTCTGGGCATGTAGTTTTTTTCTGGCCAACTGTTCTGCATATGGAGCATTTGTTTTTCCTCGTTGGAACTGATTCCCCGATTCCACGCCTTCTCTTTGTCCGCCTTCTTCTTGGTTGCCCGGGTCAACATGTAGAGGAGGTATTTCTCTCTCTAAAATCTCTAAAGGAATTTTTCAAGATTCTTCAGAAGGAACAAGATAAATTTCCTCACAGTATGCAATTATGTATTTCTCCACCTTATAATATGGAGATGAGTACTCATAAATCTGCCTTCCAAAGTCTTCAACATATGGGACTCGGAGCGCTGCCATAGCACGTGGACACAGTATTTTTTACAAGTCAAAAATTCTACATGTACAACATCTCATTTGCAGATTCACCGTTGCAACTTGACCATGACCGGTGACGCTGAACTTGTAATTGACAATTTGATGGGCCAATAACTTGTTCCCCAGGTTGACAGACTTTGATATTTTTTTTTCCATTAAAGGAACAAAGATGGTTGGTGAGTCGGTGAACTCCATACAACTCTCATGGAATTTTTCTGCAAACCTCCTATTTATTGCATCAAATAGAGCAGTAATGGGAAATTGTCTTTCATCATTGAACATTGCGTTCACCGACTCAAAATGTTTGTCTTCATAATATTATACCTGTCAAAATAAAAAATCAATTATTCTAAAAAACTAAAATTTCATTAATACACAAATAAAAAAACACAACGAGTAACATAGTTGTTCCAACAAGTCCTATAACTTTTTTAAGAAACTCAAACAAGTCACTCAGTTGTTGCAACAAATTAATTACTTGTTGCAAACACTAAAGTGTAAATATACATGTTTTCCAGGCAAAATACCCTGCTCCATCTATTGAATCCATCATGTTCAAGATGTTCGGCGGTCCGAGGTACCATATCTCTGATTTGATTAAAATAGTCATAGAACACATCTGTCCTGTACGCTTTTCCTGCTTTATAAAAGTGAGATACGACCTTCCCATTGTGAAAGTTGTTTCGAATATTTTCCCCAAGTTTCCTCATGTTACAACCATAATGAGCTGTAGGGTAGACAATTGAAACCGCCTTTTTGACACTTGGATGCCTATCAAAGATTATGCACAACTTAGTGGTATCATCTACATAGCTTCTCATTTGTTCAAAAAAATGGTTTGAGGCATCACACTCCTTTTACACTACACAAAATGCCACCGGAAATATATGGTTCACCGTATCTTGTGCCACAGCTAACAACAACACTCCTTCATACTTGCTCCTCAAGAATGTCCCATCGACAGCTATGATTTTTCTCATTTGTGCTAACCAAGCATCCAAGCCGCATAGGCTACAAAAAAGTACTTGAACTTCCTATTTCCATCAACCTTCAATGCCGGTCTTACTTCTTGAATTTTCGGACCGAAGCATACAACAATACTCATCAAGCATTGCACACCTATGCTCATATGTCGCCCTAGTAAGAGCCTTTGCAATCTCCATGCCCTTTCAAACCTTCCAATAACTAACCTTACAACCCAATTCTATACTAATTGAATGACTCATATCATTTATAGATGGGCCTTTACCTTCGGGAAAACTATCTTTGAAGTATTCACCGATGACTTTTGCTGTGGCGTGTGGATTATGGCTCGTAATTGTCACACCCCTTTTTCACCCCCGTGATAAACACAAGGTTTTATTAGTAAAGGGTTTTTCCAATTGAATTGACGATTTTGAATAGGGATTAATTATTTCCAGAGTCGCCACTTAGAATTGAGTTTTGGTGTTCTAAGTCACCTTATGAATCCCTAATCAAAAGGAAATGAATATTTTATTATTAGTCCGTAAAAATAAAAGATCTGGTAAGGAATTCTTGTCACGACCCAAACCGGAGGGCCATGACGGGCACCCAAGCCCTACCTGTTGAGCACTATTTTCATATCATAATAATAATAAAATAAAAAAAGAGCAGACCTCAAGGGTCATCAGATGGGAATCTGCTAGATTATAAGAGAATATTCTGAAAAAGGGATGAGCCCGAAAAGACATACTATCCCTCTTTATCCCAAAATTTCTTCAGCCACTTTGGATTGTATGTGTGGGGGACTTTAGGGTAGTGAAACTAACAATACGTCCTATTCTGATCTCATCTTCTATCATCTCCCCCATTTTGATGTCCTCAACAAATGATTTTCCCAAGGCAGGGAGCATGTGCTGATAATATTCTTCATTTTGAGCTTGGAGAAAAGTTTCCACAATCTCGCTTTCTTTCAGTAGGGGTCTTACCCTAGAAGCTTGCTCTCGCAACCTAATGGCAAATTCCCTGAAATGTTCTGCAGATTTCTTCTTCAAGTTGATCAAGGACTTTTTTCATGAACTAAGTCTCTATTGTATTGAAATTGCTGCACAAACTCTTGTTGTTGTCTTGGTCAATGAACCATTCCGAGGCTAACCATGTCAAACTCTCACTGAAGTAGGCCATAAGCAATTTTTGCTTACCGCCCGCTCCTCTCTGTTGATTACAATACTTCTTCAAATGGGCTACAGGGTCACCATGACAATCGTACTTCTCCAATTTCAGAATCTTGAACCCAAGGGGTAGACGAACGTTAGGAAACATGCACAAGTTTCTGAACGACACACTTTTATGACCTCCCAATCCTTATAAGTTCTTTATAGCTTATTCTAGGATTTTCATTGTTACACCTCAAAATTTTGGGTTGTTGTGCACAAGTTAAGATGTACATAATGTCCCTACAAGTAAGAAGGGATACTTAATTAGTCTAATTAAGATTCCAAAGACATTTGAGGCAAGAGAAGAAAGTTCGTTGGAGAAAGTTAACGTAGAGTTGTGGTTGGAAAGCTTTCGTAATCATCGAGCTGTTAAATATTTAGTAAGGTATTAAGGATGAGTTATAGATCTCTTTAGATGGTTAACGCGGTGTTATGTAAGTTCCAAGAAGTTTTCATAAGGATTTGAGATCAACGAATCGACGAGAACAAGTTGGGAAAAAGTGAGTTATACAACCACTTATTCGGTCTGTATAACTTTATACGGTTCGTATAATAGTCCGTATAACAGTCACAGTGAAGGTTCATCACTGGAGTATTATACGGTCACTTATATGGACCGTATAAGTGTTCGTATAAATCCAATCGGGTAACTTTTTTTTTTAATATAAAGATGACCCCAGGTCTTATTTTTCATTTCTCACTTTCTCCACACTTCTTGAGAGCTCTAGAATATTCTATACACCTTATTAACATAAATTCAAGAGAGATCAAAGATTAAACACTAAGAATCAAGTGTGTGGATGCTCACTAAGGTTAGTAGAAGTCAAGGTTTCCTTTGGAATTGAAGTTGGGTTTTTTTTCAAGTGAAGTATCTTCATCCAAAGATCATTCCTACATAATCAAAGGTGAGTTTTACATCTCCTTCATGTTATTAAAAGCATTGAGTGGTTGAATGACTTAGATTAGAGAAGAAAGTAAAATATAGGCTCAAATATGGAAATTTTGGTATTTTGAGTAGTAAGTTAATTTGAGTCATCATTGGGGTTGATTTTATGATGCATTAACACTTAGTGATAGTTCACCCATTTGAAAAGGGTAGAAGTAGTTAGGTTCTCTTCCCCAATTATTGTTTGTTTGATTAGATGATCTATTATTCACTTAGCGTTATGATTGCTAGACTTTGAATGTTCTGAAGCTTTACGAAAGGTGAAAGTTATTGCGGAGTGATTTCAGTGTTCCAGTTCAGCTTTGAGGTAGGTTACGGTCTATGTGAGTTAGACTTTGATTAGTTGATTGTATACGTTATGAAATTGGCAGGAGAAGTATGATTAGGGCTTCAGACATAACATGTGGTTGGAAATTCCTAAGTTTGATATTGATTGATTTATTATGTGACGAATTGTTATGATATGAGAAAGAAGACGTTAATGAATACTCTTCTCGTTGACTTGGAGTAATCCTTTATTCATGCTATTAATAAATTGATTTTGAGTCTTGATATGACTTGTGACATGGTGACTTATGTTCCTTGATAATAATTTAATGGTTGTTCACATTCCCTATTGAATGTGGGATCGGAAATATATTGAGATGAGAAAGAAAAGACAAATATGAAAAGGCACATTTGACAAGGGGTGAAGATGTGGCCTAGTTATGGGCTCGTGATCCGAGGTCAGTTCCGAAGCGAGTCGTACATGGACATCATAGGTCCCCTGCAGGTCATGACTATTTAGGCAAACAATACCATTTAGCATGTGTGTACGGTTATGTGACAAGTTGAGATAATTCGTGAGTTACGGTTGTTTGGTGATGATTCTTGTTGATAATTTCATATGGTTATATGTTGTTGTGCCTATCTGTCTATTCTATTAATTTTATGATTTTATGCATGATACTAATCTTAGTCGGCCTATGATATCTACTGGTACATATTATTTGTACTAATACTACCTTGCTGTATTCTTTTGAGTGCAAATTGTGATCCAGCGACATCTACCCGACCTTATATTTAGCGTGAGGCTAGTTGCTGACGGATTTGAGGGTGAGGTCTTATCCATGCCAGGCCGCCTGAAGATCTTCTCTTATTGATGTCTATTTCCATTCCAGACATTACTATGTTAATTCAGACAGTTGTTATTTCCTTAGACAGTTTAGGTTTTAGAGTTCTTGTACGATGACTTTCAAATTTTGGGGTTGTAATAGCTAGACTCTCGCATTCGTTATTTATTTATGGCATGACTAGACCTTTTGGGTAATTATTACTTTTGTTATATTCTTGACTTGTCTAAAAGTTGTTAATTAATTGGTAATCGGTTGGATAGTTGGTTAAGGGGATGGTTCGCCCACTAGGGGATTTATGTGGGTGCCATTCACGGCTGCTTAGGTTGTGACAAAGTTGGTATCAGAGTCCTAGGTTCGTCAATCTCATTGTACAAGGACATGTCTAGTAGAGTCTTGCGGATCGGTATAGAGACATCTGTACTTATCTTCGAGAGGCTATGGGACACTAAGAAAATTCAAATTCTTTCTTTTGTTCACGCTACTTGATTCCAAATGGTATCTGGATGATTCAAATTGGTATCTGACTCTTTTTTATATTCTCTCATAGATGGTGAGGACTCGTGCAGCGGCAGCAACAGCTAATAAGGTACCTGCGCCGTCTGCTGGGGCCGTAGCTCGTAGTGGATAGCAGGTCACTGGGCCGTAGTTCATGGTGGAGACCCGGCCAGGGGCCTTGGTCGTGGTAGAGGCGTGGGTCCTGCTGCTGGTCAGGCTCGCGTTGAGTCCCCTGCCTCAGGTTATTCCAGATGAGGCAACAGAGTTTGCAGCAGCACCAGCTCAGCTAGATATTATTGCTCCTCCAGTGTTGTCAGACGTTATAGTTCGAGTGTTGAATCTGTTGAATGGGTTGACAGAGGCAGGTATGTTACCAGCTGTTCTAGGTGCTCAGAGTGCCAGAGTGGGTGATCCAGCTCCAGGCAGATTTTGTGCTCTGGTTTACAGCATGTTGTAGTTGTGGCTCCTCATTTGGATGAGGCTCCCGGACTGGAGGTATTTCCTACACCAGTGGGAGGTCTGGTGTTGACTAGGGATGAGCATGATTTGTTCTGGAGGTTCACTAAGATGAAGCCTCCAGAGTTCTTTGGCACTGAGGTTGAGAATGCTTATGAATTCATTATGGACTGTCATGAGAAGGTCCATAAGATGGGGGCAGTGGAGAAGTATGGTGTTGAGTTTGTGACCTTCCAGCTCTTGGGTGATGCCAAGTTATGGTGGAGGGTTTTTGTAAAGTGCAGGCCAGCGGGATCGCCTCCGTTAACATGGACTCAGTTTTATCAGGTATTCTTAGACAAGTATGTTCCTCGTACTTTGAGGGACCGCAGGCGTGATGAGTTCAGTAACATTGAGCGGGATAATTTATCTGTGGCTGCTTATGAGGCTCAGTTTCATTCATTATCTCGCTATGCCCTCCAACTTGTGCCTACTGAGGAGCAGAGGGTTAGGAGATTTATGAAAGGGTTGAACACTACTCTTCAGTTATCAGCTCTTCAGCTTGCAGCAACAGGTGCTTTCTTTCAGGAAGTGGCTGATCATGTTAGGCCTATCGAGGGTGTTAGGCAGGATAGTTATAATAAATACGCGGAGAAGAAGGCCTGAAAGGGTGGTAATTTCAGTGGAACTTTCTCTAAGGGCCAGAGTTTCTAGGTCTATTTGAGATGCCCTGTTCAGTCAGCCAAGCAGGCTTCAGTTGGAAGCCCATTAGAGTCCAGTCAATACTATTCCAGTCAGCCAGGGAGTGCGCAGGCTAGAGCTCCAGATTAGGGTGGTGATTCGGCTTCATCCGTTTCTGTTCAGCGTCCGACGCTAGACTATTGATGCTTCGAGTGTGGTGATACGGGGCATTTTAAAAGAAATTATCCCAGACTTAAGCAAGGTGGCCAGGGTACTCAGTTTCAAGCTCCCAGAGCTCCAGCATCAGGTAGAGGGAGAGGATCTTATGGTGGTAACCGCGCTCAGTCTGGGCGTGGCGGTCACACGTCTAGTAGAGGTGGCACCCAACCTAACAGATGTGGGTTTCAGTCTAGTAGAGGTGGACATCAACCCGACAAGGAAGGAGCTCAGACAGGACAGGTTGATCGCAATGGTTCGCAGGCTACTGGCGGACAAGTGCATTGTTATGCCTTTCCTGGCAGGGCAGAGGCTGAGGGAATAGATGCAGTCATTACAGGTAATATCTCAGTTTACCACCGGATGGCTTCTGTATTGTTTGACCCGGGTTCTACATTTTTTCTTATGTGTCTACATATTTTTCTATGGATCTTGATATGGTCTGTGATTTGCTTGATGCCCCTATACATGTATCTACTCCAGTTGAAGACTCTGTGGTTATAGATTGAGTCTTTAGATCTTGTACTGTTACACTTATGGGGTATAGCACCTGGGTTGATTTAGTGATTCTAGACATGATATATTTTGATGTCATCCTAGGTATGAGTTGGTTAGCTCCTTATCATGTAATTCTTGACTGTCATGCCAAGACAGTCACCTTAGCTATGCCCTGGGTGCTTAGACTTGTGGAAAGGTAACCTTAGTCCCTCCCCAAAGAAAATTATTTCCTTTATTCGTGCAAAGAAGCTAGTAGATAAGGGGTGGTTGGCTTATTTGACACATATCCGTGAAACCAGTGTTGACGGTCCATCTCTTGAGTCAGTTCCTATGGTACGTGAGTTTGCGGAGGTGTTTCTCGCAGACTTGCTAGGCATGCCACCGGACCGTGACATTAATGTCTGTATTGACTTAGAGCCAGGACTCGCCCTATTCCTATTTCGCTATATCGGATGGCACCAGCAGAGTTGAGGGAATTAAAAGAACAATTTTAGGATCTTCTTAGTAAGGGTTTCATTCGTTCGAGTGTCTCCCCATGGGGCGCTCCTGTACTGTTCGTGAAAAATAAAGATGGGAATATACGGATGTACATTGATTACCTCCGCTTAAATAAAGTCACATGTGAAATAAATACCCTATCGCTTGTATTGATTTGTTTGATCAGCTGCAGGGGGCTTCTGTGTTGTCAAAAATTGATTTGAGATCGGGTTATCATCAGCTAAAAATTCGGGCAGAGGATATTCCTAAGATAGCTTTCCGGACTAGATATGGGCATTATGAATTTCTTGTTATGTCTTTTCGGCTTACTAATGCCCCAACTGCTTTTATGGATTTTATGAATGGTATGTTTAAGCCATACTTAGACTCTTTTGTGATAGTGTTCATTGATGATATCCTGGTTTATTCGAAGAGTAAAGAAGACATGAAAAATACTTATGTAACGACCCGTGTAGTTATTGTAGTGTTTTGACCCATTTAACCTTGTTGACCCTTCCCCAAGTCCCGTTAGTATGATCTATGACTTAGTGAAGTCATTAGTTTGGTTCCCGAAAGGTTTGAGTGTGATCTGAATTATTGGTGGAGGAACTAGTTAAGTTAGCGAGTTAGAGTTGACCACAATCAACGTCGGTTTGGGATGACCCCGTGTCAATGTTTTGGAAGTTCCAACATGTTAATATGATGATTTTGAACTTGTCCACAAGTTTTGGTGAGGTTCCGAAAAGTTTCAGATGGGTTTGGGTTTTGCGCTCATATTCGATGTTTTGGCCGTAGGTCTGTGGATAGAAATGACTCCATATTGATCAAACGACCTTAATTTTGTGTGAAGTTTGAACCAATAGATCCATATCTTAATTACGAAGCTATAGCAAAAAGAATCATCACGTTTCACCTCCGGATGAGGGATTTATGCCTTTTTTTGTTCGGGTTGTTCCAGCAGGTCTGCTGCCCGGTATAGCGGGTCCACTGCAGCGACCGACGGGGGGGCAGAAAGCCCTATTTTAATACTTCAACTCCTAATCATTACCCATAAGATCTCAAAGTCAGTTTTCAAGAGAGAAGGAGGCAAACTTCATTTTATTCATTGGTGAAAGCTTCTTGGAGGGTAAGTCCCCACCTTTATTTGTTCCTTTTCCTTTCTTCTTCAAGCTTTATAATTATTTTATGGTCCATCAATGGTTGGTGAAAGTCCTAGAACCCTAGAATTAGTAAACCTTTAAATAATTAGTGGGTTGTTGATTTTGTTGTTGATTAATCATCTATATTATAGCTTATCACTTTCTAGGAAGAGAATTTGATTTCTTATGGTTGAAATTTGCATGTTGAGACTTACTGTTCTAATAAAAATGGAAATTTTGTCCTAAAATCTATTTGAAAGGGTAAATTGATTATAAACCCATGAATTGAAGGTCAATGATTGTAGGGATAGAAGTTATGATAAATTCACCATTAAAGGATGATTTCATCCACTGAAAAGGGTAGAAGTAAGTGGGTCTTCTTCCCCAAATTGTTGTTCTTATTTAAATACATGATTTGTTGCTTAGTTAGCATTATATTGTTATACTTTGACTGTTATGAGGTGCTTAGAAAATAGAAGACTCGTGTGGAGTAGTTTGTGGCTCCTGTTCTGCATTCGAGGTAGGTTATGGCTTATTTTAGTTAGACTTTGATTAGCGAAACGTATATATTGTGTAGAATTGATGGGAGAAAGCATGATTAGGTCTTCAGACATGGAGTTTTGGTTGGATATTAGCTAGGTTTGTATGACTTCTGATTTTGTGGGATCGTCGCCATTACTTTATGTACTGAAATATGAGGTGTAGTTGTATTCATACTGTGGCGATTCGAGATGGATTTCTATTAGTTTGATTGTTGTTGAAGGTGGCTCGTTGCCCTGTTATTGTGATTAGACTTATTACCTAAATTGTCGTGTTGTACTCAATTCTCTCTTATTGTGACACATATCATCGGAGAAAGGAAGGATACTGAGTTTAGACCTGAATTGTGATTTATATATTTATGATAGTACGTATATAAACACTTGATGTATGATTTACTGTTGATGATAATATATAGAAAAATGGAGCATCTTGGTGATACAAGACTTAGTTGGGAGGCATACTTGTTATGAATGGAAGTAAAGAGGGACATAGACTCTTATGTTGGTTGAGACGGGTTGTATGATTCATTTCATGGTTGAGTTGATCCAAGTCTAGATATGACTTGTGGCTTTGTGACTTGTACCTTCACTGTTGCTTTATTGATTTGCGTTGATTTACCATGTTTACACTCATTTATGCATTCATACACTCATACATGATGGAAATGGTTCGGTAACGATTCATGAAAGACTTGTGGCATGATGCCTTGTGTTTGACATTGATATTGCTATTGTTCATAGTCCATACATACTAATGAACTGGATTATGTGGAGACATACATGGTGATGTGAAATTAGTGAAGAAGTTAATATAATCTTCTTGTTGAACTTGTGATACTATTTGATGCTAGTTGAGAGCTCCTGATCCGAGGTTCGTTCTGAAAACGAGTGGTACATGATGTGGATCCTCATCCGAGGTTCTATTCGGAGCAGAGGATTTATGGCTCGGGTCCGATGAGTATCCGGAATGAGTGGTACATAGACACCATTGGTCCCCTGCAAGTCATGACTAGTGAGCAATGACATCAGTTAGCATGTGTGTGGCATTGCATTGCATTGCACATCATCATAGTTTGCATTGTGCATCATTACATTTTATTCTGCATTCTGATATGCTCATTTGATTCAGATTTTGGTACGGATGTTGAATGCCTATTTATGATATAAATATGACCATTGACTGGGTTAAATTGTGGATTAGTGATTCTACCTAGGGATGGAACTTGGAGTTATGATTAGCAGGTGAGATTATTGAAACTTGACAAACTTATGGTTTAGAGGCTTCATCTTAGGCTGTGACTCTATTATGAGATGTTCTGTGACGTAGATTTGAGTATTAAGTGTCTATCAGTTTAACTTGTTGATTTTATGCTTATATACATGAACTAATCTTAGTTGGCCTATGATGCTTACCGGTACATAGTGTTTGTACTGATACTACCTTGCTGCACCCTTTTTTAGTGCAGATTGTATTCCAGAGATTTCATCCAGACCACATCTCTAGCTTGAAGCTAGTTAGCTTGAACGAATCCAAGGGTGTGCTCTTATCCATGCCATGCCACCTGAAGATCTCTCTTTCCAGATGTCTACTTTTATTCCAGACATTATTTGTTATTATATTTGAGATATACTTCATTCTTTAAACATTGTTGGTTAGAGTCCTTGTACGATGACTTTCAGATTTTTGGGGTGTAATAGTTAAGACTTCCGCACTTATATTAATTATTATTTATGACTTGGTCAGACTATTTATTCATTCACTTATTTATTGATTGTTAGAGTATAAATGATTAAAGAAGTTGAAATTGGCTAGTAATTAATGGGTTAACGGGTAAGGGTTCGCCTACTAGTAATAATAAGGTAGGTGCCCGCACGATCGGTGTTTTGGGTCGTGACAACTTAAGAGTTGTTCTTAGGTTGCTGAGAGACAAGGTGTTGTATGCCAAGTTCTCTAAGTATGAGTTTTGGCTTGCGTCTGTGTCCTTCTTGGGACATGTGGTTTCGAAGGAAGGGATTATGGTTGATCCTAAAAAGATCGAAATAGTGAGAGATTGGGCTAGACTTCAGTGACAGAAATTCACAGCTTTGTGGGGTTGGCCAGATTACCCATACTGCTCAGAAGTTGGCCTAGATTTATATCCGAGAGATTGTTCGCCTTTATGGGGTTCCTATTTCCATCATATCTGATAGAGGCAAAACGTTTACATCCCGATTCTGGAAGACTTTGCATTTAGAATTGGGTACTAAATTGGACCTTAGTACAACTTTCCACCCTCAGACAGATGGCCAGTCTGAGCGGACTATTAAGGTCCTAGAAGATATTCTCCAAGCTTGTGTGATTGACTTCGGTGGTCATTAGGATCAGTTCTTACCACTCGAGCATTGATATGGCCCCAGTTGAGGCTCTTTAAGGGAAGAGATGAAGGTCTCCTTTCGGGTGGTTTGATGCATTTTAGGTATGGCCATGGGTACCAATCTTTTGAGAGATTCATTAGATAAGATTAAGGTGATTAAGTAAAAGCTCTTGGTGGCTCAGAGTAGACAGAAAAAGTATATAGGTCGAAAGGTCCGAGATCTTGAGTTCATGCTTGGAGAACAAGTCTTGTTGAAGGTCTCACCCATGAAATGTGTGATGAGGTTTAGGAAGAAGGGTAAGCTTTGTCCAAGATTCATTGGCCCGTTTGAGATTCTTAATCGTGTGAGAGATGCAGCATACGAGTTGGATTCGTCCCCAGGGTTGTCAGGTGTACATCCAGTGTTCTATGTCTTTATTTTGAAGAGATATCATGGCGATGGCTCATTTATTCTTTGGGATTCTGTCTTGTTGGATGAGAATCTTTTCTATGAGGAAGAGCCTATTGCAATTTTAGATAGAGAGGTTCGTAAGCTAAGGTCGAAAGAAATAGCGTCAGTGAAGGTTCAGTGGAAGAAGCGCCCCGTTGAGGAAGCTACTTGGGAGACCAAATCCGATATGCCCAATAACTATCCCCAGCTTTTCATTGAGTCGGGTACTTTTTCCCTTATTTCTCTTCCTTGTCCGTTCGGGGACGAACAGGTGTTTAATTGGTATCGGATGTAACGACCCGCTAGGTCGTTATAGGGGTGACTCAGTAAACTAAACCTCCGTTGGGAATTTCGAGGCTGCCGGTGAGTCCGTAGCATGTTTTTATGTACCTCGGAATTGTGTTGGGATTGTTGGGTGAGAAACTGGTGGAAAAACCTGAGCGACTAGTCAAAATGGACCGCTGTAGCGGTTGTGGGATTATTGTAGTGAGTCCGTTGTAGCGGGTTGGGGACTACCGCCGGGGGGGGGGGGTTAATGAGGTCCGCCATAGCGGGACCGCTGCAGCGAGAAGTCGACCGCTGCAGGCAGAATTAGCATTTTATATTCTTATTTCCGAACCCATTCCCCACATAACCCCAAAACAGTTCCCAAGAACTCTTGTGGCGAATCTATAAGGCTAGGGCTAAAATACTCTTAAAAGGTAAGTCTCAACCCTCTACTTTGTTCATTCCATCATTATATTAAGTTTCATGATTAGTGTAAGGTTCGATAATAGTGAATGAAAGGACTAAATCCCTAGAACTTAAGAAACCCATAAATGACAAATGGGTTAGTGATTTTATTGTTGTTTATTCATCCAAGGTTATAGATTATCATTTTCTAGTGTGAGAATTCAAGTTCTAATGGATGAGAATGATGTATTGAGACTTAGGGTTTCATAAAGATTGTAACTTTAGCATAACAACTGCTTGTAAAAGGGTTGAATTGATTAGAAAACCCATCAATGGGAATATTATGATGGTTGGGGTTGATTTTATGATGAATTTACACTTAGTGATAGTTCATCCATTTGAAAAAGGTAGAAGTAGTTGGGTTCTCCTCCCCAATTGTTGTTTGTTTGAGTAAATGATCCATTACTCACTTAGCAATATGATTGCTAGATTTTGAACGTTCTAAAGCGAAGGGGAAAGTATTGCGGAGTGATTGCATTGCTCCAGTTTGGCTTTGAGGTAGGTTACAGTCTACTTGAGTTAGACTTTGATTAGTTGATTGTATATGTTATGAAATTGGCAGGAGAAGCATGATTAGGGCTTCGGACATAAAATGTGGTCGGAAATTCCTACATTTGACATCGATTGATTTATTATGAGATGAATTGTTATGATATGATAAAGAAAAAGTTAATGAATACTATTCTCGTTGGCTTGGAGTAATATCTTATTCAAGATATTGATGAATTGATTTTGAGTCTTGATATGACTTGTGACATGGTGACTTATGTTCCTTGATAATTATTTATTGACTGTTCACATTCCCTATTGATTGTGGGAACGCAAATACATTCAGATGAGAAAGAATAGATAAATATGAAAAGTCACATTTGACAGGGGGTGAGGATGTGGCCTAGTTATGGGCTCATGATCCGAGGTCAGTTCCGGAGCGAGTGGTACATGGACACCATGGGTCCCCTGCAAGTCATGGCTATTTGGGTAAACAATACCATTTAGCATGTGTGTATGGATATGTGACAGAGTTGAGATAATTCATGAGTCATGGTTGTTTAGTGATGACATGGGTTGAGTTACTTTTATTGATTGTTGTTTCTGTGGGCTTATCTTATTTCGGTGTGGGATGATTCTTGTTGATATTTTCATATGGTTACGTGTTTTTGTACCTATCTATCTATTCTATGGATTTTATGATTTTATGCGTGATACTAATCTTAGTCGGCCTATGATATCTATCGATACATAGTGTTTGTACTGATACTACCTTGCTGCATTCTTTTGAGTGTAGATTGTGATCCAGCGACATCTATCAGACCTCATATTTAGCCTGAGGCCAATTTCGACAGATTTGACAGTGAGCTCTTATCCATGCTAGGCCGCCTGAAGATTTTCTCTTATTGATGTCTATTTCCATTCCAGACATTACTATGTTAATCCAGACAGTTGTTATTTCCTTAGACAGTTTATGTTTTAGAGTCCTTGTACGATGACTTTCGGATTTTGAGATTGTAATAGTTAGACTTCCGCATTCGTTATTTATTTAAGGCATGACTAGACCTTTTGGGTAATTATTACTTTTGTTATATTCTTGACTTGTATAAAAGTGGTTAATTAATTGGTAATCGGTTGGATAGCTGGTTAAGGGGATAGTTCGCCCACTAGGGGATTTATGTGGGTGCCACTCACGGCTGCTTGGGTCATGACACTCATCCATCAAGTAAACTAATTTTCACACTTAAACTAATTAGTTATCATATATGCTAGTTTTTTATGAGGATCAGTATGATTCTTGGACCTAACCAGTTCAGACAAGCAAGGATATAGCAAGGTAGGTGATCACTGCACCTACTTAATGCATATATGATCAACAACAGCCAACTGAACCAATGTGAGACATGCTTATAGATACAATTACAACAAGTAGGTTTAATGCAAGTTTAAGAACTACTAGTAGTCTGGAACTATTTTAATCAGTGAAAATAGCTTAAATAGGCGTTGAACACTACTTAACAAGCTTACAATTACAACATTGGACATTATCTAAACTCACACATACTGTATAATGTAGCAGTGACTAAGACAAGGCCACAAATGGGCTGATATCCTAGTAAATCTAACACATACTTGACTATATAAAAACTAGACTAGATAAATCAAAGAATAAGACAGACCAACAATCAAACCAGGCTAACAATGTACTAACCAGTGTTGAACATTCAACTAAGCAAACATATCAAAATCTAAGCGTACTGCATACTTAACTAAACAACAATTAAGACTAAATATTAATATTAAACAAGCATATGAAACCCTACAAAGGAATAGACTAATCTACCAAACATGTTAATAACTACTAAACATATTAGCAACTAACTAACACATAATTAAACTAAATAAGCACATAAATAACTGAAAATAAATAAATGGAAAGAGATTTACCTTTTCTTTACACAACCTTGTCGAGAATGAAATTGGAAACTCCTTGTCCTTCTCAACCCCAAAACTCAGCCACAAAAAGAAAGTGATTAAAATTTTTAAACTAATGAACTCAATTAAGTCAAGGTTTTAAGCAATTTAGCTAACCCTAGTCATATCGAGTTTTTGTGCTCAAGATACGAGACTTGCCGTGTGTTTTTATGTGGGATATAGAACCCCAAATCTGAAAACTTTTACCCCAATTTTCGATGTGAGATAAATGAAATTGGCAAGGGATTCATCTTGAATCCCGCCTAAACTTCAAGAACCAATAAAAATTGAGCATTCAAATTAGCAACAAGACAAATCCCTCCTGGAATTTGTACTCTTTGAGCGAAAACTGCAAAAAAAACAAAGGAAAGTGGTGAGTTATACCTTGTTTGGTCGTTACATGGTGGAGAGGCAGATAAGAATTTAATGCTTTGCCTCAATCGGCCATGCCAGCCTGAAAAAAATGACGAATGTTTGAATTGTTTCCATTTTTGGCAACAATGACTCCCAGAGAGAGAAAATAAACAAGGCGTGCCTAGGGTTCCTCTGAAACCCTCATCTCTTCAACACACAAGACCTTAGCGGTCTGTTTGTGTGTTATGTGTATATGTTTGTATGTTTATGCGGTAATTAGGCCGGGTCTAATCCTATTTGGACAGGACTTGTCCTTAAAAAAATGGATGCCCAATATATGTATATGTATGTGTGTACACACACACACACACACACACACACACACACACACACACACACACACACACATATATATATATATATATATATTTAAGAGGGGAAATTTTATCAAAACGGCTACCAGCTAATTTAACAAATAGTCAAAATTAAAGGTATGGCAATTAACCTTTTTAATTATGGCCATGTTAAAAACAGAAACTGATTAATCCTTTTCAAATGTGACCAAATGCATAGGATAAATTAATTATTTCAATTATAACCTTAATTAACACGTAGAAAATACTTGGCTATTTCAACTATACCCTCGATTAAAACATAGCAAGTAATTTACCCTTTCAATTATGGCCATAATTGACCCATGCAATTAATGAAAAAAAAACAATTTAAAAATGTTTTGGAAATAATTGCAATTATAGCCCAATAAATCATAAAAATTGAGATGTAATTGATTATCCATTTAATTAATCATTTTTCGTGATTTAACGGAGTAAAATATTTATCAATTGACCATTAATGGTTGTAAACAATTAATTACTAATTGTTTCCACCATTTTTTGAATTAAAATCTTGATAAACATTTTTGGATTTCAAAATATACACCAAATATACATGATGATATGCACTAATATATTTGATGATATTTTTTCCAAATGTAAAGACAAAAATATCACCGAAACAATTTTGTAAAATCATTTTTGGCTTGCAAAAATGTATATTTTATTCTGTTTGTGATTCAAGAACTCTGAATAATCAAATAAAATTATGGGAGGTCAAAAATTTAGGTGTCAACAACTGTCCCTTAAGTGTTCGAGGTTGGTAACCCATCTCTGATCATTGAAATTTGACGAACCTAATTTTTTGGACGACCAATTTCAAAATACTCCTCTTTTTATGCAATTTTTTAATTTATGGTCGAACCCTGGTCTGTGGGTTTCCTACATATCTCGGGTTTTAAAATAATTCAGGTCACCTATAGTTTGACTCAATTAAACTTCTAATGCAAGTTTCAAAAGAAATCCCCAATCTTCAGTGTCAAACTGAGAAGCCCAGGGGTGATCTGTTGGAGTGTGACGACTCTCTGGTATTGAGTCCGCCTACATATCCCTGCTCTTGGCATCAAGTCACTTGTAGTTTGACTCGATAGATAGAAAAGTGTATCTCTTATGTGGGAATGCCTTTGTGCTTTCCGATGTGTGCCTGACTGGTTGCGGGATTTTTTAAAAGAAAGCAAATAAAGAAAATTTTAAAATTAAAATTTGTGAGGTTGAGCACGGGGTGGAGCGATCTTCCGATTCCTGTCCTGAGAGCTTGACTCTCATGGGCACCTTATCTCGACCGGCAGCGTAAGAAAAAGTTCCACGTTTGCTCCGCATGCATATGGGTTTGGTTTGATCAGCCTGCTCCTCTCCTTGGCGGTTGCTAACCTGCTTCTATCTGCTGGGTAGTATTGTGGTTGACCTTTTGGTCTTTGTTTTGTTTTCACCACCCTTGCGTGGCTTTGTGTTAGTACCTTCTTGGTTTGTCTTTGCGAGGTGACCTTCTTAGCACCACTTGAATGGCCATCTTGGTCTTGTGTAATTGTTTTACCACCCTTTCATGGTTTTGTAGTTGTAGTTTTCTTGATTGATTCTAAAAAATAGGTGACCTTCTTGGCACCGTCTGATTTGAATGACCTTCTCGATCCTCTTTATAATTGTTTTACCACCCTTGCGTGGTTTCAATGCATGGCCCTCTCGGCTGACTCCTTTAAAAATAGCTGACCTTCTTGCACTGTTTCGATTTGTTTTGACCTCTTGGCTATTATTTGCATGAAATTGCTTTCTCAGCAACGTTTGATATGAATGGCCCTCTCGGCAGTTTGTATGAATGGCTCTCTCAAAAATTTGATATGAATTGCCCTCTTAGCAATTGGATATGAATGGCCCTCTTGGCAGTTTGATATGAATGGCCCTCTCGGCAGTTTGTATGAATGACTCTCTCGGCAGTTTGATATGAATGTCCCTCTCGACAGTTTGTATGAATATCCCTCTCGACAGTTTGTATGAATGGCCCTCTCGGCAATGTTTGTATGAATGGCCCTCTTAGCAGTTTGTATGAATGGCCCTCTCGACAGTCGGATATGAGTGACCCTCTTGGTAGTTTGCTATGAATTGCCTTCTCGGAAATGTTTGTATGAATGGACCTCTTGGAAGTTTGTATGAATGGCCCCTTTGGCATACACATGTTTGAATGAATGGCCCTCTTGGCATGCATATATTTGAATGAACGACCCTTTTCACATGTATATGACAGATATGGCCCATTTGGCTGGATCATCTTTCTTTTGTCCTTTAGGTCGGTTGTGCCCCTCTTGGTCTGATATGTCGTTTTGTTCAGTGTGTGACCCTTTTGGCCTGATAATGTTGTCCTTATGATGTTTTGTTCGTTATAGCCCTCTTGGCTAGATTGTCACCCTTGTGGCATTTTCGCTCTCTATAGCCCTCTTGGCTAGATCGTTGCCTTTGTGGCATGTTATCCTTTTCATAGCCATTTTGGCTCGATTGGGCCATCCTTGTGGTGCTTCTTATCTTTGTTGCCTTCTAAGATCGAGTGGGCCATCCTTGCAGCGCTTTCTATCTTTGTAGCATTCTAAGCTCGAGTGGGCCACCCTTATGGCGCTTTTTATTTTTGTAGCCTTCTCGACTCGAGTTGGCCATCCTTGTGGCGCTTTCTATTTTTTTAGCCTTCTTGACTCGAGTGGGCTATCCTTGTGGTGTTCTTCGTTTCTTCATTCTTGGGGCATTTGATGCGAATCGGTGATCTCTTCCAATGAGTCGCTTCTTACATGCTTTTTCAGTATGAACAAAAGAGGTTAGCAATTAATCGTCTTCCTCCTGACGACACTGGGGACCTGCATTCAAAAATGTTAGTTTCCTATAAGGTTGACCCAGGTCGACGACTCTTGTTGCACCATTTGTTTGGTGGTACTCCTGGGTCCGATCCTCTAGAATTTGGTAGTTTGCTGGTTGGTTATTTTTGGGGCTTGATAAGCAGGTTCTGGAGCTTGATAATTGTGTTGTGGGGCTTGGTAATTTTGCTGCGGAGCTTGGTAATTTGGTGGAGGTGATTGGAAATTTGTCTGTGAAGCTTGCTAATTTGGTGGCGGTGTTTGGAAATTGGGTTGTGCATAGTAGACAGACACAGGGTTGTATGGCACAGGTAAGTAGGCGCTGGGTGGTGGTGATTGATAGACTTCGAGGGAAGAATGCGGCTGTTCTCACTTTTTGTTTTTTTGGGCTAGGTGTATGGGAGACATTTGCCACGTCCTCCTTCTTTTTCCTAGCGGACCCCATAATGCTTTGACTGGTGGTTTTGCTGGCCACACTGATGATTCTTCCAGTTTTGAGACCATCTTCTATAAACTCTCCCATCTTTACTAATTTGGAGAATGGCCTTCCGTCCATGGATAGCATTCGGTCATAGAAATCCATTTCTTGTGACCGGATAAAGATAGAAACTAATTCCTCCTCGCTCATCGGTTGTTGCACTCAGGCAGCTTCGGCCCTCCACCTGTTTGCATAATCCTGATAGTTCTTGGTAGACTTCTGCTTGACCTTCTCCACGTAGTACCGGTCAGGTACGGTCTCAACGTTGAATCAGAATCTCTTCATGAAGGACTCTGTTATGTCTTCCCATGTGGCCTATTGACGTATGTCTTATGCAGTGAACCGTTCGGCAGCATCTACAGTCAAGCTTCGGCTGAATAGCCTCATGATGAGTGCTTGATTCTTCTTTACCCCTAGTTGGTCACAGTAAGATCGAAAGTGGGCTGTGGGATTTTCCATTCCGTTGAACATTTCAAATTTGGGTACTTTGAAGCCCTCAGGAAAATCTAAGTCTGGATGCATACAGAGGTCGTCATATCTTAGACCAGTCGCTTTACAAGTGGCTCTTGTAGATTGTTCAAGCATTTCTGCCTCTTTGCGTTCCATTTCTTTGCCGTGCCTGCCTTGTTCGGCTCTCTAGGCTTTTTCCATCTCCTCATAGTGGTCGAGCTCATGGTGTTCAGGGGAGAAGGCATTTGTGGTGACAGGAGTGTGGACGCATATTGTTTGACGGGGTGGCTTTTGGGCGAGTGAGTGGCTCGTGAAGTTGGTAGAGTAATGGTGCCTGGGCGGATAGCAGGGTTGGTGTGAGTGGGTTATGGTGCTTGGTATGATGGAACAGAATAGGTAGTTCCCGAGTTTTGGGTACTGTTGAGAGGTGGTAGGGTGTACCAATGTGTTGTGGTTCAGCAGTGAGCGGGTTTTAAGTGGATGGCATGGTGCCAGCAAGGTAAGTGGGGAAATGGTCAGGCAGTTGGGAACACAGAGATGGAAAAGGCAAAGGAGGTCTTCTTGCCTCAGTAGGTGTTTCTTTTGCGGCACTGGTCATTTTAGCTCTTGCGACTTTCTCTTGAAGGTCAGCAACTTTCTCGAGCGGCATATTGATCACACCTTCGGAATGCGATGCTGCTTTTGGGTCTGGAGATGTTAAATCCCTGATGACAAGTTTTTTTCTATTGTGTTCGTCTTCTGGAGTGTCACGACCCGACTAGGGGCCGTGAAGGTTACCCGGGGCTAACCACCGAGCACCACTCATTCTATTACTCATCATACTCAAATCATAAGAAAATCATTTTTCATTTGGAAATATAATCACTTTTATACACATAAGCCCTTCGGCTATCAAAATAATATATATATATATATATATATATATATATATATATATATATATATATATACACACATAATAGCAACCTCGTGAGACCATATAACCCACACCTGCGTATCTACGAGCCTCTACTAGAGTGCTAGACATAGGGACGAGACAGGACCTCGTCGTGCCCAAAACATACATATGTACACAAAAGAGTAATCAAAGGCACCTCCGGAACAATGGAGTGCTCTCAAATCAGCTACTAGCTCCTACGAGTCTGGATCAGGATCACCTCCCTATCTACATGTGGGCATGAACACAACGTCCAAAGAAAACGGACATCAGTACGAACATTGTACTGAGTATGAAAGGCATAAATAATAATAATAATAATAATAATACGTCAATGAGAGAAAGGAAGCATCAAATGAGGAGCAACTGTAACTGACTGTCAATTATAAAAGAATAATGCATACTGGCTTACTTCATAATCATCATCATGTCATGTATGCATAAATGTATAAGCTGCTTGTCTATATCGGTACGGTGTGATAATCATTAGCCTGCGTCCAGGCCTCTCGCGTCAGGGGTACCATCTCACGCCGCCCACTAGTGGTGCTGCCCGTGCCATATAGACACGATGTAATCATCTATAAGCCGCCCGCCTTAGCGGTGCAGCCTGTTCCATATAGGCGCGGTGTAATATCATCAACATATACTCATCATAATGCATGCACAATAACTCAAGGATAGCTATACATTATCGAGGTGACATAAGGTCGTGAACCCCCGATTCCATTATGGAACGTTTATAATTATTCTGCCTCACCTTGAAGGAAATAGTATATAAGGTGAGTGTATACAATAAACAACATCATTAACTTTATAGGAACATCATATCATGAACTCTAGAATCATTATACTTAACTCATCATCATCATTATTGGGATCGTAATGTATCTCTTATCTCATATGGCTATTCATGAACATAGGCTCTTAGCTTTCCGGGATATAGAGGATTCATGGAGAAGAAGGAAAAGTCATGTCATAGGATTCATGCCATAGAAATAAAGGACTAGCCTCACATACCTTTTTTGTTTAACTAATCAATCGCTTGCTTGTTCTTCTTCGATGCCCACGTTTCTACCTTCAAGAGAATTTGCATTAACATTAGCTAATCGATTACTTAAACGTGCTTACTAAAGCTTAAAGAAAATTGGGCAGCATTTCCTTTGTTTATGCAACTTTTCCCATATCATATATCAACTCCCAAACATCCATAACAACATTCACAATATCACAAGCACAAGCACAAGCACAAGCACAATCATCATTCATCTACATTACCCACATTTCACCATTTCACTCCAATTTCTCCATAATCATGGTCATAGTTCATTATTGCATTTTCTCACATATAATACTTATTCCATGTTCTAAATGTCGTTCACAACATACCAACATTCATAATTCACCCCAAACTACCACTCAACAATGACACTATTCACACATTCATGACCCATTTCCTATATCTTTCTACAATCCAAGTGTTTCAACTTTTCAATACCTTAAATAACATGTAAATACCATAAAACTTACCTTTGATAGTGTGGGAATGGGCTTTAAGTGGAAATACTTCACTTGAGCAAAACCCTAGTTCCACTTCCCATGGAATTTCATGACTTGGAAGAACTTTGATGTATTTCTCACACTTAGTTTTGTTGATTTGATGAAGTTGATCATACATTTCTCATGAGTTCTTGTATATGAAGTGTGTGTGGAAGGTTCTAGCGATAAATGTGTTGAAGTCCTTATATCAACTTTTAAAAATTTGTCCCGACGAAATTATACGGACACTTATACGGTCCGTATAAATTTATACGATCCGTATAAGTGACCGTGAAACTGCTCCAGTAACCATCCATTCTGTGTCAATTTGACGGCACATTATACGGTCCGTATAAATTTATACGGTCCGTATAAGTGACCGTGAAATCACCTCCTCAACAACTTCATTCTGTGACCATTATACGACACGTTATACGGACCGTATAATCGGTCGTATAATCCAACTCTTCTCTGATTTTTGTTCTCGTCATTTCGTTTGACCTCAAATCCTTGTGAAGCCTTCTTGATACTTGTTTAACACCTCGTTAACAATCTAAGGGATATTATAACTCTTCTCCAAAACATTATTACGCCATCATTAGCTCGTCACTCATAATTCTTACCTGACACGCAACATATCCCTTGCTTTCCTTGACAACCTTCTTCCCTTACGTCAAATTTCTTTGAATCTCAATTAGGATCATTAAATGTTATTTCTTTCTTATCACAATGTCGTGCCCTTCGCTAGCCTATTCACTGTACGTTAACGGGAAATTTTCCAAGGTGTAACATTCTTCCCCCCTTTTGGAACATTTGTCCTCGAATGTTAAACACTCGGGAATTCTACGAAAATTTCGCCACAGTTTCCCCTGTAATATGGCACTACCATCCTATCACAACAACCCATAATAATATTGCCTCACAGGGCCACAACACAAAAGCACTGTAAATTGGCCACACACAACCAAAAGCATGAAAAGAAAGCATACATACCTCATAATGTTAGTGTGTCATCTTGAATCTCTCCTGGGGGTTGGAATAAGTGCGGATATGTGGATTTCATTTTCTCTTCCGCCTCCCAAGTCATTTCTTCTCGGTTGTTATTTCGCCACAGGACTTTGACTGAAGCTACTTCCTTATTTCGAAGTCTCCGTACTTGCCTGTCCAATATAGCAATGGGCACTTCCTCATATGCTAGCTTTTCCGTCACTTGAACATTATCTATCGGAACAATCCTCGTGGGATCTCCAACACACTTGTGGAGCATCGAAACATGGAAAACTGGATGGACTGATTCAAGTTCTAAAGGCAAGTCCAATTCGTAGGCTACATGACCCACCTTGCGGATAATTTTATAGGGTCTAATGTATCGAGGACTTAATTTCCCTTTCTTGCCAAATCTCATCACCCCTTTCATTGGCGATACCTTCAAAAATACCCAATCATCAACCTGAAATTCCAGGTCTCGCCGGCGGTTGTCCGCATAAGATTTTTGGCGACTTTGGGCTATCAACAATCGATCTCGGATCACCTTGCCTTTTTCTACCGCTTGCTGAAATAATTCAGGGCCTATTAGCTGTACTTCTCCTATTTCAAACCATCCAATTGGGGATCTGCACTTCCTTCCATATAAAGCTTCATACGGAGCCATTTGGATACTGCAATGATAGCTATTGTTATATGCGAACTCAATCAGAGGTAGGTGATCATCCCAACTACCACCGAAATCTAGTACACATGCCCGTAGCATATCTTCCAAAGTCCGAATAGTACGTTCGGCTTGTCCATCAGTGTGCGGATGAAATGTCATGCTATGCTTCACTTGAGTACCTAGACCTTCTTGGAAGGATTTCCAGAACTTGGTTGTAAACTGTGCTCCTCTATTTGTGATAATAGATATCGGAATACCATGGAGTCGCACAATTTCTTTGAGATACAACCTCGCATAATCTTCTGCTGAGTACGTGGTTCTGACTAGAAGAAAATGAGCTGCCTTCGTTAATCTGTCCACAATCACCCATATAGAACCATACTTTCCTCGAGAATGAGGTAACCCCACAATAAAATCCATGTTGATCACTTCCCATTTTCAAGTAGGGATTTCCATTGCTTGCAATAATCCTCCTGGCTTTTGATGTTCGATTTTCACTTGCTGGCAATTTGGACACTGAGCTACAAATTCTGCTATGTCTCTTTTCATGCCATCCCGCCAATATATCAACTTGAGATCATGATACATCTGGGATGCACCTGGGTGAATAGAATACCAAGAGTAATGGACTTCTTCTAGAATGCGACGGCGCAGTTCTGCAACATTCGGAACACATAGCCTGCCTTGGTATCTAAGAATTCCATCCATGGAAACTTCAAATGGGGACTTCTCTTTTACATGAGATGTGTCTCTGTAATGGCACAAATGAGGATCTTCATACTGATGCTCTTTCACTTCCATATTCAGGGACGAAACTGTAGGATCATTAATACCGATTCCTGCACCACCTGAATCAATTAAACGTACTCCAAGATTATCTAATTGGTGGAGCTCATGAACCATTTCTTTCTTCTCCGGAGGAACTTCACATAGGCAACCCATCGATCGGCGGCTAAGCGCATTAGCTACTACATTTGCCTTTCTGGGGTGGTATAAAATGCTCACATCATAATCTTTCAACAATTCTAATCATCGCCTCTGTCACAGATTCAACTCCTTCTGTTTGAAAATGTACTGAAGACTCTTATGATCTGTATAAATATCGACATGCACTCCATACAAGTAATGTCTCCACATTTTTAATGCATGAATGACTGCAGCCAATTCGAGATCATGAGTTGGATAGTTCTTTTCATGTTTCCGCAGCTGTCTCGAAGTATAAGCAATGACTCTACCGTGTTGCATTAACACACATCCTAACCCAACGCCGGAAGCATCACAGTACATAACATAACCATCTGGCCCTTCTGGTAGTGTTAAGACTGGAGCTGAGGTTAATCTGTCCTTCAACTCTTGGAAACTGCACTCACAAGCATCATTCCATTGAAACTTAGCTGATTTTTGGGTTATCTTCGTCAATGGGGCTGAAATAGAGGAAAATCCCTCTATTTCAGCCCAGAAAACTACGGACTTCTGTAGGCGTCGTAGGACTTGATCAAGTCTTCACAGCTCTAATTTTCTGAGTGTCGACTCGAATGCCATCATCTGAAATAACATGACCCAGAAATGTCACAGAATTCAGCCAAAACTCGCACTTTGAAAATTTTGCATATAATTCTCGGGTTCGAAGAATTCCAAGAACAATACGTAAATGATCGGCATGTTCTGATTTTGTGCGCGAATATACCAGAATATCATCAATAAATACTATCACAAATAAGTCCAAGAGTGGCCCGAATATATTATTCATCAAATTCATGAACATTGCCGGTGTATTGGTCAACCCAAACGACATCACCCGAAATTCACAATGGCCATATCTCGTTCTGAAGGCTATTTTGGGAATATCTTCTTCTCTAACTCTCACTTGATGATAACCCGACCTTAAGTCTATTTTAGAAAACCACTTGGCACCCTGTAGTTGAGCAAACAAATCATCAATCCTTGGGAGAGGATATTTGTTCTCTATCGTTACCTTGTTCAATTGCCTATGATCGATACACATCCGAAGGGAACCATCTTTCTTTCTCACGAACAAGACTGGTGCTCCCCACGGTGATGAACCGAGTCTAATAAACCCCTTCTCAAGCAAATCTTTCAACTGTGCCTTTAGCTCTTTGAATTCTGCCGGAGCCATTCGTTAAAGAGGAATGGAAATAGGCTTGGTGTCCGGCAACATATAGATAGTGAAATCAATCACTCTTTCTGAAGGAAGGCCTGGAAGTTCATCTGGAAACACGTCCGGAAATTCATTCACTACCGGAATGGATTGAAAAGTTGGCGACTTTGCTTCGGTATCATGAACTCGAACTAAGTGATAAATATATCCCTTAGCTATCATCTTCCTTTCCTTAAGGTAGGAAATAAACCTACCTTTTGGAGATGCTGTATTACCCTTCCATTCAAGCACGGGCTCTCCCGGAAATTGAAATCGAACTATTTTCATTCGGCAATCCACACTAGCATAACACAAGGCCAACCAATCCATACCCATAATCACATCAAAATCTAACATTTCCAGCTCAATTAAATCAGCTTTGGTCTAGCGATTGCATATCACAAGTACACAATTTTTATAAACATGTCTAGCTATCACGGGATCACCAACCGGAGTAGATACCTCAAAAGGTTTAATTGGCTCAGATTTCACCCCAATACAACCAGCAACATACGGAGTAATGTAAGACAAGGTAGAACCCGGATCTATCAATGCATACACATCATGGGAAAATATGGATAATGTACTTGTAACCACATCCAGGGAAGACTCATGATCCTGTCGTCCGGCTAAAGCGTACACACGGGCTGAGTGGCACCTGAAGTAGATGCTCCTCCTCTGCCTCTACTTCGACTTGCTGAAATCTGGAGAGTCTGCCCTACCGGACGCACTGAAGATGAACCAGCCACTGATCCTGTGGGCTGAACCCCAACTCTACCACTCATCGACGGGCAATCTCGCATCATGTGCCCAACCTGGCCGCAGGCATAGCAAGCATCTGAATCTTGGCGATACTATCTGGAATTTAATCTACCGCACTGGATGCATCGCGGTACTGGGGGTCTCCTCTGGCTATAATCTCCCCCAAACTGAGAATCTGTGGCCCTCGAACTCTGACCCTGTCCTGAACGAAAGGAGCGATCAAATCTCCTACCCGTAAATCGAGGAGGTGCACTAGTCACCGACTGACCTGAGTGTCTGGAATGTGTCTGCCTTGATCCCCCTCTATAATCACTTCCTGCCCCCATAGATCTGGCCATCTTTCTTTGCCTTCTATCGATATCACGATCACCCCTTTGCGGAGGTTGTTGTCCTTCTAAATTCTGGGCATGGGCTTGTATTCGGGAAATATCCATCCCATCTTACAACGAAGCTGTCAAACAATACTTGAACAAATGTGGCCCCAAGCCACTCACAAACCTATGTACCCTATCTCCCATATCGGCCACCATAGTCGGGGCATATCTAGCCAATGAATTAAATTGAAGGCTATATTCCCGGGCACTCATGTTTCCTTGCCTTAGATTTAAGAACCTATCCGCTCTAGCTCGGCGGACCTCGGATGGAAAATAGTAGAGGATGAAAGAATTTACAAATTCTTGCCACACGGGAGGAGGCGCATTTTATTTTCTTGATGCTAGCCAATTATTATACCACAATATCGCCACATCTCGGAGTCTATAAGATGCTAACTCCACAGATTCATTTTTGGAGGCATGAATAATCCTTAATGTTCTCAGCATCTCATCAATAAAACCTTGCGGGTCTTCATCCGGTTTTGACCCGAAAAACTCCACATGTTTCAAACTCATAAAATCACGGGCTCTGGTACTAGCTGCCCGATCGCTTGAACTCACATTCTGCCGCTGTGCCTGGGCGGCAACCAACTGTGACAATAGATGAATGGCCCCGGTCACTTGTTAACCCGAAGCGACCAGTGGAGGAACTGGAGCTGAAGCTCCTCCTTGTTCTTCTACATTGGGTGGGGTGGAGGAAGTATTAGATGGCGCGTCATTATGTGATTCGCCCTCTTCTACATTCATTGGAGGCGCTCTTTCCACCCGCCTTTTCATCGTAGTCTTGCCCTTCTGGGTAGCTGTAGTTTTTCCCATTAGCAGCATTTCGGAAATCATAACACACTATTAGGGAGGATAAAGTCTTATAATACAGCTCTATCGCACGATCCATTAAGATGAAAGATGGTCATTTTTCCTAAATGCCTTGTAGCCTCCTGTTTTTTAGTGTGGCGTGCAACACACCATAAACAAGACTCTACTAGACACGGCTCGTAGACACTTCCTAGGATTGAACTACTCTGATACCACTGTTGTCACGACCCGACTAGGGGCCGTGATGGGTACCCGGGGCTAACCACCGAGCACCACTCATTCTATTACTCATCATACTCAAATCATAAGAAAATCATTGTTCATTTGGAAATATAATCACTTTTATACACATAAGCCCTTCGGCTATCAAAATAATATATATATATATATATATACATAATAGCAACCTCGTGAGACCATATAACCCACACCTACGTATCTACGGGCCTCTACTAGAGTGCTAGACATAGGGACGGGACAAGACCCCGTCGTGCCCAAAACATACATATGTACACAAAAGAGTAATCAAAGGAACCTCCGGAACAATGGAGTGCTCTCAAATCAGCTACTAGCTCCTACGAGTCTGGATCAGGATCACCTCCCTGTCTACCTGTGGGCATGAACACAGCGTCCAAAGAAAACGGACGTCAGTACGAACATTGTACTGAGTATGAGAGGCATAAATAATAATAATAATAATAATAATAATAATAATAATAATAATAATAATAATAATAATAATAATAATAATAATAATAATAATAATAATAATAATAATACGTCAATGAGAGAAAGGAAGCATCAAATGAGGAGCAACTGTAACTGACTACCAATTATAAAAGAAATAATGCATGTTAGCTTACTTCATAATCATCATCATGTCATGTATGCATAAATGTATAAGCTGCCCGTCCATATCGGTACGGTGTGATAATCATTAGCCTGCGTCCAGGCCTCCCGTGTCCGGAGTACCATCTCACGCCACCTACTAGTGGTGCTGCCCATGCCATATAGACACGATGTAATCATCTATAAGCCGCCCGCCTTAGCGGTGCTGCCCGTGCCATATAGGCGTGGCGTATCATCAACATATACTCATCATAATGCATGCATAATAACTCATAGATAGCTATAATTTATCGAGGTGACATAAGGTCGTGAACCCCCGATTCCATTATGGAACGTTTATAAATATTCTGCCTCACTTCGAAGGAAATAGTATATAAGGTGAGTGTATACAATAAAAAACATCATTAAATTTATAGGAACATCATATCATGAACTCTAGAATCTTTATACTTAACTCATAATCATCATTATTGGGCTCGTAATGTATCTCTTATCTCATATGGCTATTCATGAACATAGGCTCTTAGCTTTCCGGAATATAGAGGATTCATGGAGAAGAAGGAAAAATCATGCCATAGGATTCATGCCATAGAAAGAAAGGACTAGCCTCACATACCTTTTTCGTTTAACTAATCAATTGCTTGCTTGTTCTTCTTCGATGCCCACGTTTCTACCTTCAAGAGAATTTGCATTAACATCAGCTAATCGATTACTTAAACGTGCTTACTAAAGCTTAAAGAAAATTCGGCAGCATTTCCTTTGTTTATACAATTTTCCCCATATCATATATCAACTCCCAAACATCCATAACAACATTCACAATATCACAAGCACAAGCACAATCATCATTCATCTACATTACCCACATTTCACAATTTCACTCCAATTTCTCCATAATCATGGTCATAGTTCATTATTGAATTTTCTCACATATAATACTTATTTCATGTTCTAAATTTCGTTCACAATATTCTTACAATCACAACATACCAACATTCATAATTCACCCCAAACTACTACTCAACAATGACATTATTCACACATTCATGACCCAATTCCTATATCTTTCTACAATCCAAGTGTTTCAACTTTTCAATACCTTAAATAACATGTAAATACCATAAAACTTACCTTTGATAGTGTGGGAATGAGCTTTAAGTGGAAATACTTCACTTGAGCAAAACCCTAGTTCCACTTCCCATGGAATTTCTTGACTTGGATGAACTTTGATGTGTTTCTCACACTTAGTTTTGCTGATTTGATGAAGTTGATCATCAATTTCTCATGAGTTCTTGTATATGGAGTGTGTGTGGAAGGTTCTAGAGAATTCTTGAGTTGTGTAGAAGAAAAATGAAATGAAATAAATTTGTTGAAGTCCGTATATCAACTTTTAAAAATTTGTCCCGACGAACTTATACAGACACTTGTACGGTCCGTATAAATTTATACAGTCCATATATGTGACCGTGAAACTGCTCCAGTAACCATCCCATTCTATGTCAATTTGACGGCACATTATACGGTCCGTATAAATTTATATGGTCCGTATAAGTGACCGTGAAATCACCCCCTCAACAACTTCATTCTGTGACCATTATACGATACGTTATACGGATCGTATAATATTATACGGACCGTATAATATTATACAGACCGTATAATCGGTCGTATAATCCACCTCTTCTCTGATTTTGGTTCTCGTCATTTCGTTTGACCTCAAATCCTTGTGAAGCCTTCTTGATACATGTTTAACACCTCGTTAACAATCTAAGGGATATTGTAACTCTTCTCCAAAACAATATTACGCCATCATTAGCTCGTCGCTCATAATTCTTACCCGACACGCAACATATCCCTTGCTTTCCTTGACAACCTTCTTCCCTTACGTCAAATGTCTTTGAATCTCGATTAGGATCATGAAATGCTATTTCTTTCTTATCACAACGTTGTGCCCTTCGCTAGCCTATTCACTGTACATTAACGGGAAATTTTCCAAGGTGTAACGTGGAGTACCAGTCATTTTCTCTTTGCCTTTGTCTTTCTCAGTAAGGGATGCTATTGCGGCTTTGGATCTAGTGAAATAGGCCAGGGTGACACGACATGGATCAACCTTTTTCTATAAGAGAAAAACAACTCAAAGGCAAACAACGTTAGTATATTAGGTAATAAGAGCAATGTAAGATATCGCACGTAGTTTTACAAATAAACACATAATATTCGTATATTCAATCCAAATGTTTAATTGATCCTTCATTCCGAGGTTTCGGTATTTTAGCATTTAAATTGTTCATGGATTTTGCTTTTGGGAGTGTACGGTTGACTTGCTTTGGTTGCTTTCTCCTATCTCAGTGGGGGACATTTATTTTATATAATATAGGGACCGAGTCTTATGTAGAATACCTATGTATCCCTCCTCGAGAAATCAGGCCCTTCCATAGTTTGATTTATATAAAATAACTACTATTTTGTTTTACCCAAAAGCTTTCCCGAACCAGGCCCGATAAGGGCTTCCTACGTATCCCTCCTTGGGATATCAGTTCGGACATAGGTTTTTTACATATAAATGGTGGGGTGGGGGGAGGGGGTACAAACTTTAAAATCACAAAAAGGGATCCCCTAGATCTACCCAAAAGATGACCTCTCCTTGATATCGGAACGGGTTGTTTCCTTACAACCACGCATTTGGCCGAAGGCCCTACTTCTTAGTATTGGGGAGGGAGTACTACCCAAATCTCCCCTGTGTGGACCAAATGCTCCATTCAAACTTGAAGGCTTCACATTCTTCAATGTCGTGCCCGGGTGCCCCAGAATGGAACAACCAAATCTTTCTTTGGATTGGTCCGGTGGGTGAGGATTTCCAAGCAGCCTCAATAAGACGGATCTTTCCAGTGCATGCTAGCTTTTGGAAGATGCTCACATATGAGTCCTTAAAGATGGCAAAGTCATAAAGCCAGATGTGAGTGTTGTACGTGATTCCTACATTTGTAACAACCGTGTCATGGACCAATAAGGAATGCGGTCCCTATAAATTGTGGATTGTCTTATCATCGATCAACCTTATGATCCTCCTTTTGAGGGCCACGGATTCATTAGTAGTGTAGCCCAATTGATTCCTATAGAACTGGCATCTTTTGTGCGTGTAGAATGAAGCGCAAGGAGGTAGCTTCTCGTGACTGAGGCGCGTATCCTACACGGTCATCTTCTCATAGATTTCCTCGCATCTCACATGCCTTGGCGTGACCCTGTAGGGGCACACATGGGCTTTGAGGGAAATTTCCCACCAAGTTAGGGACGGTGGACGAGTGAATCCTTGAGGTATCTCATAATTACTGGCTTCGGCCGCAGATGCAGCAGTGGTGGCCTCTTTGGATGGCCAGCTTTGTTCTTGCTCGTAAGGTTCGAACTCCCCTTCAAGATCCTCAATCTCTTGCTTTGGTGTCTTATACTTACTCAAAAGGGGTGTGTAGCCTCGTATTGTTCCTTTCACTTCTTCTGAGAGGTTCTCTTGGTAATTCCCTAGCTTAGCAGACTCTTTTGGCAGACTTCCAGCCAAGTTCAAAATCTAGTCGGCCTCTTTGATCTTTGCCTTGACCATTTGGATTTTCCCTTCTAGCCCACAGATCTTCTTTTAGAGATATTCCTCGCTTTCCTCTTTGACGATGAAAGTGGTGTTTCCTTGAACGTCCATGATAGCAAGTCAACCTTTGGGAGAGGTGCAAATGGTTAGTCTGTATGGTTCTTTTTGGATATTTTGTGTTTTGTTTTTCTTTGGGGTAGTGATCAGAACATAGGATCAATCAATCATTTAAACGAAATATATAAATCACATAAGCATGTAATCACACAATTACGTAATCAATATTTGCAAAAAATTATACTACTCGCGTTCTTAAATCAATGTCATCCTAATCAATTTGAAACATAAATGTGCCTTTTGCATTAGACCATTGCCCCATAAACCCAAGTTTTTTCATTTAATAATATCTGCCCCGTAGGGGTTACAAAAGATAATAAATCATAAAAGTAAAATCAGAAAAATTGTCCTCCAGTGGCCGATGATGAAGCTCACTCGGTCCTCGCCTTCTTGGCCCTTCAGAGGATGGCCTGGATCTGAGGTGAGTCGATGTCAACACAGCATCCATCAAGAACGCTTTCTTTATGAATGTCATGGTTGCGGTCTTATCCAGTGCTTTCTGCATCCGATCATCGAGATCCTCTAAGCACTCTTATGTGAACCCTAACTCATGTGTCTAGCTAGCTATGATGGCTGGATTATGTTCAATCTTCTCCAAGTATTTGGCATCCCTGTCATCGGCTAGTCTTTGAGTCAAATAGGCCTTAATCTCAGCCTTAGATGATTTATGTTGGACACAATGATAAAGGTTGGGTCCAGGTGTGAGGGTGCCTTGCAAATGTGCCCTCAACCAATCCTTGTAGCCTTCCTCATACATAAGGTTGAACCTATCGGGAGCGAAAGTCTCGGGACACCAAGGTATGCGACCATTCCATTCTCGGATAACATCCTTAGCATTTTGAATCTTATCCTTCTCATAGTCTATCATGTAATCTCCCATGTTCCCGACTTGAGGTATTACTGGGTTCTACCAAACTGCCTCAAGACTCTAGGAGGCGTATAAGGACGAATTTCTTGGATCCACATAAGTGGCAAGAATGGGCATTTTCTACCCTTAACTACAACCTGGGCGGATATGAAATGGGGGAACATCCATTGTACGCTGTCTTTCTTAAGCCTTGAGAAAGTGAAGCCTTAGCTTGACTTGGTTTGATACCCAAAATTCTGACAGTGCGATGCGAGTCTATCCTTTCTATTTTGGTCACTTAGGTATTGGGAACTCTCGGATTTGTTCAAGTATTTGATGATCCACCATTGTAACAGCAAATTGCACCCTTGGAAATACTTGTAGTGGTTTTGGCATAAGCTTAAGGCTCGGTACATATCGGCAAGGATGATAGGGACCAAGTTTAAGTATTTGGTTTCTTCATTTGTGGTTATGCCATGAAAGACAGCATGGGTGACATAAATGATTCAGGTATCTATGGCTTGGTTTCTATCTTTGGGGAATACCATGAGTCCCAGTAGGCATATGGCAAAGGCTAAGGGTTGGGTAGCTTCCCAATCAGCAAAGGTTCGAAATTCGGTTGAATGTTTCATGTATTCCCATTTGGTCCCAAATCGGTTGTATAAATCCCTAAATACCGTCGGCGCATTAGTTAGCCCAAAAGACATTACCCGGAACTCAAAATGACCATATCTTGTTCTGAAGGCTGCCTTAGGGATATCTTTCTCCCTAACTCTCACTTGATGATACTCGGACCTCAAATCAATCTTCGAAAACCATTTGGCACCTTGCAATTGATCAAATAAGTCATCAATCCTCGGGAGAGGATATTTATTCTTAATCGTCACCTTATTCAATTGTCGGTAATCAATGCACATTCTCAAAGAGACATCTTTCTTTCGGACAAACAATACGGGTGCTCCCCACGGGGATGAACTAGGCCTAATAAAGCCTTTTTCAAGCAAGTCTTTCAACTGCTCCTTCAACTCTTTCAATTCTGCAGGAGCGATTCTATAAGGAGGAATAGATATAGGCTTCGTGCTTGGTAACACATCAATGGCAAAATCAATCTCCCGCTCGGGAGGAAGGCCTGGAAGTTCTTCCGGGAACACATCCAAAAATTCATTTACTACAAGAACTGACTGAAGAGTCGGCGATTCAGCTTCTACATCTTGAACCCGGACTAGATGGTAGATTTACCCTTTAGTGATCATTTTCCTTGCCTTTAGATAGGAAATAAACATACCTTTTGGTGACGCCGTATTCCCTTTCCATTTTAAAACTAGTTCTCCCGAAAATTGGAAACAAACCATTTTCATTCTACAATCAACATTGGCATAACAAGAAGCCAACCAATCCATGCCCATAATAACATCAAAATCCACCATTTCTAACTCATGCAAGTCGATCATAGTACGACGATCACAATTACACAATTTCTATATACTCGGCTAGCTATTACCGATTCACCCACGGGTGTAGACACCCCAAAAGGTTTAATCGACTCCGGCTTGACCCTAAATCGACCCGCAATAAATGGAGTAACATATGACAATGTGGAGCCCAGATTAATCAAATCATATACATCATGAGAAAATACCGATAATATACCTGTAACCACGTCAGGAGAAGACTCAAGATCTTGGCGTCCAGCCAAAGCATAAACACGGTGCTGAGGACCGCTAGAACTGGGAACTCTCCCTCTGCCTCTACCATGGCCGACTGGCGCATGTGAACGTGGCCCCATAGGGCGTACAGATGCTGAAGATCCGGCTACCGACCCTGAAGGATGGGTCTTACCTCTACCATGAACTGAGGGGTAATCACGCATAATATGGCCTGGTCGACCACATGAATAGCAAACATCTGAACCCATTCGGCATCGACCCCAATGCAACATCCCACACTGGGAATATCGTGGTACGGGTGGCCTTGACTGGCCTGAATCATCTCTGAACTGAGACCCCGAATAACTCTGACTCGGCCCGGAATGAGTAGATCTATCGAATCTCTGGCCTAAAAACCGTAGAGGTGCACTAGTCATAAAATAGCCTGAGTGCCTGGAAATCTGTTGTCTGTGCCCACCTCTGAACTCACTCATCAGACCTGAAGATCTGGCCCTCTTGCTATGTCCCCCATCCTGCTCGCGTTCACTTCTCTGTTGTTGTAAACTTTCTTCTAGGTTCTGAACATGAGCCTGAATGCGTGCAATATCCATATTGTCCTGAAGGGACGCGGTCAAACACCTATCCATCAAATGCGGCCCTAGGCCTTTAACAAATCGGTGTACCCGGTCGCCCATATCTGCTACCATGGCCGAAGCATACCTAGCCAAGGAATTGAAGCAGAGACTATACTCTAAAGCACTTATGCTACCTTGGCTCAAATTCAAGAATTTATCGGCCCTATCTCGCCGGACTTCTGGAGGCATATAGTGTCGGAGGAAAGCATCAACAAACTTTTGCCATACCGGAGGAGGTGCATTGGCTCCCTGTGAAGCCATCCAAACTGTATACTATTGGATCGAGACATCTCTCAATCTATACGACGCTAACTCCACCGATTCGGTGTCCGAAGCATGTATCAATCGAAGCGTCCTCAACATACCATCAATAAAGTCCTGAGGGTCCTCCTCCGGCTTTAACCCAAAGAATTCCGGAGGGTTCAAAGTAATGAAATCACGGGCCCTTGCACTAACAGCCCTATCACCTTGCCCCACACTTTACCGCTGAGTTTGAGCAGCAACCAACTGAGTAAGAAAATGTATGGCCTCTTTCACATCTTGGCTTGAAGCATTCGGTAGAGGAGCTGGAGGTGCTGGAGTTGGGGCTAAGGCTCCCTCGCGCTCCTCTAATATAGGTACTGAACGGGAGGACTGAGATTGAGCCGCACTCTGGGACTCACTTTCCTCTACTACCGGTGGTGGTGCTCTTTCAGCCCGCTTTTCTACCACCGTTTTGCCCTTTTGGGCTGCTGTAGCCTTTCTCTTTACAGCATTTCTGAAATACACAACACATAATTTAAGGGACGAGAATTTCTTATATCATAGCTCTATCGCACGATTCTTATGAAGAAAGAAGGTCATTCATTCCTAAAATGTCTGCAGCTTCTTGTTTATAAGTGTGGCGCGCAACACACCCATAACCAAGACTCTACTAGACACGGCTCGTAGACACACCCTAGGACTGAACAGCTCTGATACCACTTTTGTCACGACCCGTCTAGGGGGCCGCGATGAGCGCCCGGTGCTAGCCCACCCGAGCACCCCCTTGGCTTACTCTTATGCTTACATCTAGGTGAGCCACATAATTAAATGCATAATTCTATTCATTATACTAGTCCCATTGGACAACAATGCCTTTACATTATCATTGGCATCTATGCCACACCAATGTACATCAGCTGACAAGGCTACCAAAATGATATAAAAAATATAGGCCGACAAGGCCAGACATATCTAACCATATACACATATCTAGGAGCCTCTAAGGAGAGTATAACATATCACATAAGCGGGACAGGACCCCGCTATGCCCATAATTATGTACACAAAAGAATAAGTACCCAAAAGCTATGGCTCCGAATGGAATGGAGCTCTCCTATGTAGTCTCTAAGAATATAGCTATGGATCGAGCCTGTCTCCCTGTGCACCTGCGGGCATGACGCAGCGTCCACAAACAAAAGGACGTCAGTACGAAGAATGTACTGAGTATGTAAAGCATGATCAATATCAATATAGATGCATAATAAGCAACATAAGAAATAGCACAAAGGTGGGAGATGGTGATATCATCGTCATAGGCACTTACTTGCCTTTCGTAGGGCTTTCCATTTCTAATGCGTATTTGTGTACTTACATCCAAATCATATCCGTTCCAAATTTGTACTCGTATTCGTATACATACCCTTATTCACATTCATATCGTATCATATTTGTATTCATATCATATACATAATCATATCATATATATAGCATTTACATAGCATACCCGACCATGCAGGATCGGTGTTTCATACATACTTGGCCAACCAAGGCTCAAGGTTACTCATACCTAGCCCTACCAAGGCTTCAGGGTTACACCTACCTGGCCCTACCAAGGCGTCAGGGTTATCCGTACCATCTGCAGAGGTATGCGCGCGTTACGTAATCATATACATACTTATTTACATATCCTACCCGGCCTCATAAGCTCAGGGTTCCATAATAGTCATACATAGATACATATACATAACAGCTCATAAGCATCTTTACTGTTTACATCATTAGCATAATCGTCATCAACATCATTATTATTATTATCGTCATTCATCATATTTATCTTTATAGGCTTACTCGTCATATGAGAGATTTAGTACAATCGTGACGTATCAAGAATCGTGAGCTTACTAGCTCGGAAGATCAAATCATTTGAAGGATATCATAGTCTCATGGAAGATTTAGATATTTTACCAAAGAACCATGCCTTATGAAAGAAGGGTTAGCCTTACATACCTTTTCCGTTCAACTAATCTACACTTGCGCGTTCTCCTCCAATGCTAGCGTTTCTACTTTCATTTAAGTCATACTGTCATTAAAATCGATAGCTAGCATATATAACTAAAGCCAGAGAAAATCGGACAGCATCTCCTTTATTTATACGACATTCCTCCATAACGTATATCAACTCCCAATCGTCAATAATACATTCACAATACCATAGCAATAGTCATTATCCATCCACATTATCCACATTTCTTAGTTTACCTTCGATTACTCATATCCATGGCTATAATACACGACCATGTTCATTCATGTACATTGCTCATCTCATGTTCTCAACATCATTTATAACATATTTACATCACAACACATCAAGAAGCATAACTCAATCCAAACTATTTCTCAAAATGACACTATTCCACATTCATGACCTATTCTTCTATATCCTTCTATAATCCAAGCATTTCAACTCTCAAAAACCTTAAACAACATAGAAATACCATGAATCTTACCTTAGATGTCGTAAGAACAAGCCTTGGTTGAAAATGCTTCACTTGAGAAAAACCCTAGTTTCACCTTCACTTGGATTTCTTACTTTGGAGGAACTTTAATGGGTTCTTTACACTTGATTCACTTAGCTTGATGTAGATGATCACTAATAATCCTTGAGTTCTCATGGAATAAATGTAGAGAGATGTTTTAGAGAGAAGGGATGAAGTGTGGAAATGAAATAATAAACTTGGTCCCCTTTTTAATAACCCAAAATCTGATCTGAAATGAACAGCCGTCGAAAGTGCACAGTTGTCGTAAACCCAGTTTACGGGCCGTATTTCAGTTTACGGTCCGTATTCTGTGGGCGTATTTAAGCATAACAGAACCAGAAAGTCAGGCTGAGACATGGTGATTTACGAACACAGTTTACGGGCCGTATTCAAGTTTACGGTCCGTATTTCAAGTCGTCTTTAACCATTCAAGTATTTGACAGAAAGTTGAAGTTTTGGAAGTCAAAATACGACATGGCAGTTTACGGGCCGTATACCACTTTACGGTCTGTTTTTCATTTTACGTTCAACTGGCCAAAATGCAAATCTGCAACTTTCCACATTTTCAGAACCTATTAGTCATTATGGAGCATAACCTATCTCTTATTGCAATTGCCTTTGGAATCTTACTTAGGGTTGTCAAACGTTGTTCCCTTCTTATTAAAACATCGTATACGCTATGCCCTTTGTTAGCCTACCCACTGTACGTTTGTGGGGAAATTTCCAAGGTGTAACATTCTTCCCCCCTTTGGAATATTCGTCCTCGAATGTTAAACACTCGGGATCCTACGAAAATTTTGCCAGAGTTTCCCCTGTAATTTGGCACTACCAACCTGCCACAACAATCCATAATATCATTGCCTCACAGGGCTACATCACAATATCAACATGTCTATGGCCACACACGACCCAAAAGCATAAAAGGAAAACATACATACCTTATGATCTTGATATCTCGTCTTGGATCTCTTCCAAGGGCTGAAATAAATGCGGGTATCTGGATCGCATACTTTCTTCCGCTTCCCATGTCATTTCCTCTCGTTTACTGCTTCTCCATAGAACCTTAACTCAGGCCACCTCTTTGTTTCTAAGCCTCCATACTTGCCTATGTTGTATGTAATGGGCACTTCTTCATAAGTCAATTTTTCTGTCACTTGCACATCACTTATTGGCACGATCGTAGTAGGATCTCCAACACATTTTCGAAGCATCGAGACATGGAAAACTGGATGGACTGACTCCAAATCCGGAGGAAGATCTAACTCATAGGCCACTTTGCCTATCTTTCGCACAATCTCATAAGGCTCAATATATCGGGGACTAAGTTTCCCCTTTTTGCCAAATCTCATTACACCCTTCATTGGTGACACTTTTAAGAATACCCAATCTTTCACTTGGAACTCTAAGTCTCTTCGACGATTATCCGCATAGGACTTTTGACGACTTTGGGCTGCTAACAACCGATCTTGTATGAGCTTGACTTTCTCTATGGCTTGTTGGACCAAGTCTGGCCCTATCAATCTAGCCTCTCCTGTTTCAAACCACCCAATTGGGGATCTACACTTTCGCCCATACAAAGCTTCGTACGGTGCCATCTGAATGCTAGAATGATAGCTATTATTGTAAGCAAATTCAATGAGTGGAAAATGATCATCCCAATTACCTCCAAAATCTATCATACATGCCCGTAACATATCTTCAAGAGTCTGAATGGTACGCTCAGCTTGTCCATCAGTCTGCAGGTGAAATGTCGTACTAAGGCTCACTTGGGTCTCTAGACCCTCTTGGAAAGACATCCAAAAATTTGCTGTAAACTGAGTCCCTCTATCAGAGATAATAGATACTGGAACACCATGGAGTCTCACTATCTTTTTAAGATAAAGCTTTGCATAATCTTCTGCCACATACGTCGTTCTGACTGATAAGAAATGAGCTGACTTGGTGAGTCTATCCATAATCACCCATATGGAATCATACTTACACCGAGAACGGGGTAAACCTGTAATGAAATCCATGTTAATCACTTCCCACTTCCAAGTTGGGATTTCTATGGCTTGCAACTATCCACCCGGCTTTTGGTGCTCGATTTTCACTTGTTGACAATTAGGACATTGAGCTACGAATTCTGCTATGTCTTTCTTCATTCCATTCCACCAATATACAGACTTAAGATCATGATACATTTTCGTCGCACCGGGGTGAACAGAATAACGGGAACAATGAGCTTCTCTCAATATCTGGTGGCGTAGACCTGCCAATTGGGAACACATAATCTGCCTCGGCATCGGAGAACTCCGTCTCCTGAAATATCAAATGGTGACTCCTGTTTCTGAGGGAGTGCATCTCTGTAATGCCTTAGCATGGAATCTTCGTATTGTCACTCTTTCACTTCTGCTACTAGCGCCGAGACTGCTGAATTCTGGATAGTAGTTCCCTTGCTACCTGAGTCCACTACTCGAACTCCTAGGCTAGCTAACTGCTGGAGCTCACGGGCCATTTCTCTCTTCTCTGGTCGCACATCACACAAACTTCCCATAGATATGCGGCTAAGAGCATCAGCCACAATATTTGCCTTTCCGGGGTGATATAAGATATCAACATCATAATCTTTTAGCAATTCTAACCACCGTCGTTGCCGCAAGTTCAACTCTTTCTGTTTGAAGATATACCGAAGACTCTAATGATCAGTATAAATATCCACATGGACACCATATAAATAATGTTTCCATATCTTTAATGCATGAACCACTGCAGCCAATTCTAAATCATGGGTTGGATAATTCTGCTCATGTTTCCGTAATTGCCTTGAAGCATACGCAATCACTTTTCCATGTTGCATCAATACACAGCACTTGCCCAATGCCTGAAGCATCGCAATAAACAACATATCCTTCCAACCCCTCTGGAAGTGTCAAGATTGGGGCGGAAGTCAAACTACTTTTCAACTCTTGGAAGCTACGTTCGCAAGCATCTGTCCATTGAAACTTTGTCGATTTTTGAGTCAACTTTGTGAGCGGTGCAGAAATAGAAGAAAAACCTTCAACAAATCTCCTGTAATAACCTGCTAAGCCCAGGAAGCTACGAACCTCCGTAGGAGTTGTAGGCCTTGGCCAAGTCTTCACGACCTCAATCTTTTGACTATCCACTCGAATGCCATCGGCTGCTACAATATGCCCCAGAAATGTCACTGAGTTCAACCAAAACTCACATTTGGAGAACTTTGCAAACAGTTCTCGAGTCCGAAGAACCCCAAGGACAGTACGCAAATGATCTGCATGTTCCGCCTCGGATCTAGAGTACACCAAGATATCGTCGATAATACGATCACAAATAAATCCAGAAAAGGCCTGAACACATTATTCATCAAATCCATAAATACTGTCGGCGCATTAGTTAGCCCAAATAACATTACCCGGAACTCAAAATGACCATATCTTGTTCTGAAGGCTGTCTTAGGGATATCTTTCTCCCTAACTCTCACTTGATGATACCCGGACCTCAAATCAATCTTCGAAAACCATTTGGCGCCTTGCAATTGATCAAATAAGTCATCCATCCTCGGGAGAGGATATTTATTCTTAATCGTCACCTTATTCAATTGCCGGTAATCAATGCACATTCTCAAAGAGACATCTTTCTTTCGGACAAAAAATACGGGTGCTCCCCACGGGGATGAACTAGGCCTAATAAAGCCTTTTTCAAGTAAGTCTTTCAACTGCTCCTTCAACTCTTTCAATTCTGCGGGAGCCATTCTATAAGGAGGAATAGATATAGGCTTCGTGCCTGGCAACACATCAGTGGCAAAATCAATCTCCCACTCAGGAGGAAGGCCTGGAACTTCTTCTGGGAACACATTCGGAAATTCATTTACTACAGGAACTGACTGAAGAGTCGGCGATTTAAAATACCGGGTAGAGTGCATCTAAACTTACTAACTATTTAAACATAATAAAGATTGACATATGATTATATGTATATCAATGCATATCAGTCATAATTTAATACCAACATATGTCAGAACCAGCAGATCGAAATGACAACAATAGGATAAGCCCAATAACGTACAAAAAAAAGGCAAAATCCCAGACAGTAGCAATGCAATATAAAACCGACCATTCTCTTTAACAGCAGGATAACACTTAGATGAGAATGGCTAAAATCCACTTTAACACATAACGAAGCATGGTATACTGGGGTATACACAATATACCACCTAATATATACCAGGGTATATAAAGAGTGTATATCATGTATACCTAATGTATATTTACCCCTAATGAACCAAATAAGGAAAAAGGGAAGAGGAGAGGCAATTAAGCAAATAAAAATAGACGTTCACTTCAAAAGAAAAAGACCAATACCTCGGTTTTTACCCATGTATACAGAGTATATATATATATATATATATCAACATGCCCAATATATTCATTTCTCAAATATTGTTAGGATGCTTGTTTTTAAAGACTAATGCACAGAAACTAATGCTTCAATCACTTCTACAAGAGGAAAGACACAAAATTATTCATGCTATATTCATCTTCTAAGCTCAATTTTCCAAAATTTAGTATTCAATCAAAGGTAGCATCCAGTTTTAGACATTTGCCAATTAACAGAAACCAAACATATCCATTTTGAACAATTTTGAACCATGTACATCTTGAACCTTGGAAGGCCTAATTTTTCATTCCGACTTGCTTTGGTGCACCCACTTTTGCCTAGCGACAATTTTTCAAATTACAACTATCTCTCCTCTTGTTTTGGTTTGAAAATGCATTGATCGAACCCGTTTGGGGTTGCCTACATACCATGCATAAAAACATGAATCAGATCTTTGCATAGTTCGGGAAGATCATACCGACTTGGCTTTTGAATTTTCTCTTTTTTGAATTTTTGAAGAAAAGAAAACTATAAAGACTCAAAAATCTTTTTAGATTTATAAACTATCAAAAGAACTTTATGAAAATCTTTTTGGTCATACAAGGGAAAAAAACTTGATGCTCTCTCTTATTTTTTTGTTTTTTTGTTTTTCTTGAATTTTAAAATTCCGAATGAATGAATTCTAAACTAAGTAAAATAAAATATTTTTTGGGATTTTCTGGTTTTGACTTTCCTACAAAAGGAAGCCTAAAGCAACCAAAGGAAAATCTTTTTGTATTTTCTTTTAAAAGAGAATGTGAAACAACTAATCTAAAAGACATTGTTTTTTGCAAATTTTGAATAAAGAATAAAAAGCTCTTTTTTTTGGATTTTTGAATAAGGATAAATATTCATTTTTTTAAAATATTTGAATAAGAATCACCGAACCCAAAGATGGCTGCCTACGTATCTCACCGAGGTGGGAATCAGGTGTGCGTAGTTCATCCAGATTGGACGGTTGAGTTGACTTTGAAAAAAATGCTAATAAATAAACTCGTCTTGAGTTGACCTTTTCTTTTCTTATTTTTAGCAAGAGCCGAAAAATGGGCGTAAAAATTTAGAGGAATACTTCTCTCTCATCTGTTTCACTAGTTAGCCTAAATTCAGTCAACAATCAAGCAAACCTTCAAAAGTGATATTTACAAATAGCACATATAATGCACATGTCAGTCAGAAAAAAGGGTCACCTCTTCTAGACAGACCCGACCCTTGTGCCGAGTCCCACTAAGTCAAATGCAAGTGATGCAGATAAGCGGGGCCTAGTAAGGATAATCATGTATGTGTTTCAGTTCTGCTAGGTTTAAAATCTAGTGGAAAAGGTTTCTAGACAGGCTCACCCGAGCGAAAAACTCGAGACAGGGAAGGGCAATACTATCGGTAGCAGCTCTATTCCGAATTCATTCATATCCAGCCCCACCTAACATGTGTGGCTAAAATCCTTCGCCGGGTGCCAAAACGCTCCGGCTTTATCTTGACAGAAAGTAGGATGCAAAACTACATTCCTGTGACAGTGTGTGAAGTGTTTTCAGAGACTCAGAGGGGTGCGCGAGAAGACAGTTTATAATATAGTTCAGGTAAATGAGCGGGCAAGTAGCACATTAGGCCGGCAAACATAATATATCCAAGAATAATGATAAAATCAAAGTACCTATTGTTATGGTTCACTTTTACATGGGGCATAAAAGCTACTTCATAATTGTGGAACTTCAGCTTCTTTCCAAGCTAAAGATCCACCCTGTCTTCCATCCAAGAGCATTTGGCTTCAGAATACTTTCTTCTTTTTCTTTTTCCCATCTCTCGAGCCCCGAAGAAAACCCCCTACCCTTCGGACTCCGTATATCTTTTGACTCTATATATGACCCTATTGGATTTTTATATTTTTAGAGTCGCCACCTAATTTATTAAGGGAAGTTAGGAAAACTGAGTTAAAAGGGTTTATTCAAACAAGAGAAAAAGCCTTTTAAAACTAGAATTTGAGGTAAGGGTTCTGGTGATCCCCTATGGAAGGTTTTAAGCACCCTAGTATTAAGGATCCGTAGAATACGGTTGACCTTCGAGCTTCAATGTGTGATTATTATAATTACTTACTTAAAAATGGTTTAATTTCTTGTATAAATTGTCATGGCATATCATAAAATATTTTGGTAAAAATTCCCTTACTGAAGACAAAGGGTTGAATTTTTCTTTTAAAATGTATGAAGCCTTAACGTCATTTCACTTTCGGACCAAAACCCACTTAAGATTTCTCTTAGGTAGAGTTCCACTAAACTTGGTTCAATGTCATGCCTTTAATTCTTTATATAAAACTAGTTGGAATGTATCTCCTTTGTAAATATGCCACGGATTTTGTACAAGTGTGAAAATATCTTCTTTCAAAGGGTAATGTATTTGTCCTTATAATTACTTGAAGGTCAACCATATCCTATTTTTTAAGTATATTTCCTCTTATTTGTTTGACTTAAGGTTGGACTTGGGCCCAAAAGGTTTGCGAAATCCTTAAGCCTTCATGGTTTTTGAAATTCATTTTTTCTTTGACAAACTTACTATTTTTATGAAATCAATTTCTGATCCTTTGAGGCCAAAATCATTTCCAATCTTTTATCTTTAGAAGAAACGAAATAGTCCAAAAATATTTTTCACTTTTTCAAATCAGTATCCAAGTGTTGCCGTGTTTCAAATTCATATACTCATATATCTATTCCGTATACCATCCGTTTTAAAAGAGAATATCAAGTTGGAAAGTCATTTACCATTTTTCATGAATCATTTATTCTTTGTCAATTCTAAGTTTACTAATCATTTGAGAGTTTCCTAATCCATTCTACGCGGTATATGTACCTAAATTCTAACCATTTGAGTTTCAATATTTACACAAGCATTCTTTACATATACATACGCACAAATATGAAAATAAAAATGAGAAAAGTAAGGCTGGTGGGCCTACCTAAGCCCACCAGTTGCCATTTTCACCCATGGCAAGGCCTTCTAAATGTCAGACTCGACAAAAGAAAGGTGTTGGGCCTCTAGCGTGACGGAGGTTCGCGATGCATTGGCCCGAATGGTCCAGCGATGAGGATTCCATGCAAATAAAAGGGTAAAAGGAAAATACCGGCTAGAGTGCATCTAAACGTACTAAACTATTTAAACATAATAAAGATTGGCATATGATTATATGTATATCAATGCATATCAGTCATAATTTAATACCAATATAAGTCAGAACCAACAGATCCAAATGAAAACAATAGGATAAGCCCAATAACGTGGAAAAAAGGCAAAAGCCCAGACAGTAGCAATGCAATATAAAAAAGGCCCATTCGGTTTAACAGCAGGATAACACTTAGAAGGGAAGGGATCAAATCCACTTTAAAACATAACGAAGCATGGTATACTGGGGTATGCCCAATATACTACCTAATATATTCTAGGGTATATAAAGAGTGTATATCATGCATACCTGATGTATATTTACCCCTAATGAACCAAATAAGGAAAAAGGGAAGAGGAGAGGTCGTTAAGCAAATAGAAATGGACGTTCACTTGAAAAAACAATGTCCAATGCCTCGGATTTTTACCCATGTATACAAAGTATATATACCAACATGCCCAATATATTCATTTCTCAAAGATTGTTAGGATGCTTGTTTTTAAAGACTAGTGCAAAGCAACTAATGCTTCAATTACTTCTACAAGAAGAAAAACACATAATTCTTCATGCTATATTCATCTTCCAAGCTCAATTTTCCAAAATTTAGTATTCAATCAAAGGTAGCATCCAGTTTTAGACATTTGCCAATCAACAGAAACCAAACATACCCATTTTGAACAATCTTGAACCATGTACATGTTCACTCCTACACCAGATCCCTACCCATGTAAACTTAACATATTTATACTAGTAATCATTGTCATAAGGACAAATCACAACAACAATTGGAGTGAAAGGGTAGAAAAGGATATTCATGTCAAATAACAAACGCATTCATAACTAGTGATCTTTTTCCCTTCCAGTCATCATTTTTTCATAGCTTTTACTTGTTCATATCTCAGAGGGTCCCATAGGAAACATGATCCAACAAAGAGGAACCCCAGCAGCCTAGGATCAGTTGTACTAAGCTGAGTGGGTGAACTCAAATCCTTTCCACACCTTTCCCTGGCCCTGAGTAAGTTTCTGATTTCCTTCACCGTTCCTAAGTGACAACCTCTTAACCTCTTTTACATTTTAGTGATTAAAACCTTTTCATTTTAAGTGTGAACTGTTAGTTTAAACATTACCATTCATTCAAACAGGACTTAGTGACATACATGCTCATACATAGAAGACAGACTTGGCAAAAGTAGTCATAAGAGATCAGACATCATGATGATTAGGGCAATGACTAAGGCTAAACAACACAAAGGCATGGGTGTGACTCAAATTAAATTTAAGCAGGGACATATGCACCTACCACTAAGTAAATATACAACAGTGACAACTAGACATAAAGGTAGATTTATTTTCAAACTTAGCAGACAGGAATTCAAACAATGATAGGTACCTGAAAACTCTAATGACACATGACATGATTAAAGTTGGACACAGATAATGTTCAAACCAACAGATAGACTAGACAGTTTTCCCACTAAGTGTCTAGTTGGATGATATTCATGCTAAACAAACTTGTATGCATGTTGATAAAATAAGTACATAACCTAATTCATATTTTTGGTTATATCATTTCTAAAAAAAACACTCAACTATGTTAACAGGGTAGTCATAATGACAACTAAACCAATCTGACAATGACCTAAACCAACATGATCAAAGATGAAATGCCAATGTAGCAACCTCTTAGCAAACAGGTTTTTCTCAATGAGATAGGCCATTAAACAGTGTGAAACACGGTATATGCTAATGAAGTAATGGCAAAGTTAACACCAATCCACTTACAGAGCCTATAGGCATGTTTGACTACTAACTCACACATAACTTTTTACTTAGACCATTAACACATAATACCAGATGATCTGATCAGACTTGGGCTAAACTAGGGTAAAACCAACAGGGAATATCATCATATAGATCCATTAATATGAAGCTCATCCATCAGGTAAACTAATTTTCATACTTAAATTAAGTAATAATCACATATGCTGGTTTTTTATGAGGATCAGTATGACTCTTGGACCTAACCAGTTTAGACAAGCAAGGATATAGCAAGGTGGGTGATCAATATACCTACTTTATGCATACATGATTAACAACAGCAAACTGAATCAATGTGAGACATGCTTATAGATACAACTACAACAAGTAGGTTTAATGCAAGTTTAAGAAGCTACTAGTAGTCTGGAACTAGTTTAGTCAATGCATATAGCTTAAATAGGCGTTGAACACAACTTATGCTTACAGTTACAACATTGGACATTATCTAAACTCACACATATTGTATAATGTAGCAGTGACTAAGACAAGGTCACAAATGGGCTGATATCCCCATAAATCTAACACATACTTGACTATATAATAACTGGACTAGATAAATCAAAGTATAAGAAAGAGCAACAATCAAACCACGCTAACAATGCACTAACCAGTGTTGAACATTCAACTAAGAAAACATATAAAATTCTAAGTCTACTGCATACTTAACTAAACAACAATTAAGCCTAAATAATAATACTAAACAGACATATGAAAACCTACAAAGGAATAAACTAATCTACCAAACATGTTAATAATTAACTAAACCTATTAGAAACTAACTAACACATAATTAAATTAAATAAGCACATAAATTACTAAAAAATAAATAAACAGAAAGAGATTTACCTTTTCTTTGCAAAGCCTTTTGGAGAATGAAACTGGAAGCTCCTTGTCCTTCTCAACCCCAAAACTCAGCCACAAAAAGAAAGTGATTAAAAAATTTAAACTAATGAACTCGGTTATGTCAAGATTTTAAGCAATTTAGCTAACCCTAGTTAAATCCAGTTTTTGTACTCAAGATATGAAACTTGCCATGTGTTTTTATGTGAGATATAGAACTCCAAATCTGAAAACCTTTGCCCTAATTTTTTATGTGGGACAAATGAAATTGGCAAGGGATTCATCTTGAATCCCCCCTAAACTTCAACAACCAATCAAAATTGAGCATTCAAAATTAGCAACAAGAATAATCCCTCTTGGAATTTGCACTCTTTGAGCGTAAACTGCAGAAAAAACAAAGGAAAGTGGTGAGTTATACCTTGATTGGTCTTTACATGGTGGAGAGAGAAAATAAACTAGGCGGCGATTTCGACACCCTCATCACTTCAACACACAAGACCTTAGCGGTCTGTTTTTGTGTTATGTGTATACGTTTGTATGTTTATGCGGTAATTGGGCTGGGTCTGGTCCTGTCACGACCCAAAATCCCAAGTCGTGATGGCACTAGTCCCACCGTACTAGTCAGCCAACACAACCATAATTAAAACAAAATCTAAGTGCAGAATAAAGCATACAAGTCATTTCATGAGTCTTAATAAATTTCGAATAAAATACTAAGTGGTTATTACAATTTAACCCCCAAAATAGGATGTCACCATAATACAAGGACCAACTAAGAGTAATAAGAGTCTAATACATCATAAGTTGTCTAAAAATAAGAAAGAGAGTGAAATAAAGATAAGGAGAAATCTCGAGCCATCCAGAAGCCTTGGAGCTCACCCCGAGTCTCAATGAGCAGCTCTAACGAGGAACCTGGTAGTCGCGGCCTCCACTAGTGCTAGGGATCGAGTTTGCACACAAAGAAAGGTGCAACAAGTCTAACGTGAGTACAATAAACAACGGGTACTCAGTATGCATCGTTGACCGACCCATTCCAGAACGGAGAAGAGGTTTGGTCTTCGACATCACAACCACACTTGTCCGCGATCAGTCAAAGTATAAGAAAATCATAATCACAGCTAAATCTACATAACAGACAGATTTTACAGATAAGGCCAACAAATACCAATAATAACAACAATATAGAAAATGGATGAATGATATGCAATGCAAGGCCTCTGTTTCCACTTCCCGATATACACATGTTCGAATATTAACGAATCGTGACCCATGGAGGGCTCATGAGGCCCATATATCGCCGCTCTAGTAGTTTCCTCAGATCACAACCTCAATCAGATCATATCTCAATAACTTGTCTCATAGCCAACTAGGCTCAAGTGCCAATATCATCACTCATCCCGAACAAGATCCCATCGGACTCACAATCATATCCTCAAATCGTATGCATGAATACATATAAAGCATGAATATGGCATGTATCAAGTCAAGAACAAGTAGAAAAGCATGGAATCCATTCTCATGTTCATAATACCATAAAGGCTTCACCTTTTTACTTCTTTCCACTTCAACAAGGATATATGTATGAGCGATATGCACATGAATAGACAAGACATGCAAATAATAATGATAAGGGACATAAAGTACGGGCATCGGACCTCAATCACAGATCTAAAGGATCGTACTATTCTATCAACAAGTGCCCAAACATGGCATTCATACCAACTATACAATTAAAACGGCACAAATACCCATAACATGATGACTGGTATCCAATACTAGTGCTCGTCACCTCACCAGTATTGGAACTCCTTAATTCCCCCCAAATCCCTCTTATTAGGTTCATTTTAGCCAACACACAGATTCAAGAAAGAGTTCGAGGTCTCAACATGCCTGGTAAGCCGAATCTCGAGTCACGACTCCCCTTGCCACTCCGAGAAGTCTCCAAACAAACAAAGTCTAGTCAAATGGAATATACCTTAGAACACGAGCACAACAACATCCATATTGCTACAAAATCCAATACCCCCAAAATAAGCCTTAAAATTAGGATTCTGAACCCAAAAGGGCAAAACAATAAATTGAGCCTAAAATCATGATCCTTATGCTTCATATAACTTATATACCAAAAATCATCCCTAAACAATTACGAATTCTTGCTCAATTGATCAATTCCCAATTCTCAATTTGGGTTCCTGAAAACCCTTCCATAAACCTCTTAATTTCAACATTCTAAGTATGGATTAAGGATCTAACTCATTGAAATAACCTTAAAATCAAGTTAGGATACTTACTCAGTGATTCCTCCTTGAATTGCCTTTAATTCTCCTCTAATATGCTCTCAAACTTAGGGGTTTTCGAATGGGATTCTAAAGGAAGAACACACTAAAAACCACATTCTGTTCAGCGATTTACGTACCTGCACACTTAAGTTCGCACCGGCAAACTCTCACTAGCGGCACCAACCTCGCCTCAATGAACTACTCAAAAATATGTTGCGGAGCCGAGCTTGGTGCTGCACACGAGCTCCTGCGGGAAAATCTTCACAGGGCGGACCGTGACCAAGTCCACAGAGTCTCGGTCCTGCGAGCCTCCACTCACTAGAGCTCATCCGTAGGGGCACGACCCTTTCGTACAAGCGCATACACCATAACTCAGAAAATTTAGTTTTTGACTCTCAACACTCGAAATCCCGTGACTCTCCTGGAACTTCCCTGAGAAAAATCAAATATGCAGACACATGTAAAAACGTGCTACGAACTCACTCACACTCTCGAAATTCCTAACAGAGGTCTCGTTGACCAAATCAACCCCGAACGGGCGAAAACCTACTTTCCAACCAAATGACCAAACACTCAAACAACTTATATACGACGTTCCGAAGCTGATGGAACCAACGAAAATCCCAAAAGACGAAATTGCCCTCGAAGATGCCTAAAGTCAACCTAACCCTTAAAGATTACGTAGCAAATTCCCAAAACAAGAAAAAGGGTGGTTTTACAAGGGAAAAATAGGCAAAAACAAGAAGCCAAAATGACCTAACGGGTCGTTACATCATCCACCACTAAAACACATGTTCGTCCTCAGACATCAAAGATAAAAAAAAAAGGGAAAAGACGTACCTGGGGCATCGAAACGCTAAGGGTACCTTGCCCTCAGATCCAATTCAGTCTCTCAAGTAGACTCTTCCATCAGACAACCGCTTTATTGAACCTTCACTGAAGCAATTTCTTTGGATCTAAACTTGCAAATCTGACGGTCCAAAATAGCAATCGGCTCCTCCTCATAGGATAAATTCTGATCAAGCATCACCAAATCCCATCTAATCACATGAGAACCATCTTAAACATACTTTTTGAACATTGAAACATGGAACACCGGATGAAAACTCGACAAACCAGGAGGTAGCGCCAACTCATAAGCAACATCCCTAACTCTCTGAATAATCTCAAAAGGACCAATGTAACAGGGACTCAACTTTCCTTTCTTACCAAACCTCATCACACCTTTATGGGTGAACCTTAAGCAAGACCCAATCACCCACCATAAACACTAAATCACGAACTCTCCGGTCCGCGTAACTCTTTTGCCGACTCTAAGCGGTGAGAAGCCTCGCCTGAATAATCTTCACTTTATCCAACGAATCTATAAGCAAGTTTGTATCCCAAGGCCTCACCTCAAAAGAATCAAACAATCTAATGGAAGATTGATATCTGCTACCATACAAGGCCTCAAATGGAGCCATCTCAGTACTCGAATGATAATTGTTATTGTAAGCAAACTCAGCTAATGGCAGGAATTGGTCCCAATGGCCACCAAAATCTCAGACATGCGCTTAACATATCCTTCAAAACCTGGAAGTACGCTCAGACTGACCATCGGTCTAGGGACGAAATGTTGTGCTCAACTCAGCCCGAGTACCCAACTCCATTTGCAAATTCTTCCAGAAGTAAGAGGTGACCTGAGTCCCTCTATCAGAAATAATGGAAACAGGCACTCCATGCAAACGAAGAACCTCATGAATGTAGATCTTAGCCAGCTTCTCAGAAGTATAAGTCATCTGAACAGGAATGAAATGAGCTGACTTAGTCAAATGATCCACAATCACCCAAACACAATCAAACTTACCCAAAGTCCGCGGCAACCCTACCAAAAAGTCCATGGCAATCATGTCCCATTTGCACTCAGGAATGGGCATCCTTTGAGAATTCCCACCAGGCTTTTGATGCCCATACTTCACTTGTTGACAATTCAAACACTTAGACACAAACTTAACAATATCATGCTTCATGCTACACCACTAATGATGTTGCTTCAAATCTCGGTACATCTTCATAGCACTAGGGTGAATAGAATACCTCAAGCTGTGGGCCTCTTCCATAATCAAAGTAGTCAAATCTCCAGTTTGAGGCACACACACTCGTCCTTTGATCCTCAAAATCCCTTCTTCATCAAGCCTTGACTCACTAGCCTTTCCCTTCAACACTTTATCACGAATCTTGCACAACTTTGGATCATCAAACTGCAGAGCTCGAATCTGCTCCAATAAAGAGGAACGCACCTCCACACAAGCAAGAACCCTTCCAGGTTCAGAAATATCAAATCTAGCCAAGGAATTTGCTAAACTCTGAATCTCTCTAGCCAAAGGTCTCTCCCCAATATGAAGACAAGCAAGACTACCCATACTCACTGATTTTCGACTAAAGGCATCCGCCACCACATTGGCCTTGCCCGGATGATAAAGGATAGAAAAATTATAATCCTTGAGTAACTCTAACTATCTTCGTTGCCTCATGTTCAGATCCTTTTGGTTGAAAATATATTGAATGCTCTTATGATCCGTGAAAACCTCGCAATGTACGTCATAAATATAGTGTCTCCAAATCTTTAAAGCAAACACCACCGCCACTAACTTCAAGTCATGAACGGGGTAGTTCTTCTCGTGCACCTTTAACTGCCTGGAAGCATAGGTTATGACCTTCCCTTTCTGCATAAGAAGACAACCAAGACCCAACCTCGAAGCATCACAATGCATAGTAAAATCCTCTCCCTCTACAGGAAGAGTCAAAATGGGAGCTGAAGTCAACAAGGCTTTAAGCTTGTGGAAGCTCGCCTCACACTTATCAGACCACTGAAAAGGAACAGCCTTTTGGGTCAATCTAGTAAGGGGAGATGCTATAGCAGAAAATCCCTCAACAAATCATCAATAGTAACTAGCTAAACCAACAAAGCTCCAAACCTCTGAAACTGTAGTAGGCCTGCCCGAATCACGAATAGCCTCAATATTCTGTGGGTCAACCATGATACCATTCTTGGACACCACGTGCCCCAAAAATGCCATAGAACTAAGCCATAAATCACACTTGGAGAATTTGGCATAAAGCCTCTTCTCCATCAAAGTCTCAAGAACAATCCTCAAATGCCTCTCGTGCTCCTCCCTAATCCTAGAGTAAGATCAAAATATCATCGATGAATACAATCACAAAGGAGTCCAAATACGGTTGAAAGACATCATTCATCAAATCCATAAATGCTGCAGGGACATTGGTCAACCCAAAGGACATAACCAAAAACTCATAATGACCATAACGAGTATGAAATGCTCTCTTGGGAATATCCTCTGTCCGGATCTTAAGTTGATGATATCCAGATCTCAAGTTAATCTTGGAAAAGACTGACGCTCCCTGAAGCTGGTCAAATAGATCATCAATCCTGGGAATGGGATACTTGTTCTTGATGGTGACCTTGTTTAACTGCCTATAATCAACACACATCCTCATGGATCTGTCCTTCTTCTTCACAAACAATACCGGTGCACCCCACGGGGACACACTAGGATAGATAAACCCTTTGCTCAATAAATCTTGCAACTATTCTTTCAATTCCTTCAACTCTACAGGAGCCATTTGATAAGGGGGAATAGAAATGGGCCTGTGCCCAGCTCAACCTCAATATGGAAATTAATATCCCGGTCTGGAGGAATACTAGGAAGATCAGTAGGGAACACCTCAGCAAACTCTCTCACAACCAATACCGGCTCAAGTGAAGGAGTCTCAGCACTGGTATCACGAATATAGGCAAGATAAGCTAAACACCCTTTATCAACCATCCGACGCGCCTTAAGAAACGATACAATCCGCTTAGGCGCGTGACTAACTATACCCTTCCACTCTAACCTAGGAATCCCAGGCATAGCTAAAGTAACTATCTTGGCATGACAATCCAAGATCGTATGGTATGGGGATAACTAACTCATGCCCAAAATCACATCAAAATTGGTTTTATCTAGAACCATCAAATCAACCTAAGTCTGATACCCCATCATAGTAGTTATACCCCGTATTTTTGTACGTTGGATTATTCGTAAGCTAATCGACATAAGTTCAAGGACAAGGTTATTTTTGAGATATGAGACAAGGACTTTTTAATCCCCATTTTAATAAGTGCACGATTTGGTTGTAAATTTCAATTAGTGTAGAAATATTAGTGGAGATTAGGGATTAATTAACCATGATTAGATTATTAAGTGGGGATTAATGATTAATTAAGCTATTTAGACCACTAAGTGGGCCCCACAAAACATGGTTGAATCTGATTGGTGTTTAGTTGAGTGGGACACATGTCATTATGGTTGGACACGTGTCATCATGGCTGGTAGCATATATATTTTAGTTGATGACAAAGCATAGCTCATATTTCATCTTCCCAAAATTGATTTAGAGAGAAAACCTCAACAGCCATGGCTGCCAAGAACGGCCAGCCTTAAATTTTAAAAAAGAAAGAGAATTATAACTCCATAAAAGTGTTCCAAATGTCCCAAAGGAGGCAGCAACATTAGAATTTGAGTTGGAGAAGAAGAAGTGGTGCAATTGGTGCAAGTGAGTATAGGATCTGTCCTAACTAATTTGAGGTAAGATTTCTTCTTCTTGTAATGTAATTGGAGTTAATGATGTTGTAATGGAGAGGTTAAAGTGTATTAAACGAAATTGGAAGTAAGAAAATTACATGATTATTGTTGGTGTTGTAAGTGGGCAGAATTAGAGTTGTTCTAATTGGATTAAGTTTGATTAGTGTTGTCATTATCATGGTATTGTATTGAAGGTAATTTGTTATGTTGAAGGGCTGGAAATATAGTTATAGATAAGTATGGGTGCTGTTGTTCATGGTAATATTATACTCTTTTCCGTGTGTTAGTAATTTTGTGAAGTAAAGATCGAAAATCGTATTTTTGATGTTGTAGTTTTGGTGGACTGTTTCGAACTTGTTGTTAAAATGATGTTGTAGTAATTTTCTTGTACTTGGATGGTGGTTGATGTTGTTGTCGTGTTGTTGTTGATATGGCTCGTAAATTTGGAAGAAAACAAGCGTGTAATATATCGTATAATTGGTTAAAGGATTGATAGAATGAATAAACATCGCAAGGGATGTTAGAATTAATTATTGGTGTGTCGTAACTGTTGCTGTTGTCGTATAGTTCTCCTTATTGCCATTGTGGTTGTTGTTGTGTTGTTGAGATAATTTCCTCGTTTATGGAAAGTAGTTGATATTGTGATTGTGGGCTGTTTTGAAAATGATCTGGAGGTGGATCCGATTCTAGCTTGATATGAAATTGTTGGTATTGCTATTATTAGTATATGGTCGATATTTTTGCTGAATTGGGATCTCGAGGATTGTTGAGTTCTCAGGGAAATGTTGCCCGAATTTGTATAGGCTATAGCCGGGCTGCTCTTATCGTAATTAATTTCTGAACATGAGGTTGAGCTAATGTGTACATAACCTAGTTGGATTATTATTGTTATGGAGTTTTGGAGGAGGGCAAGGTGAAACGCCGAATAGTTGTCACATAGCGAGCTCGTGGCTCGTCGTATTGTCCATATGCTGTCTTGTTGGTTGTGCTTGATTACAAGTTGGCTGATGCTTGTGTTACTATTATTATCTTGTAGATAAAGTCTTAAAAAGGGGCTGATTCGTCATAATTGTTTCGAGGGTCGTAAATCAAGGTATGTAAAGCTATCCCTTCTTTCTTTTCGGCATGATCTCTGTGAGACAAACAGACGACGAATGTATAACTCCAAAGAAGCTCCTATTCTTAGAGACACTAGGATGGCTAATGTTCTTGATTCGCAGAACTTACTTCATTATGTCTTGATACGTGTCTATGATTCTTGAAGTTTTATTTGATATATTCCATAGTGACATTCAAAGGATACTTGGCATGACCATTGTCTTTGATTTTCAAATGATAGTTCATTTTGATTATCCTATTGAGTCTCAGATATGACTTAGTTTTCATATGGTTGCTCACTACTCTGCTCGTGCATGCTGTTAATGTATCTTTCACCGAGTCTCGAGCCAGGTATGTTTTCGTGCACAGTTTCACTTCATTGTTCACCGAGTCCCTCACTAGAGGGCCGGGTACGGTATATATATATGTATATGATGATATGATGATATGATGATGTGATGATGGCACCAAGACCCCTGATGGGCCGGGCATGGTATACATGTATACGACTTTATTCACCGAGTCCATAATGGGCCGGATATGATATATGATATAGCTATGCATGATTTTCATTTCATAAGGCACAAGTACAGTGATTTCTTGATTGTCATACTTGTCTCTTGTAATCTCTATTTCAGTCATGATCCTCTTTATTGTATTTCATGCTTTATATACTCAGTACATATCCCGTACTGACCCCCTTTCTTCGGGGGGCTGCGTTTCATGCCCGCAGGTACAGACAGTCGGTTTGGTGATCCTCCAGCCTAGGACTTCTGCTCAGCTGTTTGGACAGCTCCATTGTTCCGGAGCCTAGATTATTCTGGTACAGATCTTTGATGTAGACCTATACATATCCAGGGGTACGGCGGGGCCCTGTCCCGTCATATTTTACTATGATACTCTTAGAGGTCTTTAGACATGTGTGGGTTGTATATGGGTTATGGTCAGCTGTGTCGATATGGTTTGTTGTGGATATTCCTGTATGTAGTGGCAGCCTTGTCGGCTTGCTTATTGTATTATGCTTTGATCAGCTGTGACTCCTCAGGAGACAGGTTTACGACATATGGCGTTATGAATCTTTCGGTTGTTTTTACAAGTTTCCATACTGTCCTTAGTTTCAGTTGATTATATTTAGCAGGTATGTATACGAGTGTCCAGCTCGGGCACTAGTCACGGCCCATGGGTTTGGGTCGTAACAAAAGTGGTATCAGCGCCAGGTTCATCATCGGAGTGTCTACAGACCATGTCTAGTAGAGTCTTGTTTATCGATGTGTTGCACCACATCTATAAACAGGAAGCTACAGGACATTTAGGATGTTACTTTTCCTTCTTACTCTAGATCGTGCGATAGAGCCAAGAGATAGGAAATGATATCCCTTATATATTGACCTTTGATTTCTGCAGGAGAGTCGTGTCGACAAGAGAAGGTAAATAATGCTACTGGGAGTTACAGAGGTAAGATATTTCATCGAGGTTACGTTATCAGAAATTGTATATACAGAATGGCGAACCGGTCATCATTAAGGTAAGTTACTGTAAGTATTGTAAGAAAGTGGATTGGATGTATATATTGTTGATAACTTCAGTTATAAGGTGCGCACAGAAGAAGCTGAAGGAATCAGTAACGGTAAGCAGAATATATGTCAGATATAGTGTGAATGTTGCAGGTATGATTGAAACCTGCAGTTAAAGATTGAAAGGGAAAATAAACTGGAAAGTGTAACAGGTACAGTTTGAGTTGGACATACGAGGTAAGTTCATCATTTTCATATTGTTATTGATATGGGGAGCCCTGTGCGGCTATGATACGAGATAATATATATGTATATATGTTGGCCCTGTGAGGCATTATTGCTATTTCCTGCATGCAGGTTTTGAGATAGTAAGAAATACAGAGGAAACTCTGCCAAGATTTTCCTAGAAATAAAAAGGGAATGAGATATAAGCTCGTAATATGTCTTGAAAGGTCATGTCAACAGTAATGATAGGATTTGACCAAGTTGCAAGTCTGACTTCGAGAAATAAAGTTAACTGTTGAATTGATAGTAATAGTAATTATGAGGTCGATATCGATATGGTAAAAAGAAATGCTAGGATAATTTGGAAGGGCTTGTGATACTACGAGATGATTTAGAAAAGGGTGGAAAATCTTAATAGAGCGTTATATTGAGGTACCAACTGAATTGATACGCAGGGATAAATTATGACGAGTTTATAGTTAAAAGGAGTAATGGTATGATTGAGACAAGAGTACGGAGGAGGAAGAATTGCGATGAATATGAATGTATTGAAAAGACAGCTTGTGAGGTATTAAGGATAAGATTGGTTAGAAAGGGTAAAAGGTTAAGTACGCCTACTCCACAGAGTGTAGTTAAACCATAGTAAGAATCAGGAATAAGGTTAAGAAGTGCTACACTATAAGATTCATTGCAAGCAGGATATAATGTGAACATAATAAGGATTGTTATGAAAATGAGTAAAGCCTAGTGAGGAAGTGACTAAAAGATATGACGTGATCTGTGTGACTAGAGTATAAAGGCAAGTGTGAAATGGAAAAGCGAGCTATAGAACGAATAAGAAAGGCTTATCAAGTTTTCTAGGGAAAGTTTAGAATAAAGATTATATGATAACGGAAATGATAGCGAGCATAAGAAAAGAAGGAGTAATTGAAAGAAGGAAATAGGAAGAAAGCGAGATAACAGTGCAGTAATAGGTTATGACATGTATAGCCGAGAACACGAGTAATATAAGTGACGGAACTGTGAAAGACCAAACTATAGAAAGATGAGCAACGAGGTAGAGTGAGAGCCAGAAAAATGACTGGAATGATAAGAACATATAGGGATCAACAGAATACGTTTTGAAAATGAGAAAGGGATTATGCAGGAGTAGTGTTTTTCGAAGGATACAGAGGTAGCATGAGATTCCTCGTGCACAGAATAAAAGATGGACATAGACTGGAGAAATGGTAAGGGAATACTAAAGGAAGCACCCAAGATAGACGTAATTAATTGAGTACGAGTATAAAATAAAAGGGAAATATATAGCTACGAACTTAAAGATGGAGTACGGTGACAAGGTGATGAGATAAGACCATTATTAAGGCGAACTTGATATGATTTTGAGTAAGTTAGAAGTCAGCGTTTGGTACACAACAAGGGTAAAAGGGCATGAGCTATAAAGGGGTACTGCGTGTATATGACTTCACCTCGGAAATAGTGAAACCCTTAAAGAATAAGGACTGTAGACCTGAGGAACAAATGAGGTATTGTGAATTTATTAAAGGAAATAGAGGATGTAGGTTGGGGTAAAGAAAATGTTACAAGAGAGCTTTGGACACTTATCATCAGAATATAAGTGTCACCTAATTGAGAATTTGGGATGACTATAAGTACTAAATAATTATTGATTGGAGTGAGTGGAATGTGGCCTTGGATGAGATGCTACATTGGTTGCATTACTCGAGTACAGATCATCAGATGAGATTTTATACTATATATAGAAAGGTTCTCGTCACTTCGTAATTTTGTTAAGGTTTCGTACGAGGATAATCAAAGTTATAAATTATAAAGAAAGGACATGGATATGGTACAGTATACCAAGTGAATTGGAAAAGAGTCAGATGAATTTGAGATTGAAATGGGGACATAGAGCAGAATATACATAGATAATGATATAAGTACACCCTAAAGGGGGGAAACGGGTGAGAGAAATGCAGGTGTAAAATTGAAACAATTGACACTGCAGTATATTTGAGATAGATGCTTAAATTTCAATGGAGATCCCTTGCTGAAACAAGTTAGTAAGATCTGAAAGCCAGCAATAAATGGATAGAAGCCAGGGTGGTATTTGAGACAGAGCTGAGAATCATTTGTAAAGGTCTTGAATTGAAGGACATTAAAAGCGGATGCTTATAAAAAGAAAGAGTATGACAAGAGAATGATAACGAGTAACTTAAGAGATATTATAAAGGATATCAATGCTATACTGGATTAGAGGCAAAGATTTGGCAATAGAGTTGTGCGCTAATGATATTGCGACTTATAAGTAACAAAGGAAAGGGATAGAAAATCTCCTATAGTGGTATATGAGAAAATCAAAGGGGTGAATAAAGGAAGGGAAAGGAGTATAACAAGATAAGCTACGAGCGAGTTTTAGTACGGATGCGTTATGTAAAGCATAATGAACCAGGAGAAGAAAAGACTATGACTAAGATTGGATATATTCTATACAAGATGTACAAGAATAGTTATGCAACCTACGAATATTTGTATGCTAAGAATGAGACAAAGTGAGTACTTGATAAGAAGAGTAAGGATTCAGTAATAACAATGTGGTAATGACATTTTAGATACATTAAGGAAAGGTGTGAGATGGTTTGAGCCAAATTACCGAGTTAGTACTGAGGGCAAATAGGACATGGCTACAGCTGAGCCCGGATACCGATTGAAAGATACAAGAGGCAATAAAGGGTTTGAATTACAAATAAACAAACGACACGAGATAAGATGCCTAAAGTGCTATAGGTTGGATTAAGGGAAATTGTGAAATGGTTTAAGCGAGACAACCAGAACGAGCTGGTTAAGATAGTGAATTTATATGTCAAAAATAAAAACTTCTCTCAGAATTATACCAGTTGGTGATAGACAGATTACAGAGCAGCTATGTAAAGTTATTATGAGGGAACTCCAGTGCTACTTGATAGCAAACTCTAAAGATCGAGATTAAGAGCTAAAAGGTAAAGTGACAGTGAAAGTCGAGAAGTGATATATGATGCTGAAGATTCCAGAATATGGACTGTAACAGCAGAGCAATGTAAGGTTATTAAAGTAAAATAATGTAACACCTTGGAAAATTTCGTTTTCTTCATAGAGTCTACGAAGGGTCTACAGGTTGCCAGAGGCATGAAATACTCCAGGGATTGTAAAGTCTAATAAATCGACAAGGGACGTCTACGCGTGAGAGGTAAGATGAAGTGAACGATACATCTTAAAGGAGTAACTATAGAAGAAGAAAGAGTCGAGTTAAAACTAAGTGCACCAGGGGAAGAGTAAGATTTCAGCGGAAGAGCTCGCAATACAACCGTCAACCAACTGCGAAATGAAGAAGGAGAGTAAAGACAACGACGTAGAATTATCACCTCGAGAGGAAAGAGCAAGAAGAAATATTACGGGAATGGTTACTTAGAGAGATAGAATGCGTTATAATAAAGTGAAGGGATTCGACCAATGAAAAGGGCATGTGAAGAGCATCATAATTCAATAAAAGGACGTTTAAGGAAGTATTGGGAGCGCAGGACCAATTTAACATTCGAGGACGAATGTTCTAAAGGGGAGAAGGATGTTATACCCCGTATTTTTGTACGTTGGATTATTCGTAAGCTAATCGACATAAGTTCAAGGACAAGGTTATTTTTTAGATATGAGACAAGGACTTTTTAATCCCGATTTTAATAAGTGCACGATTTGGTTGTAAATTTAAATTAGTGTAGAAATATTAGTGGAGATTAGGGATTAATTAACCATGATCAGATTAATAAGTGGGGATTAATGATTAATTAAGCTATTTAGACCACTAAGTGGGCCCCACAAAACATGGCTGAATCTGATTGGTGTTTAGTTGAGTGGGACACATGTCATTATGGTTGGACATTTGTCATCATGGCTGGTAGCATATATATTTTAGTTGATGACAAAGCATAGCTCATATTTCATCTTCCCAAAATTGATTTAGAGAGAAAACCTCAACAACCATGGCTGCCAAGCACGGCCAGCCTTAAATTTTAAAAAAGGAAGAGAATTATAACTCCATAAAAGTGTTCCAAATGTCCCAAAAGAGGCAAAAACATTAGAATATGAGTTGGAGAAGAAGAAGTGGTGCAATTGGTGCAAGTGAGTATAGGATCTGTCCTAACTTATTTGAGGTAAGATTTCTTCTTCTTGTAATGTAATTGGAGTTAATGAAGTTGTAATGGAGAGATTAAAGTGTATTAAATGAAATTGGAAGTAAGAAAATGACATGATTATTGTTGGTGTTGTAAGTGGGCAAAATTGGAGTTATTCTAATTGGATTAAGTTTGATTAGTGTTGTCATTATCATGGTATTGTATTGAAGGTAATTTGGTATGTTGAAGGGCTGGAAATATAGTTATAGATAAGTATGGTGCTGTTGTTCATGGTAATATTATACTCTTTTCCGTGTGTTAGTAATTTTGCAAAGTAAAGATCGAAAATCATATTTTTGATGTTGTAGTTTTGGTGGACTGTTTCGAACTTGTTGTTAAAATGATGTTGAAGTAGTTTTCTTGTACTTGGATGGTGGTTGATGTTGTTGTTGATATGGATCGTAAATTTGTAAGAAAACAAGCGTGTAAGATATTGTATAATTGGTTACAGGATTGATAGAATGAAAAAACATCGCAAGGGATGTTAGAATTAATTATTGGTGTGTCGTAACTATTGTTGTTGTCGTACAGTTCTCGTTATTGCCATTGTGGTTGTTGTTGTGTTGTTGAGATGATTTCCTTGTTTATGGAAAGTAGTTGATATTGTGATTGTGGGCTGTTTTGAAAATGATCTGGAGGTGGATCCGATTCTAGCTTAATATGAAATTGTTGGTATTGCTATTGTTGGTATATGGTCGATATTTTTGCTGAATTGGGATCTCGAGGATTGTTGAGTTCTCAGGGGAAATGTGCCCGAATTTGTATAGGCTATAGCCGGGCTGCTCTTATCGTAATTAAATTTCTGAACATGAGGTTGAGCTAATGTGTACATATCCTAGTTGTATTATTGTTGTTATGGAGTTTTGGAGGAGGGCAAGGTGAAATGCCGAATAGTTGTCATATAGCGAGCTCGTGGCTCGTCGTATTGTCCATATGTTGTCTTGTTGGTTGTGCTTGATTACAGGTTGGCTGATGCTTGTGTTACTATTATTATCTTGTAGATAAAGTCTTAAAAATGGGCTGATTCGTCATAATTGTTTCGAGGGTCGTAAATCAAGGTATGTAAAGTTATCCCTTCTTTCTTTGCGGCATGATCTATGTGAGACAAACAAACGACGAATGTATAACTCCAAAGAAGCTCCTATTCTTAGAGACACTAGGATGGCTAATGTTCTTGATTCCCAGAACTTACTTCATTATGTCTTGATACGTGTCTATGATTCCTGAAGTTTTATTTGATATATTCCATAGTGACATTCGAAGGATACTTGACATGACCATTGTCTTTGATTTTCAAATGATAGTTCATTTTGATTATCCTATTGAGTCTCAGATATGACTTAGTTTGCATATGATTGCTCACTACTCTGCTCGTGCATGCTGTTAATGTATCTTTCACCGAGTGTCGGGTCGGGTATGTTTTCGTGCACAGTTTCACTTCATTGTTCACCGAGTCCCTCACTAGAGGGCCGGGTACGGTATATATATATATATATATATATATATATATATATATATATATGTGATGATATGATGAAGTGATGATGGCACCGAGACCCCTTATGGGCCGGGCATGGTATACATGTATACGACTTTATTCACCGAGTCCATAATGGGCCGGATATGGTATATGATATAGCTATGCATGATTTTCATTTCATAAGGCACAAGTACAGTGATTTGTTGATTGTCATACTTGTCTCTTGTAATCTCTATTTCAGTCATGATCCTCTTTATTGTATTTCATGCTTTATATACTCAGTACATATCTCGTACTGACCCCCTTTCTTCGGGGTGCTGCGTTTCATGCCCGCAGGTACAGACAGTCGGTTTAGTGATCCTCCAGCCTAGGACTTCTGCTCAGCTGTTTGGACAGCTCCATTGTTCCGGAATCTAGATTATTCTGGTACAGATCTTTGATGTAGACCTATACATATCCAGGGGTACGGCGGGGCCCTGTCCAGTCATATTTTACTATGATACTCTTAGAGGTCTGTAGACATGTGTGGGTTGTATATGAGTTATGGTCAGCTGTGTCGATATGGTTTGTTGCGGATATTCCTGTATGTTGTGGCAGCCTTGTCGGCTTGCGTATTTAGTTATGCTTTGATCAGCTGTGACTCCTCGGGAGGCAGGTTTACGACATATGGCGTTATGAATCTTTCGGTTGCTTTTACAAGTTTCCATACCGTCCTTAGTTTCAGTTGATTATATTTAGCAGGTATGTATACGAGTGTCCAGCTCGGGCACTAGTCACGGCCCATGGGTTTGGGTCGTGACAATAGTGACTACACAAGATTGGTACACCCGATCCGCCACTACGGACTCTCCCACCGGAGTAGAAATATAAACAGGAACCTCAAGAGACTCACACATCATATTAGGACCCGATGCAAAATTAGTAGACACATACGAAATTGTATAACCCAGATCAAATAAGGCAATAGCTGACCGGTGACAAGGGGAAATAATACCTGTAATCACAGCATCTGAGGCCTCTACCTCGGGTCTACTCAAAAATGCATAAGACTGGGCTTCACCAACACCAAATTATGAACCCCCATGGCCACCACCATGGCCGGTCTGGGTGCCACCCCTACTGTCACGCCCCAAAACCCATCCTAGACGTGATCGGCATCCGACGTCATCAACAACATTGAAAGAAAAATGATACAATAATAACACTTGAACCTGCTAGGTTCAACATTCACCTCCAACAATTTATAAAATAAAAGTAAACAAATCATGTATAAGAATTAAATTAGCGGAAGTCTAATATAAGTAAATCGTCATAAACGTGGCAAACACCCATTAAGTCATACGAGACTTTGACAATCTACCCACAATTCTGACAACTATCTATGGAGCTTCTAAGAGACATAACAATCATCTAACTTCGGGACGCAGCTCGGGAATCTAGAATAATAAATGAAACAGGAAGTGTCCCACGAACAAAGATGTGGGCTCACCAAATCAACAGCAGCAACATGTTCTCCTAAGCGTCGAGAGTATCACGAACCTGCTCTTCTCCGTTACCTAACATACCATCAAAAACAACAATGGTATGCCTGAGTACTTTCGTACTCAGTGAGTGCCTCGGGTACAAAAAGTAATATAAAAATCAAATATAATAATATATAACGAAATCAGTTCTGAAAATCATGTGAAACCAATGCAAGAGCAGTTATTCAGTTTGTGTATCTCAATATTATCAAAATAGATTATAAAGCCTTTTGTCAAGTTACAACTTTCAATTATGCCTTTCAAATTGATCATGATTGTCACCAACAGTTCCATGAGAGAATAAGAATATCACACATGCCAATACAAGCCCAAGAATCAATCACATCGAAGGGATGGCCGTAGAGGTTCCCTTGTCACAGCGCACCACACCGGCATATGGAATTCTCGGTGGCTATCCTTCCTCCTGAATAGCTAGGCATTAACCGCACACCGAGTAGCGAACTCGGTAGTGTCCACTCTTCCTCCTGAATGTCTAGACAATTACCACACTAGGATCTATAGTGGCTACCCTTCCTCCTGAGTAGCTAGGCAAAACACAACAACAAAATTCATAGCATAGAAGCAGATTCACAATTTGTCTCAAAGTAGTCACTCCATCAAATATCATTAAAGTTCATTATGCCATTATGGGAATCCATAATTTCATAGATAATCTTGAAAACGTTTCCACTTCTTTAAACAAGATTCCTTTGTCATGGTTTCTTTGTATAATCATCAATACCAACAACTAACCATCATCACTGATCATCTCTTATAGAAGAAAACGATTATGATTTCATATACGTATATATAGGATAATACAATCAAGGTTTAATGTGGGCTTGTCCCCTCACGCACATTAACCATTAATCAAAACATGAATTAGGGTTTTGTATGAGAGATTCACCTTTTATTCAATATAGAACTTTTGAGAAGAAGACATACATCCATAATAAGGTTTTTAAAAGAGAGACATACAAATTACCTTCATAGTCAAAAAAAGGATTTTTAAAAGAGACAAACAAATCACCTTTATAGTCAACATGATTTTTAAAAGAGACATACAAATCACCTTTATAGTCAACATGATTTTTAAAAGAGAAATAAATATGATTTTTAATAGAGACATACCTTAATTAAGCCTTACGTAACTCAACAATTCACTTTTACAATGAAGAACACCCAAAACCCTAGCTTGAGTCACTTTGAGAAAGATTACCTTGCAACCCTAAGTTTTTCATTCAAGAATCATGTTACGAATCATGGGTTTAATGCTAGGATTGATCAATAATGTTAAAGATGTTCTTACCCTATGTTTTGGGGAAGCCCTAGGGTTATTTCTCCTCAAAATTTCGACCAAAGATGAGTTGGAATGATGGTTTAAGAAAACTTCACGTTCTAGGGGTTTTTATAGTCGAGCAAGGCGCGTGACGCATCGTGTGATTCGCACGTTTGACCCGTGAAACGCAGCCCTATCACAAAACGTGTCAGAGGGGCGTGATTTCTGGTGTTCATCCTGAGATTCGCAGGATTGAACCGCAGGATGATCCCGCGAAATGCACGTTAGTAAAACGGCCATAACGTTTTACTCACAAGTCCGTTTAAGCTCCAATATATACCGTTGCAAAGCTATTTCAAAGATCTGCAACTTCTATTAGAGGAAGTGTTCCCAAATTCACAACGTATATTCACGAAATTGTCCTACAAGACAGGTCAACAAATCTTAGGAGATTTTAAGAACTCTTACGTACGTCACTACTTGGTCTTGATCTTAAATCAACTATTTCCACCCAAACTCATATTGATAGGATTTCATATGCATAAAATGTCACATTACTTCTCATTTAATACATTCACACCTAACTCAAATTTACGGAGTGTTACATTATCCCCCCCTTAAGATCATTCATCCTCGAATGAGAATTGTAGCATAGAAAGAATTCGCTTAACCACAAGTTATTTCGAAAAAACACAACGATTCATCTTTGAATAATTTAAAATGCTAGCTCATACCTGCCATAGGGAACAAGTGAGGATATCTCCTCTTCATGTCCTCCACTGTTTCCCAAGTAGCTTCCTCAGTATTATGGTTTCGCCACAACACTTTAACCGACGCTACATCCTTTGTTCTCAACCTTCTAATTTGACGATCCAAGATCTGAGCTGGTTCTTCTTCAAAAAACAAAGCTTCATCAATTTCAATATCTTCATGGTGCAACACATGGGAAGGATCAGGTTTGTACAATCTCAATATCGAAATGTGAAACACCGGATGAACCACGGACATCTCAGCCGGTAATCTCAACTCGTACGCTACCTTCCCAACCTTTTTCGTAATCTCGTAAGGTCTAATTGTAACACTCCGTAAATTCGGGTTAGGTGTGAATTTGTAAAAATCTAGTGTTAAGATGATATTATATCTATATGACTCCATTCTTGATGAATTCGTGTGGAAGATGGTCGTTTTGAAGTCAAACCAACAATTGAAGTTCTTAAGGGCTCTTAACTTCGCCTAAGTTTTGATAGGTCTGTCTTCTGGGAGATTTTTATGAAAATGTGTTGCGAATTTAGAAAATCTTCCTTGATTAAAGTTGTAGATATTTGAAATAGCTTTCCAACGGTAGGTCGCCCAGCCCAAGAAAAGTTATGTACAAAAGGTTATGTCCGTTTTACTGAAGGTCACAAAAGCTGTAGAATTCGCCCAAAGTACGCCCAGAAAGTACGGGCCGTACTTTAAAGTACAGGACGTCCTTTTGGACATACTTCTTCCGTTCTTCACTGGTCTTGGCAGCCTAAATATGGGCTACAAGTACGGGACGTATTTCAAAGTATGGGACGAACTTTGTAGGTCGTATTTTCTCCGTTTCTGGGAGAAAACTGGGTTTAAAATGGGTATGGTCTTATTTTGTTCCCATTTTTTTTCATCCATCCAAACCCTAAGCACGAAAATCATCTTTCCAAGTCTTCAAATCAAATGTAAGAACACCCTTAACATTAATAATCTATTCTGACATCAAACCCATGATTCTTACCATGATTCTTGTGATCAAAACCTAGGGTTTGCAGCATAATTCTTCCTAAAGTGATTCAAGCTAGGGTTTGGGTGTTCTTCATTAGGAAAATGAAGTGTTAAACTTTGTTTAACATATTAAGGTATGTCTCTTTAAAAATAAAATCCTTTTTGAATATAAAGGTAATTTGTATGTCTCTTTTAAAAAAAAACTTTTGACTATGGAGGTGTTTTGTATGTCTATATTTCAAAATTCGTCTTTTCATGTATGTCTAGATTTTCCCAAAAATCTTCCTTGAAGTATGTCTATATTCCAAAAATCATCTTTTCAACTATGTCTACTTGTGAAGTACGCTTATATTGTGAAAGCATGAATTGTATTTGAGAATCCTTCCTTGATTGTTTGTATAGGTTATAACTCTTGTTTGGTGGAATTTATTCTGGAATTAAAGATGATTTCTTTTAGACAAGGTCATGCGTGTGTAGGGTCAAGCCCGCATCGAACCTTATATGAACTATACTACTTTGTGAAACTCGCTTTTCCCATTATTGGATGATTGAACTTAATCTTCTAAAGGTTGGACCTTAAACTTGTTTTGTTGTTGAATGGGTTTCTTGAACTTGAAATTGAATAAGAGATTTGAATAAGATTCTAAATCGGTTATGACTTGAAATGCCTCCATTTTGAGATGATGACTTGAGAAGTGAGATTCGGCTCTAAGCCATGATTGATGATTCGGTAATATGCCATGATTTGTATTTTGTTGGTGTTTGGGTCTGTATGGGCAAGCTGTGCTAATTCAGAGGACGATTAGCCATTATGGATCCTAACGTATCGATATTAGTATTGTTTTGTCAGTCCAGAGGACGATTGACCTCCGTTGCTTCCTAGCGCGGAGTATCTATTGCTGCGCTAGTCCAGAGGACGATTAGCCTCCGTATCTTCCTAGCGCGGAGTATCTATTGATGTGCTAGTCCAGAGGATGTTTAGCCTCCGTATCTTCCTAGACCGGAGTATCTTAGGATGTGCTAGTCCATAGGAAGATTAGCCTCCGTTGCTTCCAAGCCGGAGTATCTATTGTTGTGCTAGTCCAGAGGACGATTAGTCTTCACGGTTTCCTAACCCGGAGTATCGATTGATTGATCTACCTGTGAGTGGCTTGTTTCATATCTTGTTGCCTGTGAGTGGCTTGTGGTGATTTGAATTTTTCAGTGAAATACTTGGCCTGGTAAATGGTAAGGAGTTAAGTTAATGTGTCTGTCATTGTTGGGTTCTTCGATGACTCTTTAATGTTGCTGACTCACTTTATTCCTGGGTTTGAACTATTATTTTCATTGATATCATTTTATTGATTTTATTCACTATATCTTGTTTTGTTAACTATTGCCCCTTAGACACTCACTGAGTACCCAGTACTCAGGCATACCATTGTTGTTTTAATGGTATGTTAGGTATCATTGATGAGCAGGTTCGTGATACGCCTACGACTTAAGAGAACTTGCTGCTTTCGAGACTATTCGGTGAGCCCACATGATTGTTCGTGGGGCACCATTCTATCTTTACTTTTCATCTTTTAGTTTCGGGCTGCGTCCCGATGATTTAGACATTGCTCATTATCTTAGAAGCTCCATAGTATACGTTCTTGTGGGTAGTTGTTGAGTTGTTGATTAACTCTCGGGCACGTTATTACGTTTGACTAAGTATTTGGTGAATAAATACTTCCGCTGACTTAATTCATATATTCATGATTTGTTACATTAATTTTATAAACTGCTAGAGGCGAATATTGAACCTGGCGGGTTCAAATATTGTTATTGCATTTTTTTTAGGTTCTTCCGATGTTGTTCATGACGTCGGATGTCGGTCACATCTAGGGTGGGTTTTGGGGCGTGACACCAATATAGCGAGGACTAAGCTTGCCCGTTTTGCCAAAATGCATTACCCCCTTCATAGGTCACACTTCAAGAAAACCTTGTCACCAACAATAAATTCCAATTCCGTACGCCTCATATCCGTATAAGACTTTTGTCTACTCTGTGCTGTCTTCAGTCGCTGCACAATAAGATTTACCTTCTCGATCGCCTGATGAACTGAATCAGGACCCAACAACTCTACTTCCGTTGGTTCAAACCAACCAATTGGAGACCGACAACGCCTCCCATAAAGATCCTCATAAGGAGCTATATGAATACTAGCTTGATAGCTATTATTGTAAGCGAATTCCACCAAAGGTAGGCGTTCATCCCAACTTCCTCCAAAATCGATTGCACAAGCATGCAACATATCCTCCAAAGTTTGAATAGTTCTCTTTGCTTGCCCGTCAGTTTGAGGATTAAAGGCAGTGCTTAATTTCACTCTAGTCCCCAAACCTTCTTGAAACGTCTGCCAGAAATGAGCAGTAAATTGCGTACCTCTGTCAGATATGATAGATGTCGTGTCACGACCCAACTAGGGGCCGCGACGGATACCCGATACTTGTACCGAGCACCCCCTAACTCGTATCTCATTCTTATTACTAAGTGGGCCAGATTGGTAATATCGTTGTTTCTTTACTTATTCCTATCATTAATAGCATAACCATAATCAGGTGTTAATAAAATCTGCTAGCATGTTATACAACCCCAAAACGAACAAAAGTACAAAGCATCTGACTGTACATATCTGTCTACGAGCCTCTAAACATAGCACACATATCTCTACAAGATGGGTCGGGTTCTGCCGTGCCCGAATATATACACAAAAGTAGTACCAATAGACTGAAGCTCCGGATCAACTGGAGCACTCTCAATGAACAGCTGGTGGAGCTCCTAGGCATTAAATTCGTCTATCTGCTGACCTGCGCGGCATCAAACGCAGCGTCCACAAGAAGGGACGTCAGTACGAGTAATGTACCGAGTATGTAAGCCATGGAAAATAATACAAACAGAAACATAAAGTATGAATAACGATATCATGGAATCATAGGACATGTAATGAGATAAGAAAGTAACCTGTACATAGGAATGCCCTTTCAGGCCGGATACCATGCATGCTTGTCTTTCCCTTATATAAAAAAAAGCATTTCTTTTTCATAGTCATAGAAAATAGAGTTTATACCATATCATGTCTCTTCTTTTTCATATCGTATCGTATCATATCATGTCGTATCGTATCATGTCGTATCATATCATGTCATATCAATTCATATCATATTATATCAAGTCATATCATATCATGTCATAGCATAGCACCGAACGACGTCGGCTCGCCCACATAGCGCCGAAATACGTCGGCTCGCCCATATATCCCGCGTCCGGGCATCCCGCGTCCGGGATGATAACGCCAGCTGACCAGGTGGCAATGAAACATATGTCCCTCCCCCAATGTACATATACATATCATATAAGCATTCAGGGGAGCCCAAGGAAGATCGTGTGTCCATCGGAGTGACGTAAGGTCGGTAACCTCCGATTACATTATGGAACAATCACCATGACTTTGTCTCACCTTGAAGGGACTAGCATTATAAGGCGAGACTATCAATAAGGAATAGCTTTAAGAGAAAACGTAGAATAAGATCACGAGCCTCATAGAACATTCATTCCTATACTTTAGAGTCTTTTAGAAAGATAGAGTCGTAACCAAGAAATAGAATAAAAATTCAAGAACTAGTTTGACACTTTCATACTCATTTTGAATCCTTAACTTAAGACTCTTGGTCATGGAATCACTCTTGTCATACTCATCATAGACATATTCTCTTTCTTAGCATCATCGTTATCATTGTCATCATAGACATATTTCCATTAGAATAGTTACAGTACTTATCGTTTGATAAACGGAACAAGGATCAAAAGTTTCCTTTGGGTTCTACTCCAAAACAAGTCAAACGGAACAATAAGGAAAATCCGGGAACAATGGGCCCACCTCGGATCAAATGAGGCGACGTACACAATTTACGTACATTACATTTCATGACGTCACTTACGCCCATGTTCATATTCCATATGAATTTCATCCATTTTTGTACACTACAACATACATAAACATCCATGACATATAAAAGAATATAAGTTCTTACCTTTTCTCCTTGACTTCCCACTTAGCTATGCCTTGTAGCTTGCAAGAATATGAATTTTTCTTGCTCCAAAGGACACTTCACTTTACTAGGAACCCTTCAATTGGTAGGAAATGATTTTTGAAGAAATTTTTGTCAATTTTCTTGGCAATTTTTGCACTTGGCCGAAAGGCCCTTGAAGCTTCTTCTCTTTCTTTTGTTGTTCTTGGTTTCTTGAAATGTCTAGAAAGTTTTGGAAATAAGATGACTAAGTCATCTTTTATCCTTATTTTGTCCAAGTCCACTTGTGGGCTTAGCCCACCACTTGGACGGCCAACAAGGCCCAAAACATAAGCCCACTTTTTTTTTTTGTTCTTCATGACAAATAATAATTTTTTTCCGAATTCCAAATTTACCCTTCGTCTTCCTCCATATTTCCACGAGTCATATTGCCATTTTACCTTTTTGCCCCTAGCCTTTCTTAATATTTCCGCTTCTAAATTCTTCATAAGCAACTCATATGCTTAACAAAATAAAAATAAGGCCTTGCTTGTCCATCTTCCCGCAATTACCTTGAATTATCCGATTGTACAAAAATACGGGATATAACATGTCGAAACACCATGCAACCTAACAATCTCCTTCAAGTATAACTTGGCGTACTCTACCATGGCATATGACGTCTTTACAGGAAGAAAATGGGCAGACTTCGTGAGTCTATCCACGATCACCCAAATTGAATCATACTTGGCCCTTGTGTGAGGTAAACCTGCAACAAAGCCCATATTTATCATCTCTCACTTCCATTGAGGAATCTCAATGTTTTTAGCCAAGCCACCAGGCCTTTGATGTTCAGCCTTCACCTGTTGACAGTTCAAACACTTAGCCACAAAGTTAGAAATATCAACCTTCATGCTCTTCCACCAATAGTGTTGTTTCAAATCCTTATACATCTTGGTGGATCCCGGATGAACCGAATACTTGGAATTATGAGCTTCCATCATTAGTTCTTGTCGAAGACTATCAACATCGGGAACACACAATCGTCCTTGCAATCACAGACCACTATCGCCAGTCCCAATAGTAAATGAAGTGTACTCACCCCTTTCCACTCCATCTCTCAGCTTTGCCAAAAGTTCATCATCATATTGCTTGGATTTAATCCTTTCCACAATGTCAGACCGTGATGGCGTGATTCCCACGAACTCTCCATCTTCAGTTTTATCAAGTCTGAACCCAAGACTAGCAAGTCTTCGAATTTCCTTCCCCATGGGGATCTCATGTGCACCCAAGAAAGCCAACGTGCCCATAGATTTTCTACTCAAAGCGTCAGCAACCACATTAGCCTTACCAAGATGATACAAAATATTCAAGTTGTAATCTTTTAACAACTCGAACCACCTCCTCTGTTTGAGGTTCAACTCTCGCTGCTTGAAGATATATTGCAAACCCTTGTGATCAGTAAAAACATCACAATGCTCACCATACAGATAATGACGCTAAATTTTCAAAGCAAATACCACTGCAGCCAATTCCAAGTCATGAGTCGGATAGTTCTTCTCATGCTTCTTCAACAGTCGTGAAGCATAAGCAATCACCTTGCCGTTCTGCATCAATACACAACCCAAACCAATTCTAGAAGTATCACATTACACTACATATCCACCAGACCCAGAAGGTAAAGTCAAAATAGGAGCCGAAGTCAACCTCGCCTTTAATTCTTGGAATCACAAGCTTTGGACCACTAAAACTTAGCAGTCTTCTATGTCAATTTAGTCAATGGAGAGGCTATTGACGAAACTCCTTCCATAAACCTTTGGTAATAATTTGCCAAACCCAAGAAACTGTGAATTTCCGTCACACTAGTTCGTCTTGGCCAATCCTTAACCGCTGAAATTTTCTGAAGGTCTACTTTAATGTCGTCACCAGTCACCACATGACCTAAGAAAGCAACAGACTCAGGCCAGAATTCACACTTAGAGAATTTTGCATAAAGATCATTCTCCTCGAGTGTTCTCATCCTCAAATGATTAGCATGATCCTCACAACTTTTAGAATACACCAAAATATCATCAATGAACACAATAATGAAACGGTCGAGATAAGGTTTAAACACACGATTAATCAAATCCATGAATGTAGCAGGCGCATTAGTCAGCCCAAAGGACATGACTAGGAACTCAAGTGCCCATAACGACTACAGAAAGCTATTTTCGAGAAATCCTTCTCCTTTATCTTCAATTAATGATATCCAGACCTCAGGTCAATCTTTGAAAAGAACTTAGCACCCTGAAGTTGGTCAAACAAATCATCTATCCTAGGCAAGGGATACTTATTTTTAATGGTCACCTTATTAAGCTGACGGTAGTCAAGCCACATCCTAAGGGAACCATACTTCTTCCTAACAAATAAGACTGGGGCACCCCAAGGTAAGGAACTTGGTTGGATGAAACCCTTATCCAACAAGTCCTTCAACTAATCCTTTAATTCCCTTAGCTCCGTTGGAGCCATACGGCAAGGTGGAATCGAAATTGGTTGGGTGTCGGGAATAACATCAATCCCAAAATCAATAACTCTATCAGGAGGGATACCGGGAAGATCTTCAGGAAATACTTTGGGATAATCACTGACTATAGGAACAAATGTAAATTCGGGTACTACGGCTTTTGTATCATTAACAGCGACCAAATGGTAAATACACCCCTTAGTAATCATCTTATGAGCCTTAAGATAGGAAATAAATCTACCCCTTGGCTTAGCAATTTCACCCTCCCACACAATAACAGGCTCCTCGGGAAAGGTGAAGCGAACTAACTTATGGCGACAATCAACATTAGCATAACATGCGGACAACCAGCCCATCCCTATAATTACATCAAAATCAACAATCTCAAGTTTATACAAATCCGCCATGGTCTCACGTCTCTTGATCACAACAACACAATTTCTATACACTCTAGAAGCAATAACATGAACACCAGAAGGCGTATCAACATCAAAAGGTTCACACAAAGGTTGGGGTTTCATTCCCAAATCAAGAGCAAAATAAGGGGTCACATAGGATAAGTTTGAACCCGGATCAATCAATGAGTAAGCATCATAAGAACAGATGGTAAGGATACCTGTCTTAAAATATCTGCAACCACAGCTTACGATCACCACCACAAACCTACAATAGAATTCCAAGAGACTTTGTACCATCCATCACATTATATAGCACAACCAACGTGCACCTCATAGCACTATTGTTCACTAGGTTAGAAATTGCAGCACGAATTAAAGCGATTCTTGCGAGGCACGAATCAACGGAGACGTCAGAATAATCCTAACGGAAGTTCAACCTCTATAGCACAATCTAGAATCAAGAAGAATAGGAAACACCTATAAATGTCCTGGGAGTTTCTCGATCATGCAGGTGATCAGGCTGCACAAGGAAAACTCCACTAGACACAGCTCCACAGACACTGACAATAACCCTAGGACATATTTAAACCTAGGCTCTGATACCAAGCTTGTCACACCCCAAAACCCACCCTAGACGTGACTGGCATCCGACATCATGAACAACATCGGAAGAACCTAAACGATACAATAATAACACTTGAACCCGCTAGGTTCAACATTCGCCTCCAACAATTTATAAAATAAAAGTAAACAAACCATGCATAAGAATTAAATCAGCGGAAATCTAATATAAGTAATAGTCATAAACGTCACAAACACCCATTAAGTCATACGAGACTTTGACAATCTACCCACAAATCTGACAACTATCTATGGAGCTTCTAAGAGACACAACAATCATCTAACTTCGGGATACAGCCCGAAAATCTAGAATAATAAATGAAACAGGAAGTGTCCCACGAACAAGATGCGGGCTCACCAAATCAACAGCAGCAGCAAGTTCTCCTAAGCGTTGAGAGTATCACGAACCTACTCTTCTCTGTTACCTAACATACCATCAAAAACAATAATGGTATGCCTGAGTACTTTCGTACTTAGTGAGTGCCTCGGGGACAACAAGTAATATAAAAATAAAATATAATAGTACATAAAGAAATCAGTTCTGAAAATCATGCGAAACCAATGTAAGAGCAGTTATTCAGTTTGTGTATCTCAATAAGAATTATCAAAACAGATTATAAAGCCTTTTGTCAAGTTAAAACTTTCAATTATGCCTTTCAAGTTGATCATGATTGTCAACAACAGTTTCATGAGAGAATAAGAATATCACACATGCCAATACAGGCCCAAGAATCAATCACATCGAAGGGATGACCATAGAGGTTCCCTTGTCACAGCGCACCACACCGGAATATGGAATTCTCGGTGGCTATCCTTCCTCCCGAATAGCTAGGCATTAACCACACTCCGGGTAGCGAACCTGGTAGTGGCCACTCTTCCTCCCGAATGGCTAGGCAATTACCACACTAGGATCCATAGTGCCTACCCTTCCTCCCGAGTATCTAGGCTAAACACAACAACAAAATTCATAGCATAGAAGCCGATTCACAATTTGTCTCAAAGTAGTCACTCCATCAAATAGCATTAAAGTTCATTATGCCATTATGAGAATCCATAATTTCATAGATAATCTTGAAAACGTATCCACTTCTTTAAACATGATTCCTTTGTCATAGTTTCTTTGTAAAATCATCAATACCAACAATTAACCATCATCACTGATCATCTCTTATAGAAGAAAACAATTATGATTTCATATACGTATATAGAGGATAACACAATCAAGGTTTAATGTGGGCTTGTCCCCTCACGCACATTAACCATTAATCAAAACATGAATTAGGGTTTTCTATGAGAGATTCACCTTTTTATTCAATATAGAACTTTTGAGAAGAAGACATACATCCATAATAACATTTTTAAAAGAGAGACATACAAATAACCTTCATAATAAAAAATAAAAAAAAATAAAAAAAGAGACATACAAATCACCTTTATAGTCAACATGATTTTTAAAAGAGACATAAATATGATTTTTAAAAGAGACATACCTTAATTAAGCCTTACGTAACTCAACAATTCACTTTTACAATGAAGAACACCCAAAACCCTAGCTTGAGTCACTTTGAGAAAGATTACCTTGCAACCCTAAGTTTTTCATTCAAGAATCATGTTAATAATCATGGGTTTAATGCTAGGATTGATTAATAATGTTAAAGATGTTCTTACCCTATGTTTTGGGGAAGCCCTAGGGTTATTTCTCCACAAAAAGTCGACCAAAGATGAGTTGGAATGATGGTTTAAGAAAATTTCACGTTCTGGGGGTTTTTATAGTCGAGCAAAGCACGTGACGCATCGTGCGATTCACATGTTTGACCCGTGAAACGCATCCCTATCACACAACGTGTCAGAGGGGCGTGATTTCTAGTGTTCATCCTGAGATTCGCAGGATTGAACCGCAGGATGATCCCGCGAAACGCACGTTAGTAAAACGGCCATAACGTTTTACTCACAAATCCGTTTAAGCTCCAATATATACCGTTGGAAAGCTATTTCAATGATATGCAACTTCTATTAAAGGAAGTGTTCCCAAAACGGATTTTCATGAAATTGGCCTCCAATACAGGTCAACAAATCTTAGGCGATTTTAAGAACTCTTACGTACTTCACTACTTGGTCTTGATCTTAAATCAACTATTTCCACCCAAACTCATATTGATAGGACTTCATATGCATAAAATGTCACATTACTTCTCATTTAATACATTCACACCTAACTCAGCTTTACAGAGTGTTACACCTACCTGAATGAGAACTCCCTCTACCACTCTGGGAACCACCTCTCAATGGCTGACTAGCTGGGCTCGGAGTAGAAACCTGAGAACTGGGGTGTGAAAACCAGACAACTACGGTGTGAACCACCCTATCGAGCTCTGGGGCAATCTCTGGCATAGTACCCAACCTGACCACACTCAAAACATCCACCAAGGGCTGCTGGCTGAGGAGAAGAACCGGAATAACCACCACAACCACCTGGCCGAGAATACGACGACTGAGAGCTCTGCCCCGGACTATATCCACCATTACGACCCGAAGTACCACTCTGAAAAGGCTAGATAGCTGCCTGGACTGGCTAGCTGAACTGAGGACGATGGCCTCTACTATGGTGATCACGACCTTCAAAAAAGAAACCTCTAAAACCTCCCGAAGAACGAGGCTTCTTCCCAGAACTATCCCCAAACTCCTGGTGCCTAAGGGTCTCCATACCCCGCACAGTATCAACAACACCCTGAAATTCCTCATCTGAAGAGGCAGCAAACATAGCAGCAACCTTGAGATGATACGATAAACCTCAAATGAAATTGCGGATCCTCTCCGCCTCATCAGGTAGAATAGTCAAAGCATGACGGGACAAGGCATGAAATTCCATCTCATACTCAGTAACACCCGTAGATGGTCAAACCTCTCACGCCTCTCCTCAAACAAGCTGAAAGGGACTCACTTCTCTAAGAAGACTCACGAAAACTCCTCCCAAGTGAACGGAGGTGATCCAACGGGCCTAGTCTCCAAGAATTCCCTCCACCACTGCTTGGCGAGGCCAATCATCTGCATCGCCACAAACCCCACACCATTGGACTCTACTAGCCCAAGGGTGTCCAATCTCTCGTGGCAGCTAACCAAGAATTCATAAACATCGGCATTTGGTTGTCCATCGTAAGTCTGTGGCTTCATCTTTTCAAACTTATCCCATCTCTTCTGCTCATCAACAGTCATAGTAGGCTGAACCGCTAGCCACGCAACAATACCCGGAAGAGCTATACCTGGAGTGACAACACCTTCAACTACGGCTCAAAGAGCCTGAGTAGCCACAGCGGCGGCAGGCTGCCCTCTTGGAGTCCTGAAACCTGCGGCTACCTGCCCGGGAGTCTATGCTCCTACTCGAGTCTGGGATCCCTCAGAAATAATCAAGATCATGCCTGCCTGAGACATACAATCAAAGTAACTCAAAAGGAGAGTCGTAGCATCCTGAGGAAACTATGCAGCGGCAGGAACTGGGGGTGCCTGACCCGGTAACTCCACGGGTATTCGACCCTCGACCTGGTCACCGCCCTCTGGCTCTAGAGATGCCTCACGGGCAGGATCATAAGCGGCTGCGGGAGCTCTGGCCCGGCCTCGACCTTTGCCTCGTCCCCTACCTCTCCTAACACCTCGGGGAGCAGGTATGGGAGTTGGTGCTGGACCCTGACCACCTACTGCTGTAGACCGCATTCTCACCATTTGTGAGAGAATGAAATAAAGAAGTCTTAGAACACATTAGAAGTAATTACGCACGATAAGGAACAAAAGATGAGAATTTTCCAAAATGTCCTATAGCCTCCCGAGGATAATTATGGAGCTCTTTGTACCCATCTGAGAGACTCTAATAGACATTGTCCTTGTATTGGTGAGATTAATTAACCTAGGGCCCTGATACTAATTTATCACGACCCAGAATCTCAACTCGTGATGCACTAGTCCCACCGTAATAGTAAGCCAACACAACCATAATTAAAACGAAATCTAACTGCGAAATAAAGCATACAAGTCATTTCATAAGTCTTAATAAATCTCGAAAAAAATACTAAGTATTTATTATAATTAAACCCCCAAAATCAGATGTCACCGTAATACAAGGACCAACTAAGAGTAATAAGAGTCTAATACATCATAAGCTGTCTGAAAATAAGAAAGACAGTGAAATAAAGATAAGGAGAAATCCGGAGCCATCCAGAAGCCATAGAGCTCACCCTGAATCTCAACGAATAGCTCTAACGCGGAACCTAGTAGTCGCGGCCTCCATTAGTGCTAGGCATCGAGTTTGCACACAAAGAAAGGTGCAACAAGTGTAGCGTGAGTACAATAAACAACGGGTACTCAGCTTCGACATCACAACCACACTTGTCCGCGATTAGTCTAAGTAAAAGAAAATCATAATCACAGCTAAACCTACGTAAAAGACAGATTTTACAGATAAGGCCAATAAATACCAATAATAACAACAATATATAAAATGGATGAACGATATGCAATGCAAGGCCTCCGTTTCCACTTCCCGATATACACACGTTCGAATATTAACGAATCGTGACCCATGGGGGCTCATGAGGCCCATATATCGCCGCTCCATTAGTTTCCTCGGATCACGGCCTTAATCATGTCATATCTCAATAACCTGTGTCATAGCCAACCGGGCTCAAGTGCCAATATAATGTGCCAACATCATCACTCATCCGGAACAAGATCCCATCGGCTCACAATCATATCCTAAAATCGTATGCATGAATACATGTAAAGCATGAATATGGCATGTATCAAGTCAAGAACAAGTATAAAAGCATGGAATCCATTCTCATGTTCGTAATACCATAAAGGCTTCACCTTTTTACTTCTTTTCAGTTCAACGAGGATATATGTATGAGTGATATGTACACGAACAGACAAGACAGGCAAATAATAATGATAAGGGACATAAAGTACGGGCATCGGACCCCAATCACACATCCAAAGGATCGTACTATTCTATCAATTAGTGCCCAGACATGGCATTGAGACCAACTATACAATTAAAACTGCACAAAGAGCCATAACATGATGACCGGTATCTGATACTAGTGCTCGTCACCTCACTAGTACCGGAACCCCCTTAATTCGCCCCAAATCCCTCTTATTTGGTTCGTTTTAGCCAACACACACATTCAACAAAGAGTTCGAGGTCTCAACATGCCTGGTAAGTCGATTCTTGAGTCACGACGCCCCTTGCCACTCCGAGAAGTCTCCAAACGAACCAAGTCTAGTCAAATACGGAATATACGTTAGAACACGAGTCCAACAACATCCATATTGCTACAAAATCCAAAACCCCCAAAATAAGCCCTCAAATTAGGATTTCAAACCCAAAGGGGCAAAACTGTAACATGAGCCTAAAATCATGATCCTTATGCTTCATATAACTTATATACCAAAAATCATCCCAAAACAATTATGAATTCATGCTCAATTAATCTATTCCCAATTCTCAATTTGGGTTCCCAAAAACCCTTCCATAAACCTCTTAATTTCAACATGCTAAGCATGGATTAAGGATCTAACTCATTGAAATAACCTTAAAATCAAGTTAGGATACTTACCTAATGATTCCTCCTTGAATTGCCTTCAATTCTCCTCCAATATGCTCTCAAACTTAGGGGTTTTCGAATGGGATTCTCAAGGAAGAACACACTAAAAACCACGTTCTGTTCGGCGATTTGCGCACGTGCGCACTTAAGTTCAAATCGGCAAACTCGCACTGGCGGCACCAACCTCGCCTCGGTGAACCACTCAAAAATATGCGGAGCCAAACTCGCTCCTGCGGGCCTCCACTCGCTGAAGCGTATCCTCAGGTGGGACCCTCTTGCACCTGCGTATGCATCAGAAATCAAAAAATCTGGTTGTTGACTCTCAACACCCGAAATCTCGACTCTCCCGGAACCTCCCTAAGACAAACCAAATATGCAGACACGTGTAAAAATGCGCTACGAACTCACTCGCGCTCTCAAAATTCCCAAAAGAGGTCTCATTGACCAAATCAACTCGGCACGACGAAAACCAACTTTCCAACCAAATGACCAAAATGCCCCCAAGACCATCAAAAACTGAACCAAACACCCAAACAACCTATATACGACATTTCAAAGCTGATGGAACCAACGGAAATCCCAAAAGATGAAATTGCCCCCGAGATGCCTAAAGTCAACCTAACCCTTAAAGATTACTCAACGTAGCAAATTCCCACAACAAGCAAAAGAGCGGTTTCACAAGGGTAAAATGGGCAAAAACACGAAAGCAACCAAAATGACCTAACGGGTCGGTAAAAGTCCTATTTGGACTGGGCCTGGTCCTTAAAAAAAGTAATTGATGACCAACATATGTATATGTACGTGTGTATACACATGTGTGTGTGTGTGTGTGTCTATATATATATATAACGGCTACTAGCTAATTTAACAAATAGTCAAAATTAAAGGTACGACAATTAACCATTTAACTTATGGCCATGTTAAAAAAAAAAAAACTAATTAATCCTTTTCAAATGTGACCAAATGCATCGGATAAATTAATTATTCAATTATAACCTTAATTAACACATAGCAAATACTTGGCTATTTCAACTATAGTCGCGATTAAAACATAGCAAGTAATTGACCCTTTCAATTATGGCCATAATTGACTCATGCAATTAACGAAAAAAACAATTTTGGAAATAATTGCAATTATAGCCCAGTAAATCATAAAAATTGAGACGTAATTGATTATCCATTTAATTAATCAATTTTCTTGATTTAACGGAGTAAAATATTTATCAATTGACCATTAATAGTTGTAAACAATTAATTACTAATTGTTTCCACCATTTTTTGAATTAAAATCTTGATAAACATGGTTGGATTTCTAAATATACACAAAATATACATGCGGATATACACTAATATATTTGATGATATTTTTCCAAATGAAATGTCAAAAATGTCACCGAAACAATTTTGTAAAATCATTTTTGGCTTGCAAAAATGTATATTTTATTCCGTTTGTGATTCAAGAACTCTGAATAATTAAATATAATTATCGGAGGTCAAACCTTTCGGTGTCAACAACTATCCCTTAAGTGTTCGGGGTTGGCAAGCCCATCTCTGATCATTGAAATTTGACGAACCTGGTTTTTTGGCCGACCAATTTTCAAATACGCCTCTCTTTTATGCAATTTTAAATCTTATGGCCAAACCCTGGTCTCTGGGTTTCCTACATATCTCGGGCTTTAAAAAAATTTAGGCCACCTGTAGTTTGACTCAATTAAACTTCTAATGCAAGTTTCAAAAGAAATACCCAATCTTTCAGTGTCAAACTGAGAAGCCCAGGGGTGATCTATTGGAGTGTGACCGACTCTCTGGTATTGAGTCCGCCTACATATCCTTGCTCTTGGTAATCAAGTCACTTGTAGTTCGACTCAATCGATAGAACAGTCTATCCCTTATGTGGGAATGCCTTTGTGCTTTTCGGTGTGTGCCCGACCGATTGTGGGATTTTTGAAAAGAATGCAAATAAAGCAAATTTTTAAAATCAAATTTGTGTGACTGAGCACGGGGTGGAGCGATCTTCCAATTCCTGGCCAGAGAGCTTGACTTTCATGGACACCTTATCTCGACCGGCTGCGTAAGAAAACGTTTCATGTTTTCTCTGCATGCATCTGGGTCTGGTTTGATCGGCCTACTCCTCTCCTTGGCGGCTGCGAACCTACTTTCATATGCTGGGTAGTATTGTGTTTGACCTCTTGGTCTTTGTTTTGCTTTCACCACCCTTACGTGGCTTTATGCTCGTACCTTCTCGATTTGTATTTGCGAGGTGACCTTCTTGGAACCACTTGAATGCCCACTTGGTCTTGCTTCATTGTTTTACCACCCTTGCATGGTTTTGTCTCTTGTAGTTTTCTTGATTGATTCTACAAAATAGGTGACCCTTTTGGCACTGTCTAATTTGAATGACCTTCTCGATCCTCTTTGTAATTATTTTACCACCCTTGCGTGGTTTCGATACATGGCCCTCTCGGCTGACTCTTTTAAAAATAGGTGACCTTTTTAGCACTATTTCGATTTGTTTTGACCTCTTGGTCATTGTTTGCATGAAATAGCTTTCTCAGCAATATTTGATATGAATGGACCTCTCTGCAGTTTGTATGAATGGCCCTCCCAGCAATTTTATATGAATGGCCCTCTCGGCAATTTGATATGAATGACCCTCTCGGCAGTTTGATATGAATGGCCCTCTTGGCAGTTAGATATGAATGGCCCTCTCGGCAGTTTGTATGAATGACCCTCTCGGCAGTTTGATATGAATGGCCCTCTCGATTGTTTGTATGAATGTCCCTCTTGGTAATTTATATGAATGTGTCACACCCCACCCTTGGTAAAGCGTGATAGGCACCCGGTACCTTACAGGAACCGAGCCAACCAACTTATAACTTATATCCTTCATGTCTCAAATGGAAACAATAATATCAAGAGGCTAAATATGAACATAATATCATACATAAATATATGTACAATGGACCCATGATGTCGACATTGCTACTGTCACACCATGCCTAAGTTGTACACAGGAACTGTCTGCAAAGCCTCTATGAACATGGATGAAGTATACAAGTCGGGACAGGGCCCCCGACGTACCCTTAACACAATTCATATATATATAGACTCAGACTCGACAATGCTCCAGGAAAAAGTGGAGCCACCACTCGAGACCAATACCTGAAAGCAGCCTACGATGAAAGATCCTCGTCTCGTCTATCTATACCTGCGGGCATGAACGCTCCACAAGAAGGGACGTCAGTACGAGCAATGTACTGAGTATGTAAGGCATGAATAGTAACATGATATCAGAATGAAGATGACATAAGGTAATATATATAGTATCTTGCCCGGCCATTAAGGCACAGTGTTGTCATGCCCGGCTATATAGGCGCGGTGATATCTTGCCCGGCCATATAGGCATGGTGTTGTCTTGCTCGGCCATATAGGCGCGGTGTTGTCTTTCCCGGCTATATAGGCGTGGTGTTATCTTGCCTGGCCATATAGGTGCGGTGTTATCTTGCCTGGCCATATAGGCGCGGTGTTATCCCCAGCTGATTAGTGGCATGAAATGCATACATACATACACACACATAAAAATACATAAATGAAATCAACATCATCATTAGCATTACCATTGTCACTATATCATTCCTTGAAGAATCAACCATCGCAAGATGAAATCGATAATGTCACGGGAGTCTCAAGAATCATGAACTTAGACAGCACTGGAAATAGAATCATTATCTTTGCTATATCTCACCTCGAAGGAACGAGTAACATGAGGTGAGACCATCAACAATAAGTAAAATCAAGGGATTCATGGAATGGCTCAATAAGCTCATAATGCTCTCAAATCATAGCTTCGGAGTTGCTGGAGAAGAATCATCATCATTGTCACAATCATCATAGAACATATTTCATTTAACATCATAAGAAGCTTTAAGAGTCATGAAATTCTAGCTTTTGAAAACAAGGAGGATATGGAAACATTTATGGGATCATAACTTAGGAATCATGCCTTTGAAAGAAAGGACGACCCTTAACATACCTTCTTGGTCGCCTTAACTTTAACTACTCAATGCTTGTCCTCCCAGGCTCATAAATCTATATTCAAGAAAATTTATACTATTGTTAGACTCACCTTTATACGCTTGTCTTAGTCCTTCAAATAAATCCATTTAGAATCTGTCGAAATTCGGGCAGCATGTCCCCTGTTTATATGTCTAGCCCGAAATCACAATACTAACAAAACAACAACTACAACAGCACCAATATCAATACCAATATTAATCATAATATTCTCAACACCAAAATACTCCATAAACATCCCATATGGGGTTTATCCCATATTTCCACCAACAAAACTATTATACGGCTATTTGACAGTTTTATCTCCGTAAATAAACCAAAAGTAACATTAATAATGGGATATTCATACCTTACTCCTGATAATATCGCTATATCTTCACTTTTTCCTCCATAAACTTGAACCACACGTGTCGCTATAAGATTCTATACTCGCAATTATATGTTGCCAGAACCGGAATTCGTGAATTATAGCTAATTTAGGCTTGCAATTTGAGTTTGAGAGTTGGGGAACTTTCTAGAGCATTTCAGAATAGTTTGGAAGAACTCTTGGCTGAAAAAAGAGGGGGCAATCCCCTTTTATAATAGTTCAATTCGGGTCGGGTCACTGTAGCAGGTCGGTACTGTAGCATTACTGTAGCACGCGTTTCTGCTTTGTCAGCTGAACTTGTAACGTCCATAATTCTCTACTTCGATGTCCTATCGACGAGCGGTTTGTTGCGCTGGAAACTAGACTCGACGAAATTCATTTTAGGCTTCTGAAATACATTAAAACTCATAATATACTAGGATATATACCCCTCCAAAGTTGACCTAAAATTCTGTCCAAAATTCTATCAACTTTTTTCAAATTTTCTACAAATTTATTTTCTTTTGATTTGCTTGGTCCCGGAGTTTCCCATAGCTTATTATATGAACGTAAACTGTCATGACCATAGGATTACTTCGTATAATATCATACATCCTTGAAGGGAACTCCAGTATCCATACTTAGAACGTCCAACATGTTATACCCCGTATTTTTATACATTGGAGTATTCGTAAGCTAATCGACATAAGTTTAAGGACGAGATTATTTTTGAGACATGAGACAAGGATTTTTAAATTCCGATTTTTATATTGCACGGTTGTTAATTAATTACAATTAGTTGAGACATTAGTGAAGTGGGAAATTAATTAACCAAATCAGATTATTAAGTGGGCCCCACTAAAATACATGGGTAAATATAATTGGATATGGAAGATGACATGCCCAAGTGGGACACATGTCATTTTGGTTGGACATGTGTGAACTAGAGGGGATGCATATATATAGTATTATGGTGACTAATGAATCATATTTTTCCATTCACCTACTTGTTGAAAGAGAGAGGAGCTTCCATGCCATGGCAACTCACGGCCATGGCAGATTTGGAGTAGCTCACTGCCAGCTTCCATGGAAAAAAATAATTTATCCCCTAAGGTGTTTTACACGTCAAGAAGGCAGCAACCTAAGGGTGTTGAAGTGAGGAAGATGAAGTGGTGCGAATTGAGCAAGTTATTATAGGATCTGTCCTAATCAATTCAAGGTAAGATTTCTTCATCTTGAAATGCAATTGGAGTTAAAGATGTTGTAATGGAGAGATTAATTTGTATTATATGGAATTGGATGCAAAGAATTGTGTATGATTGATGTGGAGATTTTATTTGGGCCGTATGAGGGGCTGTCTTAATCTAGAAATGGTAAATTAATTTTAGTTAGTGTTGTTGCTATTGTTGTCATTGATTGTATGATGAAAGTGAAGGGATTTAATATTTAAAGTTATGGTTGTATTATATCAAGAAGGATTGAGTTCTGGTTGTGTTGTTGTTCTTGTGGAATTGGAAAACTAAGTGTAGTAAGATTTGTATCGTGTTGTTATAATTGATGGGTTGTTGTTCATGGTAATGCTATACTCTTTTCCGTGTGTTTGTAATTTTGTGAAGTAAAGATCGGGAATCATATTTTGATGTCGTAGTTTTGGTGGGCTGTTTCGAGCTTGTATTAAAATGATATTGAAGTAGTTTCATTGTACATGAATGGTGGTCGATGTTGTTGTCGTGTTGTTATTGATGTGGTTCATAAATTTGAAAGGAAACAAGTGTATAACATATCGTATACGAAGTGTATATTGGGCTGGTTGATGTATATCCTTGTATATGGATGATTTTAGTTCAAAGGGACTTAAATGGGGTGGTTGTGGTTACGGGCTATTGATTACATTATAGTGATTAAGGAATAGGGGAAACACTGCCCGTTTCATTTTAGAATTGAATTATCATTTGACATACATCATATACTAGCGTCATCTAAGTTCATATACGCATTCCCTTGTTATAGGATTGGCGTAAGCATTAACGAGTTCACGGTTGGTTCATATTGGCAACTTGAGGTATGTAAAGCTAACCCTTCTTTCTTTTTGGCATGATTTACATGAAATGAACAAACGACGAATGTATAAGCTCCTATTCTTAGAGACACTAGGGTGGTTAATGTCCTTGATTTCCATAAGTTATTTCATATTGTCTCGATACACGTTTATGATTCTTGAAGTCCCATTTGACATAATTCATAATGACGTTTGAGGGATACTTGACATAACTACCTTCGTTGATATTCAAGTGTTAGTTCATTCTGTCTATCCTATCGAGTCTCAGATGATGATTTGATTTGCATATGGCTACTCACTACTCTGCTCGTGTATATTGTCATTATATCTTTCACCGAGTACCGGGTCGGGTATGTTTTCGTGCACAGTTCACTGCATTGTTCACCGAGTCCCTCACTAGAGGGCCGGGCACGGTATATGTATATATATGATGATATGATGATGTGATTATGGCGCCAAGGATGGTATGTGATGACTTTATTCACCGAGTCCCATAATGGGTCGGGTACGATATATGATAATAACATGCATGTTTTACGTTTCATAAGGCCAGGGTATTGGTACTTTAAATGTCATACATGTCTCCTATGATCTCTATTTCAGTCGTGATTCTCTTTGTTGTATTTCATGCTTTATATACTCAGTACATATCTCGTACTGACCCCCTTTCTTCGGGGGGCTGCGTTTCATGCCCGCAGGTACAGATACACGATTCGGTGATCCTCCAGCTTAGGATTTCCACTCAGCTGTCTTGAAGAGCTCCATTTTTCCGGAGCCTAGACTTTTGGTATAGATCTTTTGATGTATAGATATATATGTTTATCCAGGGGTACGACAGGGCCCTGTCCCGTCATATTTCACTATCGATACTCCTAGAGGTCTGTAGACATATGTGTGGGTTGTGTATAAGTTTTGTTCAGCTGTGTCTATATGGCTTACGTATGGTATTGACATGTTGTGACAGCCTTGTCGGCTTATGTATAGTATTGACATGTTGTGATAGCCTTGTCGGCTTATGTATGGTATTGACATGTTGTGGCAGCCTTATCGGCTTGCGTATCATATTAACATGTAGTGGCAGCCTTGTCGGCTTGCGTATCGTATTATATTTTGATTAGTTGTGACTCCTCAGGAGACAGGTTATCGGGACACCTATTTATGATGACGATGTGAACCTTTGAGGTTCTTTTGCAAAGTTTCCATATTGTTCTTAAGAATCAGTTGCCTATATTTAACAGGTACATATACGAGTGTCCAGCTCGGGCACTAGTCATGGCCCACGGGGTTGGGTCGTGACACAACACTTATAAATTTCCACGTACGAAACTATAGGGTGTAACGAAATGGCCCTCTCGGCAATGTTTGTATGAATGGCCCTCTTGGTAGTTTGTATGAATGGCCCTCTAGGCAGTTTGATATGAATGGACATCTTGGCAGTTTGATATGAATGGCCTTCTCGAAAATGTTTATATGATTGGCCCTCTTGGTAGTTTGTATGAATAACCATCTCGGCAGTTTGTGTAAATGGTCCTCTCGGCAATGTTTGTATGAATGGCCCTCTTGGCAGTTTGTATGAATGGCCTTTTGAGCATGCATATGTTTAAATGAATGGCCCTCTTAGTATACATATGTTTGAATGAACGGCCCTCTTGGCATGTATATGATAGATATGACCCTTTTGGCTGGATCGTCTTTCTTTCGTCCTTTTGGTCGGTTATGCCCCTCTTGGTCTGATATGTCACGTTGTTCATTGTGTGACCCTTTTGTCCTGATAATGTTGTCCCTATGATGTTTCGTTCATTATAGCCCTTTTGGCTAAATTGTTGCCCTTATGGCATTTCGCTCTCTTGGCTAGATCGTTGCCTTTGTGGCATTTTGTCCTTTTCATAGCCCTTTTCGCTCGAGTGGGCCATCCTTATGGCTCTTTCTATCTTTGTAGGCTTCTAAGCTCGAGTGGGTCATCCTTGCGACGCTTTCTATCTTTGTAGCCTTCTAGGCTCGAGTGGGCCACCCTTGCGGCGCTTTCTATTTTTGTAACCTTCTCGACTTGAGTGGGCCATCCTTGTGGCGCTCTCTATTTTTGTAGCCTTCTCGACTTGAGTGGGCCATCCTTGTGGTGTTCTTTGTTTCTTCGTTCTTGGTGCATTTGATGCGAATTGGGATCTCTTCTGACGAGTCGCTTCTTACCTGCTTTGTCAGTATGAACAAACAAGGTTAGCAATAAATGGTCGTCTCCTAACGACACTGGGAACCTGCATTCAAAAATGTTAGTTTCCTATAAGATTGACCTATGTCATCGACTCTTGTTGCACTATTTGTTTGGTTGTACTCCTGGGTCCGATCCTGTTAAATTTGGTAATTTGCTGGTTGGTTATTTTGTGGGGCTTGATAAGCAGATGCTGGAGCTTGATAATTGGGCTGTGGGGCTGGTAATTTGGCTGTGGAGCTTGGTAATTTGGTGGAGGTGTTTGGAAATTTTCCTGTGGAGCTTGGTAATTTAGTGGCAGTGTTCGGAAATTGGGTTGTGCATAGTAGACAGACACAGGGCTATATGGCGCAGGTAAGTAGGCGCTGGGTGGTGGTGATTGATAGACTTCAAGGGGAGAATGTGGCTCCTCTCGCTTTTTGGATTTTGGGCTATGTGTATGGGAGACATTTGCCACGTCCTCCTTTTTTTTCCTAGCGGACCCCACAATGATTTGGCTGGTGGCTTTGCTGGCCACACTGATGATTCTTCCAGTTTTGAGACCATCTTCTATAGCCTCTCCCATCTTTACTAATTCGGAGAATGGCCTTTCATCCATGGATAGCATTCGGTCATAGAAATTCGTTTCTTATGACAGGATAAAGACGGAAACTAATACCTCCTCGCTTATCGGTGGTTGCACTCGGGTGGCTTCGGCCCTCCACCTGCTTGCATATTCCCGATAGTTCTCGGTAGACTTCTGCTTGACTTTTTCCAGGTAGTACTGGTTAGGTACGGTCTCAACGTTGAATCGGAATCTCTCCATGAAGGATTCTGCCATGTCTTCCCATGTGGCCCATCGATGTATGTCTTATGCGGTGAACCATTCGGCAGCCTCTCCAGTCAAGCTTTGGTTGAATAGCCTCATGATGAGTGCTTGATTCTTCTTTGCCCATAGTTAGTCACAATAAGATCGTAAGTGGGCCTTGGGATTTCCCGTTCCGTTGAACATTTCAAATTTAGGCACTTTGAAGCCCTCGGGCAAATCCAAGTTCGGATGCATATAAAGGTCGTCATATCTTAGACCAGTCACTTTATGAGTGGCTCTTGTGGATTGTGGGACAAATGAAATTGGCAAGGGATTCATCTTCAATCCCGCCTAAACTGCAACAACTAATCAAAATTGAGCATTCAAATTAGCAACAAGACAAATCCCTCCTGGAATTTGTACTCTTTGAGCGTAAACTGCAGAAAAAGCAAAGAAAAGTGGTGAGTTATACCTTGTTTGGTCATTACATGGTGGAGAGAGGAGATAAGCGTTTAATGCTTTGCCTCAATCGGCCATGCCAGGTCTGAAAAAAGCGACGTACGTCGGAACTGTTGCCATTTTTTACAACGATGACGCCTAGATAGAGAAAATAAACGAGGCGGCGCCTAGGGTTTCTCTGAAACCCTCATCTCTTCAACACACAAGACCTTAGCAGTTTGTTTGTGTGTTATGTGTATATGTTTGTATGTTTATGCGATAATTGGGCAGGGTCTGGTCCTATTTGGACTGGGCCTGGTCCTCTAAAAAAAAAAAAAACTGAGGCCCAACATATGTATATGTATGTGTGTATACACATGTAGATACACCTGCATATATATATATATATATATATATAAGAGAGGAAAGTTTGTCAAAACGGCTACTAGCTAATTTAACAAATAGTCAAAATTAAAGGTAAGGAAATTAACCATTTTAATTATGGCCATGTTAAAAACAGAAGTTAATTAATCCTTTTCAAATGTGACCAAATGCATCGGATAAATTAATTATTTCAATTATAACCTTCATTAACACATAACAAATACTTGGCTATTTTAACTATAGCCGCAATTAAAACATAGCAAGTAATTGACCCGTTCAATTATGGCCATAATTGACTCATGCAATTAACGAAAAACCAATTTTAATTTTTTTTGGAAATAATTGCAAATTATAGCCAAATAAATCATAAAATTGAGACTAATTGATTATCCATTTAATTGATCAATTTTCTTGATTTAACGGAATAAAATATTTGTCAATTGACCATTTGTAGTTGTAAACAATTAATTACTAATTGTTTCCACCATTTTTTGAATTAAAATCTTGATAAACATGTTTGGATTTCTAAAAATACACCAAATATACAAGATGATATACACTAATATATTTGATGATATTTTGCTAAATGAAATGGCAAAAATGTCATCGAAACAATTTTATAAAATCATTTTTGGCTTGTAAAAATGTATGTTTTCCTCCGTTTATGATTCAAGAACTCCGAAAAATTAAATAAAATTACTGGAGGTCAAAAATTAGGTGTCAACACCTATCAATTTTTACAAAGATCGAATTCTGGTTATCCCCAGCAGAGTCACCAGAGATGTCACACTCCCTTGCCCCCCCCCCCCCCCCCAGGCAGTAAACACACAGGTTTTATTATTAAACGATTTTTCCAATTGAAGTGACAATTTTGAATAGGGATTAATTATTTTACAGAGTCGCCACTTAGAATTGAGTTTTGGTGTTCCAAGTCACCTTATGAATCCCTAATCAAAAGGAAATGACTCTGTTATTATTGGTCCACGAAAATAAAAGACCGGGTAAGGAATTCTATTAATCGGGGAGAAGGTGTTAGGCATTCCCCGAGTCTCGTGGTTCTAGCACGATCGCTTTTATCAACTTATACTTAGCTTAATGTATTTTTGTATAAACTATGTGACAAGCCTTGATTTGCTCGTTCTTTTTTTTTTTTTTTTTTTGAACTTTTATTAGTCTCAACCCAGATGCGTAACCGCATTCTGGATCTTGACATACACCGGCTTAGAAGCATAACCGCTTTCTTCGCTCGTATGTATCGCACCTAAATTATCTCTGTCAACACGTCTTACTTTGAATTAATGAAAATTATTTATTAGAACAATTTGTTCAAGGTGTGTAACCGCATCCTTGAGTTTCTTTTAGGCGTCACAACATAAGATGCATAACCGCATTCTTAATCGAAACGATTTTTTTAAAAAAAGAAACGTACATTTGCCTAACGTCAAACGGATCCTAATATTTTGCCTATAATTATGTTTATCGTCATTAGCATGTGCATAAGAATCAAAGAAACCAATGCTACAAATATTTTTTGGCCCCAGTCAATTAATTTTGTACCAAACCCCCAACCCATATTAAGCAAAGGATTAAGAAAAATTAATCTAAAAACCAAGTGACAAAAAGTCAAACTGGATTAAGACAAAACTTTTTACTAATGAAGTGAGCAAATATAATTGCTAATCGTTTAAACCCCATGACCCTTTAATACACCCTTTTTCATTAATCTACTGGAATATCATGTTGATCCCTATTTACCAGCAATTAATTTTTAACCAAACATCTCAAAAACAAAATGAATCTCAAGCAACCAAAGAAATATAAGGCATGATACCATAATATGCACAAAATAAAGAGAAGTATAGAAATAGACCTTAAAGAGCTTCAAACGTAGTCTTTTTATTGCTAATTGATTCCACTGAGACCGGAGCTACAAATAGAGACCTCGACAGCGCCTGAAAGTAGATAGGAAAACTCGACACCTCTTGACGTCCTTGTGTTTTTTTATTGCCTACAAAGATCCGGAGAGATATGGTGGTATTTGGGTTCACGGTGGTTTACCGGTGTGGTTTGATGTTCTCCTCTCTGTTTTCACATCTCTCTATGCTGCTATCTCCGTAGTCCATGGCGTCTCTGTGATATGTCCATGTATGTCTCAATCTCTCTATATATAGATCTCTATCCAATCTCTCTATGCTCTCCATTTTTAATCCTTGTTTTCTCTATCTGTTATGTGTACATGATGTGTCTATGTATATATGCAGTGTAGAATAGTGAAGTGGTGAGCAAGAAAGAAAACAGAGCGAGGGTATTGTGCACTCTGCGTGTGTATTGAGTGTAGGTCTAGGAATGATTATATCTCCTATGGATGATGATGGTGTATATGGAATTAGGATGCGTGTAGGGTATATGTTTAGTAAATTAGGTCTAGGTTTCTATTTATGGTGTTTCTATTTTTGGCAATTCTTCCCAAAAAGTCCTTGGATATTCTTATTCCCAAAATGGAATATGTCATGGATATGGATAGGGATGAATTTGACCATGTGGTGGGCTATCATTGGTTCGATTTTCTTTTCTTTTGATTAAATAAAAAGACCATGATAAAATATTAATCAACTACTTTTAAATTAAAAAAATAAGAAAACTTAAATCGTTACACTAAGGAAATTTTTTAAAAATAGTTAACTAAAAAAACTAGATTAAAAGAGACCTATTTTTTGTAATTTTTCTTTCTTTGAAACACAAAACTTATACTCAAAAAATGTTGAATATTTTTTTCCTTTTTCATTTCTACAAACAAAACCTACTAAAATAAAATAAAAATCAACATATCAAGATTAAGCCTTTTTTGAAACAATTGTCACACCTCGAGCCATGGCCTGGGCGTAACACGGTACTCGGTGCCTGTCTGCATGTGACCGAGCGAACCAACTGGCTGGCTGGATCAACATATGGTATACTGATAACTAAGTATGATAAACATATGCTAATCGAGTGAGAAATAACTGATTGAAATATATCTGTGAAGCGATTTGATGGGCAGATTCAAGAAACGGACGTAAATCGGTCTATAGTTCTCGGAATTATGTGTTTTCAAGACGAGGAGAAAGATGAAGTTTTGAACTATAAAAATAACCATTGAATCGTTTACATCAAGTAAGTATTGAGGTCGGCACGATGGAAAGAAAATTAAGGTTTTGGGTATGAACTAGAACGAATTTTAATCAAGAACCGCGTTCTTGAATGATCAAAACAAATAAAGTTCCTAAGTCACCACTTGAAATCAATTAACGTGATAAAGAAACACCACACGCTATTGAAAACAAGATAAAGACTATCACCACCTTGCTTGGAGCCAAAAACAAGGATAAAGAACACCAAATAGAGAAAATAACTCTATTGCAAAATTTAGGTTTCTGCTCAAAACGTGAATAGTATATTTACAAGTCATGAGAACCCTTTATATAGGCCTAGGTTCTCTTCTTTTATGACTACAAATCCATATTCTACTCTAGAAAGGAAATAACTAAAAACAAGGAAAATAAAATCCCTATTCTACAAGGAAAAGAATAAAAAAAACTAGAATCCTACTAGAACTAGGCTAAAGATCCTACTAATGATAGGAAATTAAATCCTACTATAATATAAATCAAGAAACAAGAAACCTATTTAGAAAAGGATTCAAGAAACAAGAATGGGAAATAATCTTCAAACTTGAGCTTCTTGGACTTTTCTTTTTCTTGAATTTCAATCTTGTGTTTCTTGATTTTCTTGGATTTCTTGATCTTCTTCATCTTTCATCATTCTCCCCTTGTTGAGAAAGACTCGTCCTCGAGTCTAAAGGCTCCATAAACGGTGAAAGATTAGCCAAAAAAAAATTGGGAACAACCCATACTTACCAGGCTCTAAGTTGCATTTTTCTAACTTTTCATAGAGCTTCATCATGTTCAAAGAAAACTTTGCATATGGCCGAACTAAATCCCACTTTCTTAGTGGTAACTTTATACCATGATTTCTCAAACATATCATCTTAAACTGATCTTCAATGTGTAAACCATGATCATAACTTATTTCCTTTTGATCTTCATAAATCTTGAACACTCCCGTGTCGATGTGGTATTTGCATGCAAAATCTGAGTTAGTGCCACAAAAACCTTTAAATAAATCAAATTCATGAACCTTTGGATCAGGGTTAGAGAATAAATCATGTCTTCTTATGAGCTCCTTGATGATTTTGATGCTCTCATATTTGACATGATTATAGCCATTAACCTCAATGAAATTGAGAGATATTAAATCTACACTTTCTTGCAAAGATTCAACCCTTTGAGGAATAAATCTTGCTCGAATTAGATAATAAATTAAACTCTCATTCATAAACTCCTTTTTCAGCAACTTATTCTCTTTCTCTTCCAAATCTTCATAGACTATAGGTCCTATGCAATCCGTTACTTTGGTTGGTGTGGAGTAAGAAACAAAATCTGTATTCTTTTTGAAATCCCTTTGTGGAAACTCAATCTCACAAATAGCTGGATGCTCCAATGGATCTTCATCAAAATTTGGAGGTAAATCCTCAACTTGTGGATCCAATTCATTCTTCTCCTCCGTTTTCTGTTCCATATTTATGGGACCAATGATTTGTAATTTGGTCACAAAAGAATCATCAACATACTTGGAGTTTTTAGCAACATCTTCTGGAGTCAAGGGAACCAACTTAATTTTCCGTCCATCCTTTGTAAATGAATAGGTATTACGATATTCATCATAGTTAGCACACCTTTCATACACCCATGGTCTTCCAAGTAATAAGTGGCAAGCATCCATCTTTGTTACATCACACCAAACAAGATCATTATATATTTTGCCAATAGAAAAAGAAACTAGGCATTGATGAGTTACCTCTAAACCACCATCATCATTCTCAAATTTGATGCTATAAGGATATGGATGAAGTTTTGTTAACAAGCCAAGTTTAGAAACCATCTCTTCAGAAACAACATTAACATGACTTCCTTTATCAATGATTACCGAACATACCTTATCATGGGAGGTACATCTAGTGCGGAAAAGAGATTCCTTTTTCCATAGTTTTTCATCTTCTTGAACCAAACGTCCTCCTCTTGGTTGCATACTCATCCTACTCTTCAACTGTGCTCTGATACCAAATTGATGTGATTCTTCGAGTTAACAAAGAACCAATCGACCAGGATCTTGTTCTTGAAGCGATTTGATGGGCAGATTCAAGAAACGGACGTAAATCGGTCTATAGTTCTCGGAATTATGTGTTTTCAAGACGAGGAGAAAGATGAAGTTTTGAACTATAAAAATAACTATTGAATCGTTTACATCAAGTAAGTATTGAGGTCGGCACGATGGAAAGAAAATTAAGGTTTTGGGTATGAACTAGAACGAATTTTAATCAAGAACCGCGTTCTTGAATGATCAAAACAAATAAAGTTCCTAAGTCACCACTTGAAATCAATTAACGTGATAAAGAAACACCACACGCTATTGAAAACAAGATAAAGACTATCACCACCTTGCTTGGAGCCAAAAACAAGGATAAAGAACACCAAATAGAGAAAATAACTCTATTGCAAAATTTAGGTTTCTGCTCAAAACGTGAATAGTATATTTACAAGTCATGAGAACCCTTTATATAGGCCTAGGTTCTCTTCTTTTATGACTACAAATCCATATTCTACTCTAGAAAGGAAATAACTAAAAACAAGGAAAATAAAATCCCTATTCTACAAGGAAAAGAATAAAAAAAACTAGAATCCTACTAGAACTAGGCTAAAGATCCTACTAATGATAGGAAATTAAATCCTACTATAATATAAATCAAGAAACAAGAAACCTATTTAGAAAAGGATTCAAGAAACAAGAATGGGAAATAATCTTCAAACTTGAGCTTCTTGGACTTTTCTTTTTCTTGAATTTCAATCTTGTGTTTCTTGATTTTCTTGGATTTCTTGATCTTCTTCATCTTTCATCATTCACGTTTTTGAGCATAAACCCTAGTTTGCAATAGAGTTATTTTCTCTATTTGGTGTTCTTTATCCTTGTTTTTGGTTCCAAGCAAGGTGGTGATAGTCTTTATCTTGTTTTCAATAGCGTGTGGTGTTTCTTTATCACGTTAATTGATTTCAAGTGGTGACTTAGGACCTTTATTTGTTTTGATCATTCAAGAACGCGGTTCTTGATTAAAATTCGTTCTAGTTCATATCCAGAACCCTAATTTTCTTTCCATCATTCCGCCTTTAATACTTACTTGATTTAAACGATTCAATAGTTATTTTTATAGTTCAAAACGTCATCTTTCTCCTCATCTTGAAAACACATAATTCCGAGAACTATAGCCCGATTTACGTCCGTTTGTTGAATTTTGCCCATCAATCGCTTCAAGAATAAGATCCTGGTCGATTGGTTCTTTGTTAACTCGAAGAATCACATCACAGAAACACTGTACAACTCCTTACCAAAGACGACCATCAAATATGGGCCGTATCTCAAAATGCGGTCCGTATTTAACTCTAAAATTTCCTAAGCCAATTTCCGGAATGCACAGTGATTTAGATGCCAAGTTACGATTTGGAATACGGGTTGTATACTGAAATACGGTCCGTATTCTGGGGCGTAAATCCCCATCTGACAACTGAAGAGAAATTTTCAATTCCCACATTCTTTATCTGGTTATCTAAGTCTAGAGACATGGTCAAAACTTAAGTTAAAGGTCTGAGGTGTTACAACAATTAACTCCAAAAATGGTGTAAACCTAAAGGAGAGTCAAAAATCACGTGTCTACAGTAATATGCTCAAAACCATATGTGTGTTACTTTACGTAGGTTCTGATGCAGAATTTGTCAGAACTTATAAGCTTCACAACCCTCAGCCACCACTTGCACTCTGGATGTACACATCTGAAACAATACACAATACGCGATGTACAAAAACTTGTTGCTAGTTTCAATGAAGTTGCTAGTTCTTCCTTTTTCTTGAATGACATTCTCATATAAAAACTTGTTTCATCATCTTGAACATGCCTGGACTGTGTTGATTGTGACATGCCCGGTGTATTGCTCGCAACTTCAGGTATATGAATCTAGTCACCCCCACTTCCATTATCTGGAATATCTATATCCACCCTATCCAATTAATCATTTAACATATCTTGTTGGTCTTGAGCAAAATTATGATTCTCTACCGGGCTTCTAACCACATATACCCTTAAAATGGGCCTAGCTACATGTCACGACCCGACTAGGGGCCATGACGGGTACCCGGAGCTAACCACCAAGCATAACTCCTTCTATTACTCATCATACTCATCCTGCATTCATTCATTATTCTCATGCTTATAATCATAGGAAAACCATTTTCACTTTGAAACATATTTACCTTTATATACATAAGCCCTTCGGCTATCAAAATAACATATATAGAGTAAGGACATCGTGAGACCATGCTACCCACACATACGTATCTACGAGCCTCTACTAGAGTACTAGACATATGGACGGGACAGGACCCCGTCGTGCCCAAAATATATGTACACAAAATAATAAAGCAACGGCACCTCCAGAACAATGGAGTGCTCTCAAAGTCGGTTGATAGCCCCTACAAATCTGGATCATCTCCCTGTCTACCTGTGCGCATGAACACAGCGTCCGAAGAAAAGGACGTCAGTAGGAGCATTGTACTGAGTATGTAAGGCATGAATAAAATGAGCATAATAAAGAAACCATGAAACATAAGGTGAAGATATAACCTGCTTAGCTTTTAAGAGTAAATGCATTTTAAACATATCACATATATCATCATCATTAACCCGCGTCCGGGCAGCCATCATACGCCGCCCACTAGTGGTGATCATGTCTGGCCTTCTAGGCACGGTGTACTCACAAGCAGCCCGCATTAGCGGTGACATGTCCGGCCATTCAGGCATGGTGGAACCATAAGCAGCCCGCCGTAGCGGTAACATGTCCGGCCATCTAGGCACGGTGGAATCGTGTCATCATGAATTCATCATAACTTATTGTTGACACCCAATTTTGTCCCTCTTTTATTTAATTTACTCGGGTTTCTAAATTTACTGACGAGCTAAATACTTTATTTTTCACAATATTTTATTTGCTACTACTATTAATATCACTACTTTTATCACAAATTTTGAACGGTTAGTCATCGTCTCGTTTTCGGGTTTGGACTCATTAAATTAATTACAAGACAACACTTTGCAAATTTTTTTTTTTTTACATATTAATTATTTATCATCTTTACCAGTTATTAAATTAGAAGCCCAAAAATAATTAAATAGCGGAGGAAGGATCAACAATTTTCAGCCAAATTAATGGCCCAAAATACCAACACAATATTATTTCGCTACCCAAATAAGCAACCCACATTTTAATACTCAACCCACATCAACAACCCCACATTTTCAGCCCAACTAAAATACACTTTAATTGGAACAGCCCACACTTTAATTGGACCAGCCCACTTCTCTTAATAACCGGTCCAGCCCACCCCCTTATTCTTTTACCCTAAACCCTCGCTCTCTTTCCCTTCTTCATCCTCACCGCCGCACACCCCCACCCCGCTCTTCTCTCTCTTCTCCCACGTTCTTCTCCTTCCCTTCGAAACCCTAGCCGCCTCTCTCTTCCCTTCCTCTCTCCCACGTTCGCTCTGCCTCTTCACCTGCTCCCCACTTCTTCTTGTCCCCCACACCTCTGTCTCCTTTGTTCCCCACTTCGCTCCACCACGCCTCTGCTTCACCACTCCCACCATGCCTCTGCCTCTTCCACTTCTCTCTGCCTACCCGTTTTCATACAACAAGTTGTCTATACGTTTGTTTTATCTAAAGCTCTGTCGTTGACAGAGAATCGGGCATTTTTGAGGATACCAAAGTCGAATCACATACAGATAACGGGTCCATTTAACTCGATTCAAAGGATACCGTTGGGGTGGGGGCCCAAAATTTCGGTCGCTGGCATTCTTGAAGAAACCGAAAACCCTAGTTTTCATCTACTATAAAAGAGGGCTTTAAGTTCTTAGCAAAGGGGGGGATTGTTTTTTTTTGGGGAAGCACAAATCGAAAACCTAGGATTTGGAATCCAAATTCCCTACAAAACACAAGTTTAATCACAAAAGAGAACCTTACTTGAAAAAGAACAGCCACCAATTACTTTACTTTTACCCTTTCGGTTTGAAACTTTTTTTGAATCGGGTTCGTTCGTGTTCGAGCGTAGATTCGAGACATCGACACCCCAATTCACTGCGCCAACAAAAGGCAGCCCACAGCAGCAATATAAAACAGATTGTTGGGCTTAAGCCCAATGACGTGAACAGTGACGCAACAGCAATACATAAAATTTGGGCCAAAGCCTGCTAGCAAAACGGACTGTAGCAGCAGTCCATAAAAAATGGATTAAACCCATTTAATTTTATTTTGTGCTTCAGCTTCATTTTATGCCTGACTTGTATTATTTGGACTAACACTTTTCTGTCCTTTATTCTTAGCTTAAAAGAATTGTAGGAATTAGTATGGATAGTTTTAGAAGTCATGGTTAGTTAATTTAGGGAGAACCAACAATTAGTTCCATGGGTTTAATTTCCTATTTATGTTCCAAACGATTTTATAGTATCCATAACATTTATTTGAGTAATTGGTTTTCAAATAGTATGCCTACATATTTTGGGTTAAAAGAATCGCTATTTACCTTACTATCCTAAGAAAACTTAAAACATTACCTATTTGGCACTAATGCTAACTCATTTGAGAAATAAAAGACAAATTAATTTAACAGGTAACTTTTCTCGCTTTAGCTCTTTTTTAGCGCTTCGAACATATATTTGTTATAACAATCTATATTGAATTATTACTCTTTCGTAAATCTCACTTTTAAATAGCATTTAAAATCTTGTTTTATACGAAATTATTATTTTTTACAAGTTATATTTTAAGTAGCTTTCTTACATATCTATCTACAATTTTTGTCATACTTATAAAATTACTTTCCTTTTTCTGTAATATTATCATTTACACTTAGCCTAATTAAATTTGGGTCCTGTCGGTTAATCATTGTTAATGGGTCTTAAAGGATGCCTAATACCTTCCCTTTAGACTAATTGAACCCTTACCTAGAATCTTAAGTTTCGCAGACCTTAAACACAATCAACTTTAGATAACTACTTTAATAAACTTTAGGTGTCCTAATTCACCATAAATAATTAGGTGGCGACTCCTTAACAACAAACAAAAATAGGAATCTCCAATATGTCGTACTTCTAATTTAACCCGGGTTAAAATGGGGTGTGACAGCTTGGCGACTCCGCTGGGGAATCACTTAGGTTTTAACCATAACGGACTTAGTCTAATAGGCTTTGTGTGCTTATTTGAAATTACTTTATTTATTTGTTAACTGTTTTTTACATGCTATTAATTGTTTGTTGATATAAACTGTTTGTTTGATATAAACTGTTTATGTGTTACTGCTTTGATAAACTGTCATTCCATTCATTTTTCTTCCACTTCTGGAAACTCTCACTATCACACGTACACGTGAGGTGTGTTTTGCGCACCCGCAAAATTGTTTCATAGAATCCAAATTTTAGGAGAGTTGGCATATGCGCGGGGTGCCCGAGTAACGGGGACCGCGTAGCCTTCTCACTCGAGTTGTCCGCTCGGGAACCTTGCGTCTAGTAAACCCACTCTTAGTTAGCCTAAGATAGAGCTAAACCAACACCCTTTATTAAGAGCATACATTTTATAACCTAGGAGGTTTAATACCCTTGGTGTATTAAACCCATTAGACAACTTTACCAAAACGTCCAAGCGGGTTCACGACCCCAAGTGACACTAATCATACTTTATGTGCATGTTTGAAGGATAATTGTGCCTAAATATTGACTATTTGCTCTAAATTAATTAAACTTTAGGAGGGAGGGAATGACTAACGTTCTATGACAGGTATGGATTTGCATTGGAGTACAACAAATGACGAAGATCAAGGACATCACAAATGGAACCAGAAGTTAAACATAGGAAATTTTATTTACTTTATTTTAGGAAACACTTTATGTTGTATTCATTGGACATGTAATAAATATTACATTATTTTGTACTTTATTTTTTGAGAAATAGAATCTGTTTAATTAATCAAAGCAACGGGATGACATATTATGGCACATTTTACCCTTCAAATAACGTTAGGCCCACCTCTGGTACAAAGAGGTCACACGCATATTAGGACGCGTTATTTGTTTTGATATAATCGTTTATACTTGTTTGACAACTTGTTTGACTTTATTTGATGAATTATTTGCTACATGACTTACTTGACTTTACGTGATAATGACTTTACCTAAAGATGTTCACGAGACTAACATCATTTATACTTTATGTTTTTTTTTCTTATTCCCCAAAAGAGAGTTGATTCGTGTTGACACTCGATGGACGACCATCCTTACATCACAAGGTCAAAGACGTCATCGTTACCGGAACGTAATTGGGTTGTTCAAGGAAATGAAATTACTATGTCTGATCCGGCCGCATCTATTTCGACTGGTGTGGAAAACATCGTGATCTCTAGCGATCCGCCCGAGACTTCCGAACACGGAACTACTATTCAACAGGATGAACATATCGCCCGCCTGACTCAAGAAATTAGGAATCTACGTGGAGAACTAAATCGGGTTAGGGACTTGACCAATTTATCCATCACACTCCACAATTCACCTCTTGAACCTAGAAATACTGCACCAGACCCACCTCGTTTCCCATCACTCGAATCCCCAGTTCCTGAGCATTTTCCTCCCCAAAATAATGCACCTACCAACAACAACTTACCTCCGATCACCCCCGCAAATCCCCCAAATCCATCATCCGCCTATACTCCCCCACCAAGTCAACCGCTAGTTCACACTCCCTATGTTCCTTTACTCACCAACATTAATTCACTATCCACGACCACTCCTCTAAACCCACCAAATCAACCACCTATAAACACCAATCATAACACACCACCTCTTGTCCAAAACACCCCCATCGTCCAAACTTATCCAACCCAGCATATACACGGGGCACACTTTGTCACCCCAAATGCACAATGTGTTCCTCCGGTATATGCCACAGAAACACAAGCCTTTACCAACCCAGTAACGATCAGGCTCCAACCCGAGGTAGATCAATACGAAGAAATGGAAAAAGATGCAAAGGCAGGGGCAGATAATATATGGCTAAAAGAGATCCACAGTCTCAAAGAAGCAATGAGAAACCTTCAAGTTGCTAGAGGAACTAAGAGTGTAGAATATGACGATCTCTGTGTTCAACCTGACGTCGATTTACCCGTAGGCTACAAACCGCCAAAATTTGATACGTTCAATGGAACAGGCGACCCTCATACACACTTAAGGGCTTATTGTGACAAACTGGTTGGAGTGGGCAGAGACCAGAACATAAGGATGAAGCTCTTCATAAGAAGCTTATCTGGCGAGGCACTTACTTGGTATACACAATAGGACGTCCGTAAATGGCGTGGTTGGAGTGACATGGCACAAGACTTTATGGACAGATTCAGTTTTAACACCGATATCACGCCGGAAAAAGTCTACATGACTAAGTTGACCAAGAAAGTAGCTGAGACATTCCGCGAGTATGCGCTACGTTGGAGGTCAGAAGCGGCCAAGGTTCAACCTCCGATGAATGATAGAGAAATGACTGCTACCTTCATTGAATGCCAGGCTGGCATATTTTACGAGAAAATGATAGGTATGATGGGACAAAAATTCACAGAAGTTGTCCGAATGGGAGAAGCCTTAGAAGAAGGAATCAAATCGGGGAAAATTCAGGATCTTATTGCTTTACAAGCAATAAACAAAGCTATTCAATCTGGTTCTATCAACGGGGTTAAAAAGAAGAAGGAGGATGTCGCTGCAGTCATGAACGTCCGAGGGCAGGAGCCGAGCCAAGCCATTCCATATTTTAACCACCCACAACAACCTTTCTACCCTTACCACTACCCCGAACCCTACCAAGCTCCACTATCTCCTTACCCTGTCTACAACACCCAAGCTAACTACTACCAACCCCGAGCACCTCCACATCAAAACCCACGTCCGTATCAACCCATCCAAACTCCAACTTACCAAAATCGACCACCTGCTGCACCTTGAGCTCGTCCAAACCTTGACACCAGAAACACCCGTAACTACACTCGGATCGCTGAACCCTTGGCTCAATTGTTTGAAAGAATGAAAGAAGCAGGCGTAATACAACCGATTGAGGGGAAAATTCCCGATCCTATCCCAAAATGGTTTGATGGTTCCAAGCGTTGTGCCTACCATTCTGGAGTGGCTGGGCACGCCATTGAAGATTGCTATGGGCTTAAAAACAAAATCGAAACCCTGATTAAGGAAGGAGTGATCCAGCTCGCTGAAGCTAAGCCCAATGTGGTCAACAATCCTTTGCCTGCTCACGGAGATGCCAAGATTTGAAGGAGTCCAGTGCGGAAAGGGACCTGTCATCAACTTTTGTCGTTCCCATGAACAATCCAAAGACAAACACACATGAAGATTACTGCTACAACTACTCTCAACATCGAGACACCTATCACACGAAGTGCCGAACCAGGGGAGACTCTGAAGAATTGGACTTGTACTCCATCCCCGATCCGTCGGAAGCCTTGGTAGCATGAACATGTAGTGAACTTTTATTTTTAAAAGCTTGAATCATGCTCAAAACTTTTGTTTGCTTTGCTTCATCTTTCGGAAGCATAATCGCGAAAACTATGAATGCATTTCTAATTTTCCTTAATCATCTATTATTGTTATTTTCTACTATAATTATCAAATCTGCCAACTCTACGATTGTGACATGAACAAATAAACAACATACATCCCGAAACTAGGGACAAGACGAGATTCCGCTCAAAAGAATTGAAATAGCCGATAGGTGATAACATAAGCCTGAAAGCTAGCAATCTAAGAAGAGATCAAACGAAGACATTAGGAAAGACAACCTAGTTCGTAACCTTTCCTTTAACAACCGGTACGAACTACGTTCCGACTTGATTCCCGTGGTGGGATACATAGGCAGCCCACATAGGGTTCGATTGCATTTAGAACAAAAAATCAAAAGATTTTGCATGCGTACGAACTACGCTAACCTGATTCCCATGGGGGGATACGTAGACAGCCCACATAGGGTTCAGTTGCATTACAACAAAGAATCCAAAAATCCTTATACAAGGAAAACTACATATGGCCTGATTCCCTCGGCGAGATTCGTAGACTATTAACATATGGCTCAGTCATGTTTAGTTAGAAATCCAACAAACCTTTATCATTCACAGAACAGAACTACGCTGACCTGATTCCTTTGGTGGGATACGTAGGCAATCCACATCGGGTTCGGTCCCTTTATGAGAAAATTTCAAACCATTTTTTTATATACCTTCCGAACTACGTTCTAACCTGATTCCTTTGGAAGGATACGTAGGCAGCCTAAACAAGGTTCGGTCACACCACAACATAAGTTTAGCATACCCTTCTGAACCCAAAACTGGGGCATATTTTAAAAAGAAATAGACAAAGGAACGGTTGGACATTGACAAGTTTAAGGCTACCAGACAGGAAATAGTATAGACAAATGACTTTTCAATTGTTTCAGAAGTATCACAATCTGAAGTTGGCACAAATATTTTACAACTTACATACATTTACATATATATCTTTCCTTACATACATACATTTACACATATATATTTCACAACTTATATACATATAGTTACATTTCCTTATACATATACTTACATACCTACCTTTCAAATGAAATACTTTCTTTCAATTGATTCACTATTGTTCATCTACCGAGGCTTGAACGGAGATCACAAGATCCAAACAAACAAGACAAATGGAACGCCAACAACGTCAAGCTTCGAGTCAACACGAATCAACTTCCCCCTCCCAAACTAAGAATTTTTCTTTGAGTGCAGGAACCTAAAAGCGCGAGATCAACAGTCAAGTCTATCAATCATGGCAGAAAAGCATCCTTTGGCCCATTGTGGCCTCGCCTCAAAAAACCATACGGCTTTATCTTTTAATTTATTTTTATCAAAATAATTTTATAACTTTATACACCTGTTTTTGTAGGTTGACGAGATTGAAGGTGAATCAAATCAGGATTACGTGTCCTAAATTTGGCCTGTCACGATACCATCAACATCATGAGCCAGACGGCTATTCCACCACTTTACTCCATACTTTATCAATTATTTTATCATATACTTTACCAGCTTTAACAATTTTACTCTGAACTTTGCAGGAATCATTGTTAAGTTTCCAAAGACAGCTGAAGGCATCTCCCAAGACCGCTGGAGGCATCAATATCACACCTCGAGGATAACTATACATTTTAGACTCGTCCGCCTTTAATAGGACATCATTTCTTCAAAAGCATCGCACTGCATATGCATTACTGCTTTCAAATGCCCGCACTGCAAAGGCACCGCATAACATTGCATTATTACTTTCAAATGTCCGACAAAGGGACAACATGATTGTTCGCAAACGCACAGCATTTAGGCTCGTCCGCCTTTAATAGGACACTCTAGGATTGTCCGCCTTTAATAGGACACTTTAGGCTCGTCCGCCTTTAATAGGACACTTTAGGATTGTCCGCCTTTAATAGGACATTTTAGGCTCGTCCGCCTTTAATTGGATATCATTTCTTTAAAATGCCTCACATGGCATATGCATCATGTCCTCGAAAACAACTGGAGACATGCTTGGGTTCGTCCACCCTAAAATAGGACATTTTAGGCTCGTCCGCCTTTAATAGGATATCATTTCTTTAAATGCCTCACACGGCATATGTATCATGTCCCCGAAAACAACCGGAGACATACTTGGGTTCGTCCACCCTAAAATAGGACATATCGGGTTCTTCCACCCTAAAATAGGATACTTGGGTTCTTCCACCCTAAAATAGGATACTTGGGTTCGTCCTCCCTAAAATAGGATATTTGGGTTCGTCCACCCTGAAATAGGACATATCGGGTTCTTCCACCCTAAAATAGGATGCTTGAGTTCGTCCACCCTAAAATAGGACATATCGGGTTCGTCCACCCTAAAATAGGATACATCGGGTTCGTCCACCCTAAAATAGGACATATTGGGTCATTCTACCCTAAAATAAGAATTCACATTTTATCTTGAATTTTACAGGATTGGCGTCGAGTCTCTGAAGACAACCGGGGGCATCATTCGGCTGTACAGTCTCATATGCATAAGCCATACGGCTACACTATGAATCTACTCTCTACTTGTCATTTACTTTACCAATTCTAACGATTTTACCTTGAACTTCAAAGGAACATCATCAAGTCCCCGAAGACAACCGGAGACACATCATCAAGTCCCCGAAGACAACCGGAGACATCATTTGGCTGTACGGCCTCATTAGCATATCATTGAGTCCCGAAGACAACCGGAGACATCACATGACATCATTTATCATCAAATCCCCGAAGACAACCGGAGATATATCATCAAATCCCCGAAGACAACCAGAGATATCGCATGGCTACACGGCCTCGCCTGCATAAGCCAAACGGCTATACACTTACTTTACTCCTTACTTCATTTCTTTATTTCATCATCTACTTTACCTACTTTAACGAATTTACCTTCAATTTCGCAGATATCATTTATCATCGAGTCCCGGAAGACAGCCGGAGACCTTATCACTATCATCTTCAAATGCAACTAGAGATATTATCACATCCTCAGCATACGCATCACGCATTCATTCAAGTCCCTGAAGACAACCAGAGACAACATTGGCCACACAGCTTCATTTTTATTTCCACACTCATATTTCTTATCATTTTACACTCTTTATAATTTCAACTTTGTTACTAATTTTGACATGAATATCAGTTTTGGCAGAAAATACAACCTGCAGGGACGCAACACAACGTGGAACTTTATCTTACGCAGTGAACTGGGGCAAATTTACTGAAGAGGAATACCAAACTCACAAGCAAAGGTCACGGATCTACTCTCGAACTCAATTCCGCCTATGTCCACAAACACGTGATACGTAGGTTAATTTCTCTTTCACATCCTCCGCTAAAAATCTACTAAATCTACTCTTTTCACAATCTCATATTCCTTTCTACATCCCCAGCGTCTCCATAAGTTAACACCGGGGCATTTTTGGAGAATTTACAACATGTCTAGTAGAGTCCTACTTAAAGGTGTGTTGCGCGCCACATTTATAATTAGGAGGCTATAAGCATATGTTCCATTCTTGTCACCTATCTACAATCCTACAAGGTTATAAATTCATAAATAACATGCTCTCAACAAGTTCGACCATAATTCCTTCTGTCCTCATAATATTTTCCATCAATTTTCCTAAATCGTACTTTCTTATAAATTCATATTCGTTGGTCCAAACAAAATTGGCTACTACGTCAACTTCTTCGCCCGAAGATTCTTACATCATATCCGGTCGAAGAGGGGCATCTGTTGACACCCAATTTTGTCCCTCTTTTATTTAATTTACTCGGGTTTCTAAATTTACTGACGAGCTAAATACTTTATTTTCACAATATTTTATTTGCTACTACTATTAATATCACTACTTTTATCACAAATTTTGAACGGTTAGTCATCGTCTCGTTTTCGGGTTTGGACTCATTAAATTAATTACAAGACAACACTTTGCAAAATATTTTTTTTTACATATTAATAATTTATCATCTTTACCAGTTATTAAATTAGAAGCCCAAAAATAATTAAATAGCGGAGGAAGGATCAACAATTTTCAGCCAAATTAATGGCCCAAAATACCAACACAATATTATTTCGCTACCCAAATAAGCAACCCACATTTTAATACTCAACCCACATCAACAACCCCACATTTTCAGCCCAACTAAAATACACTTTAATTGGAACAGCCCACACTTTAATTGGACCAACCCACATCTCTTAATAACCGGTCCAGCCCACCCCCTTATTCTTTTACCCTAAACCCTCGCTCTCTTTCCCTTCTTCATCCTCACCGCCGCACACCCCCACCCCGCTCTTCTCTCTCTTCTCCCACGTTCTTCTCCTTCCCTTCGAAACCCTAGCCGCCTCTCTCTTCCCTTCCTCTCTCCCACGTTCGCTCTGCCTCTTCACCTGCTCCCCACTTCTTCTTGTCCCCCACACCTCTGTCTCCTTTGTTCCCCACTTCGCTCCACCACGCCTCTGCTTCACCACTCCCACCATGCCTCTGCCTCTTCCACTTCTCTCTGCCTACCCGTTTTCATACAACAAGTTGTCTATACGTTTGTTTTATCTAAAGCTCTGTCGTTGACAGTGAATCGGGCATTTTTTAGGATACCAAAGTCGAATCACATGCAGATAACGGGTCCATTTAACTCGATTCAAAGGATACCGTTGGGGTGGGGGCCCAAAATTTCGGTCGCTGGCATTCTTGAAGAAACCGAAAACCCTAGTTTTCATCTACTATAAAAGAGGGCTTTAAGTCCTTAGCAAAGGGGGGGATTGTTTTTTTTGGGGAAGCACAGATCGAAAACCTAGGATTTGGAATCAAAATTCCCTACAAAACACAAGTTTAATCACAAAAGAGAGCCTTACTTGAAAAAGAACAGCCACCAATTACTTTACTTTTACCCTTTCGGTTTGAAACTTTTTTTGAATCGGGTTCGTTCGTGTTCGAGCGTAGATTCGAGACATCGACACCCCAATTCACTGCGCCAACAAAAGGCAGCCCACAGCAGCAATATAAAACAGATTGTTGGGCTTAAGCCCAATGACGTGAACAGTGACGCAACAGCAATACATAAAATTTGGGCCAAAGCCTGCTAGCAAAACGGACTGTAGCAGCAGTCCATAAAAAATGGATTAAACCCATTTAATTTTATTTTGTGCTTCAGCTTCATTTTATGCCTGACTTGTATTATTTGGACTAACACTTTTCTGTCCTTTATTCTTAGCTTAAAAGAATTGTAGGAATTAGTATGGATAGTTTTAGAAGTCATGGTTAGTTAATTTAGGGAGAACCAACAATTAGTTCCATGGGTTTAATTTCCTATTTATGTTCCAAACGATTTTATAGTATCCATAACATTTATTTGAGTAATTGGTTTTCAAATAGTATGCCTACATATTTTGGGTTAAAAGAATCGCTATTTACCTTACTATCCTAAGAAAACTTAAAACATTACCTATTTGGCACTAATGCTAACTCATTTGAGAAATAAAAGGCAAATTAATTTAACAGGTAACTTTTCTCGCTTTAGCTCTTTTTTAGCGCTTCGAACATATATTTGTTATAACAATCTATATTGAATTATTACTCTTTCGTAAATCTCACTTTTAAATAGCATTTAAAATCTTGTTTTATACGAAATTATTATTTTTTACAAGTTATATTTTAAGTAGCTTTCTTACATATCTATCTACAATTTTTGTCATACTTATAAAACTACTTTCCTTTTTCTGTAATATTATCATTTACACTTAGCCTAATTAAATTTGGGTCCTGTCGGTTAATCATTGTTAATGGGCCTTAAAGGATGCCTAATACCTTCCCTTTAGACTAATTGAACCCTTACCTAGAATCTTAAGTTTCGCAGACCTTAAACACAATCAACTTTAGATAACTACTTTAATAAACTTTAGGTGTCCTAATTCACCATAAATAATTAGGTGGCGACTCCTTAACAACAAACAAAAATAGGAATCTCCAATATGTCGTACTTCTAATTTAACCCGGGTTAAAATGGGGTGTGACACTTATCATCATCGTACATTCGTCATAGAACATGCATTAGAGTTTAAAGAATATCTATCACTATATCAGGGCGACATAAGGTCGAGAACCCCCGATTACATTATGGAGTGATCATATTCATCATTTCTCACCTTGAAGGAACTAACAATGTAAGGTGAGTGTACACAATGAACAACATCAAAGGATCATATTTAGGATCATTAACTTCATGGGCATCATATATTGCCTTAGAATTCTTTAGAATTAAACTCATCATCATCATTATCATACTCGTAACATATCTCTTTTCTTTATCTTATGAAACGCTCTTTGTAAGCATGGATTTATAATTTCCAATATGTAGGAAAATCATGGAAAGATAGGAGGATTCATGCCATAGGAGTCATGCCTTAGAAATAAGGGACTAGCCTTACATACCCTTTCATTTAGCTACACTATCGCTTGAACGTTCTCCTCCAATGTTCTCGTTTCTACCTTCAATAGAGTTTGTACTAACATTGGATAATCGATAGCTTAGCATACTTGACTAAAGCTAGAAAAAATTTGAAAGCACTTCCTTTGTTTATACAACTTTCTCCATATCATATATCAACTCCCAAACGTCCATAATAACTTTCACAACATCATAAGCAATAATCTTTATTCACCTACATTATCCATATTTCCCACCTTCACTTCAAATCATCCATAACCATGGTCGTAGTACACTATCACATTTACTCACATATAATGTTTATCCCATGTCCTTAATGTCATTTATAACATAACTATAATCACAACATATCAAGAATCATGACTAATTCCAAGCTACAACTCAAAAATGCAACTATTCTTACATTCATGACCCGTTTTCTATCCCCTTCTACAATCCAATTCTTTCAACCTCTTAATACCTTAAACAATATGGAGTGATCATAAAGCTTACCTTTGATAGTGTGGGAATGAGCTTTGAGTGGAAATACATCGCTTGAGCAAAACCCTAGTTCCACTTCCAATGGGATTTCTTGTCTTAGATGAACCCTAATGAGTTTTTTGCACTTGATCCTCTTGGTTTGATGAAGTTGATCATGAATTTCTCTTGAGTTCTTGTGGAAGAAGTGTGTGTAACTCTCTAGAAGCCTTGAGAGAGATGGAGAAGTGTGGGAAATGAAATTAGTGAAGTGGGATCACATTTAAATACTTGAATTAACTCAGCCCGTCGGGACTTCCACGGACACTTATACGGTCCGTATAAGTGACCGTACTTCACCATCAGAAAAACAACATTTATGTTGGGTGCTATACGGCCTTATACGGACCGTATAAGCGGTCGTATAACCTTATTTTCTTGAAATGATTTCCGTCGTTTCATTTGATCTCCAATCCTTATGGAACCTTCTTGACACTTGTTTAACACTTCATTACCAATCTAAGGATCATTATAACTCTTGCTTATGACATCATTAAATCAATCATTAGCTCGGTACTTTACGGAACTTTTCCAAAACACAACATACGTTTTGCCTTCCTTAAGGAACTTTCTCCTCTTACTTCCAACGTCTTTGGAATCTTAATTAGAATCGTTAAATAACCTTTCTTACTTATAGAAACATCGTATACTCCTTACCCTGTATTAGCCTATTCGCTAGGCAATGACATAAAATTTTCTGAGGTGTAACATTCTTCCTCCCTTTAATAACATTCACCTCGAATGTTGAGTTCTCGGGAATTATACGAAAATTTCGCCAGAGTTTTCCCTGTAATATGGCACTACCATCCTGTCACAACAGTCCATAATAACAATACCTCACAGGTCCACAACATCATAGTAATAAAGTTTGGCCACACACAACCCATATGCATCAAGAGAGAACATACATACCTCATAATCTTGTCGCTTCATCTGGATCTCTTCCGGGGGATGAAATAGGCGCGGGTACTTGGACTTCATATTTTCTTCCACTTCCCAAGTCATTTCTTCTTGGTTGTTATTTCTTCATAAGACCTTAACTGAGGCTACTTCTTTATTTCTAAGTCTCTGTACTTGCCTATCTAGTATGGCAACGGGTACTTCTTCATAAGCCAACTTTTCTGTCACTTGAACATCATCTACTATGACGATCCTAGTAGGATCTCCAGCACACTTACGGAGCATTGAGGCATGGAAAATCAGATAGACTGACTAAAATTCCGAGGGTAAGTCCAATTCATAAGCTACTGGGCCCACCTTGCGGACAATCTTATAAGGTCCTATATATCGAGGACTCAACTTCCATTTTTTACCAAACCTCATTACTCCTTTCATTGGAGACACCTTTAAGAATACCCAATCATCAACTTCAAATTCTAAGTCTCGCCGCCGGTTGTCCGCATAAGATTTCTGGCGACTTTGGGCTGTCACCAATCGAGCTCAGATGACTTCGACCTTTTCTACTGCTTGTTGAATCAACTCAGGGCCTATTAGCTGCACTTTTCCTACTTCAAACCACCCAATTGGGGATCTACACTTCCTTCCATATAGAGCTTCATACGGAGCCATTTGGATACTGGAATGATAGTTGTTGTTGTATGCAAACTCAATAAGGGGTAAGTGGTAATCCCAACTACCACCAAAATCTAGAACACATGCTCTTAGCATATCCTCCAAGGTCTGAATAGTGCGTTCAGCTTGCCCATCAGTTTGCGAATGAAATGTTGTGCTAAGCCTCACCTGAGTACCCAAACCTTCTTGGAAAGACTTCCAGAACTTGGCTGTAAATTGTGCCCCTCTGTCTATGATAATAGATATCGGAGTACCATGAAGTCTCACAATCTCCTTAAGGTACAACCTTGCATAATCTTCTGCAGAGTATGTGGTTCTGACTGGAAGAAAATGAGCGGCTTTCGTGAGTCTGTCTACGATCACCCATATGGAGTCATACTTGCTTCGGGAATGAGGTAACCCTACAATGAAATCCATATTTATTGCTTCCCACTTCTAAGTTGGAATCTCCATTGCTTGCAATAATCCTCCCGGCTTTTGATGCTCGAGTTTCACCTGTTGGCAGTTTGGACATTGGGCTACAAAGTCTGCAATGTCTTTCTTCATTCCATCCCACCAATACATTAACTTGAGATCATGGTACATCTTTGTCACCCCTGGGTGAATAGAATACTGAGAATAATGAGCTTCTTCTAGAATTCGATGACGTAATTCCGCAACATTTGGAACACATAACCTATCTCGGTATCTGAGAACTCCATCTATAGAAATTTCAAATGGTGACTTTTCTTTCTCATGAAGTGTATCTCTATAATGGCTCAACTGAGAATCTTCATATTGACGCTCTTTCACCTCCATATCTAAGGATGAGATAGTTGGATTATTAATACCAATTCTTGCACTGCCTGAGTCAATTAAGCGAACTCCAAGATTAGCTAGTTGGTGGAGCTCATGGATTATTCTTTCTTCTCCAAAGGAACTTCACATAAACTACCCATTGATTTGTGGCTAAGTGCATCAGCTACTATATTTGCCTTTCCGGGGTGGTATAAAATACTCATATCATAATCTTTCGGTAGTTCTAACCACCGCCTCTACCATAGATTTAACTCCTTCTGCTTGAAAATATATTGAAGGCTCTTGTGATCTGTATAGATATCAACATGTACACCATACAAATAATGTCTCCACATCTTTAGTGCATGGATGACTGCAGCCAGTTCAAGATCATGAGTTGGGTAGTTCTTCTCATGTTTCCGCAACTTCCTTGAGGCATAAGCAATGACTTTACCGTGCTGCATTAATACACATCCTAACCCAACGCCAGAAGCATCACAATACACAACATAACCATCAGGCCCTTCTGGGAGTGTCAAGACTGGGGCTGAAGTTAGCCGATCTTTCAATTCCTGAAACTGCGTTCATGTCACGACCCGACTAGGGGCCATGACGTGTACCCGGGGCTAACCACCGAGTACCGCTCATACCATTACCCATCGTACTCATCAAGCGTTCATTCATTAATCTTATACTCAAATCATAAGAAGACCGTTTTTCACTTTGAAACATAATTACCTTTATATACATAAGCCCTTCGGCTATCAAAATAATGTACATACAATAAGGACATCGTGAGACCATGCTACCCACACATACGTATCTACGAGCCTCTACTAGAGTACTAGACATATGGACGGGACAGGACCCCGTCATTCCCAAAACATATATATATATATATATACACACAAAAGGATAAATCAATGGCACCTCCGGAATAATGGAGTGCTCTCAAAGTCTGCTAGTAGCTCCTACGAGTCTAGATCGCCTCCGTGCCTACCTGTGGGCATGAACACAGCGTCCAAATAAAACGGACGTCAGTACGAACATTGTACTGAGTATGTAAGGCATGAATGAAATGAACATAACAGAGAAATCATAAGATGAAGATATAACCTGCTTAACTTTTAAGAGTGGATGCATTTCATACATATATCATATATATTCGTAGTACATGTATCATCATATCATATATATATATATATATATATATATATATCATCATCGCTAACCCGCGTCCGGGTAAAAATCATACGCCGCCCACTAGTGGTGATCATGTCCGGCCTTCTAGGCGTGGTGGAATCATAAGCAGCCCGCCTTAGCGGTGACATGTCCGGCCATTTGGGCACGGTGGAATCACAAGCACCCCGCCTAAGCGGTGACATGTCCGGCCATTTAGGCACGGTGGAATTGTATCATCGTGAGCACATCATAAACTTAACATTATTGTACATCTCATAGGCATATCATGACCTTATCATAACTTAGCATCATTATACATTTATCATCAAAACATACATTAGAACTTGAAGGTAACTATGGCGATGTTGGGGTGACATAAGGTCGTGAACCCCCGATTACATTATGGAGTGATCATAATCATTATGTCTCACCTTGAGGGGGCTAACATTTTAAGGTGAGTGTACACAAGGAAAAGCATCAATGGAACCGTACTTAGGATCATTAACCTCATGGACATCGTATATTACTCAAGGATTCTCTATACTTAAACTCATCATCATCATTATCATGCTCGTGTCATATCTCTTTTCTTTATCATGTGCGTCTGTAGCTCTTTGTAGTGATGGACTCGTAATTTTCGTTATTTAGGAAGATTATGAAAAATAGGAAGATTCATGCCATAGGAGTCATGTCTTAGAAGGAAAGGATTAGCCTTACATACCTCTTTCGTTTAGCTATTCTATCGTTTGATCGTTCTCCTTCGATGCTCGCGTTTCTACCTTCAAGAAAGTTCGTATTAACATTAGCTAATCGATTATAAGAACATGCTTACTAAGGCTAGAGAAAATTGGGCAGCATTTTCTTTGTTTATACAACTTTCCTCATATTACATATCAACTCCCAAACATCCATAACAACACTCACAATATTATAAGCAACAATCATCATTCATCTACATTATCCACATTTCACAATTTCACTTCAATTCCTCCATAATTATGGTCATAGTACACTATTACATTTTCTCACATATAATGCTTATCCCATGTCTTATATGTCATTTATAACATAATTATAATCACAACATATCAATATTCATGACTTATTCCAAACTACCACTCAAAATGCCACTATCCTCACATTCATGACCCATTTTCTATATCCTTCTACAATCCAAGTCTTTCAACCTCTCATTACTCTAAACAATATGGAATGGTCATAAAACTTACCTTAGATAGTGTAAGAATAAGCCTTGAGCAGAGATACTCCTCTTGCACCAAAACCCTAGCTTCACTTCTACTTAGATTCCTTGTCTTGGATGAACTCTAGTGAGCTTCTTACACTTAACTCTCTTAGTTTGATGAAGTTGATCTTGAATCTCTCTTGAGTTCTTATAGAAGAAGTGTGTGGAACCCTCTAAAATCCTTGAGAGAGATGAAGAAGTGTGGGAAATGAAATTAGTGAAGTGCGATCACATTTATATAATTGAACTTAACTCAGCCCGTCGGGACTTCCACGGACACTTATACGGTCCGTATAACATTGCACGGCTCGTATAAGTGGTTGTGGTTCACCACCAGGCAAACATCATCTCTGCTAGGTGTTATACAGACCCTATAATGTTATACGGACCGTATAAGTCGGTCGTATAACCCCATTTCCCTGAAATGATTTCCGTTGTTCGTTTGATCTCCAATCCTTATGGAACCTTCTTGAAACTTGTTTAACACCTCGTTAACAATCTAACGGACATTATAACTCTTCTCCAAAATATCATTAAGCCATCATTAATTCGATACTCGTAAATCTTGCCCGACACACAACACATACCTTGCTTTCCTTAACAACTTTCGTCTCCTACTTCAAATGTCTTTGAAATCTCATTTAGAATCATCAAATGTTATTTCTTACTTATCAAAACATCGTATACGTCGTGCCCTTCGTTAGTCTATTTACTGTACGTTAACGGGAAATTTCTGGGGTGTAACAGTTCACAAGCATCATTCCACTGAAATTTAGCTGACTTCTGGGTTAACTTCGTCAATGGGGCTGAAATAGAGGAAAACCCTTCCACGAATCTCCTATAGTAACCTGCCAATCCCAGAAAACTATGGAATTCCGTGGGCGTTGTAGACCTTGGCCAAGTCTTCACAGCTTCAATTTTCTGGGTATCAACCCGAATGCCATCAACCGAAATAACATGGCCCAAAAATGTCATAGAACTCAACCAAAACTCGCACTTAGAAAATTTTGCATACAATTCTTGAGTTTGAAGAATTCTAAGAACAGTACGTAGATGGTCTGCGTGTTCCGATTCTGTCTGAGAGTATACCAGAATATCATCAATGAACACTATTACGAATAGATCCAAGAGAGGCCTAAATACATTATTCATCAGATTCATGAACACTGCCGGAGCATTAGTTAGCCCGAATGACATCACCTGAAACTCATAATGGCCATATCTCGTTCTGAAAGCTGTTTTGGGAATATCTTCTTCTTTAACTCTCACTTGATGATAAACTGACCTTAGATCTATTTTGGAAAACCACTTGGCACCCTGTAATTGGTCAAACAAATCATCGATCCTCGGGAGAGGATACTTATTCTTGATCGTCACCTTATTCAACTGCCTGTAATCAACGCACATTCGTAAAGAACCATCTTTCTTTCACACAAATAGGACTGGTGCTCCCCAAGGTGATGAACTGGGCCTAATAAACCCCTTCTCAAGCAAATCCTTCAGTTGTGCCTTTAGCTCTTTTAATTCTGCAGGAGCCATTCAGTACGGAGGAATAGAAATAGGCTGGGTGTTTAGCAACACATCAATAGCGAAATCAATCTCTCTTTTCGGAGGAAGGCCTGGGAGTTCATCTGGAAATACATCCGGAAATTCATTCACTACCGGAACGGATTGGAAAGTTGGTGACTTTGCTTCTGTATCATGAACTCGAACTAGGTGATAAATATAGCCTTTAGATATCAGCTTTCTGGCCTTAAGGTAGGAAATAAACCTACCCCTTGGAGATGCTGTATTACCTTTCCATTCAAGCACAGGTTCTCCCGAAAATTGAAATCGAACTACTTTCATCCGGCAATCAACATTAGCATAACATGAGGCCAACCAATCCATACCCATAATCACATCGAAATCTAGCATTTCCAGCTCAACTAAATCAACTTTAGTCTGGCGGTCACATATCACAATTACACAATTTTTGTACACTTGTTTAGCTATCACGGGATCACCAACCGGAGTAGATACCTTGAAAGGTTTAATTGGCTCGGGTTTCACCCCAACACGACCAGCAATATATGGAGTGATATAAGATAGCGTAGAATCCGGATTTATCAATGCATATACGTCATGAGAAAATATGGATAATATATCTATAACCACATTCGGGGAGGACTCAAGATCCTGTCATCCGGCTAAGGCATAGATACGGGGCTGGATACCACCTGAACTAGACGCTCCCCCTCTACCTCTACCTCGGCCTGCTGGAATCTGGGGAGTCTGCCCTACCGGGCGCACTGAAGAAGAACCAGCTGCTGATCTTGTGGGCTGAACCCCCGCCCCCCTCTACCGTACCTCGAGGGGCAATCACGCATCATGTGCCCAGTCTGTCCATAAACATAACAAGCGTCTGATCCTTGGCGACATGGCCCCGAATGTAACTTTCTGCACTGACTACATCGTGGAACTGGTGGCCTCCTCTGGTTATAATCACCCCCAAACTGGGAACCTGAAGCTCTTGAGCTCTGACCCTGCCCTGAATGAACAGAACGGTCAAATCTCCTACCTGCAAATCGTGGAGGTGCACTAGTCGCCGACTGGCCTGAGTGTCTAGAATATGACTGTTATATCCTGCATTTTCGAACGTCGAATTATTTGTAAGCTGAGGTGGGGCCCACACGTCAAGATTTTTTTTGGGACATGTGACAAATTATATGAATCACATATGTGAAGTTAAACACAACTCAAGAAGGACCCTTGGGCCAAATCAAAGTGGAAGCCCTCCAAAAGGACAATTTAAGGAAGCATTTTCGGATGATCTGACTTCCAGGGGCAAAAACGGTATTATAATTTTGGAATTTGGGAAAACGCCAGAAATAACAGTTGTAGATAATTGAATTATCTTTCCATCCATAGGTCGTGGGCCCTCATACGATATCGGGATCAAAGGTTATGACCGGTTTACTGAACGAACATCAAGTCAGAAATTTTAACTCTACGCGATCGCGCCAGAAGGCAGCGCGATCGCGAAGAGCAGTTTTCCAGCTGCTTCTGGCAGCTTCCAAATCAATCATAAAGAGGGGGAGACCCCCTCATTTTCAGCCAAAACCCACGAAAAACACCCCAAAAATCCCAGAAAACTCTCCAACTTTCCACCACCAAATTTTAGCCCAAACCAGGTATATTTTTCCAATTTCAGTCCGGATAGCGTATAATTTTCACTGCAGAATCGTATGGCGGTGTGTTGTGGCATAAAAATAAGGTGAAAAAGGGAAGATACAACAATATTAAAAGGAGAAAGGTATGAATCTCTTCCTATTTGTGTTAATACTAGTTTATTTACGAAGAAGACGCGATTAAATAATTGTATACTGAGTTAATTAGTTATGAAAGTTGGAAAACAGCGTGTGGGCTATTTTATGGAATATGTTGATATGAAAAAAGGATATTATTGATGTTGGTATTGTTGTTGTGTTGTTGACTGCTGAATTAAAAATTCGGGCTAGGCATATAAGCAGGGGAGATGCTGCCCAAATTTCTGTAGACAAATAGTGAATTAAAGAATGCTAAAAGTCTTACTATTGACAATTGGTAAATGTGACCATTTGTAGATTTTGAGCGAAACGGGAATTGAATTTGGACAAGCGTAAGACGCATCTAAGGTATGTAAAGTCTTTCCCTTCATTCTTAGGCATGTTCTGAACATAATAGGCTCGGCCGCGAGCCTTAAATACGACTCCGTTCCTCGGAATTCGATATGGAAATCTGCTCCAATTCCTTCAGTAAGATTGGAACCATGTCCTTATAAAATATCTTTAAAGGGTGCTTTTGTACGAAACCTTCCTAAACGGAGTCGGAATACTTCCGAATGATTATGGATGACCTCATAAGGTCTTTTATCAGTAATTTATGTATATTTCCTCGAGTTGGTCCGAGGTGGGCCCACGGAGCCCCGATACCCCGTGGATGATCTAAATTGCCTCATTTCCGTCCGTTTTTCACAGGCAACATCTGAACTATCATTTTGAACATAATATGACTGTTTTTATATAAATCTCACAATATAGTTTTGATATCTGAAAATCTAGTTCGGGTTATGATATGTCGTACCTCCCCAAGTGACGTGTAGGCGCGTAGTTTGAAAACTATCTGAATACTTTGAATTGATCTGCCAGTTGGCCTATTTCTGTTCCGTTGAATCTGTACGACGATCTGTACGTATGTGGTTTTTCATTAATCAGTTCGTGCATGTGCTATGATTCCTTTCACCAGATCCCGGGCCGGTATGTATATCGTGCGGATGGGCCGCCGAGCCCCATATGTGAAATTCGAAGTATGATGTGTCCGGTTCCGGGGTACTGTGGTATATGTCCGTCCCCGGTTACCGAGGATATATTATGAAGTATGATGTGTCCGGGCTCGGGGTGCTGTGTTATCTGTCCGCCCCCGAGTACCGTGGTTATGTTATGATGTATGACGGAGATCGGAGAAGAATTTCTGATATATGTTGTGTTGTGGTGCCAATGGCAGGAGTGGCGACCATGTTCCTGTACCCTATATACGATTCTGTCTGTCCGTCCGGATTATCTGTCCGACTGGTTATGATTCTGTCTGTCCGTCCGGATTATCTGTCCGACTGGTTATGATTCTGTCTGTCCGTCCGGATTATCTGTCCGACTGGTTACGATTCTGTCTGTCCGTCCGGATTATCTGTCCGACTGGTTATGATTCTGTCTATCCGTCCGGATTATCTGTCCGACTGGTTATGATTCTGTATGTCCGTATGGATTCCAATTCTGTATGTCTGTAGGGATTCTGATTTTGTCTGTCTGGACCATGATTCTGTCCGTCTGTCGGGACTATGACTCTGTCTGTCCGGCTTATGAGCCTGTTTATTATATTTCTGCGCTTCCGGTCCAGATCATGATTATGTTTGATATATTTCTGCTTTACATACTCGGTACATTTTTGTACTGACCCCCGGTTCTTCGGGGGCTGCGCTACATGCCCGCAGGTACAGACGCACCAGGTGATACGCCGCCAGCGTAGGGTTCTTATTCAGCTGTTTTGAAGAGCTCCTTTGATCCGGAGCATACACTTTTGGTATATATCTTCTGTTTTCCGTATGTTCTGTATGTATGGAAATTCTGGGTACGGCGGGGCCCTGTCCCGTCATATGATTTTGTATGTCTGTAGAGGCCTGTAGATAGATGTGTGGGTTACGGGTTTCGTCTGTATGTTAGCCTTATCGGCTTATCTGTAAATGTCTGCATGTTCAGGTATATATATATATGTTTGCGCGCGTGCCGTATCTGTATCGGCCTACTTCTGTAATATCCGTTTAAAAAAAAATAATAATAATAATCTGTACGATACGAAATTCGGTCAGATAGGTATGTACGGGTACCCAGCTAGGGTACCAGTCGCGGCCCACGGGGTTGGGTCGTGACAATGACTGCCTTGATCCCCCTTTATAGTCTCTACCGACACCCATAGATCTGGCCCTCTTACTCTGCCCTCGATCAATATCACATTCACCCCATTGTGGATGTTGCTGCTCTTCTAAGTTCTGGGCATGGGCCTGAATGCGGGAAATATCCATCCCCTCTTGCAATGAAGCTGTCAGGCAATCTTTGAACAAATGTGGCCCTAGGCCACTCACAAACCTATGCACTCTATCTCCCATGTCGGCCACCATAGTCAGAGCATATCTAGCCAATGAATTAAACTGAAGGCTATACTCCCGGGAACTCATATTTCCTTGCTTCAAATTTAAGAATCTATCTGCTCTAGCTCGACGGACCTCGGGTGGCAAATAGTGGCGGATGAAGGCATTTACAAATTCTTGCCAAACTGGAGGAGGTGCATTCTCTTTTCTTGAAGATATCCAGTTATTATACCAGAGAACCGCCACATCTCGGAGTCTATAAGATGCCAATTCCACATATTCAGTTTCGGAGACATGAATAATCTTCAATGTTCTCAACATTTCATCAATAAAACCTTGCGGGTCTTCATCCGGCTTTGACCCGAAAAACTCCGGAGGATTCAAACTCATGAAATCTTGGGCTCTAGTACTAACTGCCCTGTCACTTGGACCCGAACTCTGCCGCTGTGCCTGGGCGACAACTAACTGTGTCAATAAGTGAATAGCTTCGGTCATTTGGTGACCCGAAGCAGCCGGTAGAGGAATTGTAGGCATAGGAGCTGAAGCTGAAGCCCCCTCTTGCTCTTCTAAAACAGGCGAAGTGGGAGAGGTATTAGATGGAGCCTTATTGTGTGATTCACCCTCTTCTATATTCGTTGGCGGCTCCCTTTCCACCCGCCTTTCTATTGTAGTATTGCCCTTCTGGGCGGCTGTAGCTTTTCTCTTTGGCGACATTTCTGAAATCATAACACACTATTAGGGAGGAGAAAATCTTATAACACTACTCTATCTCACGATCTCATGAGAAGAAAAATGGTCATTTTTCCTAAATGCCCTGTAGCCTCCTGTTTATAAGTGTGGCGCGTAACACACCATAAACCGGACTCTACTAGACATGGCTCGTAGACACTTCTTAGGACTGAACTGCTCTGATACCACTTTTGTCACGACCCGACTAGGGGCCATGACGGGTACCCAGAGCTAACCACCGAGCATCACTCGTTCTATTACTCATCATACTCATCCTGCGTTCATTAATTATTCTCATGCTTATAATCATAGGAAAACCATTTTCACTTTGAAACATATTTACCTTTATATACATAAGCCCTTCGGCTATCAAAATAACATACATACAGTAAGGATATTGTGAGACTATGCTACCCACGCATACGTATCTACGAGCCTCTACTAGAGTACTAGACATATGGACGGGACAGGACCCCGTTGTGCCCAAAATATATGTACACAAAATAATAAAGCAACGGCACCTCCAGAACAATGGAGTGCTCTCAAAGTCTGCTGATAGCCCTTACAAATCTGGATCACCTCTTTGTCTACCTGTGGGCATGAACACATCGTCCGAAGAAAAGGACGTCAGTACGAGCATTGTACCGAGTATGTAAGGCATGAATAAAATTAGTATAATAAAGAAACCATGAAACATAAGGTGAAGATATAACATGCTTAGCTTTTAAGAGTAAATGCATTTTAAACATATCACATGTATTATCATCATTTACCCGCGTCCGGGCAACCATCATACGCCGCCCACTAGTGGTGATCATGTTCGGCCTTCTAGGCACGGTGTACTCACAAGCAGCCCGCATTAGCAGTGACATATCCGACCATTCAGGCATGGTGGAACCATAAGCAGCCCGCCTTAGCGGTGACATGTCCGACCATCTAGGCACGGTGGAATCGTGTCATCATGAATTCATCATAACTTATCATCATCATACATTCGTCATAGAACATGCATTAGAGTTTAAAGACAATCTATAACTATATCAGGGTGACATAAGGTCGATAACCCCCGATTACATTATGAAGTGATCATATTCATCATATCTCACCTTGAAGGAACTAACATTGTATGGTGAGTGTTCACAATGAACAATATCAAAGGATCATACTTAGGATCATTAACTTCATGGGCATCATATCTTGCCTTAGAATTCTTTAGAATTAAACTCATCATCATCATTATCATACTCGTAACATATCTCTTTTCTTTATCTTATGAAAAGCTCTTTGTAAGCATGGATTCATAATTTCCGATATGTAGGAAAATCATGGAAAGATAGGAGGATTCATGCCATAGGAGTCATGCCTTAGAAAGAAGGGACTAGCCTTACATACCTTTTCGTTTAGCTACACTATCGCTTGAACGTTCTTCTCCAATGTTCTCGTTTCTACCTTCAATAGAGTTTGTACTAACATTAGATAATCGATAGCTTAGCATACTTGACTAAAGCTAGAGAAAATTGGACAACACTTCCTTTGTTTATACAACTTTCTCCATATCATATATCAACTCCAAACGTCCATAATAACATTCACAACATCATAAGCGATAATCTTTATTCACTTACATTATCCATATTTCCCACCTTCACTTCAAATCATCCATAACCATGGTTGTAGTACACTATCACATTTACTCACATATAATGTTTATCCCATGTCCTTAATGTCATTTATAACATAACTATAATCATAACATATCAAGAATCATGACTCATTCCAAGCTACTACTCAAAAATGCAACTATTCTTACATTCATGACCCGTTTTCTATCTCCTTCTACAATACAATTCTTTTAACCTCTCAATACCTTAAACAATATGGAATGATCATAAAGCTTACCTTTGATAGTGTGGGAATGAGCTTTGAGTGGAAATACTTCGCTTGAGCAAAACCCTAGTTCCACTTCCAATGAGATTTCTTGCACTCGATCCTCTTGGTTTGATGAAGTTGATCATGAATTTCTCTTGAGTTCTTGTGGAAGAAGTGGGTGGAACTCTCTAGAAGCCTTGAGAGAGATGGAGAAGTGTGGGAAATGAAATTAGTGAAGTGGGATCACATTTAAATACTTGTATTAACTCAGCCCGTCGGGACTTCCACGAACACGTATACGGTCCGTACAACATTATTGGTCCGTACAACATTATACGGTCCGTATAAGTGATCGTACTTCACCATCAGAGAAACAAATTTCTGTTGGGTGCTATACGGACCCTTATACGGACCGTATAAGCGGTCGTATAACCCTATTTTCCTGAAATGAATTTCGTCGTTTCGTTTGATCTCCAATCCTTATGGAACCTTCTTGACACTTGTTTAACACTTCATTACCAATCTAAAGATCGTTATAACTCTTCCTTAAGACATCATTAAATCAATCATTAGCTCGGTACTTTACGGAACTTTTCCAAAACACAACATACGCCTTGCCTTCCTTAAGGAACTTTCTCCTCTTACTTCCAACGTCTTTGGAATCTTAGTTAGAATCGTTAAATATCCTTTCTTACTTATAGAAACATCGTATACTCCTTACCCCATCGTATACTCCTTACCCTGCGTTATCCTATTCGCTAGGCAACGACATAAAATTTTCCGAGGTGTAACACTACATCATTCAAATAAGCACACAAACGAACCCGACCAGTTATCTTAAATGGAGCTACCCTCTGCTTTTCAAAAAAGTTGTGCATGTAAGTGTTGACAAGATCTTTCGGTTCACAATTTAATTCACAAAAGGCGATGATTAGGTTCACAAAATCATCATACACGACATCTCTTTGGACAGTCATCGCTATCGTCTCTACAGATGCTACAACACCCTTCCAATGCCAAATAAATCGATTGTTGTTCTCAACCCATTCACCATAGCAACCAACCGCTATTGTTATTGAGTCCCCCATTAATGGTGTTCGAGATACTTGAAGAGATTTTGTTTAAAAAAAAATTGGCCATGATAGTACATAACAAACTGTAACAAAATGAAACAACTGCAATGGTTATTACAATAACTTACTAAGCTGTTACAACAATTGAGTAATATGTTGCAACAAGTAGCTTAGTTGTTGCAGCAACTCACTAAGCTGTTGGAGGCACCTTCAGTTTCTTGGGTTCTGTTTCATCCGACGACTGTAGAAGATGTCCAACATATTAGTGAGTTGTTGCAACAAGTAGACTAATTGTCAGTTTCAGTTTTTTGGGTTCCGTTTCATCCAAACACTGTAGAAGATGTCCAACAACTCAGTGAGTTCTTGCTACAAGTGGACCACTTGTTGCAATAAGTAGTCCACTTGTTGCAACAAGTAGTCCACTTGTTTCAACATCTCACTAATCTGTTGGTGGCAGCTTCAGTTTTTTGGGTTCTGTTTCATCCAAAGACTGTAGAAGAGGTCCAACAGATTAGTAAGTTGTTGCAACAAGTGGAATACTTGTTGCAAAAAGTGGTCCACTTGTTGCAACAACTCACTAAGCTGTTGGACATCTTCTACAGTCTTTTGGGTTCTGTTTCATCCAAAGACTAGAAGATGTCCAACAGCTAATGTAGTTGTTGCAACAAGTAAACTACTTATTGGAACAAGTAGACAAACTGTTGCAACTTATTGATACAATGTATTTAACAATAGTTGCAACAATTAGTATAGAAGTTGCAACAACTGCATAATATGTTGTAATTGTTGCAGCAACTACAACAGCTGTTGTAATAAATTCAGAAATACTTATACAACATCTTTAGCACTTGTTGCAATAATTGAAACTACTACTGAAAATTGTGTAAATCGGGTGGATTCAATTTTTTTTAAATGAAGAACAAAGTTTTAGGGAAGGAAGAAAAAAGCAGTTGCAGCAACTGACGAAGATGAAGAAGCATGAAGAAGAAGGAGCAGCAACAAGAGCGGACGAAGAAGGAAGAAGACGTCGTGGGTGCTGTCCCAGTCCAAAAGTTGCTCAAAACTAATTAATCACTAATCTAACTTTTGTCACCCCTACTCAATAGAAAAAACTTGAGTTGCTCCCGTTCAATTTTAAAACCATTTTGTCACCAATAATTAATGGCAGAATAGATCGGGACCCCCCTGAACTTGTCGATTTTTATTCAGTGTACACCTAAACTTTACGTTGGCCTAATTACCCCCCTAAACTTGAAAATATGATAGGCACGACCCCCCTGGACGCTGACAACCCATGGAGGTGGTCAACACGCGTTGCCACATGGATTTTTTTGTCCATGTGGCATTTTTTAAAGGATAAAATATATATATTTTTTACTTTTTAAGTTCAACAATTATTTGAATCATCTTTTTTCGAGCCAAATCTGTAAAAAAAGAACTTGAAAATATTTTGACTATAATTTTTTAATTTGCCTAAAGATAATGATATTCTAATCAAGGTATTTTTATATATTTGGCTAGGAAAAGAAGAAATACACAGTAAGAACAAATAATCATTGAATCTAAAAAAGAAATCAAATAAAATATTAACCAAATATTTTACGAATTTGACCCGAAAAAAAATAATGCACAATTGAAATAAATAGTACTTGCATGAAAAGAAAAATACACAATATTTTGTAAACAATACACCATCTAAACTTCATTACTTTTGCTAAACCTTATTTTTATTTGAATAAAATAAATAGAATTTCAAGTTGAAACTTTCAACTAAGTTATTTAGATTTGGATCCGAAAAAAGAAAAAAAAATACATAGCTGAAATAAATAATCATCATATCGAAAAAGAAAAAAACACAATTGGGATAAAATATGCAATGTATATTAAGAAAAACCAATAAGAAATACAATTGGATCAAATAAAATCATTATATTGATTATGTGGCAATTAATAGTTGAAAAATACCCCATTTGGAAGCTGATTTTTTGATTTTTCACCTTTCCACGCGCCTAAAAGAGAGTGCATTCACGCTCTTTGCCACATCAGCGTCTAGGGGGGTCCAGACTATCATATTTTCAAGTTGAGGGGGGTAATTAGGCCAACGTAAAGTTTAAGTATAAACTGAATAAAAATCGATAAGTTCAGGAGAGTCCTAGACCATTCTGCCATAATTAATTCTCCCAAATTACTTATACGAGAGTTATGGACATAAAGTTATATGTAAAAAAGTAATAAATATCACGCACATTAATATTTTTCATAACATAAAATACTTTCGCCCTTTTGGTCAAGTCACGAGCACACCTCTCTCCCTCTTTCTCTGCCTTGCTTCCTTGGTACCCTAACACCCCCATCAAATAACCCCTCTGCCTACCAAACCTATACATGTATGTATGATGTGAAAGCAGAAGACAAGACAAGACATGCAAGCATACAATAGGGTACCGAGTAGCGGACACACCAGCCCATCAGCAGCACCATCATCTCCTCGCTCTCGGTCACCTCGCCTCCGTCCCAAACGTTTTCCCCGCGCACCCAAAACCCTTCCTCAACGTCTTTCTTTCCTTTTCCTCTCTATTCTTCTTCGTAGACAACGCATTCTTCTCTTTGCCCCTTTGATTTACATCTCCGCTATGCTTTTCTACATTGGTACTGCTTCCTTTCACAATGTTCCACCTCATCGTTATGCACCTGGCTCTATTTACCGTAGCCCACAACTTTATGCTAGGCTTCGACCCGAGATGGAGTCCGATAATTCCACTGCTGATGCGGTTAGTTTTTCTTTTTACTATTTTGGGTCTCTTTGTTTTCTTGAACTTTTGCGTCGGTGATTTCTTCTGAATTAGAAATATGACATGTGTGATTGTTACTCCCTCCGTTACAGTTTGTTTGTATGGTTTTCACTTGACACGGAATTTAAGAAACCAAAGAGGACTTTTGAATCTTAAACTGAAGATACGTACAATGTACCAAAGTGCCTTTTAATTTTGTCGTCTTAAACATGTCATGTGGAAAGTTGAAATTAAAAAGTTGCTAAAAAGGATATAGACATTCTTTTTGAAATGGACTAAAAAGGGAAGTAAGACAAATAAGTTGAAACAGAGGGACTATTGAAAATGACTTGGATGACAGTGTGAGTGATGTTTTGACCCTTCTGATTTTGTTGAAACTTAACAACTAAGATGAAAGGGACTAAGGGAGTCTTTTTTTTTTTTTCTTTCTAACTTAATCGTGGGTTTGTGGAGAATCAGTTAGTAAGCTCAATAAAAAAATTGGTTGTTTTTGTTCAAATAGAATTGGTAGAATTGGAGAGGTTTCGTCTAAGATCTGTTCACTGAATTTGGCGGGTTTTAGTGTCTTTTAGCAGTTAAAAGATAGAAGATGGAGGAGGAGTGTTGCAATAGCTTGATATGTTGTTGTTGATTCATCATAGTTCGATCAAAAAGAGGAACAAAAGCTAAAGAAACACGAGAAAGAAGAGAAGAATGAAGTTGGACAAAATATAAGCTGGGTTCTTCATTCCATTGAAACAGATGATTGATAACGAATTAATGACATCAGGTTTATAGCTAACAAACAACTCTGACAGGGGTGGAATAGTGTAACCAGACCAACTGGCAGACTAAATTTAACTTTTAAAATTTTACTCTAGGGGTTCTGTTCTCGCTAAACATCCTCTAGCTAAAGCTTTGGAGTACATCAACTGTATGGTACATCTCATCTTCGGTTAGGAGTTTTGCACTTAAAGTTTGAAACTGGAAATTTAGAGCTGATAACCCAAGGTCCTCCTGCATTGCTACTTTTTGCAGGAGGTTTTATGTGTTGGATCAAAACTTGGGTTGAAGCAGAACTTGGGTTGAAGCAGGTTTACTGTCCTAGACATTCTCCTATCTACAGTAACTGTTGGTTCGGTCAATGGTTGTTTGTATGTAAGAACCATGGTTGATGGAGGAATCATATGATTGAGGTTCTGATTGGATAAATGGATATTGGTTAGACTTTGGAGCTTAAGCACATTTGGAGTTCATAGGCCACTCGCCAGTCCCCTTGATAACCCTGTATTGCCGTCGAACTTGGCTACTAGTTTAAGGCTTTTCTTACTGGTAGGTAGCTCATAGAATGCACCTGAGTATGTGATATACAATGCATAAGATGCGATAATCATTGATTGCCTTTAGAAAACCAGAATGGTATTCCTAACTCTTAGCAACTTGTAGTTGCCTGTGGTGGGTTATGTTGTGAGAACTCATGCTGGTGAAATTGGTTTCTCTTGGAAATACTGAGAAAGCAGGAATGCGGCAATTGTCTATAACATTTTGGCAGCATTGAGTCCAAAAGTTAAAATGCGATGCAGCAGAATTTGATTAAGAAGAATGAGTAAACTTTAACTCCAAGTCGAGTGCTTTAGTGCTACATGGAGCTCGGTTGTGTATGACATTTCATAGGGCGTCTCTGAAGGGCTAACAATTGTTAGAATACATATGAGTGACAAGATCAAGGCCCTTTCTGCAGCTGTTGATTTTTGAATTAAACTTTATCTGGCATGACATCTAACTACTGACAATTTTGGGAAGGTAGTTCTTTGTGGGGAATAGTATGAAGAAGGGCATAAAGATGGTCGGTTTGTTTTCTTTATCATTTGAGTCATAGGAAGCCAACTTATGTCCTAATGAAACCAGACTGCTGATGTCCAATCATGACATTTATTTCATGTCTCCTTTGTAACTTTACCTCCTTTTATGAATGCATGTAGTATTTTAATTTTAATCTCCTGTAAAGATGGCTTGACCGCATTATATTTGGTAATGTCATGCCGGCCACAAAATTGATCATTAAATGTATTTCCAATGTAAGGTAAATTTGTGTATCATTTTTTCTTTCGTCTCCTAAATGCTGCTAACATGAAGTACTCAATACCTGTAGATATCGACAATATGGAAAAACTCATATAAAGGTGGTGAATGGAGACCATGCATTAACAAGTCCTTAAGAGGTAGAAAATCTGAGAACTGAACTTATCTCGCTCATGGTTGTTATGCTTAAGTGCTCCTTCCTTTTTCCCCCTTGAACTTCCCCCCCACAAAGTCTCTACATGCAGGTTACTGCTGTTTGTTCTATGAATGTGCAAATCAATATAGAAGGAAGATGCATTTAGTGAAATGGAGCACAATCACATGTGATAAGAGAACTTGAATGTTTTGGTATTAAAAACCTTAAGTTAGAAAATAAAAGCTTGTTCTTAAAGCAGAACTGGAGATTCAATGTCAATAAGGAGTTATGGAAGGATGCTCTAATCACCAAGTATGGCAAATGCAATGAGTGGTGCACAAGTTTTGTGAGAAAACTATATGGCAACTCTGTATGGAAATATATAAGGTGCCTTTGGGATGAATTCTATGACAAAGTTGTAGTAAAGGTTTGAAATGGATGTAAAAACAAAGATGTGGACTGATATATGGATGGATGACTTGCTGTTGAAGAAGGTATTCCCAGACATCTATGGAATTGTTTATGATAAAGAGTGTACAGTGGCTGAATGCTATTCAAATAGTGGTTGGAATCCGAATCTGAGGAGAAATCTTGATGGTCGGGAGTTTCCATTGATGAGCTTATATATAATGAATCTAGCAGATATCAATCTTGATGAGAATGTAGAAAGTTCCTTGATTTGGAGAGGGGAAAACGACGGCAAATTTGCTGTTAATGCATGTTAAAAAGGTTTGCTGTGGGGCATGGGAAGTTTTACACTGATAATTGTCCCGGAAAATGAGTTGGAGGACCATTGCACCTCCCACAGCAGCATGCTTCAAGTGGATTCAGCTCGTAATGCATGCTAAACTCAAAGACAATTTGCATAAAAGAGGGATTACTATTTGGAACAGGTGCCATATATGTGAGGAGAGCTTTGCAATCTGTCAATCACTTTTTTACATGCAATCTCACGTGGCAGCTTACATTATGTTCCTAAAAATCCATGGAGTACATTGGATCATACCTGGGAGTATTTAGTAAGCTCTATGTGGCAACAACAGGCAACTTTGGAAAAGAGTTCATATTTGCATATTTTGGATCATTTGGATCGAGAGGAATAGTAGTTGCTTTTGTGGAAAGAAAGAACACATATCCTCTATAAAATCAAAAAGTCTCGAGCATTTTATTTGGTGTGTGAAGAAAATGGTTACTGGCTCTGCGTCCTTGTCTGATCTTATGTACACCTTCAATTTATAGGAGAAGAACCTCTCCTGTACCGTTACAGTACCTTCTTGGTACTATCAATTAAAACCTTTTCCTTTCTATAAAAAAAAGTTCCTATCAGGGAAAGAGACCTAGTTTAACTAACAAAGCTAAGGCCCCAAGATCCTCAAGCTCGTGGGATCTAAACTTCCAAAATAAGAATAGTTACTTCTTACTAGTTCTTTCCCTTAGGAAGCTAGCTGTCCTTTGCAACTTATTTTTATATAATCATCAGGTGTACCATTTTTAACTTTCTGATTATGCATGCCATTGCATGCCTCCCTAATAGTGAGTAACTTGTAATTATATCATTTCTCTTGAAAAAGGAAGAGAAATTATGATGGAATCGAATCTTCGTTTATCTAAATTAGTTGATGTCAACAACATGAAGGATTTAAAATTTTTAGACGTTGGTTCACTAACTTTAGTTTTTGGGTTACAGTTGCAATTGGGGATATTCAATCTCAATTAGTAAGGAATAGAGGTAGCTGATTGATTTCTTGACTGATTTTAGTATATAATTTAGAGGAATGTCAAAGTTAGAAATATTTGTCTGCTCTTTAGGGGCTTTGAATACTTCTGTCATTTTCTTTTATGAACGTTGCACTTTTTCAGTTTAATTGAAAATTGTGTGCGCAGTACCACAACATCTACTATCCAATTTTGCGAATGGATGTAATTTAGCCCTGTAGGTTTGTTAGAAGCCTAGCAGTGGCTTTGATGAATGATGCTAAATTAAGGTCTTGTCCTCGGTTGGGGGCGGGGGCGGGGGTCAAGAGTGTCAAGGGAGTCTCTAGGTCGAGATTTGGGTCTTGGAACATAGGGTCATTGACGGAGAAATCTATAGAGTTGGTGAAGATTCTCAAGAAGTGGAAGATCAATATAGCTCGTGTCCAGGAAACTAAATGGGTGGGAACTAAGGCACGGGATGTAGACAAATATAAATTATGGTACTCAAGAGTCTTGAGAAGTAGGAATGGAGTAGGCATTTTAGTAGATAGGGAACTCCGGGAGCAAGTGGTAGAGGTTATGGTTATTAAGCTAGTTGTTGGAAGGCTTACTTTTAATATAATTAGTGCTTGCGCACCACAAGCAGGCTTGGACGAGGAGGTTCAAAAGCACTTTTGGGAGGATTTGGACTAGGTAAATGAGGTATCCCTCACCCCGAGAAGCTATTCTAAGGAGGAGAGTTCAATGGCCACATCGAGACAACTTCGAGTGGCTATGATGATTTTTTTTATTAGGTAAATAATTTTATTAACAATTGGGAAACTCCGTATACAAGCCATATGCCAAAATGAAAGAACCTACATCAAAATGTGGTTCTCAACAAAAGAAATCCAATCGTCTATACAAATAGGGACCTCGTAAGTACACCAAAAAGTAACTAGAGACAAGACACTCCTATGCAATTTTGCAAAATCTTGTTCCACCGCATCAAATGCCCTCCTATTTCTTTCTTTCCAAATGACCCACAAGATTGCCAAGGGGACAATGCCATGTTCTTGGGCTTCTAATTCCCTTCCTATGAGTCCAACTTTGCAAAGCCTCCTTAACTGTACCCGGCATCGCCCATTGCACCCGAAACCAATTAAGGGCCACCCTCCATAATCAATTAACCACCTTGCAGTGTAAAAGAAGATGATCAACATTTTCACCTTTGTTCTTACACATATGATGATATATGGCTTGATGATGTGCATGGCTATTTTTGTTTTGGGGATAGAAACAAAGGAGGAGTTGCACTTTTGGATCTTGCAAAAGCGTTTGATTTGGTGATAGCTAACGTGAGTTTTCAGAGGAACACTTGGTTACCTTCCGTAGCATGGTGGCAAAGACCCAAATCGATTACCTACTCCTTAGGAAGAGTGATAGAGGTTTATGTAAAGAGTGAGAACCTTACAACCTAATATAAGCTCTCGGTAATTGATGCCTATAGGGGCTTGGGAGATTAGTGGGGACGTGGATAGTATGTGGACTAGGACAACTAATTTTATTTGGGAAGCAGCTAGAGAGGTGTTAGGGGTCTTGAAGGGTAACTTTGGTGGACATAGAGGGGACTGGTGGTGGAATGGAAAGGTCTAAAGGAAAGTGGAAGCCAAGAAGGTTGCTTACATGAAGTTAGTGGAGAGTAAAAATGAGGAGGAAAAGAGGACGAATAGGGAGAGGTATAAGACTGCAAAGAAGGAAGTGAGGATAGCGGTTACGACGGCTAAAACAATAGCATTTGAACACTTGTACGAAGAATTAGAGGACAAAGGTGGAGAAAAGAAGTTGTATGGGCTCACCAAGGCGAGAGAGGAGGGCTTGCACCTAGACCAAGTGAGGTATATTGAAAAAGAGGATGGGAAGGTATTGGTGGAAGATGCACACATTAAACAAAGATGGCATGCATACTTCCATACACTTAAATGTAGGGGAGGGGGCAAGAATATTGTGCTGGATGATATAGAGCACTCCGAGAGCTGTCGAGATTTTGGGTATTGTAGGTACATAAAATTTAAGGAGGTTAAGGGGGCAATTCGTAAGATGAGAAGAGGGAAGAGTGACCGGGCCAAACGAGATCCCATAGGAGCACAGGCAAAGTAGGTATGGATTGGCTAACTGGATCATTTAATGTTATTTTTAGGACGATTATAATGCTCGAAGAATGGAGTAGAGTAATAATGATCCTGTTGTACAAGAATAAAAGTGATATTCAAAATTGCAACAACTATAGGGTATCAAACTACTAAGCCACACTATGAGAGTTCGGGAGAGGGTGGTAGAGATGAGGATGAAGAGGGATGTGTCTATTTGTATTCATGCCTGGGCGATCAACTACAAAAGTCATTCATCTTTAAAGAGATTGTTGGAGCAGTATAGGGAGGAGGTGTGAGAGGTTGACAGTGATGGTCTAAGGAGAGGTAGAGGTAGACCAAGGTCGAACGGGGAGAGGTGATTAGACAGGACAAGTCACATCTTTAGCTCACCTAGGACATGAACCTAAATAGTAGAGCATGGAGGTCGAGGATTAGGGTAGAAGTTAGCACGTAGTCGAGCGATTTCTCTCCTTTATGTGGGAGAGTAGGGTTCTAGTTTAGAGCACCTTATCTGCTCCCTCTTTTCCTCACTAGTATTATTATTATTTTATCATTATCTTATTCGTCAATTTTATTATTACTGTTGTTTCTTTTACTTTGGTAATCTTTATTATTTTTGTTATCGATACTTTTTTCCTTCAATATTTTCATCATAGATTTTTTTACTCTTGTATTTAAACCTGTTTTGAAAAATGCTTTTCTTAAGCCGAGAGTCTCTCGGAAACAACCTCTCTACCCATACAAAGGTAGGGGTAAGGTTTGTGTACACCGCACCCTCCCCAGACCCCACTTGTGGGATCACATTGGATATGTTGTTGTTGTTCATAATTGTTCAACCATATATACATGTATACGCGCACAGACACCAAGTCGGAGGCAGTGGCTGTCCCATTCATTGCTCCCACTCCCACCTAAATCTATTTCTGGAATGAGATGTGCAGGGAACCCTAACTAGGAGTATCTGTTCTTTGATTCTCTAAGGAACTCACAAAAGAGAGTGTTCACTGTTGTGATATCAAATACGAATGTATTTTAATATCTGGGTCGACCTTCAGTTGATCAGAACGAAAGATGTTCACTTAAGCAGAAGTAGGCGGAATTGTGCTGAGAACATCTGCCCTCTTCCTGTCACTTGAGTCCGTTGATTACTGTGACTAAATCGCCGAAGTCTGATACTTCTGTGCGAGTGATACTGTAAAGGTATAGTGCAGAAAACATGTCTCAGATTTCATCACGGAGAACTATATCAAAATATTATGGTTCTGAACTGTAAGTATTTCAGTTAGTGGACTTTTTAGGATTACTGTAAGTATTTCTCTTTCAGTAAAGTGTAAATTTTTGGAGGTGGCAGCATACCCTTAATGCTGAGGAATACAAAATTACCAGTTTCAAAAAAAAAATAAAAAAATTATGGTTCTGAACCGTTTTGCATGTATAAGAGCCCGTTTGGATTGGCTTATAAGTTGCGTATAAGCTGTTTTCAGCTTTTTTGAGTGTTTGGCTGGCTAGCTTAAAGTCATTTTGTGCTTAAAATAAGCTCAAAAAAATAATTAGGCCCATTTAACTTAGCTTATCTAAAGCAGCTTATAAGCCAAAAAAAATAAGTTAGACTACCCCAACTTATTTTTTTTTAGCTTATAAGCTGCAAACAGCTTATAGGCATAAGCCCATCCAAACAGGCTCTAAGTCTGCTGCTAATTTGATGCAATAGTGGAATTCTTGTCATGCTTCTTGCTGATGTATATTAGTCCTATTGTTTTCTGATAGCTACTGAGCCCCTTTTTTGCTGATAAATCTTTTATTTACTTCACAATAAAAATTATCAGCAATGTTTGGTTATGCAATATATATCTATATACTATAGTAAGTGGTGTCTTGTATGCTGGTATTGTTTTAGGGATAATCATTTGTGTATTATACAATTTTTTACCGATACTAAGTAAATCTGTTTTGTATTTTTGGTAGAGCATCAACTAAGCTTTTGTATCAAATATCTCTAGGTTTACCTGAATCAAATGGATACATTTACATTGAGGCGAATGGTGGTCTGAATCAGCAAAGAGCATCAGTAAGTGCTCTGTTCTAAGATGATTATTCTTGAAACGCTGAAGCTCATTTCAGTGATTGTCATGCCCTACCTCTGGTTGCTTTTGTGCTTTCTAGATATGCAATGCTGTTGCCGTGGCAGGTTATCTTAACGCGATCCTGGTCATTCCACACTTCCACTTTCATAGCATTTGGAGGGATCCAAGGTTGCTTTTCTCTTCTATTGTTCTAATACTTTCAGGGACTCGGTGATTTTATTATTTCATAGATGTACATATACTCACTGTAACTTAGAAAGTGCGTAGAAGGATGCTAACTTCTCATGGATAGCTGTTACGTTGTGAATAGATCTTGAGTTATGTCATATGATTGTGGATATCAGTGAAATGCATTAAACCTGACTATGACATAAAAAATATGGCAACTATAATTGAATATATCATTAGAGAACAAAAAAGGTTTTATTACCCAGCCCTTTCATGTTCATGCGCCGTTCAAGCAAAATGAACTCTGAATTTGTATCTTTCTTCTCATTGAGGTGGTGGTTGGTTTTTTTCTTGGTGGACATAGAGCCTGTTTAGATGGGCTTAAAAAAAGCAGCGTATAAGCCAAAAAAACTAAGTTGGGGTAGCCCAACTTATTTTTTTTTTGGCTTATAAGCTGTTTTCAGCTTATAAGCTGCTTTAGGTAAGTTAAGCCAAACGGGCTCAATTTTTTTTTTTGGGCTTATTTTAAGCACAAAATGGCTTATAAGCTGGCTAGCCAAACACTCAAAAAAGCTGAAAACAGCTTATAAGCCAATCCAAACGGGCTCATACTTTCATTGATCCTCTTTTGGGGGGGAATTATGCCTGTTCCTTTTCATTACCAACATTAAAATGTTGGGATAATTTCAGAGACCTCCCTCCAGGTTTCACTTTGTAACATTGACATTCCTTGTGATTTACGATATTACGCTAAAATCTTTTTTTTTTTTGTTTGTAACAATTCTTAACCTATTTATGATTAAGATTAAAAACTTATAATATGACCACTTTACTCTTTTAAATATTACTCTTCTAATTAATTATTATTATTAAAATATCTTAGTTAAAAAATTCTTTAAGAATACGAAACTAATCCTCCTAATTTATTACGGCTGGCAAAATTGTTAATAGTGGTAGACTGGCAGCCAATGATGATCTGAAGACAACCGTCAAAACGACCTCGTAGAAGAATTGGCTGAGAAAGAGCATTAAGCGTTTGTATAGTGTTTGTCCCAGAGCGTTACACAAGACTATATTGGATAAGGATCTGAGGTCTCCTGGCCCATATCAACTAGGTGATCCAACGCCAGTTGCTAAAACTGTTAACGGATATATTGGTTTGTCCGATGATTAATGGAACTGATTGTTCCATGTAGTTGTCATGACCTGAAGGTCAATTGTATGTGATTTATATGTTTCAATTTACGAAACCCATTGTCTTTTCTTGATCATATTATTTTTTGTCGCTTCTTACAATGTGCTTTCTAAAGAATAAGAATGATGATTAAATCATTTGGTTATTGCCTTGAAAATATGAAGCCATTGGTGAATAAGTTGGTAAATATATAGACGAGAACTTCTTAAAGAATTTGCAAACTAATAGCTTGTTTGGCCAAGCTTATTTTTCCCCCAAAAGTACTTATTTTTTCAATAAGTGCCTATTTTAAAAAAAGTGAGGTGAATGGCCAAGCTTTTGGGAGAAAATAAGTGCTTTTGGGGAGTAGCAGAAGTAGTTTTTCAGAAGCTAAAAAAAATAGCTTTTGCCCAAAAGCACTTTTTTGAAAAGTACTTTTGAGAAAAATACACATAGAAGCACTTTTTAAAAGCTTGGCCAAACACTAATTGCTGCTGAAAAGTACTTTTTAAATTAATTGGCCAAACACAAACTGCTTTTAGCCAAAAGTACTTTTGAAACAGAAGTTTGGAGGAGCTATTTCTTGATATGTTTGCTCTGGCACAACATCAGAACAAAACAGTGGCTGAAATGTGGTCACCTTAAGGCTGGGAGTTGATCTTAAGAAGAATGTTGAATGACTGGGAAATACCTAGACTAGTTGAGCTTTATAAACACTTACGAGTCTTTCCAAGGGCTGAAGGATGGGGTGGACTGTTTGTGGTGGACTGGGCATAACAAGGGGCACTACAAAGTGAGTTCAGGCTATAAGATCATGAACATGACTGAGCCACAAAACTCTAACTGGCCATGGAGACAAATCTGGAAAGTTAAGATACCTCTTAAGGTTGCATGCTTTACATGGTTGCTAGCCAAAGAAGCTGTTTTGACACATGAAAACCTGAGAACGAGAAGGATTATATTAGTTTCAAATTGCTGCTTATTGGGGAAGCAGCCGAGACAGTAGGGCATCTGTTTTTACATTGCAGAATTACTGATCAGCTATGGAAGATTTTTATCAATCTCAGAGGCATATCTTGGACAATGCCTAGCAAGATTGTTGACACTCTTTCTAGCTGGGAGGAGGCTGGGATTGGGTCCAGGAATAGAAGCTACTGGAGGATCATTCCAGCTTGCATATGGTGGACACTCTGAAAAGAAAGGAACTCCAGATGTTTTAAGGATAGAAGTAGCACTCTACAGAAGATCAAGCAAGACTGTATGTTGCTATTTTGTTTTTGGTGTACAAAGAATCCCTCTGTAGATGCAGAATCAATCTTAGAAGTTCTTGACTCATGTTAGGATTTTACTTTCTTAGCTTCTTAGTTTTCCTTTTTTCTTTTGTAAAGGGGTTTTCAGTACTACCTAAGTACTAGTCTATAATACAAAGTTGTTACCTGTTCCAAAAAAAAAAAAGTACTTTTTAAAATAAGCTGTTTTTAGAAGCTTGGCCAAACAGGCTATAAGATATTTTGAAGATATTAATTAATTAGAAGAATATAATATTAAAAGTCTCATTTTATATGCTGATGACTCACTGCTCCTTTGTGAAGCTAATTAAGAGCAAATCCTATATATTAGAGGGATTTTATTATGTTTTGAAGCTGTTACAGGTCTCAAGGTGAATCTATCCGAAAGTAGTGTGTTCAGTATCAATGTTGATAATGAAATACAGGAACTAAGCTGACATTTTGGGATGTAAAGTTGAGAAGTTTCCCAGTGTACCTGGGCCTTCCATTGGGAGCAAAGAAAAATGACCAGTACATAAGTGTGCAAACAAGTTAACTCCATGGAAGAAACAATACTTGTCTCTGGGAGGAAGATTGACTTTAGTTAATAGTGTTTTGGACGGAATTCCCACCTACTTGATGTCATTACTTCCAATTCCTTCTGCTGTGGAAAAAAAGCTGAGTTCTATGAGAAATCAATTTCTGTGGGAAGGGAACTCAAAGAATAAAAAGATGCACTTGGTTAGATGGCAAAAGGTAACAAGAGATAAGGAGGGAGGTGGAATGGGAGTTAGAAACTTGAAATTGCACAACAAGAGCTTACTGTTCAAATGGTTATGGAGGTACAATGCAGAAACCAGTGCCATGTGGAAAAAATTAATTGATGCCAAATATGAGAAACACGATATCTGGAGCCCTGGTCCAGTCCCAGTTTCGGATAGAGGTGGAGTTTGGAGGAATATAAGCAAACTATGGACAGAATTCCAGAAGTGTATAAGAATAGAGGTGGGCAATGGTGGCAAGATTAAATTCTGGACAGATGTCTGGTCAGGAAATGAATGCTTTAAAACAAATTTCCAGTAATTATTAACTGTTCAACAAACAAGGAAGGATTTCTGGCTGAATTCTACTCAAATTCAGGAATGCAGATCAATTTTAGGAGAGGATTAAATGACTGGGAGATAGAGGAGTTCTGTCAATTGTTACAGTAGTTAAATACTACTGTTTTGGTGGACGATAGAGCAGATACTCTGATTTGGACTGCTAGCAAGGACAAGAAATTTTCTGTTAAAAGTAGTTACAATAATCTGCAGAAGCAAGAGGGGCAATGGGATGTAATGTGGCCATGGAAAATGCTCTGGAAGACAAAGGCTCCAACCAAGGTTGCATGCTTTGGATGGATTGCTTCTTTGGAGGCCTGTTTTACCCAAGACAACCTACAAAAGAGAGGCTTTGCATTGGGCAATAGATGCTTTTTATGTGGGAAGCTCAGGAGACTGTTAATCATCTTCTTATCCATTGTAAGTTTTCAAGGCAGTGTTGGAATCTCTTTTTGAGTATATGTGGTGTGGCCTGGGTGATGCCGCACAATGTTAAGACCCTGTTGGTATGCTGGCAGAATCAGAAGACAACGAAAAGGCTGAAGCAGATTTGGAAAACAATCCCACTCTGTATTTTATGGACTCTATGGTTGGAAAGAAATAAGAGATGCTTTGAAGGCAAAAAGAGTCACATTAAGTGTATCCAGTATCTGTACTATTGGTGTAAGGAGGGCTTGTTAGAGGATATGGATCAAAATGTTGATTTCCTATAGTTGTTACGGAAAAGCATGTAATGGTTGATTGGTCTGAGTTCCTCTTTTTGTTCTAATTTCTGTACCAACTTGGTACTTCATTAATAAAATTTAACCTACTTCTAAATGAATTGGCTGAACTGGATCACTCACAGGACAACAGGGAATTAAATGAAGATGAGATGATGATTAGGGCAACTGTTTTAGTTGAGCTGGAAGATTTGTCTAACAAAGAAGAAGACAGTTGGAGACAAAAATCAAGGGTGTTGTGGTTGAAACAGGGTGACAAAAATACCAGGTTTTTTCAAAGAATGGCAACAGCTCATAAGAGGTACAACACTATTGACAGACTGATTGTTAGAGGTGAAGAGGTCTTGGAACCTGAAAATATTAAGAAAGCCATGGTGGATTTCTACAAGCAATTATACTCTGAAACAGAATCATGGAGGCCAAATTTTGACTACATCGGTTGTCCAAGGATCACTCAAGAAGAACAAGATTGGCTGCAAAGACCTTTCTCTGAAGCTGAAGTGATACAGATAATTAAGCAGAGTGCTATAGACAAGGCTCCAGGCCCGGATGGCTTCACAATGGGATTCTTCAAAGCTTGTTGGGACACAATCAGAGATGACATGATGCAGACAATTCACAATTTTCACCAGAATGAATATTTTGAGAAGTCTTTAAATGCCACTTTCATTGCTTTGATCCCAAAGAAATATGGAGCAGAAGAATTAAGGGATTATAGACCAATAAGCTTAATAGGAGGAGTATACAAGATCATCTCCAAACTCATCACTGAAAGACTAAAAGACTGTCATGGGCAAGCTTGTCAATGACCACCAAATGGCATTTATTAAAGGGAGGCAGATCATGGATGCAACTTTGTTAGCTAATGAATTGGTTGACTCCAGGATCAAACAAAAGGTTCCTGGAATCCTATGTAAGCTTGATGTGGAAAAGGCTTTCGACCACGTGAATTGGTCTTTTCTTTTGAAGGTTTTGACTGATATGGGGTTTGGAGGGAAATGGAGGAACTGGATATTTTTTTGCATCTCAACTGTGAAGTTCTCAGTCTTAATCAATGGAAGCCCTAAAGGCTTTTTTCACTCCAGCAGAGGGCTAAGACAAGGGGACCCTTTGTCCCGCTTTCTTTTTGTCCTAGCCATGGAAGGACTCAATCACATGCTCAGAATTGCCAATACAAACAGTTGGATCAGAGGCTTTGGAACTACAAACAACTTGGGCATCAACATGGAGATTACACATTTGCTTTATGCAGATGATTCCCTTGTTTTTTGTGAAGCAAAAGTTGCACAAATTAGACACCTCAGAGCCATTCTCACCATTTTTGAAGCCCTTTCAGGTCTTCATGTAAATTGGGATAAAAGCTGCCTTTTCCCTGTCAATCGGGTAGCTGACCTTCCAACACTAGCTATGATCCTTGGCTGCCAATTGGGATCACTTCCAACAATCTACTTAGGAATGCCACTTGGTGCTAAGAGCAAATCCATAGGGATCTGGAATGAGGTGATTGAGAGATGTGACAAGAAGCTAGCAAGGTGGAAAAGTCAGTACCTGTCTCTAGGTGGCAGATTAACTCTTATCAGTTCAGTCCTTGATGCCCTCCCCACCTACATGATGGGTTTGTTCCCCCTCCCCAAATGTGTGGAGGACAGATTAGACAAATTGAGGAGAAATTTTTTGTGGCAAGGCAACAAGGACAGAAGAAGCATGAATCTAGTAAAATGGGAAGTGGTAACTCTCAGCAAGAAGCAAGGAGGTCTGGGTATCAGGAATCTTAGCTTTCACAATCAGAGTTTACTACAAAAATGGCTATGGAGATTCAGTTTGGATCTATGTTGCTCGGACTTGGGTGCGGGTGTCGGATACGGGTATGGATCTAGAGGTCGGACTCGGCATGATCTAAATTTGAAGATTCGTGGGTACGGATCCGGGTACGGATACGTGTGCGGGGATTCGGCAAAAATAATTCAAAATTCAAATAATATAGCTACAAGAATATGCCTAGATTATGAGAGCTTTTTGTGGAAGCACCTACATGTAGTTTGTACCAGACATGTGATTCAATCTTCCATTCTACTAGGTGCTAGACTGCGTGCTTTGAGAAACTAGTTAAATTTTCTACATAATATTGAAGGTATGCCATCTCATGTCTTCAAATCTCTACTTTTTGTTATCTTGAGAAATCATAATCTCAAAATTTTTCTTTAATTTGGTCATGAATTTCGGTCAAAGTATCCGATCTCTATTGACCGGATCCGACACGAATTCCGTACCCAAACTCGTGTCGTGTCGTGTCGGACACGGGTACGGCGGCAAAAGTGAGGTCCGAGCAACATAGGTTTGGATGACACTACATTATGGAGAAGATTCATTGCTCATAAATATGGTTTGTTAAACCAATGGACAACAAATGTGGTCACATCCACTTATGGGACCAGTACTTGGAGAACCATCAGGAACTACTGGCCAACTTTCAACAGCAACATTTGCATCGAAATTGGCAATGGTCTGAAAACTGCTTTCTGGGATGATGCATGGACAGGTCAACACTCTTTGAAGAGCTTTTTGCCTGATCTCTACTTGATTAGCCTTCAACAGCAAACCAAGACCAACCATGTATGGGACCATCAAGTATGGAATCTGCTTTTCAGGAGAGCACTAAATGATTGGGAGATTGATAGAGTAGCCGAGCTATTACAAACTTTGGAACCCTTCAAGATCACTCCAGATGACCAGACAAACCAAAATGGATGCTAAATAGTAAGGGCTTTTTCACTGTCAAGTCTGCCTACTGCCTACTGGAATTATAATCATAGAACCTCCATCACAGAGGTGTGGCCTTGGAAACTCATTTGGAAAATCAAGATCCCCCTAAAGGTCTCTTGCTTTGCTTGGCTAGTGGTTAGGAAAACCTGCCTAACACATGAAAGGCTACAAAGAAGAGGTTTTCAGATTTGCTCATGATGTCTACTTTGTGGATTAGATGTGGAAACAAATGACCACCTTTTCATTCATTGCAAGACAACTGCAAATCTGTGGTACATGTTCTTTTGTATTCTTGGTGTTAGTTGGGCCATGCCTAAGACTACTTTTGAACTACTCAACAGTTGGCAAGGAATTGGCAACAGAAATGGAGAAGAGAACTGGTGGCAGCTAATCCCTGCTTGCATTTGGTGGATAGCTTGGAAAGAGAGAAATTTAAGACTTTTTGAAGACAAAAGCAACTCCATCCATAAATTTAGGATGAATTGTCTTAGTGTCCTATATTTTTGGTGTAAACAGAACTTATTGGGGGATATAGGGGATTTGATAGATTTTATAGGCAAATTGTAATGATATAGTAGACTAGTTTTAGACTAGCTTTTGACAGCTTCAGCATGGCTCCTTTTATGAGCTTGTAATTACCCCCTCAGCACTTCCAGGTGCTGCTTTTGGATATGAATACAAGATGTTAACTTTATCAAAAAAAAAAAAAAAAATTTAACCTACCTTTAGCCAAAAAAAAAAAAAAGAAAAAAAAAAAGAAGGTTAAAGTGGAACATTAATCATAAATAGGTTAAATCCTTTTTTTTGGGGGGGGGGGGGGGGGGGGGGGTGGAGGGGAAGTCACACCTGTTTCTTTTCATTACCAATATTAAAATGTTCTATTTTGTATGTACAGCAAATTCAGCGATATTTATGATGAAGATTTTTTTGTTAAAACCCTAGAAAATGATGTAAGGGTGGTGGAGAAGGTTCCTGATCTTATTATGGAACGGTTTGATTACAATATGACCAATGTGTACAACTTCAGGATCAAGGCATGGTCCTCCATTCAGTACTACCGGGACACAGTTCTTCCGAAGCTGCTTGAAGAAAAGTGAGCTTCTATATATCTTTTGGTTTCTTTGTCTCTTCTATTCCCTCCTGGTTTGAACTGCTTTAATTAAGTAACAATGCTAACAGATAATTATCACCTATAAGAGATCACTTCTCTGTGATAATAGCAGTCAGTGCTAAATATAGCAAACTCATTATAGTTCCAAGTTTGGAAGTGGTCACATATTTAATTTGCCAAACTAGTTAGTCTAATGATAATGTACTGTGTGCCTCAATTTTTTGTGATGTTTCCTGTTTTCCCCTTGACTTCCACTTTTGCAGTGACTTCATGTAGATAGATTATGCCGAAATGTTATTGCTGGAACATCTGAAATCTGATACTTCTTTATGTCTGTCTCATCCTCTTGTAATGACAAAAAGAATGCTTGTGTCTCACGACTCAAAATTGGGGCCATGGCCAGCTCGTGATTCAGGATACTCTGGTGAGCAAACCCCGACCAGCCAAGTCCATATCGGAGCCACCACGTGCCTCCACACGCCACTAGCAGTATAGGCTCAGGCTACGTGTCAGATACACGTGCCGGGCACGTGATGTCATTTCCACCCACCTTTTGAAGCAGATCTCTTTCCTGGGGGTTTGGCCAGTCATATGAATCCCACTAATATAATGTTTTGGTCATGCGACTACGTAATTTAATCTGTAGGGTTCTGTTCTCTTAAGATTATAGTCGAGTTGTTAGTCATGTTACTACATAATTTAATTTGTATTTTTACTAGATTCTATTATCTCTATTTCTTCGGAAACTGCCGTCCTACCTTGGTAGGAGTAAGGTCTGCGTACACTCTACCCCTCCCAGACCCCACATTGTGGGATATCACTGGGTTGTTGTATTATCTCTATTTCAAGCCTTGTTTTGGTGATCCCCCTCCTTTGTTTTCTGTTTTTCTTCTCTTTGGCTGAATGTTTTATTTTTGTTAAACGCAGGATCATTAGGATATCCCCGTTTGCAAATCGTTTGTCATTCGATGCTCCTCCAGCAGTTCAGCGGCTTAGGTGTCTGGCAAACTACGAAGCCCTTAGATTTTCAAATCCCATTTTGAGTTTAGGACAAACATTGGTTGCAAGAATGAAAGACCGCAGTGCAAATAACAGTGGGAAATATATATCTGTGCATCTTCGCTTTGAGGAGGTTAGTTTTCATGTAGTGCAAACTGATGTGCATGCTTACTTTATGTAGTTCATAGCATAGACTTCCGAGGGTATTTAGCCTTGATCACTTTTTCGTGCAGGATATGGTTGCTTTCTCTTGTTGTATATATGATGGTGGAGGTAAAGAGAGAGGAGATATGGATGCTGCAAGAGAGAGAGGATGGAGGGGAAAATTCACAAAACGTGGTAAAGTGATTCATCCTGGAGCAATCAGGATCAACGGAAAGTGTCCCTTAACGCCGTTAGAGGTAATATTTTCTTTGTCGTGTCCATTTGCTATTCAGTTGACTTATTCCATTTTTGATATTTAACTCAGATGACTTTCATATCCTTTATTTTTTTCTTATCTGACATAACGCCGGAAATAATAACTTAAGTAAAAGTAAAACCTTTTGTTTCGGATGTTTGTATATGCCTTTCATCTTTAGGGCTTGCTTCGAGCATTCTATGAGTCCATTACCAAATAATATATCTGAAAAGTTTTGTTTGAAAAGGTGGTGTGTAAGAGATGCTTGCGAAGATAAGATAGTTGCATAACCATTTCAAAAAAGCCTGAACCCATCGAGAGACACCTGAAGTTAACACGATTTTTCACTTAGACGCCTAAACTTAGGGATGTTTCTATTGAGCACTTACACTACCCGAAATTTGTTCCAATTAGACACCTTTTGCTGAGTTGGCACATAGAGTGAGTTTCACCCAATTGAGGCGCATGAAGAGCCCAAAAAAACATTTTTTTTCTTTTTTCTTTTTTTCTTTTTTATGTCCTCCTTCCTTTTTTCCTCTCCACCATCACTTCCACCATTGCAATTGGTTTGTGAGAACGTTTTCTTTATAATAATTGTGATGTGAGACATGAGTTATACAAATAAATGTTTTGTTTGTAATATTTGCTTCAACAAAAGACACTCCTCCTCAAGTTGGTGCATATAAATCATATGCACCAAGCTTGTTACAAATGCAGCCGATACGAGAACTAGTGAGGGACTTGGTGAAAATATCTGTGAGCTGATCATTTGACTTAACGAATTTTGTAACAATGTATCTTATAAAAAAACGAATTTGTAACAATGTCTCTTGAGAATATTTTTTTCTCTGATGAAGTGAGTCGATCTCATGTGTTTAGTTTTCTCATGAAACATCAGATTTGGTGCAATACGAAGAACAGCTTGGCTATAACACATAAGTTTCATCTCAAACTTCAATTCTCTGAGCAATTGTTTATTCCAAATTAGTTCGCAAGTTGCCACAATCTTTGCTCTGTATTCAGCTTCTATACTAGATCGAGCAACCACATTTTATTTCTTGCTTTTCCGAGACACCAAATTACCTTCTACCAAAATACAATATCCAGATGTAAACTGCCTATCAAAAGGTGGTCCTGCCAAATTAGCGTTTGTGTATCCAACAATTTGCTCATGACCTCGATCTTCAAAAAGTTATCCTTTGTCTGGGGCTGATTTTATGTATCGAAGAATATGAACAAGTGCATCCCAGTGACTATTACACGGAGAGCTCATAAACTAACTTACAACATTCACACGAAATGCAATGTCAGATTGAGTCACTCTGAAATAGTTTTACTTACCAAACCACCGCCTATACCTTACATGATCATTAAAGGGCTCCCTCTGTCACATTAGAAGTTTAATATTCGGGTTCATATGAGTGTCAATGGGTCTACCAATTGTCGTACCTGTCTCCGCAAGAATATCTAGGTCATACTTACGTTGTGAGATGACCATTCTTGATTTGGCTGCACGACCTCAATCTGAGGAAATACTTCAAACTGTCTAGGTCCTTATGCACAAATTATGAGCAGTATGTCGATAGAGTACAAAATGATCAGCCTCACTATGAGTCAATACCGAACTCTTGAATGACTGTACTGAACTTACCAAACCATGTTCGAGGAGACTGTTTCAAGACATATAGGGACCTATAGAACCGGTTTATAAGACCACTACGCACCCTCTGAGCAACAAAACTAGGTGTTGCTCCACATATACTTCATCCTCAAGATCACCATGGAGAAAAACATTCTTAGTGTCTAGTGTCCAACTGATAAGGACGCCAATGGAAAACATTCATTAGAATGCATTCGCATTTTTCGATACATAAAATCTGCTCCAAGAAGCACCCAAGGTTGTGGCCTAGTGGGCAATGAAGTAAGTGCAGCACCATGAGGTCTCAGGTTCAAATCCCTGCAGAGACAAAACACTCGGTGATTTCTTCCCATTTGAGACCTTGGTGGATAGAGTTACCTAGTACCTGTGGTGGAATGTGGCAGGTATCCCGTGGAATTAGTCGAGGTGCGCGCAAGCTAGACCGAACACCACGATTTTTCTACTCCAAGAAAAGGCCTACTTATTTATCGGAAGAAGACTAAAATGGAAGAGAGAAAAGAATGGGTCAAGGGGTTGGGTAGGCTGGTGAGTATAGAAAGAGCGCGTTTTTTTTTTTTTGTTTTTTGTTTTTTAACTGAAAAGGGCATTTGGTACAAAAATGCCCTCCGTTTACCTTTGCGCTATAAAATGTCCCTGCAGTCAAAGGGCTGTTAAAAATAAGGGCAATTTAGGCCCAATAGGTTGACGGCAGGGGCATTTTAGAGCGAAAAGGTAAACGGAGGGCATTTTTGTACCAAATCCCTAGTTCAAGGGCATTTTATTGTACCAAATCCCATAGTTCAAGGGCATTTTAGGCCGTTCTCCGATAAAAATAGTAAAATTTACCTGAGACAAGTCCAGGCTAGTTCTCTGATAGTCTTGTAATATCATTAAATTTACGCTTTATCACGCTTTTCCAATATTTGCTTTGAGGTATGAAATGACTTTCGACAAATATTTAGAAAGAACAGTACTGTGCTTCTTAATGGTACCCAAAGGTAAATTGAGAAGGGAATAATGTAGCACTGAACTCAGAACAATGTGAAATATAATACTGTGTAGCTTATAATTCTTTTGGTCAAAATATCTCTTTTTTTTTGGAATGTCCATTTTCTTTAATTCCCTTTTTAATTTATTCTAGATCTTTTTTGAAGTATAATCTTACATTTTTAAGTTAACTGCAGCATCTACTTCCCTTTTTTTTTTTTTAATGCTTCATTTAATTGACATTTTTCTGTGTCGACTTCTTTAAATGGAGGTTCATTTTTCCAACATTTATGTATTAAACATGTATATCCCATTAGAGTCGGTTTCATTTGGTATAACGTCCGTTACAAATACCCCTTGTGACAAAAAGAAAAAAATACCTATTATCGTGTACTAAAATAATGAAGAATTCTTTTGATACATACAGGGTATCCATCATGCGAGGTATTTCATTTTATTTGCGTTAAGGGAAGAAAAAAACTCGAAACTAGAGAAGCTCCATCTAGGGGTAGGTTGATAATTTGAAGAACCAAATAGACTTTACCTTTGTAGAACCACTTACTAATTTTAGTCAATCATTACATATTGAAATAGAGGGAGAAAATGCCTCTTCAAGTACGGGGAAAGTTAGATATTCTACATAATTAGAGGGGTATGTGATTTTTGTCCTACTTCTATTAGATTGTTCCAGCTTTAATTCCTTCCCCAATTGGCACTTTCATTTCATGTATAATGCTTTCCTTTCCTTCGTGCCTCATCTTTTTGTGGCTAAGTTTCTTCCCACACTTATACCAGGTTGGTTTGATGTTAAGAGGGATGGGGTTTGATAAAAGCACATCCATTTATTTAGCTTCTGGAAAGATCTATGATTCTGAGCGACACATGAAACCAATATTAGAGATGTTTCCTCTTTTACAAACGAAAGAGATGCTAGCATCCCCTGAAGAACTCGCCCCATTTCAGGTCCGAATTTTTCGAGTGCCTTCTCCCTATCTTTTGTTTTACTTTTCCTCACATCTGACTCAAGTTTTTGCTTCTAGAATTACTCTTCCAGGATGGCTGCTATAGACTATACTGTTTGTCTTCATAGTGAAGTATTTGTGACAACTCAAGGAGGAAATTTCCCCCACTTTCTGTTGGGCCATAGAAGATTCTTGTATGGTGGACACTCGAGGACAATTAGGCCAGACAAGAGGAAGCTAGCTTTGTTATATGATAACCCAAATATTGGGTAAGTCTTGATATATTTCCATGATTTTTATTTAGATGACACTTGTCGGCTGGACTGCCTATAAAGAAACTTGAATGAGTTTCTGAAGCCCATTTGAGCAGGAAAGCCGCATTAGTAGTCTTTGTTTGCAATAGAAACACTAGTGCTATTTGTTGTATTTGATTTCGGGAGATATAGTTTCGGACTTTCGGTTTAATTGCTCTGCTTTGCTTTCTGTGTCTACTCATTGAAAAGCTCATCTGTCCTACATACCAGATGCCAGTGAGTCACATTAGGCTGTTCTTTTGTAGACAGCAGCGTTTGTTGCTGGTTTTATCTGAATTTATTGATGTATTTACCCTTGCACTGCTGTTTCCAGGTGGAAAAGCTTCAAGCGGCAAATGTTAAATATACGAGCACATAGTGATTCAAAAGGAATTGAGATTAAAAGACCATCTGACTCGGTATATTCAGTCCCATGCCCAGGTTGCATGTGCCGCAGTAACAAGACTGAAGTTTCGAAATCATCCTCAGCGATGTGATCTCTGGGCATATCTTTGGTGGTGTTTCCGTTCCCATTGTTTGTCTGGATTTCAGCTGCTAACCCTTGTCATTCTTCCATTTTTTGCCCCCCTCCACTATGGATACCAGATCCTAGAGCAGCCTTCTTGAGAGATTTTGTTCGATCACTGGTCAATATGATTATTTTCTGGGTACAAGTTGAGGGGTATGCTGTTGTACATGATGGTCCGAGTAAAGGGCGAAAAAATCATCTTGATTGCTGGGTATACCTAGGTGTTGATTTATATAGATTCATCTTCCAGCTGCTGTGTCTGATAAGCTGTCAATTGACACGGGATACATATAATTCAAGATTAGTTTTATCAGTGAGGATCTTGTATATTACTTGAGAGGAGGTTGTATTAGACTTTAACAACAGGATGAAATAGCAGATGTCTTATCAAAAGACAGGGTTCCCACTTTTTAATTTTGGATACCCTCGTCTTTGCAAATATTAGTTGGAATCTTTCCATTGATATTTATCTCCCTTTTTTACTAGATTTATCACCTCCATTTTACATGGTCGCACAAAATTTCCCAACACTGTTCTTAACCGTCGAGTGAATTTTGATTAATCTGTATATGTGAAACACTATCAGTCTTGAATTTTCTTGTTAGATGATTATTTTATAGGAAGAATTCAAGATGACACAGTATTCCTTAGATTGTTAAGGATTTTTGGGGTGTCATCCTTTTATTTTATTTTTTCGCCTATTTATCGTTTCGCAAAATGTGAGAGTGACTTCCTGCAACTGAACTTTTAATTCTGAATTGTGTATTAGCTGTAATGACCATGTGTCATCTCCAAACACCGAATATCCCAACTTGATTTTGAATGTCTTTGAATCCTCGCTGAAAGCAGAGGCGAATACCTTCTCTGTCATTTTTGAGCTCTAATATTCTCGGAAATCTATGCTTTGCTTTGACTATGTCACTTTCAATATAGTTCACGCAAATAAGGTTCGATCAAACTACTTACACTGGTCATTCTTTTCGTGGAATATATCTTTTATTACCAGATGATATTTAAGAATTTATTGAGGATAAAGCTATTCCCGGTCTTTGGCCTGCAAATCCTCGTTGTAACTGAACAATAATCGCCTTTTTATGTTCATTTCTTCTGGAAGTATGAACAATGTTATTCTCATCAAGTGAATTTTTTATTTTTTTTGGTTTTTTCATTAAGTGAATTAGTTTGGCTTTTGATGAATTATTAGTGATTCTCTTTTTTTAATTAAAATTATACCAGAAGGCATTGCCTTTTGGTGTTATATTGAATAATCTCAAAGTTCAACTGAAATAAAGAAGGAAAAAAAAAAAAAAGGAAAAAGACAGAAAGAAGCTATCTAAGTAGATGTGGGCAGGGGTGTACAAAGGAAATCGACAAATCGCACCAAATCGATAATCCGAATCAAACCGAGAAAAAAAACCCGACTAGTGGTTTGGTTTGACTTGGTTTGGTTTTAAAAAGAAAAACCCGACCATCTTTGATTTGGTTTGGTTTAATTAAAAAAAGTCAAACCGAACCAATCCAACCCAACATTACATGTATAAAATTTCAAAAATATTTTATACATAAAAATATTTATTATAATGTAATTTATAAATATTTCTTAAACTTTTTCATAGTTTTTTGTCTTTTAACATATTATTTCAAGCTTAGATTTAGAATTTTGAATGATCCAATAAGTTTTTTAGCTCATAGATGTTAGTAACTCAAATAAAACTCAACAAAAATCAAATCAATACTAATGCTAACAAAAGAAATTCAATTCTAACACTAGGAATGACAATAATGTTGGATATCTATTCTTTAGTTTTATGTTGGTTTAAAAAGTGAAAATTCATAACTTAATTTTATTTTTTTCTTTAATATCTAGTCATGTAATTAATACTTATTAGTTATACTTATTTTAGCATGACTTAGTATTTTTAGATTAAGATCATTTTCTATATGCCTTATAAATTAGCCGTATTTATTATATCATGACTTAGTACTTTTAGATTAAGATCATTTTCTATATGCCTTATAAATTAGCCGTATTTATTATAGCATGGCTTAGTCCTTTTTATTATGATCATTTTATTTTATGCAATTTTATTACTTTTTTGTTGTTGAATATTTTAGTAGAATGTATTTATCATCTTACATTTTGTGTTATTTTCTTAATAAATATCTTAATTAGACAGTTACATCTTACTAGGACTAAAGAAATATTTGAAGTATAAGTTATATATTTTGTATGAAGACTTTACCGGGGAAAAACCCAAAATATTCGAGCAACCTGAAAAAACCGAGAAACCCGAGGTTGAAAAACCCGACTTTTGTTGGTTTGGTTTATGTATTTAAAAACCCGATGCAATTGTCTTGGGTTGGTCTTTAAAAAATCCGAACCAACCCGGTTTATGTATACCCCTAGATGTGGCCACAACCATCTTAGAGTAAAAGACCTCAGAGATAATTTTACATTTTGCCAGAAGTATTGAAAGGGAAGATATGTGAACATCTTCGGTGTATGCTGCAATGTGTCTCTTGTGCTTATCTTTTTTATTGTGACCATCATGTATGTTGCATCTTCCTGGTTTTGATCCTTAGTGATGGAGCTTGAGCTTTATCCATATTCAGAATATTTCTGCCCATGGATGGAAGCTCGAGCTTTATCCATATTCAGAATATTTCTGCCCATGGATGGAAGCTCCTGAAAGCTGTGGTATTGCAGCTACCCTCTTTCTTCAAATGCCTTATTTGCTAAGAACTCTGCCAGCTTGTTTCCTTCTCTGGATGGATGTCTGACTTGGATGAGTTGTTGCTCCATTATCTATTGAATTTGTTCCACTCTATCAACAAACTCACATGGAATTTTCCACACATCCTGTAGAATGTTTTCGAGGACCAAAGAGTTTGCTTCCCATGCCACATCTGTAGGTTGTACCTTGAACAATACTGCTTTGCCTTCTAAATTGCAATAATCTTTGTTGTCATATTTGTTGTAGTCCCTATTTGCTGAGCTTATGCATGTATGAGATCCTCTCTGTCATCGCTCAAACAAAAACAACATGAACTGATACCTATATTACCTTGGCTTGCTCCATATGTATTACACTCAATTCCTTGTAGTGGTATGTCACGACCCAACCCGTCATGACTGGCACCCAACTAAATCCTAGTGGGCGAACCAATACATGAGACATCTATTCATTCAAATCCAGTTTTATATTAACCAAGCTAATCAGTTATTACTCATTCAAACATCAAATGAACAAAATAAGTCATGCCATAAAATACTGAAATAAGTGCGGAAGTTCTAACTATTACAAAATCCCCAAAATTTGAAAGTCATCGTGCAGGACTCTAATCTGAACATGTCTACGGAATGAAATCTGACTAATAAATATCCATAATGTCCAGAATAAGAAAAGACATCATAAGAAGAAGATCTTGGGGCGGCCTGGCATGGTTAGAAGCTCACCCTAAATCCATCAGCAAACGTCCTCCACGCTAGATGTGAGGGTGGGTAGCAGTCTCCGTATCACAATCTGCACTTAAAAGAATGAAGCAAGGTAGTATCAGTACAAATACTATGTAATGGTAGATATCATAGGCTGACTAAGATTAGTATCATGCATATTTCATAAAATCAATAGAACAAACAGCCAATCAACAGACATGAATATCAATAAACCACAGCAAGTTAACCAAGGATAATCACAGTCAAATCACCAAGATGTCAAGCATCACAATCACGTAAGCCATAACGGGAATAAGTTTACCACAATGACCACACTAACTGTACACACATGCTAACTGATGTCATTGCTCAGTAGTCATGACCTGCAGGGGACCCATGGTGTCCATGTACCACTCGTTCCGGGATACTCCTCGGACTAGAGCACAAACCTCCGCTCCGGAACGAACCTCAAATACGGGACATATCAACATACCTCTCGTTTTTGGAACTAACCTCGGACCACGAGCCCACAATCTAGGTCACATATGTGCCTTTCCATACCTCTTTACAGAACAGTGTTTCTTACCTTCTCAATATCAATACTCAAATCATCATTCCATGTCACAATACCGTCGAGAAGATCATATTAGCTTCTCATCACAATATATCCACTGCAGAATCAATACACAGGAATAGTGGCACGAAGCCTACACAATCACAATCACAGAGGAGTTTAGTCACACAATCTCATGCATGAAAACTAGACATGCTTTATCCTAAAGAATTCACAAACATACAATCAACTAACCAAAGTCTAACTCAAGTGGACTGTAGCCTAACTCAATGTAGAGCCGGGACAACGCAAGTCACTCCGCTACAACCTTTGTTGACACCTAATTTTGGTTCGATGTGCTTAAAACTAACGTTTCGGGTGGACCTGATTCGTTAAAGAGCACAAAATAGCTTTTTACACATTTTTACATTTTTCGACAATTTATTGATGATTATCCTTATTTTAGGAATTTTATCAATTTATTGTCATTTTTAAGAATCATTATTTTTGCACATGTACAACGTAATACTACCATTTTGTGCAATTAATAATTGTCTCTTTATTTTATAGCAGTACATTTTTATATATTATACATTTATATTTATATTTTACACTTACATTATTATTATTTATACATGTATTAATTAACTATATTTTAGTACAGTCCGTCAGTGCTGAGAAAATCGGAGCAATTAATTTTTAAACGCAGAGCAAAAATTCGATCAAGTCAAGGTCTCGTCACCTTTTAAAAAGTTGACATTTGAGGTGATGGGTTGGATTCTTGATCCATTGATTAATGCATTTTTAAACATGGGTTAAAAGGGATAAGGGGACAAGGGGGGAGTTCTTTTATTTTTTGGACAAAAGAGGGTGTTTATTGACATTATAAGAAAAGGGAGGGGTTAATTTAATTTTCATCTTCTACACATATTGTAAACACACAACACTTGCACATTTTCAGATTTTTTCCCTCCTCTAAACCCTAAACATTTTATTTCTCCCCCCACTTCTCTCTTAGCCGCCGCCCCTCCACGCCGGAGCTCCGAGCTCTGGTGAACTCCTACGCAAACCGCCAGCCCTCTACTCCCTCCGTCACACCCCTCTCCACTGCCAGCTTCCACAAAAAAAAAAATTACAACCACACCACCCTCCTTCATCTTCCTCACCACACCCCTCCGTCCAGCCCAGCCACAACACCACTACGACGCCACCACCAACGCACAAACCCGTCCCCTTTCCCTTGTTCTCTGAGCTTCAACGACGACAGCGAGACCACCCAGGCCCCTCCGTCTTCATTTTGCTGCTCCGGTGAGGAGCTTCGAGCTCCGGTGAACCGGAGCAACCAGCCGTGACACCGCCACTCTCCCTTCTCCCTCTATTTTTTCGTTACTGCTTTGCTCGGAGTTTCGCCGGAGATTGTTCTCTGATGACCATGGCTGCCCCATTTTTGACAACTTTTGCTATCACTGCTATGTTACATTAAACCATTGCTATGTTTATTATTGTCTTTTAATAACTTTGTGTTGCCTTAACGGTTTCAGAAAATCATTGGCGCTGTCTTTGCATTTGTCGGGCGTATTCTGCGAGTTCATTTTTTTATTTAGTTATTGCTGCTGTTTAACCTAGCTATAGCTAATTTTGCTATTGGTTTTGCACTACATTCATCCCTGTTACGTTGCATTCGGACTGATTTTACATTTCTTTTACTAAATAAATGTTGGCTTTGTGCTCGAAAAACTACTTTTGGCGGTCAATGGTACTGATAACTTTTTTTTTTGTCGCATTTAGTTAAATTCATTTGGGTGAATACTAAACCCAAATGGCCGATGAAGAAATTTCCGTTGATTTCCAAGGCCTCTCCTGTACAAAAGACGGGGTTTTATGTTAAGTTTATTAATTATTTCTTTAATTCATTCAATAGTTATTATTCTCTACTAACACTTTTACTAAGTGTTTATATAGGTACCGGGAAATACATCTCGAAGACAATACTCAGAAGGAACTCGAATCATTGTTTGTATTTACTTTTCACGTTCTTTATAACTGTACAAAACATAACTCGTAGTATAGTGAAAACTTTATTTTTGGAATGACGGGCTGATATCTTTATTTACTTGCCGCCTTGTCTGTTTAACTTAAAATTCTCCATTCGCGTTCTTTATAACTGTACAAAACATAACTCGTAGTATAGTGGAAACTTTATTTTTGGAATGACGGGCTGATATCTTTATTTACTTGTCGCCTTATCTGTTTAACTTAAAATTCTCCATTCGCTTTAGGTAAGACTTAGGCCGTCTACACTTTCATAAATTGATTAGATTGACTCGATATAAATACTCTGTTAATTAAATTCACACTTTTGGCATTTAGGCAAAAATACTAGTCCATCCTTTATTTTATATTCTTTATATACTTTTAATACAACACACATTTTATATTGTTTCGTATACACTAATAAATATTTTAGTTAAGTTAAATCCACATTTTTGACGGTAGGTAAATACTAGGCCATCCGTTTACAAATCTTTCATTTTTTAAAGACATTATATCTTTTTCACTCATTTTTTTTATACATAATTCCTTATACTTATGTTTTTCCAAAATTTTTTGCTATCCTTTCGTTCCTTATTCTTTGATAGGATATTCATTAAATGAATACTCGTTTTAACTAAACGGTAGAAACAAGTCAAATCAACTTCACTTTTCTTAATAATTTTGTTATATAAACTCTTTACACCAATGAATATTTGTAGATTATTTTTACATTCTTTATGCACTAATATACCTAGTTATACAATTCTTTAGACATTTTATGTTTGATATACACTCTTTTATACTTGAAATATGTTCTTTATATGTTTAATATACATACATTCTTTTAATATATATGGACACACATTCTTTATATCCTTGATATATTTATTTTACATACTCTTACATTTTTTTTATACATTCTTTATATAGTTGTATACATTCTTTACACTAACGGATATACACTCTTTATACCAACAGATACACTTTTATACTTACGAGGTACATTCTCTTTATACTCTTTTATATATTCTTTTTTTTAATATACATTCTTTATAAATACTTGATACTTGGTATGAATACATTTTTATACACTATATACAACAACAACAACAACAGCCCAGTGAAATCCCACATCTTGGGGTCTGGGGAGGGTATAATGTACGCAGACCTTACTCCTACCAAGGTAGGATGGCTGTTTCCGAGAGACCCTCGGCTCAATAGAAGCATAAAAAGGGGGTCAGATAAGGTTAAAAGATTTAAAACGATATTGCAATGAAATAATGCAAGCGACACAGTAAAACAGGATAATCAAGGAATTCAAAGCGATATGGAAATGCAAATCACGAAAGCGGCACAGATAAAATAGAGTAATCAAAGTACAGAAAGTAGCAAATAATAACATAAATCAAAGCACAAGAAATTATAATGCGCTAATGCGCCTACTAATAAGGAAAGATAACGAGACTTATATACTAGCCTTCTACCCTAATGTGGGTCCTCCACACCTTCCTATCTAAGGTCATGTCCTCGGTAAGCTGTAACTGCGTCATGTCCTGTCTAATCACCTCTCCCCAATATTTCTTTGGCCTACCCCTACCTCTTCTGAAACCATCCATGGCTAACCTCTCACACCTCCGCACTGGGGCATCTATGTCTCTCCTCTTCACATGCCCAAACCATCTCAGTCGCATTTCCCGCATCTTGTCTTCCATCGAGGCCACTCCCACCTTATCCCGAATAGCCTCATTTCTAATCCTGTCGCTCCTAGTGTGCCCACACATCCATCTCAACATTCTCATCTCGGCAACTTTCATCTTTTGAACGTGAGAGATCTTAACTGGCCAACACTCCGCCCCATACAACATAGCCGGTCTAACCACCACTCTGTAGAACTTGCCCTTCAGTTGTGGTGGCACCTTCTTGTCACATAGCACTCCTGAAGCTAGCCTCCATTTCATCCACCCTACCCCAATACGATGTGTGACATCATCGTCAATCTCCCCGCTGCCTTGCATGATAGACCCAAGGTACTTGAAACTACTTTTCTTTTGGATGGCCTGAGCACCAAGCCTAACTTCCACGCCAACCTCCTGGGGTGTCTCACTGAACTTACACTCTAAGTACTCTGTCTTGGTCCTACTCAGCTTAAATCCTTTAGACTCCAAGGTATGTCTCCAATCCTCCAGCTTAGCGTTAACTCCGCTACGAGTCTCATCGATCAGGACTATGTCGTCCGCGAAAAGCATACACCATGGCACCTCACCTTGAATTTGTCGCGTCAATCTATCCATCACCAAGGCAAATAAAAACGGACTAAGAGCTGATCCTTGATGCAACCCCATCACAACTGGAAAGTGCTCTGAGTCCCCTCCTACTGTCCTTACTCTAGTTTTGGCTTCCTCATACATGTCCTTGATCACCCTAATGTATGCTACAGGTACACCTTTAGCCTCCAAACATCTCCATAGGATTTCTCTTGGAACTTTATCGTAAGCCCTTTCTAGGTCGATGAATACCATATGCAAGTCCCTCTTCCTCTCCCTATACTGCTCCACCAGTCTCCTCACAAGATGAATGGCTTCTGTAGTTGAGCGTCCCGGCATAAATCCGAACTGGTTTGTTACACCCCGTACTTCGAAGAAACACTGTTAAATTTGAATGTAAGAATGTCGAGTTACGACTAGGTAAAACAACTTTGGAGTATGAGGAATGAGGCATTATTAAGTATATTGTTTAAATAATGGATGATTATGATCTTGTAAGTCGTCATCGGGAAAGAGTATTTTAAAATACAAGAATATGGTCATTATCATAAGTGATAAATATCATGTATGGAAGGTTTCGGAATATTTCGAGATCGAGCAAGTTGAAGAAAATAAGTTCGACGAAAATTTGAGAAATGCTGGACAGATTTTTAGTCAACTTTGGAGGGGTATATCTCTATGCATATTTGGAGTTTTAAGGCGTTTCAAAAGCCTAAAATGAAGTTCGTCAAGTCTAGTTTATGATTCAACAAACCACTCATCGATAGGACGTCGGAGTAGAGAATTATAGACGCTACAAACTGAACTGTCGCGCAGAAACAGCACTGCTACAGTACGCTACAGCACCGCTACAGCACTGTAGCTACAGTGACGCCGTTTCAGCCCTTATAAAAAGGGGCAAACCCCCATTTTTATCATCTAAAAACTTCTCAAATTTTCCAGAAAATTCAGCAACAAAAAGGGGCCTAAATCTCACATAAAAGTGAGGATTGTGAGTGAAATTTCAAGCTACGAAGTACTAATCGAAGTCCGGGCAACGCATAATCACGAATATAATTTTGTTTGGAGTTAGAGGAGCATGGGAACAATAAGATGTTGAAGAATTTGCTACTTTCATAAAAACAAGGTAAGAATCAATTCCTTTTTCTTATGTTATGAAGGTTTGTTTGTGTTGTAGTATGTAGAAATGAGTAGAATTTATGGAAATATGAAAGTTTGCAAAGTGGGTATGTATATATATTATATATGTAGCCATGGGTGTATATATGTTGTATACATATATGAGTTGAATTTTAAGTTGTATACTAGTTGTGGTTATTGTGGAATTTGTATTGGAAATGGAAGTTGAATGAAAATTGGATGAAATTGGAAAGAAGCCATGTTGGCCGTGTGGTAGATTGTTGTTGGAGATGAATTAGTAAGTAGAAAATGTGTTGGAATGGTTTTGTTGCATATATAAGAATTTTGGATTGAATATGGAAGTTGATGGAATTGTTGAATATTGAATATATAGCTTGAAATACTTTTGGTTTATGTTTGAATGGTCTTATATTAGTATGTGAATATGAAAATATTGATATCGGGTTGTAAGTGCAAAGTTGGATTTGGAATTGTCGCATTATTTGGAAAATAAGACTATTTACGCTAGAATGCGTTCCTAGTCGATTATTGATGTTGTATATATTGTTGTTGGTATGGTTGTTGTTGTTTTAGCCGAGTTTTAACCTCAGGGATGATATATAGGGGAGATGCTGCTCAAATTTTTATAGACAAGAATTGGTTAAGGTTGAAATTTTAAGTCTTACGAATAGTAAATTGGTAAATGTGACCATTTGTAGGTTTTGGACGAAACGGGATTTGAGTTTTGGCAAGCGTAAAGGGCAAGAAAGGTATGTAAAGCTATCCCGATTCTTCTCTTGGCATGTCCTAGATGTACTAGGCTTGGATTTACGCCTCGGGGAATATTCTGTCCATCGGAATCCGCGTTTGAAATCGTCGCTTTTTCATTCAATAGAATTGAATTCCTTAAGTATGCTTTGATGAAAAATTGAAATTTTTTCCCAAATTGCTTAGGAAGTTATGGAATGTCCTAGAACCTTTGTAGGTGACCCCATAAGCTTAAAAATACGTAATTTGAGCCCACCGCTTCATTGGTTCCGAGGTGGGCCCACTATTTCCAATTTTACCCTTTATGTGTCTATGACTTGTCTTCGAGCGTTTTCGTTAGAGATACTCTAACTACTCCTTTATCTACTAAATAAAAACTATTTTAAATATTTCATTAAGTCTTATAAATTGTTTTGAATCTTGAAAACGATCTCGGATAGATTATGCCTCCGTAACCCGTTATGACATCTAAATTTACTTACTATGTTTCCGTCCGATTTCATTGATTTGATTTGACATTCGATATGCCTCATTGAGTCTCTGGAAATATATATATGGTATTTTTAGTGCATTTAGTTTCTCACTACTCCGTTCGTGGATGCCTCAATGTTTCCCCCACTGAGCCCGGGCCAGGATATGTTGTCAAGCGTGATCCTTTGTATTGTTCGCCGTGCCTCGATGTGAGGGGGCAGGTATACGCGTACATGGGTTTGTGGAGTATGCTGTGCCATGTACGCTTGTTCTGATATGATCTGATATGGCCATCTGATATGATATGCTATGTTACGGGGTTATTCCCCTTTTCTGATCCTTATGTGTTGTGGCACCAGTGTCGGGGGGTGACCACGTTCTGTCTGCCGAGTCCCTTGGCAGGGGCCGGATATGATATGGCATATGTTTCTGTACATACTCTTCATGTTTTGAAAATATGCATTTGATACTCTGGACATCTCACTCACATTTCTGTACGTTTTGTTCCGGTTATGATTTTGTTCCGTAATGGGACCAGGTATGACATACGTTTCCTGTAAGTACTATTTATGCTTTATGATCAGCATTTTGCTAATCTGGATATTCCGTTCATTTTTCTGTACCTCCTGTTCCGATTATGACTTTGTTTACTACGTTCTATGCTTTACATACTCAGTACATATTTCGTACTGACCCCCTTTCTTCGGGGGCTGCGTTTTCATGCCGCGCAGGTACAGACTACAGATTTGCTGACCCACCTGCCTAGGACACCTATTCTGCTATTCTGGAGCGCTCTTTTGTCTAGAGCCTATACTCTGGTACAGTCTGCTGCTGTTGGATATATGTACGCTATTCAGGGGTACGACGGGGCCCTGTCCTGTCTTGTGTTTCTGTTATGTTCTGTAGAGGTCTGTAGACATACATGTGGGTTCTGTATATGTTTTAGGTTGCTATGATTTGTGATAGCCTTATCGGCTTCCATGTGTTATATATGTTCCTCTATGACACTAGTAATGTCGACTGACTTTTATATTTATATAATCTGCTAGTCTGCTGGTTTGGATTATTGGGTACGTTTGGGTGTCCAGCACGGACACTAGTCACGGCCTACGGGGTTGGGTCGTGACATGGTTCTCTGAAATAGACACGCCTCTCCTCACCCTCATCTCCACCACTCTTTCCCACACTTTCATAGTATGGCTTAGTAGCTTGATACCTCTATACCTTTATACACTATATATACTTAGAATATCATCATCCGGTGTAGCTTTTGATGAAATCACAACATTTTGAAAACAGGTAATAATAATGATAAACAAATAGATAATCACCCTCTAGTGTTCAGTTAAACTAAGTTTAAGGACTGTCTTCGGGCAGGCTTTGAGGGATGCTTAATACCTTTCCCTCAGGGTAAATAAAATCCTTATCTAGAATTTCATATGGTTCGTGGACTAAAAATGGAGTAGACACACAAATACATACAGGTTTCCTGTTTTTCCTTAAAAATAAGGTGGCGACTCTAACCCTGTTTAAACCAGTTAGAAGAACCGGGAAGTTGCAAACTATCTTGGACCAGTTCAAAATAGGGCGTAACAGCCTTGCCTTTCCTTAAAACCTCAGAACTCTCAAAGTCTAGAAATAGAAGGCTCAATGAGTCACAATTACTCAAATCACAATACCAATGCAAGAATACCCTTCCCTTTACCCCATTCCAAGGGGTGAATGATTTTCTAGGTGATAAACAGCCTATCAATGGCCGTAGGAATCATTAATCATCAATTCATAACCATATTCTATCATCATTCCCACTACAAGAAGTTTTTATGGTCAAGATACCATTTTTATAGAACCCGAGGCCTCAATTCACTTAGTATTTATAAAGAATGTATATTAAAATTCGAGTTACTGTTTTTCGTCGACCGCTACAGCAATCATCACGCCACTGCAGCGGTCCCGCTATAGCGGACCCAGAGGAAATTCGCTCACCGCTATGGCGGTTGACTTACCGCTATAGCGGTACCGCCATAGTGGTCAATCGTCCGCCATAGCGGCCACATGACAAATGGCAGGCCGCTGGAAGCGGTCCAGCCACCGCTATAGCGTTATAGCCGCAGCAGTACTCCCACCGCCACAGCGGTCCATTTTGGGCTGTGAGCTTTACTTTTTGTCCAGTTTTTCCCCCTATCACCCAACATTCCTCAAAAACACAAAAAAAACATGTACATATATATAAAGACGCCCTACGAATCCACCGATGATCTCAGAATTCCCAACGGAGTTCTAATTTTCTACGTCACCCCCCGACGGACTCAAGACAATCAAGCAATAACCACAAACTAGTCAAATTTCAGTTCATAAGCTCACATGATTTAGTTTCTACTAGCTCGTTCAACTCTTGGAAAGATTACATTTGGTGAGGTGATCCTACAATTCCCATAACAACTGGAAGGGTCGTTACATGGTATCCTCCATATGACAGTACAACAATGTAACTTTGGTTTATAACTACTTAAGAATTGTATCACTGAGGGCCAATCAGAGGCGGACCCAGGATTTTGAGTTCGGGGGTGCTGGATCCAGGAATTTTGAGTTCGGGGGTGCTCTATTAACTATTTATATCTGTTTCCTTTATATTTTCTATACAGTTATACACTCCGTAACTGAATTTAATGGGTGCCGGAGCACCCAAAAATTCTACATAGATCCGCCCCTGGGGCCAATCGAGGGATTCTTGTGAGCTTTGGTTTATAACTGCTTATGAATTATATCATTGAGCGCCAATCTGGAGGGATTCTTGTGAGCCAATCTGTCCCTTGACAGCTTTCTGAGTAACATATGTGATATCGAACTCACTCAATAGAATTTTCCACTTAGCGAGTTTACCGGTAGGCATAGGCTTCTGGAAGATGTATTTCAGTGGGTCTATTCTCGAACATCAAATGCATGGTATAGGCTGACATATATTATCTCAATTTCTGAATGATCCAAGTTAAGGCGCAACATGTGCGTTCTAACAAAGTATGTCTTGCTTCGTGCGGTTTGACTTCTTGCTTAGATAGTAAATAGTAAGTTCTTTCCTTTCGGTCTCATTGCGTTGTCCTAACATGCATTCAAACGCATTGTTTAGTACAAACGACTTTTTCGGTTTTGGAGGTACCAGGACGGGAGGTTTGGGGAGGTACTCTTTCTTTTTATCAAAGGCTTTCTAGAACTCTTCTGTCTATTCCATTGATGCTTCTTTCTTTAACAGTTTAAAGATGGGCTCGCAAATCACCATGGATTGAGCGATGAACCGATTGATGTAATTGAGTCTTCCAAGAAAACTCATTACTTCCTTTTTACTCTTTAGCAGAGTGTAGGTCCTAAATAATTTTATCTTTGAGGGGTCTAGTTCTATCCCTCTTCCACTGATGATGAATCCTAGCAACTTTCCTGTCGGCACAACAAACACACATTTGGCAATGCAATTTCAAGTCATATATCCGCAATAGCTCGAAGAACTTCTGCAAGTTGGTCAAGTGTTATGAGCTTCTTTGCAACTTGATAATGACATCACCAACGTAGACTTCTATCTCTTTGTGGATCATGTCATGGAATAGAGTAGTCATGGCTCTCATATAGGTGGCACCGACATTTTGAGGATGAAAGGCATCACCCTATAACAATAAACTCACGGCGTAGTGAACACCGTCTTTTTCGCATCGTCTATATTAAGGTTGGGCATACATACGGAAAACCAAAAAATCGGACCGAACCGAATTAATTTGATTTTTTGGTGTTTCGGTTCGGTTTCGGTTTTTTTAGTAACAAATTCGCTGTTCAGTTCGGTGTTCGGTTCTAGTTCACATGTTATTCAGTATTTCGGTTAAACTGAAAATTTACTACACTATTTTTACAAAGTTGTTTGTCCTGCATATCTCAAAATATATACCATGAAAACAATTAAGAACTTTTTCATGTTCTAAAGTTAAAGTTGACTTTTCCTAATCTTTTGTATTGACTGCATCATTAATATAACAAATGGCTTACTTCCCTGTTAATGATGTAGTAGATTTTACATTGGGAACTCTAAACTCTCATATTTCGTTTCAGGAATCAGCATTTTAGAAAATTATATTGCACTTAGTTATTTGCTGGTTTTGTTAATGGACTGTGTTACTGCCTCGCTACTGCTTGTTTATGGCAGCAGCCATAAGCTACTGATTTTGTTTAAGTTTAAGGCTGCCGCTACTGCTACTGCCTACTGTTGCTGCTACTGCTACTGCTTGTTTAAGTTTAAGGCTTTAAGCTACTGATTTTGTTTAAGGCTTGTTTAGATCTCTTATAAGTTCATGTGAAAATTGAATTCCGATGAATTGAAATAGCCTATTTAAATAGTTCTTTTTTAATTAAAAAGAAAGTCCATTTTACAAGTAGAAAATTGAATTAGAAAAACCGAAACCGAACTGAACTAATTCGGTGTGGTGTTCGGTGTCCACTTTCAAAAAATCGAAACCAAAAAATCGAACCAAAGAACCGAACGCCCAACCCTAGTCTCTATGCATCAGTATTTGATGGTATCCAGTGAAACAATCGACAAACGATTGTATTTCATGTTTCGTGCATTTGTTAATGAGTATTTGGGATGTTCGGGAGAAGAAAGCCATCATTAGGGCTTGCTTTGTTGAGATCCCTATAATCCACACATATCCTAATTTTTCCGTCCTTCTTTGGTACGAGAACAATATTAGCCAACCACAAAGGATAATTAGTGATTCAGATGATATTGACTTCTATCTGCTTGGTAACCTCTTCTTTGATTCTCAAACTCAAGTCTGGTTTGAACTTTCTCGGTTATTGCTTGACCAAGGGACGATTCAGATCATTCGATAATCGATGTGAAACAATGTCCATGCTAAAACTCGACATGTCATAAGACCAAGAGGATACGTCCATGTATTGTTTGAGCAAGTCTATTAGTTCCTTCTTTTGCTCGACGCTTTGGAGGACTCTAATTCTGATGTCTTTTACGAATTCTTCGTCTCCTAGATTAATCACTTCAGTTTCTTCCAAATTAGGCTTCTCGTGACTCTCGAGTTGATCTAACTCTTGGGGTAGGCTTTTGGACATCATGCTCTCGTTGTGTTCTACAAAGCCTTGTTCACCATTCGTATTACGTTCAATGAGTTTGTTATAAGTCACTATCGTAGAGTGGATGTTTTGATTAATTTGCGCGCTGAAAACAAAATGCGAGTATAGTTAAAAATAGAATGAGACTTGCATTAAAAAGGAAATGCATCGCTTCATTAATTTAGCAAAGGCTTTCGAACAAAAGAAGCATTTTACAAAAAGGAGCAGGCATGAATCACGCTTCTATGATGCAGTATGAATGTTTTTCAAAAGTAAACTACAACTTCCACACTACTAAGACGCCCGGTGAATCGGAGGTGAGTTGGCAGTCAAATTTTGGAGAACTTTTCCCGTTCAGCATCCCTTATGGTCGGTGTCTGGATCATCATTGCTTCTCTTGTCACGGACTTCTTCAATCATGTTTAAGAACAAGTCTCCCATTCCGCCTGTCATGTCTTATTTATAGGCCCATGCAGATGTGTGGCCCATTATGGAAAACTACTCTGGCACAAACACACCTTCCTAATGATAACCTTTGTAACTTCCTTGAGCGGGGGTATAGCCAAGTCTTGTCGTGCCTTTATGATGTTTCAGTTGTATTGGCTCGATGATGCCGTTAGGATTTGCTCTAAGACCCATTCCTAGTTTGAACCCGTGCCACAATATTTCAGTGACCACCATCTTCGGTATCTAAGGCATCATTTTCTCTAATTCTTTGCCCATTCTCTTGGCTTCCAGGGTTTCAGTGGTATGGATAGTAGATCCATCCAATTTATTAACAAGAGGCATCAAGCGAATAGGATTGCCCAGCTCTTCATATATCACTACATCTTGTCCTGCCCATTCAAATTTTACACACTGGTGCCCCTGCTAGATGAATCTAGGGCCGACTGATGTGCCGTGGAATTACAACACATTTGATGTCTTTTGCTTGAAGATTTTATTGTTTAAAGTTTGTTTTGTGTCGTTTCTTATGTTAATTGTTGTGTTGTAGGTGTTTGAAGATCAAATGGCAAAAACAAAAAAAAATTCACAAAGTACCTAGTTTTGGGTGACATACGGACTGTACATTTCATCTACGTACTTCAGGCGCAGAAGAAGGCAAAGCAATGATGAAAATTCCAGAGACTCAGAAATATGGGAATCGACTTACGACTGGATTTTACATACCGTAAACCAGACTTACAGACCGTAGCTCAGGGCGTAGATGAATATCCAGTGATCCGTGAAAACAGGGCATCGACTGACGCTTACAATCCACAGTTCGTACTTCCTATTTACGCATTGTCAATGAAACCGTATAAGAAACCCTAGAAATAAAGAAAGTCCAGTTACGAAGGCCAGCATATGACATACAAACCGCACTTCTCATTTATGGTTCGTAGATGATTCTGCCGGGGGTATTTTGGTCACCAATTATTTCCCCATTTTGGACCATTACAAATGGTTTTCGTAGGGTTTTTGTGGGTGTTGACACCTAATTTTTGACCTCCCATAATTTACTTTAATTGACCAGAGTCCTCAGATATCAAACAGAGTAAAGTATATGTTCTCTACAAATCAAAATGATTTTATAAAAATTATTAGATAATGTTTTGCCATTTCATTTGGCAAAATAACTTCATATTGTAAGTCATTTAGAAAATAATTCACAGGAAGCATTTTCCAAGCTTAGTCAGAAAATGATTTAAAAGCAATTATTTATTTAATTATTAAAATTACTGAAGGTCTGATTAACAAGTATTTTACTCCGTTAATTCAAAAAAATTGATTAATTAAATAAAATAATCATTTCGCCTCTCAATTCACAAATTGCATAATTTTATTGGTATTTTATGTTCAAATTAACTACAATTAGCCATGTGATTAATTGTGGCTATAACGTGAAATAGCCAATTGCTTGCTATGTGTTTAATTTCTTGCTACGTGTTTAATTGCTTGCTACGTGGTAATTATGGCTATATTTTAAATAGCCAAATTACACGATTTAAGTCAATTATGTTATATTCTACAAAATTAATCTTTATTTAGGTTAGCTAGACTAAATGTGGCCATATTTTGAAATGTTCAAGTTATGAATAAACTTTGAATTATGGCTATTGCATAAACATGCATTTTTTACCCCTCCTTATATAAGCACGTACAATATATATACACATATGCAGATATATCATGTATATATATGTGTATATCGGGCTCCTTCCCATTTCTCTTAAAATTTGGACCGAGCCCAGCCCAATAAGGCCAGACCTGTTAAATCTTCCATCACTTATACACACAACTTCACCAAACAGACCTTTAAGGTCTCAATTAGTTGAAGCCTTTAGGGTTTCGAGTAAACCCTAGTGTGCCGCCCCACCCTCTCTCCTCTCTCGTGCATCACTTTGTCGATAATGGCAAAAACACAGGCGTACGTCGCCTTTTCCAGCTTTGTCATAGTCGATTGGGGTAAACATTTAATGCTAACCCCCTCTCTCCACTGAGTTTTCAACCAAACGAGGTATTACTTTGCTTTTTTTGTTTTTTGCAAATTAATGGTCAAATAGGATTGAACTCTTAAGGGTTTTGTTGTATTCATTTTTTAATCCATGAATTTCATTGGATGTGGTTGATTTGAGGGGGAAACCAAGAGGGATTTTCCCCCCAATTTGATTATCCCACATCAAAATTTAGGGCAAAGGTTTCAGATTTGGGGTTCTATATAAAGAACCCCATTTCTACCATTTTAGATAGACCTGGACACACTGAATATCATCACATATTCACACAATACTCGAAATACCTAAGTTTCTTAGCATTTTTCTTTGAGACTTTAAGAGTTTGAGTTTTTAGTCAAAATTTTAAAGTTTGTTTTTTGTTCTTGTGTGGGTTTCTGTGGCTTTTTGAATAATTTGGGGTTGAGGAAAGGAGGTCTAGAGTCTTCCAAGTCCAATCTCGATTCAAGGCTGCACACAAGAAAGGTAATCTTCTTTCCCTTTTATTTTTGTAGCATTTATTTGTTATAAATTGCTTTGTTGTTGATTATGTGCTTGGCCTGATGTTAATTATGTGAGTAGTATGCTTTTGTTAGTTCATTTTCTGTTGTAGTTTAAGTATGTAATGTAGTTGTTTGATTCATGATTCTATTAAGTAGTTTATTGTTCATATAAGTTAAGTAGTATGTGAATGGGGCTGATGGTATTAAAGTATTTGGTTTTGTTTAGGTATTATGTGTTCATTTGGGTAAACTTGGTCATGTTTAAAGAGTATTTCAGTTTAGTTCTTGTATAGTACCCAGTTTAAAACTAATTTAGGCAGATTCAGTATATAAATGGACAGATTATTTGATATCATGCCTGTTTTAGTTCTTTTTTTTGGCCAAATACATAGACAGCCCCTTAAACTTGTCGTTATTTTTCATTTAGACACCTAAACTAAGGTTTTTTCCTATCAAACACTCAAACTAGCATCAAAGTGTGTCTATTAGACACTAAGAACTCAGTTCCAAGAAAAACAAATCACAGCGTGAAGCTCAAATACTGCTTACATGGCAGAGTAACCAATTAAAAAAAATCCACATCAATTAAAATAAATCCACCTTAAATTTAATAATCCCCACAACTAGACCCACTACCTCCCCTTTCTTCGACTTTTCTTCTCCCCTCATATTGTACTTTTCCATTTCCTCTTCTCTAGATACCAGTTCTTTGAGGAAGGAGAATAGGGTGGCTTTACTCCTTTTTTTTTTGTGCTCCGTAAGTCTAGGATTTCAGATACATAATAGATTCGACATCTACTCGTAACATAATATATACTCATATTAATTCAATTTCGAAGCAGCCATATCGGTTAATTATTTTGTGTATATGGAACCTTTCCTCTCATCTCTCCTCTCTCTTCTCTCTCCTCTCCAACGGTAAGTTTGCTACTCCCCCTCCCCCCCAACCCCCACCCCACCAACCCTAAACGGCCACCGGCGACCGGTGACGACGACCACCGGCGGCCAGATCTCTCTCTCTCTCTCCTCTGTTCTCTGTTCTCTCTCCTTCTTCCTTTTTTGTTTTTTTTCCTCTCTCTTCTACCCTACGACAATCCTCCACCAATAGGTTTCCGGGCAGTTTCTGCACAGGTAGGTGAATAGTGATTCTGGTGGTGAACAGTGATTCCTTGGAATATTGGGACTTTATCAGGAAAGTCCATAGAGTTAGTTAAGATTCTTAAGAAGAGGAGGATTAATATAGCTTGCGTCCAAGAGACTAAATGTGTAGGACCTAAAGCTAAAGAGGTGGACTGGTACAAGCTTTGGTTGTCGGGAAAGTCGAGGTATAGGAATGGGGTAGGGATCTTAGTAGACAGTGAGATTAGAGATCAGGTGGTAGAGGTTAGGAGGATCAATGACAGGATGATGACGATTAAGTTAGTCGTTGGAGGGTTCACCTTGAACATTATTAGTGCCTACGCGCCACAAGTGGGTTTGGACGAGGAGGTAAAAAGGCGCTTTTGGGAGGACTTGGACGAAGTGGTGGTAAGTATACCGCCTACTGAGAAGTTATTCATAGGAGGAGATTTCAATGGGCACATTGGGTCTGCTTCGAGGGGTTATGACGAGGTGCATGGAGGATTTGGCTTCGGGGACAGGAATGGCGGAGGAGTCTCACTCCTGGATTTCACAAAAGCTTTTGGATTGGTGGTAGCCAACTCGAGCTTTCCGAAGAAGGAGGAACACTTGGTAACCTTCCGTAGCTCGGTGGCTGCGACGCAAATAGACTTTCTGCTTCTTAGAAAAGATGATAAAGGCCTCTGTAAGGACTGCAAGGTCATACCGAGTGAGAATCTTACGACCCAACATAGGCTATTGGTGATGGATTTGGAAATAAGAAGGAAGAAGAAGAAGAGGGTCGTGGATGACCGACTGAGGATCAGGTGGGGAAGTTTGACCCCGTCTAGTGCCCTAGAGATGGGGGAGAAGTTGATGGCTATGGGAGCGTGGGATAGTAGGGGGGATGCGAGCAGTATGTGGGATAGGACGACCAGTTGCATTAGGGAAGCAGCTAGTGAGGTATTGGGGGTCTCACGAGGCCGCCGTGGTGGGCATCGAGGGGATTGGTGGTGGAATGGAGAAGTCCAAGGGAAGGTAGAAGCAAAGAAGCAGACATATGTGAAGTTAGTAGATAGCAAGGACGATGAAGAGAAGCGGACGAATAGGGAAAAGTATAAGATGGTGAGAAAGGAGGCGAAGTTGGCAGTTTCGGCGGCTAAAACGACTGCCTTTGAACGCCTTTATGCAGAACTAGAGGACAGAGGAGGGGATAAGAAGCTATTTAAGCTCGCCAAGGCGAGAAAGAGGAAGGTACGCGACTTGGATCAAGTGAAGTGCATCAAGGACGAGGATGGCCAAGTGTTGGTACAGGAATCTCGCATTAGACAGAGATGGCAGTCATACTTTCATGAACTCTTCAACGAAGGAGGGGACAGAGACATTGTGTTGGGAGACTTGGAGCACTCGGATAGGCGTCGCAACTTTGGATATTGTAGGAGTATAAAGGTTGAGGAGGTTAAGGGAGCTGTTCGTAGGATGCGCAGGGGAAGAGCGATCGGACCTGACGAGATTCCTGGGGAATTTTGGAAGAATGTAGGCAGGGTAGGCTTGGAGTGGCTGACTGGGTTGTTTAATGTCATTTTCAAGACAGCGAAGATGCCGGAAGAATGGAGGTGGAGTACAATGATTCCCGTGTACAAAAACAAGGGAGACATTCAAAGTTGCAACAACTATAGAGGTATCAAGCTGCTAAGTCACACTATGAAAGTGTGGGAAAGGGTGGTGGAAATGAGGGTGAGGAGAGGTGTGTCTATTTCAGAGAACCAGTTTGGATTCATGCCGGGGCGCTCGACTACAGAAGCCATTCATATTGTAAGGAGATTGGTGGAGCAGTATAGGGAGCGGAAGAGGGACTTGCATATGGTATTCATTGACCTAGAAAAAGCCTACGATAAAGTGCCAAGAGAGGTCCTATGGAGATGCTTGGAGGCTAAAGGCGTACCTGTGGTGTACATTAGAGCGATAAAGGACATGTATGATGGAGCTAAGACCAGGGTAAGGACGGTAGGAGGAGACTCGGAGCACTTCTCTGTTATGATGGGGTTGCATCAGGGATCAGCGCTTAGCCCGTTTCTATTCGCCCTGGTGATGGATGAATTGACGCGACAAATACAAGGTGAGGTGCCTTGGTGTATGTTGTTCGCGGATGACATAGTCCTGATTGACGAGACTCGCAACGGAGTTAACGATAAGCTGGAGGGCTGGAGACAGACGTTGGAGTCTAAAGGATTTAAATTGAGTAGGACCAAGACAGAATACTTGGAGTGCAAGTTTAGTGGCCTACCGCATGAGGCCGACGAGGAAGTGAGGCTTGGTACCCAGGCCATTCAAAAGAAAGGAAGTTTTAAGTATCTTGGGTCTATTATACAGAGAGAGGGGGATATCGACGACGATGTTTCACATCGTATTGGTGCAGGGTGGATGAAATGGAGGCTCGCCTCTGGAGTGTTGTGTGATAAGAAAGTGCCACCAAAACTTAAAGGCAAGTTCTACAAAGTGGTGGTTAGACCGACCCTATTGTACGGGGCGGAGTGTTGGCCAGTCAAGAAATTTCACGTTCAGAAGATGAAAGTCGCGGAAATGCGAATGCTGCGGTGGATGTGTGGGCACACTAGGAGGGATGAAATTAGGAATGAAGATATCTGAGACAAGGTGGGAGTGGCATCGGTGGAAGACAAGATGCGGGAAGCGAGGCTGAGATGGTTTGGGCATGTGAAGAGGAGAGACACAGATGCCCCGGTGCGGAGGTGTGAGAGGTTGGCTATGGACGTTTCAGGAGAGGCAAAGGGAGGCCAAAGAAGTATTGGGGAGAGGTGATTAGACAGGATATGGCACAGTTTCAGCTCACCGAGGACATGGCCTTAGATAGGAGGTTGTGGAGGACTCAGATTAGGATAGAAGGCTAGGTGGCCAATCCTTTCACCTTAGTAGTTGTAGTTTTGCTCATTTGTTTATTGCCATTTGATTTTTGCATTCGAGTGCTGCTTATATTTGTTGGGCCGTTGTACTTTGGTGGCCTTATTTATCTATAGTAGCTAATGCTCCTTTCTTTCCGGACTGTTTTACCATGACTTTATCGGTTTTGTTATTCCTTGCTTTCATATTGTTTTCGATATGCTTGATCCTAGCTAACCTTTTGTCTTATTTTTCTCTCTTGTTCTCCTCTTTTGAGCCGAGGGTCTTTCGGAAATAGCCGCCCTACCTTTCAAGGTGGGGGTTAGGTCTGCGTACACTCTACCCTCCCTAGACCCCACATGGTGGGAATATACTGGGCTTGTTGTTGTTGTTGTTATTGTTGTTGTTGTTGTTTTTGTTGTTATACTGTTTTATATTATTAACTAATGGCTTCTTTTCTTCCGAAACCTTATTTTTTGTATAATCATGTCCATGTTGTTCGACAAGTATAGCAGAATGGAAAATCAAAATTTGTTTATTTAGTTCTTTCAAAAGAGAAGAAAAATTTCAGTCCTTGTTGTCTAGTGAGCGTATTGAAAGAATGAAAAAGTTCATTGATTTTATTTTTAAGAGAAATTTTCAAATTCATGGATTTGGGTCTATCAAGTTAGGAACAGACAAAAGTAAATACCAAATAAGAAAAGACAAACAGGGAAAAAAATTCGCTTCGTATCTTTGGATAAAACAAATTGGCTTGATGGAAAGGTAGTAACTTGCTGGAGAAAAAAAAAAAAGGGCACGAAATGGAGAGGAATGAATTTGGCAACAGTAATTTTTTTGTTTAAAAAGATAAAGTTAGGGACGACATAAACAGTAAAAGAAAAGTTAGGTCCACAGATCCATATAGCTTACGCGCTTAAATGGTGGGTGAGTAACACAACACATGCCATGTCAGCATTTTGTGTCCAATAGACACACTTTCATGGTAGTTTGAGTGTTTATTAGGAAACCACTTCAGTTTAGGTGTCTAAATGGAAAATTATGACAAGTTTAGGGGGTTGTCTATGTATTTGGCTTTTTTTATTTTTTATGTTGAAGTTGTGTCCTGCTGTCTTTTGCTTGAATCTGTCTTTGTTGTCTTAAGAACCTAATGTCAGCTGCTTTAAGCTATGTTTATCTGAGTATTGTACCTATTAAGATCTACTTGTGTTATTAAAGGACTTTGTGAACTATGTTGTATGCCTGATAACCATGTTTATACATGTGAACCTTCTGTGATAGTCTGCTTATATTCAATATCACTCAGATCCTGTCACTAATGTGTTGCATAAAGCTCTAGAGGTCTAAATATGTTGCTCCAATGCAGTCTATTGAAAATGCTTCTATGGATTAGTTTGTTTGAGTCCTTTTTTGTTGCTTTCCTGTGAGTAGGAGGGTCTAAAGCATGTTATTACTCTGTATTGTTTGGCTTTGGTCATAGTTGGTTGAACCTATGATCTCCTTAAGTCCAAAAACTCTGGCTTGAACCCCTATATTGTCCTCTGCTTGCTATGGACATGTAGTATGTTAAACATAATTTTAAAAGGTCCATCTATACTTGTCTTGGCTTGTTTTGACCATGAAGCATGCTAGTTGGGACATGAGTAGCTAAATGATCCTATTTGATTAAATGTATATCTGTCATTTAAACTATTTTTCTAAGTTAAATGTTGCATGAAAGTTGTTTGTGAATCTGAAAGTATGCCAATGCCCCTTTAGCTCTGATTAGCACTGTGTTGTGATACATGTCTACTTATCCAGTTAAAACACTTATGAAAAGCATACCTGCCCTAGTTATCTGTGATCATATAAGATTATCCCAAAAAATGAACTACTTGATGTTGCCTGTTTATCCTATTTGCACCTCTGCCCTTTTCATGACTGATTCAGTTATGTCTAAAGACCCTTATTGCAATTAGATTCCTGAGATCCTGCATATGTACTTCTGTTTATTGTCTGTCTGAGCCTTCCTACTTGATGTGAGCTAAATTAAGGATTTGTATGTTGCATAGTTGAACTATAAGAGGCTATCACTTGAGGTTGAGTGACTCTGGGTGTGACTTACCTAGGGTCAAGAGGAGGGGTGAGGAAGCTTTGAGTTTCTAGTCAAACTCAGCCTAGTCTTCCTTGTTCTAGACTGCTGGGGTTCCCCCATATGGATTCACACCTCATGGGACCCTCTAAGTAGTGAAACAAGTAGGATATTTGTAAAGAAAACCATGAATGATGCATATCTGAAGCATGTAGCACCTCATTGTTTTTTATGCATATCTTCTATACACTCTCCTATCATATCTAATTTCTTCTTTGCTTTTTCCCTCTGAAATGTGAGTTCAATACACTCTGATTGAAGGTCTAGTGTATGAAGTAAAACCAAGCATGTCTTATTTGAGTTGAAAATTGATCTTTCAAAATGCATAAGGTATACCCAAGTATATTTAAAGTATACAACTCTTGTATACTTTTGGTAGATAAGGACCTGTATATGGAACTATATGTGGGGTGTACCACTGTTGATGTCTTGAAAATGGTCCTAGAATTTCATTGGATGTATGGTGGTATGATAAGTCTTTCTTGCTAAATTGGCATAATGATCTGTGCAAGTATAAAATGTATATACTGAAGGTATATCCCAAACATATTAAGTATACTCGAAGGTCCTGTATGCCCTTTGGTGTATGTGGGCTGGTATACTTGATGTATACAAGGTGTATTTGGTATTATAATATGCCATGTGTTTAAAGAATATGATTTTTTGTTGAATATCTTTGCTTGCCTTAATTAGGCCTTAGTGTGTTTACCTTTGTTGTTTTCCCTTTTTGTGAACTAGTATTTGGGCTTTCTGCTTCTTTTTCTTCTCTTTGTCTCCTGCACGTTTTAAATTAGTTGGACCATCTGTGTCTAGGCCCAATCCCCATGAAGTATTGACTTAATAAACTGAATATGTGATTGCATATATGTATATAGATGATTATGGTTAGTTTTCTTGTTATGGCTTAGCAAACAAACTTTGAACATCTCCTAATTATATCTTCTTTATGCCTTATGTGACTGCATACCGGGCCATTTGGGGCGTCTTCTACACATTTGAAACCTATTGGGCCTGAGGCCCAGCCTACCTTCTTCTATCGAGTCTGATTGGAAAGGAAAGCAAATATTGCTACTTTGAAGGCTCAGTCATGGGTGAAAATGGCACAGATGGGCTTGGGTGGGCCCATCAGTTAAAGATTTACTTTCTTCTCTTCTCTACTCCATATATACCGGGCATGTATATATATTGTATATGTACTGAATGTGTAAATACTGAAACCCTTATGCATGTGTAGAACTTAGGAAACAACACTTAGTATTTTAGGAAGTCACCTAAATCTTTCGAAACTCGGCTAATATCACATTTGCATGAAATTGACACTTAATCCAATTCTTTAAATAAGTTTTCCAAAATTGGTTCCATATTGAACGAGGTTAATTTGTTTAAAAAACAAAATGACTAAGTGGAAAATGATTTGGGCCCTCGTTCCCTTTTGTTGAATTTAGCAATAAAACGGTGGCTGCTTAAACTGTTTTGGGCCTTAAGCCCAACTGCTGAAATCGTATTGTTTATTGAACCACCTAAAAAATGGAATTTGAGGCAAAAAATGAAGAAATACTTAAAGACTATTTTTTGACAAAATTATCTTGATGAAAACACTTCAAACAGTTTTGTACAAATTCTGGAAATATGAAAGTTTGAAGACTCAGGATTGTTTGAAGCAAAAACAGATTCTTTTGAACCTGAACTTAAATGATTTTTTTAACTGTTGGGCTGAGAAGCCCAAAACACTATGGACCAAAAACAAAGGGAGATCCAATTGGACTGAATTGAGAAGATGGCTTTGGGTGTGAATATAAGTTGACTTATTGAGCTTCAATGAATCAAAATGGGCTTAATAAAACTTTCAATATATATATATATATACACTCCGTATTTTTTTTATATATGTATAATAAAAACTCATAAGAACTAAATCCATTTTATTAGGACTAGCATAGTAGTGACTCTACTCGGGAGAAATTCCGGGTGTGTCCTAGTCCGGCAATAAAGTGAATTGAACACTTATGTGAATTTTTTAGATTCAAAACCCTCTTTTCTAGGGGGTCTTTTTGCCTAATTGTTTCTTGAAATTATGATATGAATAAAAATGACACTTTGTAGAAACTTAAACAATTCTTAAGCAAATAATTACAAAATCACACATTGAAGCTCGTAGGTCAACCGTATTCTACGGATCTTTAATACTAGGGTGCGTAAAATCTTTCTTAGGGGATCACCAGAACCCTTACCTCGAACTTTGGTACCAAAAGATTTCTCTCTTGCTTGAAAAATCTTTTATCCGGTTTTTCTAGTTTTCCTTTAATAAATTAGGTGGCGACTCTAAAAATACTAAATCCAATGAGAGCACCAACAACCTCGAAGTAGCTTTTATGCACTCGTATGAAAGTGAACCGTAACAGTGGGTCATCTCATTCAGAATTTAGTCCCAACTTTCCATAGCATTGAATACACTTTACTTTGAAGCTTTTGAGGAGAATATTCCATATTTTTTTGTCCTCTTCCATTCATTGTAAGCTTTCGGTATTTTTTTTAATGCTTTGTTTTGAATTTTTAGCCATGAGTATCTAATTTTAAATACTAAGGTTGTGGACTCAATGATGGGCGTTATGTTAATGGGTGTTTATCATTGAATATATATGAATTATGGGTTGTTGGTTTCTATTAATTCCTCTTCCATTATTGTTGGTTGGTGGTTGCAAACATTAATCCATGCCATTTACTCTTTCTTTACTTGGAAAAGTGGGTTAGGGTTTGGTAGAAATGAATAGCAAGAACTCGTGGCATTAACTCTCGTTTAATAGAATCGCTTAGGAATGAGATGAGTTGATTTGGCATTTATTGATCATTCTTAAGTTTAACCCTTTTGCATTTGGGAGAGTTATAAAGAGGAAATACTATTCAACTGTTCTAAATATTGGATAGTCATTTAGAGATCAATTTCATACCATACAATGACCCATTAGTAATATATCATATTAACACCAATAGCATTACATTTCATTAAAGGGGAAAAAACCTTGGTTTTTCTTACCAAAAGTAATCTTAAGTCAGATAGTGAAATAGAAATACCAAACTCTTTTACAACTTATCGGAATAGAATCACGACTAAAGTCAAGTAACACACTACTCAAAGTAATCTTTTCACACCATATTCCCTATGGGATTCGACCTCAACCTTGTTGGGTTACTATATTTGACATCGATCACTTTACACCGTTTATAGAAGTGTAATTTAAGCATATCAAATTTTGGCGCCGTTGTCGAGAAATACAGTTTTAAAATTACTAAATAGTGTGTGCTATACTTTAAGTCTTTTTCTATTTCATCATACCTTGTTTGCTTTGTTTTGTGAACCAAGTGAGTATGGCTGGACGAGGAGCACAGGCAGCTCGGGCACCAAATGCAGTCCCGGCGCCACCGGCCGAACATGAGGAGGAAAATGTATTTGCAGATATGGTTCAAGAAATTTATTATGCAGATGCGATTTTTCCTCCAAGAGTTGATGCAACCATGTTCAAAATAGACAATGGCATCTATCCGATGGTAAAAGCTAAGGGTCTTTTCCAGAATTCCACTAATGATGACCCACATCAACATCTCAAGAACTTTATTGGGGTGACAAGTAGAACCATGGGTCAAAGGATGCTATAAGGTTGAGGGTGATAAAATGCTCGTTGATCGGTGAAGCAAGAAGACAGCTTCACAATCTACCCCCAAACTCCATTCACACTTAGGTTGAGCTAGTGAGTGTCTTTCTCAAGAAATGGTATCCACCGAGAAAACAGGATGAACTTCGAGACAAGATTTTCTACTTCAAGAAACATCGGTGGAATAAATTTTTGAAGCATGGGAGAGGTTCAAACAATACTTGATGAGGTCTCCAAATCATGGTTTTCCAGAGAATATATTATTGGGAGAAGTTTTACACAGGGTTGGATCCTATGACCTAGTCCATGGCAAATAATGTGGCTAATGGATATTGCATGGAAAAGACATTTGCACGAATCACTTAGCTTCTTGACAAACGTGCTACACATAATCAGGCACGACACTCGGGCAGGATGGGTGGTATGGCGTATGGGTCTCATTCTTTGACTATTATGGTAAAGGAAAATCAAGAAAGAGATCAAACGATTGCTCAACTTGCTATCAACATCAACTTGTTAACAAAAAGGTTCATGGATGGAGACACGAAGAAGGTGAATGTGGTAGAAGAAGTGTAACGTTTACCGAATGGCATGTTGGTCAACCTCAACATGGTCAATACCAAGAAGGGCCTCCAATGCAATATGAAGAGGAAAACTATGTCAACAATTCTCAAGGGGGGTTATTAAAGGCAAAACTATCAAGGGTCCGATTATCAAAATCACTAGAGACCTTAATCGAAATATCAAGGTACCAATATAGAAGAAATGAAAGGTAGTTCAAACGAAGAGAATTACAACAACAACAACTTTGGAAACTAGATTTCAAACCCTTACATTCCACCAAACTCTAATAATCCAACTCTCGACATTGGCGAGAGAGTCCTTCGAATGATCAGGGAAATTCTAGATTAGAAAGTATGCGTGAACGGGCTTTGGCAAATCAAGATAAATCTGACACTTCAATGAAAAAAATGACTGAACTAGTAGGCTCGTATACCGCTCCAATTCAAAAGTTAGAGTTGCAAATAAGAGACCTTTCTCGTGAGAAAAATCCAAAGCAAAGAGAGAAACTCCCAAGTGACACAATAATGAACCCAAAGGATACCGAGGGTGGTTCAACTTCTCATTCCATGGTTATTACAACTCAAAGTGGAAAAGTACTTCAAAGTGAGAGTTAGAAGGTGGTTGAAGTAGAAGATGGGGTACAAGTTGAAGTGCTAAGTGTTGTTGAAATTGAAAATGTTCCTGAGAGTTCAAAGGCTCAAGAGGTGAGGAATGATAAAGGTAAGGAAAATGTGCTTCCTAAGCCTCCATCTCCATTCCCTCAAAGGTTGATCAAGAGAACCTAAGATGCCAAATGTCAAAAACTCTATGATCAATTAAAGCAATTGTCAATGAATATTCCCTTCTTGGTTTCTTTTCAAGAGATGCCAGGGTTCGCCAAGGTTTTGAAAGGTTTGATAACAATGAAGAGAACAACCAAATATGAAATGGTGAGCGTCACCCAGTTTGTTAGTTCTATCATTTCAACCACTGTCGTTTAAAAGAAAGAAGATCTGGGGGCTTTCACTATTCTGTGCACAATTGGGCTAAGGGACTTTGCACGAACACTTTTTGATAACAGTGCTAGCATCAATCTAATGCCACTTTTCATCTATGCGGTTGCAAATGGCCGATCGAACGATGAAAGACCGATTGGTATTGTTGATGATGTGCTTGTAAAAGGGGGGTAATTTCATTCTTCAGGCAGATTTTGTTATCCTTGATTGCACGGTAGACAAATAAATTCCAATCATATTGGGAAGACCTTTCCTTACAACCGGAACGACACTCATGGATTCGAAAAAGAATGAGATCAAATTCAGAGTGAAAAATGAAGAGGTGATATTCCAAGCGAGCAAAGGTATTAAATTGAGAAGTTCTTATGAAAGTATATCGGTGATTGATGTGATGGATGTAGTTGAAGAGGCCGTGGAATTAAAAATAGAAGAAGAATCCTTTCGGGAGGTCATAGCGGCTGTCTTGGTAAATTTTGATGGTGATGATATGGATGGATATGTCTAGATAGTGAATTCCCTTGAAGGGTTGGGGAACTACACCTATCAACCAAAAATACTCTCTCTTGATCTAGCGAATCGAGTTACTCCTCCCGTTAAGCCGTCAATTATTGAGCCGACACAACTTGAGCTCAAACAACTTCCACTGCATTTGAGGTATGAGTTTCTTGGTCCAAATAATACTTTGCTCGTGATTGTTTCGATTTTATTGAAAAAATTTCAAGTTAAAAGATTATTAGAGATTTTGAAAAAGTGTTGGAGAGCTATTGGGTGGACCATAACAGATATTCGGGGTATTCCCACCGGTATTTATGAGCACAAGGTCCAACTCGAGGATAATACTTCATCGAGTATTGAGCATCAATGAAGGTTGAATTCCACTATGTAAGAGGTAGTCATAAAGGAAATCATCAAGTGGTTAGATTCTGGGGTTGTCTACCCCATTGGGGATAGCCCATGGGTAAGTTCGGTTCAATGCGTCCCAAAGAAAGGGGCATGATTGGTTGTACCAAATGAGAAGAATGAGCGCATTCCTATGAGAGCGGTTACCTTGTGGAGAGTTTGTATGGATTAGTGAAAATCAATGGGTTCACTTGCAAGGACCATTTCCCTATGCCTTTTATTGATCGAATTCTTTGATCGTCTAGCGGGAAGGCCTTACTAATGCTTCTTAGATGAGTATTCCGGTTATAATCAAATCAACATCGCCTTGGAAGACCATGAAAAGATTGCCTTCACATGTCCTTATGGGACATTTGCCTTTAGCTTAATGCCATTTGGGCTATGCAATGCCCTGATCACATTCTAAAGATGTATGATGTCAATCTTCTCTGACATGGTTGAAGACTATTTCAAAGATTTTATGGATGTTTTATCGGTTGTTGGTGATTTCTTTAATGATTGTTTGACCACCTTGGTCAAGTACTCAAAAGATGTGAGGGAACCAACCTTGTGCTAAATTGGGAAAAATGACATTTCATGGTGAATGAAGGGAACGTCCTTGGCCATAAAGTTTCTAAAAGGGGATTGAAGTTCATAAAGCGAAAGTGGAGGTTCTTTCCAAGTTTCCTCCTCTTATTTCCGTCAAGGGTGTTCGGAGCTTCTTAGGGCATGCCGAATTCAATAATTTATTCAGGACTTCTCAAAGATTGCTAATCCCATGTGCAAGCTTTTTGGAAAAGAAGAAAAACTTTTATTCGATGAGAAGTGCCTTAAAGTATTTGAATACTTGAAGAAGAGGCTCTGCCCAACAATGAGGCTATACTTATGTGGAGGTAGATTATGTGACCAAATGGGTGGAAGCGGTGGCTCTTCCCAACAATGAGGCTAGAAGTGTGACGACTTTCCTGAAGAAAAACATCTTTACTCGCTTTGGCACCTCAAGAGCTATTATTAGTGATGATGGTTCACATTTTTGCAACAAAGACTTTGCGGGACTTCTGGAGAAGCATGGTGTCAAGTACAACGTGGCCACCCCATATCATCCTCAAACTAGTGGCAAAGTGGAGGTCTCTAACCGAGAGGTAAAGGGAATTCTAGCCAAAACAGTGAATGCAAATCGAACTGATTGGTCCCGAAAGCTAGATGATGCTCTTTGGGCCTATAGTGCGGCATTCAAAACTCCTATTGGGACCTCACGTTACCGGTTGGTTTTTGGTAAGGCTTGTCACTTGCTGGTCGAGCTTGAGCACAAGGCCGTGTTGGCATTGAAGAAGCTAAATCTTGAATGGAACGAAGCCGCAAACATGAGAATGTCTTAACTCAATGAGATGGATGAGTTTAGTTCTAAGCCTATGAGAGTATAAGCCAAGTATAAGGAGAGAATGAAACATTTTCATGACAAAAGTATCTTGAAGCGAGATTTTCAACCTGAGGACTTAGTATTACTCTTTAACTCAAGGCAGAAACTCTTTCCGGGAAAGGTCAAGTCTGAATGGTCAGGACCTTTCAAGGTGATAAGTGTTTCACCCTATGGCGCTATTGAATTTGGGTCCGAAGATGGGACTCAAACTTTTAAGGTGAATCGCCAAAGGGTGAAGCATTATTTTGGTGTTGTTGATGAAGACCAATTGGTCGAGAAGTTTCGTCTAATAGGTCGAGAAGTTCATCTAATGGGTGGACCCATACTTGATTCCATGACTGCCACTGCATGAAGTGGTAAGACCGTAATGCCACTACGTTAAATTAACCACTCCTTGGGAGGCAACCCAAGTTTACATTTTTATTGCACTGTTTGATGTTTGTTTGTGTACTAGGAATCAAAAGGACATGAAACTTGGATGCAAAAAGCGACTCAGGTGGAACTGGAAAGAAAAGAATAGTAATTCACTTACGGGCAGCCTACGGGCCGTATAACTCGTTTACGAACCATAGGTGAACCATACGACTACCTTACAAAAAGGTGTTGCAAAATTGGAAGCTTCAGCAATTCATTTGAGGACCTTGTTACGGTCCGTACGATCCATTCATGGTCTGTAAATTAACTATAAGTCGATGGAAGGGAAACCCAGTTGCTGGAAAGATGAAGAAAATGAGAGCGCCACTTACATTGAAAGTACGAGCCATAACTCACTTTTACGACACCAAGCAGGGACCGTACTAATAGCCTCCACATCATCAGTCAAGGGCCATAGATGGGAATGTATATCCCATCTACGGAGCGTAAATTAACCGTAAAAATTAGGAAAAATATAGATACTTAACCCGATCCCCACTTTCACACTTTCAAAATTTTCAAAATGTTTTCACTCCTTCTCCTTCGGTAACCGTCCACAATCACTCCTACCTTAAATACCCATTGATAAATCACTCACATTCACACACCATAACTAATTTTAAACAAACCCAAGGCTAGCAGACCGGAAATTTCACCACCATCCATCCGTTCTTCAAGTTTTTCTTCATCAAGTTGGTCGACCAACAGGTATTCTGGCTTAAACCTGTCTTTGTGCTATATTTTGTTGCACATCAATGGTAAAAGGATGGTGGTTGTTCCCCATCATATTTTGAGAAATAATGGGTTGAAATTCTAGGGTTTCTTTGTTCATATGTGCTAAAATTTTGTGTAATCTTAGAAACCCTAGTTTTTCTGTGATTGAATGCTTCAAATGGATTGATATTGTTGAATTGAGGTATTAGGGATAGGTTTTTGTATTTGTGGTTTGGTTTTGCAATTAACATGGGCTGAACCTAACTTTTGGAGAAGTGTGGTTTCGAGAAGCTGCTTCCTACGGACCGTAGGACGCCTGCTTCTCCCGTAAATGACTGATTAAATTTAAGATGAAAATGTTATGTCTCTGAGTTTTCACTTACGCCTGAAATTATGGACCGTAGATTTCACCTACGGACTGTAATCCAACCGTAAGAGAAAGCTAAAAATTTAGTACTCTGTCCAGAAATCCAAATCTTAGGATCCTCACTTAACTTCGATTAAGGGACCGTAATTCAACCACAAGTGAGAGTTCCGAGACTTGGCAGAAAGTGTAGTTTTGGCCTCCCAACTTACAGCCTGAAGTATGGAGCTTAACGGTCTTTTGCGGCCTGTATTTCCACCATAAGTGGAGATCCCAAAAAATAAAAAACAAAATCTCAGGTACAGACCGTAGAATCCTTTTAGTGTTCGTAAATCCCATTTATGCCCAGATTTGTGAAATGGTCCCAGATGTTCCTTCACTGAGTTTGATCTTTTATGTTGCATGTCTTTTGCTCTTTTCGTGTTTCTACTTATGAAAAATACAAAACTAAGCTCTCTTGGTTGCTAACATTGTTCCTTAACAGGAATGTCTCCTAAGAATCCTCTGAAGAGGAGTAGCAATCAACATGCCGGAAGGACAGAGGAAAGGGCAAACCCAAGCGACAAATAAGACAGAGGGATCAACCTACCGAATCTAAGAAGGAAGTGGAAGTTGCTCTATTAAAATGGCCCAATAGGGAACAGAGACAACCATCTTCTGTGTTCCCCAATCTGAAGATGGGGAATTATCTTCTTCATCACCCATTACCAGTGGTGATGAGACTGAGTAAGTGCATAGTGTATCCAGTCGCCCTGCCTCCCCTGAAATTAGGAGGAGATGGGACGTAAGACAAAAGCAAAATTATGAAGAGAATATGTGGTTCTCCGTTGAGGGTTCTAAAGAGAAGTACCTGCATGGCCTTGACTAAGTAAAAAAAAAAAGGGGGGGGGGGGGGGGGGGGCTAGCGAGGAGGAATATCATGGAAGAAAAGTTGATAAGCATCAATGGGCTGGACAATCATCCCAACATCAGGTCTCTATTACAATTTAACAAGTTGGAGCCTTTCTCTAATCCTCCCAGAAAATATTGTCCAACTCTTGTCTGGGAATTCTTTGCCTTTTACGGTGCGATTCTTGTAAATACAAGAAAAAGGGGATAGCATAAGCAAATTCTGATACTGTCATAGTTAGTGGGGTCACGGTGGACATCTCTAATAAGCCAGTGAATAAATTCTATTTCGGAGAGGACTATAAAAGGCCTGAGAGCACAACTGAATATGGCCACAAAGTTGATCATGCACAGTGTAAAATATAGTGGGTAGCATCAGTAATAGCTCTAGTTGGTTCAGCATGGCTCAATACCCCATCAACCCTAATCTTAAAAAAAGACCCTATTCTCGAGGCCAAGTTTTGGTATAACATTGTGATATATCATCGTAATCCAACACAAACTGATAATACCCTTACTTTGGATAGGAAAATTTTGGTTGCTTCCATCATGTCCAAGTTCCCTATTGAAATAGGCTAGAGCATTCCTGAAGAGATCTCAGAAAGAGCACCATAAGGGGCCACATATCTGCCATTTCCTTGCCTCATCACCAGTTGTGTAAGAAGGTGGGGGTTACTTCATTTCCCCTAGAAGACCATTATTGAGGCATTACAAGTCTATGACATCACCAAAATCAGGATGAGACTAAACCCACCGACAATCGCACAAAGAGCACTCATACTACTAGTGGTTTCCTACTAGAGGCATTGCCACTACATTTAAAGGATCAGGTTGAGACTACAATTGATGTCACTAATGATGCCACCGACGGTGCCACTACAGGTGCGTCATCCACTTCAACAGCTTCGACTTCTTCAGTGGGTTCTACTTTATCAGCCGCTCCTCCCACATCTAAATCTCCACCACCCTGTGGCACTCCCTTATTTTCTTTCACAAGAGACAACTTCAGAATATTTGCCCTCACGGAAGATTGGGTTGACAGGCAAATTACCAGTCTACTTGGGAAGCTAAAAACATTTGTACTGATTGAGTTTCTAAAACAAACACTTAATAGCAATTTTTATTTGACCAAATTATTTGACAAATGCTTTATTAATATTATAAATGGTAATACATAAGTTACGCCCTAAAGTTGTCATGATAACTCAGTTACACACTATAACTTTACGGGTGTTTTTTTACCCCCAATATTTTTATTCAAAGTGAAATTAATATTCCCCTAAGAGGTGATGTGACAAAGAAAGTGGGTCTATCCTCCTGAACGCGCGTGACAAACAAAATAAATATTAAAAAAATAGTTAATCTATACATGTGGCATCTTTTAATTGGAGATTATTTAATTACATACACTTAATTCTTAGTTGGGACCTTTTCTTTAATTTTCTTATCTATTTGTTTTCTTTTTCTCTCGACCCCAACCTTGTTGGTTTACTATATTTGACATCGATCACCTCACACCATTTAGAGGTGTATTTGAGCATATCAATAATCTCTATTGGGAAGTAGAAATAGTTTTTTTGCTAGAGAACCTAGAGTAGTAATATGCTCCTCGACCTCTCATCAAGAAATCGAGAGGGCATTGCTACCATTGAGGAGTCGGTTGAAATTTCACAGCAACGAGCAATTGTAAGAATTGATGGGCTTGAGAGAAGGGTAATCGAGTTGCAGAAGAAAGATCCAAATACTGATTTGCAAGCAGTTCAGATAGATTTAGCTCAAGTCAAGTGTGATATTCGAGATCTAAAATTGAGGGAGATCGCTATACTTGAGGACTACATTCCATCACAGGTTGTGGACATCTCCTCCATAGTGCCCATTATGAAGCTATTGATAATAACCTTCCACTCACAGTATGGAAAAAGAGAAGGTGGCTGGTGAGGTATAGATTGATGAGGAAGAATAAGATGGAGACCGCTGGTGTCACGACCCAACTCGTGGGTCGAGCAGGTAGCCACACTAACCTCCCTGGTGGGCGAACCCTTCCTTTACTTTACCACTTTTAGAATTAAAAATGCGGAAGATTAGATCATGTAAGTAGTCTCAATATCACAGATAAATAACTAAGTGCAAAAACTACAAACGACACCCCAAGGATCCGGTCAAGTCATAGTAAGAGCCACTACACAAGTACATAAGTCTAAATAATGGAGAGTACCTAAGTGTGTAAAATACTGTTCGAAATAGAAAGACTGTTATAGCAAGAGAGAGAAAGTTCTTCGGGCTGTGGTTTGGAACAATACTCACCCTAGAAACTCAAATATGATACTTCAGAATAACTCACGAGGGCCTGACATGGATCCTGTAACGAACTCTTCTCTCAGAAAAGAGTACAACAAGGTAGTATCAGTACAAGCACTATGTACTGGTAGGTATGATAGGCCGACAACAATTAGCTTACATATATGAAGAAAGAAAACAACAAGTAGATATGAAGGCAGTCAAGTGCAGTCACTAAGCATATTCAAGCAACTCACAGTAATAGAAACCCCAATAGATTTCAGTAACCTCAGATCATAGCCTAGGAGAAAGTCTATAATCCTCGAGTCCATCAAGTCTCTAAGTAAACACCTTACAAGCAAGCATCAACTCAATGAATTACCAACCAAGAAATCAATGTGGAAATGTACCATGCAATGATATAAATGAAAATAACATAATAAATGATATGAGTGGATGTAATATGAATGCATATGCGATGCGATGCACTGGTCAACTGTCTTATACTGTACACACATGCTATGGACGGAAATCCTCCACTCCTCGATAGTCATGACCCATGGGTGACCCGCGAAGTCCATGTACCAGTCACTCTGTACACATCCCAGAGGTGACTTCCACATTACTAGCCACTCCACACACAGCCCAGAGGTGACTTCCACAATACTAGCCACTCCGTACACAGCCTAGAGGTGACTTTCATCTTTCACTTTCTTATCATATGTTTCCATAATCTTTGTTTTTTCATCAACTTTCCATTGGAACCATATCACATTATCATGAGAAATGCAGGATGAAATGCATGCATGAATGCCGAATATAACAAAAATTATGAGGGTGAATAACCATAACAACATCCGCAAATCAACTACCAAAACACACTTATCCCCAAATCTGTGCAATGCCACGTCCGGAATAATTTCCCCTTTGGAACACATAGGTAGCATCAAATGATATATGCATGAGATGCCATATGAAATATGCATGTAGTAAACACTACAATAAGAAGCCTCAGATGTTTCACTTCCTCACTTATCATCATTAGTATCAAGTCACAGTTCAAACTAATGTATCAGATGAAATGAGAATGCATGCCGTGCAAGATAACCTCATTAACCTTAAATCATAATTACGATCTCACTTATGTCTTATCATAAGTACATATCACAATTCCAACATAAATCATTGTCCTTTCCTTTTTCCGATGATAAGTGACATAATAAGTGAGAGATGAATGAATCGCAAAACACAACATAGTAAATAGGGCGACAAGCCCAACATATCACATATGGCGACAAGCCCACATGGTCAACAATAATACCAACCAAAAAGTATCCATCCCAACTTCATACCCGAAGGCTTAACATGCTTTCCCCGTCAATAACTAACTCTTGCATATGCTTCACTAATTGGAGTCTAACCGAAAGGTAAGCTGTAACCTACCTTAATGCCGAGCAGGTTCCACGAACTAATCCACTTAAGCCTTGCCATTCCTTTTCGGAGAGCCTCGGAATGATCAACCTCCTGATGTTCGGCTTAAAACGCATATATTTACTCGTTGTTTGCCTCATATTCTGGTACTTTTAATTGTCTTTTGAGTACTAATTATATTGTTGTGTGCTTAATAATATATTTTTATTATGTAGAAATAAAGCGATGTGAAGATGAAGGGATTTGGAGCAAAACTGAATAAAATGGGAAAGAAAATGAAAAGGAAAAAAAGAAGAGAACTGAGGAAGTGTTGAAAATTAACGTTGAAGACAAAATGATATGCATTGGGATTTTAAATATGGCAAACAAGTTTTGAAGAAATCATGGAATGAAAGAATTAAATACTTGTGGCTGGAAGCAGTTAAAGAGGAAAGTAGCGGAGAACAAATTTCAGTTCTGGGATCACATTACATCACACAGCCGACGCGAAAATTTCAACTCTCTGAATCTACTTTGGGTAAGCCCACTATTTTTTCCGGTCCAAGTTAGATTTATTTTTTAAAAGCCCAGACCTTTTGATACCCTATAAAAATATATTTTACGTAGTTTTTACATAACTTTGGATAACTTGAATTTACACAGTTTTTACATAACTTTGGATAACCTGAAACCCGAAGTTCACAACTTTGGACCTAGAGAGAGCTTGGAGCTACCGTGGAGGCCGTAGTTACAGGGTTTTACCTTCCCTTCTCTATAATACTCGCTTTTACGTTTTTATTCAGATGATTTGTTATTTTTCCTCCATGTCTATGTAGAGCTAAACTCTTTAGTTCAAGGGTTTTGACACAAACATGAAAGTTGACATTTGATTATTGTTTATATCTATTGAATTTCCATCTTTGGGTTTCTTATATTCTTGTTCTTAATTGTTTGATTATTTGGCCAATAGTTAGACACTATCTGTGGTTCGTGAGTTGGACTTGAAAGGGGAAATTCACGTATGTAATAAGAATAAATAGAGTTTGTTCGATTTAATCGTTTCACTACTGAGGATAAAAATATACCCTTTAGCCGTACTTAGTTGGATACGGAGATATAAATGTGTTCCTGTTACTTCTTGCGATCATAGAAATATAGGCGGTAAGAGTAGCATCTACAGGCTTGTGAGTAGTTCAAAAGAATATCATAAAGTTAACATCAACCCGTCAACTAGTAACCCAGGAAATAAAATAGGTAAAGAAATTGAAGACTCAATTGGATTGTTAGTGGTCATAACCCTAGATCTATCTCTTCTCCGATAAAAATTCGATCTTTCTTGGTTGAAGTTCATTATTTGCTTTCTTTTATTTTTAGTTAGTTTATAAATATAACTTTGGATTTTATTTCTTGTTTAGATAATTAGCATTAGTTTGATTTAGTAAATAGTTAATCATAGTCCCTGTGGGTACGATGTTTGGACTTTATTCCTATATTACTTGTACGACCGCGTATACTTGCGTATGCGTTTGGGAGCAACAAGTTTTTGGCGCCGTTGTTGGCACTTAGAAATTAACTGTTTATCTAGATTGGACTTTTCTTTTGTCTATTCACGTTTTTTTTAATTTTAATTTTATTTTTATTTTTAATTTAATATTTTAGTTATCTTCTTGACATGGCATCTTGGAATAAAAAATGGTTGAATACTGGTTGTTCCTATTTTGGTGATTGTTGTTTGATTTGTGGAGGACGCCACCTGTGGAAACACTGTCATAATATTTTCAGGAATGGTTTGTGAGAACCTACCCAATCCTTTGAGTGGTGTTTGTAGTATATGTGTTGGTCAAGATGGCCATTGGAATGTTTGTCCTAACTCTTATTCCCCACCTCGAGCCCCTATTACGATTCTCTTGTTGTTTGTGATGTTAACAGGAGTAATGAAGTGGAGGATGCAGAAAGTCTTGCTCGGGTTAGAGATATGATGAAACAAATTGTGAAGCACAACACATTAATAAGAGAGCAAACCGCAGAACTAGGGAAGGCTATATAGAGGATTCTTGCCAAACTCACAGAGATACAGGCCGAGTCTAAAACTTGTAATGATCTGTAAGTGACAGGCTTAGCCAATACCCCAGACGGACCTCAAACAGAAGAAGAGAGTGAGTTCTCCAAGGAGATATCTTTGAAGAAGTAGATATAGCGAGCCAATCTTGGCTAACGGAACAAGCTCAACAAATAAAATTTCATGGGTTTCTCCGTGATGGTCTTACAGACATAGCGATACAACTGATAGAAGGCAGGACTGAGCTAAGACAAGAGATAGACCAATTTGGCTCAGATATCCATGACCTGCAGACTCAATTAAATAAAAAGGTTGAGGCGTCTGATGCCTAACTACATATTCTCGTGGATAGTGGCCAGCATGTGGAGTAGAAAGAGGAATTTCAACCATTCAACCAGAATATTGTTGATGATGCCAAGGTTGAGGGAGTATAAATTTGTGAGGATGTCAAAAATATTGCAGTTTTGAGTTGGGACGTGTTGGTGTTCATTTTAAACATTTTTCTACATTGTATTTGGTTAGCGACATGGAAATCGAGCCCTCCACACCAATGAAGAACTGTATAGATGAGGAACAAGAGCCTTACATCTTGAAATTTGCCACACCGAAAAGACAAAATTAAATTCCTCACTTAATGGCCAAGAAGTGAAAAATGTATTGCTTGGTTCCGCTATTTTCACACCACCACCCCGTGAGCGGAGTAGAAAATTTGAATGCAAAATTAGGGGCGCAATTTATATCTTCAAAGTGGAAGGAAAAGTGGTGAAGGTGATGGTGTCGTGCCGCGACGTTAACTAAGATGCTTGTTGGAAGGCAACCCAATGTGTAATAATTTTAGGAATACTTTTCATAGTGTAATTATTTCTTTTGTTTTTGTTTTGCAGATTAAGTAAAGTCTGAGTACCCGAATTTGAAAGCTAAGGAGCATGTTTGGGCTTAAGTATGGGGTCGTCTCTGTCACGACCCGACTAGGGGCCATGACGGGTACCTGGGGCTAACCACCGAGCACCGCTCATACTATTACCCATCGTACTCATCCTGCGTACATTCATTATTCTCATACTCAAAATCATAGGAAAACCATTTCCATTTTGAAACATATTTACCTTTATATACATAAGCCCTTCGGCTATCAAAATAATATATATACAATGAGGAAATCGTGAGACCATACTACCCACACATACGTATCTACGAGCCTCTCCTAGAGTACTAGTCATATGGACGGGACAGGACCCCGTCGAGCCCAAAATATATATACACAAAATCATAAGCAATGGCACCTCCAGAACAATGGAGTGCTCTCAAGTCTGCTGATCGCTCCTATGAATCTGGATCACCTCTCTGTCTATCTGTGGGCATGAACACAACGTCCAAAGAAAGAGGACGTCAGTACGAGCATTTTACTGAGTATGTAAGGCATAAACAATAATAATACATCAATGAAATAGGGAGATATCAAATGAAGAACAACCTATAACTGACTGTCAATTTTGATAGAAATAAAACATGCTAACTCACTTCATAAACATCATCATATCATGTATGCATATCTATATAATTTTCCCGACCATATAGGTACGGTGATATCATCATTAGCCTGCGTCCGGGATAACCATCTCATGTCGCTCACTGGTGGTGTCTGCCCATGCCATCTAAACATGGTGTATACGCTGCTCGCGTTAGCGGTGTCTGCCTGGCCATATAGGCGCGGTGTAATATCATCATCATGTGCATCTCATAGGCTTATCATAATCTTGTCATACTCTTATCATAATGCATGCATAGGAACTCAAAGACAACTATACTTTATCGGGGTGACATAATGTCGTGAACCCCTGATTCCATTATGGAGCATTCATAAGCATTCTGCCTCACCTTGAAGGAATTAGCATACGAGTTGAGTGTATACAATAAGCATCATCATTCTCATTCTCATAACGTATCTCTTATCTTTATATCATATGGCTCTTCATGAACATAGACTCATAATTTTTGGAATGTAAGAGGGTCATGGAGAGTAAGGGAAAATCATGCCATGGGAGTCATACCTTAGAAAGAAGGGGCTAGCCGTACATACCTTTTCGTTCAGCTATTCTATCGCTTCATCGTTCTCCTTCAATGCTCACGTTTCTACCTTCAAGAGAGTTCATATTAACATTAGCTAATCGATTATATGAACGTGCTTACTAAAGCTAGAGAAAATTGGGCAGCATTTCCTTTGTTTATACATCTTACCTCAGATCATATATCAACTCCCAAACGTCTATAATAACATTCACAATATTATAACCAACAATCTTCATTCATCTATATTACCCACATATCGCAATTTCACTTCAATTTATCCATAATCATGGTCATAATATACTATTACATTTCCTCACAATATAATGCTTATCCCATGTCCTTAATATCATTTATAACATAATCATATTCACAATATATCAAGAATCATGACTCATCCCAAGCGACTACTCAAAATCTCATTATTCTTATTTTTGTAACCCATTTTCTATCTCCTTTCATAATCTAAGTCTTTCAACCTCTCAATATCTTAAAAAAAAATGGAATGATCATAAAACTTATCTTAGATAGTGTGGGAGTGAGCCTTGAGTGGAAAGACTTCACTTGAGCTAAAATCCTAGTTCACTTCCAATGGAATTTCTTGACTTGGATGAACTCTAATGAGTTTCTTACGCTTGATTTCCTTGGTTTGATGAAGTTGACCACAAATCTCTCTTGAGTTCTTGTGGAAGAAGTGTGGAGAGCTTTCTAGAGAGTTCTTCAAGTGTGGAGAGAAAGAATGAAATGAATTAAATGAGATTGGGTCCATATATCAAATTTTAAAATCTGTCCCGACATGAACATACGGACCAACATACGGTCCATATCTTTTATATGGACCGTATGCCTGACCGTATGTTTGGTCTAGTGAAGGTCCCCATTCTGGGCAGAACATATGGCCAGTATGTTTTATACGGTCCGTATGTCGGACCGTATGTTGCCCAAGTTTTCGGAATTCGTTCTCGTCAACTCGTTTGATCTCCAATCCTTATGGAACCTTCTTAACACTTGTTGAACACCTCATTAGCAATCCAAGGGATCTTATAACTCTTCTCCAAGACATCATTAAGTCATCACTAACTCGTCACTCGTACATCCTTCCCAATACATAGCGTATACCTTGCCTTTCTTGGAAAATTTTCTTCTCTTACCTCGAATGTCTTTGAAATCTCAATTAGGATAGTCAAATATTATTTCTTACTTATCGAAACATCATATACGTCGTGCCCTTCGTTAGTCTATTCACTGTGCATGAACGGAATGTTTTTTTGAGGTGTAACAGTCTTTCCCCTTGTTGAAACATTCGTCCTCGAATGTTAGGCACTCAGGAATTCTACGAAAATTTTGCCAGATTTTCCTTTGTAATATGGCACTACCATCCTGTCACAACAGCCCATAATAATAATGCCTCACAGGGCCACAACATAATAGCAATACAGTTTGGCCACACACAACCCAAAAGCATAAAAAGAAAACATACATACCTCATAATGTTGTTGTTTCATCTTGTACCTCATAATGTTGTTGTTTCATCTTGGATCTCTTCTGGAAGTTGAAATAAGTGCGGGTACTTGGATTTCGTAATCTCTTCCGCTTCCCAAGTCATTTCTTCTCGGTTGTTATTCCTCCATAAGACCTTAACTGAGGCTACTTCTTTATTTCTAAGTCTCCGTTCTTGCCTATCTAGTATGGCAACGGGTACTTCTTCATAAGCCAACCTTTATGTCACTTAAACATCATCTATCGAGAAAATCCTCGTAGGATCTCCAATACACTTATGGAGCATTGAGACATGGAAAACCGGATGGACTGATTCGAGCTCTGAGGGTAAGTCCAATTCATAAGATACTTGACCCACCTTGCGAACAATTTTGTAAAGTCCAATCTATCGAGGACTTAACTTCCCTTTCTTACCAAATCTCATCGCTCCTTTCATCGGCGATACCTTTAAGAATATCCAATCATCAACTTGAAATTCTAAGTCTCGCCGCCGGTTGTCCGCATAAGATTTCTGGCGACCTTGGGCTGTCAAAAATCGATCTCGGATGACCTTGACCTTCTCTACTGCTTGTTGAATCAACGCAGGGCCTATTAGCTGTACTTCTCCTACTTCAAACCATCCAATTGGGGATCTACACTTCCTTCCATATAAGCTTCATACGGAGCCATTTGAATACTGGAATGGTAGCTGTTGTTGTATGCAAACTCAATAAGAAGTAAGTGGTCATCCCAACTACCACCGAAATCTAGTACACATGCCCGTAGCATATCTTCCAAGGTCTGAATGGTACATTCGGCTTGCCCATCAGTCTGCGGATGAAATGACGTGCTAAACTTTACTTGAGTACCCAAACCTTCTTGGAAAGATTTCCAGGACTTAACTGTGAATTGTGCCCCTCTATCCGTAATAATGGACATCGAAATACCATGGAGTCGCACAATCTCTTCGAGATATAATTTTGCATAATCTTTGCTGAGTACGTAGTCCTAACTGGAAGAAAATGGGCCGATTTCGTGAGTCTGTCCACGATCACCCATATGGAGTCATATTTACTTCGGGAACGGGGTAATCCCACAATAAAATCCATGTTGATCACTTCCCATTTCCAAGTGGGGATTTCCATTGCTTGCAATAATCCTCTTGGCTTTTGATGCTCGATTTTTACTTGCTAACAATTTGGACATTGAGCTTCAAATTCTGCTATGTCTTTATTCATTCCATCCCACCAATACATTAACTTGAGATCATGATACATCTTTGTTGCACCTGGATGAACAAAATACCGAGAATAATAAGCTTCTTCTAGAATTAGACGACGTAATTCTGCAATATTCGGAACACATAGCCTGCCTCGGTATCTAAGAACCCCATCTAAAGAAGTTTCAAATGGAGACTTCTCTTTTTCGTGAAATGTATCTCTATAGTGGCTCAACTGAGGATCTTCATATTGATGCTCTTTCACCTCTATGTCGAAGGATGAAACAATGCGATTACTAATATCAATTCCTATATTGTTTGATTCAATTAGACGAACTCCAAGATTAGCTAGCTGGTGGAGCTCACGAATTAATTCCTTCTTCTCCGGGGGAACTTCACATAGGCTGCCCATTGATCTGCGGCTAAGCGCATCAGCTACTACATTTGCCTTCCCGGGGTGGTATAAAATACTCACATCATAATCTTTTAATAATTCTAACCACCGCCTATGCCGCAGATTTAACTCCTTCTGTTTGAAAATGTATTGAAGACTCTTGTGATCTGTAGAGATATCAACATGAACACCATACAAGTAATGTCTCCACATCTTTAATGCATGAATAACTGCAGCCAATTCAAGATCAAGAGTTGGGTAGTTCTTTTCATGTTTCCGCAACTGTCTCGAAGCATAAGCAATGACTTTACCGTACTGCATCAATACACATCCTAACCCAACGCCCGAAGCATCATAATATATAACATAACCATTTGGCCCTTCAGGGAGTGTCAAGACTGGGGCTGAAGTTAACCTATCTTTCAATTCTTGAAAACTACGTTCACAAGCATCATTCCACTAAAATTTAGCTGACTTCTGGGTTAGCTTCGTCAATGGGGCTGAAATAGATGAAAACCCTTAATAGGCGGAGTAGGAGAAGTATTAGATGGAGCCTCATTAGGTGATTCGCCCTCTTCTACATTCATTGGCGGCTCCCTTTCTACCCGCCTTTCTACCGTAGTCTTTCCCTTCTAGGCGGCTGTAGCTTTTCTCTTTGGCGGCATCTCTGAAATCATAACATACTATTAGGGAGGAGAAAATCTTATAACACGGCTCTATCGCACGATCTCATAAGAAGAAGAATGGTCATTTTTCCTAAATGCCCTGTAGCCTCCTGTTTATTAGTGTGGCGCGCAACACACCATAAACAAGACTCTACTAGACACGGCTCGTAGACACTTCCTAGGACTTAACTGCTCTGATACCGCTTTTGTCACGACTCGACTAGGGGACATGACGGGTGTCACACCCCTTTTTTTAAAAAAAATAAATAAAATTAAATTTGATTTGTTTTTATTTAAAAAGGGTTTTTCCAATTAAAGTGACGTTTTGAGAAGAGATTATTTAATTTATTCAGAGTCGCCACTTGGAATTGAGTTTTGGTGTTCCAAGTCACCTTATGAATCCCTAATCAAAAGAAAATGACTCTATCTTTATTTTGTTCTGCGAAAACAAAATCCGGGTAAGGAATTCTGTTGACCAGGGAGAAGGTATTAGGCATTCCCCAAGTCCCGTGGTTCTAGCACGGTCGCTTTATCAACTTATATTCGGCTTAAAATTATTTTGTAGGATACATTATGCTTATGAATTTGCGATTATGAATAGTAAATAACAAAAGTGATAATAACTATTATCTGTAATTAATGCCATAGACTGCATATTTCACTCGAAAACGAAATTAGAATTATACAAATTGAATTCCATTTTTTTAAGTACAAGGCATGCGACTTGAATTTTTAACATGATACGTGAACTTATATTGAAGTCTAACTAGTAAGAAAAGTGAACCAGAGTGTCAAGATTAAACCACAGTGCTGTAAACACTACTTCAACAGCATCAACAGAGAACCAACCAACATTTCAAACGTAAATGGTTCAACAAAATTCTAAGAATTAATATTATTATGTTGTATGTGAACATTTTCAATTATTAACATTTGAATGATTGGAACTTATATCATTCAGTGTCCTTCAGCTTTCCATGAAGATGATTACAAGGATTAAACAAAACACTCTAAATAAAATCAAATTATAAGCAAGTCTAAGAATACAAAGGAAGAAAAGCTGGTTAAGTCGAAAAGAGCTACAGCCCAAGCAAATCACATAATGGTAATAGATGACAAGTAATTCTCACTAAGTTATATCAATGACATTAATCAAACAACAAAGTCTCACTGTGTCAGAAGTTTACACGTTATCAGTTTTAAGTTCTGATCAAGATAAAGGTTGCATTAATTTTAAATTTCTTTTAAATGAACACTAATACATTCTTTGCAGAGTAAACCATCCACCTAACCAGAACTTTGCCACTCTTTCAGCCATTATCTCAAAGCTAAAGAATACTTTCACAAACAACACAGTCTCCATTAAATAGCGTACCTGTTTATAAGATACAACTGCAACGAAATAAGTTTTGATGCCGAAATCAACAAGAAACAGTAATAAGAACTCCACCGCTGGAACTCGATCGGGAACCAGAACTCAGAATCGCAAACTCTCAAAAGCGCTTTTTTTTTGCTAAGAAAACTACTCTCTTTTTATATTTTTTGCATTACTCGTTCTCTGCTCTGTTTTTTTTTTCTTTTACTATTTCACTGTTTTTTTTTTCTTTTACTGTTTCACTGTTTTTTTTTTCTACTCTTCTGATGTGTGTTTTCTTATACGTGTAGGTGTGTGTTTATATAGGGTATGTGGGTGTTGTGTTGTGTGAGTGCGTGCAGCATATTAAAAGGGACGTGAAGGAGCAGGAGTTGGGGAAGTGGTGTTGGGTAGTTAGTTTAGGATGGGTTTTTAGAGACATTAGGGAGAATGGAAAGCTAAAGGATAATGTTGTGGAGTGATTTAAGGGACAAGGGTTTAAGGGGATTAGGAATGGGGTTTTGGGAGGCTAGCTATGGTTGAGAGACGTGAGAGTGAGTTGCTGGTGAGGTTTAGGTTAGGGTGAGAATTTGTAGGGATAAAGGAGATGTGCAGCTGAGGTAATTAGAACTTTTTTAGGAAAATCTTTTTTTTTTTGTTTATTTGTTTTGTTTTTCTTAAAAGATATATCATAAAAATATTAACTAACCATCTTTAGACTACTAAAAATATAGAAAAGTCAAATAGCTAATCCAAAATAAAATATAACTAAGAAAACTACTAAAAATCACTAGCTTATTTATTAAAATCTAAATTAGAAGAAAAATATATTTTTTTGTAAATTTTCTTTTCTTTTTAAAACAAAACTTATCCTAAAATGTGACTCTATTTTTGTAGTTTTCAATAAACCTACTTAAAAATGAGATAAAAACCAGAATATATCATTTAGACTTTAAAGAAATATTTAAACACTAAAATGACGTAAAACTTAAGTTTGGTAAAAAATTAGGTGTTCACAGAATGTCCCTCTTTGCTTGGAAACATGAAGAGTTTTCAAGCAAAAAAGTGAACACTATGACTGATTGTTTACCTGACAATTATTTGAAAGGCGAAAAAAAAAATAGAAAAGGATGTGACAGGGTCATGGTTTTGGGCAACCTATATATCTCTGGTTATAAGAGAATCAGGTCACGTGTAGTTCTAGTGGGTAAAAGGATAGAATGATGAGTTGGAGAATCGAGTGAGGTTCCTTCGAAGTTCCGGTCTGTGGCTCATGTTATTACATAAAAAGAATGAAAAATACAACAAAAGACGAAATGAAATAAAATATCCTATCTATTCTACTTGTCTTGAGCCTTCCTTTAGGCCTTCACTTGGATCTTCAGTTATCACCTCATCTTCTTTCAGTGGGTACCTTGATCTCAAAGTTTGATCTTGAAGTAGAATTTGAGACTTGAACTTGCGACTTGGAATGAGTTGTTGATGCTTTTCCAAATGACAGTTCGTAGAATATTCTTGGATTTTATTTTTTTGATTAGAAGCTGAGAAGATGTATCTTGAGACGTTGGGCCGCCTTATGTGTCAAAGCTGACACTAGTTGTCTTCGAGATTGAACATTCTTCTTTTCTCCGATCAGAGATGGAACTCCATTCTTGAATATCAATTTTGTGCTTGCGGAAGAACCTGCAAGCCATCAAAGACAAACAAGACGAACAAAAATTTTCTGTCCCAGTTTGTACCAGGAAACTTTTGTTAGTGTTAGCAAAATCATGAACCACTTGGGACTGTATTCTGAGGTAGTCAACCTGAAATTTAAAAACATGACTTCATTTTGAGGTAGTCGACCTGGAAAAAAAATGACTTTATTCGGAGGTAGTCAATCTAAAATTTAAATACGTGACTGTATTCTGAGATAGTCAACCTGAAATTTAAATATGTGACTGTATTCTGAGGTAGTCAACCTGAAATTTAAATATGTGACTGTATTCTGAGGTAGTCAACCTAAAATTTAAATACGTGACTGTGTTCTGAGGTAGTCAACCTGAAATTTAAATACGTGACTGTATTCTGAGATAGTCAACCTGAAATTTAAATACGTGACTGTGTTCTGAGGTAGTCAACCTGAAATTTAAATACGTGACTGTGTTCTGAGGTAGTCAACCTGAAATTTAAATACGTGACTGTATTTTGAGGTAGTCAACCTGAAATTTAAATACGTGACTGTGTTCTGAGGTAGTCAACCTGAAATTTAAATACGTGACTGTATTTTGAGGTAGTCAACCTGAAATTTAAATACGTGACTGTGTTCTGAGGTAGTCAACTTGAAATTTAAATACGTGACTGTGTTCTGAGGTAGTCAACCTGAAATTAAATACGTGACTGTATTTTGAGGTAGTCAACCTGAAATTTAAATACGTGACTGTATTCTGAGGTAGTCAACCTGAAATTTAAATACGTGACTGTATTCTGAGGTAGTCAACCTGAAAATATGACTTTATTTGGAGGTAGTCAACCTAAAATTTAAAAACGTGACTGCATTCTGAGGTAGTCAACTTGAAATTTAAAAACGTGACTGTATTCTGAGGTAGTCAACCTGAAATTTAAATATGTGACTGTATTCTGAGGTAGTCAACCTGAAATTTAAATACGTGACTCTGTTCTGAGGTAGTCAACCTGAAATTTAAATACGCGACTGTATTCTGAGGTAGTCAACCTGAAATTTAAATACGTGACTGTATTCTGAGGTAGTCAACCTGAAATTTAAATATGCGACTGTGTTCTGAGGTAGTCAACCTGAAATTTAAATAAGTGACTGTATTCTGAGGTAGTCAACCTGAAATTTAAATACGTGACTGTATTCTGAGGTAGTCAACCTGAAAATATGACTTTATTTGGAGGCAGTCAACCTAAAATTTAAAAACGTGACTTTATTCTGAGGTAGTCAACCTATGATAATATGAGAAAAGCAGGGATTTTTGTTCCCTAAGATGCAACCAGCGAATGTCGTACCCTGTGAAGACATGAAAAGAAAGTAGGGGTTTTGTTCCCTAAAATGCAATCAATAATAACATGATTATATGCATATCAAAGGAAAAACAAACATTTGAGAACTTTACTTTATAGCGTTCGTCAATTTTTAAGAACTGTTTTCCTAAATTTCTTCGCCCCTGTTTTCAACAAAGAAAAATTTGTTAGTCTTAAAATGGCGGTCAGTTTGTGGCCTTCACTAGCTGTGGAAATGGTCTTAGAGCCTATCCCACTTTACGAAAAACGTGGCTGACAGTGATCAACCAAATTGCTTAGAAACTATCTTTGCTTGCGAGAGACCATGATCTTTCAATGCCCACCTTGACTATTTTGTACCCCGTATCATTTTGCGTATGTGGTGTAACCGATTTTATTCTTAGAGCGAATTTTTGTTGTGGTGATCCTTCCCCCTAGTACCTCGAAATAATGCTTTGCTTTTTCGGGCAATTCACTTTCCTGGATAGATCACGAATGGCTTTATGCCGTTGCCGATGCGGTGCGTGCCTAGTAGTCTTTGCTCTGTACCGCTAGGAAACTATAGTCAATTTTGCTGCCTTTTCTTTGCTCTTGAATTTGACGCAAGATTATACCGAAAGGGACTCAAAGAACATACTAGAGATAAGGAGAAGAAAATGACAAAAAAAATAAAAGGAGTTATGTTTAAACAAAAAGGTGTCCCTTTCGGGGAAAGAGGGAAGAGACTTATCTGGAGGTATATGCCGACTTCAATGAATCATGACATGCATTTTGGACTGGACGCTTGATCCGCCTGAGCTATCTAAATCTCAAAATATAGTACCCTTCAATCCAAAACTGAGCTTTCTACCTAGATCGTGTTCATGCCGGAATAGAAGAAACTCATTCGATCAATGATTCCCTTTGCAGGTCTTTACCAACTGACCTTTCTCAACTTGCAATCATCTTAAGTGCCCTTGAGGGTTTTCACCAATAATACTCTCTCATTTTTTTATTTTATTTTTAATTTTAACTTACAATCGTCTTATAGTGCCCGTGAGGGTTTTCACCAATAAGACTCCCTCTTTTTTTTTCTTTTTTTTTTTGAACTCATTATCGCTTTATAGTGCCCGTAAGGGTTTTCACTAGTAAGACTCTCTAATTTTTTTCTTTCCTCCTTTGCATTCAAATAAAGCGTTGTATACAACACCAAAGTCGTGGCACGCTGATTTGGCATTCTCAAAGATCGATTAGAAGGTCTTAAAGGGGAAAGGCAAAAAGAATCATAGATTGAATTACAACTTTGGAACTTTTTTATGAAATAAAAATTAAAAAAAATGTCCCAGTTTCTTCGAATACTAGGGAAATAAGATTTTTTTTTTTGGTGGGACCGAACCCCGAAATAGGGCTGCCTACGTATCCTTTTAGGAATCAGGTCAAACGTAGTTCAATAAACACTTTTTTTTGGGGGGTTTTTTTTTAATTTTTTTGGGTGTGTTTTTTATTTTATTTTATTTTATTTTTATTTTTTTGCGCTACATTAGTTCCAAAGAGGGGAAAACAAAGAAAATGTAAATAAAGCTCAAAGGGACTAGAAAAGGGTGACCGGTGTTTGGATAGTGAGAACGATAGCCTTTCTTCATCCCAAACTGAAAATGCCAAGTACCATAGCGTCGAAGTGAAAACATATCAAACATAATATCTTTTGACTGAGTCTGTGTTAATGGCTATGTCAGCCACCTTTCCTTCTATATCGGACAACTACAAAGCTCCCTTTGACAACACCTATTTGATAACATAAGGGCCCTGCCAATTTGGGGCGAATTTTCCCCTCGCTTCTTCTTGATGAGGAAGGATGTGTTTCATAACAAGTTGGCCCACCTCAAAATGTCTTGGACGCACCTTCTTGTTGTAAGTGCAAGCCATCCTTTGCTGGTATAACTGGCCAAAACAAACCGCCGTTAACCCCTTTTCATCGATTAACGATAATTGTTCTAGTCTAGACTTGACCCATTCAGTGTCATCAATCTCTGCTTCAACAATGATTCGAAGAGAGGGGATCTCTACTTCTGCTGGTATGACCGCCTCAATTCCATAAACCAATAAGTAAGGAGTTGCGCCAACAGACGTGCGGATAGTCGTGCAGTACCCTAAAAGAGCAAAAGGCAATTTCTCTTGCCATTGCCTGGATCCATGTACCATCTTCCTGAGGATCTTCTTGATGTTTTTGTTTGCAGCTTCAACAGCTCCATTGGCTTTGGGTCGATAAGGGGTAGAGTTGTGATGCACAATTTTAAATTGCTCACATACCTCCTTCATGAGATGACTATTAAGATTGGCCGCATTGTCCGTGATAATGGTCTTTGGTATACCAAAACGACATATGATGTTAGAGTGAACAAAGTCTACCACTGCTTTCTTGGTGATTGATTTGAACGTAACAGCTTCTACCCATTTGGTGAAGTAGTCAATGGCAACTAGAATGAATCTGTGGCCATTAGAAGCTTTTGGCTCAATTGGCCCAATAACATCTATCCCCCAAGCTACGAAAGGCCAAGGAGCAATGAATTCGGTCACTGTGAATTTGGCATTGATGACACTTGCGAACAAAGCGAAAACAATCTCGCTCCATGGTAAGCCAATAGTATCCTGCTCGAAGAATCTTCTTTGCTAGAACATAACCGTTCATGTGCGGGCCACATACTCCGGAGTGCACTTCATTCATGATCATTTAAGCTTCTTGGGTATTCACACATCTCAACAAATTCAAATCCGGGGTCCTTTTGTATAAGATCTCCCCACTCAGAAAGAAACCATTGGAAAGTCGCCTAATAGTTCTTTTTTTATCTCTATCGGCATGTATTGGATATTGTTGTGTTTTTAGGAATCTTTTGATATCATGATACCATGGCTTACTATCTGGCTCTACTTCAATTGTATTGCAATAACCATGTTGATCCCTAATCTGAATCTCCAACGGATTAATGTAAGCATTGCCTGGGTATGGAAGCATTGAGGCTAAAGTGGCCAAAGCATCAGCCAACTCATTGTGAAATCTAGGAATATATCTGAACTCAATTGACTTAAACCTTTTCCTAAGGTCCTCCAAACATTGTTTGTATGGAATGAGCTTGATGTCTCGAGTTTCCCATTCACCCTGAGCCTGTCGAATGAGTAAGTCAGAATCTCCAAAAACTATTAACTCATGTGCATCCAGATGTATTGCCATGTTTAAACCCATTATGCAAGCTTCATATTCCACTGTATTATTGGTATAGCAGAAACGAAGTCGTGCCGTGGCAGGATAATGATGCCCCATTGGTGAAATAAGAATTGCCCCAATCTCGACACCTTTAATGTTGACCGCTCCATCAAAGTATAATTTCCAGACGTGACTGTCATCGTGAATTTCTTCCTCAACTAAATTAATCTCTTCGTCAGGAAAGTAAGTATTCAAAGACTCATACTCATCGTCAACTGGGTTTTCTGCCAAATGATCGGCCAATGCTTGTGCTTTTATAGCGGTGCGGGTCACATAGACAATGTCGAACTCCGTAAGTAAAATCTGCCACTTTGCTAACCTTCCACTCGGCATAGGTTTCGGAAAGATATACTTCAAAGGATCCATTCGAGATATGAGGTGAGTCGTATAGGATGAAAGATAGTGCTTCAGTTTCTGGGCGACCCAAGTCAAAGCACAACACGTTCTTTCTAAAAATGTGTATTTTACCTCATAGCTTGTGAACTTCTTGCTCAAATAATAGATCGTTTGTTCCTTCTTTCTTGTGGCATCATGTTGTCCTAGAACGCAACCAAAGGAATTATCCATCACTGATAGATACAAAAACAAAGGCCTACCCGGTTCTGGCGGGACAAGCACTGGAGGGTTAGATAAATATTCCTTAATCTTATCAAAAGCCTCTTGACACTCGTCTGTCCACTTGACAGCGGCATCCTTCTTCAACAGCTTGAATATGGGCTCACATGTAGTGGTGAGCTGAGCGATAAACCTACAGATGTAGTTCAACCTACCAAGAAGACTCATGACTTCAGTTCTGTTCCTCGGAGGCGGTAATTCCCGAATGGCCTTTATCTTGGAGGGGTCTAATTCAATTCCTCGCCGACTAACTATAAACCCTAGAAGTTTCCCAGATGGAACTCCAAATGCACACTTGGATGGATTGAGCTTGAGGTTGTACTTACGCAATCTTTCAAAGAACTTTCTCAGACCACGCACATAGTCAGCTTGAGTTTTGGACTTAATGATCACATCATCGACGTACACTTCGATTTCTTTATGCATCATGTCATGCAAGATAGTAGTCATAGCTCTCATGTAACTTGCCCCTGCGTTCTTCAAACCAAATGGCATGACCCTGTAACAGTAAGTACCCCATGGAGTGGTGAAGGCGGTCTCTTCTGCATCCTCTTCATCCATCAAAATTTGGTGATACCCAGCATAACAATCCACAAAAGATTGAATCTCGTGTTTGACACAATTGTCAACAAGAATGTGGATGTTAGGCAAGGGAAAGTTGTCCTTTGGACTGGCTTTGTTCTAATCTCTATAGTCAACACAAACTCTGGTTTTCCCATCCTTATTTGGTACGGGCACAACATTTGCTAGCCATGTAGTAAATCGGACGACCCTGATCACATCTGCACTCAACTGCTTCATGATTTCCTCTTTAATCTTATCACTCACCTCTTTCTTAAATTTTCTTTGTTTTTGTTGGACTGGTGGGAAATCAGGGTATGTAGGAAGTTTGTGCACTACCAGATCAACGCTCAAACCCGGCATGTCATTATAAGACCAAGCGAACACATCTTTATATTCAAACAAAACCTGGATTATGTCATCTCTGGTCTTTTGTTCGGCATGAATGCTTATATTTGTTTCTCTAGTTTCTTCAGAAGTTCCCAAATTAATTGCCTCGGTTTCATTTAGATTAGGCTTAGGCTTATTCTCAAATTGATCCAGTTCCCTTTTTATTTCTTCAAAAGCCTTTTCTTCATCATATTCATCAACATCTTGATTCATTATTTCGAGATTAGACAGCTCTTTAAGATCTGGACGTGAATTCCGCATGCATGTCATGTTATTAAAGTCGGCGTTAATGAAACTGAAATGAAAATTAAATAACAAAATTAAGGAAAAGGAGAAGATAGAATTGACTAAGAAACTGAAACTTCATTTTATTGAATTGGAAAGGATAGAAGGGTTAACATTAGAGCATAGCAACTAAACTATTTGGATTACCACCCAGAGAATAATCCGAATATAGAAAAAACAGCAAAATAAACTACCAAGACTCCTTCCTTGTGGGGAGAGGAATAGCTTCCCAGTTGGCGAGCTTGACTTCTGGGACAACATGTTGCACATCTTCATGACTAGGGCTTTCACCAATATGAACCATGTTTACTCCATAGAACATTTCTTTGAGACCTTGACATATTTCATCCACGTCATCTTGGACAGACATGTCCTTATTCTCTTCAAAACGTGACCTAGTAAAAGACTTGGCAATGTGGGGAACGAGCTTCGGCAATTTCCAAACCTTATTTTTCTGCTCTTTTGCCCATTTCCTGTCAGCATTGGTTGGCCTAAAACCCAAACCAAAAGTATCTTGATTACCAAATGGAGAGATAGGGTCAACAATTCCTTACAATGACACTCCCAAGCCCTTTCCTGGCTCATAACCGTTTTGCAGCATTTGTGTAGCCACCATGACTGAAGTAGAGGATAAACGAGGCTCTAGGATAGGCTTCCCTTCCATAAACTGATCAGCTGCCACTATTTCAAAGGTCTAAAATATGAGGGATTCACAACCTTCCTTGGCCTCGACGCATGGGACAGAAGGGTCTCTATATATTGAAAGATCATCTTCACCGTGAACAATAATTTCTTGTTTCTCATATTCAAACTTGACCACTTGGTGTAAAGTAGATGGCACCGCTCTGGCTGCATGGATCCATGGCCTTCCTAAAAGCAAGTTGTAGGAAGTGTCCATGTCTATAACTTAGAATGTGATCCCAAAATCAACAGGTCCAATTTTTAAAGTAAGATCAATCTCACCAATGGGGTCTCTTTTTGCGCCATCGAAAGCTCGAACACATACATTGTTAGTACGAATTCTATCTATGCTGATTTTTAAACTTTGAAAAGTAGAGAGGGGGAAGATTTCCACACCCGAGCCTCCATCAATCATGACTCTTTTCACATAATGTTCTTCACATTTGACAGTTAAATGCAAAGCCTTGTTAGGTCCGGCTCCTTCCTCAGGCAACTCATCATCGGTGAAAGTGATTCTATTCACCTCAAATATTCTATTGGCCATCTTTTCTAAGTGAATTATAGTTGTTTTGTCTGAAACATGTGCCTCGTTCAGAATTCTAATCAATGCTTGATGGTGCTCTTTAGAATATATGAGCAAAGATAGCTATGAAATTTGAGCAGGAGTTTTTCTCAACTGATCAACAATAGAGTAATCCTGAACTTTCATCTTCTTCATGAACTCTTCAGCTTCTTCTTCAGTGATAGGTTTTTTCACCGGAAATTGGTTATCCCTAGCTTGTTTGGCTCTTCTTAATTCTTCTAGAGCATAACACCTTCCAGAACGCGTTAAGCCACCGGTTTCGTCTATTTCTTCAACAATCTCCTTGCCCTTGTAAGTCACAGTGGTTTTGTTGTAGTTCCATGGGACGGAACAAGACTCCGTCGTGCCCAAAATATGCATATATACCAAAAGGATAATCCTAAGCACCTCCGGACGATGGAGTGCTTTCAACCAGCTGACTGCTACTGAGGATTTGGGCCAAGCTCTCCTCTTTGTCTACCTGTGGGCATGAACACAGCGTCCGAAGAAAGGACGTCAGTACGAATGTTGTACTGAGTATGAGAAGCATAAACAATGAAAGAAAACATCAACAATATAGTGATAACATCAACATGAAATATCTGGATCTGTCTGATAATCATAAAGGAAATCATGCGTGCCATCTTACTCATACTCATTCTCATAACATATATGCATCATATGCAAGCTGCCCGTCCATGTCGGAACGGTGTGATAATCAATAATATTAGCCCACGTCCAGGCCTCCCGCGTCCGGGGTACTATCTCATGCCGCCCACTAGTGGTGTCTGCCCATGCCAAAGGGTCATGGTGTATCCGTATAGCTGCCCGCCTTGGCGGTGACTGCCCGGCCAACTAGGCACGGTGTGAAATGCTTATGTCATGCTTATCATAAAATTCTCATAATAATAATATACTCATCATAAAATACTTATCTCATTGTAATACATGCATAAGGCTCAAGATCAACTTTACTCTATCGGGGTGACGTAAGGTCGTGATCCCCCGATTCCATTATGTAACAACTATTGATACTCTGCCTCACCTTGAAGGAACTAGTACATAAGGTGAGTGTAAGCGATAATTAACATCATCATTATACTAGCATCATCATATCGTATTCCTTATCTTATATAGACACTAAGGAGTTAGACTCTTAGCCTTTCGGACTATAGGAACTCATGAAGAGAATAGGAATTTCGTGCTACAAGATTCATGCCATCAGAAAGAAGGGACTAGCCTCACATACCTTGGTCGTTTAGCTAAGATATCGCTCACTCGTTCTCCTTCAATATCGCGTCGTTACCTTCATAAAGAATTCATATCAACATTAGCATACTAACTACAAGAACGCGTCGCTAATTCTAGGAGAAGTAGGACAACGCTTCCTTTGCTCATACTACTTTCCATGTTGTATATTAACTCCCAACATTCATAACATTATTCACAATATCGCAATCAACAATCGTCGTTTACGTACATTTAGCAAAATCCACCATTTTCTTCCAATTTTCCCTTATTTAATGATTTTAGCTCATCCTTGCATTTAATGCTTGTTTCATGATATAAACATCATTTATAACGTATTTGTACTCACAACACTCCAATATTCATAGTTCAATTCCACTATCATTCATTCATGTCACTATTCATTGAATAATGACCTATTTCTATGTTCTTCTACATCTCAAGTGTCTAAGCTTTCCAATACTTCAAACAACATGGAATAATCATGAAACTTACCTTGGATAGTGGTTGAACAATCCTTAAGTTGAATTGCTTCACTTAGACAAAACCCTAGTTTCACCTTCTTGGGAATTACTTGACTTAGATGATCCCTTGATGTGTTTTTGCACTTGATTTCATAGGTTTAGTGTTGTTGTCCTTGATGTTCCTTGGATTCTTTTGAATTTCTATGGATGAAGTATGTGGAGAGTTATGGAGCTCTTCTTGAAGTGTATGGATGAATAATGAAATAAAGTGAGCTTTGGTCCCTTTTTAATAATCCCAAAATCTGATCTTTAATGAATTCTCGTCGGGTGAACAGTGGTCGTAAACTGCAGTTTACGGACCGTATTGTGGTTTACGGTCCGTCTTCCACGATCGTGTTTAAGCAATTCAAAAATAGAAGGTTTGGCTGAGTGTCATGGCACTTTACGACTGGGGTTTACGGTCCGTAAACCAGTTTACGGGCCGTCCTCCAAGTCGTTTTTAATCATTTTCACCATTTACAGAAAGTCTTGGCTGAGGGACCTGGTGGTTTACGACCTGGTTTACGGTCCGTAAACCAATTTACAGGCCGTATTCTAGGTCGTTTTTAACCATTTCAACACTTAACAGAAACTTGAGATTTTTGACGCAATGAAAGACGATTGCACTATACGGTCCGTAAATCACTTTACGGGCCGTATAGTGCCATATACGACCACTGGGTGAAAAATTTTCTGCAACTTTATTATTTCCAAAAATTCAAAATTAGCCATTCCCGACTTAGTAAAACATCATACACTCAAGTCCTTCATTGTTCTACTCATCACACAAGTACGGAAAATTTTTCGAGGTGTAACACATACCCAACCCTTCTTTTAAGGTGTCAATTTCCATTACTGTTTTGCCTGTTTGCTTGTATTCCTTATCGTCACAGATCATCCCAACAACATGAGCATTGTTGTGAGCAGGAAGTGGGTTGTTGGTGACATTCGAAGCCTCTTCGTCATGTATCACAATTGCTTTGTCATCAATTAGCTTCTCAATGGCTCTCTTCAAAGTAAAACAATTTTCTGTGCTATGACCCTAAGCGTTGGAATGACACTCGTACCTGACAGTGGGGTCAAAACCTCTTGCATTTGGGTTCACATTATATGACATGATAGGTTCAATCAAACCCAATTGTATCAATTTCCGCAACAGGCTTGTGTATGATTCTCCAATTGGGGTGAAATTCTCCCTATGTCCTTGTTCTCTTACATAATCAGTCTTAGGACGTAGATTATAAGGTGCCAGAAAATTTTATTGTTGGGGACGAAATCCTTGTGGAGCAGGCGCCCTCCATTGTTGGCGTTGAGGAGGTCGGGCATATGCCTAGATGTTGAAAACCGTATATTGGGGTGGAGCAATTGAGTAGTGGGGATCCTGATGCGGATAAAAATGTTGAGGTGAGTTGGATTGTCCCTGTAAGATTTGGTGGTTTGTCCCCCTTTGAGCAGCAATGGACCCTGATGCCATCATGGATCCTTCCTCTTTCTTTTTTCGATTTCCAAAACCACTAGACCCATTTTTAATTGCTTGGGTGGTAGCCTTGAGTGCTACCTGACTCACAAATTTGCCGGACTTGATGCCATTTTCAACCATTTCCCCAACTTTAATTGCTTCTGCGAATGTCTTTCCTATTGTGGAAAGCAAGTAGTGGAAGTAATCAAGTTCTTGTGGTTGGAGGAAACCATCAATCATTTCCGACTCCTTCATCGGCGGTTTGACCCTGGCGGCTTGTTCCCTCCACTTGATAGCATATTCTCTAAAACTCTCGGTAGGCTTTTTCTTCATATTGGCGAGAGAAGTGCGATCAGGCACAATATCAATGTTATACTAAAATTGTCGAACAAAATCTCCTGCCATGTCATCCCATGTAGGCCAATTAGAAATATCTTGATCGATGAACCATTCTAAGGCAATTCCCACTAGACTTCCTCCAAAATATGCCATGAGTAATTCTTCCTTACTCCCTGCACCTCTTAGTTGATTACAATACTTCTTCAAGTGTGCTACGGGGTCACCGTGACCATCGTACTTCTCAAACTTCGGAGTCTTAAAACCAAGGGGCAAATGAACATTGGGGAACATGCACAAATATCTGAATGAGATGCTTTTTGGACCTCCTAATCCTTGCATATTCCTTACACTCTGCTCTAGACACTTCATTTTTCTAGCCATTTCTTCTTGTCCCTCATTCTTAGCAGTTTTCTCGATCTCGACGGGGGAACTATACTGCTGAAAGGGGTTATACGAGTCTGGGACTTTAAAGGTCAATTCCGGAGAATAATATTGATCGTGGTGACCTTTAGATGGAGGCTCATTATTGGACTTCTGTACCAATGTTGGTTGAGGGATTGTAGTATTTTGTACAGTGGGGATGAAAAGTAGGTTATTTCTGAGGGGTGCATTTGGAGGGCGCACAGTGGAAGTTCCAGGAGTGTTGGATATGTTAACATGTGGACCAAATCCATGAGGAAAAAGTGGATCACTTGTCGGGGTTTCAATAGGAATTGACATAGTCACATCCGGGAATCCAGGGATTGAAGATGGCGGAGCTTGCCCATTCATCCAAGCCTGGTACATGTCAGCCATTTGTTGTCTCAACATCCTTACTTCCTCTGCTGATGCTGATTCATGTTGAACCATCTGACCTCGAGATTCATCACCGTCTGAATCATTTCCATCCTTATGGGCCATTATCCCCTTTCTTTTGGACCTTGTGTTATATTCGTGAGGAGCCAGTTCAACCACAAACCAACCACCTTATCTTTAAGACAAGAACAAAAAAGTTAGGGTTTAGCATTTTGCAGATATTAATCACACATTGTATGCCATGCACCTAAATTATATCCCATCTAATATGAGCATCGGAAGGCTTTCATGTTTCATCCCGGCTTTCAGGTGAATTCATTTCTCATTTTATTTATTTATTTATTTTTTCCTCTTTCGGTGATTTTGAATTATTTTGATCGAACCCATTTAAGGGATGCCTACGTATCATGTTAAACATGAATCAGATCATTACGTAGTTCATGAAAAAGAACAAATTTGGATATATTTTTTTTAATCAACTAAAAATATTTTTATTGACTTTCAAATTAGTATTTTTCAATACAAAGACGTAAAGGAAAATAACCAAAAAGAAAGGCACCATAGACTCAAAAAGACTAAATCGGGACTAGAATATCCAAAACAAACTAAAGATAAAGACTCGAAAAGAGTCAGTCTCAAAATACAACTACTGAACTAGAACTCCTAATAATCATAACTAAACTTCAATCTTGAGAAATCCTCAATCTTGCATGTGAACTAATGCATATCTGCTCACGGTGCTTCTGGCCCAGGCTGACCCCCTAACATGCGATATATCTGCTTTAGTTCTGCTGTGAAATGGCGTGCAAAGGTAGGCACCTCTCTAGCAAATTGCTCATAACCCATCCCCTGACAGTCCAGACAACTTTGAGCAACATGAACAGCTAAATGGTAGACATGTTCTCTAACATCCTGATAGTTCTGCTCTAAGTCTCGGACTTGCTGCTGGCAAGTAGTGGCTATCTCTCTTATACCTGCCTCACGATTCAATGCTAATTCAAGCTGGTTTTGAATTCTTGCTCGGTCATTCATTAATTGGTTCCTTTCTACACCAAACTGAACTCTTTCTCTGTCAAATTCAGCTTGTTGTTGAGCTTGCAGGGTCAAGAATTGAGCTTTCTCATCTTCAAAACGTGCTTTCTCTGCATCAAACAGGTCTCCTTTCTCATCAAGCTTCCTCTGTAACTGATCCACAGCTTGTGTGACAATGCCTAAGTCCTCATACAAGGTCTGAATTGTAGAGCGATGTTTCCTCACAACTATTTTGCGGGCTGTCGTAACTCTAGCATCCACTTCTGCCTCCATGTGGGCTAAATACTGTCTGGCATTTGTTAGCTCTTTATCGAGAGCGTGTAGAGTGGGCTGATAATTTTTCTCCACATCTACACGGGTCTGCATGATCCTCGCCTCGTATACAGCCTGTTGCTCATTTAATCTAGCTCGAAACTCATGTTCAACCTCCAGACGGGCCTGCCAAACTCTTGCTCTAACCTCTGACTCTCTGTCCAACTTTCTTTTTCTCGACCCCTCGGGCCCTTTTTCAGATAGGGATGGCTTGCACAACCACAAAAGGTACCCAGGAATTACTCTCCTCCTGTCACGATCCTCTACCATTTCTCTCAATTCGGAGATTATGCCTCCATACCAAATCTTCAGTATTCCATCACTATCAAAAAGAAAGCCTGGAGGAGTGTCATACATAAATATGCTCATGTTTTCCTCTCGAGGAATTTCTTGAAGTCTACATAGCTGTCGCATAACCCAAAGTGGGGCATAAGGTTGGCCACCCCTGAGCCCAATTAGTACTAGAAAATGATGGTGTGAGGACATACAAATGACTTCATGTGCGGGGAACCAGTGGTAGTTCCAAATAATCTTATTAGCAGTCAACTTAGAGAGTTTGTCCTCCCAGGCTTTGATACCAATTGGTAAATCACACTTCTCGACCCTTTCTTCATGCTCGGTCATGTAGTTCACCCAATCAGAATTGAATTTTGGTGCAAAATGATGACGATAGAAGTGTTCAAGAAACCAAATTTGTAAAAGAATGTTGCATCCCTCAAAATATATAGCACCTTCTTTACATTTGGTTAGTGCTCGAAAGATGTCCCCAAGAATCATGGGTATAAGAGTAGGGTTATCCATCGTAGTCAATGCCTGCACTACTCCAGCCAGACGAATATCAATTTGTTTATCTCGCTCAGGGAAAACAATACAGCCTAGGAATGCAACCATAAAAGCAAAGCGTCTATGTATTTTCCATGTCTCGATTTCTCCTTTGTTGTTAAGTTGACCCAAATACTTCTCAAATCCGTCTTCTTGCCCGTACCTTTCATATAAAAACTCTAAAGAAACCCAACCGCTTTCCAAACTTGCTTCCTCCATCTTATTGATTTTTAAATAATTCAAAAACTTAGTTCCATCCACCCATTTCAGAACTATGGCTATTTTATTACGAAGATCAGAACCCTGGAGCTTAGAGCCCATCCCCATGAAGCCTGCAATTTCTTCTAGGGTCGGTGTCATTTCACAGTCCGAGAATCGAAACACGTTCTTATGGTCCCATACCTGAACCAATGCCTCAAACACATCTCTTCTAGGTTTGATTTCCATCATATGCACCAGATGCCCCAAATGAACTTTTACTTGCCTTTGGTCATATCCTCCCATGTTTCTCCACCATTGTCATAGTTTCAGTGGTATTTCATCGACAATCATGAACTTTGGTATCCCTTCAACCCTAGGCCTTTTATCACACACTCCTCTAGTTGGTGGCGACATATTGTACCTTTAGGGAAAATAAAGAAAATTAAGATTGAAACTTACTAAGACACAAAATTCCCGATTTTCTCAAGTATACAAAAAAAACTTAAAAGAATGAGGAACTTAAAGTAGATTTGGCCAAGACACGGGTCCTTAAATCAATTTTTTCGAAACAAACTCTGATAGACTTCATGGGAGGTTTTTAGACTAATTAAGGAAACGATCAAACGGAAGGTAAAACTAACTAATGGGACTATTTTTCCAAGATACAATATTTTTTATACTTTCGAGTAGAGTTTTAAAATTGTCTTAGCAAAAAATGGACGAAGGCGGGACCACAAAGTAATCATTTTTGCAAATATCAACCTTTAATGTGACCAAATAGGAGACAAGATTGACAAAGTGGTTACTCTTACGAAAACAACATTTATTTACCCTCCATTGCAAGATTTAAAGCTATTTTGATAAAGATGGCCAAAAGCAAAAAACTAAAAGACTTAAAGTTAGCTTTCTTCCCTTTTTTTCTTTTTTTTTTTTTCAAAACAAGATTTTTTTAATTTTTTTTCCAAAAAAAAGTTGGAGGATAATTATTTCTCTCTTATTCTTCCTAATCAACCTAAAAACCGGTCAACATGCAAAAGCCTTCCAAATAAATGTGTTTTCATATAGCACATAAAATGAACGTGGTGGTCTTTTGAAATGGATACCTGTCTTAGACGGACCCGGCCCCTGTGCTGAGTCCCACAAAGTCAAATGCACGTGATGTAAATAAAGCGTAGCCTACTAGGGATAATTATTACTTGTGGCTCGTTCTGCTAGGTTTAACATCCTACAGAAGAAGGTGTCTAGACTGGCTTACCCGAGCGGATAACTCGAGCCGGGGAAGGGCCAGATCGCCGGTAGCAGAGATTTTCCGGCTTCACTGGTGGTCCAACCCCGCCTAACATGTGTGACTGCTAATTATCCTGAACCAGGAGCGTAACCGCCCACAGGCTCATTCAGACAGAAAATTTTGTGGAGCGTAACCGCACACACAGTGAACAGTGGTGAATGTGTTCAGAGACTCAGAGGGGTGCGCAAGAGGAGACAATTTATATATGAAGTCACATAATATCAAAGCGGTAAATAAGCAGCAAATAGCACATTAGGCCAACAAGCACAGAATATATATCCAAGAAATAAAGAAAGTCAAATACAAGTCAATATATAAAGCTCGAATTCTGGTTATCCCCAGCGGAGTCGTCATCTGTCACACTCCTTTTTTTTTAAATAAATAAAAATAAATTTGATTTGTTTTTATTTAAAAAGGGTTTTTCCAATTAAAGTGACATTTTGAGAAGGGATTATTTAATTTATTCAGAGTCGCCACTTGGAATTGAGTTTTGGTATTCCAAATCACCTTATGAATCCCTAATCAAAAGGAAATGACTCTATCTTTATTTTGGTCTGCGAAAACAAAATCCGGGTAAGGAATTCTGTTGATCGGGGAGAAGGTATTAGGCATTCCCCAAGTCCCGTGGTTCTAGCACGGTCGCTTTATCAACTTATATTCGGCTTAAAATTATTTTGTAGGATACATTATGCTTATGAATTTGCGATTATGAATAGTAAATAACAAAAGTGATAATAACTATTATCTGTATTAATGCCATAGACTGCATATTTCACTCGAAAACGAAATTAGAATTATACAAATTGAATTCCATTTTTTAAGTACAAGGCATGCCACTTGAATTTTTAACATGATACGTGAACTTATATTGAAGTCTAACTAGTAAGAAAAGTGAACGAGAGTGTCAAGATTAACCCACAGTGCTGTAAACACTACTTCAACAGCATCAACAGAGAACCAATCAACATTTCAAATGTAAATGGTTCAACAAAATTCTAAGAATTAATATTATTATGTTGTATGTGAACATTTTCAATTATTAACATTTGAATGATTGGAACTTATATCATTCAGTGTCCTTCAGCTTTCCATAAAGATGATTACAAGGATTAAACAAAACACTCTAAATAAAATCAAATTATAAGCAAGTCTAAGAATACAAAGGAAGAAAAGCTGGTTGAATCGAAAAGAGCTACAGCCCAAGCAAATCACATAATGGTAATAGATGACAAGTAATTCTCACTAAGTTATATCAATGACATTAATCAAACAACAAAGTCTCACTGTGTCAGAAGTTTACACGTTATCAGTTTTAAGTTCCGATCAAGATAAAGGTTGCATTAATTTTAAATTTCTTTTAAATGAACACTAATACATTCTTTGCAGAGTAAACCATCCAACTAACCAGAACTTTGCCACTCTTTCAGCCATTATCTCAAAGCTAAATAATGCTTTCACAAACAGCACAGTCTCCATTAAATAGCGTACCTGTTTATAAGATACAACTGCAACGAAATAAGTTTTGATGCCGAAATCAACAAGAAACAGTAATAAGAACTCCACCGCTGGAACTCGATCGGGAACCAGAACTCATAATCGCAAACTCTCAAAAGCTCTTTTTTTTGCTAAGAAAACTATTCTCTTTTTATATTTTTTGCATTACTCGTTCTTTGCTCTGTTTTTTTTTTTTCTTTTACTGTTTCACTGTTTTTTTTTCTACTCTTCTGATGTGTGTTTTCTTGTACGTGTAGGTGTGTGTTTATATAGGGTATATGGGTGTTGTGTTGTGTGAGTGCGTGCAGCATATTAAAAGGGACGTGAAGGAGCAGGTGTTGGGGAAGTGGTGTTGGGTAGTTAGTTTAGGATGGGTTTTTAGAGACGTTAGGGAGAATGGAAAGCTAAAGGATAATGTTGTGGAGTGATTTAAGGGACAAGGGTTTAAGGGGATTAGGAATGGGATTTTGGGAGGCTAGCTATGGTTGAGAGACGTGAGAGTGAGTTGCTGGTGAGGTTTAGGTTAGGGTGAGAATTTGTAGGGATAAAGGAGATGTGCAGCTGAGGTAATTAGAACTTTTTTAGGAAAATCTTTTTTTTTTGTTTATTTTTTTTGTTTTGCTTAAAAGATATATCATAAAAATATTAACTAACCATCTTTAGACTACTAAAAATATAGAAAAGTCAAATAGCTAATCCAAAATAAAATATAACTAAGAAAACTACTAAAAATCACTAGCTTATTTATTAAAATCTAAATTAGAAGAAAAATATTTTTTTGTAAATTTTCTTTTCTTTTTAAAACAAAACTTATCCTAAAATGTGACTCTATTTTTGTAGTTTTCAATAAACCTACTTAAAAATGAGATAAAAACCAGAATATATCATTTAGACTTTAAAGAAATATTTAAACACTAAAATGACGTAAAACTTAAGTTTGGTAAAAAATTAGGTGTTCACAACGGGTACCCAGGGCTAACCACCGAGCACCGCTCATACAATTACCCATCGTACTCATCCTGCGTTCATTCATTATTCTCATACTCAAAATCATAGGAAAACCATTTCCATTTTGAAACATATTTACCTTTATATACATAAGCCCTTCGGCTATCAAAATAATATATATACAATAAGGAAATCGTGAGACCATACTACCCACACATACGTATCTACGAGCCTCTACCAGAGTACTAGGCATACGGACGGGACAGGACTCCGTCGAGCCCAAAACAAAATCATAAGCAATGGCACCTCCGGAACAATGGAGTGCTCTCAAGTCTGCTGATCGCTCCTATGAATCTGGATCACCTCTCTGTCTACCTGTGGGCATGAACACAGCATCCAAAGAAAGAGGACGTCCGTACGAGCATTGTACTGAGTATGTAAGGCATAAACAATAATAATACATCAATGAAATAGGGAGATATCAAATGAAGAACAATCTATAACTGACTGTCAATTTAATAGAAATAAAACATGCTAACTCACATCATAAATAGCATCATACAATGTATGCATATCTATATAAGCTTCCCGACCATATAGGTATGGTGTGATCATCATTATCCCGCGTCTAGGCCTCCCGTGTCCAGGATAACCATCTCATGCCGCCCACTAGTGGTGTCTGCCAATGCCATCTAGACATGCTGTATACGCTGCCCGCTTTAGCGGTATCTGCCCGGCCATATTGGCGCGGTGTGATATCATCTTCATTTACATCTCATAGGCTTATCATAATGTTGTCATACTCTTATCATAATGCATTCATAGGAACTCAAAGACAACTACACTTTATCGGGGTAACCTAAGGTCGTGAAACCCCGATTCCATTATGGAGCATTCCGCCTCACCTTGAAGGAATTAGCATATTAGGTGAGTGTATACAATAAGCATCATCATTATCATTCTCATAACGTATCTCTTATCTTTATCTCATATGGCTCTTCATGAACATAGACTCATAATATTTGGAATGTAAGAGGGTCATGGAGAGTAAGGGAAAATCATGTAATGGAAGTCATGCCTTAGAAAGAAGGGACTAGCCTTACATACCTTTTCGTTTAGCTATTCTATCGCTTGATCGTTCTCCTTCAATGCTCACATTTCTACCTTCAAGAGAGTTCGTATTAACATTAGCTCATCGATTATATGAACGTGCTTACTAAAGCTAGAGAAAATTAGGCAGCATTTCCTTTGTTTAAACAACTTCCCTCATATCATATATCAACACCCAAATGTCTATAATAAATTCACAACATTATAACCAACAATCTTCATTCATCTACATTACCCACATTTCACAATTTCACTTCAATTCATCCATAATCATGGTCATAATATACTATTACATTTACTCACAATATAGTGCTTATCCCATGTCCTTAATATCATTTATAACATAATCATAATCACAATATATCAAGAATCATGACTCTCTCAAGCGACTACTCAAAATCTCATTATTCTCATCTTTGTAACCCATTTTCTATCTCCTTTCATAATCTAAGTCTTCAACCTCTCAATATCTTAAACAATATGGAATGATCATAAACCTTACGTTAGATAATGTAGGAGTGAGCCTTGAGTGGAAAGACCTCACTTGAGCCAAAACCCTAGTTCACTTCCAATGGAGTTTCTTGACTTGGATGAACTCTAATGAGTTTCTTACACTTGATTTCCTTGGTTTGATGAAGTTGATCACAAATATCTCTTGATTTCTTGTGGAAGAAGTGTAGAGAGCTTTCTAGAGAGTTCTTGAAGTGTGGAGAGAAAGAATGAAATGAATTAAATGAGATTGGGTCCTTATATCAAATTTTAAAATTTGTCCCGACATGAACATACGATCCGTATCTTTTATATGGATGTATGTCTGACCGTATGTTTGGTCCAGTGAAGGTCCCCATTCTGGGCAGAACATACGGCCTAACATACATCCAGTATGTTTTATACGGTCCGTATGTTGGACCGTATGTTGCCCAACTTTCCGGAATTCGTTCTCGTCAACTCGTTTGATCTCCAATCATTATGGAACCTTCTTAACACGTGTTTAACACCTCATTAGCAATCCAAAGGAAATTATAACTCTTCTCCAAGACATCATTAAGTCATCACTAACTCGTCACTCGTACATCCTTCCCAATACATAGCGTATACCTTGCCTTTCTTGGAAAACTTTCTTCTCTTACCTCGAATGTCTTTGAAATCTCAATTAGGATTGTCAAATATTATTTCTTACTTATCGAAACATTGTATACGTCGTGTCCTTCGTTAGTCTATTCACTGTGCATGAACGGAAAATGTTTATGAGGTGTAACAGTCTCGACCCTTAATGTTGAGGATTATTGCTAGCTAGGCCCTAAAGGGTCTCAGGGAGTATTTTTCACCCTTTTTTTAATTTTTCTCTACTATACATGCATCGAGGACAATGCATATTTTTAAGTGTGGGGTGGGTACTTCCGATACTTTTGCGGACGAGGATGATTATGCCACAGGATTTTTTTTTTTAGTTCTTAGACTTATATAAAAAGAAAAAAAGGGAAAACTAAAAAAAATTCAAAAAGATTTTGCTTTGTTCTTTCTTTTATTTCTTTTATAGCTTATTTTTCTCTCCTCAGTGGCATAGATAATCCACCCCTTGGGTTTTCTTATGGCCTCGGTTCTTTCCCGAGGGGAGACCTTTGAACCGGATAATTTTTAATTTTAGGATTAATTTTTTTAGGAGTAGTAAAGGAGAGAGAAGAAAGACCCTTTTTGACTTGTTTCATACTAGCATATTTGGGCCTAAGGTTGAGTACTACTTTCCTGTGAGTGCTTGAGTATTGAAAAAGATAGCAGACTTTCTGACTCATGGCTGTGACTCCGTATATAGCTTATTCTTATTTTTATAGTTCGTCATGATCCTATGTGTCCTAGAGTAGAATTGCTCCATCCTAATTGATACTGGTGCCATGTGTGGTGAGGATTTTCTACATTTATTCCATGTTTTGCATCTTAATCTAAAACTTGCCCTGCATGTTATTGAAGCAAAATAAAAAGTATTGCTCTGTTTAGAAGATGATGACAGACTTTCTTTGATATGTCCTGTGAATTTTATCCTTTTTAGAAATTGTTACCACTAGTTAGCCCTTTGAGCCTGTAGCCTTTCATTTGTTAGCCGTATTTTTGCCTTGATCTTTTTGTTTGAATCCCTAGTTTTTTCACCCTGCTTCCTTGAGCACTGTAGCTTAGACTATGTTATAATTGTGAAATATGAAGAAAAGGGATGGTCAAGTGAAAAATGGTGACCAATGATAGCTGCAAAGTGATAAAAAGACCCTCTTAAAAGAGTGTGACATGGAAAACAAATTGCTGAAAAAAATGATTGAAATGTTCTTGATATGAGGGAAATACTTGTGAAATAATTGATGAAGAGAGAGCTGAAAAATAATGTGAAGAGATGAAAACAATGGGTGATGAAGTTTAAAATTGTAAGTGCTTAGGGAAGTGTAAGTCACTATTATATAGCTTTCCTACCCGTCCCCTAGCCAACATTAAAACTTGTTAAAGTCCTATTTGATTCTATTCTAGCACACTTAATTAGTAAAGATGTACATAATGGGCAAGCCTATGGTTTTTTGTGCATACATGTGAATTTTGTTGTGAGTGCGAGAGTTGTACTTTGATGCTAAGTCCTTAATTTACATTCATTCCTTGAATTGAGTGTGAGGATACTTGTTGCATGATAGATAGGTGATGTTATTAGATTTCTTTGACAGAGTAGGTAAGCGAGCTTAAATTTGATGAGTTAGAGTCGGTCTCTGAGGTTAGGAGGTCAGAAGTTTGTTGTTTGTTTGTTGACTTGTATATCTTGTATAATGATGGGGAAGTGTACTTGATATCATGAGTTGCTAGAAAGCCTAATTGTTGGTATCAACCAAAGTGGTGGTATTAGTAGGCTTGATTTATTGAGAGAAGTTTTAATGCTTACTCGAGGACGAGCAAGAGTTTAAGTGTGGGGTGGTGATGTTCGGCCTAAAATGCATATATTTACTCATTGTTTGCCTCACATTCTGGTACTTTTAATCGTATTTTGATTACAAATTATATTGCTTTCTGCTTAATAATATATTTTTATTATGTAGAAATAAAGCGGTATGAAGATGAAGAGATTTGGAGCAAAACTGAACAAAATGGGAAAGAAAACGAAAAGAAAAAAATGAAGAGAACTCAGGAAGTACTGAAAATTAACGTCAAAGACAAAATGATATTGTAACATCCCGTAAATTCCAGTTAGGTGTGGATGTTAAATAATTGGGGGTTGTCACGCCCCGAACCATGGCCTGGGCATAACACGGCACTCGGGCCTTGCTTGCATGTGTCCGAGCGAACCTCATGGCTTGCTTGTCAACATGGGCATCAAAATAATATAATCTATATGATGCAATTTAAATAAATCATGAAAATGTAATTTGCGGAATAAAGTCTTGAAATTTATCTCATAGCATGAAATATCATGGAAACACAATAGTTTGCAAACATAAAAGCATAACTGACTCTGTGAACTAACATATGTCTATGAAACCTCTAAAACATGTCTGAATACTAACTACCAGGACATGGCCCTGGACTACCATAACTGAATACTAATGCAGACTCCATGTTGAACCCCGAGAGAAGTGGGGCTCACCAATAAGCTGATATCTGAAGTGATCCTACTGCGCAGATGTATGCTCCTGAAAACCGGTATCTGCACCGTGAAGTGCAGGCCCCGGGCAAAAGGGACGTTAGTACATGGTGAATAGTACTAGTATGTAAAACCTGCTGAAATGAAGAACATGGCACAACATAGATATAGGATATGAACTGAAACTGAATATAACTTGAACATGAACATGCAACGTGAGTGAAGTCTTAAAATAGTAATCAATAGAAATACTTGTATGTAAAACTACTTGTAACATGGGGAATGCTATAGTATAACCGAAAACATGGTCTGGTACTTGCGTCCTACCAGCAGAACACTCACAACCTTGTCAGGGATATGAGATTTAAGTAATAATAAGCATGTAAGGATCCAAACTGCATAATGAAGGTGTTGCCTCCTTGCTGACAACCCTTATCCTACGGTGGCTACGTAGTTTCAGCTATCTGAGCCTTCTCGGTTAACTAAGCAATTCCCAAAAACATGAACATAATATAGTTGGCTAAGAAGCCCATGATTTTCGTGAAATAACTTGTAATCATGATTTCACGAAATAACTTGTAAACATGGTTTCATGAAATATCTTGTAATATGGTTTCATGAGATAACTTGTCATAGTCTTGCAAACATGTTCTTGATTCATGAGTAATAACAATAGTTCATATATATATATATATATATATATAATTGACTTGAAAACATGCTTATAACTTGCTACATAAAATCATAAAGTTTCATATAAACGTAATGAGAACACATGAGGAAGAATTCATGATTCATGGATTAAGCTAGGGTTCCTAATAACCGTAATGGAAAATTAGGAATACAATAACGAATATAGATACAAAATTCATGTACATAAATACATAAATACGGGCTACCAATATGTTGGGTTTAATGCCCTAGGGTTTGAACTTCATGGATATCAAGAAACGGAGCATGGGGAAGAACGTAGAGATTCCCACATGTGGATGGAAGTTCTACATACCTTAATTGCTCCAAAACTTGAATTAAAGACTTGAGCTTTGAAGAAGATTTTCAAAATCTTGAATTCTTGAACCTTGAGATGGATTTTCTTGAAAACCCTAGTTTTAGAATGATAATTTCTTGTTTAGATTACAAGGATAGGTGTTAGAATTGAGTTGGAATAATTAGAGTAGGCTTACCTTGGTGTTCTTGATGATGGGAGAGGGTAGGAAGTCGTTCTAGGGCTTGAAAGAATGAAAAATGATTATTTGAACTGGTATGGACGAATATATACTGTCCTGCGAAAGTGTAGTTTACGTCCAGCACAGTGCTGGCCGTATTTTCAGTTTACGGGTCGTAAACTGAAATACGGGACGTATTTTGCAATATGGACTACACTGCGTCTCTTCAGTAAAATGGCCATAACTCTTTGTACAAATGTTCGTTTGACGCCCATAATATACCATTGGAAAGATATTTCAAAGCTCTACAACATTCATCAAGGAAGTTCTCCCAAATTCCAAATACGTTTTGAAATACGGGCCGTAAACTGAAATACGGTCCGTATTTAACCATGTGACATCAAAATGCCAAATTCCAGAATGTTCAGAAATTCTTGGTTTCAGTTTACAATTTGAAATACGGACCGTATAGTGAAATACGGTCCGTATTTAACCATATGACATTCAACTGCCAAATTCCAGAATGCTCAGAAATCCTTGGTACCAGTTTACGACTTGGTTTACGGCCCGTAAATTGAAATACGTCCACTGTTCATGGGTGTAAACCACTATCTCACAACTGAACAGGAAAATTCCAATTCCCACATTCTTTATCTGATTTTTCAAGTCTAGGATCAAGGTTAAAGCTTACGTTAAAAGTACGAGGTGTTACAGAGGTTAGATTTCATCTTAGCTATATAGATCCCTTCAGGATGGGTACAGGTGTTAAATGATCTTTTCGGGGTCAAATAAGATAAGGAAGTTTGTTAGAAATCCTTAAATTCGTCTGAGACAGTTTTTAGTTATGTCCAATTTTAAGGTAGTTGAGTTGGGAATTTGACAATGCTCAAAACATGTAAGTTATAGGTATTTGAAATAAATTTCCAACCATATATTGTGGAGCTCAATCGAAGCTCTGTGTTAGGAGTTATGACCGCTTTACTATACGTTGCGTAGTCTGCGCAATCGGCTGCACGAAGTGGCTTCAAGTGCGCAATCACGCACCAGAGGCAGTATTACTGCCTTCGCTGCACGATCAGCTATGTGAAGTGACCTCCAGCTGCGCGGCCGCACACTGAGAATGACGTTTTAAAAGCCTAACTTCGTTATAACTTTTCCTCGCTTCTTTTTAGCTGACCTTTTGGAGGAAAATAACCCTAGAGATATCTCTCAAACCCTAAGGTGAGTTCCTAATCCATCTCTATCAATTCTACACCAAATTCAATCCTCTTTGACATTAGTTCATCTTCCCAAACCCTAGATTCTTGAAAACTAGAGGAAAGAAGAAGAGAAAGGGCGAGTGGGATTCCATCAAAAAGTAAGACTTCTGATTTTTATGAGATTATTAATGAGGTTTGGACTAGTGTAGAGCATACTACAAGATTAGCATTCACTCATGATTCACATAAGGATTCAAGAACGAGTTTTAAGGCTAGAAAAGCCCTAGTTTTTCGAATAAGGGTAGAAATCTCTATAATTGGTTAAAGTTCTAAACTTTGTTATTAATAACCATTGTAGAACAATTGTTGAACTTGGAAGAACCCGTCTGCTAGCTTTTAGCGGGAATTGAGGTGTGTCTACTTTTTCATGAAAACGTTTTGGATGTATGTCTACTTTTCAAAAATCTTCTTTTTGAAGTATGTTATCTTGTTTGAAACGTGTAGATGGTTGTTCGTGACTTGAAATATTTCTTTGGAATATGAACATGATTAAAACTCTTGTTTGATGGAAGTTCTTTCGGAATTAAAGATGATTTCTTTTAGACAAGGTCATGCGTGTGTAGGTCAAGCCCGTATCGAACCTTGTACGAACTATACTACTTTGAGAAACTCCTTTTTCCCATTATTGGACGATTGAACTCATTTTTCTAAAGGTTGGACCTTAAAATTATTTTGCTATTGAATGGACTTCTTGAACTTGAAATTGAATAAGAGGTATGAATAAGATTTCTTCATCGGTTATGACTTGAAATGTCTCTATTGTGAGATGATGACTTGAGAAGTGAGATTCGGCTTTAAGCCATGATTGATGATTCGGTTATTATGCCATGATTTGTGTTTTGTTTGTGTTTGGGCCTGTATGGGCAAGCTGTGCTAGTCCAGAGGACGATTAGCCATTATGGATCCTAACGTATCCATACGAGTATTGTTGTGTTAGTCCAGAGGATGATTGACCTCCGATGCAGATAGCCCGATGCATCTATTGTTGCGTTAGTCCAGAGGACGATTGATCTCTGAGATGTATCGCCCGGTGCATCTATTGCTGTGTCAGTCCAGATGACGCTTGACCTCCGAGGCAGATAGCCCGGTGCATCTATTGTTGTGCTAGTCCAAAGGATGATTAGCCTCCATGGTTTCCTAGCCCGAAGTATCGATTGATTTATTTGCCTGTGAGTGGCTTGTATTGGAATCTTGGTTTCCTATGAGCGGCTTGTTTTGGTATCTTGGTTACCTGTGAGTGGCTTGTTTTGCTATCAGGTAACGAAAAAGAGCAAGTATAGATAGATCTAGCGGATTAGGTGTACTTGCTGCTTTCTAGACTTTTGGTGAGCCCACATCTTCATTCGTGGGACACCCTCTATTTTACTTATTGCTTTTAGTTTTTGGGCTATGTCCCGATGAGTTAGACATTTATTCATTATCTCAGAGGCTCCATAGATAGATGTTGTTTTGTGGGTATTGGTTGAGTCGTTGTTCGACTCTCATGGGTATTTCTATGCTTTGACAATCTATTTATTACAGACTTCCACTGATTTTATTTCTTAAATTATGGCATGAGTTTGTTTAGTTATTTTATAACATCTTTTAATTAGTAATGAAAGATTATTCAAACGGGACTTGATGGTTATCAATTTATAAGGTGCTTCCGGTGTTATTCATAGCATCGGATGCCTGTTACGTCCAAGGTGGGTTTTAGGTCATGAAAAGCTTGGTATCAGAGCCTAGGTTTAGATGTGTCCTAGGAGTTGTTTGTGTCTGTGGAGCTGTGTCTAGTGGAGTCTTCTTTATGCTGCCTGATCACCTGCGTGATTGAAAGACTACCCGGATATTTATAGGTGCTTCTTACTCTCTTGATTCTAGATTGTATTGTAGAGTTTGAACTTCTTTTTAGGATCATTCTAACGTATTCGTTACTCGTGCCTCATGGAAACGACTTTAACTCTTGTTGCAGTTGTTAACCATGTGAACAATGGTGCTATAGAGCACACGTTGGTTGTATTGTATAGTGTGATAGATGGTACGAAGTCGCCTGGAATTCAATAGTAGGTGTATATATATGGTGACTGTAGGGTGTGATTGTTGATAATTTTAGACAGGTATAAAATGACATAGTCCTGATTACAGGGAAATTTCAGCCAAAATCTTGTTAGGCTTAATGGAATTGTTAAGTTGGATAGGTTTCCCAATGTGATAGACACAACCTCAGATAAAGAAAAAAATATAAGAATAGTTGATACTCCCTCTTATTGGCAACTATAGGTATGCTGGTTCTTTCAAAATTTAATGAGAATGGGAAGTAATGTAAGTTAGGCTTGAATCATGTGTTGTTGAATTATCCTCCTTGCCAGATTGTATGGTTTAGATTGATATATTGTGCACCTCCGCATCGAAGCATATACGTGTTAAACCTTTTGGTTATCTAACTCTTGGGAAAGTGAGCTAAAGGTAGAAACCCCCTTACTTCGTGTTGAGACTTGAGTGTTCTAGTTGTTAGAATTCCCGTGAGGACTATTTTTAAGGTGTTAGTTGTATTTTCATCTTTCCCGGGTCGTTTAGGGCAAAGGAAGTTCGACTTTATGGTTTGGCTCATAGTGAGGCGGCTGAAGCCTCAGACGTTGTGGTCACAGGTATTCTAACTATTCATTCTCTTGGGGTATATTCGCTGATCAAACCAGGTTTGAATCTTTCTTGTGTGACTCCGTACTTTGCCCTTGATTTTGGTGTGGAACCTAAACATTTGTTAGAACCCTTTTCTATGAATACCCCTACTATTATCCTCGTTATTGCTTCTAGAATCTATAGAGACTGTGTAGCTGTAGTTAAGGGCCGTGAGACTAATGATGATTTGTTTGAATTAAAAATGGTGAACTTTGATGTGATTGGGGATAGACTGGCTTTCCAAGTGTTGTGAAACTCTGGATTGTCAGTAAAAAAAAATTAGGCTTGAATTCCTGATGAACCCGTTATAGAGTGGAAAAGTGATATTGCTAAAACCTCGGGGTAGACTTATGTCGTATCTTAAGACTTGCAGGATGAACTTGAAGGGGTGTAGTTGCCATTAATGACACTCATGCCATATTACCTTCACTTATTTCCTATTACAAGTATGTGTTGAACCTTTCAGTTATTGGGTCCTTGCGAAGGTGTAGCTTAGAAGTGTGAATTTCTTCTTTTGTGTGCTGGCTCAGATAATATGGTTGTGGGGAATCCTTGTAAGGATCACATCGTTTCTTTGGGAAGTTAGTAGTTATGAGGTCTTTAAGGGATAGCTTGTCTTTCAAACTCTAGAAATCTGAAAACTTGGAGGTTTAGTGAAAAATCTTAGGCTCTGACTCTTATTCGAGGACGAATGATCCTAGGGGGGGATAATGTAACATCCCGTAAATCCGAGTTAGGTGTGGGTGTGAAATAATTTGGGGTTAGGTGTCATCTTAGTTATATGGATCCCTTCGGGATGGGTACAGGTATTAAATGATCTTTTCGGGGTCAAACGAGATCTTGAAGTTCGTTAGAAATCTTGAAATTCGTCTAAGTCTAAGACAGTTTTCAGTTATGTCCAGTTTTCGGGTAGTTGCGTTGGGAATTTGAGAAAACTCAAAACATGAAAGTTGTAGGTCTTTGAAATAAATTTCCAACCATATATTATGGTGCTCAATTGAAGCTCTATACTAGGAGTTATGCCAGTTTTACTAGACGTTGTGCAGTCTGCGCGACCAGCTGCACGAAGTGGCTTCAGGTGCACGATACGCACCAGAGGCAGTGTTACTACCTCCAGCTGCGTAGCCGTCCACTGAGAATGACGTTTTAAAAGCCTAACTTCGTTATAACTTCTCCCCACTTCTTTTTGGCTGACTTTTTGGAGGAAAAGAACACTAGAGATCTCTCTCAAACCCTAAGGTGAGTTCCTAATCCATCTCTATCAATTCTACACCAAATTCAATCCTCTTTGACATTAGTTCATCTTCCCAAACCCTAGATTCTTGAAAACTAGAGGAAAGAAGAAGAGAAAGGGCGAGTGGGATTCCATCAAAAAGTAAGACTTCTGATTTTTATGAGATTATTAATGAGGTTTGGACTAGTGTAGAGCATACTACAAGATTAGCATTCACTCATGATTCACATAAGGATTCAAGAACGAGTTTTAAGGCTAGAAAAGCCCTAGTTTTTCGAATAAGGGTAGAAATCTCTATAATTGGTTAAAGTTCTAAACTTTGTTATTAATAACCATTGTAGAACAATTGTTGAACTTGGAAGAACCCGTCTGCTAGCTTTTAGCGGGAATTGAGGTGTGTCTACTTTTTCATGAAAACGTTTTGGATGTATGTCTACTTTTCAAAAATCTTCTTTTTGAAGTATGTTATCTTGTTTGAAACGTGTAGATGGTTGTTCGTGACTTGAAATATTTCTTTGGAATATGAACATGATTAAAACTCTTGTTTGATGGAAGTTCTTTCGGAATTAAAGATGATTTCTTTTAGACAAGGTCATGCGTGTGTAGGTCAAGCCCGTATCGAACCTTGTACGAACTATACTACTTTGAGAAACTCCTTTTTCCCATTATTGGACGATTGAACTCATTTTTCTAAAGGTTGGACCTTAAAATTATTTTGCTATTGAATGGACTTCTTGAACTTGAAATTGAATAAGAGGTATGAATAAGATTTATTCATCGGTTATGACTTGAAATGTCTCTATTGTGAGATGATGACTTGAGAAGTGAGATTCGGCTTTAAGCCATGATTGATGATTCGGTTATTATGCCATGATTTGTGTTTTGTTTGTGTTTGGGCCTGTATGGGCAAGCTGTGCTAGTCCAGAGGACGATTAGCCATTATGGATCCTAACGTATCCATACGAGTATTGTTGTGTTAGTCCAGAGGATGATTGACCTCCGATGCAGATAGCCCGATGCATCTATTGTTGCGTTAGTCCAGAGGACGATTGATCTCTGAGATGTATCGCCCGGTGCATCTATTGCTGTGTCAGTCCAGATGACGCTTGACCTCCGAGGCAGATAGCCCGGTGCATCTATTGTTGTGCTAGTCCAAAGGATGATTAGCCTCCATGGTTTCCTAGCCCGAAGTATCGATTGATTTATTTGCCTGTGAGTGGCTTGTATTGGAATCTTGGTTTCCTATGAGCGGCTTGTTTTGGTATCTTGGTCGCCTGTGAGTAGCTTGTGGTAATCTTGAGTTCGTAAGTGACATACTTGACATGGTAAATGGTAACGAGTAAAACTTGATGTATTCTTCATTATTGGGTTCTCTGATAATTTCTCTAAGTTAATGGCTTACTCCATTTTCGGGTTTTCGAATTATTTCATTTAATATTGTTTTACAGATTATTGTTTTTTTATGATTACTTCGATTTCGTTAATTATTGCCCCTTAGACACTCACTGAGTACCCAGTACTCAGGCATACCATTGTTGTTTTTGATCGTATGTTAGGTAACAAAGAAGAGCAGGTACAGGCAGATCTCGCGGATTAGGAGTACTTGCTGATTTCCAAACTTTTGGTGATCCCACACCTTCATTCGTGGGACACCCTCTATTTTACTTATTGCTTTTAGTTTTCGGGTTGCGTCTCGATGAGTTAGACGTTTATTCATTATCTTAGAGGCTGCATGGATAGATGTTGTTTTGTGGGTATTGGTTGAGTCGTTGTTCGACTCTCATGGGTATTTCTATGCTTTGACAATCTATTTATTACAGACTTCTGCTGATTTTATTTCTTAAATTATGAGCATGAGTTTGTTTAGTTATTTTATAATTTCCTTTAACTAGTAATGAAAGATTATTAAAAAGGGACTTGATGGTTATCGATTTATAAGGTGCTTCCGGCATTGTTCATAGCATCGGGTGCCTGTTACGTCCAGGGTGGGTTTTGGGGCGTGACAGATATGCATTGGAATTTTATATATGGCAAAAAAGTTTTGGAGAGGGCTCATGATTAGTTGATGATTGGGATTATCATTGGTTAATGATTGGAGAATTGAAAAGTGTGCAAAGAAATCATGGAATGAAAGAATTAAATACTTGTGGCTGGCAGCAGTTAAAGAGGGTTAGGTCATTTGCACAATTACCCTTCAAAGGCACTGGTCTTTAATTTTTGCCCCTCAAATTGGTGGTCTTTAATATTTTCCCTTCGCCTAATACCATGAGGATTGGAGTTTGAACTCCGACTTAGTAAAAAAAATCGCAAGGCAGAGTATTGTAGCAAAGTTAGGCCTATTCGGGCCAAAGTTTGAATGCAAAACTCTGCCTGCTGGTAGAGTTTTGCACTCTGCCTGCTTGAGGTAGAGTTTTGCATGCAAAACAATGCCTTGCGAATCCAAACCTCTACCTTGCGAAATTTCTTATTTTTTTTACTGACTTGGGATTTGAACCCAGAACCTTGGGGTATTAGGCGAAGGGCAAAAATTAAAGACCACCAATTTGAGGGGCAAAAATTAAATACCAGTGCTTTTGAAGGCAATCCGCACAAAAAAGGAAGAGGAAAGCAGCGGAGAACAAATTTCAGTTCTGGGATCACATTACATCGCACAATCGACGTGGATATTTCAACTCTCTGAATCTAACTTGGCCTAGCCCGCTATTTTTCCCGGTCCAACTTGGATTTGGTTTTTAAAAGCCAAGGCCTTTTGTTACCCTATAAAAATATATTTTACATAGCTTTTACATAACTCTGGATAACTTGAAACCCGGAGTTCACAACTTTGAACCTAGAGAGAGCTTGGAGCCGCCGTGGAGGCCATAGTTACAAGGTTTTACCTTCTCTTTTCTGAAATACTCGATTTTACGTTTTTATTCGGATGATTTGTTGTTTTTCCTCCATGTCTATGTGGAGCTAAACTCTTTAGTTCTAGGGTTTTGACACAAACATGAAAGTTAACGTTTGATTATTGTTTATATCTATTGAATTTCCATCTTTGGATTGCTTATTTATTCTTGTGCTAAATTGTTTGATTATTTGGCCAATAGTTAGACACTATCTGTGGTGCGTGAGTTGGACTTTAAAGAGGGAATTTACTTACGTAATAAAAATAAATAGAGTTCGTTCGATTTAATCGTTTCGTTAGTGAGGATAGAAACACACCCTTTAGCCCTACTTAGTTGGATTCGAAGATGTAAATGCGTTCTTGTTACTTCTTGCGATCATAGAAATATAGACGTTAAGAGTAGCATCTACAGGCTTGTGAGTAGTTCGAAAGAATATCATAAAGTTTACATCAACCCGTCAACTAGTAACCCAGGAAATAAAATAGGTATAGCAATTGGAAGACTCAATTGGATTGTTAGTGGTCATACCTCTAGATCTATCTCTTCTCCGATAAAAATCCGATCTTTCTTGGTTGAAGTTCATTATTTGCTTTCTTTTATTTTTAGTTAGTTTATAAATATGACTTTGGATTTTATTTCCTGTTTAGATAATTAGCATATGTTTAATTTAGTAAATAGTTAATGATAAGTCCCTGTGGGTACGATATCTGGACTTTATTCCTATATTATTTGTACGACCGCGTATACTTGCGTGTGCGTTTGGGAGCAACACCTCCCCTCGTTGAGACGAGAACAATGCCACGAAAATAACCTCAAACGAAGTTCTAGAACTCAAGATATGCTCAAAATACTAAATGAACGCCGTCTAATTTTTAATACACAGTGATTTCCGCTTCTGCACCCAGAAGTCCGCTCCCGCGACCACACCAGATACAGCAACAGCAGTCCGCGCTAAAATGATCATAACTCCTTCATACGAAGGCGAAATGCGACGATTCTTTTTGCTATGGCTTCGTAATTCTGATACAGATCTAATGGTTTAATCAAAACACAAAACAAAGTTTTTTGATCAATATAGTACCCCTTATGGCCAAAGAAACTACGCCGGAAACATCGAATACGAGCGCGACACAACCCAAATCCATCCGAAACTCATCGGTATCTCACCAAAACTTGCGGACAAATCCAAAATCATCATACGAACTTGTTGGAACTTTCAAAACATCGACACAGGGTCATCTTGACCCGATTTTGACCGTGGTCAACTCCAATTCTTTAACTTAACTAGTTTCTCAACCAATGACCCAAATCTCACCTAAACCCTTCGAGAACCAAACCAATGACTCCACTAAGTCATAAATCACATTCCGGATCTAATGGAACTGTCGGAATTCAATTACGGGAACGTTTACCCAGAAGTCAACTTTTGGTCAAACTTCTCAAACTTATATCTTTAAAATTCCAAAACTTAGATTTTCTTCTCCAATTCTCATCTAATCACCTCGGGAGTAGCGCTACCCATCCCCACGAGTCAAAACCACTCCAACGAAGCCAAGGGAAGGGTCAACATGGGTAAAAGAGGTAAAATACCCTAAACTACTAAACGGGTCGTTACATCAGATACTAATCAAACAATCGTTCGTCCTCAAGCGCAAAAGAAAGAGTACGAAAAACCGACGAGAAACCAAGGAATGACCACCATAACCTCAAGGAAACCTCCACAGGCAAGAAGTACACCGAAAGTATCACTAGTTCACCTTATCAATCAAAACTACCTTTAACTTAGCTCAAACACCCGAATTTTCCCTTCTTCCATACCTGAAATTCCTTTCCTGATTGATCCTCTAATATACTGATTTTCCCCACTCAAATTACCTGATTCTCACTATACCCATACCACTAAATGAATTGGTTGATTCCAAGATATCGTCATAAACAACACCACCCTTTGACTGCCGTCGCAATCCATTGCCAAACCTGAACCGCTAGAGTACTCTGATTTTGCTAATCCTTCCTTTACACCTTCCAAGCTGTCATCATCACCGAGATTCCTTAGAAACACATCGACACATGCCATAAGTCTAAATCATGACTTCCTCTCGCCAGGAAAACAATCCTTCTTTTATCTGAGCAAATTTTAAGTATTCCCATCACAATCGGTCTTATCAAGAGCTTATTGCGCTATTTCCAATCTCGTTAGTTCGGTATCCCGAAGTTGGAACCACTTAGTCAAAACCCATCATCCAATCCTTCTCAAATTTTCAAATCACCATCTATATGCATACCTACTGATTACTTTGTCGAGCCAAATTCGCAGAAGATCATCTGATCACGCTAAAGATTTACTATATACAACTTTCATACAATATTCAAGGCTTAAAAGTTTCGCTCACAATTTTATGTATGAAAACTGTACTAAAAATTTCGCTCACAAATACACATTTCATGCACAAAAAATTGTGTGAATTTTTTAAACCTTGAGCGGAAAAATTAAACAATTAAAATTTTCTTTTAAAAAAAATTAATTAAAAAAATTGAAAAAAAGTATGAAAGATGAAGGTCCGTTATATTTTGTAATTTTTTGTTATATTTTGTAAATAAGGAAAAGTATCGTTATGTTTTGCAATAAAGAGTCTTAAGTAGGTATCTATGTCATTTTCCCTTTCTTCAATGGGTTTTTCGTACAAATGCCCCTCAAATTGTAGTCTTTAATAGTCTCCCTTCAACACTTTTGGTGCGACATAAACTAAATTTCTGCCAGCATAATTAGCGTTTAGCTTCGGCATATGTATCATAACATCTCTCAAGTTATCCGGATAAGGAAAAACTTTCAACATTCTGCATAATCTGAAAAAAGGCATAAGTTTAGATTTCTCTCAACATAGTTAGCATTTAACTTCGGTATATGTATTATCTCACCCACAAGTTATGCGAAAAAAGCAAAACTTTCAACACTCAACATAATCTGAAAAATACTAGACAACTTACGCCACATAACTCAATTCCTACAAAACTTGTGCAGACCGAAGCAAAAGTTTAATTTTCAAAGATAAAAATGTCAAACAACTTATGTCGAACGAAGCATATTTGGATATTTGCATTAAATAATCCACACATATGAGAGGCAAAAATTGAAGACCAATGCGTTTGAAGGACAATCCCTGCAAAAATATGTTGCTCAATTTGAAGCCATTTCTCATCATTTAAACTCAAAAGCGTCCTCACAATTTTATCCACAAAGAACATCGTTATCCTATCTTAGCCATTTTACACACAAACTCAAGTGTCCTCACAGTTTGAAATGGCGGCATCTTCTCCTTTGCTTTTGCGCTCCACTGCCTCTTCTTTCCACAGTGAATTTCCGGCCCATTCCGTTAGATTACCGGTTAAGGTCCGGCCCAATAAATTGACAGTGAAAGCCTCATCATCATCAGGGATAGTATTGGTTGATAAAAGTGATGCTGATAAGGTTAATCGCCTCAAAACAAATTACATCGAAAAGATTGTCCCAATTTTGAAGGATGAATTCAACTACACCAATATTCTCCAGGTATACATTACTTTACCTTCAAACTTTTCCACTTCTTTCTGCACATTTGCTCCAAGAGCTATGATTGTATTCTACAGTTGAAATACTGAGAAATTGTTTGTTCTATTACAGCAAAAATTAGGAGCATTGACCTATTACTTCAAAATCCACCATTCTTTAGTACTCCCTCCGTCATAAAATAAGTGCTTATTTCACGCTCATTAAGAAAAACAATAAATACTTTTACTGAGTTACCCCTAGTTAACAAGAAGTAGTTCTTTAATAAAAGGGTATAGTTGGAAACAAGTAGAGGACTATTTTTTGTCTTGAATTTCTAAAGCTACACTTAGTTTGGGACAAATTTTGTTTGCTAAGTGACACTTATTTTGGGACAGATGAAGTATTATTTTGATATGACATGTGGACTATCTGTCTTTTAGGTTCCGAAGGTCGAAAAGATTGTGGTAAATTGTGGTATTGGAGATGCTGCACAAAATTCCAAGGGTTTGGATGCAGCAATGAATGATTTGGCACTAATTACAGGGCAAAGGCCTGTGAAGACGAGGGCTAAGAATGCAATTGCTACTTTCAAAATTAGGGAAGGTCAACCGCTTGGAATTGCTGTTACACTTCGTGGAAATGTATGTGACCTTCTTTTTCTTTTTTTGAAATTCCTTATCTTAACTAAAAATTTCACTTGCAGTTCCATTTGTTCCATTGCTATATGTGATTTGTAGCTAGATAATTCTAGTGGATGAATAATAGGGAATTTGGGAGCAAGACTGACCTTTTTAGGGTAAAGCCTTCTAAAAATGATAAAGGGAAAGCAAGAAATGAGTAGTGAACTTTCTTGAACACTATTTCTTGTGTTAATACTATATTAATCCTTAACATTTGATCAATATTAGTTCTATCCTAAAATATGATCTGTCTCAGAGTACGCCTAAGCTCATTGTCAGTTCCAGGCTAAACCTGGTTATCATGTGCTAACAATAGTGCATGACGTGGAAAGGTAACGGACAACCGAAAAGAAAAACTAATGAAAAAAAGATGTTCTCTGCAAACTTTTTCGTGCTCTGCCCCACTATCAGCCCTTTTGACCTCCATCTCCAGGCACTTGTCTCTCCCTTTCTTGTTCTTTCTTCCTCCATGTTTAGAAATAGACAACAACTCATGAGGTGAGGATTGCCTAAAACCATACAAGACAACAACTTATTACCCCAATCAATATGGGACTCTAACAACCCCCTCCTTTCGCACGTTCAAGGCTGGACATCTGGCACGTGAACAACATAACATGGGGTCCAACATTCGTAAATCAAGAGCAGGGATGGGTTTGGTCTGATACCATGAAAGGTAAAGGGACCTTTGACCTAACTCAAACTCATTAGCTAGCTCATGAGCTAACGATTGCGTAAGACCATATAAAGTGATAAAAACTCATTATCTCAACCAATGTGAGACACTAGCTCCACAAATTGAAATGAAAGCAGCAAAAATTCCGCTTTTCACCCCAAAGCAAATTTCTTTCTAGATGTTATATGTGCTCCAATGCTGAACTGAAAATTGATGAAACATTTATTGTGTTGAAGCTTTTGGATCTGCATTCTTTTCTCCATAGGCATGTAGGGGCTGGCCTATTAAATAGGATTTGTTGAATTGTGCTTCCTAAAGCACGGAAGTTGACCCCTCTGGAAGAATTTTATCGGTTAACAACTTTGCTGCAGAAAATATATTGAAAGAAATTGAGAACTTACCAGTTCTATCTCTTCATTTTATCCTTCTTAGCCGATCATCCGCCTTCTTCGTTTACCAACCCTCATCCTGGCCACCCACTTCCATACCACACATGCAATTGGACATGATATAGCAGGCCATTAATATCGAGGCTAGCAAGTAAGGCTATTTTAATAGGAACGACTATATAAATATTGTTATAATAGAGGGCTTTGTTGCAGAGCCATAGATGGAGGAGTAAGAGAATAAAATGAGGGGAAAGTTAAATGGAAGAGGGTCTTGCTAAAATAAACTGCTGTTAGCAAGGCAGAGGTTCACATAAGAAGGGAAATGGTTGGCAAAACAGTCAGAGAAGTAATAGCGGAAATGAAATATCAAATGTCAATCAAATCTCTTATTCAAAGGCTGCCGAGACCTATATGGTTACATGATACATATGGGAAATAGCTTGGGGGTATAGCAACAAACTGACTAGTTGAGACCTGGAGTGAGCTAAATTGACGTGGAAATCAAGCTACTCTTGCTGCCAGTCAAACATGGCGGCCAAGTTTTGGGTGTCTGTCAAAATTTCTTGCTGTCCAAGTTTCTATTTCATGAGCTGCTAGGTACAACAAAATGCCACTGTACTACAAACCCGATCCATAAAAGAGCTTAAAACTGAAAATAATAAAATTAATGACCACTAAAAAGAAGTTAATGAAACTACTTTTGGGAAATAAAATAATCTTAAGAAAGTTTTCTATTGCACTTGTCAACTCTTGTTGGAATAGGATTTACATCAGGACATGGGAAGAGAGGGTCCTAAGTGTTTTTTTTTTGGGGGGGGGGAGGTTGTCTAAAAAGACCTACAAAACCTTAAAATCCATGCAGACCAAGCGACAAATAGAGAATAAAAAAATCTATATAAGTGACACCCAGTAGTTGTGATTAAGTTTTTATCAAGTTAGTACGCTTTCTTTAGTTCTTTTTTTTTTTCAAGAAGTCTTTTACTTGTGTCAGACTCTTATGTGCGAGTGGTAAGTAGAACTTCTATTACTTTTTTATTTTTATTCTTAATTTTTTTAATATGATAATGGACTGCAAATCTGCGATGAACTTAAATTGAGTGACACGAATAGTGAGGATTCATATAATTAACCCCAACTTGTTTGGGATTGAGGCATTATTGTAGTTCTTGTTGTTTTCATGTTTTCTGTGGGTAAGGGTAGTGATGGAATCTGGGATGGAAAAGGGATGTTGGCAATAGTGGCAATAGAGATTGATAAGTGTTGGAACTGGATTGGGGTTGATGGCTTCTCCCTTTTCTTTTTTTCCTATCTTACTGCTCGTTTGAACATGTCAGCAACAGATATGACCAGTGATCTAGCCTGCAGTGGGCTTGAGGACCAGTTTTAGACAGACCTAATATCTCACAGCTAGTCAAAATTTTAAGCTTCAAGACAGTGACCATAAATGAAATTTAATGAGGATTTACTCAAGTTACCCACTGAGAAAGAGAAGCTTAGAAGCACTTCATATAGGTATGAGTTGGGAATAGACTGATGTAGTTATTGAAGAGTAATTATGTCCCAATAGAGATCGACTGTATAATATTTGAGAAATAATTGTTCATATTCTTAATATGAAAAAATAGTTGAAATACTTTCAAATTTGAAAATAATGTACAATACTTGTTGCCAACATTCAAATTTGGAGCTTATGAAAATTTGTTTTTTGGACCTAATGTTCAAGGATCTTCCGTTTAGATGTACTAAAAAACAATGTTGACTGGTAACAGTTTGCCAAATATTCCTGGAATACTTTATTCACAAATTTGGACGGAATGTTCCTGTAGTATTTGTTGAAGAATCAGGAGTTTGAATTTTTTAGTGCTTAAAATAGACCCACAAGGGTGGCTGAGTTGGTTCAGCGAGTGGTTTCCCACATGGGAGACTTGGGATCGATTCCCTCACCAATAAGCTTCTCAGTCTGAGCTCGTCGCACGGGACTTGCGTAGTGCAATTTACATCTTCTGTGTGGTTTGCGGGCTATTGCATTAGGAGCGGGGTTTTCCCAAAGCGCACCCAAAGGGTAGCGGTTGGGGGTTCCCTAGTCTATATATACATGTATACGATAGCACATGGAACATAAAGGACTAGATGTACTTAAAGATGGAAAAAATCTCATTAAGCACCGCTGAATTGCTAAGAAGTTGACCAAATATTGCTAAATCCGTGAAATCGAGGTAAGATTTTAAGGTGATTGCGGTGCTTACATGCAAACAATTCCTGATCTTTAAGCTCGCTGTTCCAAGAGAATGAAATGATAGATAAAGACGTTACATATAGAATCAAATCAGATGATTGAAATGGACAAATGCTACGAGGTGTTATGTGATAAAAAGATTCATACCAAAGTTATAAGTAAGTTTTATAGAATAATTATAAGATCAACAATGTTGTATGAGTGAATTTTGGGCCGATAAAGTCCCTACACATTCACAAAATGACTGTCACAGAGATGCGGATGCTACGATGGGTGTGGTATTACAAAACTAGACAAGATTAGAAATTATAACATTCCTGAATAGATACAAGTCACACATCAAGGTTAAAATGAGACTAGGTCAGTTGAGATGGTATGATCATGTCCTGCGCCAATCGCAAGCTGTCCGTAGATGTGAAACCATAGTGAGCGAATGTGTTAAAAAGGGACAGGTAGACCAAAAATTACTTGAAAGGAAGTTGTCTTGCAGAACCTATAATTTCTTGGGATCGATGCAGATTTAGCGGAAGATAGGGCACAACGAAAGAAAAAGATCTATATAGGAGATACCTATTAGTAGAGAAAATGCTTTAGTTCATGTTAACACTTTTACATTACGTCCTATGCTTTTCTTGGAGTTGTTTTGTCTTTTAGAGATTTATATGTCAGTAGCAAATATAATATAGGACTTTTAATACTTTCATTTTTCTTTCATTTTTTTCTTTATTTTATATAATTTTGGCTTGAGATGAGAGTATAAATATAACATGGTTAGTGAGGATTGATATAGTTGACCCCAACTTGTTTCGGACACCAGTGTTGTTGCAATTTTCGTTTTTTTTTTTTGGGTGTGGTTGGGGGGGGGGGGGGGGGGGGGGCGCAAAAACTCCAAAGCCTCACCCAAATACCACCATCTTGATATCTTGATGTAGAACAAACTTATTTTGTTGAAGGGACTTAGCGAAACTTGAATTACTATGATCATAGCCGAAGAGAATTGAGATGATTTGGACTTGGACAATCCATTTGCTTCACTCCTAGGTCTACCAGTATATGTTATTTGCTTTATATGCTTCAAACTCACGTCTGTTTCCTCATGATAGGTGATGTATTCATTTCTTGACCGGCTAATTAATCTGGGGCTTCCTCGAACGAGGGACTTCCAAGGCGTAAATCCCAATAGCTTTGATGGTCATGGAAATTATAGCATTGGCTTTCGTGAACAGAGTGTCTTCCCAGAGCTAAGTTATGATGCTCTTGGTAAGCCAAGAGGAATGGATGTTTGCATAACAACAACGTCCGAGACAGATAAAGAGGCACACAGATTGTTGGCCCTCATGGGTATGCCATTTAGAGAAGGTGCTGTTGGACAGGCAAATGTTATGCGAAAGAAAAAGCTTAGAGCTCACCATTTTGACTCAAAGGCGAAGCAAAGGTCTAGGAGATGAGGTTGATCCATTCTCCAGGGATAATGAGTTGATTCCTTGTATTTTTGCTGTTCCATAATTTTTCGGTTGTTTGTAGCATACAATTCGAATGGAAAATCTGTCATTGCAATTTACTCTCTCGTTGGTGAGATCTTGAAGATACATTATTTATGTTTTCCTCTGCATATTGCCACATTGTTTTGTGATTTCAATCCTGCAATACACTGGTAGAGGACTCGAATCTCATTACTTCATGTAATTTCTTTTTTCTTGTCAACTTTGAAAGAGGTGCAGTAATATTTTAAAAAAAGAAACTCCTAAACTATTTATAAGTTTATTATTTAGCCTATGTGGTGTTTATGTTATCCCCTTAAATTCTACTCCCTCCGGTTCATAATAAGTGTCCATTTAACTTTTTTATTTTGATTCAAAATAATTATCCACTTAAAATATTTTTGGTAAACAATCAATTCCATTAACCAAAATTGTAACGTTAAAAAGCAAGTGATGACCATCTACAACCTTGCTATTACGTCACACTACTTTCCTAGCAAGAATCAAGTAGTGTGAACACTCTTTTTAGAATTCAGCTTTCAATAAAAGATAAATCACACTTTTTTTTATTTTAGTACTAAGTTGCTGGTGTGAACACTTGAAGAATTCAACTTCCCAATATATTTCCAATATACTTTTTCTTTTATTTTTTTGATCTCTTGATAAACAAAAACATGAATACAACTTCGATCTTAAGGAGTTTCACAAATAACAACTACATCTGAAATCCAACAACTTCCATTCACAAAATATAGTGATGAAGAATAAAGAGCCAAGAACAAATGAAGAACACTCAGAGTAGTTCACGTCACTGTTCACTGTGCAGATTTTGAGTTTTTTATTTTTTTTATTTTTTATTCATGAAGATCAAATCCTTATAACCCAATCTATGATCTGATACCAAATGATGCGGAAACCAATAAAAGAACCATATACAACCCAAGATCAGATTTACGATTAAAAAGAAAAAGGAAAAAAAGACGGAGTTGAATAAACAAGCTAATGTTATAGCAAGAAAAATGAAACAACAAGAATAAACAAAAAGATAAGAAGCTTATACCCAAAGAATTAGAACTAACCAACAACTAAGTTCATAACTAATCAAGACCACAAGTTGAGTACAAGTTAAGACTACAAGCTATCAAGAAAGGAATTTGATTACTACAAAGGAAATGCTCACCTTGCAGCAACCAATAATTGATCACAAAGAAAATATAGGGATCTATCCCAAAACCTCTCACAAAGAGTCTTCAAAGATTAATATAAACTAGCATTTACAACCTCTAAAATGAGCTATATAAAGCTAGGAAAATACAAGGTTCAGATGGGCTTTTGCCCATTAACTAAATAAGCTGAAAATAATTAATAAGTAGCTGGTCTTTTCAGTATGCCCGAAAGGCCCAAAAATAGCCTCTCAATCTTGGGAATATCAATGTCATGTGGACTATCTTCAGGTCCTTCTGCAGATCTGCTTTGTGGGCTTCTATTCCTTGTCCCACGAGCTTATTTCCAAGCCTTGTATCTCTTCTTGAAACTTTCTAGCTTGAGCTCGTGTTGTTGGACCATTTGGTATTTGTAATTTTTGAGGAGAGTTTTGGTCAGCCTTGCTCACATCAGTATAACTTCTTGATGCCGAATACTCCAACCTACTAAAAACAAGTCAGCCAGCAACCACATCTCCCTGAATGCAAGCTCAGTAATGAAGCTTCTTTGCATCTCGTCCCTCCAGGATCTCTTAAAGAGTTGACTTTTCAGGGTGGACTTTTAGTATGCTTCTGTGTGAGATAAGCTAAAAGCGGATAAAACTAAAGCGGATAAAATTGCAGAATGTTTAAAGTCATATTATCAGCAAAATCGCCTTTACGCTTATGATTGTCATAATGAAGAACACAGAAAATCAACAAAAAACACTAATCCAAGTTGGCTAAACCAACAATAGTTTATTATAAATCGAAGATGCAGATTACCAGAAAGGTAAATCCGCAGAACCGATCCTCACAAAGTCCGTGCACAAAAAGATTTATCGCTTATCTGATAAAAGAATAACCAAAAAATAGCTCTAATTAGTAATGCCCAAGCCAATGAACGTAGAAAGCACACCCAATTCCAAGAATTTTTCAAAAGCTTGAAGGGTTCAACAATGGTAACTTCAACAATAACAGTTGAGAGATATTAGGAAATAATTAATATTACAATTTTATCCAATATGAAATGAACTTTTTAGAGAAGATTTCAACTTATAAAGATACAAAAGTCGTTCAATATTTAAATGATATTTTGGTCAATCAACATTTATATTCATGCTTTTATAATAACTAGTCTCTATTAACGTGTAGTTGCACGTTATTCCCAAACTATCTCAATCATAATAAAAATATTAAATAAATATTATTTATAATTATATACATTTATTTTATGAGTTACAAAAATATTTAACTTTAAATTTTCCATTTTACTCTTAATAAAATAATTATCAACGAATGAAAGAAGGTACATCCATAAATTAAAAGAAAAAATAGAAAAGAAGTAGACATGATTTTTAGTTTAATTATTTAATATTTGGAATTCAATGGATAAATTTATTTAGAAAATATTCAAGAGATAGATGGATTAGTATGATGAGATAGTATTTTCGAGGTTCGAGACTTGGAATAGATGTAGATAACGTTATATGTAGTCCATTGGTGTATTGTAAATCTAACTTGATAAGTGAATTCCAACAAAAAAACACATACTAACTTAAATAAAGTTTGGCACAGTATCAACGAACAACGGATATCCAAGCAATAGACAAAAGTTCAGAAACCAACTGAAATATAAATTTTGGAATAGAAACTTTCATAATTTTAATGTGAACAGAGATAAGCAGTAGTAGTTACACATAAAGTTTGGCATAATCACTTTCATAAATTCAGTGGACACCAAAAGTAAGTCTTATAAAATTAGTCACAATAAATTAAATAATATTAACACATATAATTTATCTTCACATCATCATAAGTCATATAGAATTGTGCAACATGTGCGGTCAGCCAGCCAGCATCTATGACAAGGAAGAGAAGGTAGAAGATAGAAATTTAATCAAAGTTGTATCGACGCCTGATTGTCATTTCAATGAAGATAAAATATCTAGGGTATTAGCCGAGCTATTTATTTTCAAGGGAGAGAATGTATCAGTAGTCAATTAGAGTTGTGGTTAATGACTGATTGTAGTTTCAACGGAGAGAAAATAGGAGCAGATAATAAAATTAAAGTTGTATTTAATGATCTTTTATTTATTACTCCCTCAGTATAAAAAAAAAAATGTCCACTTAGCCTTTTTTTCTTGGGTTAAAAAAAGTGTCCACTTATTAAATTCAGAAACAATTAATCTTATCTTTCCAGATTTGCCCCTATTAAGTGTTATGTGATCAAATCACAATGTCTATTTAATTAGGGATAGTTTAGTCAATTTACATATTTTTTTTCTTGGAGTGAGTAATTTCTTAAAGGATGTGCAAATGACTAAGTGGACTCTTTTCTTTATCCGGAGGGAGTATAAAGTACTTTTACCGTTTCAGAATGTTTGTAGGATAATTGATTTCTTAAGGGTATAAAAGTCGAAAGGAAGAAAGAGAGTATGTTGGTATATATAGGATTTCAATTGAATTTGAAGTCCCAGAGTAATAAGATTAGGCCTTATTACATGAGTTAAGTTGTAGTAGGAATAGGATTACTAAAGAATATTCCTAACTTCTAGTAGTAATAGGATTAAGTTTTTTATTTACCAAAATAGACAATAGAAATATGATAGAATTAGACTAAAAGAGTTTAAAAGTCGTTCGATATTTGAAGGATAGTTTGGTCAACCAAGATTTATATTCATGCTTTTAAAATAACTAGTCTCTCGGCACGTGTGTTGCACGTATATATATCAGGTCATGTAATACACATTTGTATAAAATAAAATCAATATTCTTAAAATAAAGTTGAGTAAATAATTATACATGAAATAATAAAGTACAAGTTTATGTAAATGATCAATGTGGATTGTTGTATTCTGACTTATTTGTCGAGATCAAGATGATTGGATATCGTTTGAACCTAGAAAGATGAAGTATCAAAGTTTAATCAGATATATGTGATTTTCTTATTTGTTTTGATTTTGTGATGTAGAAACATGTAATTAAGCGTATGTTACCTAATACTTTCTTATAGACGATATTCCTTGTGTATATTCCTTTCATCCGTTCGTTTAATCTGTCACAAGCAAGTGTCTTCTTGTTGACATTGATATCCCTTAATTTTAAAAATGCAACGTAAAGATGAGCATTATTAGAGAAACAAAACACAATGAAAAAGGAAAAAAGGGTATCAATATCTTTGGCTTTTAGAACTTCTCCATCTGGTTTAAAACCTGCCAATTTTCCTTTTTGGTATAATCTTGTTGTGAAACAGTTGAGCAATATGTAGGATCTACAAGAGTAAAACTCTAACACAAGATCCAATGCGTAATGTCAACTAATACAACAACATTTATACTTTGTTTGATTGAAGGCAACTGACATTTCAATCCTTTCAATCCCACCCCAAAAAAACTGAAAATTACGTTTGAATGAATGTGAAAGAATATCCTTCATTTTCAAGTTTGGGAAAGTGAAATTTAGGGGAGAAAGAGCTGTTTCTTTAATAATAGTACCTTTCTGCTATTATGGTCACCGTCCCACGTTTATGATCACAATTTTATTAAATGTAAGAGTATAATCTCATATCAAGGTATATGTTTGAGTTATACATATAATAGAAATTAAAGGTTGCAAGTTCTGGAAAATGATAAAAATGGTCCTCCTTATTGTTAAAAGAACGGAAAAGGGTCATATTTACCCCTCTACTTTCAAATAAGGTCCATATATACCCTTTGTTATACTATTAGGTCATATATACCCCTGCGATTACACTTTGGCTCAACTATACCTTTTATCCGTTAAATGTCTGTTAAAGGACCCAGATTATTTTTGTCCCAGTCAACACTCAAAATAACCCATAACCCCACCCAAATGAAGTTTCAACAATGGAGCAATATCAAAGTTCTTTCTTCAAATCATTTTGAGCGCTTCAATACAATGGAATTCACCTAAGTCGATGATTCTCAACACCTAAACACACACGATTCTTCAAAAATCTGATTCTCAACTTAGTATCGAACATTCAGATTTTAGATTTTTAACGATTAAGCTGTTCAAGAAACACCCAAATGTTAAATTACAGGAAACAACTGATTGCTCAAAACGTGAAAACAAGCAATCTAGGAATCACCAACTTCAGTTTCATGATAAAGCTACAACCTTTTTCATGAAAAAATCGAAAACTTTGAATTTTTTCCTTTCTTTTCTAATCGACCAGACAAAAAGCAAGGAAATCTATTCCCAAAGCACTTCCTTAAAAAAAAAAAAAAAACAGAGAGAATAGAGTAGAGTGCTTGATCGAGTAGCTGAAGTGGCCAGGCTTATAACAAATGGACAGCAGAGTGTTGTCTCCTTCAGTTCCATTTGACATACCTATCTTCAAATTCAACCGGAATCCAAAGAGAATGTGTGAAATTGCAGCTTGGGTCGGGTTATAGGTTATTTGGGCTGTTAGCCGGGGCAAAAATGATCTGGGTTTTTAAAATTAATCTCAACCCTCCACGTGTCTATTTTAAGATTGGGACCCAGACATTTAACGGATAAGGGGTATATTTGAACCAAAGTATAACGGTAGGGGTATATATGACCCAATAGTATAACGAAGGGTATTGTCACGACCCGACTCGGGGCCGCGACGAGCACCCGGTACTAACCCACCCGAGCACCCTCTTAGCTTACTCTTATACTTACATCTAGGTGAGCCACATAATTATACATGCATTTCCATTCATTCGTCAACTAGTCCCATTTGGACAGCAGCACATTTATATCATCGTGGGCATCTATGTCACATCAATGTACATGGGCCGACGTGGCCGACAAAATGATATACAAAACATAGGCCGACTAGGCCAACACATCTACCCACACACACACACATGTCTACGAGCCTCTAAGAGTATAACATATCACATTAGCGGGACAGGACACCGCTATGCCCATAATTATATACACAAAAGAATGAGTACCCAAAAGATATGGCTCCGAAGGAAATGGAGCTCTCTAAGTAATCTCTGAATAAGCAGCTATGGATCAAGTCTGTCTCCCTGTGCACCTGCGGGCATGACGTAGCGTCCACAAACAAAAGGACGTCAGTACGAAGAATGTACTGAGTATGTAGAGCATGATTAACATCAATATAGAAGCATCATAGACAATATATGAAGTGGCATAGGAGGGAAGACAATAATAACATCATCATCATGGCACTTACCTGCCTTTCATAGGGACTTTCCATTTCTCATGCGTATTTCATAATAGTGCTCGTATTCGTGTATATGCCCCTATTCGCATTCATATACATAGTCTTTTCACATTCATATTCATATTATATACATGCCATACACTTATATACATACATAGCGTGCCCGACCATAAGGTTCGGTGTTTCATACGTACTTAGCCAACCAAGGCTCAATGTTATTTCTACCTGGCCCGACCAAGGCTTCAGGGTTATCCGTACCATCTGCAGAGGTGTGCGCACGTTACATAATCGTATACATACTTTATGCATAATCATATACATATATTCTACCCGGCGTTATTAGCTCGGGGTATCATTATAGCCCTTCATAGGCACATATAAGTATAATAGCCCGTAGGCACCTTTGGCATCATTATTATTATTATCATCATCACTATCATCATCATTATTGCTACATCCATATCTTAGGCCTACTCGTCATATGAGGGGCGTAGTACAATCGTAGTACATGTTAAGGATCGTGAGCTTATGAGCTCGGAATGTCAATCACTTGAATACAACATACTCATATAGAGGAATTAGAAATTTGGCCAAGAACCATGCCTTATGAAAGAGGGGTTAGCCTTACATACCTTTTCGTCGGACTATTCTACACTTGCACGTTTCCTTCCAATGCTAGCGTCTATACCTTCATTAATATCATAACAATGGCCATTAGTCATTCACATCATCCACATTAGCTAGATTTCTCAATTTGCTTCTAATTCTCCCATATTTATGGTCATGACCTCCAACTTCGTCCATTCGTCTAAAGTGTCGAGTTCATGATCTTAGTACCATTTATAATACATTCATATCGTAACACAACAACATTCATAATTCAATTCAAACTATTCCTCAAAATGTCACTATTCACCATTCATGACCTAGTTGACCACATTTTCTACAATCCATGTATTTTAATTCTCCAATACCTTAAACATCATGTAAAAATCATGAATCTTACCTTAGAAGTTGTAGGAACAAGCTTTGGTTGATAATACCCCACTTTGAGCCAAACCCTAGTTTTTCTCCATTTGCATTTCTTGACTTGAATGGTATTTAATGGCTTGCTTACACTTGATTCACTTGTTTATGTTGTTGGTGACTTATAATCCTTGAAAACTTATGAAATAAATGTAGAGAGATGATTCTAGAGAGAAGTTGTGTAATGTGGAAATGAAATAAAACAAGTCTTGATCCTCATATTTAATGAATTGAAAAATCTGTGCTGGGTGAACAGTGGTCGTCCATGGAGGTTTACGGTCCGTATTTCAGTTTAAGGACCGTCCCTCGTGGTCGTCTTTAAGCTTAAGCAGAACCAGAAACTTAAGGTTGCATGCATGGTGATTTACGACCATGGTTTACGGGCCGTAAATCACTTTACGGTCCGTAAACCTGGTCGTATTTTACCATTCCTCGGCTGGGCAGAAGCTGAAGCTTTTGCATGGCAGTTTACGACTGCCAGTTTACGGACCGTATAGCAATTTACGGTCCGTATTTTGCAATACGACCACTGGGCAGTTGCAATTCTGCGACTTCCCATATTTCTTAGACTTCTCATTTTAATCACCCCCGTCCATGCACATGCATTGCTCACCTTGTATCTCATCTTAACTTAGCCAACTTCCTCGTCTCACATCGGATACTTTCGAAATCTCGCCTAAGGTCATCAAACGTCGTTTCTTGCTCGTGGACATCATGCACTCATATTCATCACTAGTTCATTCTCTTGCGTACCAACGGAAAATTTTCCGAGGTATAACAGGTATATATGAACTTTATTTGAAAGTAGAGGGGTAAATATGACCCTTTTCCGTTAAAAGAATAACATACATAGTGACATAATACTTGAATTCAAAATAGTCAAAAACCGGCAAAGACAAACGATTAGATTATGATATTAAAAACTATTTATAACTAAAAAGAAAAAATGCCTTCTGATGTGAATTTTTTCTTAAACAGTGAGTATTAATCTATCGACTTAGCATCCTAACCAGTTAGTGAGTCGCCATAAATGACCAAGTGTTGAACCTAGTGATATATACCATAACATAACAACCCTACTCCAAACTAATAATTCATGGTCCATCAAAAGTTCTAACACATTTGCTTTCATTTACAAAGTGACTGCTCTACTGAGTTATGTATGGAAGAAAAATTAAATTACGCAAGAAGTATCAGGCTGAGCACTAATTAATATAAATACAGGCATACAATTGTTGGCACAATATTTTTGTAACGGTAATTGAGATAATGTTATACATGTTCGAGAATTAAATTCAAGCAGCAGAAAGAGTATTAGGAAAATTACTTGTTTAAAACACCAAAAGACCGACACGCTAAACCCACTTTCTTAACTGGAATTTAGCCAAATGCTGGCGCTCCAAAAAGTAGCAAGAACTATAGTGACTTCACTTGTGCTGACGGGGTGGAACTTAATTCTCTGAAAGAGCACATCCGTTCTGGAAGCGGGTGTAACGACTAATCTTTCGTTCCTGAAAATAATAATCAAGACAAGAAAAATAGCGACAAAGAATAATATTTGATTTCAAGAATTTGTGCGGGGGTTACAATCTTTATGAAATCTTAAATAAAAAGATCTAATTCTCTGATTCTTCTCCTCACGATACGGCCGTCAATCAAGGGCTTTGCTTGTTCTTGAATGGACAGATCACTTGTTGTTGATATTTCACTACGAATGCGGAGCCGAGCTTTAATCACAAACGTAAAGGTATGGAAACTTGCGGCTCACCACTTGGAGTGAAGACTTCTTAGTATGCGGAAGACTTGCGGTTGAGAGCTTCTCTATGTATTTTTTCTTCCCCTTTTAGCTTTGTGAAGACCCCTATTTATAGTTACAGGGGAGAGCTAGGGTTTGTATATGATTGGTTGAACCTTATCATTTGAACACTTGGCGACATTTGATTGGTTCTTCTATTGCCTTGGCATGCTGCGTCACTTATACACGTGACATGATTGTATTGGTCCTTGACTTGACTTGGTGCGCCTCGTCATTTGACACGTGGCATGGACCTTGGGCTAATAGAGTGGGCTCATCATGTGAAGTCCGACAAGATAGACTAGCCCAACTGAATTAGTCTTTCAATTAAATTCATACCAATTGGACTTAAACAATTAATCTAATTATATTGGCCCATAATAATTATCTGGACTGATACATCTCAAATTTAGAATATGATCCGAATTAGTTTGTGGATTTAAGTCCGACTAAATTTCAGTGCCTACAAATGCCCCCTGCTTCAAGGCTTGTTGAGGTGCATGACTTGTCAGGTCTTTTAGAGACGAGACTTGAAGCATTCGTGCGACAAACGTTTTTTTTTTTTTACTCCATGTAGTTGATTTCTTTTTTGCAAAATATTTGAGACTTGACAATAACTCGGTCAAGTTCTTTGATGGCACCGTAATTTGATCGTCGGAGTTTTTAGATGGTGGCATTCTCTAATTTGCAAGAGGTCCAATCGACTTTCGATCATTTGCCAACTCATTTCGCACTTTGAGGCGTTTCCAGTTGATGGGAAATATCGTATGGTACTCCTTGCCATTTGATAGCTGAGGAAATCAAGTTCTTTATCAGCAAATGTTATCAAGACTTAAGAAGTATCATAATTTTGTTTTGGGTCATAAACTACACAACGGGAAAAATTTGTATTAAGATAAATCCCTGTAGCTTCCTTTCTTTTGTTTTTTTTAACTTTAGCTAGTTTAGGCGCTCAAGTTATGATTTCTTTTCAAACAGCCAATTTTTCAAGCAGCCAACACGTCTATATTTTCATAACTAGCTCAAATTATGATTCCTTTTCAAACAACCCCATTTTTTCAAGCAGCCAATACGTCCATATTTTCATGCTTCCCATATTTTCCATACTTTCCATATTTGCATGGTATTTTTGTTATTTTCTTAGGAGAACATATGAAATTTCCATAAGTTCAAACTTTCCATGTATAAACTTAAACTTTCCATAATTTGGTTCCAACTAGTACAAGGATTTCTTTGTGTTTGACATCTATAAATATCCTGCCTTCTCATGGTGGCTGGGCATCAATTTATAGCATTGTCAAGTTGGTTCGAACCCATCGCTCTATCAGGTAATTTTCCCTCAATATGAATTTTCGTCACTTTCTTCGCAGCTCTACATGTCTGTGGTAGAAAATCCATATATCGATGTAGGAATGTCGAAATCATGATCCGTTTGATGTTTCGGAAACTAGACTCGTAGAGCTACGTCATACACGGAAACCATAACCAAATTGCTTATATATTTACTCAGATATTGATCGAGAATCAGACCTTCAGTTTTGGTTCACTGGTTCATTAGTTTTGTGCGTGCTGACGAAAAATCTTATATCTTGACTTAGGAACATCGCAATCACGAACGGTTTGTGGCGTCGGAAAGAAGACTCATAGAGCTACGTCATATACGAAAACCACAATCAAATTGCTTCTATATTGGCTCAGGTATATGTCACGACCCGGCTAGGGGGCCTTGACGAGCACCCGGTGCTACCCCACCCGAGACGCCATGGAGTTTTACTATCTCTTTAAGGTAAAGCCTTGCATAATCTTCTGCCACATAGGTTGTTCTGACCGGTAAGAAATGAGCTGACTTTGTGTGTCTATCCACAATCACCCATATATATAATCATACTTACGTCGAGAACGAGGCAAACCTGAAATGAAGTCCATGTTAATCACTTCCCACTTCCAAGTTGGGATTTCCATATCTTGCAACAATCCACCTGGCTTGTGGTGCTTGATTTTCACTTGTTGACAATTAGGACATTGAGCAACAAATTCCGCTATATCTCTCTTCATCCCATTCCACCAATATATAGACTTAATGTCGTGATACATCTTCGTCGCTCCGGGTTGGAAGGAGTGACGGGAACAATGAGCTTCCCTCAATATTTGGTGATGTAGACCTACCACATCGGGAACACATAACCTGCCTCGACATCGGAGAACTCCGTCTTCCGAAATATCAAATAATGACTCCTCCTTCTGAGGGAGTGTATCTCTGTACTGCATTAGCATGGGATCCTCATATTGTCGCTCTTTTACTTCCGCTACTAGCGATGAAACTGCTGAATTCTGAGTAGTAGCTCCGCTGCTACCTGAGTTCACTACTCGGACTCCTAGGCTCGCTAACTGTTGAAGCTCACGGGCCATCTCTTTCCTTTCTGGTCGTACATCGCTTAGACTTCCCATGGATCTGCGGCTAAGAGCGTCAGCCACAACGTTAGCCTTTTCGGGGTGATACAAGATATCAACATCATAATCCTTTAGCAACTCCAACCATCATCGCCGTCGCAAATTCAACTCTTTCTGCTTGAAGATATACTGAAGGCTCTTATGATCTGTATAAACATCCACATGGACACCATATAAATAATGTCGCCATATCTTTAATGCATGGACCACTGCGGCTAATTCTAAATAGTGGGTTGGATAGTTCTGTTCATGTTTCCGTAATTGTCTAGAAGCATACGCAATCACCTGGTTTCATTGGCGACACATCAATACTTGCAAGTGGCATAATCATTCTTGTGTGATTCGTGTACATACATTTCTATACATATACAGGTATCGACATCCGTATTCGTATTCGTAAGCGTACTCATTTACCCGTCGTATTAATAGTCATATTCATATGCATGTCATGTACATATTCTTATTCGTAATCATATCATACACATATCCTTTACATACCCCTTGAGTTATTTACTCGTCAATGTCACATGGTTCAAGGTCTTCGTAAATGATTCCCCTTACAGTGTCAGATGCTTGCTCGATTCAAGTTCGTTTATTTACTCGTTGTTAGACTCATTTTTACATAACTCTTATTCTTTATTTTAGAGTCTATATTTGTCACACCTTGGAGTCCATCATTTCAATCTCTACACTTATATTCCCTTCACTCGCTTCCCCCCTGGGTTTTACCTGTAACGTCGCCTTTGCTGTTCAGGACCCAAGCCTCATGCGCAACTAATATTCCTTATGCCTCATACTCTTTTACTCTTGTTTTGCACTCCACGTTGGTTTCAAAACCAATCGTGATCATATGGCGTTTGTCCTTGGCGATAACTTTATTCTATCATTTTACTGCCGTACGGTAAGCATTCATAACTTATGATCATCTTTTCTTTTCAACTGTTACTTCATATACTCTACTCGTTCTAACTTGGTATAAGATATTCGGAGGAGGTGCACCTTCCTTTAGCCATAACACAATTTCTTCTTAAGCATACGTATTTCGCATATTTCCTTTTCTCTCTATTGTCATTCTTATTCCTCTACATACCTTCCTCCTCAATTTATCTTGTTTTCTCCCGTTTTATAATCAATCCCTGATTCTTCGCACGAGGGACCTTATTCTCAACTTAGCACCGCTTTGTCCTTTAGAGTATGCTGCCTTTGTACAATTCATTCTTCGACAGTCTTGGTCTTTTACTTCCAGCTAAAGATATCACTTGTACTCTTGATTATACCAATCGCCCACTACTACGACTTTGCCATATCACCTTTCTCTAATTTCCTTTCCAAGTTAACTCCCCCCCCCCCCCCCCCCCCCCTCTTTTTTTTTATTGCTACTATCATTTCTTGTCAGTGAAGAACCTCTATGATGGGCTTTCCTTTAGCAAGGTCTTATAAGCTTTCTCGTTTACTTCTCTGGGGCTCACTTGAGGGTTTCATACTTGCATTCACTCCTTATTCATATAGAACATGTCACATCTTTAGTCGTTTCCTTGCTATACTTCACTTACTCCGTATCCCAGTTCTCGCTATGTCTTTATTATATCCTGATAATAATCAACTCTACAAGTGACACCTCTTGGTCTTATTCGCAAGCCGGTTCGCAGAATAATATAAACCTTACGAAGTAAGTATACTCAACCAGTTACTCCTTCTAACCGGCCCTCTTACACTTTACCATGTAAGTCATTTCACCACTGTATTCACATTCATTATAACCCTTCATATTCGTATCTCTGTCTCCGGGCGCTGTTACTTTATTTTGCTAATAAACTTATCGTAATTTACTCGTGCTTATACATCCAATCGCTACTCCAGTATCGCACTTTATTAGAGTTACACTTTCTCCTCCATGTCATGTTTTAGTGCTTCCAACCCCCCTTTGTTTTACTCTAACATTTCTCTTTACCGTATCAATATCGCTCTCATCACTGCCATTACTATCAATTCAATACTATCTAACTCGACTCCTGTAGTCATTAACGATACTCCTAACTTAGTCGCATTCTGCCATTACTCTTTTGCACATCATATTTTCCCGTTAGGGCATATTGCAAGCTTATATCTTATCTCCTTTAGATTCTGGGAAAATTTCGGCAGAGTTTCCTCTGTATTTCTTACTATCTCAAAACCAGCACGCAGCAAATACCAACAATGCCTCACAGGGCCAATATATATATATATACAAATATACGACATATCTCAGCCACACAGGGCTCCCACTTTCAAGTAAAAGCACAAGGACGTCAAAACTTACCTCATATATTGCACTTCGAGGTGTACCTGATCCTGTAGCGATCTGCCCTGTTACCTCTCCCTATTTCTCTTTCATCCTTCAGCTTCACATTTCGATCATATCTCAACATTCTTACTTTATTCGATGCATATCTCTGTTCTGATTCATCCAATTTGCTTAGTTCTCAACTTATAGCTGAACTTATCATCAAAAGACACATTTAATCGATTCTTCTATCATATGAACACCGACTTACTTTCACAGCAATAAATTCATCATCATAGTATTACATGTTACGGTAACGTAGCCTCAACAAAGGGGCTTACCCCCGTAGCTTTCATTGTCATCAATCACTTTCTTCTATCATTACCAACCTTCCGCTGCAATCAGGGGTTAGTATAGGGAATCTCATCTCCTATGGCTTAGCTCTATCGCACGATCTTAGAGATGAAAGAAGGTCATTCATTCCTAAAATGTCCGCAGCTTCCTGTTTATAAATGTGGCGCGCAACACACCCATAACCAAGACTCTACTAGACACGGCTCGTAGACACATCCTAGGACTGAACTGCTCTGATACCACTTTTGTCACGACCCGGCTAGGGGGCCGCGACGAGCACCCGGTGCTACCCCACCCGAGCACCCCCTTATCGTACATAACATAACATCTAGGTGAACCATAAGTCAATTCGTGCTTTTCTTATCGTTAATCATATTGATCCCATTAGACGACCATCATCATTTAACATATCATAGGCATCTGTGCCACATCATAAGTACAAGGCCGACGTGGCTAACAAAAGATATACAAACATGGGCCGACATGGCCGAACATCTCTACCCACATACCCATGACTACGAGCCTCTAAGAGTATGACATATCGTATGAGCGGGACAGGACCCCGCTATGCCCATAATTATATACACAAAAGAATAAGTACCCAAAAGCTACGGCTCTGAATGAAATGGAGCTCTGCTATGCAATCTCTGAATAAGCAGCTATGGATCAAGTCTGTCTCCCTGTGCACCTGCGGGCATGACGCAGCGTCCACAAACAAAAGGACGTCAGTACGAAGAATGTACTGAGTATGTAAAGCTTGATCAACATCAATATAGAAGCATAATAGATATCATATGAAAATAGCATAGGAGGGGAGACAATAATATCATCATCATCATGTCTCTTACTTGCCTTTCGTAGGACTTTCCATTTTTCATACGTATTAGTACACCTACGTCATCATCCGTATCCCATAATAGTACTCGTACCATACTTGTGCTCATATTCGTATACATGTCCTTATTCGTATTCTTATACATAGTCTTTTCACATTCATATTCATATTATATACATAGCCATACACTTATATACATACATAGCGTGCCCGACCATAAGGTTCGGTGTTTCATACGTACTTAGCCAACCAAGGCTCAATGTTATTTCTACCTGGCCCTACCAAGGCTTCAGGGTTATCCGTACCATCCGCAGACGTGCGCGCGCGTTTCGTAATCGTATACATACTTCATACATATTCATATACATATATTCTACCCGGCGTTATAAGCTCGGGGTTCATGATAGCCCTTCATAGGCACATATAAGTATAATAGCCCGTAGGCACCTTTTTCATCATTTTTGATATCATTATCATTACTATACTCATCGTTATCGTTACATCTACATTATGGACTTACTCGTCATACGAGGAACATAGTATAATCATAGTACATATCAAGGGTCGTGAGCTTATGAGCTCGGAATGTCAACCATGTGAAGACAACATACTCATCTAGAGGGATTAGGAATTTGGCCAAGAACCATGCCTTATGAAAGAAGGGTTAGCCTTACATACCTTTCCGTCGAACTATTCTACACTTGCACGTTCCCTTCCAATGCTAGCGTTTATACCTTCATTAATATCATAACAATGGCCATTAGTCATTTACATTACCTAGATTTCTCAATTTGCTTCTAATTCTCCCATATTTATGGTCATGACCTCCAACTTCGTCCATTCGTCTAAAGTGTCTAGTTCATGATCTTAGTACCATTTATAATACATTCATATCACAACACAACAACATTCATAACTCAATTCAAACTATTTCTCAAAATGTCACTATTCATCATTCATGACCTAGTTGACCACATTTTCTACAATCCATGTATTTTAATTCTCCAATACCTTAAACATCTTGTAAAAATCATTAATCTTACCTTAGAAGTTGTAGGAACAAGCTTTGGTTGATAATACTCTTCTTTGAGCAAAACCCTAATTTTTCTCCATTTGGATTTCTTGACTTGGATGATCCTTGATGATTCCCTTATCCTTGATTCACTTGTCTTAATGTTATTGATGGCTTATAATCCTTGAAAACTCATATAATAAATGTAGAGAGAAGTGGTGTAATGTGGAAATAAAATAAGACAAGTCTTGATCCTCATATTTAATGAATTGAAAAATCTGTGTTGGGTGAACAGTGGTCGTCCATGGAGGTTTACGGTCCGTATTTCAGTTTACGGACCGTCCCTCGTGGTCGTTTTTCAGCTTAAGCAGAACCAGAAACTTTGGCCTGCATGCATGGTGATTTACGACCATGGTTTACGGGTCGTAAATCACTTTACTGTCCGTCCACCAGGTCGTATTTAGCCATTTCCTCGGCTGGCAGAAAGTTGAAGTTGGACATGCCAGTTTACGATTTCAAGTTTACGGACCGTATTGCACTTTACGGTCCGTATTTTGCACTATACGACCACTGGGCAGTTTTGCCAACTTTCAATTTTTCTCATTTCTCGACTTTTCATTCTAATCATTCTCGTCCATTTACGCACATTGATCATGAAAATTTATACACTCACACTCCTCGCACACATCACTAGTTCGTTCACTTGCGTACCAACAGGAAATTTTCCAAGGTGTAACAGTATATTTTTTTTATCAGCCATAGAATCTGATTTTGCTTTCTTGGCTTTGGACATGCTCTACGAAACTTACCTGTCCCTTTTTTTTTTATTTCTTTTGCAGGTCTTTGGGCGCATCTGTACGGATTTAAATTTAAAAAATGATGATGCACTTTCGTGATCGCGATACGCCGCGTCCTCATCTAGAGATAGTGAGCGACAAACGAAATTCGAACGCCAAAGTCCTTGCCTTGGAGGTTCAACCTCCAGTGATCGGTGCCTTCTCACTTGACAGAGAGCTTTCTACGCTTCATCTTGCTGAATGGTCAAAAAAGGAGACCAAAGACGTCATGAGCAACTTCTCAGGCAAGGCCACTGTTATGGATGTCCCTCTGTTGAAGTCCGCAATTCATCGAGAAGTCGCGCCCACCGAATCTTCCCATCCCAATGGATGTTTCAACAACTGGAGTGTCCCGCCTTCTGGTTTCGGCAAAGTTTTCTACACACCCGGCTACTGGGAGTGGGTGGAAGATGTGCTTCCTCGCTATAAGGAAGTCTTGGAGCGTGTCAAAGTTTACGATGCCATCTACGCTTCTTTGTTTACATATGATTACGATGACAACGTACTGCATGCTTTTTGTGAGCTTTGGCGTCCGTCTACCAATACTCTTTCCACTTTCGTCGGGAAGATGTCTATCTCGCTTTGGGACTTACGAACAATTGTAGGACTTTCCATTCATGGATCTTTTTATGATGAAGTTGTTCCTTCGGCGAAAGAATTGACGCAAATGGACAATCAGGGGAAACCATGGCTCCCCAAGAGCTGTCTATACTTGTTTTCAGCCTTTTACAAACTTGCCGAAGGTGGCCGTCATGAGGTGTCCATCCATGATTGGGTGAAATTTTGGTTTAGAGGACCAAGCAGGTACGCGGAGCCTCCGCAAAAGGCGTCAAAGGGCCGTGCAACGAAGCCAAGATTGAATCACAATCCTTCCGGGCATATTGACATGAATTACTTACCACGAACCGATGAGGAGCATGCCTCCTTCGTCGAGCTAGGAGTGGAAGATTCACTTAGAGATGATACAAATTTGTCGGCTTTCCTAACATGTTGGCTCTGCAAGTTTGTTCTCCCCCATAAGAAAATTGACTATGTGCGTGCTAGCGTTCTTAAAGTGGCGAGCTTGATGGCTCATGGAGAGAAATTCTCTTTGGCAGTCCCAGTCCTTGCGAGCATATATCGTGGCTTGAGAGAGATCTCTACTTCTCCAGACTTGAAGCAGGGGAATATAATTTTCCCCATACACTATATATATGGCTGGCTAGGAGAATATTTTAAGACCCATCATCGTGCCAATCACTCACATCGGAGTATACCTTTATACAAGATTTCTGGCGAGAAGATGGCCAAATACTTCAATTTGTCTGACGCCCGAAAGTTATTTCAACAAGATGATGCCCGCCACCTCCATAATTTGGCGTTGCTACAAGGTAGGGAATTATACTTCACCGATACTGGCGATCTCTCAGATTCATGGAATGATACTATCATAAGCCTTCGTTCGAGTTATGTTACACTTAGGCATGATGCGGATCTCATCGTGGAGTCCTATAGTCCTTATAGGTTTAGCAGACAATTTGGTTTTTGTCAAGACATCCCTGGAGACCTCATAGAGCGACCATACGATGTCACATTGCTAACACTAGCACAACTTTGGAATTCTTCAATTCGCATTGGAACCTCTTCAAAAGTCATAATTCCGGTGCGTCCATCAGAAGGTAGTTCGCCTTTAATGACTCGTGAGTACATGGAATGGTGGCTAGACAATCGGACAAATCCATCAGAAATGACTCCTCGAATTATTTCACAAAAATCAAAGCAAGATCATACACCTATGTTGTCAAAAAGAGGTCCGACTCGAATGAAAGAAAAATCACATCCTTCTTCCAAGTCCGAGGTGCAACTTAATGATACTCCGCAAGCTCATGAAACTTCTTCTAAATCCAAAACCTTGAAGGATGTTGAAATCCCTATGGACAAAGGAGTTAAACGCGTCCTACTAGTCTCCAAGACAAGTGCTACGACTCCTAAGGTGACCAACAATACTTCTAAAAGAAGGGAGCCTTCGAGTTCATTGGACAAGGGCGCCAAAGAAACATCAAGTCTCGCACCACCTTGCAACAAAAAGTCTCGCCCTTCCTCTCTTCCTATCGATGTTGGAAATACCATCGCATCCTCTAGTTCGACGGAGAGTAATACAAGTGGAGATCGACATTGGAATCGTTTAGAAAGGAAATCGAAGGAGTCCGACGATCACCATAATGAATTCGCTGATTTAGACGCTATTAGCATTGGATCTGATATCCATCTGGATGGGGATCCAAACTCAATGATGGGCTTGGAAGAAGTAGCAGAACAAGTAATATTTCTTCTCTCCATATTTTCTGCATTTACACTTTTTTTTTAAATCTGATTTTTTTTGTTTTGTAGTTGGGTTTCCAGAAACTAGACGCGATGAATGCGGCTGAAGTTGTCGTTGATCAGATTAAACATCCGAAGACCTTCATACCTTCCTCACAGCCATTGCAACCTAGCGCGTCGAGCTTTGATCCACAAGGGACTATTTTCCGCTTCAAATCAACCTTCGTCTCTGAGATATGGGGTGCATTGTGCGGATGGATTACACAATTTTCTTTAGGTTCCTTAGACAGCTTTATGGTGTTGGAGGCAAGTATTGCTTCGACTCTTGAGGAACTTAGAAAAATCAATATTATCGATGTTTCTGCTTTGGAGGGTCTTGTCGAGAACTTCTTCAAGGCGTATGCAGAGTATGACTCTTTGAAATCGTCGAAGATGACTAAAGAATTACACCAAGAATCACTTTCAGATGCACAACGACGCCTCCATGATGCTAAACAAGAACATGGAAAGCTAGATGGGTCCATGAAGGAGCTTCAAGCAAATCTTGCGAATGTGGAGAAAGACTTAGCAGCCTTGAACTCTAGGAAGGAGAAGATTATCGCATTCCTTGACAAACACCAAGAGGGGTTGTCCAAAAATCAAGAGAAAATCACCATTACAGAGGGCGAGATTCATACTATTGAAGCTAATCATGTGTTGTCTGATGAAGAAGCAGAGAGACTATCTAAACTTGAAGAGGCGGTTGAGAAGAGTCGTCAACAAATCCTATGCTTCAAGCCTTTTCCGTGACTTAGATTCTTTCTTAGGATTTTTACTTTTTAATTGCTTATTATGATGTAGTGACATTTCCTTCTTGAAGCAATAAAAGTAGTCGCCTTTATTTCAACATGAATCATTTCGTCTTGTGATTTGGATCAATTTTCTCTCCCCCCTTTTTTTAAGATAACTGACGAATCTTTTTTTTTTCTCTCGAAATTTAGCTCGAATTTTGCCTTGCTCAACCCTTCAGATTTGTGCTTTGGTAGTAAAAAATTCATAACTCGGAGTACAAGCGTTGGAATCACAAGATTCCGATTTATATGGAAAGAGGACTCATTGATCTACAATATATATAAAAATCACGGCCAAATTCCTTTTAGATTTGTACATATAATTCTCCAAATTTCAACTCCGATGCTGCCTTGTTCTATTTTTCAGCTTTGCGCTTCGGTGGGAGAAAATTCATAACTCGGGGTACGAGTGCCGAAATGACGAGATTCCAATTTCTATGGAAAGAGGACTCATTGATATACAATATATATAAAAATCAAGGCCAAATTCCTTTTATATTTGTACATATAATTCTCCAAATTTCAACTCCGATGCTGCCTTGTTCTATTTTTTCCAGCTTTGTGCTTCGGTGGGAGAAAATTCATAACTCGGGGTACGAGTGCCGAAATGACGAGATTCCAATTTTGTTGGAAAGACAACTCATTGAACGAAAATATTTATAAAAATGAAGGTCAAATGCCTTCTACATCTATACAGATAATTCTCCAAGTTCAGCTTAGAATCTATCTTGTTCGACTCTTCAGCTTTGCGCATTTGTGGTAAAAGAAATCTCAACTCGTCATAGGAGCGACATTCTAGCTTTGGCGAGCGACTACTTGAAGCATCCATCAGATTTTTTAGTGGCATCATTCTTTGAAGAAATAATGCCGACTTGATAGAAGCGTTTAAAACAAACTGCAATCATCTTCGGCTTCAACTGCCATCATGAATAGCTTAGATACTTTGTATGGGATGTTGTATAGATATTTTCATCCTTTCTTTCAAATCATTGATATATCAAATTCTTTCAAGCATGAACCTATAAAATGTTCTCACTTGCTGTGAATTATCTTCTTCTTTCCAGTTATGTTTGTCTCCTCGCTGAAAGAGGTCAAGCGTCGATCACATATCGCTGTGCTATATATGAGTATATATATGTTTTTTTTATTCATGCGACTGAACTTAGAATAATACTCTAAGCGCCTACGTATCTCGGTAAAGAGGATCAAGTCATATTGTAGTTCAGAAAAAAAAAAGATTTTTTTTATGCGACTGAACTTAGAATAAAACTCTAAGCGCCTACGTACCTCGGTGAAGAGGATCAAGTCATTTCGTAGTTCCGAAAAAAGAAGAGTTTTTTTTTGTCCTAACTTTTGCCTAGGCCGCCCCTTTCGAGGTTTTCAACCTAGCGGACATTTTTTTGTTTGTCCTAAATTTTGCCTAGGCCGCCTCTTTCGAGGTTTTCAACCTAGCGGACATTTTTTTGTTTGGGGCCGTACACAGTTTAAACTCATGCGGGCCAGGAGTATCATCTTGCTTCAAGGATAGTACATCTTCAAGAATTTTCCGTTGATGGGACCGATCCGCAAGCCATCTGCATCTATAAGCTTGTAAGCACCACTTGTATAGGCTTCTTGGACAACATATGGCCCATCCCACTTTGAAGTGAACTTGCTTCCAGATTTATGAGATATGATAATAGGTCTTCTTACCGCCAGGACTTGATCACCAACTTGGAAGGACCTTAGGTGAACCTTTTTATTGAAAGCACGGGAAAGACGAGCTTGATAACATTCAAGGCTTTGCTGAGCTTCCAACCTTTTCTCATCAAGGGTCTCTAACTCTTCAAGGCGTAGACGAGCATTTTCTTCTTCAGTGAGCCCTTCTTGGATAGCGAGCAGCAATGAAGGTATTTGGCGTTCAAGTGGAAGGACCGCTTCAGCTCCGTAAACAAGAGAATAAGGAGTTGCTTGAGTCGGTGTGCGATGAGTCGTTCGGTATGCCCAAAGAGCTTCTTCCATTCTATCATGCCAATCTCTTTTAGACTTAGAGATGAACTTCTTTAACAAGTTGCACAAGGTCTTGTTAAATGCTTCAGCTAGTCCATTTGCAGCAGCATAATACATAGACGAGTTTCGTTGCTTGAAGCCAAAAAGCTCGCAAATCTTAGTCATCAATTTGTTGGAGAACGGCTTGCCATTATCTGTTATGATATAACTAGGAATGCCAAAACGATAGATGATGTTTACTCGAATGAAGTTTTCCACATTCTCCTTTTTTACTTCTTTGAGGGCGAAAGCCTCAGCCCATTTTGAGAAGTAATCCGTTGCAGCTAAGATGTACAAGTGGCCACCAGAAGATTTCGGTAGTGGTTCAACCACGTCTATCCCCCAAGCGTCAAATGGCCAAGATGCAATAGTTGGATGTAACACCTCAGGAGGTTGGTGTATAAAATTTGCATGAAATTGGCATGCTTTGCAACTTCGCGCATAGTCCAAACAATCTTTCACCGTTGTTGGCCAATAATACCCCATCCTTTTTATATGAAAGTGCAGTTTTGGCCCAGGTTGATGTGATCCACAAACTCCAGAGTGTGCTTCTTGCATAGCTTGAGTTTCTTTTTCTTCCCCCAGACAATGCAAGAGAACTCCATCGAACGATCTACAATACAAAGTATCTTTGTAGTAAAGGAAGCGAGGGGCACGACGACGAATTTCGGTCTTTCTTTTTGGATCTTCTGGAAGAATGCTATAACACAAGTAATCGATCATGGTTTGTCGCCAATCGACTTTCTCAGCTTCAGTAACGGCCACAAGAAGCTCGAGTTTGCTTTCTTCATCCTCATCGTCCTGCGGCGGTACTATCCATTTCTAGCAGATAGTGATTTGCGCTTGGTCAGGCAAAGTCAATGTTGAAGCCAAAGTAGCCAAAGCATCAGCCTTCTTATTTTCCTTTCTTGGCACGTGCTAGAGAGTTACGTTGCCGAGCCACCCAATTAATTTTTGTGCATAGTGATGATAGGGACGCAATTCTGGCTTTTTGACCTCGTAGATACCCAATGCTTTATATCAACAGCCATTTCAAGCCCAAGAATGAGTACCTGATATTCCGCAACATTGTTGGAGCAACATTGTGTTAAAGTGAAGGAATACGGTAAGACCTCCTCCTGAGAAGTGACAAATATCACACCAGCGCCAGCTCCTTCGCGATGTGCAGCACCATCAAAATACATCTTCTAAGGCTGTTGAATCTCAATGACCATCGCATCCTCATCGGGTAGTTCATCAGTTAATTCCCAGTCATCAGGTATCGGATGGTCTGCTAGAAAATCCGCCAATGCTTTCCCTTTCACAGTTTTTTGAGGAATGTACACAATCTCAAATTGTTGAAATTGGAGATACCACCTTGCTAGTCGGTCGCTAAGGACAGGTTTCGACATCACAAATTTGATGGGGTTTGATTTGGAAATAAGACGAACTACATGAGCTTGAAAGTAGTGTTTCATCTTCTGAATCAAGAAGACTAAGGCCAGACACAACTTTTCAATCGGCGAATACTTCAACTCATTTGGCGTCATCATCCTACTCAAGTAGTAAAGGGCATTTTCTTTCCCTTTGCTATTCTCTTGGGCTAAGAGTGCTCCAACTGAACTTTCTTGTGCCGATATGTATAGTATCAATGGCTTTCCAGGCACAGGAGCCGCTAGAACTGGAGGTTTGATCAAGTAAGTTTTGATGTTCTCAAAGGCGTTGGCACAAGTTTGGTCCCATTCGAAAGGAGCACCTTTCTTCATGAGACGACTGAACGGCTGACACTTCCCTGCTAGATTTGAGATGAATCTCCTAAGATACGCCAGCTTCCCTTGCAGAATTTTCAACTCATGGATGTTTCTTGGCTCGGCCATCTTCATGATAGAATCTACTTTGGCTTGATCAATTTCTATCCCCCGATGTCGAACGACAAAGCCAAGGAATTTTCCGGAGGTAACCCCAAATGCACGCTTCAAAGGATTCATTTTGATTTGGTGCCTTCGTAGTAGGTCAAACACCATTCTCAGGTCTTGCAAGTGATCACTCTTTTTTCTTGATTTTACCACCAGATCGTCAACATAACATTCGACGTTTTTGTGAAGCATGTTGTCGAAGATATTTTGCATAGCTCTTTGGTATGTTGCTCCAGCATTCTTCAAGCCAAAAGGCATTACTTTGTAGCAATAAATACCTTTAGGAGTGCGGAATGCGGTAAGCTCTTCATCCTTAGGCGACATGCGGATCTGGTTATAGCTGGATGAGCCGTCCATGAAGGACATCGCCTCGTATCCAGTAGTAGCATCAATCATAAGCTCAGAAATGGGAAGTGGAAATTCATCCTTAGGGCATGCATTGTTGAGATCCCTAAAGTTAACACATACTCGAATTTGTCCATTCTTCTTTCTCATAGGGACAATGCTCGAAATCCATGTGGGGAACTTAACTTCGCGAATGAAACCAGCCTCAATAAGCTTGTTAACTTCATTTTCGATCAAGGGAACCAATTCTGGCCTGAAACGTCGCTGTGCTTGTTTGATAGGACGTGTGCCGTTCTTGACAGCGAGATGATGGACCGCAACTTTAGGGTCTAAGCCAGGCATCTCTTTGTAACTCCAGGCAAATACATCCTTATACTCTTTAAGTAATTCAACATAAGCACTCTCTTCATCGACTGCAAGTAAAGAATTTACATAAGTGGGCCTTGGATCTTCATCACTGCTAAGGTTGACTTCTTTCAATGCGTCGACTGTCGTTTTTACCCCTTCTTCAAATTCGGGCGGAGCATCCTTAGCGTCTTCATTTTCTTGAGGTTCGCCATCATCGACAGATATATGGTAACACCAAGAAACATCCTCCAACTCTTCACCAACCCTTATTGGAGATAAAGTATCCCTTTCATCTTGTACAGTAAAGTGATATGAAGAGCCAACACTTTCTTCATCTTCATCCCGCTCCTTGGTGTAGACCATAACATGCGACTTTGATTTTAGCACTTCTCCACATGAGACCACAAGATCCGTTTGCCGCCTCATCCTAGAAGGGATCAGACTTTCGAAGTCTTTGGAGATATTTTGAGATTTAGGAAAACTGATGATTTCATACGCTTGTGGTTTCTCCGAATCTTGCTTCCATTCTTCATTGGTCCTAACCTCTCAAACACAGAAACTCTCGCGATCGACTTTCCCAGTTAGTCAAAGACAGACGGCCTTTTGTTAGAAGCAAGAGGTTCCTCTTCCGCAGTGATGTAGTTGTTACTTGCCCTTCTTATGGAGATGCGAACTGGTGGGGGTTGTTTATACCCCAAACCTTCACGTTTTTGCCTCGCCGCAGGTTCCATCGGAAGCTTCCCCAATTTTGATGGTTCGCTAGGATTGTATCCATCCTTTGCGAGTAGTTTGTAAGCATTTGGATCGAAACCTTCACCTGTACGCTTCGTAGGGAGTGCTTCATTTTGTGGCGAGCTGCTAGCCACAAATCTTCCAAGTAATTTCGTGGATGACATTATTGTGTCAATCTGCTTGATAGGAAGGGTTAGTCCTCCCAACATGTTTCCCTCTTCCTTTTTGGCCTTTGGAACATAACGAAAAACAGAAGTCACTTTCTTACTCGAAGAAGCGTCATTTGTGTTAGGCAACTTACTGACATCGAAGGACCTTTGATCTTCCTTAACTGCTGCCTTCTCCTTACAAGTAGCCACCTTAGCATTTTTGTTCATAAACTCAGCATTATCGATTATCGCAACTTCATCAACTCTTGTGGCACATTTCTTTAAGTAGAACTTGGCATCGACGAAGTGCGCTTCAGCTTCAGTGAAGGGATTATCATCGGCCATAATCTTCTTTTCAACTCCGTCATCATGATACTTCAAACACTGGTGGTAGGTAGAGGGGATCACCTTGTTCTCATGTACCCAAGGCCTACCGAGCAAGATGTTATACGAAGTCCTTACATCGATCACATGCAACCACGCGCTAGATTGCAACTCGCCGATGGTGAGGTCTATTTTGACAGCTCCTATGGCTCTTTGTCCCCCTTGGTTGAATCCTTGGATCATCAAACGACTTGAGGAAAGATCCTCCGTTGCGATTCCAAGCTCCTTCATTGTGTGAATAGGAAGGATGTTAACTCTAGATCCACCATCGATTAGGATTCTGTTCACCTTTTGCTCACGTGCAAATCCAATCATTAATAAAGGGCGATTATGAGGTATGTCGCCGAGTAGAAGGTCATCATCGGTGAATGTGATTTTGGCCATGAATGCATCTATGACTTCAGGAGATGACTTTGCAGAGTCTTCTAATGATGGACATGGCGAGGTCACGTTTTTCGCTTCCTTCTCATCAACTGTACAATATGAAGCTTTTACATCATCAATGACGAATTTGGTGTGAAACCAACTCGGCAAGTATTCTCCTAATGTTATTGTCCGACGTGGTTCTTGGTAGTAGCACCCTTCTATTTTCTCCTTCTTTGGGTGCTCAACTGGATTTTTTGTTTCGGGTTTACTCACCTTCTTTCCCTTAGTTTGTCGTTTCACTGAATCCTTTCGCGAACCTGTTTTGCGGCGCTTGCGACGAGTTACGAGAGTCCAACCCCCATCATCAAAATGACCAATTTGGTCTTCGTCTTCTTCAGACGGTCCTCCTTCTACTAACACAACATTGCTCGGTGTAAGAAGAGAAAGCATTTCATTCACATTAACTGGTTCGAAGTCTCCAAACTTATTCATTCCTGCCAGACATATGTTCGGGATGTCTTTCTCTCCATATCCTTCAACAAAGTTGCAGGTCATGACTGGATCGAGCGAGCTAATTGTGACACCAACTTGGTTTGCACTTTCTTTCTCATCTTCAAGTGAAATCTTTCCTTCGCGGGCTAGCTCCATAACTTTATCCTTGAAGACAAAGCATTTCTCGATAGGGTGGCCGATCAACCGGTGGTACTTGCAATAATTCGGTTCATCAGTTCTCCCTGCTTCATTCGGCCGCTTCATCTCGGGTAACTCAAAAAGTTTCAGCCCAAGAAGTTCATCAAAGATTGTCGAAACGTCTGAATCAAGGAATGGATAATCCTTCTCTTGCATCTCATTCAAAGTTGGTTTTCTGTTTGCTCTATCCTCCGAAGAAGTTGTCTTCACTCTCTGCTTCTTGCTTACTTTAGTGGTGAACTTCACAGGCGCAACATTAACGCTCATGGATTCTTTGTTTTCGGTCTTGGAAAAATATCTCCCCACTTTCTTTACTTCTTGCTTGTCTTTACCTTTGCGGGATTCGTAGACCGGCGGCGCTTCACTTCCGATTGACGCCATGCTTAACTCCATGTCATGAGCACGAGTGGCCAATTCTTCAAAAGTCTTAGGCTTTATGCCTTGCAAGATATAGGTGAGACCCCAGTGCATACCTTGAATGCACATCTCTATTCCCGAAGCTTCGCTAAGTCTATCTTTGCAGTTTAGACTTGCATGCCTCCATCGGTTGATGAAGTCAATAACTGGTTCTTCCTTTCGTTGGCGAGTGTTTGTAAGTTCCACCATGCTTACGGTGCGTCTTGTGCTATAGAAGCGGTTGAGAAACTCCTGCTCCATTTGCTCCCAACTATCAATGGAACCAGACTCAAGGTCTGTGTACCAATCAAAAGCATAACCTTTAAGGGAACGAACAAACTGTTTGGCAAGGTAATCACCATATGTTCCAGCGTTGTTGCATGTTTCAATGAAGTGTGCCACATGTTGCTTCGGATTTCCCTTGCCATCAAACTGCTGAAATTTTGGGGGTTGATAACCAGCAGGCATCTTCAAGCTATCAATCCTTGCAGTGTATGGCTTCGCATATGTAAGGGATGATTTTGCGGAAACATCATATTTATCCTTGATGGTCCCCATGATGAACTCCTTTATTTGATTGATTGGAATCATCCCTTCAGAGGAAACTTGGATTTCTGAAGCATATTCCCCTTGTTTTGCGGGAGATTGAATCCTTTCTTGTGCTTGCGGACGTTTTCTAGGGGCATGACTTGAATCCCCCTCCATCACACTATCAAACCTGTCTGTCAACTTGACAATTCGATTATCTTGATCTTGCACATATTTGGTTAAGTCTCCAATTGCCTTTGTCAAGCTCGCGAGTTGTTCTTCAACAGTTGAAGCATTGGTCATCATCGCATGCATCACCATCATAGATGAAGAAGAATAACACGGATTTTCGCGAACATAGGATGCAGACATGTTATGCGGAGTAGATCCAGTGCTCAAGACATCATCGTCAGCTTGCCTGAAGGGTTTCTTGGGCTTAGATAAACTAAGTTAGGCAAGAACCCTCTCCACCATTTTGGCGACGTTTTCCCCTTCTTCTATGGTGTTTGCGGAAGATCTTACGCCTTTTGAAGACGAACCAAAGACGATAGCAGATTCAGGATGTGCTTGCGGAACTCGTTGCCCTAGCAATTTGGCTTGGTTCCTTGTGACAGGTCCGATGCTCCCCTCAGTAACATCTAGGATGTTTTGAACAACAATGGAGAATTTGGATCCGGCAGTTTTTGCGGATGCGGATTTCAAGTTGACCTTCTTGGAAGCCATCTTAGTGTTTTTGAAGTTCGACTATTGGAAAGAAGAGATGAGAGGTAAAGATTGTCCCACTGGGCGTGCCAAATTTGTAACGACTAATCTTTCGTTCCTGAAAATAATAATCAAGACAAGAAAAATAGCGACAAAGAATAATATTTGATTTCAAGAATTTGTGCGGGGGTTACAATCTTTATGAAATCTTAAATAAAAAGATGTAATCTTCTGATTCTTCTCCTCACGATACAACCGTCAATCAAGGGCTTTGCTTGTTCTTGAATGGACAGATCATTTGTTGTTGATATTTCACTACGAATGCGGAGCCGAGCTTTAATCACAAACGTAGAGGTATGAAAACTTGCGGCTCACCACTTGGAGCGAAGACTTCTTAGTATGCAGAAGACTTGTGGCTGAGAGCTTCTCTATGTATTTTTTCTTCCCCTTTTAGCTTTGTGAAGACCCCTATTTATAGTTACAGGGGAGAGCTAGGGTTTGTATATGATTGGTTGAATCTTATCATTTGAACACTTGGCGACATTTGATTGGTTCTTCTATTGCCTTGGCATGCTGCGTCACTTATACACGTGTCATGATTGTATTGGTCCTTGACTTGACTTGGTGCGCCACGTCATTTGACACGTGGCATGAACCCTGGGCTAATAGAGTGGGCTCATCATGTGAAGTCCGACAAGATAGACTAGCCCAACTGAATTAGTCTTTCAATTAAATTCATACCAATTGAACTTAAACAATTAATCCAATTATATTGGCCCATAATAATTATCTGGACTGATACATCTCAAATTTAGAATATGATCCGAATTAGTTTGTGGATTTAAGTCCGACTAAATTTCAGTGCCTACAGCGGGGTTGGAACTGTTTGTGTGTGGCTTTTTTAATCAGTAGGCTAATCAGGTTTTAAAAAGGACATTTACCTAATTAAACTTTTAGGTTTAGGAGTTCGTACTTTTAATATAGTATAGTATATATATATATATATATATATATATATATATATATATATATATATATATATATATATATATATATATATAGATAGATAGATGTAGATTACTACTAATCCTAAAAGGGGTAGCTTAATATAAATGGAAAAGGGTCAAATATACCCCTGTACTATCGAAAAATGGTCAAATATACCCCTCTTTATACTTTGGGTCCAAATATACCCCTACAATTATACTTTGGGCACAAATATAACTTTCCACCGTTTAAGTTGACAAAGATTAATATTTTTAATGAAGAAAATGCCATGTGGCATGCCAAGTCATTGTCCAAATCCAATTTTAACCCTCCCTCCTTCCATGTCATCTTTCACCATTTGCACCTCCTCCTCCACCACTACTACACCACTATACCCACCACCATTTTCACAAACTCGAAAGGTGGAAGAAATCAAAATGCTTCAAATGGATTTCTTGATTTTCTTTTTAACTAATAACTTTTATCTATTTACAACTATATTAAAAAATCAAGTTTAGATTTACTAAATATACTTTGAAGTCCTCTTATGAGTTAACGTGGATTACATACTTAGCTCTTATGTGTCCGAACGAGTGTATATCGAATTAGGAAGCGAATATTTAATTTTGCTGGATATAGCCGTTTCACCACAATGGAAATGGATTGGGTTTAACAGTCAGTGATAACGTGCTAATTGCGCTAATCTTGTTCCTTAAAGTTTTTTACGAACATTATTGGTAAGTCTCCCATTTTGACGCTCCATTCGCTGCAAGCAATCACCAAATCCCACTTCTACATAAAGGACCTGCATGCGTTTATTCTTCTCTTCTTTAGCTCTATTCAACTCACCTCGTTTGTTGACTCAGTGATTGCTTCAAATGACTCATCCCAATTAACTATATTTTTAACTAATAATTTTTATTCTAAAAGTGGTTTTTCAAGAATTGTTTGTGAAAATGGTGGTGGTATAGTGGTGTAGTAGTGGTGGAGGGGAGGTGCAAATGGTGAAAGATGACATGGAAGGAGGGAGGGTTAAAATTGGATTTGGACAATAAGGTGACATGTCACATAGCATTTTCTTCATTAAAAATATTAACCTTGGTCAACTTTAATGGTGGAGGGTATATTTGTACCCAAAATATAACTATACGATATATTTGGACTCAAAATATAATGAGGGGTATATTTGACCCTTTTTTGAGAGTACGGGGTATATTTGGCCCTTTTCCGTAATATAAATCTTCGGTGAAAAGACTTTTTAATTAGAACTCCCAAAAGTTTGGTTAGCCGATGGGTAATTTCTCTTGGGAGCCTTAACCTTTCTTCGGTGAAAAGACTTTTTCATTAGAACTCCCAAAAGTTTGGTTAGCCGATGGGTAATTTCTCTTGGGAGCCTTAACCTTTATGTCGCCCTTGAGTATTCGCATGTCGGAGGAGTCTGAGCTCATTCCTTCACTTTCTCCTCTCTTGAAAGATGATAGGTCTGAGACTGATAAGAAGAATGGTGTGTCGGTGCAATATATTATGGTCAAGGGCTCTCAGTTCCAGCAACCCAAGGTGTCCACCACTTGTTTCACTTGACATCCCAGATGAATGGTCTTCCAATTTCACCCATTCTCACTCTCCTCCTCCTACCAGTAAGCCCCCTCACCCTTTATTTTTCTTGACTGAAGATATTGCTTCAATTGTTTACTTATTTTGCCTAATGGGGCTCTTTTTGATTGTGTACTTGCTATAGTCTTGGGTTATAAACTAGGCAAAATTTCCTGGAAAAGTTTTGGCCTTTTGGTTGTGTTTGGTATGGAGGAAAACATTTTCGTTTGGTTTGGTTAAAATGTTCTGGAAAACATTTTCTCTAGCTTCTTTAAAAGGAAAGCAAGTTACATTTCAAGTTTATTGTCCCCTCCCTACCCACCCAACGCCCCCATTCCGCACCCCTATAGTGTTTTGCTGGATTACATTTTATAATGCTCTTGAAATAATAGTTTTTAGCTTACTAACCAAACACTAGAAAATAAGTAAGAAACCCAAGAAAATATTTTCCATGAAAAACATTTTCCTTCTTACCAAACACACCCTTTTTCTTACTTTTTTGGGCCTGTTTGAGATTGTTCTACGGTTGAGTATCTGACTAAGAGAAAGGGTGGAAAACTCTCTTCTAGAAGAACTGCCTAATCAGAATTACTTTAGCCATCATTCTTAGGTTACTGATAGTAATCATGACACCAAGCTAGCCTGGTGCGGAATTCATTGAGTTTTGCACTTGGTGTAGCTTCTCCGTGTCAGTACTGTAGCAACTCTTGTGTTTTTCCTTGATAAAATGCTGAATTCGGTATTTTCTGAGTAAAGATCATTTCCTGGCAATCATATATTTTGTCTTTTGTCATAACAAGAACTTCTGACCCGAACAGGGCGGAATCCATATAGCCGACCCCGAGATGTTTGGAATTGAGGCACATTTAATTGATTGATTATATTGTCATTTCAATTTTCAAGTACCGGCAAAGATAGCTTATATTGTTTGAAAGATCCTTTACCTGTTTTAGGTCCATACCTAAAATTGTGCTGCTGAAAAGCAATTAGCAGATTAATACCATGCATCCTTAATTTCACCTGTTCATAGTTATCCTATATAACTGCTCATAATATCTTATGACTGAAATGGTCATTGAAGTAACCATTAGGTGACCCATTTTGTTTCTCTCTAACCTCCATCACATGTAACGGTTAGTAGCAAGAACCTTTCAGCCATTAAAAAGCTAAAATTGATTAGCTAGTGCAGCATCTTTTCCATTTCCTTTGTCAAACTGGAATCAAGATGTTAGGTATTTAGTGGATTTCTGCTTGGTAGAAGTATTTTCTCAACATTATACCTATAATTATCTTACTGAATTGTTCTGTTTTCTTGATAAGCTGTACTTGTATGCTTTGCCTCATAGCTCACATGAAGATGTGACTGCGTTTTGTGGTAATGAGAAAACGCCAGGGAGCCTGCTGTATGAGTATTAATCATTTAACTGTCATGACTCTTCAATCTTCCAATGTTGGATAGTTTTTCTAGTCAAGTGCATACTTAAATTAGAGCAGTCATGTATGCTATTTTCCACACTTAAAGATAAAAAAGAGAAACCAAAAAAAGGGAAAAGCAAATCAGCATAGAATTGTCATGCAAAAAGAAAAAAAAAGGTTTTGTCTCGTGGCTGTCTGTGGTTGTGGTCAACATGTAGAGAAATGATCATTGCGAATTAGTTTCTCAGAGGTAACACAAAATTAGCTTCACCTTTTTCAGTTTTTGCCATAATATAAGTATCCTTTGTGAACCCTAAGACGCTGTCCTCTCTGTTTCCCTTGACACAATCTGAGAAACACATGCAAAAGAGTAAGAAGAGAAGGGGCAGAAAAATGTCAGATTAAGAATATTACTCTGTTTCCTACCTAAAATTTGCAAATGAAACACTAACAAAGAAAAGAAAATATTGATGGAAACGAGAGTGAACATTTTCTTTTTCTGATTTATTGGGGAAGTTTATGCTAGTACTCGGCTGTTCTCATTGGGTAAATCAAACTCTGAAAGCAGGGGTTTAAAGGTATTGGGCCTCTAGTTGCTATTGTTGAGACCAAACTTAATGGGGAATCCAAATTTTAAAGAAGCATTTGGGTAAAAGAACTCTATTGTATTCTAAAGAGCATTTCATTAGGACTCATCACATCATAATGTCAAACTAACATTTCAAATGTGACGCTTCCAATCTGACCTTAGCAGCCTCACAAAGTAAATACTTGTTGAATTTTGGGGAGCGAAAATTTTTCATGCTATACAACCTTGGTTGTTCCGTAACTGTAATATTGCACATTCTTGCTTTTTAGTGATCCTTATACTGCCCTTATCTATTCTTTGCAATCTCGGTTTTTCAAGTTCCCTATTATGGAACCAAAAGAGAATCAAAGAAAAGTTCTGCTTCTAGTTAATTTATTTTCAGCAGCCAACAATGAGAGTGCTAGAATAATTGATGGGAGGTCTGCTGCCGAGGAAATTAAATCAAGCATAGCAATAGAAGTTAGCAGAATGAAGGAGTCAATAGGAAAGGTCCCTGGTTTGGCTGTTATATTGGTGGGCCAAAGGCGAGACTCTCTTGCCTATGTCCGTAACAAAACAATGGCTTGCCATGAGGTTGGGATCAGATTTTCAATTGCTGAACTCCCTGAGAGCTGTACAGAAGAGGACGTCTGTGATGCATTGTCAAATTATAACAAGGATGCATCAATTCATGGTATTCTTGTGCAGCTTCCTTTGCCACAGGTAAATCTTCAACTAAGTAGTATGGGCTTATTCATTTTATGTGAAAGGTATAAGGAAGTAGATGTTAACAATGGTTGAATATACAGCTCATCTCTGTGAAGCTCAAATGAAAGTTGAAATTCAGAATGTTAAATGTAGGGGAGATATCAATTGAATCTCTGTAATCACAGTCTATATATGGCGTAGTCACTATGCTGTGCCACCAACACCCCCCCCCCCCTCCCCCCCCTCCTCCACACACACAACCAAGTGTGTTATATATCTGTTGCTAACAGAAGTCATTGGAACAGCATTTTGACGAGGGGAAGATTTTGAATGTACTAAGCTTACAAAAAGACGTGGATGGATTTCATCCACTAAACATTGGGAACTTGGCCATCCAGGGTAGAGAGCCATTGTTCATCCCGTGCACTCCTAAAGGCTGCATCGAGTTATTGCTCAGGTCTGATGTTGAAATAGTTGGGAAGAGAGCTGTAGTGCTTGGGAGGAGCAACATCGTAGGACTGCCTACATTTTTATTGTTGCAGGTGATAAATCTGTCATATATATTTGTCGCTTTGTTGCACTCTTGTAAATCCAGTTCTTGAGAAATATGTGTGCCACCTTAAGGGGTCATTTGTATGCCATTAGCACATAGTATCAGACATGAGATTGAATAATTAGTCATTCATACACAGATTTTGTTCAAAAATATGTCATTGTGTATTATTCAAAAAACATTGTGGTATTGTTAATGCGGTCTATGTGGCCTTGCGATGACTAAATTAAAATTTCTTTGCTAATGCTAATTTAAGTTAGTTAAGACTAAAGTTAATTGTAGAAGATTGAGTGTTAATAATTAGAAACTTCAGCATATAAATCAAGTAATTAGTTTTATCAGTTGTATTTGATTTTGGCAAGAGATTAGTTTAAATGGAGTAACATGGTTAGTAAGGATTTATATAGCCGACCCCGACTTGTTTGGGACTGAGGCATAGTTTTTGTTGTATTAGTTTCATCAGTTGAGGTTTCATTTCCCTTATCATATGCGGTTTTTTATGTTTTTGGTTCATTATGTTTCCGATTGTTTTTAAATTTTGGGGCATATAGAATTTTATATTCTTAACTATGCTATAAGTAGATGGTTTCAGTGGTGTGAAACAATCTTAAAATTTTAATTTAATCAGTGTCTATATAAAGCACTAGATTGCATATGTAACAAAATATTGGTATAGGACAATGAGGAAGTAGTTACTCTGCTTGTATACCAAACATGGAACTGATTTATTATACAAGATGCGGGAAGCGAGGCTGAGATGGTTTGGGCATGTGAAGAGGAGAGACACAGATGCTCCAGTGCGGAGGTGTGAGAGGTTGGCTATGGACGGTTTCAGGAGAGGTAAAGGGAGGCCGAAGAAGTATTGGGGAGAGGTGATTAGATAGGATATGACACAGTTTCAGCTCACCGAGGACATGACTTTAGATAGGAGGTTGTGGACGACTCAGATTAGGATAGAAGGCTAGGTGGCTTATCCTTTCACCATAGTAGTTGTAGTTTTGCTCATTTGTCTATTGCCATTTGATTTCTGCATTTGATTGCTGCTTATATTTGTTGGGCCGTTGTACTTTAGTTATCTTATTTATCTATAGCAGGTAATGCTCCTTTCTGTCCGGACTGTTCTACCATGACTTTCTCGCTTTTGTTATTCCTTGTTTTCATATTGTTTTCGATATGCTTGGTCCTATCTGACCTTTTGTCTTGTTTTCCTCTCTTGAGCCGAGGGTCTTTCGGAAACAGCCGCCCTACCTTTCAAGGTGGGTGTTAGGTCTGCGTACACTCTACCCTTCCCAGACCCCACATGGTGGGATTATACTGGGCTTCTTGTTGTTGTTGTTATACAATATGTCCAGTCTTTGGTGACAAAATTATACTGAATATCTGATCTTTGATAATGAACCAAAATTTTGGCTGTATTGATAAATCTAAGATTTTTGATTGCTCATAAGTCTCTCCGTTTAGAGTCTGTATTTTCTTCTCGCCATATTAAATGGTATGAACAATGTTTGCAGAGGCACCATGCAACAGTAAGTATTGTGCATGCATATTCAGACAATCCAGAAATTATTGCTCGTGAAGCTGATATACTTATTGCAGCCGCTGGAGTGCCTAATTTAGTCCGTGGTAGCTGGATAAAGCCTGGAGCAGTTGTTCTTGACGTTGGAATAAACCCAATTGAGGTAATTTCTGAAGTTCCTCCTTGGTAGTGCATGCCAGTGAAAGTAAACCCGGTTGGATTAGTCATAACTTTTCTGTCGAAAAAGTAATGTGAAACAATAAGGTTAGTTATGTTTAATTGGTGCAGGACCCTGAGAGCGAACAAGGTTACCGTTTGATTGGAGATGTTTGCTTCGAAGAAGCAGTCAGGATAGCTTCCGCAATAACCCCAGTGCCGGGAGGTGTAGGTCCTATGACAGTTGCAATGCTTCTTCTGAACACCCTTGAAGCCGCCAAACGTGCACTTCGTTTTACTTGATTTAAGGCGGAGGAACTCAGAAAATCTCTCATTTGTCTCTCTCTATTAGAAACATGGAGAGGAAATGGATGATTACTAGCTCGCATTTTGCACAACCTCTACATTATTGGACTTGTGTCTGGTGGACCATTCAATGCCATTAATCAATCCCAACATATTTGGAAGTTCTCGGTCCCCACATCAAGGAAGCAGCAGTACCGAACGAAAGTAGCAGCTTTACTATTTGGGATGACGCACTGAGATAATATGACATTGGAGGCCTAGAGACTTTTATATATATGACATTGGAGGCCTAGAGACTAACTAACAGAATCAACGTTTGGTTTCCTTAATGCAAAAAGTTCTCGCGTATAACTAGCTATATTTGTGTGTATTGATTTGCTCCGAAGGTTCCTTTTTTTTCTATCTTTTTAAGGCTGACCTTTTAAAGGTACAAAAGCTTATATTTTTCGTAAAGAACTTTAGAAAATTGTAGAAGGAAATTTACAAGATATGTATCTAGCAAACGAGTTTTGAAGTAAAAGGGGATTTTAGTATCTCAGTTGGTTGGTTGGTTGCGTGAACTTTTATCTTGTTGGTGAGGGTTCGATTCTCTATTTTGTAATCCTTTTCCTCATTTTCCCTTCCCCTATCCCCTATGTAATATTTCTACCTTTTTTTTCTTTTAAAAAAAGAAGAGTTTTGAAGTAAAAGTTTACCCCAATTGTCACATCCCAAAGGGAAAGGAGTCAAAAATACCCCAGGACTGTTTGAAATAGGTTAATTTTACCTTTTGAAACTTTACCTTCCATTATGTTTTTGGTTCAAAAATGTCTTTCAACTATCCAAATAGCTCAAAATACTAAGGGTTGCTCCAGCTCAAGGGAAAGGGGTTAATTTTGCCCTTGAACTATGTGAAATGGGGCAATTTTGCCTTCTATTTAAAGTTCGGGATAAGTGATCTTAATTATAAAGACTTGAGCAAAAAATTATACAGTTAAACCTCTCTATAATTGTCATTCATTATAACAACATTTCTCTATAGCAGCTTAATTTTCTCCAGACCCGATTTTTCATGCTATATTTTATTTCTCTATAACAATATTTGACCTATAATAGCAGTGTCGTTCATTATAGCAGTACACTCTTTATAAACTTACCTCTCTATAACAACCATACTCAAATAAAGGGCAGCCCGGTGCATTAAGCTCCCGCTATGCGCGGGGTACGGGGAAGGGCCGGACCACAAGGATCTATTGTACGCAGCCTTACCTTGCATTTCTGCAAGAGGCTGTTTTCACGGCTCGAACTCGTGACCTCCTGGTCACATGGCAGCAACTTTACCAATTACGCCAAGACTCCCCTTCAACAGCCATACTCAACTATATTGTAATAATTTTTTGTAAGAAATATAGTATGTATAAACATAAAATATTAAAATATTTATAGTAATCTTCATTAATGTCATGCACATAGTAAATTTCAAGTACGAATATCTAAAAGAAATAAATTATATTTTTTATAGCAATCTGATTTAGTCTTGCAAAATTTCAAAATAACCTATATAATTCCTATCTACCAATTTTGTATAAATTTGATACTTAATTCCTTGATTTTGATAGCTATAATTAGTCTATTTTAAGTTTGAAATTTTGCAAGACTAGATCAGATTATTATGAGAAATATATTTGTTGTCCCTCTAATATATGCAAACCATAGAACCTTATGGCAAACAATTAACACTCTTTTGGAGCAAACAACATATTTTTTTTTCTTTTAATGAGCACAATGGAAGTCACCCATTATCTAATGACAACAAGTTCAACTTACGACAAACAATTAACATTCTTGTAGAAGTATGGATATTAAGACCTCTATCATTCTCCATTGGTGGAAAAATATCGGAATTCTACTTGCAGATGACAACCCCAATGTTAATAGTGAAAATTTATAACTTGTTGAGGATGTTGGTAGTGTGCTATCACTTATAGCCCAAATCCCATCGCATAACACCAATCAATCAATGGATGCTACTACTTATATGGCGTTTGACCTAACACTTCCAATCCTTGAAACTTACACTGAAGAAGAGATTATTTGTTGGCATGCTTAAGTTTTGATGCATGACAAAATACGTACACGTGGTAAATGAACCAGGTTTTCAGACATGTTCTATCGAAAGAAGACATGTGTACAGAGAAAAGTGCATAATGCATGACACAGGTCTGTCAACATGTTCCATCATCCATCACAAAAGAAGGCTCCAGATACATTCGTAGGAATGAACGAGAAGGGGATGATGAAACAGGTTCGTGAACATGTTCCATCTCAGATAGTGTAGAGATTCAGTGGTATACGAACCAAGTGGATGAAACAGGTTTGTGAACATGTTCCAGCCCAAGTCCTACAACAACTAGGATTTGCAGATTTATGATAAAGACTTGGAGGTCAAGTTGTAGGATTTCTTTCCATAATTGTCGAGATCATTCAGACTTCCACAAGGATAAAGTAGCCGACTCAAAAGACAAGAATCCCAATTCAACACAAACCTTAATATATTTTAGGGGCCTACTCGAAGAGGGTTTTGTCTCTGCCAACCTGGTGTGCACTCAATGCTATAAATATCCAAGTCTTTCCAAGAAGAAGGTATGCGCACCCACAAAGAGAGAATTCATAATATTGAGCGATCAAAAGATTTATCAAGAATATTCAAGAATCCAAGTGTGCGTTTGATGTGCCGTAGAATTACGACACATTTGATGCTTTTTGGCGATAAGTTTTACTTGTTTTTAAGCAAGTGCAAGTTGTTTTTATGTGTTTTTGTTGTGTTTCAGGTAATTGATGACCAAAAGGCAAAAGCAAGGAAATTTCACTAAGAAGTCCACAAAAGTAGAGAAGTACGAACTGTACATATTTGTACGGGCCCGTACATGAGCACAAGACCTGGATGGCAAGAAACAGAATGCCTGAGTTTTGACAAGGTGAGCTATGGCCACAATGTATGGATCGTATATTTATGTACATACGGGCTGTACTTCACACCATACATTGCAGGTAAATTCATTGAAGGCAACTGGAGGAAAAGTTATATTGACCCTACTTCATAAATATAGGCCATACATTTCGGCGTACAAGTTGACCTAGAAGTGCAGAAACAGAGACCGTACAATATTATACGGACCGTACTTAATTATATGGCCCGTACTTAATTGTACGGCCCGTACTTGGTTTCGTCGGGGCAATTTTGTCATATGTAATTTTCGCGTTTTGGACATTTATAAATAAATAGTTGTTTAGGATTTTGTGGGTCATCTATCATCTATTTTTGAGACTCTTATTCCTTAGTATTGAATATTCCGTAGTCTTGGAAGCTTTTGAGAACAAGATTCTTCTTCATTCCAGTGTAAGCATTAATGACTTCTTTATTATTTTGTTCTTCATTCAATAATATGAGCAGCAAATTTTCCTATTAAGGTTGTAGATGTATACGGTGAAAACAGGATCAATGTAAGACCAGTGAAACCGAGCGCTGAGGGTAGGTCCAAATGAGCATGAGTATGTTCGGTCTTTTCTTCAGACTGGGGTGATTACACCAAATGCGGCTGACCCGAGATAAGAGAAGTGTATCTATTGATCCGGTGTCTCTGAGTCAAACTCACATGGCCGTTAGTCCAGTTTCTCCAAGTCAAACTCGCATGGCTGTTAGTTCGGTTACTTCATGTCCGAACTGAACGTGGTCGTTGGTCCGGTTAACCAGTTGCAGTGCTGCCACGCGTCAAGACCGTTCTGTTATTTTGTACTGACGCCCGTACGAGTGTCAGACTGTACAGTCCTACCTTATCCTTTTAGGGTTTCTTTATTCTAAAAAGGCTTTGTATTGTATTCAAGGCCCATGAGGCAAACCTATAAATAGAGGACAGTTTCCTACTTTTAGGGGTTGGCTTTTTCAGATCTAGAATATTGTAATAGAAGAATATATTGAATCTCTCTCTCTCTTTCTATGATTTTAGTCCGGATCTGTAGTATTCTTCGACTTTGTTCATCCATTCAATACCATATTTATATTGCCACACACACACACACACACACACACACACACACACACACACACACACACACATATATATATATATATATATATATATATATATATATATTGAGCTTAATCGCCATTATCAATAAACTTATTCAAGTCATTAGCACACATATCTATATATATTATAGCAAACAAATCCATATATATTTCGTATCAACCAAAAATAGATTAAAATTTATCCACATATCCTATACATCACTTACAAATTCAATTGTTACCGAAAACCGAGGTAAACAGTTTGGCGCCCACTGTGGGGCTAGGATAATAATGGTTTTTTAATCTTTGCTTCTATCTCCTTTTACCCTTTTGATTAAGGAATCTTCTGCTAATTTCTGCAAAAAAGCAGACCAAATGGCAAACAGCGGGCAGTCTGGTCATACCAACAACAACGAGATTGTGGCTGAAAACGAGAACAGTGGGTTACGAAGCCTACTAGCAGATCCAATCGACCCAAACTCTGTTGATTCGAGGGAAGGCCTCAATTGGCAAAACACCATGAACCAGGAGAACGCCACCTTACCGGCCACTAATCCCTTGAATACTCACAACTCAGTTACTTTATCTCGGGCTTAAGGCCGAAAAGCACCGGATACCCCGGATGAGATTAACTTACGTTTAATTTTTGAAATGTTGCAGAAACAGGGAACCGTCATAGCCGAACAGGGAATTGCAATAGCTCAGCTGCAGAGCAAAAATGATAAGGCAGCTCCGGAAAGGTCAAAAGGGGTCACCGAACCAAGGAGGGATGAAACACGAGAGTCAAGAGTAATGTATCGGGAGCCGGTTCATCCACCGAAGTTCTGAAGATGCTCGAGACCTTGGTAAAGCGGGTAGATTCAACAGAGAAGAGGGTGGAAATGTATAACTCTCGGGTGGATCAGATCCTGAGGGCTCCGCCTATTCTAAAAGGACCGGATTCAAAAAGGTACATTCAAAGGCCTTTACCTCCAAGTGCGGCTCCGAAGTTCAAAATGCCGGATATCCAGAAATACGACGGCACAACGGACCCACAGGAACACGTGACTTCGTGCACCCGTGCCATAAAAGGAAATGGCGTCGAAGAGGATGAAATTGAGTCTGTGTTGTTGAAAAAGTTTAGGGAAACCCTATCGAAAGGAGCACTGACCTGGTATGACCATCTGCCCGAGAATTCAATCACTTCCTTCGAAATGCTCGCAGATGCGTTCATAAAAGCCCATGTAGGGGCTAAAAAGGTGCAGGCACGGAAGGCGGACATCTTTCGCGTAGCTCAAAGGGATGATGAGTTGTTACGAGAATTTGTGAACCGTTTCCAAATGGAACAGATGGAGCTCTCTCCGGTTCTAGAGGAATGGGCTACACAAGCTTTTACCGAAGGGCTCAATCCTCGAAGCTCGACGGACTCATTCAAACTGAAGGAAAACTTGTTGGAATATGAGGCTGTAACCTGGGCAGATGTTCATAACAGGTACGAATCAAAGATCCGGGTAGAGACCAACTCGAGCTTCCCCCGAGACCCATAAATATGAGCAAAAGCTCTGAAAGGTCGAGGAAAGTTTATGAGCCAGAGAGGCGATCATCGAGGGAAAGATACCGGCTATAATCTCATTCGAAAAGATTGAGATTCAGATCGGAAAGATCAAGGGTTGGCCCCAACCACTTTTCTGGTCGGGGTGATAAACAGGCCGAGCACCCATCGGACAGTCAAGGTCTATCATTTAGAAGCGATGCTGGGAGCTCGGCTAGCAACAAAGACCCGCCAAGGATATCGGAGTACAACTTCAATATCAATACCTCAGATCTTGTCTCGGCTATCGGCCGTATCACGGAAGCAAGATGGCCAAGGCCATTGAGGTCAGACTCGGGTCAATGGGACCCGAGCGTGGTGTGTGAATATCATGAAACCCATGGGCACAAAACTGAGGACTGTCCCAGACTAAGGGAGGAAGTGGCTCGCTTGTTGAAGAATGGCCACCTTCGAGAATTCCTGAGTGAACGAGCTAAAAGCCACTACAAGGAAAGGGACTCTCACAAACGGGCCGAACTGGTGGAACCTCAACATGTAATCAATATGATAATTGGGGGAACAGACGCTCCTCGGGGGCCGGTAATGAAACGAACTAAGGTTTCCGTTGTGCGTGAGAAGCGCAACTGGGATTACGTACCCGAGGGTTCCATCTCCTTTAGCAACGAGGATGCAGAAGGCATCATTCAACCGCACAATGATGCATTGGTAATTTCTATTCTTATTTTCAAATCACAGGTTAAACGTATTTTGATTGACCCAGGTAGCTCAGCCAACATTATCCGGTGGAGAGTGGTAGAACAACTAAGGCTAATCGACCAGATTGTGTCGGTAGCCCGAGTACTCAGTGGGTTCAATATGGCAAGTGAAACCACGAAGGGGGAGATTTCTTTGCCGGTCAACATCGACGGTACCATACAACAGACGCTATTCTATGTCATCGAAGGAGATATGAAGTATAATGCTTTACTCGGCAGACCGTGGATTCATAGCATGGGAGCAATACCATCAACACTACATCAGTTGCTGAAGTTCCCGACCCCGAAGGGAATAAAAACTATCCGAGGTGAACAGCCCGCTGCAAGGGAGATGTTCACGGTCGAGAAAGTGCCACTTTTTCCAAAAAAGCCGGATCACAGAGATGATGAATTAATCGGGGGCAAAGACACCAAATTGCAATTAAAGGAAACAGGGTAAAAAGCAGAACAAAAGGGATCGGATCCGATTGGTGAAGAGGACGATTTCGGCATACCCAGATCGTTTGTATTACCGGACGACTCGGTTGCAACCAAATCTACCGTGGAGGAGATGGAACAAATCATCTTGTTCAAATATCTACCGGATAGAAAGGTATACCTGGGCACGGGGTTAACCTCGGAGCTCAGGAACAATTTAATTAAATTTCTTCAAGCTAATGCCGATTGTTTTGCATGGTCCCATATAGACATGACAGGTGTACCACCGGAAGTCACGACTCATAAGCTTAGCCTCGATCGGAGATTCCCCCGATGAAGCAGAAAAGGAGGCCAATGGCCGAGCCGAAAATGCCTTCATAAAAGATGAGGTAACAAAGCTTTTAAAAATAGGTTCTATCCGGGAGGTAAAATATCCGGACTGGCTAGCTAACTTAGTGGTGGTGCCAAAGAAAGGTAATAAATTCAGAATGTGTGTTGACTATAAGGATTTGAACAAAGCATGCCCGAAGGACTCATTTTGTCACGACCCGACTAGGGCCGCGACAAGCACCCGACGCTACCCCACCCGGGCACCCCTTTAACATACTTTCACGTAATGTCTAGGTGAGCCATAAATCAAATCATGCATTCTATCCATCAATCATACTAGTCCCAATTGGACGACAACATTTCTTATATCATCATAGGCATCTATGCCATATCAATGTACATGGGCCGACAAGGCCAACAAAATGACATATAAAAATATAGGCTGACAAGGCCAAACACATCTAACCACATACACATGTCTACGAGCCTCTAAGAAGGTTATAACATATCACATGAGCGGGACAGGACCCCGCTATGCCCATAATTATGTACACAAAAGAATAAGTACCCAAAAGCTATAGCTCCGAATGAAATGGAGCTCCGCTATGTAGTCCCTGAAAATATAGCTATGGATCAAGCATGTCTCCCTGTGCACCTGCAGGCATGACACAACGTCCACAAACAAAAGGACGTCAGTACGAAGAATGTACTGAGTATGTAAAGCATTATCAATATCAATATGAAAGCTTAAGAGTCAACATATGAAATATCATAACATGGGAGATTATAATATCGTCGTCATAGCACTTACTTGCTTTCCACAAGGACATTCCATTTCTATTGCGTATCCGTGTACATACATCCATATCCGTATTTATTTACCTTCACATTCATTTTTATAACATATTCATACTCATATTGATGTCATATACACACACACATATATATATATATATATATATACTTATAGCCTTTATATAGCTTTTTGTATAGCGTACCCGACCATAAAGGATCGGTGTTTCATACATACTTGGCCAACCAAGGCTCAAGGTCATACATACCTGGCCCTACCAAGGCATCAGGGTTATCCGTACCTTCTGCAGAAGTGCGCGCGCGTTTCATAATCACATACATACTCTATACATATTCATATACATATATTCTTACCCGGCGTCATAAGCTCGGGGTCTTATTATAGCCCTTCATAGGCACACATACATATAATAGCTCATATGCATCTTTAGCATCATTTTATTCTCATCATCATTACTATCATTGTCATTATCGTTACATCTACCCTATAGGCTTACTCGTCATACGAGGAACTTAGTACAATCGTAGCACATCGAGCATCGGGAGCTTACTAGCTCGGAGAATCAAATCGTTTGAAGGAAATCATAGTCTTATAGGAGATTTAGACGTTTGGCCAAAGAACCATGCCTTATGAAAGAAGGGTTAGCCTTACATACCTTTTCGTTCGACTATATAACACTTGCACGTTCCCTTCCACGCTTGCGTTTATACCTTCATCAAGATCATACTATCGTTAGAATTGACAACTAGCATACTTGGCTAAAGCTAGGGAAAATCGGACAGCATCTCCTTTATTTATACAACATTCCTCCATATCGTAATTCAATTCCCAAACGTCAACAATACATTTACAATATCATAACAATAGCCTTTAGTCATCTACATTATCCACATTCTCAATTCACTTCCAATTTTCCATATTCAAGACCATAACACACGATTTCGTCCATTCACATACAATGCCTATTTTATGATCTTAACGTCATTTATAACCCATTCATGTCACAACACAACAACAATCATGATTCAATTCAAACTATTTCTCAAAACGTCACTATTCATCTTTCATGACCCATTTTACTATACTCTTCTAACATCCAAGCATTTCAACTTCCAAATACCTAAAACAACATATAAATACCATAAATCTTACCTTAGATGTTGTAGGAACAAGCCTTAGTCGAAATACTCCACTTGAGCAAAAACCTTAGTTTTTCTCCATTTGGATTTCTTGACTTGAATGATCTTTAATGGGTTTGCTTACACTTGATTCACTTATTTTGTGTTGTTGATCACTAAAAACCCTTGAAAACTTGTGGAATATATGTAGAGAGATGTTTTAGAGAGAAGGGGTGTGATGTTGAAGTGTAATGAAATTAGCCTTGGTCGCCTTATTTAATGACTTAAAAATCTGATTTGAAGTGCACAGTGGTCGTAAACTTGGTTTACGGTCCGTATTCCAGTTTACGGACCGTCCTTCGTGGTCGTATTTAATCATAACAGAACCAGAAACTCAGGCTGGGACATGGAGATTTACGATCATGGTTTACGGGCCGTAAACCACTTTACGATCCGTATTCCAGGTCGTATTTAACCATTGATCATTTGGCAGAAAGTTTGAAGTTTTGGAAGCCACAATACGACATGGCAGTTTACGGACCATATACCACTTTATGGTCCGTATTTCATTTTACGACCACTGGCCAGAATGCAAACTTGCAACTTTTCACGTTTCCAAAACCTATAATTATTCATTATGGAGCATAACCTCTCTCTTATTGCGATTGCCTTTGAAATCTTATTTAGGGTCATCAAATGTCGTTTCTTACTCATGGAAACATCATACACTCATGCTCATCACTAGGTCATTCACCCGCATACCAACGGAAGATTTTCTCGAGGTGTAACACATTCCAATGCCTCACATCGATCGAATGATCGATGCAATGACCGGGCATGAGATGCTAAGTTTCCTCGATGCTTACTCTGGGTACAACCAAATCCGGATGCACCTGGTGGATCAAGAGAAAACATCCTTTATTACCCGGTGCGAGACTTACCGTTACAATGTCATGCCCTTTGGATTAAAAAATGCCGAAGCAACTTACCAACACCTTGTTAATGGAATGTTCGAAGAACAGATAGGGAAAACAATGGAAGTTTATATTGGCGACATGGTAGTTAAGTCCCTGGAAACAGAGGACCATTTAAAATATTTGCAGGAAACCTTTGATGTACTCCGCAAATACAACATGAAGCTTAACCCAGAGAAATGTGCCTTCGGTGTCCGATCAGGAAATTTTTTGGATTTTATGGTGTCAAACCGGGGAATTAAAATTAATCTGGACAAGATTAAAGCCGTCAAGGATATCGAACTGGTGAACAACGTCAAGGGAGTGCAGAGGCTCACCGAAAGCATAGCAACACTGAGCCGTTTCATTTCGAGATCTTCGGATAAAAGCCACCATTTCTTCTCCTTACTGAGGAAGAAGAATGACTTCGTCTGGACGCCGAAATGCCAAAAAGATTTGCAGGAATTAAAAAGATACTTATCGAGCCCGCCTCTGCTGCACACACCGAAGGCAGACGAGCAGTTGTTTCTATACCTTGCCGTATCCGAGGTAGCGGTAAGCGGTGTTTTGGTCCGGGAGGAAGCAGGTACGTGAATTCCAATATATTATGTGAGTAGAACTTTAGGGGAAGCGGAGACTCGTTATCCATACCTCGAAATGTTGGCCTTGTCACTGGTAAGTGCACCAAGATAGTTGAAACCTTACTTTCAGTGCCATCCGATATGTGTAGTAACTACTTATCCGCTAACGAATGTCATGCATAAATCGAAATTATCGGGTAGACTAACCAAATGGGCCGTAGAGATTAGTGGATATGATATTGAATATAAGCCTAGGACAGCCATTAAGTCTCAAATCTTGGTCGATTTTTTGGCAGATTTTACCCTCGCCATGATTCCCGAGGTCGAAAAAGAATTATTGCTAACCTCGAGAAAGGCTTCGGGTATCTGGTCTCTACACATGGACGGGGCCTCGAACCTAAAAGGTTTCGGGTTGGGCATCGTCCTTAAGACCCCCACCGGTGACGCCATTAGGCAGTCGATTAGAACTATTAAATTGACTAACTATGAAGCCGAGTATGAGGCTATGATTGCAGGTTTGGAATTGGCTCGACGTCTAGGGACTGAAGTAATCGAGGCAAAATGCGACTCTCTATTGGTCGTTAACCAAGTAAATGGCGTCTTCGAGGTTATGGATGAGTGTATGCAAAGATATTTGGAGAAAACACAGGTGATACTGCACTGATTTAAAGAGTGGACCATGCAGCATGTACCCAGGGAGCAGAATAATGAAGCTAACGCATTGGCCAATTTGGGCTCTTCAGTCGAAAGGGAGGAAATCAACCCCGGTACCATCGTGCAGTTGATGAATTCGGCGGTACAAAACGGGCATGCCAAGATAAACACGATGGGTCTAACTTGGGATTGGCGCAACAAATACGTTGACTACTTGCAAGATAGAAAGCTCCCGAGCGACCCAAAAGAATCATGGTCACTCAGGACCAAAGCAGCACGGTTCTGCTTAATAGACGGTCAATTGTATCGACAATCCTTCTTCGAACCCCTGGCCAAGTGTTTGGGTCCTGAAAAAATTGATTATGTGATGAGAGAAGTCCACGAGGGTACCTGCGGGAATCACTCTGGTGCCGAAGCCTTGGTTCGAAAAATTATCAGAGCCGATTATTACTGAAACCAGATGGAGGATGACATGAAGAATTTTGTCCGAAAATGCGACGGGTGTCAAAGGCATACCCCAATGATCCATCAGCCCGGGGAGTTGCTACACCCGGTGCTATCACCTTGGCCCTTCATGAAGTGGGGAATGGATATCGTTGGTCCTTTTCCATGGGCACCAAGTAAGGCCCATTTCATTTTGTTTATGACTGACTATTTCTCAAAACGGGTCGAAGCGCAGGCCTTCGAAAAGATAAGAGAAAAGGAGGTTACTGACTTCATATAGGACCATATTATCTGTCGTTTTGGCATCCCGGCCGAAATAACTTGTGATAACGGCCCTCAGTTCGTTGGCAGTAAGGTCAATAACTTCCTCGAAGGGTTAAAGATCAAGAAAATTGTATCAACTCCGTATCACCCGAGTGCAAACGGACAGGCGGAATCCATGAACAAAACAATAATTCAAAATCTTAGAAAAAGACTTGAAACATCGATGGAAGGAAGTGCTACCGGAGGTGTTATAGGCTTATAGAACTACGTCAAAATCAAGCACGGGAGAAACACCTTTCTCATTGGTCTACGGGGCCGAAGCTCTGATCCTTATAAAAGTTGGGGAACCAAGCCTCTGATTCAAATACGCCACTGGCGGGTCAAATAAGGAGGCCATGGCCGTAAAACTCAACCTAGCAGACGAACTACGCAAAAATGTGTTGGTCTGGATAGAAGCTCAGAAATAGAGAATGGAGAGGTACTACAACCGGAGGGCCAACTTTCGGCATTTCTAAGTTGGGGACTTGGTGCTTCGGAAAGTTACTTTGAACACCAAGAATCCCAATGACGGGAAGTTGGGTCCGAACTGGGAAGGTCCGTACAAGATAACAGGAATAACGGGCAAAGGATCGTACCAGCTGGAATCCATTGACGGACAACGGTTGCGTAATAACTGGAATGTGGCTCATTTGAAGAGATACTACGGCTAAGGTATGAATGCCTACCCTCGTGACTATCTTTATTTAACCTGTCTTCCTTTTTGCAGAAGTAGAATACCGGAAAAAGTTAGGACTGAAAAAACGTGTTGCACTCTTTTCCTTAGTTCGATTCTGTCCCAAAGTGGATTTTCCGACAAGGTTTTAATGAGGCAACAAGTACAACGTGTTACTTTATGAAAACGAGGCAAAGTGTCCGAGAACGAAGGGTCTACCCCCGAGTGGGGACTTGATAGTGCTTACCCGATCATGCAGCTCGGATAAACACTAGGGGACTATCATACCCACATCGAGGTTTAGCCCGGAAAGATAGAATGAGTTCAACTCACTAAAGCAGATAAAGAAACACTGTAAAATGCTACCCCAGATAGGCCCCGAATAGGTCCTCAATTTTGTTTCTCATTTTTGTCTAATCCCGGTCCTTCTGTATTAGGCTTCGATGTAAGGACCAAACGATCAAAATGAATCGTGTCCACTTAGTATTTGCTACTACAAAAACAAAAGGATACAGATGAAGTTCATATTATGTACGTGCAAATACTTGCAATATAAAGAAAATTATGAAAAATTCATCTGACATTTCTTATTAAATACCCTACACCGGGGACTACCGCCAAAAGTGACAAAGGCAACAAGGTCACGTCGAACCTAGCCAAAATCCTTTAACACCCTCGAATTGGGATTGCTGTATCAAAATTTGACAAGGCAGGGATTCAGGTGTCTGAGCCTAATCTGTTATAAGTAAGTGGTCGGAAAACCTTGTCCTAAAAATGCCTAACATGATTCGGAGACACCTGAATTCACAAAGCATAAGTAAGTCCGGCGGGCAAATCACTCAATCAAATCCTCGGACAAAAATGTGCCGAACGAAGAGAAAAACCAACACTTAGGCAGTCCGAACCTTTGACTATTCCTAACGGGATAAGTGATTAAGGAAAATATCATAACAAGTATTCGAAAATAATGAAGGGACAATCAAAAGGGAAATGCTCATTTCATATATGAAGGGATTTTACATTTGAACTTTTCACAAAGTCAAAAAGCAAAAACAAAATAAAGGCTAGTGCAGGCCCTGATCTACCCAGTGCGACTGGACGCGAAATCCTCGGAGATTGTTCTTTCGGAATCCTCAGACTCAGCATCAAGGGCTTTCTTAGCCTCTTCCTCGATTGCTTTGGCTTCGAGTATCTGAGACTGGAGGTCCCCTAATCCTTGTTGAGCCTGTTCGAGGGTAACCCTCTGAGATTTCCACCGCTCATACTCGACCACAATCGTAGTACGAGCCTCGGCAGCCTCTACATCCGTAAGAGAATCTTCAAAGTCGGCCTCGGCTTTTGCCAATTTAGCCGCTAGTTTGGATCTTTCTTCGAGAAGAGTTCTTTGAATTTGGTGAGCCGGCTCAAGCTCTGCCTGAAGCACGTCATTGGCCTCGGCTGCCCCCTCGAACTTGCTCTTAAGCTCGTCATGAATCCGGGCTTGAGCCTCGGCCTTATGCTTGACCACCCTCAACTTCTCTTTGTCTTTAGCACTCTCGGATTCAAGATGCCGATGTGTTTCTGCCATCCTCACGGCATCAGCCTTGACCGAATCGAGTTCGCTTCGGAGTTGGGAAATAGTGGCCTCGAGTTCACCATGCCTTGAAATAAAACAGACATTGTCTTCATTGAGGTTGGCATTATCTGTTTCGAGGAGCCGGTTCTTTTCAACCATGTCGGCCAACTCATCCTTCAAACGAAGATTTTTAGCCTTTGCCGCCTCGAGCTCAGGTTGAAGGTTGGAAACAGCAGCGGCCCAGTTCAATTGGTATTTTTTTTTTCCTACAGGAGGAGTGGATACTTCTCCGTTTCTCGACCCTGGGCATCCAGCTGGCCCTTGAAGTCATCGACCTCGTGTTGGGCTCGGATAAAGGCCTCATTAACGAGCACAACACTCTGCAGAAGAAACGAAATCAAGTTAAGGATTTGAATAAACAGAGTTGAAAATCGCACATCAATATTATGAAAGGATGGATGTAGAATTTACTCGGTTACCCACTTGCATGCCTTCGTTGATGAGGCACTGCCAAGGAACCCCGACCATCTTCTCCATGTCAGAATATAAAATAAGGGGCCTTAGATAACTTGCAACCCCCACAGGACGGGATAAAAAACTATAGTCCTCGGGGACGGTGATCACCGCTGACCTCATCCTCCTCGGTTCTACACTAGGTGTTGGGAAAATACGTACGAGATTGTTCGTCGCACCCGTTTCCGTAAACCGGCTATCCTGCCTCGTGGCTCGAGGAATGGAAAGATGGCCAAACCCGGCAGCCTCCCCGGTTGCTGGAGGGGTATCCGAGAACATGTCATCGAGGTTATCAGACCGCGGAGCAGCCGCAGTGGTCTCGATAGAAGCAGGTGCCTCAGATGTTGCAGCTGGGTCACCTCCGGGCCGTGGGCTGGTATCGATTAGAGCCTCAGTACCTCAATATTCGAAGATGGCCGAAATCTTCTAAGCCTCTGTAGGGGAATCTCTTCGGGAGAAGCGTCACTTGAAATGTCAATGAATTCAATGGACCTTAGAGGAGTTGGAAAAAGAACTTCTTCCCCACCTGTGTGCGGAGCCGGAACGGAAGGTCCTTCCTCAGTTGTAGGAAAGGGCAGAATGGTGGCTCCCTCATCAAGTTCAGATGCGACAGAGGGGCCCTCACCAACCCTTCAAATAAGAAAGTCAGACTCTGATTCATCCCTCAGAGTCCGAACAACGCTCTTTTCCCTTTTCTTTGGTTTTTGCCCTTTGTCAAAAGTCTTTCTTCGTCTCTTACCGGCAGCAGCAATGAGACGAGATGACCTTGCCGTATCAAATTCAGGAACCGGTACAGCAGGCTCGGCTGCAGGTTCCGGTCTTAGCTCCACTGAGCCCTTGGGTAAACCTGAATACCGAAGGGGTTATAAGAAAGAAAAGGAAAGAGGGATGATGCAATATATACCAAATCAAGAAGAAGATTACCGTGATTTTGGGCAACCCATCGACCACACGATAGGTCCTCCCATGTCCGTTGTTCATGAGTGTGTTGACTAATGATTGCTCCAACCCATTCGGTAAGGTTCCAGACGGCCGGAGGTATCCATGCCTCGGCTGATAAAAAGAAAAAAGGGGAGAAATCACATATATGCAAGGGAGCAAGTGTTGACAAAGCATGGAGAAATAATAATTATAGAAGGGAGAACTGAGAAACTCACGCCTATCGTTCCACTTCTCCGGAAAGGGCATATACTTGGTGGGAATAATGTCTGCGGTCCTCACCAAGACATAGCGTTCCAACCACCCTCGATCTCTGTCCTCGTCGAGTTTGGAAAAGATCGGGTTCTGACCTCGCTTGGCGAGCTTTATCACTCTCCCTCGGAAACGTCTCGGGGAATATAACCAGATGAAGTGCGCCATCGTGAATTCCCTGTTGACGTTATTGGTCAATAACAGGAGGCAGGCCACAGTCCTCCAGATAATCAGCCCAATTTGAGCCAAGGTCACATTGTACGTCCGACACATCTCCAAAATGACCGGGTCAATTGGAGGGTTGAGTTTGAGCGTAAATGGATAAGTGTAAACGTATACGAACCCTTATCTATGATCGGTAATAGACTCGTCGGCCCGGGGGCGAACACTTGTACCGGACGATTATCCCATCCGCAGTCGGCCCCGACCTGGTTAAGGAGATCCTCCGTAATAGATGAAGGGTATCACTTTACGTCGAAATCCCTATCATATATCGGGGAAGGCTTCTCGACGTCAAATTCTTTGCTGTAGTTGGGTTTGGCCGACACTATGTCCAAAGTAGTCGGTTCAACGAAAGTTTTTCCCTTGGGTTTTAAGGCTGGCTCGGCTCCCTGAGAAGAAACCGAGGGAACGTGTTGGGAAGTTGTTTCGGTGTTGGCAGACATTTGGAGGGTGTGAAAGAGAAGATTCAAGAATTTGAAGTGGGAGAGGTAAAATTCAGAACATGAAACAATGGAGAAAAACGTAAGAAGGATGGAAGAAGCAGTTGAAGGATGCAAAGTGACAAATGAAAGAGGTAGCAAATGTGCGCTTTCGATCAAAACAACAAATAGAGAATTTGGCAAGTTGGCTTCTTACGATCAAATGAGCAAGAAATGAAGTGGTGAAACGATTAGATGAGCAAAGAAATGAAGAAGTGAAAAAGTGAAAATGGAAAAGTCAAGTGGCTATGAGCCTTATATAGGCATGGAACTGTAGCGGTTACATAGAATAGCCAATCGGGAGGCGACACGTGTCCCACAATTAATGGGACATGATATGAAGCGACGTGCGTTACGGTGGTTCCCGAGGTCGGCCATTCGGGACGGGACACGTGGCCGATGTCAGAGGGACGTGACATAACAGTTCTCGCCAAATTACAAGATAAGAACGAGCTTACAGAACCAACGATTTTGTGACTTATCCACTCCCCGTTACTCCGGTAAAACTACGGTCCGGAAAGTGTGGGGACTGTCTGTATACGGCGAAAACCGGGTCAATGTAAGACCGGTGAAACCGGGCGCTGAGGGTAGGTCCAAATGAGCACGAGTATGTTTGATCTTTTCTTTAGACCGGATGATTACACTGAATACGACTGACCTGAGATAAGAGAAGTGTATCTGTTGATCCGGTGTCTCCGAGTCAAACTCACGTGGCCGTTAGTCCGGTTTCTCGAAGTCAAACTCACGTGGCCGTTAGTCCGGTTACTCCATGTCCGAACTGAACGTGGCCGTTGGGCCGGTTAACCAGTTGTAGTGCTGCCACACATCATGACCGTTCTGTTATTTTGTACTGACGACCATACGAGTGTCAGACCGTACGGTACTACCTTATCCTTTTAGGATTTCTTTATTCTAAAAAGGCTTTGTATTGTATTCAAGGCCCATGAGGCAAACCTATAAATAAAGGACATTTTCCTACTTTTAGGGGTTGGCTTTTTCAGATCTGGAACATTGTAATAGAAGAATATATTGAATCTCTCTCTCCCTTTCTCTGATTTTAGTCTGGATTTGTCGTATTCTTCGACTTTGTTCATCCATTCAATACTATATTTATATTGCCACACACACACACACACACACACATATGTATATATATATATATATATATATATATATATATTGAGCTTAATCACCAATATCAATAAACTTATTCAAGGCATTAGCACACATATCTATATATATTATAGCAAACAAATCCATATATATTTCGTATCAACAAAAAATAGATTAAAATTCATCTACATATCCTATACCTCACTTACAAATTCAATTGTTACCGAAAATCAGGGTAAACAGTAGACCCAATGGCGGGTATTATGTGAATGGGTGTTTGCTAGAGAATATATGTATGTTGTTGGTGTTTATTTATTTCTTGTTCTTTCATGTTGGATGATGGTAGCAAACATTAACTTAAGACATAAACCTGTGTCTTGCTTCCAAAAGTAAGCTAGGGTCGGTAGGAATAAATAATAAGAACTCGGGGCGTTAACCCTTGTTTGATAAATTTACTTAGGAATAAGAAGAGTTTACTAGGCACAGATTAATCGTTCTTAATTTCAACTCTTTTATATTTGGGAAAAACATAAAAAGAAATACTTTCTAACTATTGGGAAATATTAGGAAGTCAATTAGAGATTAAGTGCGTACCTTACAACAATCCATTAGAAGTATATATTGGTAAAACTATAGCATTACATCTCATCTAAAGGGAACACGACCTTGGTTTCTTTATTCCAATTAATTACAATCCAATCAAAATAGTTAGGAAACACAAAAAACTTTTACAAACTTATCGGAATACGAAATTAGACCACAAGTTAAGTATTTCACTATAATAGTAACCTTTTCACACCCTATTCCCTGTGAGATTCGACCCCAACCTAGTTGGGTTACTATATTTGACAATATCTGCTTTACGCCATTCATTAGGTGTAATTTGCGCGTATCAAATTTTGGCGCCGTTTCCAGGTGGTCGTGCCTCGACATTTAATCAAACGCTGTTTGGGAGGAAATCCAAGGTTTTATTTTGTTTCTTTTTATTATTTTTGGTGTGAAATTTTAGGTTTTAGTAGTTTTTGTGCTGTTTGATGTTTGCTTGTGTGTTAGGACTCCAATGTTCAAGAAAAGGGAGTGACAAGGGGTGAAACAGGTAAAGTGCACAATTCAGTGGTACAAGTACGAGTCGTATGCTGACTGTACAAAAATGTATGGACCGTACTTTGTATCGTATTCAAAGCATCTTTGGAACCAGTTCAGGCTTCGAACGAGCAGATTTGAGGTAAGATTGGCTGTTTTAGAGAGAGCAAGGCCAGGTGGCGACATATGAGAGCTGCGGGTTGAGCTAGATCGGCTAAAGGCCGATATGCAGGCATTATAGACTCGAGACTGAGTCATTATTGAGGATCTCGTTCTCTCGGGTGAGGTGGATATTGCTTCATTAGCGAAGGTGATGCGTTTGGTGGAGGATGATGACTCACCACGGGAGGACAGAGGAAAGAAGATATTGGAGGCCAAGGGTCCTTCCGGGGAGGAGATAGATACAGTCATCAAGGCCCAGATGGACCAAGAGAAGGAGGAGCAGCGCCGTCCATAATTCCCTGTGTGATAGTCATTCTGCAGCGCTAGCCAGCAGAGCTGTAGGTGCATCCTCTAGCAGCACCTAGGCAAAGGTGTCCGTGCTCAGCCAGACAATGGCACCTGTCACCACCGAGCTAGCTAAATATTTGGCTCCAGTTTAGACTGTTGAGGCGGTGACGCCTTAGGATGATCAGAGCGCCTAGTGTGCCCCAGGTATTCCTAATCCTCATTCTTGGGCTTATCTTGATGCAATGGGAACAATACATGATTTTTGGTTGGGGGTGGGCTATTTGGTTTTTCTTGTAACGTGTATATGTGTTTAGGACCCCCTTCGCCCCCCCTCCCCCCGACTTTTCTTTGCCAATGTTCATTTCCTGAGGGGTTTTATTTCTGTTGAACCTGGCATGTTTAGGTTGTTGTTTAGGTAAAATAAGGTAATTGTGACTTATATTGTAGTGGTTTTGAACTTATGGCATGTTTGGTATGGTTGGTTGAAATTGAAGTGACCCCTCCAGATTTTTTAGAGAAAAGACATCATTTAACCCTTAAACTTGGCACGAAAACTCACTTTAGCAACTGAACTTAAGTTGTATTTATATACCCCCCTTAACAACTTTCATTTCAATTATTTTCCACCCTAAAAAAATAATACCACTCTCATAAGGTGAGGTGTATTACACTCGCGCCACGTGATTACCACGTCGTTGCCTTGTCAAAAATTACCAACACTTCATTTTTTATTTTTCTTTTATTATTTTTTCTCTTTCTCTTTCTTCTTCTTTACCCTTTTCTCTTTCTTCTTCTTTCTCCTCATCCTCACCTGACTTTAGCAACCACTACGCCGCTGCCGCCGCCACCGCTGACGCCAAAAAAAATTTATTATTATTATCAGTCCAAATTGGACAAACTGCCCTTTAAAAAAAATCATCACCATCATCTTTAACCCACACCCACCACCATCATCTCCTCACCAAATTTCATCCAATTCCTTCTCAAATTAGTCCCACTTACACTCAAATTCATCCAAATTGATTGTTTTGGTTGTTATTGTTGGCCATTATTAGTTTGGACGAATTGCCCTTAAAAGAAAAAAAAAATCACCACCACCATCATCTCCCCCGAAACATTTCATCCAACTCCTTCTCAAATTAGTCCACTTACACTCAAATTCGTCCAAATGGTTGTTTTGGTTATTATTGTTGGCCATTATGACTATTATTAGCAACCCCATTTCTTCCATAACCATTATTCCATAACTTTATTTTTGAAAGAAAACAAAAATCAAAATCAAGAAATCAAAAGATGGTGAAAATGAAAAGAAAAGAATGATGAGAATATAGAGAGAAAGAGGGATTTGTGAAGAAGAAGAAAGAGGAAGGTGGTGGGGGCGGGGCTATGGGGCGAAGAAGAAAGTGGTGGGGCAGGGCTGTGGAGGGTGGCAACAGCGGAGGGGTGGGGGGGGGGGGTGGGGCTGTGGGGCGTGGTAACGGGGAGGGGGACGGGGGTTGTGAAGAATAGGGAAGAAGGAGAGGATGAAGAAAGGAAGTTGAAATAATGGGGAAGAAGGAGAGGAGGGGTGGGTTAGAAGAAGGGAGAAAGGCTGAAAAGATTAGGATTATGGGACCATTTTTATTTTATTTTTTAATTGTATATTATTTTTATTTTATTTTTTAATTGTATTATATATATATATATATATATATATATATATATATATATATATATATATCAGCGGGTCCACTTTTTGTGTTGTTTACTCTCTTAATTTTTTATCTTTTTTTATTTTTGCCACATCAGCATTTGGGGTGGAAAATAATTGAAATGAAAGTTGTTAAGGGGGGTATATAAATATAACTTAAGTTTAGTTGATAAAGTGAATTTTCGTGCCAAGTTCAGGGGTTAAATGATGTCTTTTCTCAAATTTTTATGCATACTCAGAAAATGCTAGTGATTGACATGCACGATTCTTTTTGTGACATTATGAGTATTGAGGTATCGTGTGTGATGAATGCTCGCTTGGGAGGTTGTACTCGAATTAACAAAAGAGATCCTTATCCATTGTGTGTGTAAGTTGTTAGTGTTTGTTCATGTGCCGCAGTTGCAATCTAGAACTTGCCCAGTTAGTCATGCTTGATTTCTAAGGATTGTTTGGTTGTTGAAATGACCTTAGGCTTTCTTTGTATGATTTTGCAGCCTTAAGACTTTTGAGTCTACCCGTTCACATATATGATCTCTAGTTTCCCATTTTGAGCCTTTAAAACTTTTCTTGACTAACCGTGAACTAACCTCTATCCTTATTTTAATTCTTCCAGTTCTTGCACTTGTTCCTTCCTTGACACTTTGAGATGATGAATTAGAGGCTAAAAGCCTAAGTTGGGGTGACACGCATGATGTTGTGAAGTGAGGAATAAAACCTAAGTTTGGGGTGGGAGTAAGTTTGAATAGTAAAGAAGAGTAGGTGTGGTTGATGTGACTACTTGCGTCAAATAAGTATCCTAAAAAAATGAATAAAAAAGAAATAAAGAGAGAAAAATGTGAAAATAGAATAAAAGCAGTAGTTGTTAGACCACATCGAGGTTGAAGGATCGAAAAAAGAGAAGGGAAGAAAAGTAAAGGCTAAGAAATGTAGTATTCAAGGAGGGTGAGTCACTATCACCCAAATATTCATCCTACCCGTCCCTAAGCCTACATAATAAGCCGAGACAAAGTCCTAGTGTGATCATAACCGAATCATCCAAAGTTGATAGCATTGAAAATAAGGGCAAGTATATGGCATTTGAATTTGTGGTGCATGAATTTCTTTGTGAGTGCGAGTGTTTTCTCTTATTCTTTGTCTCTGTCCCTGTTATTCTTGTGCAGGTGTGTTTGGGACATTCTTGGTCTTTGTGAGGGCATAATGGTTGAAACAATGTGTAAAAGGGAGTGACCACCCCGAAGCAGCATTTATGTGTACAATGATATTTCTGATTACGTGATGTCATAGATTGAAGCTTCATTGTGAGTCGTAGCAACTTTGAGTTATGTGTTGTGTCTGTGATTATAAAAGTGAGGTGGTTATCCGTGAGAAACATGCATGCCTGTAATTCTGAGCCAGAACCATTGTAGATATTCTTACTTTGTGATATCTGAGCGTTTGTGTTAGCACTGTGTGTTGTTTTACTTGCTTGATGACAAACAAAGACTTTAATTTGGGGTGTTGATGTGTCGTAGAATTACGACACATTTAATGCCTTTTGACTATAAGTTTTACTTGTTTTTAAGCAAGTCCGTATTGTTTTTATGTGTTTTTGTTGTGTCTCAGTTAATGATGACCAAAAGGCAAAAACAAGGAAATTTCACCGAGAAGTCCACAAAAGTAAAGAAGTACGGACCGTATATATTTGTACGGGCTGTATATGAGCACCAGACCTAGATGGAAAGAAAAAGAATGCCTGAGTTTAGATAAGGGGAGATACGGTCATAACGTACGGACCTTACATTTATGTACGGGCCATACGTCACATCGTACATTACATGCAAATTCACAGAAGGCAACTGGAGGAAAAGTTATACGGACCGTACTTCATAAGTACGGGCCATACATTTCAGCGTATAAGTTGACCTAGAAGTGCAGAAAGAGAGACCGTACAATATTATACGGATCGTACAATATTATACAGAGCGTACTTAATTGTACGACCCGTACTTTTTTTCGTCGGGGCAATTTTGACATATGCAACTTCCGCTTTTTGGACCTTTATAAATAGTTGTTTAGGATTTTGTGAGTCATCTATCATCTGTGTTTGAGACTCTTATTCCTTAGCATTGAATATTCCATAGTCTTGGAAGCTTTTGAGAACAAAATTCTTACTTTTTCATCTTCTTTATTTCAATGTAAACATTAATGACTTCTTTATTGTTTTGTTTTTCATTCAAAAATATGAGTAGCTAATTTTCCTACTAAGGTTGTGGACACAATGATGGGTGTTATGTGTGTTGACACCTAATTTTTGACCTCCAATAGTTCTATTTAATTATTCAGAATTCTTGGATCTCAAACGAAGTGAAATATATGTTTTATAAAGCAAAATGATTTTTACAAAATTAGTTCGATAATGTTTTGCCATGTCATTTGGCAAGATAAGTTCGGATATTTATCGTGAGAAATTTAATTTACATATTTTACTATTAATATTAAAGTATTTATCAAAATTAAATAAAAAATAATGCAACATAATTATTTTAAATAATTGTTTAAATGATTAAATATCAAATTGACAAGTATTTTACTTCGTTAATTCAAAAAAATTGATTAATTAAATAGAATGATTACATCTTAATGGCATAATTGTATTTTCATTCTTTTAAATTAATTGCAATTAGTTGCATGAATTAAATGTGGTTATAATAGGATTGGTCAATTAATTGCTATTTGCTAATTGTGGCTATATTTAAAATAGGCCAATTGCTTGATTAAAGTCAAATAGCGATATAATTCCAATAATTAGTCACGGTAGTGTTTTAAACTAATTAATTGATTAATTAGTGTATAATGTGGCTATAATTGGAATGTTCAATTAATGGACATTTTTCAATTTTTGGGTTACTTGTTAAAATTTGCATATCTGACCCCTCCCCATATACATATATACATGATATACACAAGTGTACATGTATACAAAAGTTTATCATACACACACACACACACACACACATATATATATATATATATATATATATATATATATATATATATATATATATATATATATGTGTGTGTGTGTGTGTGGGCCATTCCCCTTTCCTTTTTGAAAAAAATCGACCGAGCCCAGCCCAAAATTGGACATGACCTGGCCCACATACGCCTATATGCATAGCAACCCATCCAAACAGACCTCATTGTTCAGGTAAGGGTTTATCTAAGAAACCTAGCATGCGTCGTTGCCTCTCTCCTCGTCAGCTTCGCTTGAAATGGCAAAGGAGCAGAGCTCCACAGGCTTTGCGCAGTATTGCATCGCCATTTTGGGCAAAGCTCTTAATGAGCTTTGTCCGTTCCGCCCAAAGTCCACCGTGGGTCAACCTTTCAACGGTAAAAATCACCTCTCTCTACTTTTTCTCTGAAAAACCTTAATGGTTCTTGTCTGATTCTCATTTTTGAATACACAATTTTCATTGGCTTGCATCGATTCACAAGGATTCAACAAATCTTTTGCAAAAAAACTGAAAGTCGTACATCGATTGGGAATAAAATTTTAGGGTTTCTAGGGTCTATATAAGGAACCCCATCCCTTTGCAACACACACATACACGCTTCATATTTTACTGAGCAAAAACTCAATTTAACTAGGGTTAGATAAATTGCTTAAAACCTTGACTTAATCAAGTCTTTAAGTCTAAAATTTTCTTTGTTTTTGTGGCTGAGTATTGAGGTTGAGGAGGCAAGGAATCTCCAATTCCAATCTTAACAATTGGCCTCACTGAAAGAGGTAAAAATTCCTCCTATTAGTTTTAATTTTTAGTTTAATTTAGTTGATATTTGTGAGTGTTCATGTATGTTTATATGTTCATGTTTAGGTGATTATGTAGTTAATTGCCATGATTTTATCCTGTTAGTAATATTAGCAGCCTGTTTTTGTTAAACATAATGCTTAGATGTTAGTTAATGGTTTTGATATGATTATTGTGCTTAGTTTAGGTTCAGCTTAATGTTAATTAATGTTGTTATAGTAGACTAGTCTTCAAGCATGATTAGTTTAACTAGTTCCTGTTTGTTTGAAGGTAGTTTAAGCCTAGTCTTGTTTTAGTTCATCTATTATGAAAACATACTATCCTTTACCCTTGAACATAGCATAAAGTTATTTGTTTAGACCAACTCAATCACTTATTTGTTCGTCATATACTTGTCTTGTCCCTTTGGGTGTCGTAACGGTTCACTTTTTACGAGGGTTAAGGCATAAAAGCTACTACAAACTCGTTGGTGCTCTTTCGGACTTTGTTTTGAAAAGAGTCGCCACCTAATTTTTGGAAATTAGGAAAACCAGTGGTGAAGGGTTTATTAAAAACCGTGAAAAATCCTTCGTAATCCATAGTTCTAGGTAAGGGTTCTGATGATCCCCTGGGGAAGGTGTTAGGCACCCCAGTATTAAGGATCCGTACTATACGGTTGACCTTTGAATTTCAATGTATGAGTATTTACATGAACTGTCTATTTAGTGTTTATTCTAGCAAAAATCTTATCATTTGCATATCATTTTTGAGAAAGAATTTGAATACGTTCCCTTCATATATAGGGTACATACATAAATTTGGATTTATAATATCCGGATAAGATAATTTCCCCTTTGTCTACATTGATGATGTATTTCGTTTGGAAAATGAGTATAAAATTGTCATCTTTATACATGTTATTTGAAAATATGAATTTTTATGTTTTGAGTATACAATTTTGTTCATGATTAACTCGTACTTGATTTGGATCAATCCGCTTAATACATTTAGAATGCTTCATCCAAGAACTCATACACACGAACGTTTTGTTTTAGGAAATACGTCATTTTATTATGAGTTATGAAATTTGTCGTTGATTGGGTTTTGTAGCCAACACTATTCTCTCATTTTTTCGAAGGGGTCTACCCGTTCTTGGCCCAAATGAGCTTTGTGTTTAAAGATTTTGAGATGTCTATATCATCCCCCTTTTTACCTGTGAATGGGCTTTCACCCAAAAATCCCCTCTTTGTTTTCTGTTGACTTTGGCCAGTTCTGGCCATATTTTTTAAACCAGCGGGCTTTTGGCCCAATATTTTTTGCTACTCAAAAACACATTTATCCTTGACCTTATTTTAAATGAAGACCTGGTTTGATTCTTATCAAAAAATGGTGCATTGATTTCAAAAAAACTCACCATAAAATTATACTACTCACGACTTTGAAAATGCCTTTTTAAACTTAAACCGTGTAAAAAAAAACCGGGCCTTATTTTGAATAAAATGTGGTTTAATTTTTAGAAAAGGATGTATGCTTTGGTTTTTAAAAAAAAACTCAGTCCGTTTTCTTTAACAGCGTTGCAACATTTGTGTTTTTGAAATATTCTTTTTGTTCTTGTTTAAAATTAAACCATGTCAAATAGTTTGGCTAATCGTCTATTTAAGTCTTGTCAAAATTATTTACGCTAAATCCGGATTTTGAAAATGGTTTTGGGGACTTAGAGTCAATCTAAACAGCATAAGTACCGTTATCCTAGGACTACTAGTACGTACGATAAGGATTCCACTATGACTTGAGTTTTTACAAGTTTTTGTACAAATACACAAAAGCTCAAGATGAAGGAAAAAGAAGAAACAAATAAAGGAAATGGAAAGACAAGGGGCGTACCAAGCCCCTAGCTGGCCATTTTCACCCATGGTTGGGCCTTCTGCGCGCCAAGCTTATTTAATTCATCTTCGCGGACTCGACATCTTCGGAGAAAAGAATTTTCCTTATTAGGCCTGAGGCCCAATAGGCAGGCTGAATCATTTAATTCATCTTCGCGGACTCGACATCTTCGGAGAAAAGAATTTTCCTTATTAGGCCTGAGGCCCAATAGGCAGGCTGACCCTGACCCGAGTGGTCATGTGGTGAAGGAGAAAAGATAAGGGAACCCGGTTAGTTTATAATTTTCTGAACTTATCACGATTATATTTACAAAAAAAAAAAAAAAGACATGTATCAAATATGTATGCATGTGTCAAATAAATTTATAAGTCCATGAAGTAAAGCAATTATGCAGGTGCGTATATATATATATATATATATATATATATATATATATATATAGGCCCCCGTATTCCTGATGCTGCACAAGTTCCAAAGAATTTTATGAACCCCAGGCATGGCTGGTCACCGGGGGAAGGCTAAGACTAGACCCTACCCCAAATTACCTTATCCCACACCAATGTAGCCACAAGGACATAGGCAGATTCCAGGATAAAACATCACATAGCTGGCCAGGTTCACAACACAATGCAAATCAAGAACCAGAGGCAATCAAGTAAAATTTATGGACTTGAAGTAGCAAAAGTATGGCCAAACACACACTCGTGAAAGAGGCCCAAAGAAAACTGAATGGAATCAAAGAGGCAAAGACTAAAACACACAGTCATGGGGGATAACACAACTGCAGCCATAAATGGAACAAGGAGCAAAGCAACATGATAATGAAGAGGTAACATAGGTTGCAGTATACAAATATGGGATGGGAAAGGATAAGAAATCAAAATACATAACCATGGGAAGACACACACAAACTGTGACACGCAGATGAGACAGACCAATATTAAAACACACCAACATGAAATGAGCTAAAGCAATTGACATCTTGTCAATGAGGATGCATAGAGAGCCAACTAAGGTGTGTGGACATGACAGGAAAGAGGCAAGACTAAGGCCCTCCTATGTCTGATTTTGATGTACATTACCTGGTGTCATCTAGAGGCAATTTGTACATTCTAGGAACAGGTAATCGATCAAGGAAAATTGGCATCCCAGTTTCAACCTTACACTAATCCCTTCCCATTGTATCCAACTTAAACACATGTGCACACTTATTCTTCATTTGGTCAAGTCAAATCAACACTCCTGTTAGTACACCTAACTCTAACCTGGGGGTCTCATTAAGTTTAGGAGCAGAATCCATGTGATTCTAAGGTTTTTGGCAATGAACACTCAACCCCACAGGTTATAAAGTGCCATGGAACCTCTTATCTGAAGGAAAAATGTAATGAGCCTGGCTGGGCCTGGTCTTCCTTTTCTCCTTTCCCCAAATCCCCTTTAAAAGGATTTTCTTAGGTCATGTGGCCTTGGTTCACTTCCAGTTCCCTTTGTGATCACATGGAGGTTTGCATTTTTTCAGTTACTCACAGCCTATAATCCAACCCAAAAGAGGTTTTAAAATATACATGTTCAATTAAGCAGACACAGTCATCTTGGACTAGGGTCATGACCATTTCTTAAACTCCCAAAGCATAACTAAACTAATTCAAGTTATAGCATGGATCAGGTTCAACCACTACAAGTTATTCAGGTTCCCTTGGCTTCCTAGTCTCACTATAGGTAGGTCTATACTCTTTACAGGTCAAGCCATGCCATAGGCCTCATTCTACTAACCCCAAGGGTAGACATAACCAAATGGTGGTTCAATACACAGACACAACATTCTCAGAGAGGCCTGATGCCAAACAAGCCAGTAATGACACTAATCAGGTAAGCAAACCATCAAAATCCCAGATCAGAGGTGTAAAAGCCCATAGGGAAGACATAACAGGCAGTTTGAGACCTTGGACATTATATTAACTTATTCCAGATGAAGAAAAACCTTGGAAAGGACTTGTGACTTAGAGCACACATGTACACTGAGTAGTTTTAGAATCACCTCCCTTTTACAGGTCAAGGCATATAACAAACGTATTAGCTAATTAGGATTATTGTACTTCACACCTAGATGTACACTTAAGACCTTTAATAAAGGAAAGGGATTTCAGGGAGCATGTTATGTGAGCAGTTAGTCGAAACAGTCCTAAAACAATATTAGTCCTTAATAAAGGCCCTTCAACTACTTAATCCAATCAGAATCTTTTCACAGAAAGCAAAAAGAAAGAAAGGGAGATAAGTTTATAGCATGATCAGGTTCTGGTAAGAAAAAAAGATTCAATCATCACCACACATGAGATAGGTTACAATAACAAACAACAACCAAAGAGGACAGATTCCCAGGTGCAAATCATAGATGAACAAATTAAGGAAAATTTGAAAACACATGATCATAAATAGAAGCAATGGCAAGCAACAAGGCTGGTGTTCAGTTTCTTGTGATACGGGCTTAGACCACTACCAATACAGTTACCAGTCCCACCTTCTTACAAACACCTAGTTCAAACAACAAAACTCAGACAGACAAATTCCCCAGATTTAAAAACCTTTTAGGAGACATAGTGAAAGCAAACAGGACTTAGATTTTACAAATAATGATAGCAGATCATTTAACTCTAGGTGTACCCCCCTTCCCCCTTTAGATATAGTTAAGTCCTCCTAATCCAATTGAGACCCTTGTGTGTTCCAGGACCATAAGGAGAAAGTCAAAAGAATGAGAAAACAGTTTCAGGGTCCTGAAAGGGAAACAGGACAGGGTGGGGTCATCATCTCCCCATCTCCTTTTCCTGAGTCTCATTTAAGTAAAAAGGGATCCTGGATCACTTTTCACTACCTCCAGTTCATGCCCAGGCTCACCTTTTCCTCTCCCAAGACCTTTCCCCCATTCTATGGCCTCATCCTCATACCCCAGCGATAACACTAAGGACCATAGGAAGGTTTACAACTAACCTAACACTATCACAAAACTACCACAGTTGACTCATTGAACTCTATCCAAACCTTAAAGATTTTTGTGGCCAAATTACAATCACGATCACTGAGACAGACCCAACATAAGTATTTAAATGGCAATGACACAGACTAACGTTCAAAGGCAATCTCAACCCAAAATCAAACTATGGAATGACTTTATCCTTCTTATACCACACAGCATCTCAGAGCATATATGTCCTTTTTTCAGGACCAAATCACATATGATAAGCAGGACAGACTCAAGTACAAATGTCACGACCCGAAGAGGGGCCGTGACGGGTACCCGGGGCTAACCACCGAGCACCACTCATTTCCTTACTCGCCATAGTTATCATACACTTTTTTACCATTCATAAACTCATAATCATAAGACAATCATTTTTCATTTGAAAACATAATTGATTTTATATACATGTGCCCTTCGGCTAGCAAAATAATAACATATACACTATAGTAGCATCGTGAGACCATACTACCCACACATACGTATCTACGAGCCTCTACTAAAGTTCTAGACATATGGACAGGACAAGACCTCGTCGTGCCCAAAATACATATACATATATATATATATATATACACACAAAACTATAAACCCGATTAGCACCTCTGGAATAATGGAGTGCTCCTGCAAATCTGTCGATAGCTCCTAAAGGTCTGCGTCGTGTCCCTGTCTACCTGTGGGCATGAACACAGCGTCCAAAGAAAACGGACGTCAGTACGAACATTGTACTGAGTATGTAAGGCATGAATGAAATAAGAATGATAGAGAAATCATAAGTCATAAGGTGAAGGCAAAACCTATGCGACCTTTAGGGATGAACATATTTCATACATATATCATATATACATAATCGTTGTACATGAATCATCATAGCGTATACATCATTATGTCATATAATTCATCGTCGTAGTACCGTATCTGCTCATACACATAAAACATTATCTGTATTCGGCCACGTAGGGGCTCGACAATATCCGTATTCGGCCACGTAGTGGCTCGACAGTATCCGTATTCGGCCACATAGTGGCTCGACAGTATCACATACATATCTTCCGTATTCGGCCACGTAGTGGCTCAACATTATCACATACATCATAACAAGGCTTGGTATATCTCATCATCATCATTGCCATAATATACATCTCATAAGCTTATCATAACCTTTTCATAGAGCATACATTTGAATTTAAAGACAATCTATGAAAATCACATCATATTCGTAGCATGGACTTCGTATGAATATCGTTGGATAGACTTCATAATCTCTAGGCTTAAGCTCAACATTAACACTATCATTTATATAGCATATCTCTTACCTTTATCTCATATGAAATCCTCTATGAACATAGACTCGCAACTTTGCGGAACATTGGTCATAAGACGTGCATTAAGGCTTATGGACAATCTATAACAATGTCGAGGTGACATAAGGTCGAGAATCCCCGATTACATTATGGAGCATTCATAGGAATTCTGCCCCACCTTGAAGGAATTAGTATATAAGGTGAGTGTATACAACAAGCAACACCAATAGATCATAGTTAATGTCGTTAGCTTTGTAGAAACATTATACCATGAACTCTAGAATCTTTAGACTTAAGCTCATCATTTTCATTATCGTGCTCATAACATGTCATTTATCGTTATCTCACGTGGCTATTTATGAACACAGGCTCTTAGTTCCCGAATATAAGGAGGCCATGGAAATGTAGGGAACATAATATCCTAGAAGTTACGTAAGGATCATTAGCTTCATAGACATCGTTCCTTGCTTTAGAATCTCTAGGCTTCATCTTATCATCATTATTATCTCATTCATGACATATTCCTCATCTTCATCTTATAAGAAGATTTCTATCAATGTTGACTCATAGTTCCCGGAATGCAAGAAAGTCATGTAGAGGTAGGGGAATAATATCACAGGAATCATATAAGGATTTCCATCTTCGTAGGAATGTCGTTCACGAGCTTTAGGACTCCTAGACTTAAATTCATCATCAATATCGTCATGCTCGTAACGTGTCTCTTTCCTTTATCTTGTATGAAGTTCTTTATGATCGTAGACTCATAGTTTTCGATACGTAGGACAAATCATGAAGAAGGAGGGGATATCATATCATAGGATTCATGCCTGGAAAAGAAAGGACTAGAATTACATACCTTTTTCGTTTAACTACTCTATTGCTTGCTCGTTCTCCTTTAATGCTCACGTCTTTACCTTCAAAAGAATTCGCATTAACATTAGCTAAACGATTGTAAGAACGTGCTTACTGAAGCTAAAGAAAATTGGGCAGTATTTCCTTTGTTTATACAAATTTTCCCATATTCTATATCAACTCCCAAACATCCGTAACGTCATTCATAATATCATAAATAACAATCATCATTTATCTACATTATCCACATTTCACAATTTCACTTCAATTTCCCATAATCATGGTCATAATTCACTATTACGTTCTTTCACGTATAATTCTCATTCCATGCTCTAAATTTCATTCATAATCTACTTACAATCACAACATATCCATATTCATGATTCATTCCAAACTACTGCTCAACAATAGCACTATTCCCACATTTATGACCCATTTTCTATATTCTTCAACAATCCAAGTGTCTCAACTTCTCAATATCTTAAACATCATTGAAAATATCATAAAACTTACCTTAGATATTGTAGTAACAAGATTTGAGTAGCAATGCTCTTCTTGCACCAAAAACCCTAACTCACTTCCTTTGAAATTTCTTGGCTTAGATGACTTTAATGGGTTTCATACTCTTGATTCTTGTTGGTTTGATGAAGTTGATCATCAATTTCCTTTGGATTCTTGTGGATGAAGTGTATGGAACCTTCTAGAGGTCTTGAGAGATGAAGAAGTGTGTGTGAAATGAAATAATTGAAATGGGATCACATTTATATAATCAGAACTTGTTCAGCTCGTCGGGACTTCCACAGACACTTTCACGGTCCGTGGAATATTGTATGGTTCGTGGAACAGGTCGTGGTTCACCACCAGAAGACCACCATCTCTACTGGGTATTCCATGGACAAGTATACGGTCCGTGGAAGGTTTCACGGTTCGTGAAAGGGGTCGTGGAACTCACAGCTTTTTTTTCCGAAGTTGTCCGCGTCATTTCGTTCAGTAAAAAGGTCATAACTCTTGATCCCGATATCGTGTGAGGGCCCACGACATATGGTTGGAAATATCTTTCAATTATTTACAACTTTCAGTCGTAGTGTTTTTCCAAATTCCAAACTTATAATGGCGTTTTGTCCCCTCCAAGTCAGATCATCCGAAAATGTTTCCTTAAATCGTCCTTTTGGATGGCTTATGCCCATATTTGGCTTATGGGTCCTTCTTAGGACTTTCTCAACTTTCCATGTACTACTCAAATATCTCTTCATATGTCCTTTATAAAACTCCGGCGTGTGGGCCCCACTTAGCTTACAGCAATAAGGGCTTTTCAGCAAGTGACATATGAACCAATTCAACCTATATGGTCTCCAAATGTCATATGTATACCATTATTACACTCTTATAATATAAACTTTCTCCTTAATCCTCACATAACTTTGCTCTTCCTCAGGCCCGTACTACGCTGGCTACGACCTTGGTAGCGCGAAATTTTCCAAGGTGTAACAACAAAATAACTTTAACTTTACAGACCCTAAACATCACCATCAGTCCCCTTCTTGACCCTACACTACTTGTTTATTTAAAGAAATTCAATCCGCAACATCTCAAAAAGGCAGTACCAAGCAGCTTTACCAAAGACAACCTAGATAGACTCCTACCCTGGTTTTCCCACTATCTTATTTTATCTTCTTTACTATCAAATGTTATGTGATTCAGTCTTGGAAAGATGATTTTTCTACACATAGCACACACATGGATACTTTTACAATTTATCTACACACCGCACACACATGGATACTTCTACACACAGCACACACATGGCAACACAAAACAGACTCACACACACATGTTTTCCTGTCAAGCTACCAATCCTTAAAGTTCTTTCTTAATGCCATTTTTCGGGATGAATGTATCTCATTACTATGTTAAAGCAAGCATAACAATCTTCACCACTTAACAAACCTATTTTACTAATTTGTTGACCATTTTGGACAAGATAAGGACCATCTCAAGCACATTCTTATTCCACAAATTCCACTCAGAGGTTAATTCAAACAGATCCTAACAATTGTTACAATCAAGAGCAATCAGACAAGTGCAGGATTAATGAACATCTTGATCAAGTTCAGGCCCCCCAAAACCATTGCTTAAGGCATTAAACGTATGGGCCTTTTGACATATACATATACATATATATATATATATGCACAATGTATATTTGTATATATATGGTGTGTATATATATATATATATATATATGTATGGAGGGTCGAGGATAAATGTCCTAAACTAAAAAAGCCGATTATTAACCAATTAGGACTTAATTAATTTAAAACATGATTTGTTAAATTAGTTTGCAGATATGGCCCTAATAATTAGCAAAATTAATTATCAAGACAATTTATTAATTAAACAACTATGCAAACACACAAAATCGGAGTTTGAGGGGTAAAATGGTCAATTCTTTTAATTACTCAAATTACCTTCGACAATAAAGAGAATAAATTATTCATTAATATAATTTTTCTTGATTTAATTAATTAAATAATTATTCAAAATTATTTTGCTTTTGACTAATTCCAATAAAGTATTCCATAAATGTCATAAAACATCAATTAATTTTCACACAATTCATAATGTCCTAAAAATCTCGTCATCAATTAAAAGGGGTGGAATATTGTCTCAAATAATTTTATAAAAAATTATTTAGACCCTTTAGTGTGCACAACTTTTTTTATTTATTGTCTAAGGACTTCGAGCACTTAAAATAAATTACGGAGGTCAAAAATTAGGTGTCAACAACTGCCCCTTCGATGTTCGGGGATGGCGGGTGTTATATCCCGTATTTTTGTACGTTGGATCATTCGTAAGCTAATCGACATAAGTTCAAGGACAAGATTATTTTTGAGATATAAGACAAGGACTTTTTAATCCCGATCTTAATAGTGCACGGTTTGCACATTAATTACAATTACTATAGAAACATTAGTGAAGATTAGGGATTAATTAACTATGATCAGATTATTAAGTGGGGGTTAATGATTAATTAACTTAGTTAGACCACTAAGTGGGCCCCACAAAACGTGGCTGAATTTGATTGGAGCATGGATGATGACATGCTAATGGACACATGTCAAGTGGGCTGGCCACATGTCAACAAGGATGGCTGCATATATAATGTATAGCTATGACTCATTAAGTGATGACTAATTAGTCATACAATTCATCTTCACCAAACTTCCATTGAAAGAAAGAACCACCAACCAGCCATGGCAGCTCATGGCCATGGTAGTTCAAGGACAACTCCAAAAATGAAAAAAGAAGATAAGTAAAACTCCATAAAAGTGTTCTAAACGTTCCAAGGAGGCAGCAAGTTAGGATTTAAATTGAGGAAGAAGAAGTGGTGCAATTGGTGCAAGTGATTGTAGGATCTGTCCTAACTTATTTGAGGTGAGATTTCTTCTTCTTATGGTGTAATTGGAGTAGATGATGTTGTAATTGAGAGATTAACTCTTATTAAGTGGAATTGGAAGTAAGAAAATTGCATGATTATTGCTGGCGTTGTAAGTGGGCAGAATTGGAGTTGTTCTAATTAGATTGGGTTTGATTGTTGTTGTTGTTATTATTGTTATGGATTATGTGTTAAAAATGAAGGAATCTTGATAATTAAAGTTGTAGTTGTATTTATGAGATTGTTGAGACATGAATTGGATTAGATGTTCATGAGGTTGTTGGGCTATTCTTGTTGAGTTGAAGGATTAAAAGTGTGTTTATAAGTATGTATATGTGTTGTTCTTGTTGTTCGTGGTGATATCATACTCTTCTCCATGTATTTGTGATCATGCGAAGTAAAGGTCGAAAATTGTATTTTCGATGTTGTAGTTTCGATGGACTATTTTGAGCTTGTTATTAGAATGATCTTGAAGTAGTTTTCTTGTACATGGATGGTAGTTGATGTTGTTGTCATGTTGTTGTTGATATGGCTCCTAAATTTGGAAGAAAGAAGTGTATAAGGTATCGTATACGAAGCGTATGTTGGTCTGTTTGGTGTATAATCTTAGATGTTGATGATTTGAGTTGAAAAAGGATTAAGAGAGGTTATTGGGTTGTTGTCGTTGTTGTTAGTCTTGTTGATTGAGTGGTGGTTGTTGTATATTAGGGGAAATGCTGTCCATTTCATTTTCGAACCGAATTATCATTGATGTACACGATATACGAAAGCCCTTTAAAGTTGTGTACGTATTCCTATGGTTATAGGTTTGGCATACTAATTGTGAAAAGTTCGTGATTAAGTTGAGTTACTTGGACGACGTAAGGTATGTAAAGCTAACCTTTCTTTCTTTTGGCATGATCTATGTGAGACAAACAGACGACGAACGTATAAGCTCCAAAGAAACTCCTATTCTTAGAGACACTAGGATGGCTAATGTTCTTGATTTCCAGAACCTATTTCATTATGTCTTGATACGTGTTTATGATTCTTGAAGTTCTATTTGATATAATCCATAGTGACATTCGAGGGGTACTTGACATGACTGTTGTCTTTGATACTCAAGTATTAGTTCATTCTACTTATTCTATTGAGTCTCAGATGATGATTTAGTTTGCATATGGTTGCTCACTACTCTGCTCGTGCATGCTGTTAATATATCTTTCACCGAGTCCCGGGCCGGGTATGTTTTCGTGCACAGTTTCACTGCATTGTTCACCGAGTCCCTCACTAGAGGGCCGGGTACGTATGTATATATATATATATATATGATGATATGATTATGGCACCGAGTCCCATGATATGGTATATGACGACTTTATTCACCGAGTCCTATAATGGGCCGGATATGGTATATGATATAGACATGAATGATTCTCATCTCGTAAGGCACAGGTGCATTGGTATCTTTGATTATCATACTTGTCTCATGTAATCTTCTATTCAGTTATGATTTTCTTTATTTTATTTCATGCTTTATATACTCAGTACATATTTCGTACTGACCCCCTTTCTTTGGGGGGCTGCGTTTCATGCCCGCAGGTACAAACACTCAGTTTGGCGATCCTCCAGCCTAGGACTTCTGCTCAATTGTTTGGAAAGCTCCATTGTTCCGGAGCCTAGATTATTTTGGTACAAACCTTTTGATGTAGACTTATGCATATCCAGGGGTACGGCGGGGCCTGTCCCGTCATATTTCACTTTTATACTCTTAGAGGTCTATAGACATATGTGGGTTGTGAGTAGGTTTTGGTCAGCCGTGTCAATATGGTTTGTTTGGGATATTCCCGTGTATAGTGGCAGCCTTGTCGGCTTGCGTATTTTACTATGCTTTGATCAGCTATGACTCCTCAGGAGACAGGTTTATGATGATACGGCATTGTGAATCTTTGGTTGCTTTTACAAGTTTCCATTCCATCCTTAGTTTCAGTTTGACTATATCTAACAGGTTCGTATACCAGTCTCCAGCTCGGGCACTAGTCATGGCCCATGGGGTTGGGTCGTGATAGCAGGACCGTCCTTGAGCAACGAAATTTGACTAACCCTAATTTTTTACAGACCCGACTCATCTTACCCTTTAATTTCATGATGTTCACATATGTGGCCGGACCCTGGCTTCTGGGTTTCCTACATATCTCAAGCTATACAAGAATTCAGGCCACCTGTAGTTCGACTCAATTGAAAACTTTTAAGTGATTTTGTAGGAAAGTCTCGAGATTCCTGTGGATGGTGGTTAGAATGTGGCTGACTCTCGGGTTTTGAGCCCGCCTACATATCCATGGTCTCTGGGAATCAGGCCACATGTAGTTCGACTCGCTGGAGAAGAGTATGTCCTTTTTGCGGGAATATTTTCAGCTTTCTCCGGTATGTATTCGACCGGTCGCGATTTTTAGTAAAATAGACAGATTGTGGCTAAGTCTGAGATAGGATGGCTTCCAAGTCCTGGCCAGAGAGCTTGAATCTTATGGGCACCCTATCTTGATCGGCTGCACAAGAAAAAGTTCCCCGTTTTCTCCATAATTCGTCTGGATCTGGTTCAGCAAGTTGGCTCCCTTTTGGAGGCTGCGCACCTGCTTCCAAAATTTGAAAATATTGCAAATATCTTCATGGTATTTGTATGAATGACCCTCTAGGAAGTTTGTATGAATGGCCCTCTTGGTAGCAGGAAAGTAAATATGCAATGGCCCTTTCGGCTGCAGGAAAGTAAACGTGCTATGGACCTCTTGGCAGTTTGTATGAATGGATCTCTCGGCAGTAGGAAAGTAAATGTACAATGGCCCTCTTGGCAGTTTGTATGAATGACCCTCTCGGCAGTAGGAAAGTAAACGTGCAATGGCCCTCTTGGCAGTTTGTATGAATGGCCCTCTAGGCAGTAGGAAAGTAAACGTGCAATGGCCCTCTTGGTAATTTGTATGAATGGCCCTCTCGGTAGCAAGAAGTAAACGTGCAATGGTCCTCTTGGCATCAGGAAAACAATATGATGGGAAGAAAAATATGGACCTCTTGGCAGTTTGTATGAATGGATCTCTCGGCAGTAGGAAAGTAAATGTACAATGGACCTCTTGGCAGTTTGTATGAATGGATCTCTCAGCAGTAGGAAAGTAAATGTACAATGGCCCTCTTGGCAGTTTGTATGAATGGCCCTCTCGGCAGCAGGAAAGTAAACGTGCAATGGCCCTCTTGGCAGTTTGTATGAATGGCCCTCTAGGCAGTAGGAAAGTAAACGTGCAATGGCCCTCTTGGTAATTTGTATGAATGGCCCTCTCGGTAGCAAGAAGTAAACGTGCAATGGTCCTCTTGGCATCAGGAAAACAATATGATGGGAAGAAAAATATGGCCCTTTTGGGTGAATAATCTTTCTTTCGTCCGTAGTGTGGGCTGTGACCCTCATGGTCGAATATGCCCCTTTGTTTTTGTCATGACCCTTTTGGTTGAATAGGTCTTTTCACTTATTCATTATGACCCTTTCGGCCTGATATGCATTGGTTGCTCATTCTTTCTATGAACCTTGAGGTCAGATATGTCTTTGCCGTTCATTCTTTTCATGACTCTCGTGGTCGGGTATGCTTTTCGCCTCTATTGAGAGTGAGCCGATTGACGACGGGTTTGCTACCTTGTTAGGAACCTGCATCCACAGAAAAATTGTAAGTTTCCTAAGAGGCCAATTAGTGTCGTTGTCCTCCCGATTGGCGGCTCTTCTTGATGCTCTTTCGAACCCTCTTGGGCTCGATATTTTGAGAGATGGTTTAGAGCGAAAACCTAAAGTAAAATTTATAAAGTGCGGGTCATATATATATAAAATCTTTTTCCATGACATATGTCTTGAACGAGGTCTTCCTACTCTCTTGGGAGGTATGATTGCTGATTCTCTGAACTGACAGGAGTTTTGAGATATTTTTCAAAAATTCAATCCCAAGTTTCAAGATCTGTTCTAAGTGACCCTTGCTTTGTCTTGTTACACAGGAATTTTTGAGTTTTCCTCAAACATTCTGCCTCAATGTATGGCTTTGTTTTGTCGTTTCCTTTGTCGATTGTTTCTGGTAGGAATTTTTGAGACTCTCTCCAAAACTTCTGCCCCAGTGTAGGGTTGACGCTGGCTGACTCTTGTGCCGGTCCTTGTAGCTTGATTTCGTCGATACCTCCTGCTTTATTGTCTCTGAGGTTTTCCTAAGGGTTCCTTAGGTTTTCTTTTATGACGATCGAACTCGAAAGCACCTACGTATCCTGTCGCAGCAGGGATTCAGGTCGAATGTAGTTCGACAACAAAGTAACTGAGTTTTGTTTTTTGCTAATAAGGTGATCGGGTCCGATACGGACTGCCTATGTATCCCACTGTGGGGAAGCAGGTCATTGTGTAGTTCATTACATTGCTGATTTGTTTTTTCCTGTTCTATTACAAGATACGATAACAAGCAAAAGATATGATTACAAAAAAATAATATTGCGATTACAAGGAAATGGAATCCTACACATAATATCTCTTGAGTGCGTCCGCATTGATAGCCTTGGGCCACTCTTGTCCGTCTATCTCAAGTAAGTCTACGACTCCTCCTAATAGAACCTTTCTGACCATGTATGGCCCTCGCCAGTTTGGCACAAATTTTCCCTTGTATTCTTCTTGGTGAGGGAATACTCGCTTGAGTATGAGTTGTCTAATTTGGAAGAGTCGGGCTCTGACCCGCTTGTTAAAGGCTCAAGGCATTCTTTGTCTGTACAGCTGTCCATGGCATACTGCCACTATTCTCTTTTCATCTATCGTGGCCAACTACTCGTAGCGATTTATGACCCATTCCGCATCATTTAGCTCCGCCTCTTAGATGATTCTGAGTGAAGGGAACTCTACCTCTGCGGGTATGACTGCCTCTGTACCGTAGACAAGGAGGTACGAGGTTGCCCCGGTGAATGTTCGAGTTGTTGTTTGGTACCCTAACAAAGCATAAGGCAACTGCTCGTGCCAATTCCTATAATTGTCGATCATTTTCCTCAAGATCCTCTTGATGTTCTTGTTGGCAGCCTCTACGTCTCCATTCATCTGCGACCGGTAGGCAGTAGAGTTCCTGTGGGTTATCTTAAATTGCTCGCAGATGTCCTTCATCAATTGGCTGTTCAGATTGGTACCATTATCTGTGATGATGGATTCCGGTATTCCGAAGCGACATATTAGATTGTTTTTGAAAAAATCAGCCACGACTTTCTTGGTTACTGATTTGTGAGAAGTTGCTTCTACCCATTTGGTAAAATAGTCGATGGCGACTAAAATGAAATGATGTCCGTTGGAGGCTTGATGGGTCCTATGACGTCCATTCCCCAAGGTCAGGTGTCCTCTTGTACAATACTTCTCTGTTCAGGAAGAAACCATTAGCCAAACTCCTGACGGTCTTCTTCTGATTTACTGAACTCTCTGGGGGTACTCTCCCTTCTCTAGGTATGTCTTAATGTCGACCTAACATGGTTGGTCGTCTGGCTCAGCCTCGACGTGGGCACAGTTGGCCTGTTCTTCTCTTAACGTGATCTCTAGAGGGTCAATGTGGGCGCTCTCGGGGTGCTGGATCATGGAGGCCATCGTAGCTAACGCATCTACGAACTCATTTTGGGCTCTCGGGATATGCCTGAAATTGATATTCCTGAATCTCCCTCATAGTCTTTGCACTAGATTTACATATGGGAGTATTTTATCATTTTTGGTCGCCCAATTCCCTTTCACTTGATTTATGAGTAAGTCGGAGTCTCTGATCACCAAAAAATCTTGTCTGTTCATGTCCAATGCCATCCTGAGGTTGAGTATACATGCCTCATACTCCGCCATGTTGTTAGCACACCTGAAGTTGAGCTTTGCGACCATCGGATAGTGTTGTCCATTTTTCGATATTAACACCGTCCCGATGCCGAACCCTTTGTAATTGACTTCTCCATCCAAGAACAATCTCCATCCTGAAAATGATTCTGTCACCTTTTCTTCCATAGCCATTACTTCCTCATCCGGGAAGAAAGTCCGTAAAGGCTGAAGCTCGTCATCGACGGGGCTTTCTTCCAGCAAATCAGCTAGGGCTTGTCCTTTTATTGTCTTTTGCGCTACGTTTATGATGTCGAATTCTCTTAGTAGCATCTACTATTTAGCCGAATTTTCCACGGGCATTGGTTGCCGGAAAATATATCTCAATGGATCCATTCTGGATATGAGGTGAGTGGTTAACACCGATAGGTAGTGCCTTAGCTTCTGAGCAATCCAAGTCAGAGCACAACAGGTTTTCTCTACGAGCGTATACCGCTCCTCGTAGGATGTGAAATTCTTGCTCAAATAGTAAATGGAATGTTCGTTTTTTCCCTCTTCATCATGCTAGGTGAGCATATACCCGAAAGCATTTTCTGATACTGACAAGTACAACAAAAGTGGACTCCCTTGCCTGGGCGGCACTAAGACAAGAGGATGGGAAAAATATCTTTTGATTCTGTCAAATGCCTCTTGGCATTCCTCCGTCCAATTTGTGGGAGCGTCTTTCTTGAGTAATTTAAGGATTGGTCTATAATGACAGTTGATTGGGCTATGAACCACCTAATGTAATTCAACCTTCCCAAGAAACTCATGACTTCTTTCTTGGTCTTGGGCGGCGACAATTACTGAATTGCTTTGATTTTGGTAGGATCCAGCTCAATGCCAATACGGCTGACTATGAATCCTAACAACTTTCCGGCGGGCACACCATATGCACACTTTGCAGGGTTCAGCCTCAGATTGAACTTACGAAGCCTGTCAAAGAACTTGCGCAAGTGCGCGGTATGTTCTGAGCTTTCCTTTGATTTTATGATGACATCGTCCATATAGACTTTTATCTCTCGATGCATCATATCATAGAACAAGGTAGTTATAGCTCTCATGTATGTAGCGCTGGCATTCTTGAGGCCGAACGACATTACCCTGTAATGATAGACTCCCCAAGGGGTGATAAAGGCTCTCTTCTCAGCATCTTCTCCGTTGATGAGTATTTGATGGTATCCGGCGAAACAATCCATGAACGACTGCAACTCGTGCTTCACATAGTTATCTATTAGAATGTGGATGTTTGGAAGGGGAAATTTATCCTTGGGACTGGCCCAGTTGAGGTCCCGGTAGTCCACACAGATTCGAATCTTTTCATCCTTCTTGGGTACTGGTACTATGTTGGCCACCTAAGTGGGGTAGGATGTCACTTCCACTATTCCAGACTTGATTTGCTTCTCCACTTCATCCTTTATCCTGATACTCATTTCCGGCTTAAATGTTTACATTTTTTGTTTGATCGGGACAAAACCCTCCTTGATGGGCAATATGTGGGCCACTATTTCAGTGCTCTATCCTGGTATATCTACGTATGACCGGGCAAAGACATCCACATATTCCTTTAGCAGAGCTATGACCTCTTCCCTTCGTAGAGCTCCCAAGTGAGCACTGATCCATGTTTCCTTGACATCCCCTTCGTCGCCGAGGTTGATTACCTCATTTCGTCCATATTTGGCTTCTTCATCTTCTCTTCTAATTCCTCCAATTCCTTTGCCAACCCATCTGGCATCATCGTGGCTTCGTCGTACTCCTCGTACTCCTGCTGACTATTCGTCTCATTGTTTTGGCAACACGTCATGACATTTTTCGTTGTTTTATTATGATTACTACTGAAAAGGCGAGGCAAGGTAACATCAGGCTTATTCGTCGGTCCTTATTACCTGATTATTAAGAAAATTTTCATTTTATTATTCAATAAGAATAACAGTTTGCACAGGCCGAGGCTTCTTATTAATTCAAAAGCAATGAGTTACAAACTATGGTCCCGGTTTGGAACAAGGCCGAACCATTTCCATTTTTAAACATCACGAAGTAATTTTAGAAAAGGCAGTCGGTCGGGTCCTAGCAGACGTCGCCGTGTTTTAGCAAAAGATTATTTTTTAAGAAAAATCTATCTCTCTACCGAAGAGCCAAGATGGGAGTAGATGTCAAATTATTCACGCTCTCTCCTGGTCTCAGACTGCGTACGGTGGGCGCCTTCTGGATCTTCTCGGTGATCGTATAGCACCCCTCTTCTTGATACAGCAACTCGAGACCCCCATCAACTTCTTCTCTATTCGGCATTGGTGTGTTGTTGGGAAATGACTGGTACAACCCCAAAATTGGCTGTGATAGTTTCCCTGTTCTGAATTCTCTCTTGATAGCCTTCGCGAGCTCACCCTTGCTAGGAGCATATCCTAGACCGAAGCAGTAACTTTCTTTCGGGATTGGTACGGGCTCAGTTATCCCTTCAAGGTCCCTTCCTAGGCCCTTTCCCGTTTCAAAACCATTTCTCAGCATTGTGGAAGCGACCATTCTATAGATTGCTGGCATTGGTCTGTCGACCTCCCCTTCTAAATGGGTGGCCGCGACGTATTCCACCACATGGAAGTTTAGTCCATTTGGACTCCCTTCGATTGCTGGTATAATGTTGTAAGGATGCTTCTGGACATCCTTCTTAGCTTCAACCATGATTTCCTGTCCCTGCCATTCAAATTTTATGGCCTGGTGCAGACTTGATAGTACCGCACCGGCGAAGTGGATCCAGGGTCTTCCTAAGAGCATGTTGTAATTGGCAGTGATCGCCATGACCTGGAATTCTGAGGCCTGACCTGGATCTGCAGGTTGATCTCCCCCAAGGAATCACATAGGGATCCATCAAATCCCCTGACATTCGTTTTACTCTGGAGAATTTTTCCTATGTCACAGCCAAGCTGTGTTAAGGTTGTTACGGGGCAAATGTTGAGGCTCGACACATTATCCACTAGTACCCTTCCTACGGCCTTGTCACGACATTCCAGGGTGATATTGAGGGCTCTGTTGTGAGAGGTCCCTTTGACGGGCAACTCTTTCTTGGAGAAGCAGATTTTATGTTCTCCAATGATATAGGCTACTAACTCGGCTAAATCTTCACTACTTGTACCTGCCGATACATATGCGTCTTCCAATACTTTTATGAGAGCATGCCTGTGTAAGGGTGAGCTAGCCAGCAATGATAGCACTGAAATTTGTGCCGGTATCTTCTTCAAATGCTCAATAATGGAATAATCTTTTGGCAGCATGCGCTGCCAGAAATCTTCGACCTCTCCTTCAGTTATCGCCCTTTTCTGAGAGTTTTCCTTCCTTATGGTATTCTGGGCCAATTCTTCAGGAGTGTAACATCTTCCTTAGAAAGTCATGCCTTGGGTCATAGCCGCCTGCACAGTGATTGGCCCTTTTGGATCAGGTACAATCCGTTGTGCCACCTGTGCTATGACGGGTGCTGGAACCAAAATCTTGAACATGGGTATAGCCTTGGGAACTTCTGGACTGGGGATCAAGACTTTGAATTTGGGTCGTTCCTGGAGTGGGAGGGAAGCAACTGTCTATTTAAGAGACTCGGTTATTTTGGGGGACAATGCTCCGCAAGCTTTCCAGTCTTCATCCCTCTTTATCATGTGGACCCTGTTGTTTCCATGGTTTGACAGCGGGTTCGTGTTCATGTTGGGAGCTGCAGTTTCCAGGATGATTTATTTTTTGTCGATCAGATCTTGGATTTAGTGTTTCAGGTTTATGCAATCCTCCATGCTGTGCCCATTCCCTCCTGAATGGTAGGCACAAGTTTGATCAGCCCTGTAGAATCTGCTTTCGGGCTGTGCTGGCTTTGGTAGGGCTTTCTGAATCAATCCTACAGTTAGTAGTCTCTCAAAGAGTCGAACCCTTGGTTTGAGGAGCATCGTGAATTCTCTTAATGGCCTTTTCTCGGAAGATGGACGTGGAGCATTATATGCTGGGGCCGGTGGCTGATTTTTGGTAATTTTGGGGTTGATAGGCTTGTGGAGGGTTGTTTTGCGGTAGGCGGTAGTTTTGCTGGGGCGGTTGGGGCATTTTTTGTGGTGGTGGTTAATAAGCAGGAGCGAACACACGGACACTGGCCGGAGCCGTGTATGCTAGTACAGTAGTGGTGAAGGCTGGCTGTCCATAATTGTCATGACCCAACCAGAGGGCTATGACAGGCACCCGGAGCTAACACACCGAGCAACTCTAAACATACATCTTATAATCATTTTTGGGTGGACCATAAAGATAACTCATGGATATCATAATCTGTAAGGACATATATCAAAACATAACGACACATCTCTATATAATATTCAACAATTATGTCCATCATCACCAGCCGACAAGGCTACTAAAATATTATCCAACGATACGAACTGATAAGGTTATGAAACATCTACTGTACACACATGTCTACGATCCTCTACATAGAATACAAGTGACCATAAGGACCAATACCCATAGACTGCAACTCCGAAGTAAGTGGAGTGCTCTTGAGAATCCGCTGATAAATCACCTATGGGTCAAATCAGTCAACTTGTCTACCTGCGGGCATGAACGCAGCGTCCACAAGAAAGGATGTCAGTACGAGCAATGTACTGAGTATGTAAGGCATGAATAACAACATAATGAAAGTATGAAGATAACATAATATAAAAGAGATCAGCTTGTGACTTTGAATGCCTTTTTAAGGCGGATGTCGTGCATGCTTAGCTTTTTTTTTTCCATATATACATATATAGTATCTTATCCGGCCGTTAAGGCACGGTGGAACATATATATTGTCTTGTCCAGCCATTAAGGCGCGGTGAAATATAAGTAGTATCTTGTCCGGCCATTAAGGCGCGGTAAGTATCTAAATTACTCATATATAAATACATATAACATGCACGAGAGCCCAATTAAATGTTACTACTCTATCGGAGTGACGTAGGGTCGGTAACCTCTGATTTATATTATGGATTATTCATTATCACTATATCCCACCTCGAAGGAACGAATAACATGTGATTAGACCAACAACAATGACTAAGATTGAGAAATCATGAAATAACTCAACATTCTCATATCATCATTGAAATCATAACTTGAGACGTTTAAACATAAAATCATCATCATCGTAATCATCATATAAACATTCTCATCTTTAACATCACAAGAAGCTTTAAGAGTCATGAACTTCTAGCTTTTGGAAACAAGGTGGTTATGGAAATATTTATGGGATCATAACATAGGAATCATGCCTTTGAAAGAAAGGGATTAGCCTTGACATCCCTGTTTGGCCTCCTACTACCTACGCTTATCCATCCGAGCTCGTTAATCTACATTTGAGAGAATTCACACTATCGTTAGACTCATCGTTGCATATGTGTACTAAGCATTCAATTTAAACTACTTTATATCCTGCCGAAAATCGAGCAGCATCTCCCCTGTTTATATACCTAGCCTGAAATCTCAATTCAACAACCAACATCAACAACAACAATACCAACATCAACCATATCATCATCAATATCAATCCTTTATTAACTTATTATCCACTCCCTTGTCCTTGGTGTTTGCTCGATTTTCTTCAATCAATCCGTTAGTGCACCCTTCTTACTTCCGTTCTCAGGGGTTTTAAGTTCCTTTACTCCTAAATGCTCTTCTCCACTTGCCATTTAATAACACTGGCCCTGGAGTTCATGGAATATCCTTTCAGAAGTGCATATCCGTGCTATCTTTGAGTTATCTTTTTGGAAGGGCTTCTCCGTTTCCGAGGTAGTGTGGCATGTTATTAAGACTATACATTCGCTTCTTCAGATATCCCTCAAACGTCAGAAACTCTGTAGCATCTTTTGCCAAATCCTGCTTATTCTTTCCCAATTTACATCCCTATTCGTTGTTACTACTCTTCAGTCCCACTTATCAAAATCTATTTGCGAACCCTCTACATTCGTCTTTCGTTTCATACTACATAATCCATTCTTTCCATATACTTACTTTCTAGATTCATCCGAATAGTTCTTTGCCGCTGTACTTACCTTCAAGATTCCCATCTTGAAGCTTAAGTTAACCCTTTTTAGCAACATACCTTCGTTGCTTACACCTCTCATTTTCTCAAGGCATCCTAATCTTCTTACACTTGTATACTCACTTTCTCCCTTTTCCCTGATGTGGTTGCATCAGGATTATCCAACTTTAATTTTAGAGAGACTAATGTCGCCTAGCCTTGTAACACTTACCACTTGAACTTCAATACCTTGTTCAATCAGTACCTTTAACACATCGCACGTCGATTATCGGGGCACGCAAACCGATTGACCACACATAAAATATCGTATATACCTCTCCTAGCACCTTACATACAAAATATCCCCAATACTATTTTAAACTCGTCCTAGTTCTGTAGCTGTAATACGTCTTCTCTCTCTTTGCCAAGCCGGTCCGCCTTATCTCTCACAATTATCTGGAGTTTCCAACAGTGAGTTTCGCACGCTTCTAATTTGCCTCAAGCTATTCTAGTCCCTCATCCTTCTTTTATGTCCGAATTTGTAGGACTCTTAGTACACTTCCCAGGGGGTCACCCATCCTAGTATTACTCTCACCCCAGGACGCTTAACTTTGGAGTCCTGATGGGATCCGATGCGTTAGTGTTGGTACGATCGCATCCACCCTGCTGCGTGACCTTTATCGCATGACATAGAAAAATTTGAAGTTCTGACAGATCCCAATAAAATTCCTATAATGCATCTCCCTCCCGATTGGGAAGATTCCTTACCTTCCTGATCGAGCAAATGCTAGTTTAGCCTTCAAAACTCTCAATAATAACCATCGATCAACACACGACTATCTTCCATTCCTAAATTTAAGATTCCTAGTAGGGGCCAAAACATCTTAGTCGCAGTTATCCATAAGCTTTAGCTTTCTTGTTTCCATCCCTAATTCCGCTTCGTTTATCCGTCGCTCGGCCTTTCCTGACATCCTTGTCTTAGAACTTTGAGTAAGGCTTTCCTTGAAATCTTCTAACCTTATCCTTTTTGAAGTGGTTCTTGGTTCCTCTTTCTTTTACCTTGGTTCTACCTTTGTCTTTTATTCATGTGTCCTTATATACCTATCTCCGTACCACATCCTTACTAACATATCTCATATGCTAAAAGGTCTTCGTCGACATCTGGCTCTTTTAGTAACGTACATCGTCCTCTTAACCCTTCTACCCCTTTGTTCTCGTAAATCATTAGTATACTTATGTTCAAGGGTCGTACTTAAGCACATCCTTATCCCCCATTTAATCATACTGACATCTCATTAATAAACACTTTGAAAGGTTTAATCTGCTTAAGTTTCGCCCCAATCAGACCAGCAACATAAGGAGTAATATTAAACAATGCAGAACCCGGATCAAGCAATGAATACACATCTTAAGAAAATACTGACAATATACCTGTAACAACATCAGGTGAAGACTCCAAGTCCCGTCGGCCGGTCAATGTGTAAATACGGTTCTGAGGGATACTCAAGCTGGACGCTCCCCCTCTACCTCCACCACGACCTGCTGATGTCTGAGTGTATCATCCCGGAAGGCGCACCGATGACGACGATCCGGTTGCCGATCCGGTAGGCTGCACCATCCTTCGACGGCCTAAAATGGACACTTACGCATAATTTGGCCTGACTGACCACAGGCATTGCAAACATCCGAACCCAAACGGCACGGTTTGGAATATGGCTTACCACATTGATTATACTGTGGTAAGGGCGGTCTTATCTGACCGGTTTCATCTCCATACTGGGAACCCGAAACTCTAGAGCTCTGACCCGATCCGAAATAATTAGGATGATTAGACCTCTTGCCTGCAAATCGAGGAGGCACACTAGCCTCCGAATGGCCTGAGTACCTAGAATTTGGCTGCCTCTGACTTCCTCTGAAATTATTGGCAGCGCTTGAAGATTTGGCCTTCTTACTGCAACCCCTATCAGAATCACGCTCACCTCTTTGCGACTGTTGTTGTTCTTCCAAATTCTGGGCATGGGCCTGAATACGAGAGATATCCATTCATTCTTGGAGTGAGGTCGTCAAGCATTCCTTAATCAAATGTGGCCCCAATCCACTCACAAACTGATGTACACTGTCACGACCCAGCTAGGGGCCGCGACGGGTACCCGGGGCTAACTGCCGAGCACCGCTCGTTCTACTACTCATCCTACTCATTAACTATTCTTTTATCGATTTTTATACTCAGATCATAAGAAAGTCATGTTTCATTTGTAAACATAAATAATTTCATATACATAAGCCCTTTAGGCTATCAAAATGACATATATACAATTATACCATAGTGACTTTATCCGACCACATAACCCACACTGTGTATCTACGAGCCTCTACTAAAGTACAAAACGCATAGACGGGACAGGACCCCGTCGAGCCCAACATATACAAATATACACAAGATTAATCAAGCACGTCCAGAACAAAGGAGTGCTTTCAATCAGCTAACAGCTCGTACGAGTCTGGCTCAAGCTCGCCTCCCTGTCTACCTGTGGGCATGAACACAACGTCCAAAGAAAACGGACGTCAGTACGAATATTGTACTGAGTATGTAAGGCAAGAATGAAATAAATATAATAGAAGGATCATGAGCCATAAGAGAAAGATATAACCTTCAAGAGTGTCATAAGCAATTACATTTCGTACATATATCATATTTTACATAATCATGGCACATATTTCATCACATCACATATCTCGTCACATCGCATATCTCATCACAGCACATCACATATCTCGTCACATCACATCACATATCTCGTCACATCACATCACATATCTCATCGTTATCCCGCGTCCGGGTAACCATCATATGCCGCCCACTAGTGGTGATCGTGCCCGGCCCCTCTAGGCTCGGTGTAACATCGCAGCCCGCCTTAGCGGTGACTGCTCGACCATCTATGCACAGTGGAATCTCATCATCACAAAATCAATCATTACCCATCACTAATACACATCTCATGAACGTATCACAATCTTATCATAGCTTGACATATTCATTACATAACATCGGCATATTATAATGTAGCATTATTGATCATCTTATAACATACCATGACTTTACATCATTTCACATTTGGCATTACAGCATACATTAGACTTTGAAGACAACCATAGCTATGTCAGGGTGACGTAAGGTCGTAAACCCCCGATTATATTATGAGCATTTAGGAGTATCTTGCCTCACCTCGAAGGAAATAGTGCATAAGGTGAGTGTTAACAATCATAACATCATCAGCGTTATGGGATCATCATATCATGAAATATCGAATCTCTACACTTGAACTCATTATCATCATTATCATGCTCGTATGTAATTTAGTATATTTAAGGACTCATAAGTTCCATCACATGGGAGGATCATGGGAAGTTTGAAAGATTCATGCCTTTGAAGGAAGGGATAAGCCTTACATACCTTTGACGTTTAACTAAGCTATCGCTTGCGTGTTCTCCTTTAATGCAGACGTTCTACCTTCAAGAGAATTTATATCGTCATTAGCTAAGCAATTATAAGAACGGGCTTTCTAAAGCTAGGTTAAATTGAGCAGCACTTCCTTCGTTTATACTGCTTTCCCCATATTCTATATCAACTCCCAACACTCACAACAACATTCACGATATTGCAATCAACAATCATCATTTATATACATTGACCACAATCCACCATTTCTGTTCAATTTCTCCACATTTATGATTATAGCTTACTATCGCGTTTCCTCATGTATCACACTTATTTCATGGTCTAAATGCCATTTATGACATATTCATAATCACAACACACCAACATTTATGATTCAATCCAACTACCATCCAAACATGGCACTATTCACTCATTAATGACCCATATCCTATGTCTTTCTACAATTCAAGTATCTTAACCTTCCAATACCCTAAACACCATGGTTTAGTCATGAAACTTCCCTTAGATGATGGTTGAACAAGTCTTGAGTGGAATTTCTCCTCTAGCACCAAAACCCTACTTCACTTCCTTTGGGTTTTCTTGAGAGAGATAAATTTTAGCTAGGTTTCATACACTTTATTTCATGGATTTGGTGTTATTGATCATGGATTTCCTTTGGTTTTCTTGTGATGAAGGGTAAAGAGCATTCTAGAGGTTTTTAGAGAGAAATATTGTGGAAATGAAATCAATTGAATGAGCTTAGGTCTCCTTTTAATAACTTAAAATCTAATCCGGAATGAACAGTGACTGAAGTGCACAGTTGTTGTAAACCCAGTTTACGGTCCGTATTCTAGTTTACGGGCCGTATATCGTGTTCGTATTTAAGCATATCAAAACCAGAAAGGTATGTTGGGGATTATGGTGATTTACGATCGTAGTTTACGGGCCGTATTTCAATTTACGGTCAGTATTCCAAGTCGTATTTAACCATTTAAACATTTGACAGAAAGTTGAAGTTTTGTGAGTTGAAATACGGCATGGTGGTTTACGGGCCGTATACCACTTTACGGTCCGTATTTCACTTTACGGTTGACTGGGCCAAAGTGCAAATCTGCGACTTTCAAGTCTTCAAAACCTATAATTTAGTCATTGTGGAGCATAACCTACCTTTTGTCCCCATTGCCTTTGAAATCTTACTTAAGGTCGTCAAATGTCGTTCCCTTCTCCTTAAAACATCATATACCCGTATTCTCCGTTAGTCTATTCGTGGTACGTTCACGGGGAAATTTCCGAGGTGTAACACTCTCCCCACCTTTTGGAACTTTCGTCCTCGAATGTTAAACACTCGGGATTCTGCGAATATTTCGCTAGAGTTTCCCCTGTAATTTGGCACTACCAACCTGTCACAACAACCCATAATATCATCGCCTCACAGGGCTACATCACAATATCAACATATCTATGGCCACACACGACCAAAAGCATAAAGATAAAGCATACATACCTTATATTGTTGGCGTTTTTTCTTGGATCTCCTCTAGGGGTTGGACTAAATGCGGGTACTTGGACTTCATACTCTCTTCCGTTTCCCAAGTCGTTTCTTCCCGATTGTTGTTTCGCCATAAGACTTTGACTGATGCTACCTCTTTATTTCGAAGTTTTCGCACTTGCCTGTCTAGAATACCAATAGGCACTTCTTCATAAGTTAGCTTTTCTGTTACTTGCACATCATCTATCGGGACAATATTTGTGGGATCTCCAACACACTTGCGGAGCATCGAAACATGAAAGACTGGGTGGACTGATTCATGCTCCGAAGGCAAGTTCAATTCATAGGCTACATGACCCACTTTGCGGATAATTCTATAGGGTCCAATGTATCTAGGACTTAGCTTCCCTTTCTTACCAAATCTCATCACCCCTTTCATTGGCGATACTTTCAAAAATACCTAATCATCAACCTGAAATTCTAGGTCTCGTCGGAGATTATCTGCATAAGACTTTTGGCGACTTTGGGCTGTCAATAATCGATCTCGGATCATCTTAACCTTTTCCATCGCTTGCTGAATCAATTCGGGGCCTATTAATTGTGCTTCTCCTGTTTCAAACCATCCAATTGGGGATCTACACTTCCTTCCATATAAAGCTTCATAAGGAGCCATTTGAATGCTGGAATGGTAACTATTATTGTATGCAAATTCGATTAGCCGCAAATGGTCATCCCAACTACCACCAAAATCCAGCACACATGCTCGTAGCATATCTTCCAAGGTCTGAATAGTACGTTCGGCTTGTCCATCGGTCTGCGGATGAAATGTCGTGCTAAGCTTCACTTGAGTGCCTAGACCTTCTTGAAAGGACTTCCAAAACTTGGCTGTAAACTGTGTTCCTCTATTTGTAATACTAGATAATGGAATACTATGAAGTCGCACAATTTCCTTGAGATATAACCTCGCATAATCTTCTGCTAAGTAGGTAGTTCTAACCGGAAGAAAATGAGCTGCCTTTGTTAATCTATCCACGATCACCCATATAGAATCATACTTGCCTCGAGAACGAGGTAATCCCACAATAAAATCCATGTTAATCACTTCGATTTCCAAGTAGGGATTTCCATTGCTTGTAATAAGCCTCCTGGCTTTTGATGTTCGATCTTTACTTGCTGGCAATTTGGACATTGGGCTACAAATTCCACTATATCTCTCTTCATGCCATCCCACCAATACATCACCTTGAGATCATGATACATTTTGGTTGCACCTGGATAAATAGAATACCAAGAAAAATGTACTTCTTCTAGAATTCGTCGGCGCAATTCTGCAACATTCGGCACACATAGTCTGTCTCGGTACCTAAGAATCCCATCCATAGAAACTTCAAATGAAGACTTCTCTTTTCCATAAGATGTGTCTCTGTAACGACATAATTGAGGATCTTCGTATTGCCGTTCTTTTACTTCCATGTCCAAGGACGAAATTGTGGGGTTATTGATACTAATCCCCACATTACCCGAATCGATTACACGTACACCAAGATTAGCTAGTTGGCGGAGCTCATGAACCATCTCTTTCTTTTCCGGAGGGACTTCACATAAACTGCCCATTGATCGGCGGCTGAGCGCATCGGCTACTACATTCGCTTTTCCGGGGTGGTACAGAATGTTCACGTCATAATCTTTTAACAATTCCAACCACCGCCTCTGCCGCAGGTTCAACTCCTTTTGTTTGAAAATGTATTGAAGACTCTTGTGATCTGTGTAAATGTCAACGTGCACACCATAAAAGTAATGTCTCCACATTTTTAAGGCGTGAATAACCACAGCCAATTCGAGATCATGAGTTGGATAATTCTTTTCATGTTTCCGTAATTGTCTCGAAGCATAGGCAATAACTCTACCATGATGCATCAATACGCAGCCTAATCCCACACCGGAAGCGTCGCAATACACAACATAGCCGTCTGATCCTTCTGGAAGTATTATGACCGAAGCTGAGGTCAATCTGTCTTTCAATTCTTGGAAGCTACGTTCACAAGCATCATTCCATTGAAATTTGGCTGACTTCTGGGTTAGTTTCGTTAATGGGGCTGAAATAGATGAGAAGCCCTCTACGAATCTTCTATAATAGCCTGCCAACCCCAGAAAATTACGAACTTCTGTAGGCGTCGTAGGCCTTGGCCAAGTCTTCACAGCTTCAATCTTCTGAGTGTCAACTCGAATGCCATCATTTGAAATAACATGGCCCAGAAATGTCACAGAATTTAGCCAAAACTCGCACTTTAAAAATTTTGCATACAATTCTCGGGCTCGAAGAATACCAAGAACAATTCGCAAATGATCTGCATGTTCTGATTCCGTGCGAGAATATTCCAGAATATCATCAATAAATACTATCACAAATAAATCCAATAGTGGCCTGAACACATTATTCATTAAATTCATGAACACGGCTGGAGCATTAGTCAACCCAAACGACATCACTCGGAATTCATAGTGGCCATATCTCGTTCTGAAGGTTGTCTTGGGAATATCCGCTTCTCCAACTCTCACTTGATGGTAACCCGACCTCAAATCTATTTTTGAAAACCACTTGGCACCTTGCAATTGGTCGAATAAGTCACCAATCCTTGGAAGAGGATATTTGTTCTTTATCGTCACTTTGTTCAATTGCCTGTAGTCGATACACATTCGTAGGGAACCGTCCTTCTTTCTCACGAACAAGACCGGTGCTCCCCACGGTGATGAACTGGGCCTAATAAACCTCTTTTCGAGCAAATCATTCTACTGTGCCTTTAACTTCTTCAACTCTGCCGGAGCCATTCGATAAGGAGGAATAGAAATAGGCTTAGTGTCCGGCAACACATCAATGGCGAAGTCAATCTCTCTTTCCGGAGGAATACCTAGAAGTTCGTCCGGAAACACATCTGGGAATTCGTTCACGACCAGAACTAATTGGAAAGTTGGCGGCTTTGACTCGGTGTCATGAACCCGAACTAAATGATAAATATAACCATTGGCTATCATCTTCCTTGCCTTAAGGTAGGAAATAAACCTTCCCTTTGGAGATGCTGTATTACCTTGCCATTCAAGCACGGGCTCTCCCGGAAATCGAAATCAAACCACTTTCAATTGGCAATCAACATTAGCATAACACGATGCCAACAAATCCATACCCATAATTACATCAAAATCTAACATTTCAAACTCAATCAAATCAGCCATGGTCTGGCGATCACATATCACAACTACACAATTTTTGTACAGTTGTCTTGCTATCACGGGATCACCAACCGGAGTAGACACCTCAAAAGGTTTGATCGGCTCAAGTTTCACCCCAATACAACCAACAGCATATGGAGTAATATAAGAGAATGTAGAACCCGAATCTATCAATGAATACACATCACGGGAGAATATAGACAATATACCTGTAACCATATTCGGAGAGGACTCTAGATCCTGTTGTCCAGCTAAAGCATAAACACAGAGCTGAGTGGCACCTGAAGTAGATGCTGCCCCTCTGCCTCTACCTCGTCCTGCTGACATCTGGGGAGTCTGCCCTACCGGGCATACTGATGAAGAACCAGCTGCTGATCCTGTGGGCTGAATTCCACCTCTACTATACCGCGAGGGACAATATCGCATCAAATGCCCAGTATGTCCACAAACATAACAAGCATCTGTGTCCTGACGACATGGCCCTGAGTGTAACTTCCGGCACCGGCTACATCGTGGAACTGGTGGTCTCCTCTGACTATAATTACCCCCAAATTGAGAACCCGAAGCTCTCGAACTCTGACCCTGTCCTGAAGGAAAAGAGCGATCAAATCCCCTACCCGCGAATCCTGGAGGCGCACTAGTCACTAACTGACCTGAAATTCGGGAATAGGTCTGCCTCAATCCCCCTCTATAATAACTGCATGTGCCCATAGATCTAGCCCTTTTGCTTTGTCTTCTATCACTGTCGCGATCACCCCTTTGTCGTTGTTGTCGTCCCACTAAGTTCTGGGCATGGGCTTGTATTCGGGAAATATCCATCCCTTCTTGCAAAGAGGCCGTCAAGCAGTCCTTGAACAAATGTGGCCCCAAGCCACTCACAAATCTATGTACACGATCTCCCATGTCGGCCACCATAGTCAGGGAATATCTCACCAAGGAATTAAATTGCATGCTATACTCCCGGGCACTCATATCCTTGCCTCAGATGTAGAAATCTATCCGCACTAGCTCGGCGGACCTTGGGTAGCAAATAGTGACGAATAAATACATCCACGAATTCTTGCCAAACCGGAGGAGCCGCATTCTCTCCTCTTGATAATACCCAGTTTTTATACCATAAAACTGACACATCCCGGAGTATATAAGATGCCAACTCCACGGATTCAGTTTCGGAGGCATGGACAATCTTCAATGTCCTCAACATCTCATCTATGAAACTTTGTGGGTCTTCATCCGTTGTTATACCATAAAACTGCCACATTCCGGAGGATTTAGACTCATAAAATAACGGGCTTTGGTGCTTACTGCCCGATCGCTTGGGCCCGCATTTTGTCGTTGTGCCTGAGCGGTGACCAACTGTGTCAATAGATGTATGGCCTCGGTCATTTGTTGACCTGAAGCAACCGGTGGAGGAATTGGAGCTGGGGCTCCTCCTTGTTCTCCCACATTAGGCGGGGTAGAAAAGGTATTAGACAAGGCCTCATTATGTGATTCGCCTTCTTCTATATCCATCGGAGGCTCTCTTTCTACCCGTCTCTTTACCGTAGTCTTGCCCTTTTGGGCAGCTGTAGCCTTTCCCTTTGGCGGCATTCTGAAATCATAACACACTATTCGGGAGGATTAAATCTTATACACGACTCTATCGCACGATCTCATGAGAAGAAAGATGTTCATTTTTCCTAAATGCCCCGTAGCCTCTTGTTTATGGATGTGGCGCACAACACACACCATAAACAAGACTCTACTAGACACGACTCGTAGACACTTCCTAGGACTGAACTACTCTGATACCACTTTTGTCATGACCCAGCTAGGGGCCGCGACGAGTACCCGGGGCTAACCACCGAGCACCGCTCGTTCTACTACTCATCCTGCTCATTAACTATTCTTTTATCGATTTTTATACTCAGATCATAAGAAAGTCATGTTTCATTTGTAAACATAAATAATTTCATATACATAAGCTCTTTAGGCTATCAAAATGACATATATACAATTATACCATAGTGGCTTTATCTGACCACATAACCCACACTGTGTATCTACGAGCCTCTACTGAAGTACAAAACGCATAGACGGGACAGGACCCCGTCGAGCCCAACATATACAAATATACATAAAATATTAATCAAGCACCTCCGGAACAAAGGAGTGCTTTCAATCAGCTAACAGCTCGTACGAGTCTGGCTCAAGCTTGCCTCCCTGTCTACCTGTGGGCATGAACACAGCGTCCAAAGTAAACGGACGTCAGTACGAATATTGTAATGAGTATGTAAAGCAAGAATGAAATAAATATAATAGGAGGATCATGAGCCATAAGAGAAAGATACAACCTGCAAGAGTGTCATAAGCAATTACATTTCGTACATATATCATATTTTACATAATCATGGCACATATGTCATCACATCACATATCTCGTCACATCGCATATCTCGTCACAACACATCACATATCTCGTCACATCACATCACATATCTCGTCACATCACATCACATATCTCATCGTTATCCCACGTCCGGGTAACCATTATATGCCGCCCACTAGTGGTGATCGTGCCCGGCCCCTCTAAGCTCGGTGTAACATCGCAACCCGCCTTAGCGGTGACATGCCCGGCCATCTAGGCACGGTGGAACCATGTGCAGACCATCTTAGCGGTGACATGCCCGGCCAGCTAGGCACGGTGGAATCTCATCATCACAAAATCAATCATTACCCATCACTAATACACATCTCATGAACGTATCACAATCTTATCATAGCTTGACATATTCATTACATAACATCGGCATATTATAATCTAGCATTATTGATCATCTTATAACATACCATGACTTTACATCATTTCACATTTGGCATTAGAGCATACATTAGACTTTGAAGACAACCATAGCTATGTCGGGGTGATGTAAGGTCGTAAACCCCCGATTATATTATGAGCATTTAGGAGTATCTTGCCTCACCTCGAAGGAAATAGTGCATAAGATGAGTGTTAACAATCAGGACATCATCAGCGTTATGGGATCATCATATCATGAACTATCGAATCTCTATACTTGAACTCATTATCATCATTATCATGCTCGTATGTAATTTAGTATATTTAAGGACTCATAAGTTCCATCACATGGGAGGATCATGGGAAGTTTGAAAGATTCATGCCTTTGAAGGAAGGGATAAGCCTTACATACCTTTGATGTTTAACTAAACTATCGCTTGCATGTTCTCCTTTAATGCAGACGTTCTACCTTCAAGAGAATTTATATTGTCATTAGCTAAGCAATTATAAGAATGGGCTTTCTAAAGCTAGGGAAAATTGAGCAGCACTTCCTTCGTTTATACTGCTTTCCCCATATTCTATATCAACTCCCAACACTCACAACAACATTCACGATATTGCAATCAACAATCATCATTTATATACATTGACCACAATCCACCATTTCTCTTCAATGTCTCCACATTTATGGTTATAGCTTACTATCGCGTTTCCTCATGTATCACACTTATTTCATGGTCTAAATGTTATTTATGACGTATTCATAATCACAACACACCAACATTTATGATTCAATCCAACTACCATCCAAATATGGCACTATTCACTCATTAATGACCCATTTCCTATGTCTTTCTACAATTCAAGTATCTTAACCTTCCAATACCCTAAACACCATGGTTTAGTTATGAAACTTACCTTAGATGATGGTTGAACAAGTCTTGAGTGGAATTTCTCCTCTAGCACCAAAACCCTACTTCACTTCCTTTGGGTTTTCTTGAGAGAGATAAATTTTAGCTAGGTTTCATACACTTTATTTCATGGATTTGGTGTTATTGATCATGGATTTCCTTTGGTTTTCTTGTGATGAAGGGTAAAGAGCATTCTAGAGGTTTCTAGAGAGAAATATTTTGGAAATGAAATCAATTGAATGAGCTTAGGTCTCCTTTTAATGACTTAAAATCTAATCCGGAATGAACAGTGACTGAAGTGCACAGTGGTTGTAAACCCAGTTTACGGTCCGTATTCTAGTTTACGGGCCGTATATCGTGGTCGTATTTAAGCATATCAAAACCAGAAAGGTATGCTGGGGATTATGGTGATTTACGATCGTAGTTTACGGGCCGTATTTCAATTTACGGTCAGTATTCCAAGTCGTATTTAACCATTTAAACATTTGACAGAAAGTTGAAGTTTTGTGAGTTAAAATACGATATGGTGGTTTACGGGCCGTATACCACTTTACGGTCCGTATTTCACCTTACGGTTGACTGGGACAAAGTGCAAATCTGCGACTTTCAAGTCTTCAAAACCTATAATTTAGTCATTGTGGAGCATAACCTACTTCTTGTTCCCATTGCCTTTGAAATCTTACTTAAGGTCGTCAAACGTCGTTCCCTCTCCTTAAAAGATCATATACCCGTATTCTCCGTTAGTCTATTCGTGGTACGTTCACGGGGAAATTTCCGAGGTGTATCATACACGGTCTCCCATATCAGCTACCATAACTGGGCCATACCTTGCCAAGGAATTAAAGCGAAGACTATACTCTCGAGCACTCATGTTCCCTTATCTAAAATTCAAAAACTCGTCAGCTCTAGCTCATCGAACCTCTGGCGGCAAGTAATGTCGGAGAAAAGCATCCACAAACTCTTACCATACCGGTGGAGGAGCATTGACTCCTCTAGAAGACATTCAAACTGCATACCAATGTACCGCAACATCCCGTAATCTATAAGAAGCCAATTCTACTGACTCAGTATCAGAAGCATGCATTAGTCGTAACGTTCTCGACATCTCATCTATAAAGCTCTGCGGGTCCTTATTCGGTTTCGACCTAAAGAACTCTGGAGGTCCTAAACTAATTAAATCGCGGGCTCTAGCACTAACAGCTCTGTCACCATGTCCCGTACTTTGCCGCTGGGCCTGAGCGGAAACTAACTGAGTCAGCAAAAGAATGGTATGTTTTATCTCCTGGCCCGAGGCATCAGATGAGGGAACTCAGGGTATTAGAGCTGGACCTGAGGCCCCTTCTTGCTCCTCTAAAATGGGTAAGGTGGGAGAGGTATGAGATGGGACATCGTTGTGAAACTCACCCTCTTCTACTTCTGCTGGTGTCCCCCACTTAGTTCTTCTTTTGGCCACCGTTTTCCCCTTCTGAGCCGCTATAGCTTTCTTTTTCATAGGCATAAGTAAAATCATAATGCACAGTTAGGAAAAAGGGGTCCTGATAACATAGCTCTATCGCACAATCTAAGATAGAAGGAAAGGTCAATGATTCCTAAATGCCCTGTAGCCTCCTGTTTATAAGTGTGGCGCGCTTCACACCCATAAACAGGACTCTATTGGACACGGTTCGTAGACATACCCTAGGACGAACTGCTCTAATACCACTTTTGTCACGACCCAACCAGAGGGCCATGACGACCACCCGGAGCTAACACACCGAGCACCTCTAAACATACATCTTATAATCATTTTTGGGTGGACCATAAAGATAACTCATGGATATTATGATCTGTAAGGACATATATCACAACATAACGACAATAATTATGTCCATCATCAACAGCCGACAAGGCTACTAAAATATTATCCAACGATATGAACTGATAAGGTTATGAAACGTCTACTGTACACACATGTCTACAAGCCTCTACATAGAATACAAGTGACCATAAGGACTAATACCCATAGACTGCAGCACCGAAGTAAGTGGAGTGCTCCTGAGAATCCGCTGATAAATCACCTATGGGTCAAATCCGTCAACTTGTCTACCTGCGGGCATGAACGCAGCGTCCACAAGAAAGGACGTCAGTACGAGCAATGTACTGAGTATGTAAGGCATGAATAACAACATAATGAAAGTATGAAGATAACGTAATATAAAAGAGATCAGCTTGTTACTTTGAATGCCTTTTTAAGGCGGATGTCGTACATGCTTAGCTTTTTTTAAAAAAAAATCCATATATACATATATAGCATCTTGTCCAGCCGTTAAGGCACGGTGGAACATATATATTGTCTTGTCCGGCCATTAAGGCGCGGTGAAATATAAATAGTATCTTGTTCGGCCATTAAGGCGAGGTGAAATATAAATAGTATCTTGTCTGGGCATTAAGGCGCGGTAAGTATCTAAATTACTCATATATAAATACATATAACATGCATGAGAGCCCAATTAAATGTTACTACTCTATCAGAGTGACGTAGGGTTGGTAACCTCCGATTCATATTATGGATTATTCATCATCACTATATCCCACCTCGAAGGAACGAATAACATGAGATGAGACCAACAACAATGACTAAGATTGAGAAATCATGAAATAACTCAACATTCTCATATCATCATTAAAATCATAACTTGAGACGTTTAAACATAAAATCATCATCATCATCGTAATCATCATAGAAACATTCTCATCTTTAACATCACAAGAAGCTTTAAGATTCATGAACTTCTAGCTTTTGGAAACAAGGTGGTTATGAAAATATTTATGGGATCATAACATAAGAATGATGCCTTTGAAAGAAAGGGATTATCCTTGACATACCTGTTTGGCCTCCTACTACCTACGCTTATCTGTCCGAGCTCATAAATCTACATTTGAGAGAATTCACACTACCATTAGACTCATCGTTGCATACATGTACTAAGCTTTCAATTTAAATTACTCTATATCCTACCGAAAATCGGGCAGCATGTCCCCTATTTATATGCCTAGCCCGAAATCTCAATTCAACAACCAACATCAACAACAAAAATACCAGCATCAACCATATCATCATCAATATCAAAATACTCCACAAGACATCTCATAGGATTTTTATCCGATTTCTCCACCGACAAATTAACTATACGCTCATTTAATCGTTCTACCTTCGAAAATAAACCTAAAACAACGATAATAAGGAAATAGTCATACCTTATTCTTATTAAAACGACGATATCTCCGATGTTCACCTTGAATCCATGCCAAATTCCACTGCAAAATGATGCTATAGTCACAACTATGCACTACCTGAACCTTGATTGGCTAAAATCACTTAATTCTCTCAACTCTTTATGACCAAAATGACCCTATATGTTGTTGAGCTCTAAAATCTGATTTTTGGTGAAAACAATGGGGTTTTGCCCCTTTTATAAGGTTCTAAATTCGGGGGTCACTGTAGCAGTACTGTAGCAAGACAGTACTGTAGCAGTTACTGTATCACTCGTTTCTGCTCTGTCAGCTTAACTTGTAACGTCCATAATTTTCTACTCCAATGTCGTATCGACGAGCGGTTTATTGCGTTGGAAACTAGACTTGCCGAACTTCATTTTAAGATTTTGAAACACCTTAAAACTCCTAATATACTAGGAGATATACCCCTCCAAAGTTGAGTAAAAATTTGCCCAAAATCTTGCCAACCTTTTCCAAATTTTCGTCAAACTTATTTTCTTCTATTTTATTGTTCCCGGAATCTTCCGAAACTCTCCATACATGATATTTATCATTAATCATACTTGATAATGGTCATGTACTTTGGTTCCAAGGTTGTCCTTTTCGGTTACGACTTACAAGATCATAACTCATCCTTTACTTAAACAATATACTTAATAATGCTTCGTTCCTCACAATCCAAAGTTATTTTACCTAGCCATAGCTCGACATACTTACATTCAAATTTAACTAATGCTTCTTCGAGGTACGGGGTGTAACAATAATACACGAGTGTTGGGCCACTTGTGTTACATCTCGGAAATTTCCCCGTGAACGTACATCGAATAGACTAACGAAGACTTCGGGTATATGATGTTTGAATAAGAAGGGAATGACGTTTGATGACCCTAAGTAAGATCTCAAAGGCAAGTGTAATAAGAGATAGGTTATGCTCGACAATGACTAATCATAGGTTTTGGAAATGTGAAAAAAAAAAGTTGCAGATTTGCATTTTGGCCAGTCGGTCGTAAAATGAAATACGGACCGTAAAGTGGTAGACGACCCGTAAACTGCCAGGTCGTATTCCAACTTACAAAACATCAACTTTCTGCTAAATGTTCAAATGGTTAAATACGACTTGGAATACGGATCGTAAATTGAAATACGGCCCGTAAACTGCGATCGTAAATCACCATGATCCTCAGCATACCTTTCTGGTTTTGATATTCTTAAATACGACCACTAAATATGGCCCGTAAACTGGAATACGGAGCGTAAACTGGGTTTACGACCACTGTACACTTCAGCTACTGTTCATTCCGGATCAGATTTTAAGTCATTAAAAGGAACCAAGCTCATAAAATTCATTTCATCTCCACGACATTTCTCTCTAGAAACCTCTAGAACACTCTCCATTCTTCACTTACAAGAAAACAAAGGAAATCAAGGATCAATATCAAAAATCTAAGTGAATCAAGTGTATGAGACCCATTAAGGTTCATCCAAGTTAAGAGATTTCAAGAGAAGCAAACTAAGGTTTTGGGTGCAAGAAGAACAATACCACTCAAGGCTTGTTCCTACAACATCTAAGGTACGTTTTATGGATTTTACATGTTATTTAGAGTATAGAAGAGTTGAAACACTTGGATTATAGAAGGATGTAAGAAATGGGTCATTAATGAGTGAATAGTGTCATGGTTGGATGATAGTTAAATTGAGCCATGATCATTGATAAATTGTGATTATAAAAATGCTATGAATGACATTTAGAACATGGAATAAGTGTCCTATGCGAGAAAAATGCAACAATGGACCATGGCCATGATTATGGAGAAATTGAAGACAAATTATGAAATACGGATATTGTAAATGAATGATGAGTGTTGTCTATCATACTGAGAATGTTGTTATAAATATTTGAGAGCTGATATAGAATATGGGAAGGGTTGTATAAACGAAGGAAATGCTACCCAATTTTCCCTAGAAATAGTCACGTGTTCTTATAGTCGATTAACTGACGTTGATGCGAATTCTCTTGAAGGTAAAGGCGCGAATATTGAAGAGGAATGATCAAGCGGTATAATAACTAAAGGAAAAGGTAAGTAAGGCTAGTCCTTTCTTTCCAAGGCATGAATCCTATGATATGCTATTATTTCCCTACATTTCCATGGCTTCCTTATATTCCGGAACCAAGAGCCTATGTTCATGGATAGCCACGTGAGATAAGAATAAGAGACATGTTATGAGCACGATAACGGAGATGATAAGCTTAAGACTAAAGATTCTAGAGTTCATGGTAAAATGTGTAAACAAAGCTAAATACATTAACTACGATCTATTGGTAATGCTTGATGTATACACTCACCTAATATACTAATTCCTTCAAGGTGAGGCGGAATACCTATGAATGCTCCATAATGTAAGCGGGGGCTCTCGACCTTACGTCACCCCGACATTGTTATAGATTGTTCATAAGCCTCAATGCATGTCCTATGACCAATGTTTCGAGAAACTACGAGTCTATGTTCATAAAGGATTTCATGTGAGGTAAAGGTAAGAGATACGCTATAGAAATGATAATGGAAATGATGAGCTTAAGCCCAAAGATTATAAAGACTATCATACAATATTTATACGAAATTCGTGCTACGAATATGATGTGATTTTCATAAATTGTCTTTAAATTTAACTGTGTGCATTAATGAAAGGTTACGATAAGCTTATGAGATGTATGTGATGGCAATGATAAAGATAAGATATATTTATCCTTGTATGATGCATGTGATATGGTCGAGCCACTACGTGGCCGAATACGGAAGATATGTATGTGATATTGTCGAGCCACTACGTGGCCGAATACGGATACTGTCGAGCCACCACGTGGCCGAATACGGATATTTTTCGAGCCCTACGTGGCCGAATACAGATAATGTTTTATGTGTATGAGAAGCTACGGTACAACGATGATGAATTATATGACATGATGATGTATACGCTATGATGGTTCATGTACGACGATTATGTATATGTGATATATGTATGAAATGTATTCATCCTTAAAGGTCGCGCAGGTTTTGCCTTCACCTCATGACTTATGATTTCTCTATTATGTTTGTTTCATTCATGCCTTACATACTCAGTACAATATTCGTACTGACGTCCGTTTTCTTTGGACGCTGTGTTCATGCCCACAGGTAGACAGGGAGACGGCACAGACCTTTAGGAGCAATCAGTAGATTTGCAGAAGCACTCCATTATTCCGGAGGTGCTAATCGGGTTTATACTTTTGTGTATATATACATGTATAAGTATTTTGGGCACGACGGGGTCTTGTCCCGTCCATATGTCTAGTACTCTAGTATAGGCTCGTAGATACGTATGTGTGGGTTATATGGTCTCATAAGGTCACTACTGTATATATGTAGGTATGTGTACATTATCTTTTGATAGCCAAAGGGCTTATGTATATAAAAGTATTTATGTTCTTTAATGAAAATGATTTTTCTTATGATTATGAGTTTATGAACGAAAAAGGAGGCTTAATGAGTATGATGAGTAGTAGAACGAGCGGTGCTCGGTGGTCAGCCCCGGGTACCCGTCACGGCCCCTAGCTGGGTCGTGACAACATGGAGGGGCAGAGTAATTTAGAAGGGGCAGACTTTGGTGAGAAGATGGTGGTCCTTTTGGATTTTGGTTCGGAATGTGAGATATGCTTGCCACATCCTCTTTCTTTTTGCGCATGATTCCTGCAACGACCTGTCTAGATGCTTTGTTGAAGATACTGATGATATTTCCAGATTTGAGACCATCTTCTATGGCCTCTCTCATTTTTACCAACTCGGAGAATGGCCTCTCGACCATGGATAACATTCTATCATAGAAATCCAGCTCCTGTGACTTGATAAACACGGAGACTAGCTCTCCCTCACACATCGGCGGCTGCATACGGGCTGCTTCAGCCCTCCATCTGGTGGCGAATTCTCTGTAGTTCTCTGTTGACTTTTGCTTGATCTTCTCGAGGTAGTAGCGGTCTGGCACGATCTCGATATTGAAACGAAATCTTTCCATGAAGGATTCTGCCAGGTCTTCCCAAAAGGGCCATTGATGCATATCTTGTGTGGCGAACCATTCAGCTGCCTCGCCGGTCAGGCTATGACTGAATAGTCAAATGATCAAGGGTTCATTTTTCTTTACTCCAACCAACTAGTCGCAGTACAAATGGAGGTTTGCTTTGGGATTCCCTATCCCGTTGAACATTTTAGATTTCGAGATTTTGAGCCCTTCTGGCAGGTCCAAATTTAGGTGCATGCACAAGTCGTCCTACCTAAGGCTTGTGGCTTTTCTTGCAAACCTGTTGGATTTTTCCATCAATTCCTCCATCTTCCTCTCCATGTCTTTCTCACGCCTGTCTTGTTCAGCTCTCCAAGTCCTTTCCGTTTCCTCGTAATGATCCAACTTCTTGTGCCTTGGGGAGGATTCGTTTGGGATGTTAGGAGTGAAGAAGGATACTTGGTGAGTGGAATGGTTAAAACGATATAGTGGTGACTTCCCCATCCGGTGGGGCCGGTGCGTGTGCTTGGCTGGCCGGATTGAAGAATACCGGATGGGGGATCTGGTATGAGGGGACTAAGTGGGTGGTTTCTAGAATTTGGGCGTTTTTAACTGGTGGTGGCATATAGTAAGAGGGGCCAGCATGGTTTGGATTGGCAGTGTTTAACGGAGGAGGGGGTATGGTTGCTGTTGGGTAAACAGGAAAGTGATCAGGCATTGGAGAGCTCAGCGAGGAAAAGGGAGGAGGGTAACTCCTTCCTTCGGTAGAGGCATTCTTTTTCGCATTGGCTCCCTCCCTTCTGGCTACCTTTTCCTGGAGAGTGGAGATGGTAGTTAATAACGTTGCAGTCACATCCTCTTGGGATGCTGCTTCTTGTGAGTCCTGGGTATCTCTGTTGCGTAGGATGAGCTTATTTCTTGCTTCTTCGGGGGTACTAGTCATTTTGTCTTTTCCTTTGTCAGAGAGGGATACTAAAGCGGCCTTTGATCTCATGAAGTATGCCAGCTTTTGATGTTACACTTATTGGCCCCTTTGTATAAGATAAGAATAACTCAACAGTAAAGACAAGGGTAAAGAAAGTTAGTTTCTGGGCATCAAATATAAAGGCAAAATATCACATATGGGTATTTAAAGCGCAAGTAGCACACAAACTCATATACTGAAGCGTGAGTACTTTTGATCCCATGTTCTAAGGTCTTGGACATTACTGGCTTTTTATGTTTGGGTGGATCTTGGTTTGGTGGTCTTGCGGTTGACTCACTTTGGCGAACCATTTGATCTGTCATAAAAATTTAAACAAGTGAGGATGGGGGGGGGGGTTATAATTTAAACTATGAAGAGACCGAGTCTTACATAGACTGCCTACGGATCCCGCCGGGGGAAATTAGGCCTTACGTAGTTTGATTACAAAAGAAGGGTATACATTTCTTCCTAAATATCCTTTGGCTAATCCTAACTACAGGCATCCCCTGACCAGGCCTGACTAGGGCTTCTCGCGTATCCCTACATCGGGATATCAGGTCGGTGCGATTCCTTTACAAATTTATGAGGGTGGGGGTAACATTTGTACAAAAGAGGGGACACCTAATATCCACCCAAAAGTATAGCTCTACAAGTCGTTGTCCTTACGAACTTGTTTTCTCATACCGAATCTTTCTTTTCCTCAGAACCACGGTAGGAGTAGGACCAAGATCTATTCGGTCCTGATCATATTTTTGAGCTCAAGTTTGAAGGCATGGCATCCTTCAATATCATGTCCCCTGGCTTCAGTATGGTATAAGCAGAACTTGTTTCTATTGGGCCCTAATAGCGTGGGCTCGTAAACAGGTTCCACGGGTCTTATCTTGTTCAACGAAGCCAAAGTCGAGAAAAGGCGAGCGTATGATTCCTTGAAAATCATGAAATCGTACCGTCAAACCTGAGTCTCGGGGGTAACTCCCTCTCCTGGGGTGATGGGGTCATGGACCAGCAAGGTATGCAACCCCCATAAAGTCCCGATGATCTTGTCATTAATCAGACTAATGATCCTTCTCCTCAGTGCCAAACCTACGTTCAGGGTATGGCCCGCCTGATTGAGGTGAAATGGACACCTTTTGTAAGCATATACCAAGTCAGGGACCGGTAGCCTAGCCCTAGTGGTGCAATCCATCCCAGCGGCCATCATCTTCCTGAATACTTCCTTGCAAGTGATGGGCAATGGAGCTACTCTGAATGGGGAAGATCAGGCTCTGAAAGCGATGCTCCACAGAGCTGGTGTAGGAAGGTTTGCCCTTCCTAAATTCTCCGAAGCCATAGTAGAGGCAGCAGTCATCAGCATGGGTGAAAGTGCGTAGAAATTCGTTCCCTCCTCAGTGGGGGCATAATAGCCAGATTTGTCATCCGCGTTATTTCTCTGAAACTCAGGAAACATCTCAAATGGGTTCTCACCTCCTTTGGCCCCTATGTCGACAGGCTCTTTTCCACCATGTCTCGAGGCTCTTCTCCTGCTCCTCCTCTGGCTCTTCTTCTTTTTCCTCAAAAGGCTCAGGATCCTTTTCTTGGGGCTCTATTCCTTCTTGTGGGTCTGATGCAAACACCCACGGATCCGAACCATCCCCTTGTTCCCCGTTGGTCCCCTCTGGGGTTCCTTTTCTAGGTGTTACAGGCCTTCTCTCTAGCGGTATGTAGTTTAGCACCAATTCTCTTACCTCTTCAGGGACATTTTTGTAGTATTGCTCTTGGGGTATGCCTTCCGACGGGTTCCCAACCATGCTCAGTAATCCATCTACCTCCTTAATTTTCTTTCCTGTTTCCTGGAGGTGTTTTTCCATCTGCAACACCTTGCCCCGTAGAATCTTAGCTGTCCCCCCTAAAGTCCGTGCTTCTTGCCCTCCTTGATTCGCCATCGGAAGTCAACCTTTAGTTGATATAAATTCGGGTAAGTTTTAAGCCCCATGGTTTTTTCTTTCGAGTACGTAGTTTAGATTATCGGACCAATCGTACTTAAGTTTTAATATATGATCATACACACAGCAAGTAAGCATGCAAAACACGTAGAAAATAAGCACGTATTTTATAGCTATTTATACTACTCGTGTCCCTAAGGCCTTTTGAGTTAAGGCCTTTTGAGTTAAGGCTTTCTTAGTCGTTCGAAACATGTAAGTGCCATTTGTGAAGGTGAACCATTGCCCCAAAAGTCATCATGATTTAATAAATAATAGTAATATCTTCCCCGAAGGGATTAAAAAAATGATGATAAAGCCGACATGGGGCTTATAAAAACAAAAGAAGTAATCAGGAAAGTCCTCCGGCGGCTGATGTCGAGGCTTGGCTCATCCTGGCCTTCTTGACCCTTCGAAGGGTGGTCTGGATACGAAGGCGTGCCTGATATAGCTCCATCTTGACAATCACTGGGTCTGTTTCTTCCATGATCCTGGCCAAATGCTCATTTGTACCTTCCAGACATTCTTTCATACGCTCCTCTTCTTAGGCCTCCTAGGGAGGTGCGGGCCCAGTTGTAAGTGCACGTGCCAAGTGTCCCTGCAGCCATGCATGATACCCTGGGTCACACCTCGCTTTGAGCCTATCTGGAGCTAAAGTATCTGGGCCCCAGCTTACGCTGCCATTCCATTCCCTGAGGATTACCCCCGCGTGCTTGATTTTCTATTTTGTGTGCTCAATGATGAACTGCTCGGGGTTTCCTACCTGAAGTATCACTTGCCTCCTACCGAACTGTCTCAAAACCCGAGACGGATTCCTCGAACCCCAGCTAGCGACACGAAGGGGCAATTATTTCCTCGCACTACCACAATTTTGTATATAAAGTCAGGAAACATCTAATGGATCTGATCTTTAATTGAGTTGGTGAAGAAATCAACCCAAGCATTTTTGGACATAAGCCCGAGAGTTGGACAGTTTTGTCGATTCCAACCCCGAACCCCTTTGACCATGTTAAGTAATTTCATAATCCACCATTGTAGCAACATATTGCATCACTGGAAATATCGAAAATGATTTCGGCACTTGTCTAGAGCCCGAAAGATGTCAGCCAATATGATGGGCACTAGGTCAAAATACCTTGTCTCTTGATCTTTGGTTATGCCGTGGAAGATCGCATAGGCTAGGTAGATCACCCGGGTGTCTATAGCCAATGACCCATCCAGTGGAAACACCATAGTGCCTAACAAGGCTATGGCGAAGGCTAAAGGCCTAGTGGTCTCCCATTCTTCTCGGCTCTTAAATTCCCTTTGATATAGAGTGTACCCGATGACATCCCCGAATCTTCGGTATAGATCCCTGAAGGCTACGGTAGGCCCTTGTGCCCCAGGCGCTTCAGTCAAAGCAAGAAACCTCAAGATTTGGCCGACGGTAGGCCTCTATGGAAATAACATATTGTGATTCGGCTTGTGTCACCTCCTTAGACAGGTTCCATTGCTGTCTATGGCATCCTCAATTTCTTCTAGGGTAGGAGTCATCTCAATATGACCGAAATGGAACAACATTTCCTTGTCATCCCAATACCCCGCCAATACCTCTATCAGCTCCGGGTGGCCTTTCATCGTCATGATAGAGGGAAAATGTCCTAAAGTGCAACTGATTGTCCTCTTATGAGTATCACCCAACCATTCATACCAAGCCCTTAGCAACGTTGGACCCTCAGTGACGATGTCAAAATGAATTCTTCATTCCATCTACAAAACAGAAAACGCTTAAGATTCCCCCATCCCCCTAGGATCAATGGTTCACTACATAGGCACGAACATGTTTCCACATAGCATATAAATGAGATGCGGTGTTTTTCGGGTCATAGACCATTTGAACACAAAGTAGTCACTCTTAATGAGCCTTAGGTAGGTCTGAGATACCCAAGGTCCATCTAAGTATAAATGCTCTAGTTCAGTAGGGATTTGGCTTAGTTCCATCCTAGTTTTCACTAGAGTGGTTTTTCACGAAAGACCGGGAACCCGAGCAGACAACTGGGGCTGAACCGTGAAGGAATGGCTGCGTGATCCGTGAAGTCGCCTTTGGAAAAAAGTGTAAAATAAATGCCAGGAGTGGCGGAGTTCTGATATGCATGCAATGACAGTTAATAATTGCGAGAAAGTAAACACATAGACAGTTAAGGCAAATATACTCATATTATATTGGAATCCTTATCCTTAGAACCTTTAAGTCCTACGCGGAGTCACAATCTATAATGGTTCACTTTTTATGCGGGTTAAGGCACGAAAGCTACTACGAACTCGTTGGTGCTCTTTCGGACTTTGTTTTGAAAAAGAGTCGTCACCTAAATTTTAGGAAATTAGGAAAACCAGTGGTGAAAGGTTTATTCAAATACCGTAAAAAATCCTTCGTAATTCAGAGTTCTAGGTAAGGGTTCTAATTGTTACATCCGACATTTTTGATCATTCGGAAAGTTCAAGATAAATTGACTTGTGATGAATAGGGCCACTATTGGACACTACTTGGTATGAATGTGTGAGTTATGAATTCAATGGGGTGGAATTACGAAAGGTGGCCAAGGGCAAAATTGGAATTTTGGAAACTTATTCCATGAATTACAAAAAAAAAAATTAGCCAAAGTGGGCTCAATAAAATGAAATAAAGCAAGGCCCAAATGGGAGAGGCCCAACCGGCCACCACCTAGCCCAAGCCCAAGGATTTCTTAATTTTCCATGTGACAAATCCATATGATGGATAAGTATAAAGAAGCTTCAAGAATAAGGAACCAAGAACAAAAGAAAAAAAAAAAGAAGAACAAGGGAGCAATTCGGGTTTGGAGAGAAAAAAAGAAAGAAAATAAAGAAAAAATATTTGGAGCCAATCCTTTGGTCTAAAGAGTTCAACTCTTGAGAGATTATTGCTAAGCACAAGATTCTCTACAAGTTGATGTAAGCATCTTGACAAGGAAACAACTTCAACCCCAAGTGAAGAACTTGAAGAAAGGTAAGGATTTCATGATTTTGTTGTGTTAAAAATGATGTATGTATGTTGTAGTGTGTGTGAATGAATGAAAAATATGGAAATTTGGTGTGTTGGAATTTTTGGATGTGTGGCCGAATGCATATAGGGTTATTGCATGATTTTAATGGTTTGAATTCTTGTGTAAGTTAGTTGTAGTGCGGTGGAAATTGTATTAGAAATGAAAGTGGAATGAACTAGTGAAATTTGGAAAATATAGCATGTGGCCGTGTGGTGTGTGTTGGTGTTGGAAGGTGAATTGAATCTTGTTAGCATGTTAATTATGTTGTTATGGAAGATTGGTTATTAAGTTGTTGAAGGAAATTATTGAACTTTGTTATGACTTGTGTATAAGTGAAAATGAAAGGGTTAAGAGGCAAATTATGCTTATGACAATGAACTTGGAATATAAAAATGTGTTGATGAGTTTGCATGTTGAAAGTTAGGAAGGGATTGGAAAAGTAGTGACTTGATGGAAAGTTGAATGTTTGTGAATTTTATGAGTATCTTGTGAATATTATGTGAACATGTTATGGATGCCTCCGATGTATGTCGTAATGATTTTGATGGATAATGGCTATGAAAATAATAAGTTTTGGTTGGAAATGTAAGTTTGAAACGAAAGATAATTCGTCGTGTCGAAAGGTGGCTAATAATGCCATAGGGTATGATTTAGTGTTTATTGATGTTTGTTGTTGTTTGGATGTCTCCTCTGGGTTGTTGTGTTGGTTGTTGGCTGTGTTTTAACTTTTGGGGATGTCGTATATACAGAGGAAATGCTGCCGAAATTTCGGTAGGCAAGTATGTGTAAGCTTGGGGTATTGAAAGAATGAAACTAACCAAATGGTAAACTTGATCATTTCCAGATTTTGGACGAAATTTGAATTGACGCCGAGCGAGCATAAGGCGCCATCGAGGTATGTGAAGCACTTCTATACGCTCCTAGGCATGTTCTGGATGTGGTAGGCTCGGCCGCGAGCCCTAGGTCCGACTCCGTTCCCCGGAATTCGAGACGGAAAACCGCTCCAATTCCTTCAATTCAATTGAAACTATTTTATTGCAAATTGCCCTTAAAGTGAGATTTTGTACAAAACTTCCCCAAACGGAGTCGGAACACTTCCGAATGAGTATGGGTGACCTCATAAGGTCAATCATCAGTAATTTACGTATGTAGCCTCGGGTTGGTCCGAGGTGGGCCCACAAGGCCCGATACTTCCGGTACGATTTTTAAAATACTTCTGTTTTGGTCCGATCTTCTCCAAAAACTTCTGAACTATTATTTTGTGTATGATAAGTATATTTTGTGCATTTTATACAAATGATTTCTGAGCATCTGGATATCTGATTCTGATCATAATCTGTCGTGCCTTCACAACTAGAATATAGGCGCGTACTATGCATACCATCTGGATATTCTGATTTTGGCTCGCCGTTTGGCACCCTTCTGATTGATCGAGTCTGTATGTTGAGTCTGTAGGTAGGTGGTTTCTCATTTATCGATTCGTGTCTGTCTCAATGCATTCTTTCACTGCGACCCGGGCCAGGTTCTGTTATCGTGCATATTTCTCTGCATTGTTCACCGCGTCCCTCGGCGTACGGGCCGGGATCTGTATGTCTGTATGATCTGTGTATGGGGATGGCGGCCAGGATGGCATATGATCTGATTTGATTCTGTCTGTCCACCGCGTCCCGTACTAAGAGGGCCGGGTTCTGTTACCGCGCCCCCAGACAGGGCCGGGATCTGTATGAATATATGCGTGTGCCATCTGTATTTATAAAGCACACGCCTTTGTATGATTTTGTATGACTCTGTGCTACTCTGCATGCATAATTCTGCCCGTCATACTACTGTCTGTCCGTCTGTGTTACAACTATTTCTGTATGTCCGTATGGCTTCTGCTTCTGTATGTCCGTATGGATTCAGATTCTGCTCGTCTGTCCGTATTATGACTCCGTCTGTCTGTCCGAACTATAATTCTGTTCATTTGTGTGTAACACGATTCTGTATGTCTGTCTGGATCATAACTCTGTCCGTTAGTTTGACTTATGATTTTGCCCGTTATATTTCTGTGATTCTACTTCGGACTATGTTTATATCTGTTACGTTTCTGCTTTACATACTCGGTACATTTTTCGTACTGACCCCCGTTCGTCGGGGGCTGCGCTACATGCCCGCAGGTACAGACGCACCAGGTGATACGCCGCCCGCGTAGGTTTCCGACTCTGCTACTTGAAGAGCTCCTTTGACTCGGAGCATATATCTTTGGTATATACCTTCTGTCTTCGTGTACTCCGTATGTATGTATATTCTGGGTACGGCGGGGCCCTGTCCCGTCATATGACTCTGTATGTCTGTAGAGGCCTGTAGATAGATGTGTGGGTTACGGGTTTCGTCTGTATGTTAGCCTTATCGGCTTGCTTGTAAATGTCTGTGTGTTCAGGTATATGTATATATATATATGTATGCTTGCGTGCGTGCCGTATTTGTACCGGCCTATTTCTGTACTTCTGTTTTTAAAAAAAAAAAAAAAAATCTGTATGATTCGATTTCGGTCGGGTAGGTACGTATGGGTACCCAGTTAGGGTACCAGTCGCGGCCCACGGGGTTTGGGTCGTGACAAAAGTGGTATCAGAGCGGTTAGTCCTCGGTATGTCTACAGGCCGTGTCTAGTAGAGTCTTGTTTATCGATGTGTTGTGCACCACATCTATAAACAAGAAGCTACAGGGCATTTAGGATGTTACCCTTCTTTGGATTCTTAGATCGTGCGATAAAGCGGTATGATTAGGATGATTCTCCCTTGCGAATTGCTGTACCTACAGCGAGGCTCCAAAGAGCAGAAGTGTCGGTATTTGGGGGAAATGTATCTGACCCGCTCCTTGCAGGTGATTGCAGGTTGGTGAAGAATGAAGAGGACGGCTTCCGACGATGAGGATGGGGGTGCTAAGAAGGCCCCCAGGCTGTCACCGGGGTCGAGTAGGCAGGGCCCCAGTTACTCGATCGAGACGGGTCCTTCGGAGGATTCCCCGGAGGATAGCTACGATACGGATCCGTCGGAGGACCCATCTACGACTCCTCCAGAGTCTCCGAATCCTGGAGCAGGGGACCCCGTGGAGGATGGCTACGATACAGATATCTCGGAGGATTTGGCGATGACCCCTCCGGAGCTTATTACCTCCGAGGAGGAGGATAGTCATGAGGCAGGCCCTTCGGAGCATTCTTCTGGGATGACGCAGGAGGAGATTTTCAAGTATGCACCAGCTCTTATTATTAGGGAGAACCTTGATAGCCCGGCCACCTCGGAGAGTGCTATGGATTTCTCCTGTTCTTGGCCTGGGTCACCAGTGGGCCGGGATTTGTCTGATCGTCCATACCCCTCCGATTCGGATGCGAGTGATAATGGAGACCGCATAGGTAGGGAGCAGGCAGACGTGGATGATAGTGGACATACCTCTCACGGCAGCTCCCCAGGTCAGACTCGATATTGATTATTTATAAGTGTATGAGTTTTTAGAACTTCCTATGTGTGTATGATATTTGTAAGATGTTGTTCTATGAAGACGACGGAAATTTAAAGGAATTAGAGACCTAGTGACCCAAGGCAAGGGCGACGGAGATGTCCCCACCGTCAGTGTGAGTCTAGAAATCCTGGATGAAAGTAAACAGGAAGGTGCCTCCGATGCTGTTTGAGTTGGGCACGTGTGGTAAGTGTCTACGACATTATAATTCTCATTTGAAGTTATCAGCCCCGTGTGGCTGCGATACGACATGATATGATATGTATGTATGTGTATATGAGTTGGTCCTGTGAGGCATGATTGGTATTTCTGGTGTACAGGTTTTGGATAGTAAGAAATGCAGAGGAAACTCTGCCCAAATTTTTCCAAGAATATGGAGGTTAACATGTAGATTAAGTACAAAAAGGTCCCGCGATACTTGTCAGACTTTAGTTCCTTCTGTCGGTGGCCGAAGAACACCTTGCGGTGACATTTTATCAGATTCCACCGATTATTTGGAGGCGGAATTCGTGTGACGAAGACTTAAATCCGTGGGTTATCTGTCATCATATGTATATGTGTATGAAAGTGAATGTTTAAGATTCAGAAAGGCGACATGGTAGTGGTACGACTTAGCCGGGGGTGGGACCCGCTACAAAAATTTTCCGAAAATTTGCGAAGACCCCGATTTGCTCTAAAATTTCGTGACAAAGGTCGTGCGGGGCGATCGACGAAATTATATCTTCCCTAACGCGTCGAAATGCATGAAAGTTTCGGAGTTAAGCGTGCTCAGGCCAGAGCAATTCTGGGATGGGTGACCCCCTGGGAAGTAATGCAAAGTTTTTGCTCAAGTGTAGGTATGACCGATATAAATGAAAATTTGGGGTAATCTAAAGGTGAAGGACAATGTGTGGAGTAATCAGAGCCTTTACAAAAATCACACAGTCCGACGCGGATTAAATGGGCAAAAAGAAAAGGTGCGATACCGCTCGGAAAAATTGAGCGAATCTGGATAATAGTTAGCGACGACCCGAATGTTGTCAGGGGATAGAGAAAGCCCAATTACCTCATAAGTTAGTCTGGTATAACGATGGTTGTAAAAAGAAAGAGTGTATGGATGGTAGGGAAGAAGAGAGATAAGAAGGGCAAATAAGCAGAATCCTTGAAAAAGTCGATAAGCGACACCCAAGACGATTTGTATGATTGATTCTGAATATGTTTCTGTCTGACATATCTCTGTACGATTAACCCTGATTACGAATCTGTCTGACACACCTCTGTATGTCTGACTCTGGATATAAATCCGTCTGGTGTGCCTCCGTACGTCTAATTTTGGTCACGCATCTGTCTGATACATCTCCGCATGTCTGATTCTAAGTGTGACTCTGTATGATACATTTCTGTAAGCCTGATTCCGATTTCGAAATCCGTCCGATACCTTTCTATACATCTGACTCCTATCTCAGATCTGTCTGACATACTTCCGTATCTCTTCTTTTGATTACGAATCCACCCGCCATAGTTTAGCATGTCTGCTTCCGATTACGAATCCGTCCGATATGCTTCGACGCGTCCAGTCCTAGTCCTAAATCTGTTGGTAAGAAGTGTCTGGTATGAAGTGGGATTACGGAAATGCGGTAGGGATCTCAGGAGTATAACAAGAAACGATATGGACTATGATGTCTGGAAAGCGTTCGTCCGTCACGAGAAAATAGTTTATGGTCCGATAATTATGTGGGGTATGAGAAAATATATTATAATGGTATTTGAATCAGGGATGTGAGAAAAAAATTTACCCCATAATGATGGTAAAGAAGCCATGTCGGAAAGTCGGTAAAGGACGGCTATAAAGAGAACCCTCCCGAAGTAGTACGATGTCCCATAAGATCAATTTAACATTCGAGGACGAATGTTTTAAAGGGGGGGAGGATGTTACATCCGACATTTTTGATCATTCGGAAAGTTCAAGATAAATTGACTTGTGATGAATAAGGCCACTATTGGACACTACTTGGTATGAATGTGTGAGTTATGAATTCAATGGGGTGGAATTACGAAAGGTGGCCAAGGGCAAAATTGGAATTTTGGAAACTTATTCCATGAATTACAAAAAAAAAAATTAGCCAAAGTGGGCTCAATAAAATGAAATAAAGCAAGGCCCAAATGGGAGAGGCCCAACCGGCCACCACCTAGCCCAAGCCCAAGGATTTCTTAATTTTCCATGTGACAAATCCATATGATGGATAAGTATAAAGAAGCTTCAAGAATAAGGAACCAAGAACAAAAGAAAAAAAAAAAGAAGAACAAGGGAGCAATTCGGGTTTGGAGAGAAAAAAAGAAAGAAAATAAAGAAAAAATATTTGGAGCCAATCCTTTGGTCTAAAGAGTTCAACTCTTGAGAGATTATTGCTAAGCACAAGATTCTCTACAAGTTGATGTAAGCATCTTGACAAGGAAACAACTTCAACCCCAAGTGAAGAACTTGAAGAAAGGTAAGGATTTCATGATTTTGTTGTGTTAAAAATGATGTATGTATGTTGTAGTGTGTGTGAATGAATGAAAAATATGGAAATTTGGTGTGTTGGAATTTTTGGATGTGTGGCCGAATGCATATAGGGTTATTGCATGATTTTAATGGTTTGAATTCTTGTGTAAGTTAGTTGTAGTGCGGTGGAAATTGTATTAGAAATGAAAGTGGAATGAACTAGTGAAATTTGGAAAATATAGCATGTGGCCGTGTGGTGTGTGTTGGTGTTGGAAGGTGAATTGAATCTTGTTAGCATGTTAATTATGTTGTTATGGAAGATTGGTTATTAAGTTGTTGAAGGAAATTATTGAACTTTGTTATGACTTGTGTATAAGTGAAAATGAAAGGGTTAAGAGGCAAATTATGCTTATGACAATGAACTTGGAATATAAAAATGTGTTGATGAGTTTGCATGTTGAAAGTTAGGAAGGGATTGGAAAAGTAGTGACTTGATGGAAAGTTGAATGTTTGTGAATTTTATGAGTATCTTGTGAATATTATGTGAACATGTTATGGATGCCTCCGATGTATGTCGTAATGATTTTGATGGATAATGGCTATGAAAATAATAAGTTTTGGTTGGAAATGTAAGTTTGAAACGAAAGATAATTCGTCGTGTCGAAAGGTGGCTAATAATGCCATAGGGTATGATTTAGTGTTTATTGATGTTTGTTGTTGTTTGGATGTCTCCTCTGGGTTGTTGTGTTGGTTGTTGGCTGTGTTTTAACTTTTGGGGATGTCGTATATACAGAGGAAATGCTGCCGAAATTTCGGTAGGCAAGTATGTGTAAGCTTGGGGTATTGAAAGAATGAAACTAACCAAATGGTAAACTTGATCATTTCCAGATTTTGGACGAAATTTGAATTGACGCCGAGCGAGCATAAGGCGCCATCGAGGTATGTGAAGCACTTCTATACGCTCCTAGGCATGTTCTGGATGTGGTAGGCTCGGCCGCGAGCCCTAGGTCCGACTCCGTTCCCCGGAATTCGAGACGGAAAACCGCTCCAATTCCTTCAATTCAATTGAAACTATTTTATTGCAAATTGCCCTTAAAGTGAGATTTTGTACAAAACTTCCCCAAACGGAGTCGGAACACTTCCGAATGAGTATGGGTGACCTCATAAGGTCAATCATCAGTAATTTACGTATGTAGCCTCGGGTTGGTCCGAGGTGGGCCCACAAGGCCCGATACTTCCGGTACGATTTTTAAAATACTTCTGTTTTGGTCCGATCTTCTCCAAAAACTTCTGAACTATTATTTTGTGTATGATAAGTATATTTTGTGCATTTTATACAAATGATTTCTGAGCATCTGGATATCTGATTCTGATCATAATCTGTCGTGCCTTCACAACTAGAATATAGGCGCGTACTATGCATACCATCTGGATATTCTGATTTTGGCTCGCCGTTTGGCACCCTTCTGATTGATCGAGTCTGTATGTTGAGTCTGTAGGTAGGTGGTTTCTCATTTATCGATTCGTGTCTGTCTCAATGCATTCTTTCACTGCGACCCGGGCCAGGTTCTGTTATCGTGCATATTTCTCTGCATTGTTCACCGCGTCCCTCGGCGTACGGGCCGGGATCTGTATGTCTGTATGATCTGTGTATGGGGATGGCGGCCAGGATGGCATATGATCTGATTTGATTCTGTCTGTCCACCGCGTCCCGTACTAAGAGGGCCGGGTTCTGTTACCGCGCCCCCAGACAGGGCCGGGATCTGTATGAATATATGCGTGTGCCATCTGTATTTATAAAGCACACGCCTTTGTATGATTTTGTATGACTCTGTGCTACTCTGCATGCATAATTCTGCCCGTCATACTACTGTCTGTCCGTCTGTGTTACAACTATTTCTGTATGTCCGTATGGCTTCTGCTTCTGTATGTCCGTATGGATTCAGATTCTGCTCGTCTGTCCGTATTATGACTCCGTCTGTCTGTCCGAACTATAATTCTGTTCATTTGTGTGTAACACGATTCTGTATGTCTGTCTGGATCATAACTCTGTCCGTTAGTTTGACTTATGATTTTGCCCGTTATATTTCTGTGATTCTACTTCGGACTATGTTTATATCTGTTACGTTTCTGCTTTACATACTCGGTACATTTTTCGTACTGACCCCCGTTCGTCGGGGGCTGCGCTACATGCCCGCAGGTACAGACGCACCAGGTGATACGCCGCCCGCGTAGGTTTCCGACTCTGCTACTTGAAGAGCTCCTTTGACTCGGAGCATATATCTTTGGTATATACCTTCTGTCTTCGTGTACTCCGTATGTATGTATATTCTGGGTACGGCGGGGCCCTGTCCCGTCATATGACTCTGTATGTCTGTAGAGGCCTGTAGATAGATGTGTGGGTTACGGGTTTCGTCTGTATGTTAGCCTTATCGGCTTGCTTGTAAATGTCTGTGTGTTCAGGTATATGTATATATATATATGTATGCTTGCGTGCGTGCCGTATTTGTACCGGCCTATTTCTGTACTTCTGTTTTTAAAAAAAAAAAAAAAAATCTGTATGATTCGATTTCGGTCGGGTAGGTACGTATGGGTACCCAGTTAGGGTACCAGTCGCGGCCCACGGGGTTTGGGTCGTGACACTAATGATCCCCTGGGGTAGGTGGTAGACACCCCAGTATTAAGGATCCGTATTATATAGTTGACCTTTAAATTCCAATGTATGAGTATTTGCATGAACTGTCTATTTAGTGTAATTGTCTATTTAGTGTTTTTTCTCGCAAAAATATTTTCATTTGCATATCATTTTTGAGAAAGATTTTGAATACGTTCCCTTCATATATAGGGTACATAGATTCGGATTTATAATATCCGGATTTCCCTTTGTCTATAGGGATGAGTTTGGAAAATGAGTATAATATTGTCATGTTTATACATGTTATTTGAAAATATGAATTTGTTATGTTTTGAGTATACAATTTTGTTCATGATTAACTCATACTTGGTTTGGATCAATCCGCTTAATACGTTTAGAACACTTTGTTCAAGAACTCATACATACGAACGTTTTGTTTTAGGAAATACGTCGTTTTATTATAAGTTATGAAATTGGTCCCGGATTGGGTTTTGTAGCCAACACTATTCTCTCATTTTTTCGAAGAGGTCTGCCCGTCCTTGGCCCAAATGAACTTTGTGTTTAAAGATTTTGAGATGTCTATATCATCCCCCTTTATATCCGTGAATGGGCTTTAGCCCCTCTTTGTTTTCTGTTGACTTTGGCCAGTTCTGGCCATATTTTTTAAACCAGCGGGCTTTTGGCCCAATATATTTTGCTAGATTCATTTGATCAAAAACACATTTATCCTTGGCCTTATTTAAGATGAAGACCTGGTTTGATTCTTATAAAAAATGGTGCATTGATTTAAAAAAAAAATCAGTCTGTAAAATTATACTACTAACGATTTTGAAAATGCCTTTTTAAACTTAAACCGTGTCAAAAAATACCAGGCCTTATTTTGAATAAAACGTGGTTTAATTTTTAGAAAACGACGTATGCTTTGGTTTAAAAAAAAAAAACTCAGTCCGTTTTCTTTAACAACATTGCAACATTTGTGGTTTTGAAATATTCTTTTTGTTCTTGTTTAAAATTAAACTGTGTCAAATAGTTTGGCTAATCGTCTATTTAAGTCTTGTAAAAATCTTTTACGCTAAATCCGGATTTTGAAAATGGTTTTGGGGACTTAGAGTCAATCTAAACTGCATAAGTACTGCTATCCTAAGACTACTAGTTCATACGATAAGGATTCCACTATGACATGAGTTTTACAAGTTTTTGTACAAATATGCAAAAGCTCAAGATGAAGCAAAAAGAAGAAACAAATAAAGGAAATGGAAAGACTAGAGGCGTACCAAGCCCCTATGTGGCCATTTTCACCCATAGCTGGGCCTTCGGCGTGCCAAGCTTATTTAATTCATATTCGTGGACTCGATATCTTTGGAGAAAAGAGTTTTCCTTATTGGGCCTGAGTCCCAATAGGCAGGCTGACCCTGACCCGAGTGGTCATGTGGTGAAGGAGAAAAGAAAAAGGGAACCCGGTTAGTTTAGAATTTGTTGAACTTATCACGATTATATTTACCAAAAAAAAAAGACATGTATCAAATATGTATGCATGTGTCAAGTAAATTTATAATCCATGAAGTAAAGCAATTATGCAGGTGTATATATATACATACCCACTGGCAGGTGTTTGGTAACAAAGAGGAAGAGAGAGTCATCGCCCCCGTATTCCCGATGCCACACAAGTTCCAAGAGGTTTCATGAACCCCAGGCATAGCTGGTCACTGGGGGAAGCCTAAGACTAGACCCTACCCCAAATTACCTTATCCCACATCAATGTAGCCACAAGAACATAGGCAGATTCCAGGATAAAACATCGCATAGCTGGCCAGGTTTACAACACAATGAAAATCAAGAACCGGAGGCAATAAAGTAAAATTTATAGACTTGAAGTAGCAAAAGTATGGCCAAATACACACTCATGAAAGAGGCCCAAAGCAAACTGAAAGAAATCAAAGAGGAAAAGACTAAAACACACAGTCGTGGGGGATAACACAACTGCAGCCATAAATGGAACAAGGAGCAAACAAACATGATCATAGAGAGGTAACATAGGTTGTAGTATACAAATATGGGATGGTCAAGGATAAGAAATCAAAATACATAACCATGGGAAGACACACAAAACTGTGACACATTGCGGAGGCAGGCCAACATTAAAATACACCAACATGAAATGAGCTAAAGCAGTTGACATCTTGTTAATGAGAATGCATAGAGAGCCAACTAAGGTATGTGGACATGACAGGAAAGAGGCAAGACTAAGACCCTCTTATGTCTGAGTTTCGATGTACATTATCTGGTGTCATCTAGGGGCAATTTGTACATTCTAGGAACAGGTAAACGGTCAAGGCAAATTGGCATCCCAGTTTCAACCTTACACTAATCCCTTCCCCTTGCATCTAACTTCAACACATGTGCGCATTGTTACACCTTGAAAATTTCCCCGCGAACGTACAGTGCATAGGCTAACAAAGAGCATAACGTATACGATGTTTTAATAAGAAGGGAACGATGTTTGATGACCCTAAGTAAGATTTCAGAGGGCATTTGCAATAAGAGATAGGTTATGCTCCATAATGACTAATTATGGGTTCTGAAGACGTGAAAGCTGCAGATTTGCACTTCGGCCCAGTCAATCGTAAAATGAAATACGGACCTTAAAGTAGTTTACGGGCCGTAAACTGCCATGTCGTATTTCAAATCCAAAAACTTCAACTTTCTGTCAAGTGATCGAATGGTTAAAGACGACTTGAAATACGGACCGTAAAGTGGAATACGGACCGTAAACTGAGCTCGTAAACCACCATGTCCTCAGCCTGACTTTCTGGTTCTATCATCCTTTAATACGCCCATAGAATACGGACCGTAAACTGGAATACAGACCGTAAACTGAGTTTACGACCACTGTTGCACTTTCAACTACTGTTCATTTCAAATCAGATTTTAAGTCATCAAAAAGGAGACCCAAGCTCATTAATTCATTTCATTTCCACACCACTTCTTTCTAGAAACCTCTAGAATATTCTCCACTCTTCATCTATAAGAAAACAAAGGAAATCAAAGATCAATATAAAGAATTCAAGAGAATCAAGTGTATGAATCTCATTAAAGATCATTCAAGTCAAGAAATCCCAATAGAGGTGAACTAGGGTTTTTGCTCAAGTTGAGTATTATCAACCAAGGCTTGATCCTACGACATCTAAGGTAAGATTTATGATATTTCTATGTTTTTTAAGGTATTTGAGAGTTGAAATACTTGGATTGTAGAAGGGTATAGAAAAATGGGCCATGAATGTGAAATAGTGTCATTTTGAGAAATAGCTTGAATTGAATTATGATTCTTGATGGGTTGTGATGTAAATATGTTATAAATGATGTTGAGAACATGAGATGAGAAATGTATGTGAATGGAAGTCGTCGTGTGTTATGGTCATGGATATGGGTAATTGAAAGTAAGTCTAGAAATATGGATAATGTGGATGAATAATGATTATCGTTATAATATTGTGAATGTATTATTGACGTTTGGGAGTGGATATACGCTATGGAGGAATGTCGTATAAATAAAGGAGGTGCTGTCCGATTTTCTTTAGTTTCAGTCATGTATGCTAGCTATCGATTTCTAATGATGGTATGACCTTAATGAAGGTAGAAACGCGAGCGTTGAAGGAGAACGTGCAAGTGGTAAATAGTTGAACGGAAAGGTATGTAAGGATAACCCTTCTTTCATAAGGCATGGTTCTTTGGCCAAATGTCTAAATCTTCTATAAGATTATGATATCTTTCAAATGATTTGATCTTCCGAGCTTGTAAGCTCACGATTCTTGATACGCTACGATTGTACTAAGTTCCTCGTATGACGAGTAAGCCTATAAAGATAGATGTGATGAATGACGATAATAGTGAAAATGATATGGATGACGACTATGATGGTAATAGCGATGACGATAACGATGACGATGATGATAGTAATTATAATAGTAAGGATGCTTATGAGCTAGTATGTATATGTATCTATGTATGACTATTATAGAACCCCGAGCTTATAAGGTCGGGTAGGATATGTAAGTAACTATGTATATGATTATGTAACGCGCGCACACCTCTGCAGATGGTACGGGTAACCCTGAAGTCTTGGTAGGGCCAGGTATGTGTAACCTTGAGCCTTGGTTGGCCAAGTATGTATGAAACACCGATCCTGCATGGTCGGGTATGCTATGTAAATGCTATGTAGATGATATGATTGTGTATATGATATAGTCACGAGTATGGATACAAATATGATACGATATGAATGTCAATAAGGGTATGTATACGAATACGAGTACAAATACGGAACAGATACGGATATGGATATATGTACACAAATACGCATTAGAAATGGAAAGTCCTTATGAAAGGCAAGTAAGTGCTTATGACGATGATATTACTATCTCCCATCCTGTGTTATCTTTCAGGTTGCTTATTATGCTTCTACATTGATATTGATCATGCTTTACATACTCAGTACATTCTTCATACTGACATCCTTTTGTTTGTGGACGCTGTGTCATGCCCGCAGGTGCACAAGAAGATAGACTTGATCCATAGCCACATTCTCAGGGACTACATAGCGGAGCTCCATTTCATTCGGAGCTATAGCTTTTGGGTACTTATTATTTTGTGTATATAATTATGGGCATAGCGGGGTCCTGTCCCGCTTATGTGATATGTTATACTCTCCTTAGAGGCTCGTAGACATGTGTATGTGGTTAGGTATGTCTGGTCTTGTTGGGCTATATTTTTTTTTTGTATATCATTTTGCTAGCCTTATCGGCTCATGTACATTGATGTGGCATAGATGCCTATGATGATATAAAAGATGTTGTTGTCCAATAGGACTAGTATGACAGATGAATAGAAATGTATGTTTTATTATATGGATCACCTAGATGTAAGTGTAAGTGTAAGCCAAGGGGTGCCCGGGTGGGCTAGCGCCGGGCGCTCGTCGCGGTCCTCTAGACGGGTTGTGACAAAAGTGGTATCAGAGCAGTTCAGTCCTAGGGTGTGTCTACGAGCCGTGTCTAGTAGAGTCTTGGTTATGGGTGTGTTGCGCGCCACACTTATAAACAAGAGGCTGCGGACATTTTAGGAATGATTGACCTTCTTTCTTCATAAGATTCGTGCGATAGAGCTATGGTATAAGAATTTCCTGTTCCTTAAATGTGTGTTGTGTATTTCAGAAATTCCTGTAAAGAGAAAGGCTACAGCAGCCCAAAAGGGCAAGATGGTGGCAGAAAAGTGGGCAGAAAGAGCACTGCCACCGGTAGTAGAGGAAAGTGAGTCCCAGAGTGCAGCTCAATCTCATTCCTCCCGTTCAGTACCTATATTAGAGGAGCGTGAGGGAGCCTCCGCCCCAGCTCCAGCACCTCCGGCTCTTCCACCGGATGCTTCAGGCCAAGATGTAAAAGAGGCCATACATTTGCTTGCTCAGTTGGTTGCTGCCCAGACTCAGCGGAAAAGTACAGGGCAGGGTGATAGGGCTGTTAGTGCAAGGGCCTATGACTTCTTTACCTTAAACCCTCCGGAATTCTTTGGATGAGGACCCTCAGGACTTCATTGATGGTATGTTGAGGACGCTTCGATTGATACATGCTTCGGACACTGAATGGGTGGAGTTAGCGTCGTATAGGCTGAGAGATGTCTCGATCCAGTGGTACACGGTTTGGATGGCTTCACGTGGGGCCAATGCACCTCCCCCAGTATGGCAAGAGTTTGTTGATGCTTTCCTCCGACACTATATGCCTCCAGAAGTTTGGCGAGCTAGAGCCGATAAGTTCTTAAATTTGAGGCAAGGTAACATGAGTGCTTTAGAGTATAGTCTTCGCTTCAATTATTTGGCTAGGTATGCTTCGGCCATGGTAGCGGATATGGGTGACCGGGTACACCGATTTGTGAAGGGCCTAGGGCCACATTTGATGGATAGGTGTTTGACTACGTCCCTTCAGGACAATATGGATATTGCACGCATTCAAGCTCATGCTCAGAACTTAGAAGAAAGTTTACAACAACAAAGAAGTGAACGCGAGCAGGATAAAGGTCATACCAAGAGGGCCAGATCTTCAGGTTCGATGAGTGAGTTCAGAGGTGGGCACAGACATCAAATTTCTAGGCACTCGGGCTATTCTATGACTAGTGCGCCTCCACGGTTTTCAGGCCACAGATTCGATTGATCTACTCGTTCCGGGCCGAGTCAGTGTTTTTCGGGGTCTCAGTTTAGAGATGATTCAGGTCAGGAAAGGCCACCCGTACCACGATATTCCCAGTGTGGGAAGTTGCATTGGGGTCGATGCCAATTAGGTTCAGATGTTTGCTATTCATGTGATCGACCAGGCCATATTATGCGTGATTGCCCCTCAGTTCATGGTAGAGGTAGGACCCAGCCTTCAGGGTTGGTAGCCGGATCTTCAGCATCTGTACGCCCTATGGGGCCAGGTTCATATGCGCCAGTCGGCCATGTTAGAGGGAGAGTCCCCAGTTCTAGCGGTCCTCAGCACCGTGTTTATGCTTTGGCTGGACGCCAAGATCTTGAGTTTTCTCCTGACGTGGTCACAGGTATATTATTGGTATTCTCTCATGATGTATATGCTTTCATTGATCCGGGCTCCACATTGTCATATGTTACTCCATATATTGCGGGTCGATTTAGAGTCGAACCGGAGTCGATCAAACCTTTTGAGGTGTCTACGCCCGTGGGTGAATCGGTAATAACTAGCCGAGTGTATAGAAATTGTGTAATTGTGATTTGTGATCGTCGTACCATGATTGACTTGCATGAGTTACAAATGGTAGACTTTGATGTTATTATGGGCATGGATTGGTTGGCTTCTTGCTATGCCAATGTTGATTGTAGAATGAAATGGTTCGTTTTCATTTTCCGGGAGAACCAGTTTTAGAATGGAAAGGGAACACGGCGTCACCAAAAGGTAGGTTTATTTCCTATTTAAAGGCAACGAAAATGATCACGAAAGGATGCATTTATCATCTAGTTCGGGTTCAAGATGTAGAAGCTGAATCACCAACTCTTCAATCAGTTCCTGTAGTAAATGAATTTCCGGATGTGTTCCCGGAAGAGCTTCCAGGCCTTCCTCCCGAGCGGGAGATTGATTTTGCCATTGATGTGTTGCCAGGCACTAAGCCTATATCTATTCCTCCTTATAGAATGGCTCCCGCAGAATTGAAAGAGTTGAAGGAGCATTTGAAAGACTTGCTTGAGAAAGGCTTTATTAGGCCTAGTTCATCCCCGTGGGGAGCACCCGTATTGTTTGTCCGAAAGAAAGATGGCTCCTTGAGAATGTGCATTTATTATCGGCAATTGAATAAGGTGACGATTAAGAACAAATATCCTCTTCCGAGGATTGATGACTTATTTGATCAATTGCAAGGCGCCAAATGGTTTTCAAAGATCGATTTGAGGTCCGGGTATCACCAAGTGAGAGTTAGGGAAAAAGATATCCCTAAGACAACTTTCAGAACAAGATATGGTCATTTTGAGTTTCGGGTAATGTCTTTTGGGCTAACTAATGCACCGGCAGTGTTTACGAATTTGATGAACAATGTGTTCAGGCCCTTCCTGGATTTATTTGTGATTGTATTCATCGATGATATCTTGGTGTATTCTAGATCTGAGGCAGAACAAGCGGATCATTTGCGTACTGTCCTTGGAGTTCTTCGAACTCGAGAGTTGTTTGCAAAATTCTCCAAGTGCGAGTTTTGGTTGAACTCAGTGGCATTTCTGGGGCACATTGTTGCCGCCGATGGTATTCGAGTGGATAGTCAAAAAATTGAGGCCGTGAAGACTTGGCCAAGGCCCACAACTCCTATGGAGGTTCGTAGCTTTCTGGGCTTAGCAGGTTATTACAGCAGATTTGTTGAAGGGTTTTCTTCTATTTCTGCCCCGCTCACAAAGTTGACCCAGAAATCAGCAAAGTTTCAGTGGACGGATGCTTGTGAACTTAGCTTCCAAGAGTTGAAAGATAGATTGACTTCCGCCCCAGTCTTGACACTTCCAGAGGGATTAGAAGGATATGTTGTTTATTGCGATGCTTCAGGTGTTGGGCTAGGATGTGTATTGATGCAACATGGTAAGGAAGTTGCGTATGCTTCTAAGCAATTGCGGAAACATGAGAAGAATTATCCAACCCATGATCTAGAATTGGCTGCAGTGGTTCACGCATTAAAGATATGGAGACATTATTTATATGGTGTCCATGTGGATATTTATACAGATCATAAGAGTCTTCAGTATATCTTCAAGCAGAAAGAGTTGAATTTGCGGCAACAACGATGGTTGGAATTTCTAAAAGACTACGATGTCGATATCATGTATCACCCCGGAAAGGCAAATGTTGTGGTTGATGCCCTTAGCCGCAGATCTATGGGAACTTTATGTGATGTATGACCAAAGAAAAGAGAAATGGCCCGTGAGCTCCAGCAATTAGCTAGCCTAGGAGTTCGAGTAGTGGACTCAGGTAGCAAGGGAACTACTATTCAGGATTCAGAGGTCTCGTCTCTAGTAACGGAAGTGAAAGAGCGACAATACTAAGATCCTATGCTAATGCACTACAGAGATACATTCCCTCAGAAAGAAGAGTCATCATTTGAGCTTTCAGAAGATGGAGTTCTTCGATGTCGAGGCAGATTATGTGTTCCCGATGTGGCAGGTTTACGCCACCAGATATTGAAAGAAGCTCATTGTTCCCGTTATTCTGTTCACCCCGGTGCGACGAAGATGTATCATGATCTTAAGTCTGTATACTGGTAGAATGGGATGAAGAAAGATATAGCGGAACTTGTAGCTCAATGTCCTAACTGTCGACAAGTGAAAATCGAGCACCAAAAGCCGGGTGGATTGTTGCAAGCTATAGAAATCCCAACTTGGAAATGGGAAGTGATTAACATGGACTTCATTACAAGCTTACCTCGTTCTCGACGTAAGTACGATTCCATATGGGTGATTGTGGATAAACTCTATGTGGCAGAAGATTATGCAAGGCTTTATGTTAAGGAAATAGTGAGACTCCATGGAGTTCCAGTATCTATTATCTCTGATAGAGGGACCCAGTTTACAGCCAATTTTTGGAAGTCTTTCCAAGAGGGTTTAGGGACCCAAGTGAGCCTTAACACGGAATTCCATCCACATACCGATGGGCAAGCTGAACGCACCATCCAGACTCTTGAAGATATGTTGCGAGCATGTATGATAGATTTTGGAGGTAATTGGGATGATCATTTGCCACTCATTGAATTCTCTTACAACAATAGTTATCATTCTAGCATCCAAATGGCACCGTATGAAGCTTTATATGGGCGAAAGTGTAGATCCCCAATTGGGTGGTTCGAGATAGGAGAGACTAAATTGATAGGGCCAGACGTGGTGCAGCAAGCCGTAGAGAAAGTCAAGCTCATACAAGATCGGTTATTAGCAGCTCAAAGTCGTCAAAAGTCCTGAGATTTGGAAAAAAAGGGAAGCTTAGTCCCCGATACATTGGGCCCTATGAGATTGTACGAAAGATAGGCAAAGTGGCCTATGAGCTAGATTTACATCCGGATTTGGAGTTAGTCCATCCAGTTTTTCATGTCTCGATGCTTCGGAAATGTGTTGGAGATTCTACTAAGATCGTGCCAATAAGTGGTGTGCAGGTGACAGAAAAGTTGACTTATGAAGAAGTACCCATTGCCATACTAGATAGGCAAGTACGGAGGCTTAGAAACAAAGAGGTGACCTCAGTTAAGGTTCTATGGAGGCGTAGTAAACGAGAGGAAATGAAATGGGAAGCGGAAGAAAGTATGCGATCCAGATACCCACATTTATTCCAACCCCCAGAAGAGATTCAAGATGAAACACCAACGATATAAGGTATATATGCTTACTTTTCATGCTTTTGGTCGTGTGTGGCCATAGATATGTTGATATTGTGATGTAGCCCTGTGAGGCGATGATATTATGGGTTGTTGTGACAGGTTGGTAGTGCCAAATTACAGGGGAAACTCTGGCGAAATTTTCGCAGGATCCCAAGTGTTTAACATTCGAGGACGAATGTTCCAAAAAGGGGGAAGAATGTTACACCTCGAAAATTTCCCTGCGAACATACAGTGGATAGGTTAACAAAGGGCATAGCGTATACGATGTTTTAATAAGAAGGGAACGACGTTTGACGACCCTAAGTAAGATTTCAGAGGGCATTTGGAAGAAGAGATAAGTTATGCTCCATAATGACTAATTATAGGTTCTGAAGACGTGAAAGCTGCAGATTTGCACTTCGGCCCAGTCGATCGTAAAATGAAATACGGACCGTAAAGTAGTTTATGGGCCGTAAACTGCCATGTCATATTTCAAATCCCAAAACTTCAACTTTCTATCAAGTGCTCGAATGGTTAAAGACGACTTGAAATACAGACCGTAAAGTGGAATACGGACCGTAAACTGAGCTCGTAAACCACCATGTCCTCAGCCTGTCTTTCTGGTTCTGTCATCCTTTAATACGCCCACAGAATACAGACCGTAAACTGGAATACAGACCGTAAACTGAGTCTACGACCACTGTTGCACTTTCAACTACTGTTCATTTCAAATCAAATTTTAAGTCATTAAAAAGGAGACCCAAGCTCATTAATTCATTTCATTTCCACACCACTTCTCTCTAGAAACCTCTAGAATATTCTCCACTCTTCATCTACAAGAAAACAAAGGAAATCAAAGATCAATAAAAAGAATTCAAGAGAATCAAGTGTATGAAACTCATTAAAGATCATTCAAGTCAAGAAATCCCAATGGAGGTGAACTAGGGTTTTTGCTCAAGTGGAGTATTATCAACCAAGGCTTGATCCTACGACATCTAAGGTAAGATTTATGATATTTCTATGTTGTTTAAGGTATTTGAGAGTTGAAATACTTGGATTGTAGAAGGGTATAGAAAAATGGGCCATGAATGTGAAATAGTGTCATTTTGAGAAATAGCTTGAATTGAGTTATGATTCTTGATGGGTTGTGATGTAAATATGTTATAAATGATGTTGAGAACATGAGATGAGCAATGTATGTGAATGGAAGTCGTCGTGTGTTATGGCCATGGATATGGGTGATTGAAAGTAAGTCTAGAAATATGGATAATGTGGATGAATAAAGACTATCGTTATAATATTGTGAATGTATTATTGACGTTTGGGAGTGGATATACGCCATGGAGGAATCTCGTATAAATAAAGGAGGTGCTGTCCGATTTTCTTTAGTTTCAGTCATGTATGCTAGCTATCGATTTCTAATGATGGTATGACCTTAATGAAGGTAGAAACGCGAGCGTTGAAGGAGAACGTGCAAGTGGTAAATAGTTGAACGGAAAGGTATGTAAGGATAACCCTTCTTTCATAAGGCATGGTTCTTTGGCCAAATGTCTAAATCTTCTATAAGATTATGATATCTTTCAAATGATTTGATCTTCCGAGCTTGTAAGCTCACGATTCTTGATACGCTACGATTGTACTAAGTTCCTCGTATGACGAGTAAGCCTATAAAGATAGATGTGATGAATGACGATAATAGTGAAAATGATATGGATGACGACTATGATGGTAATAGCGATGACGATAACGATGACGATGATGATAGTAATTATAATAGTAAGGATGCTTATGAGCTAGTATGTATATGTATCTATGTATGACTATTATGGAACCCCAAGCTTATAAGGTCGGGTAGGATATGTAAGTAAATATGTATATGATTATGTAACGCGCGCACACCTCTGCAGATGGTACGAGTAACCCTGAAGTCTTGGTAGGGCCAGGTATGTGTAACCTTGAGCCTTGGTTGGCCAAGTATGTATGAAACACCGATCCTGCATGGTCGGGTATGCTATGTAAATGCTATGTAGATGATATGATTGTGTATATGATATAGACACGAGTATGGATACAAATATGATACGATATGAATGTCAATAAGGGTATGTATACGAATACAAGTACAAATACGGAACAGATACGGATATGGATATATGTACACAAATACGCATTAGAAATGGAAAGTCCTTATGAAAGGCAAGTAAGTGCTTATGACGATGATATTACTATATCCCATCCTGTGTTATCTTTCAGGTTGCTTATTATGCTTCTACATTGATATTGATCATGCTTTACATACTCAGTACATTCTTCGTACTGACATCCTTTTGTTTGTGGACGCTGCGTCATGCCCGCAGGTGCACAGGAAGATAGACTTGATCCATAGCCACATTCTCAGGGACTACATAGCGGAGCTCCATTTCATTCGGAGCTATAGCTTTTGGGTACTTATTATTTTGTGTATATAATTATGGGCATAGCGGGGTCCTGTCCCGCTTATGTGATATGTTATACTCTCCTTAGAGGCTCGTAGACATGTGTATGTGGTTAGGTATGTCTGGCCTTGTTGGCCTATATTTTGTTTTGTATATCATTTTGCTGGCCTTGTCGGCTAATGTACATTGATGTGGGATAAATGCCTATGATGATATAAAAGATGTTGTCCAATAGGACTAGTATGACGGATGAATAGAAATGTATGTTTTATTATGTGGCTCACCTAGACGTAAGTGTAAGTGTAAGCCAAGGGGTGCCCGGGTGGGCTAGCACCGGGCGCTCGTCACAGTCCTCTAGACGGGTCGTGACACACACTTATTCTTCATTTGGTCAAGTTAAACCAACACTCATGTCAGTACACCTAACTCTAATCTGGTGGTCTCAGTAAGTGTAGGAGCAGATTCTATGTGATTCCAAGGTTCTTGGCAATGAACGCTCAACCCCACAGGCCATAAAAGTGCCATAGGACCTCTTATCTGAAGGAAAAATGTCATGAGCCAGGCTGGGCCTGGTCTTCCTTTTCTCATTTCCCCAAGGCCCCTTTAAAAGGCTTTTCTTAGGTCATGTGGCCTTGGTTCACTTCTAGCTCCCCTTGTGATCACATGGAGGTTTCCATTTTTTCAGTTACTCACAGCCCATAATCCAACCCAAAAGAGGTTTTAAAACATATAGGTTCAACTAAGCAGACACAGTCATCTTGGACTAGGGTCACGACCATTTCTTAAACTACCAAAGCATAACTAAACTAATTAAAATCATAGCATGGATCAGGTTCAGCCACTACAAGTTATTCAGGTTCCCTTGGCTTCCTAGTCTCACCACAGGTGGGTCTATACTCCTTACAGGTCAAGCCATGCCATAGGCCTCAGTTAAACAAAACTTAAGGGTAGACACAACCAAATTAGCTAGCAAAGGGTGGTTAAATACATAGACAGAGCATTCTCAGAGAGGCCTGATGCCAAACAAGCCAATAATGACACTAACCAGGTAAGCAAACCATCAAAATCCCAGATCAGAGGTACAAAAGGGCCTAGGGAAGACACAACAGGCAATTTGAGACCTTGGACACTATATTAACTTATTCCAGATGAAGAAAAACCATGGAAAGGACTTGTGACTTAGAGCACACATTTAGACTGAGTAGTTTTAGACTCACCTCCCTTTTACAAGTCAAGGCATATAACAAACGTATTAGCTAATTAGTATTATTGTAGTTCACACCTAGATGTACACTTAAGACCTTTAATAGAGGAAAGGGATTTCAGGGAGCATGTTATGTGAGCAGTTAGTCAAAACAGTCCTACCACAATTTTAGTCCTTGATAAAGGCCCTTTAAGTACTTAATCCAATCAGAATCTTTTTACAGGAAGTAACAAGAAAGAAAGGGAGATAGGTTTATAGCATGATCAAGTTCTGGTAAGCAAAAAGGATTCAATCATCACCACAAAGGAGACAGGTTACAACAACAAACAACAACCAAAGAGAACATATTCCCAGGTGCAAATCATGGATGAACAAATTAAGGAAAATTAGAAAAAACATGAACACAAATAGAAGCAATGGCAAACAACAAGGTTGGTATTATGTTTCCTATGATATGGGCTTAGACCACTACCAATACACTTACCAGTCCCACCTCCTTACAAACACCTAGTTCAAACAACAAAACTCATGCAGACAAATTCCCCAGATTTAAAAACCTTTTAGGAGGCATAGTGAAAGAAAATAGGACTTCGATTTTACAAATACTGACAGCAAACCATTTAACTCTGGGTGTACCCCCTATATAGTTAAGTCCTCCTAATCCACCTGAGACCCTTCTGTGTCCTAGGACTATGAGGAGAAAGTCAAAAGAATAAGAAAACAGTTTCAGCGTCTTGAAGGGGAAACAGGACAGGGTGGGTTCATCACCTCCACATCTCTTTTTCCTGAGTCTGCTTTCAGTAAAAAAGGATCTTGGGTTCCACTAGTCACTACCTCCAGTTCATGCCCAGGCTCACCTTTTACTCTCCCAAGATCTTTCCCCCATCCCATGGCCTCATCCTCATACCCTAGTGACAACACTAAGGACCATAGGAAGGTTTAGAACAACCTAACACTATCACAAAACTACCACTGTTGACTCATTGAACTCTATCCAAACTTTAAAGGTTTTTTGGCCAAATTACAAGCATGATCACTGAGACACACCAAACATAAGTATTTAAATAGCAATGACACAGACTAACATTCAAAGGCAATCTTAACCCAAAATATAACTATGGAATGCCTTTATCCTTCTTATACCACACAACATCTCAGAGCATATATGTCCTTCTTTTAGGACTAAATCACATATGATAAGCAAGACAGACTCAAGTACAAAACAACTTTAACTTTACAGACCCTAAACATCACCATCAGTCCTCTTCTTGACCCTACACTACTTGTTTATTTAAAGAAATCCAATCCACAACATCTCAAAAAGGCAGTACCAAATAGCTTTACCAAAGACAACCTAGACAGAATCCTACCCTGGTTTTCCCACTATCCTCCTTTTCTTCTTTTATCTTGTTTACTGGAAAATGTTATGTGATTCAGTCTTGGAAAGATGATTTTTCTACACATAGCACACGCATGGATACTTCTACAATTTTTCTACACACAACACGCACACACATGGATACTTCTACACATGGCAACAAATAACAGACTCACACACACACACACACACACACACATGTTTTCCTGTCAAGCTACCAATCGTTAAAGTTCTTTCTTAATGCCATTTTTCAGGATGAATGTATCTCATTACTATGTTAAAGCAAGTATAACAATCATCACCACTTAACAAACCTATTTTACTAATTAGTTGACCATTTTGGACAAGATAAGGATCATCTCAAGCACATTCTTAGTCCACAAATTCCACTTAGAGGTCAATTCAAATAGATCCTAACAATTGTTACAATCAAGAGCAATCAGACAAGTGCAGGATTAATGAACATCTTGATCAAGTTTAGGCCCCCCAAAACCATTGCTTAAGGCATCCAACTAAGCACATTACTAGTATGGAATAAAATATCAAACTTTAAACCTTTAAACCAACCCTTTAAACCAGCCTTTTAGCCAAGTATACTACCAAATGGAATAAACAGAATTAAACCAAGCACCTTACTTAATAAACCTGTAACCTTTAGACCATCCTCTAAGCCCAATATACTATTAAATGAAAGAAACGAAATTAAACCAAGCATAATGCATAATGGACCCTTAATCATAATTCAAAACAAAGAAATCATTGTTCACACATCAAATAAGCATACCAATACTGAGCCACATTCTAAACTACACATAGAACACTTAATCACATCAAACTATCATTAATATAGACAGGAATTTAAATGAAAGCAATAAACTAATAAGTGGTTACCTTTTTAAAATGAAACCCAGGGCAAGAATGGACTTGGATGCCTTCTTGTGCTTCCAACACCAAACTCAGCCACCAAATACCAAGTGACAAAACAAAAATAGAAATTTTTAGAACTAGGGAAAACTTAAAATTTTCAGTTAAAGCTTAATAATAACTGATAAAATGCAAATCTTGAACAAAACTCAAAATTCAAGCTTTTTAAGAGTGTTCCCCCTCTTTTTTTTTTCAGTGAAGGATGGGGTTCTATTTATAGAACCTCAGAACTTATCTCAAAACCAACAACAACGACGTTGGACTTGTGGATTTTCCACAAGTCTTCACTTGAAATCAACATACACTGTCCAGATTTAAAGAAAAACAAAAATCAACGGTTCCTTTCACTCTTATACCACTGTAATCGACGGAAAACATAAAAAAATGCAAGTTTGTACCTTAAGGGGCCGTTTGGCCGGATTTCATGAAGAAAAGGATGAAGCCATTAATGCTTCGTCCTATCCTCTGATTATCCCACGTTATACGCTTCAAATAGTGATGGGACACGATGAGAACAGGCGGGGGGTAGGGTGTAGCGGTGGAGGCGGTGCTAGGGTTTTGCCCCTAACCGCCTCCGTTTTCCCTCTTTTGCACACAAGACCCCTAGGGTCTAAATAAATGAAATGAGGGACGGGAATATACGTATTCCCCTCTTTAAACGCTTGGTGGACCGGGTCTGGTCCTTTATGGACTGGGCCTGGTCTTTTTTTGAAAAAAAGAAACATATGGGCCTTTTGACAAATATATATATATATATATATATATATATATGTATATGGAGGGTTGAAGATAAATGTCCTAAATAAAAAAAAACCAATTATTAACCAATTAGGACTTAATTAATTTTAAAAAATGATTTGTTAAAACCAGTTTGCAGATATGGCCCCAATAATTAACCAAATTAATTATCAAAACAATTTATTAATTAAATAACTATTCAAAAAGACACGGAATCAGAGTTTGAGGGGTATTATGGTCAATTCTTTTAATTACTCAAATTACTTTGGACAATAAATAGAATAAATTATTCATTAATCTGATTTTTCTTGATTTAATTAATTAAATAAATACTTATTCAAAATTGTTTTGCTTTTGATTAATTCCCATAAAATATTCCATAAATGTCATAAATATCAATTAATTTTCACACAATTCATAATGTCCTGAAAATCTCTTCATCAATTGAAAGGGGTGGAATATTGTCTTGAATAATTTTATAAAAAATTATTTAGACCCTTTAGGGTACACAACTTATTTTATTTACCGTCCAAGGACTCCGAGTACTTAAAATAAATTACGGAAGGTAAAAAATTAGGTGTCAACAGGTGTTCATTAAGAATTTATGTGAGCATATATATATATATATATATAGGTCCAAGTGGTTTAGTTCAAGCATATAGGGATATGATATTTAACGGGATTTAATTCTTAGTCTTTTAGCATTTGACCCTACTAATAACCTACATGTCGTCACCAATATGCTTTAAAGTTTATCTTATCCCTCATCTGTCACCAATTAACACATTAACAGTCCTAGCTTAATCAATGGTTATATAATAGTATAATTCAGTTAGGTGGGATCTTTACATGTTGAAATAGAGTTTGAATGGTATGCTTAGTATGTTTGTTTGGTCATAACTTCATTCAGCTTGAGGAAAACTATCTAGATGCGTTTTATGGTAAGTCAATGTGCATCTGTCGTAGTCCCTAAATGAATATCCTGTACTTGTCTTCATGTTAATCTAATCCTAGTATAGCATGGTTGTGTTTTAACTTAAAAGAATGATAGACTTGTCAAATATGGGTCTTTATGCCTGTCTAGTATCTCTCTGTGACCCATGATGTATCAATGATGATTTAAAATACTTCGATTGGGTCTGAATGTTTATGAGAATTGTTCTTTACATGGTTAAGACCTCACATATATCCTTTGAGACAAGGGCCAGTCTATTATGCAGTTGTAACCAGTTATACCCTTCTATGTGTAAAAACTCAACCTGTTGCATTTGAAATGGTCCCTTTTAAAGCAGTTGTTAGCCTTTCTACATGTCTCATATGTTTGCTTAATTGATCATGTTTGTTTTGTCTATTTAGGTATTGAAGTATGATTGCCTACATGTTTATAGTCCTGTTTAAGTGTGAAACTTGACCTAATGGGCTTGTGAAAAACTGATAAGACCATTTGGTGACTGAAGGTTAGTCTCTGTGTAACCTGATTTGCCCTCATACCTCCAACCCTTTTTTATAATCTTTGTGGCTATTCATATGTGTTTGTATGATTGAGATTCTGTAGTCTTATTTGTCATATGAATGTGAGTGCCATGTTTAACTGAGAATTTAGATGTAGTATTCCCTTAAGTGTGCTATTTTACTTGAACATAGTTGTCATACTAGAAGATAGGTAGATATGGAGTCTTTACATTAGTTTCATTTCAATACTGCTATAGAATGTGTCAAAGGTGCATGTTAGTTTGAACAAAGGTTCAGTCCTATCCTTGAGATTAAGTTATGGTAATTTGAAGCATGCTATATGTTTAGTGTAGGGTATTTTCTGTCTAAAAAATGCTTGTGTGATTTAAATGACTAGACTAAGTCATATCTAGTTAGTCTTCATGTCTACCCCTCCCTTTTTCCTTTAGATCCAAATGCTAGGGATTCTGACTTTGAGCTTAAGTCTTGGCATGATACATTCCCCTTTCTGGTCTTCTATTCCTTGTTAGTATCAGAAAGAAGTAACCCTGAACAACTGTGTTCAATTGAAATCTAGGTATATTGGTTAAGTATTTTTAGTGTAAAATGAGCATGTGAAGTTTAAAGATAGATAAGATGATGCATTGTCTTTTCCTGGCTATCTCAAAGATTGTACTTCCGTCCTTGTTGGTTTTTATCTTAAGAAAATAATGTAAAATGAGGGATATATACATATATACTAGATGTATACAGTCCTTATATGCCTTTGGCATATTTCGACTTGTATATCAAGTATATTCTTAGTATATTTCGCTTTGGGCCCTTGATGTAAAACTATTGTTTATTAAGTCTGGGATCAGTTTTTGAATGATACCCTTAGCTATCGAATTGGGCCTTTTCCTTTTATGATAAGTGTATTATGTGTTTTTTGGGACTGCTCCCGATACTGTTTCCTTCTGGATGCTTGTCTTTGTTCTAGTCTCATGCTTGATATATTTGAGCCTGTTTCGTCTTAATTAATTTACTTGTATACATATGATATCTGATATATGTATATGTATATGTATATGTCTGTACATGCGATTATGTTTCCTTTAAGTTCTTGTTAGTTTATTTTCTAAGTTTAGATACTTTCTAACCACTTTTCCCTTTTTCCCTTCTTTGTTTTGTAAGGAAATACATACGGGCCATTTGGGCAATTTCTACACGAACAAATGTTGGGCCTTTGGTACAACAACATCCCTCTTCTATCGAGTCCGCATAAATAGAATTAATTGAAGGCCCAAACATGGGTCAAAATGGCAACTAGCGGGCTTCGGTAGGCCACTAGCCTAACTCTTCCCCTTTTCCATTCATATTTTTATAGTTTGTGTATATTTGTATATGTAAATATTGAAACCAAACGGTTTGGACTTAGGAAATTTGCATAGAAAGGTTAGGATTTTTCTTAAATGATTTTTTTTCAAATCAAACACGGCTAAGTTGAAACAAATGCATGAAATTGGAACTTGATTTTGGTAAAATCTTTTTTTTAAGGCACAAAAACAAGGGGAAATACACTTGGACTATAGTTTGAGAAATAAGTTGGCTTTGAAGTGGGATATGGTTGAACCATTGAGCTTAAATGGACTAAAACAAATAGGTTAACCTTTTTCTTTACTTATCTCAATATAAACCTATACTGCTTTTATGAAGGAGATTTACTCCATTTATTTTTCTATATATAATAAAACTTATAAGGACAAAAAATCATGACTTAGACCAAGTTAGTAGGAACTCTACTTAAGAGAAATCTTAAGAGTGTTTTGGTTCGGAAATGAAGTAAATTAAACCTCTTATAACATTTTAAAAAACCAACTCTTTTTCCTTAAAGAATATTTTGCCAAAAAATGGAGTTTTATGATTAGCATGACAATTTTGCAAGAAAGAAAATATTTTAGCAAATAATCACATTAATCACACATTGAAGCTCGAAGATTAACCGTATTCTACGGATCCTTAATACTAGTGTGCTTAAAACCTTTCCTAGGGGATCACCAGAACCCTTAGCTCGAACTCTGGTTTAAAAGGGATTTTTCTTTGTTTGATAAAACCCTTTTAACTCGGTTTTCCTAATTTCCCTTAATAAATTAGGTGGCGACTCTAAAAATATAAAATCTAAATAGAGTCTGCAACTTCTTAGTAGCTTTTATGCACCCACGTAAAAGTGAACTGTAACAATGTGAATCGGTATTTGCTATAGAATATATGTATAATGGGTTGTTGGTGTTTATTTATTTCTTATTCTTTCATGTTGGTTGATGGATGCATTAACTTAAGCCATAAACCTTTGCTGTGCTTGGGAAAGTAAGTTAGAGTTGGTAGGAATAAGCAACAAGAACTCGGGGCGTTAACCCTCGTTTGATAAATTCACTTAGGAATAAGACGAGTTTACTTGGCATATATTAATCGTTCTTAATTACAACTCTTTCATATTTGGGAAAATCATAAAGAGAAATGCTTTTTGACTATTGGGAAATATTAGGAAGTCAATTAGAGATTAAGTGCATACCTTACAACAATCCTTTAGAAGTATATCTTGGAAACACCTATAGCATTACTTCTCTTCTAAAGGGGACACAACCTTGGTTTCTTATTCCAATTAATTACAATCCAATCAAAATAGTTAGTAAACACAAAACTCTTTTACAAACTTACCGAAATACGAATTAGACCACAAGTTAAGTACTTCACTACAATAGTAACCTTTTCACACCCTATTCAATGTGGGATTCGACCCCAACCTAGTTGGGTTACTATATTTGACAACGTCCGCTTTACGCCACTCGTTAGGTGTAATTTGAGTGTATTAACGTCCCCCAGTGCAAGAAGATTACTTGAAGGATCTATTCTACTGTATAATGCTTTCCAGTTCTTAAGTATAGAAACTTGTATTTGATTATTTATCGAGTTGTACTTTATCTGCTTTCATAGAAGCATACAGTTAGTACAAAACGTTGTAAATTCAACTTCAAGTTGGAGGTCAACTTGAAGGTTGCTTGCTAGTCAGAAGTTGATTAGTAAGATAGGGATTAGAGGTTAGTTCCTAGGTTTCCGAGCTTGTAACTTAAATTTGCAGAGGCTCACTGTTGTAGTGGAGTTGGGGGGGAAATCCTATAGAGGTGTAGGTTGTGGTTTTTATCGCCCTTGTGAGCCGAGTGGTTTCCACGTAAAAGTGTTGTGTTCCTTACTTACCTATTGTTTATATTCTACAAGACGCTAGCATAGAGCAGGTAAAGCAACATGTTCTATCCTATACGCGAAAATTGGATAATGCATAGGATAGGAAGTAGATCGTGCAACCCAACAAGTGGTATTAGAGCGGGTTCTCCTCAAAGAGGCTAACAACTTAGAAGAAGATCATGATGAATTCTACACCACCTGTTGGACACAGTGAAGGTCAGTCAACTCACAGGCCACCATTATTCAATGGGCAGTACTGCGCATGGTGGAAGGCACGAATGGAAGACCATCTACAAGCAGAATACTACGAACTCTGTGATAGAGTCGCTGATGGTCCTAAATACGCACAAAGAAAGGCACTAATGGAACTGACATAAAAAAAGAGAAGAGCGAGAATCTTGAAAGTGATTACTAGATGCGAGAGAAAAATGCTAAGGCCAAAAACATCTTGATTTGCAGATTAGGACCAGATGAGTACAACAGGATCTCTAGAGTACAACAACGAAATAAATCTGCGATGCACTGGCCAATGCTCACAAAGGAACAAGTCAAGTCAGGAAATTCAGGAAGGCTATGCTTGCCACTAACTTTGAAAATTTCATAATGAAGCCAGAAGAAAATGTCTTTGAGATGTTCATCAGGTACACATCTCTTGTGAATGAATTGATATCACTTGGAAAAAGCATTACCACAGAAGACTCTGTGGATATAGTCTTCAGAACTTTTCCCAAGTCATTTAAGATGAAAGTCACTGCAATAAGGGAAGCTAAAGACACTGAACATATATCTCTGGATGAATTGATAGGAAATTTGAAGACGTATGAGATGGATATGAAAAACTCCAAGGATAAAGAGACAACTGAGAGAAGGTGTTTAGCTCAGGAAAAATGACAGAAGTAACACCTCCAGAAAGGGAAAAAGTGCAAACATACAATATGGTGGATTTACAAGTGTGACAAGAATGATCATCTGATAAGGGACTGTCCTTTGTGGGAAATAGAATGGAAGAAAGAAAAAGCTGAAAAGAACAAGCATAAGGAGCAGGTTAAAGAGAAGAGAAACAAGGCCAAAAAAAGGGCCATGGTTGCAACATAGGGCTGAAGTGAGGACTCAGAAGATGAAGGTGAACACTCTGCTTTAATGGAAATCAGAGATTCAAGCTCAGACCAAGAAAAAGAAATTAAAGTCAAGATAAAAGGAAGCAAGAAAAACTGGTATATGGACAGCGTATGCTCCAAACACATGACTGGAGACAAAGAAAGATTTTGCTCACTCTCAGCAATAGAAGGGGGAAGAGCATTTGGAGGAGGCAAAAATGGGCAAATAAATGGGGAAGATAGATAGATCAGACAATAATGCAATTGACAATGTTTACCACGTAGATGGACTGCATCACAATCTACTGAGCATCTTACAGTTATGTGATAAGGGAAATCTAGTAGTATTCACATCTGCAGGCAACTACATTATTGATCTCAAAATAGGTAACACAGTTCTAACAGCCCTACGACACAAGAATATGTACAAAGTAGATATCATGGGAATACCTGGTTATGACTTAAAATACCCAAGTGTTATAAACTGTGACCCCCTACTGTGGCACAAGAGGCTGGGTCATGCTAACCTTGGTCAACTAAACAAACTAGTCTCCCAAGACTTAGTGATTGGTCTGCCAAACATTAAGTTCAAAGATGACAAAGTTGGTAGCGCTTGTGCCAGGGGGAAACGGGTGAGATCATCTTTCAAATCAAAAAAGGTAATCAGTACAACAAAGTCTCTGAAACTGGTCCATATAGATCTGTGCGGGCCAATGAGAGTAATGAGCAGGGGAGATAGGAGGTACATATTTGTTATTGTTGATGATTTCACCATATTTACATGGATACTATTTCTTGCATCTAAAGATGAAGCATATGACCATTCATAATCTTGATAAAAAGGTTAGATAGAACATTAGGGAACAAATTGACATCAGTTAGATCTAACTATGGAACTGATGTCAAAAATGCAAAATTCAAAGAATATTGTCCCCCAAATGGTATTGACTATAACTTTTCCGCCCCTAGAAGTCCACAACAAAATGGAGTAGTTGAAAGGAAAAATAGGACCTTAGAAGAGATGGCTAGAACAATGATGCTTGCTAGCGATATTGCCAGAAACTTTTGGGCTGAAGCCATAAATACCGCTTGCTACATTCTAAATAGTTGCATGCCTAGGTCTCTATTGAATAGAACTCCTTATGAACTGCTTAAAGGAAGAAAGACTAACATCTCTCCTCCAAGAACGTTTGGATGTCGATGGTTCATTCATAACAATGGAAAAGAGTTTCTAGGGAAGTTTGATGCCCAAAATGATAAAGGAAATTTTGTAGGCTATACGCATTACAACAAAACATATAGGGTGTTTAACAAAAGAACAATGCTAATAGAAGAAAATGTACATGTTGTCTTTGATGAGTCAAGTGTTATTTATGAGAAACAGGTACATGATGATGATGAGGACCCCATATTCAGTTATACCACAAGAGCTAACAGCATAACTGAAAATGCAAATGAACCAAGTAAGTCACTAGATGATTCAAGTCCTCCGATAAGTAAAGAGCAGGCCTTGCAGATAGGGGGAACGACTGATGAAACCCCTGATGAACCTGGTTCACCAAGAGAGGTTCAGAATGAAAACTCCATAACCCCATAAGGAGTAGGCTCAAGAAGATTTAAATATCAAGGATCTCATCCCATAGATAATGTATTGTCGGATATATTCTAGGGTCACGACAAGATCCAGGTTAAAGAATCTATGTGCCTTTAATGCATTTTTCTCTATTATTGAGCCTAAAAAGGTTAACAAGGCTTTGCAGGATGCATATTGGATTATTGAAATATAGGAGGAACTTAATCAGTTCGAAAGAAACAAGGCTTGGAACCTTGAACCAAGACCAAAGAATAGAATAATAATCGGCACAAAATGGCTGTTTCGAAACAAGCTGGATGAGCATGGAACAGTCACAAGGAATAAGGAAAGCTTAGTGATCCAGGGGTATAATCAAGAAGAAGGGATAAACTATGATGAAACGTTTGCTCCTGTGGCAAGACTAGAAGAAATAAGGATTCTTATATTATTTGCAGCCCACATGGAGATCGCACTCTATCAAATGGATGTCAAGAGTGTCTTTCTAAATGGGTACTTGAAAGAGGAAGGGTACGTCAAGCAACCTCCCGGTTTCGAAGATGTTGAATATCCTGAGTATGTTTACAAGCTCGACAAGGCACTCTACGGACTCAAACAAGCCCTAAGATCTTGGTACGAAAGGCTATCACGATTTCTTCTAGCACATGGCCACACTAGAGGAAAGATAAACAACACACTGTTCTTGAAGGTCAAAGGAAAAATCCCGCTTGTTGTACAAGTTTATATGGATGACATTATCTTTGGAGCTACGAATGAGTCAATGACTAAAGAATTTGCTGCATTAATGGGAAGTGAGTTTGGGATGAGCATGATCGGAGAATTGAACTTTTTCTTAGGACTACAAATCAAGCAAACAGCAACGGGCACCATGATTTATCAACAGAAATATGTTAAGGAACTACTCAAGCTGTTCAAAATGGAGGATACGAAGGTGATTGATACTCCTATTGCAACAGCCAGAAAGCTCACCCTGGATGAACCTGGTCCACTAGTTGAGCAAAAACTATGCAGAGGTATGATTGTCTCCCTTCTGTATCTCACTGCTAGTTGACTTGACATTGTTTTTAGTGTGGGATTATGTGCAAGATTTCAAGAAAATCCGAAAGAGTCTAATCTAAAAGCTGTGAAAATAATCTTGAGGTACTTGAACGGAACAAGTGAGTTCGAGCTATGATATCTAAGAGGTAGCAACTTCGACCTAGTTGGATATGTTGATGCCAACTACGCAGGATATTTGGTAGATAAAAAGAACACTATAGGTATGGCACACTTTCTTGGATCACGTTTGGTCACCTGGGCGACGAAGAAACAAAATTATGTGGCACTATCTACTGCTGAGGCAGAATACGTAGTTGTTGCATCATGCTGTGCACAACTACTGTGGATTAAGAAACAATTAAAAGATTTTGGTATGGAAATTGACTGTGTCTCCATATTCTGTGATAATACTAGTGCTATCAACATTGCAAAAAATCCCGTTCAGCATAAAAGAACCAAACACATTGACATAACACACCACTTTTTGCGTGACAATGTTGAGAAGGGTCTTATTTCTATCTATTTTTGTGCCACTGAAAAGCAAATTGCAGATATTTTCACAAAAGCATTCGGAAGAGAACATTATGAGCGAAATAGGTTGGAATTGGGGATGATTAAGATTGCTTAGGTACTCCTCGATGATTGGTTAGAATAGTTGCTTCAAAATGAATAAGCCTAAAATGAATAATATTCTACTTAATCTTGTACATTTAGTTGTATGTCCTGTGCTATGGTAAGGTTATGATCTCATAATATCTAAGAGAACAAGTCAGTCATAGCAGCCAAGAACCAGCAAATGTATCGAAGTCCATATTGGCACGTCAGGTATGCATTCCATCATCGATCAATATGTCACGACCCATGACGAAGGGTCAAGAACGTTACCCGGTTCCTTACTCAACCGAGCGCCAACATACTTTACTATCCATTTATCATTAGACATGTCACAGGCCATTAAGGCTACATTAGTATGCACCCATAGAAGGGTAATGAAAGCTTAACTTATGAAAGACAATCCAAAAGGATATATATACATTCATGCGGGTCAGAAAGGTCATCATGATAGATCGACACGTCATAAGGCCTACAAGGCCGACATAACCATAACTACACACAGGACAAAATCTGCAAAGCCTCTAAGAAAAATAGTCGTCACACATAAGTCGGGACAGGGTCCCCGACATACCTATAAGAAAAAATTACATATACATAACCCTGACACAGTAATGCTCCGAAAGGAAATGAAGCTCACCAACAAAAGGTGATAACTCGAGGCAGCCTACCGTCGGGGTTCTCTACCAGTCTGTCTGAAACTGCGTGGCATGAAACACAGCATCCCCAAGCAAAGGGACGTCAGTAGGGATAATTACCGAGTATGTAAAGCAAAAATGAAATATAATAGTAAGACATCATAAAGGAGAGAAATATGAGTCAACCTGAACCTCTGAAGTGCTATCGAGGGCCATGATATGCACAATGATCATACTTATCTATAATGTCACTCTATCAGACTATATCTACGTCGTAACTCTAACTACTCAACTTCCCAACTGATCAGTGGTAACTACCCGACCGACCGTAGCTCGGTGATAAATGCATAACTGCCCAACCGACCGTAGCTTGGTGGTAAGTACATAACTGCCCAAGCAGCCGTACTTGGTGGTAAATACATAACTTCCCTGGCGGACATAGCTCGGCGGTAAATGCATAGCTGTCCGACTGGCCGTAGCTCAATAATAACTACATAAGTGTTACACCTCAGAAAATTTCATGTCGTTATGCGGTAAATAGGCCAACGTAAGCTAAGGTGTATATGATATCCCTACTAGTAAAACGTGATGCTTAATGATTCTAATTAAGATTCCAAAAACATTTGAGGTAAGAGAAGGAAGCCCGTGGGAGATATTTAAGGTAGAGAATATCGAACACAATGTACCAGCAGGTATTCCTGGTGATTTACGGGGTTAGAAGTTGAACAAATCGAATCAGCAAAATCTGAACTGAATCAGGGAAATTTTGCAGACACCAGTCACTGTCGACGGGCCATCGACATGTCGACGGACTATCACTGTGTACCGTCAATATGTTTCTGCAAACTGAGACCTGCAGGCGTCAGTTGACAGACTGTCGACACGTCAACGAGACCGTCAGCCTGACCGTCAACATGCTTTTGCAATCAGAGATTCTCAGGTGTTAGTCGACGGACCGTCGACACATCGATGGGTCGTTGACCCGCACGTCGAACTGCTTATCTAGAACTTTCTAGTTCCAACTATAAATAGACGAGTTACACCCCAAATTTTCAGATTTCATTCTCTCTCCAAGTCTTGAAGGTTCTAGAAAAATCCTCTCATTATATTATCACATATCCAAGGGAAATGAAGGAGTAAACACCAAGAATTAGTAGAATCAAGTGCAAGAGTACTCTCTAGGGTTTGTGGAAACCAAGAATCTCCTTGGTGTTGAAGTGGGGTTTTCTCCAAGTGAAGTATTTACATCCAAAGTCCATTCCTACATCATCAAAGGTAAGTTTTATGTTAAATTCATGTTATGAAGAATACTGAGAGGTTAAAAGACTTGGATTATGGAAGGGAGGAGAATATGGAGTACAAATATGGAAATAGTGATACTCTTGAATAATAGTTCTTGACATGTTATGAGTACAATCTTGTGTTGGATAATACGAATGATATTAAAGGAGTATTATATGGGAATGAAAATGATGTTGTAATAAAGAGGTATGGTTATGGATGATCTTGAAGGTGGATTTAAGAAGTAAACAATGTGTAACTTGAAGAATTTATTGATTATGTTATCATGGGTGTCCTATAGATGTTTCCGGTTATCTAATCTTAGTACAAATTCTCTTGAATGTAGAATTGTGTGTATTGGAGGGAAGCAATTAATCGATAGAGCTAGAGCGACGTAAAGGTATGTAAGGCTAGCCCTTCCTTCAAAGGCATGATTCTTATATACTGTGATTTCTTTCTGGTAATTCCCATGACCTTCTTACATCAGAAAGGATGGAAGCTAAAGACGAAAGCTAAAAAGTATTAAAAGTTTCTTACGAGATAGTGATGGGATATGCTCTATGACAATAATGAGGATAATGATGCTTTCATGAGTTTGATAATCCTATTTTTATGATCTTATTGATGCTACTTCTTGTTGTCGTCTCACCTCATGATATTAGTTCTTCCAAGGTGAGGCTTAGCAATGATGATTATTCCATAAGGTAATCGGAGGTTCTCGACCTTATGTCACTCCGATATAGTTATAGCTTTTACTTGAGCTCTCATGCATGCCTCATATGATGTATATGTATGATTACACCGCGCCTATATGGCCGAGCAGTCACTACTACGACATGCGTAGTGGGCAGCTATGATGATGATTACACCATGTCTAGATGGCATGGGCAGACACCACTAGTGGGCGGCTTGAGATGTTTACCCCGGACGCGTGCTAATGATGATCACACTGTACCTATATGGCCGGGCAGTTTACATATGCATACATGACATGATATTGTTATTGCTAAGTTAGCATGCATGATTCCGCCTCAAGAGGAAAGCAGTTACAGTGATCTTTCCTTCTTATGCTTTCTATATTCCTTTATTATGTTACTATGTATGCCTTACATACTTAGTACAATGTTCGTACTGACGTCTTTTTCTTTTTGGATGCCGTGTTCATGCCCACAGGTAGACAGGTGGACGGTCCAGATTCTTAGGAGCTAGATCAGCTTGCCAGGAGCACTTCCCTACTCCGGAGATGCAGTTTTGATTTATATTCTTTTGTGTACCCATTCGGACATGGCGGGGTCCTGTCCCGTCCTTATGTTCAGTATTCCAGTTAGAGGCTCGTAGATACATAGGTGTGGGTAGTAGGTGTCTGGTTATCTCCCCAGTGTATATTGCCTTGGTGATTATGTGTGTACAGGTTGAGTATGATGGATAGTATGATGAGTGGTACTCGGTAGTCAGCCCCAGGTACCCGTCATGGCCCACTGTCTGGGTCGTGACAATAAGTGCCCGACCAGTCATAGCTCGATGGTAAACAAATAATTGTTTGACCAGCCGTAGCTCGGTGGTAAATTAAGAGTACCATACCCATGTCTCTCTAGATACCGTATATGCGTATACAATGTCATTTAATCACTTTTTGATAGATATCTAATGCGTGAGACTTATAAGAATACATTTCTGAAACTGTCAGAGTGACGTAAGGTCGTTACACCCCCGATTATCATTACGTACTATCAAGCCATCATGTGTTACATTATCAGCCCAAGAAAAATCACAATAGCCATGAAGGGTAATCTTTATGATATGAAAGTAATCCTAACCCGGGACAAACAAGAGTCAAGAATATCTTTAACTTAACATGAATGTAGTCATACTGATAAAACTTTCATTTACTTTTCGTTTACTTGGAACATGCCAAACGAAGGAAGAGTTTAGCCTTAACATAACCTTGTTGCTTATTCAACGCCTCAACATACATATATATACTGCCCGGAGTACGTCAACCTAAATCAATACATTAAAACTATGGTTATGCTACAGAAGGGCTTAAAACATATTTCTAAGCTAGTAACTCGTTTCTCAAAAATTGGGCAGCACCTCCCTTATAACTTTCACTTCCTTCCAATACGAAATGCCATCAACAATAACCAGAACAACAACAACAACAACAATAACATAACCACGCAATACCATCAATAACCAGCAACTCAAGCAATAGTACAACGAGCGGCAAGCTCGGTTTGCGATTAAACTATCTATAGCGTTAAATCCCTTTTCCTTCTAGAATTTGTTAACACCATTACCCACAACGTATTCATTTATTCCTACTAATTTTCAACCATAACACAACCTTAAAATGAACCCATAACAGTCCAACAAGTTACAGCAGCTTAAAACTGATTTTTCAGATTACTAAAACATGTTTCTGACTTATCTTTTCTTTCAAATCGAGCAACACAACCAACAATACATAATTAAGCCTGTTCTCATATAAACTAGCCTTGAATTCAACTTAAAAATAAGTTCACAACCAGCCAGCAGCGGCGCAACAACAAATTGCATACTACAAGAAATATGTCTTTTAACGACCACTTCTTAACGAAGGGACATGAATCCGGTCGTTATAAATACACTAATAATGACCAAATTTTTTTCCGGACATTAAAGCCTGTTTTTAGCTCAATATTAACGAGGGGATAACATCCCGTCATTAAAAGCATAATACCCGGTCGTTAAAATTAATTGATCAATAAATGTGCGCTACTTTTTCCCTCTTTTTCATTTTCCTCAATCCAACCCCCTACAAAATATAACATTAGCAGTTCCTCAACCCACCCCTTCAAAAATAAAAATAAAAACCTTAGGGTTTCAATCCGCATCAGAGCTTATCGTCGAGAGGAGAATCTCCAACCGTGAAGATGCTGAGGCAGAACGCCAATTTCTTACCGGATCCACACGAGACTGATAACACCATCTTAGAGTTTCTTTCAAGGTAAGGTTCCAAATTTTACCCTTTCTCTATGTTAATTTTGGTTCAAATTTATAGGGTTATGATCACACTTGTTACAAGTATATGGATGATAGGATTATCGATTTCAATTATCCCAAGTTGGGTTTTTTTGAAATTTGGGCTTAAGAAACATGAATTTGTGGCATGGTCGATTTCAATGTGCAATCCCTATATCATCATCTCTATCTATTCCACTTCTTTCCATTTGTGTTATTATCTTGCTTTCTCCTTCTTCATGGAGTGACTTTTGCTATCCTTTATGTTGCTCTCCTATTGGGTTTTCAAAATTTTAGAGCCTTTTAGAGAAATAAAACACATTACCAGAAATTCGGTAGTTGTTCTGATGGTGGAAGCTTAACTATATATGATTTGTATTTTGTTGGTGCTATCATATAAAGGTATATCTATTGAGTTTAGGTATCTGCTTGATGTTGGAGTTTTAGCTTCATTGTAGATTATTATGTTTCCAGTTAACAACTTGTTGGAGTAAATCATGTGATGGTTTCTTATGCTTATATAGTTTTGCACAATCTCTTTCAGAGAATTGTTGTTCAGTTCTTATGGAGAAAGTGACATCTTATAGGTTCTTTCTCCCCCCTAATGTGATCAATTCTTTATCATTTTGTTGTATATCTACAAGTTAAAGTTAAAAATATAGCTTTATTCTATGTAATATTGGGGTTATATATAAAATGTGCATTTTGTTTTGCTCAATGAGCTATTTACATTACCCAACAAGGAAAACAATCAAGCAATTTATTTGTAGCATAGGAAAAGGGACATTTTATTTGAACTTCTGAACTTTCTTTTTATCTTGCTTTGTCTACCATTGAAGTGAATGACTCAATTTTTCAGTGGCACCCTGCATTGCTGGTACATATTCATGTGGAGCGCTAAGAGTCCATATTCTTTAATAAAGTGGTTTGCTTTTAGGCTCAAGCCAAACTTCCGGCACATTTTTAACAGAGATAACCTCAAGTGAGATTTAACAGCAAAAAAAAAAAAAAAACTCATTTTATTGATCCTTTAGTCATAAAAACATTTCTAAAACTAAATTTATTGTTATTCCCCTTGATGCTATTCAAAAAAATAGTTTATTTCACCCTTCCAAAATGAGCATCTACATTCTGAAAAATAGAGTTGGCGAAGTAACATTTTGCCTTTCTATTATTTCGCTTTTCGCTCTTTTATCTGGTGCCAAAGAAATAAATCTTTTCTAGTTTATAGTTTTTGCCTCATATATTCATAAGAGTAATCATGATATCTAAGAAGAATCGAAGGAGAGATCAAATAGTGATACATAACTATAATATTGATGACCCATTGTGACCTTATAGACTGCATTTACTATTACTACATTACTGAACAAGACTGCATTTTTTTGTCATTAGTTGGAACTTGGAAGTGATCATTTGGCATGTTCACTGTATTCTTAAGCTAAGTTTCTTCAATTTTCTTACAAAAAATGATTGCAGCAATCGTACTTACATGATACTTTGGCATTGGCTTATTTTTGCTTTTGTAGTTTACTCTCATACATGGATTAGAAGCACGTTTGTAGAAGTAATCCAAATAGGTAGAAATTCCATCTAGTTTTTGTTCCTTCAGCGTTGAGGTATTCTGCACATTTATCTACCATTTTATACTTAATATGTATCTTTCTTCTTGTGGAAACCAAGGTCATGCTACCTTTTTCTGTTGGATGATGAAGAAATAACTATCAATGTAAGTTGTTCGAGAAAAACAATGAGTTTGAAAACAAATTGGAGTTGTTTCGATTAAAAACCTGATGGAGGTTTGAGTTGGGACTAAAAGTGGACGCATCGCGCCTCATTTACCAAAATCGAGTTGTTGGGAAGCATCATGCCTCATTTACGAGATACTTAGGTCTGTTAGTTCGTGATACTCTTGGGCAGAAATCAAGGAAGAGGAGTTGGAACAGATGTGGGAAGCTGTTACTGTAAGTTAAGACACTACTTTCTTTATTTATTTTTCAAGCTTGATGCATGTTAACTAACTTGTGTGTATTCTGCTTCTAAAGATGTCAATGGTGCATTTCCATATGCTTATCCTTGCAGCTCCGTAAGTTCCACTTATTTAATCTTATATTTCCCTTCTTTGTATTTGTTTGATTTTTCAGGTTAACTTTAGTTTGTTGATTGAAAATGATGGGAATAACTATTTCTCGCATGAGTTTTGGTTTATTCCTATTGATATTCTCCCTATGTTTATCCACCTGAACAATCACTTTCTTCGTGCTGCTACTACGAGGGTTCTAGTGATGGAATACATTGATGGCATACCCATTTTGATGGGAGGAGACGAAATAGCAAAGAGAGCCATACACCCTAATGGAAAGTTAAGGACAATTGCAAAACAGTAGGTCCGTAAATTATCCTAAAACATGTTGTTCTGAACAGGCCTGCTTGTTTCATACATAGACGGGTTTCCTTGATATATAGGAAGTCTTCTGCCTTTGTTCCCCTTTGAAGTGGTCATTTTTCATGTCTGTGGAACTCCTGTATATTGCTCTATTTAGAAAATATTTATAGTGAAGGTCCTCTTTTCTCATTCTTAAAAAACAGGAATATCCTTAAAAAATTGTCACTTGCTTATGGACAAATGATACTTAAAAGTGGTTTCTTCCATGCAGATCCACCTCCAGGAAACATTCTCATCTGTAAAGGTTCTGAGGCAAGTAGACATTGGAAGACCTAAACTTATCCCCAAACTAAGCATTTACAAATTATAATTCTTGCGAATAAATAATATACAACAGAGATTGTTATTTATATCATTCCTTTCAGGTTGCATTGCTTGATTATGGAAATGTGAAGGACCATCTTGATGAACTGAGGCTTGGATATGCTAAGTTGGTTCTTGCGATTGCAGATAATGACCCTTGAAGGGCATCAGAGAGCTACAGGTGCTATAGTTTGCCCGGAAAGTTTTTGTTGTAAAATCATATTTTTCCTCTTTCTGCTTTCATAGCAGAAGAGACTTTCTGCGGTGTCTGTTACTCTAACATGGTTGCAGTTGACGATGAATGGGTAGGAATGGGAAAAATTAGTTGTTGTCCTTTGTTTGGGCAGTGGGTCTTACTCTTCCAGTTGTTATGCACATACACGGAGATGAGAGTTTAGAGAGTCGGGGAAGAGTTCTAGTAGAGAGACGCATCATTTTCAACATACGTTATTATTGACCCTAAGATGGAAGACCTGGTCATGTGTTTGTTAAGAGAAAATGTATTTATGCTCATTTGCAACTTTGATTGTGAATAATCTATCAGTAGAAACACCATCATAGTAGACCACATTGGATAGAATATATACCTTAACATAATTCATAGGCTCATCACGATTCAATCAAAACTAGTGATTGATTCTTCTGTAACTGCGCTCTTATGATTTGGCTCAATCTGATCTAATGCGTAAACAACAAAACTGCAGGCTTGCAGCAGTCTAACAAATTTTTTTGTTTTCCTTGGTAATATGTGTCTTCTTTATATCTCAGGGATCGAGGTATCGAGACCTTGATCAAATGCGAGAATGAACAAGAAGAAATGCTTAGGCTGGCGCAAACAATGTTTGACTCAAAATAACCCCCTTGGGGTTACAATGCTGCAACCTTTTACTAAAGAATCTTCAATCAAAAATATTGCTATTAAGGTATGTTGTTAAGTTCCTTAGGTTAAAAAGTATATAGCTATTTGCTGCGAGTTGGGTCTACTAGCCTATCAAATTGAATGGATGGCATCTTATTGAACAAGTTACTTCTAGGACCTAAATTCCTAATTCGTACATAATGTTTCTGTCCTTTTTGGGTTATTTTGGGGTGGGAGACGTGGAGAATTCATTTTTGTTGCGTCTGTTGTGGCTATGAAATTAAGTGTTTATTTCATTACTTTTTTTTTTCATTTTTTGGCATGATTACTTGTTGAGATCTCTCTGCTTTCTCTCTCCAACGGTAACATCTCCTCCCTCCCTCCTCCCACCCCACCCGCCACCCCGTCAGGCGACCAGACCGCACCACTGCCCAGGTAACTCCGGCGACCAGGTAACGCCGGCCACTTTTCCGGCCAGATCTACTTTTTTCTCTTTCCTTTTCTTCTTCTCCTATTCTTCTTCTTCTTCTCTTCTCCTTTTCTCCTTTTTTAGCTGCTCCTGGCGTTGCCAGAACACAGCTGCGTCATTGCCGGAGACTTTTTCCGGCACCATTTTCCGGCCAGCCCTTTCTTTCTCTCCTTTTTTTCTTTTTTCTTTTTCTTTTCTTGTCCCCCTCTTCTCTGCTATTGTTTCAGGTCTCTGTGAGAATAATTCCGGCAGTGAACAGTGAACAGTAACTCCGGCAGTGAACAGTGTTTTCCGGCGGCGATCAGGTTCATTTCAACTGGAGTTGGTACCTCCGGTTGCCATATCCATTATTTGTCCATACACTTGTAGTTACATTTTTTGCTAACTTTAGACTTTTGAATAGTTTATTAGTTCATACTCATTTTCGTGGCTTTGCTTAGTGATGGTAGACTAGGGTCATGTTCTCGTTCGGGGACGAGGGCGAGGGTTAGGAGGGGTAAGTGGGTTAAAGGAGCGTCTAAGTTGAGAGTAGGATCTTGGAACATTGGAACGTTAACGGGGAAGTCCATAGAGCTAGTTAAGATTCTTAAGAAGAGGAAGATTAATATAGCTTGTATCCAAGAGACCAAATGGGTAGGTCCTAAAGCTAAGGAGGTAGACGGGTATAAGTTGTGGTTCTCTGGTAGGTCGAAGTATAGAAATGGGGTGAGTATTTTAGTAAATAGTGAATTAAGGGATCAGGTGGTAGAGGTTAGGAGAGTCACTGATAGGATGATGTCGATTAAGGTGGTCGTTGAAGGACTCACTTTGAACAATATTAGTGTATGTGCGCCGCAAGCGGGCTTAGGCGACGAGGAGAAGAGGCGCTTTTGGGAGGATTTTGACGAATTAGTGGGAGGCATACCGCCTACTGAGAAGCTATTCGTGGAAGGTGATTTCAATGGACACATCGGACCTATTTCGGGAGGTTATGATGATGTGCATGGAGGCTTTGGCTTCGGGGACAGGAATGGAGGAGGAGTCTCACTTTTGGATTTTGCAAGATCTTTTGGGTTGGTGATAGCCAATTCGAGTTTTCCAAAGAAGGAGGAACACTTGGTAACCTTCCGTAGTTCGGTGGCTAAGACTCAAATAGACTTTTTACTCCTTAGGAAGGATGATAAAGGTCTGTGCAAGGATTGTAAGGTCATTCCGAGTGAATATCTTACAACCCGACATAAGCTCTTGGTGATGGATTTAGCAATCAAGATGACGAGGAAGAAGAGGGTCGTGGAGGACCGACCTAGGATCAGATGGGGGAGTTTGACCACTATTAGTGCCCTGGAGATGGGAGAGAAATTGAAGGATATGGGGGCCTGGGATAGTAGTGGGGATGCGACCAGTATGTGGGATAAGACGGCTAGTTACATTAGGGTGGTAGCAAGGGAAGTGTTGGGGGTCTCGACAGGTAGTCGTGGTTAGCATCGAGGGGACTGGTGGTGGAATGGAGAAGTTCAAGGGAAGGTGGAAGCAAAGAAGGTGGCGTATGCGAAGTTGATAGAAAGCAAGGATGAGGTGGAGAAGTGGACGAATACAGAACTTTATAAGATGGCGAGGAAGGAGGCAAAGTTGGCAGTTTCGATGGCAAAAATGGCAGCTTTTGAACGCATGTATGCTGAACTAGAAGAGAAAGGAGGGGACCAGAAATTGTTCAGGCTAGCCAAGGCGAGAGAGAGAAAGGCACGTGATGTGGATCAAGTAAAATGCATCAAGGACGAGCATGGCAAAGTATTGCTAGAGGAGACTCTCATTAGACGGAGATGGCAGTCATACTTCTCCAAACTCTTGAATGAAGAAGGGGACAGAGACATTGTGTTGGGTGATTTAGAACATACAGGAAGGCTTCGCGATTTTGGCTATTGCAGGAGTATTAAGGTTGACGAGGTTAAGGGTGTTGTTCGTAGGATGCGCAGGGGAAGAGCGACCGGACCTGACGAGATTCCGGGGGAATTCTGGAAGAGCGTGGGTCCGGCAGGTTTGGAGTGGTTGACTAGGTTGTTTAATGTCATCTTTAAAGATGGCATTATGCCCGAAGAATGGAGGGCGAGTGTAATGACCCCTCTATATACAAGAATAAGGGAGATATCCAGAGTTGCAACAGCTATAGAGGTATCAAGCTGCTAAGCCATACTATGAAAGTGTGGGAAAGGGTGGTGGAGATGAGGGTGAGGAGAGGTGTGTCTATTTCAGAAAACCAGTTCGGATTCATGCCGAGACGTTCAACTACACAAGCCATCCATCTTATGAGAAGGTTGGTGGAGCAGTATAGGGAGAGGAAGAGGGACTTACACATGGTATTCATCGACCTAGAAAAGGCTTATGACAAAGTTCCAAGACAGATCCTATGGAAATGCTTGGAGGCTAAAAGTGTACCTGTGGCGTACATTAGGGTGATCAAGGACATGTATGAGGGAGCCAAAACCAGGGTGAAGACAGTAGGAGGAGACTCAGAGCACTTTCCAGTTGTGATGGGGTTGCATCAAGGATCAGCTCTTAGTCCGTTTTTATTTGCCTGGGTGATGGATGGATTGACACGGAAAATTCAAGGTGAGATGCCATGGTGTATGCTTTTCGCAGACGACATAGTCCTGATTGACGAGACTCATAGCAGAGTTAACGCTAAGCTGGAGTGTTGGAGACATACTCTAGAGTCTAAAGGGTTTAAGCTGAGTAGGACCAAGACAGAGTACTTGGAGTGTAAGTTCAGTGAAGCACCTCAGGAGGCTGACTTGGAAGTAAGGCTTGGTACCCAGGCCATCCAGAAGAAAAGTAGTTTCAAGTACCTTGGGTCTATTGTGCAAGGCAGCGGGGAGATTGACGATGATGTCACAGATCGTATTGGGGCAGGGTGGATAAAATGGAGGCTTGCTTCCGGAGTGCTATGTGACAAGAAGGTGCCACCAAAAATTAAGGGCAAGTTCTACAAAGTGGTGGTTAGACCGACTATGCTGTATGGGGCGGAGTGTTGGCCAGTTAAGATCTCTCACGTTCAAAAGATGAAAGTTGCCGAGATGAGAATGTTGAGATGGATGTGTGGCCACACCAGGAGTGACAGGATTAGGAATGAGGATATTCGGGATAAGGTAGGGGTGGCCTCGGTGGAAGACAAGATGCGAGAAGCGAGATTGAGATGGTTTGGGCATGTGAAGAGGAGAGACACAGATGCCCCAGTGCGGAGGTGTGAGAGGTTGGCCATGGATGGTTTCAGACGAGGTAGGGGTAGGCCGAAGAAGTATTAGGGAGAGGTAATTAGACACGACATGACACAACTACAGCTTACCGAGGACATGACCTTAGATAGGAGGGTTTGGAGGACCCAAATTAGGGTAGAAGGCTAGTAGATAGTCTCGTTATCCATTCTTATTAGTAGTCGCATTATTGCAATATAATTTCTTGTGCTCCGATTTCTGTTATTATCTGTTATTTCCTGTGCTTTGATTATCCTGTGTTATCTGCTCCGATTTCTGCTATTATCTGTTATTTCTTGTGCTTTGATTATCCTGTGTTATCTGTGTCGCTTGCATTATTTCATTTTCATATCGCTTTGAATCTCTTATCCGAATCTCTTAACCTTATCTGACTTTTTTTTATGATTTATTGAGCCGAGGGTCTTTCGGAAACAGCCGTCCTACCTTGGTAGGAGTAAGGTCTGCGTACACTCTACCCTCCCCAGACCCCATGATGTGGGATTTCACTGGGTTGTTGTTGTTGTTGTTGTTGTTGTTATAGTAGTATCTATTGTCTAACGGAAACACCCTCTCTACTATGGTAGAGGTAAGCCCTGCGTACGTTCTACCCTCCCCAAACCCCACTTTGTGGGATTTCACTGGGTATGTTGTTGTTGTTATAGTAGCATCTATTACCAAACTAACAGGAGCTTGTTCTTTTAACGGTTCAAGAATCCGGAGTCTTTTAAGTGTGGAGAACTTATCCATGAAGAAAGTGCATACCAAGTATCAACAGTAGAAAACGTTAAAGAACAACAAATCCCACTCACCCAAATATCTGACCTAAGAAAATCCCTTCCCCTTCCCAAAACCACGATTGTAGGTGTTGGAGGAAGATGCACCTCATCACAAGTTGCGTTCTGTAAAGTCACAGGTAATCTGCTCAACGCCGCTGTTAAGGGCAAGTCTTTTACTGGTAAACCATTGCCATTTCTGATACACTCTTTACTATGTGTTAAATTCTCTATGGAATTAGTAATTTTAGGATAGATACTTAATAATCTATTGTTTCCTTATAGATTTTGGAGTTTTGATTCTGTATTTGCAAGAAAAGCGAGATCTTTTTTGGATTCATTTTGCTAGCAAAGGGAACTCTTTTAAAGGTTATGGCTAGATCTACTTTTGAAGTTCTAAAGTTTTATTAGTCTATGTTTGAATTCAGCTTGTCACAACAACTGTGATTGCGTTTGTCGGACACGGGGTATAAGGTGGAAATGTGCTTATTCGTAATATTTAATTGGTTAATAGTTTTGTCATTTCTGATTCTACATTGATGTGTTTCTGATTATTCTATTTGAGACATCTCTTTTTCCTTTTCGTCTAGTTTGCTATGTGCTTAAGGAGATTCCAGAAAGCTTGTACACTTGGTGAGCCTCTCTTGTCTTATAACTCTAGTCACCTGCAGCCTGACGGTAAATGGTATGCTTCATTTAACCTGCTCTACTAATTCTGACATCTTTGTTAAGTAGGGAGAAGGAAAATTGTATATTGTTATAGTGACGATGAAGTTTGGCTTGCCAGCTTTAACGTGATGTTTAAGATCAACATCCATCTAAAATGCTTCTGGTGATATATACTTTATGATCATGTACCATGTAATGCTTTACTTTTCCAATGACATTTAGCTGAATTAAAAGCTAACAAAGACCTTAGAGAAGTTTCAGTGGAATTGTTTTGATTTGCTTTTACCTGTAAATCTGTTCTTTTTATTCTTTAGGATTTTATAAGTAAAACCCTTTTGTGTATGTTCTTGGAGTTTGGGCAATGGTTTGTGATTGATTATCAGTTACTCTTATGTATTGATTGTTGTTTGATTATATATTCATTAATTTTAATGGTGGGTTTTCACTTGCAGGCTAATTCACATTTCAACTTTGGACCAATGTGTGCATATTTTACTGTCAAACCTTTATTGGTTCCTTTCTACAAAGGATTCACCTGTAAGTTCTTTGGCCATTGCTTTTTGGTAATATTGTGCTTTTAGTTTTACTTACTTACATAGCTATAGGATATGTTCTTGTGTTGACAGAAGGGCAAAGCATTGAAGATGCAGTTTTACTAAGTTTAGTTTGTCTGTCAGTTGCTTCTAAAGTGGGGAGATTGAAGTTGGTGGAAAGCTACCGGAGAATTGCATATTCATTTTATTGTTCTTGTTAAGGCCTCTTTCAGTTCCCCTTCTAATTGCTACAGTGGAGTTAGGAGCTGACGAAAATAATGTCATATAATCTGGAAGATGTATGTTTTTTGGCATTAGGATACTTCATTTCATTTGTAATAAACTATGAAATTCTATATAAAAATTGGTTATTTTGCATATTTCCAAATTACTATTTGGCTTGTATATTTATTTTTTGTGGAAACTGGAAAGTTGCATAAAATTAGCGGAAGGAAAGCAGTTACAAATTGACTTTTTAATGAACGGATCTTTAGTTGTTGTTGAAAGAGCAAATCTAGTTGCTAAAAGGAGTTACAATGACGGGATTACCTGTCGTTACAAACGTTTTTAGCAACTGGATTCTTACTGTCGCTAAAGGTTCTTTTACGACCGGATTTAGCTTTTAGTGACCGGCGACGACGGGATTTTTTCCGGTCGTTAATCACTAATAGCGACCGGAGTAGGACTTTTAACGACTGAATTTCCCCTTGCTAAAGACTTATTTTCTTGTACTCTTTCGAAACTCGCCAGTTCTAGTCTTTACGATCGAGAGACAACTCGTAGAAGCTTAGATAAGGGAAGAAGATGCATAAACTTACCTTGGACGGATCAGAACTAGTGAAAAGCGAAGCTCCCTTCACCTGGAATTAGCCCCCAACATTGCTACAAGAAATGGAAGGGAAACTAGCAAGAAGTTCGGCCACTGTCTTGGCCTTCTGACTAGCTGTAGCTTTTGTAGTCACAGGCATCGCTGTATATAAAAAAAAATCAAGGGTTAAGAATTTCATTCCCTATGACTCCACTCTACTGCACGATCTAATATCAAGAAGGAAGGGTAACCATCCTAAATGCCCCGTAGCCTCCTGATTCTAGGTGTGGTGCACAATACACCCATAAGCAAGACTTTACTAGACACAACTTGCAGACTTCCTAGGATAGACCTGCTCTGATACCAAGTTTTTCACGACCAAAATCAAAGGGTCATGATCGGCATCCGATGCCTTAATCAACCGCGCGCCAACATACTTTACTATCCATTTATCATTAGACTTGTCATAAGCCATTAAGGCTACATTAGTATGCATCCATAGAAGGGTAATGAAAGCTTAACTTATGAAAGACAATCCAAAAGGATATATATACATACATACGGGTTAGAAAGGTCATCACGATAGACCGACACGAGACAAGACCTGCAAGGCCGATATAACAATAACTACAAACAGGACACAATCTGCAAAGCCTCTAAGGAAATATGGTCGTCATACATAAGTCGGGACAGGGACCCCGACATACCCATAAGACAAAATAACATATACATAACCCTAACTCGGTAATGCTCCGGGAGGAAATGGAACTCACCAACAAAAGCTGATATCTTGCGGCAGCCTACTGTGGAGAGTCCTTTACCAGTCTGTCTGAACCTGCATGGGATAAAACACAGCATCCCCAGGCAAAAGGATGTCAGTATGGATAATGTACAGAGTATGTAAAGCGAAAATGAAACATAATAGTAAGACATCATAAAGAGAGAGAGAGATACGAGTCAACCTGAACCTCTGAAGTTCCACTGAGGGCCATGATATGCACAATGATCATACTTATCTATAATGTCACTCTATGAGACTATATCTACATAGTAACTCTAACTAATCAACTGCCCAAATGATTAGTAGTAACTGTCCAATCGGCTGTAGCTCGGTGGTAAATGCATAACTACCCGACCGGCTGCAGCTCGGTGGTAAATACATAGCTGCCCGACTGGCTGTAGCTCGGTGGTAAACACATAACTGCCTAATCAACCGTAGCTCGGTGGTAAACACATTACTGCCTAACCGACCGTAGCTCGATTAAAAAATCCATAACTGCCCGATCGGCCATAGCTCGGTGGTAAATACATAACTGCTCGACCGACCGTAGCTCGGTGGTAAATAAATAACTGCCCGACCAGCCATGGCTCTGTGGTAAGATAAAAGTACCATAACCATGTCTCTCTAGATACCGTATATGCATATACAATGTCATTTAATCACCTATTGATAGATATCTAATGCGTGAGACTTATAAAAATAAATTTCCGAAACTGTCGGAGTGATGTACTGTCGTTACACCTTCGATTATCATTATGTACTATCAAGCCAACATGTGTTACATTATCAGCCCAAGAAGGATCACAATAGGCATGAAGGATAAATATTTATGACATGAAAGTAATCCCAACCCGAGACAAAAAAGAGTCAAGAACATCTTAACTTAACATGAATGGAGTCATACTGATAATACTTTCATTTACGTTTCGTTTACTTGGAACATGCCAAACGAAGGAAGAGTTTAGCCTTAACATACCTTTGTTTCTTATTCAATGAATCAATATATATATACTGCTCGGAGTACTTCAACCTAAATCAAGACATTAAAACTATGGTTATGCTACGGAAGGGCTTAAAACGTATTTCTAAGCTAGTAGCTCGTTTCTAGAAAATTGGGCAGCACCTCCCCTATAACTTTTACTTCCTCCCAATACGAAATACCATCATCAATAACCAGAACAACAACAACAACAATAATAACATAGCCGCGCTATACCATCAATAACCAGCAACTCAAGCAATAGTACAACGAGCGGCAAGCTCGGTTTGCGATTAAACAAACTATAGCTTTAAACCCCTTTTCCTACAAGAATTTGTTACTAACATTACCCACAATGTATTAATGAATTCCTACTGATTTTAATCCATAACACAACCTTAAAATGAACCCATAATAGTCAACAAGTTACATCAGCTTAAAACTAATTTTTCAGATTACTAAAACATGTTTCCGACTTGTCTTTTCTTTCAAATTGAGCAACACAACCAACAGTACATAGTTAAGCCTATTCTCATGTAAAATAGCCATGAATTCAACTTAAAACAAGTTCACAACCAGCCAGTAGTGGCGAGACAACAAATAACATACTACTCTTTTGAAACTCGCAAGTTCTAGTCTTTACGATCGAGCTGCAACTCGTAGAAACTTAGATAAGGGAAGGAGAAGAATAAACTTACCTTGGAATAATTAGAACCAGTGAAAACCTAAGCTCCCTTCACATGGAGTTAGCCCGCAATGAAGCTACAAGAAAAGGAAAGAGAAACTAGTAAGCAGTTCGGGTTTCTCGACACTAGATCACTGGAAATCACCTAGGGTTTGTGTGGGATTTTTGGGGGAGAAGTTGCAGCGGTTCTATCTGATGATCTTGATCTGAAAAGTGAGTGAAAGAAATGAAGTAAATCAGCCCTTAAAAGGCCCCTCTTGGCTTTGTCAATAAACCCGCTTTGTGGGGAATTAATCTTGGCCTTTCCTTTTAACAAGTAGGTGACACACCTACTTTTTTAATTAGGTTGTGTCACATGCTACCCCCATTTAATTATATAGTGTCTCATCCTTGCTTAATAATCATGACACGTGTTAAGTAGCTCAAGCAAGTAGGACGGGAAGTAAGTAGGTGAAACAGGCACGTCGGGTAAGCAGGCAACTCGTTTTTGTTTGTCCAATATCCCATTAGGGGGTCTATCTGATGTTCTTGGTCTGAAAAATGAGTGAAATAAATGAGGTAAATCAGCCCTTGAAAGGCCCCCTCTTGGCTATCTCAACAAACCCCCTTTGTGGGGAATTAATCTTGGCCTTTCCTTTTAGCAAGTAGGTGAGACACCTACTTGTTTAATTAGAATGTGTCACATGCTACCCCTATTTAATTTAAATACATGTCTCATTCTCGTTTAATAATCATGACACATGTTAAGTAGCTCAAGCAAGTAGGACGGAAAGTAAGTGTCACGACCCGACTAGGGGCCGCGACGGGTACCCGGAGAATTTACCGAGCACCGCTCTTTCTACTGCTTATTCTGCTCACTTAATACTCTCTTATGATTTTTTTTTCATACTGATTGTGGGAAAATCATATATAATTAAAACATACATACTGCATATACATTGGCCTATTGGCCGCCAAAATAATATACACACATAGAAAACCGTCTTATGGGACCATGTAACCCACACTGAGTATCTACGAGCCACTACTAACATAAGGAATACATAGACGGAACAAGACTCCGTCATGCCCAGAATATACATATAGGAGTGTACATCAAAAGAGAGTAATCACAAGCACCTCCGAACAAAGGAGTGCTATCTTCTAGCTGACAGCTACTGATGACCTGGGCCAAGCTCTCCTTCCTGTCTACCTGTGGGCATGAACACAGCGTCCGAAGAAAGGACGTCAGTACGAATATTGTACCGAGTATGAGAGGCATACATAAAGAAGGAAAACATCAACATAAAACATATGGATCTGACTGGTAATCATAAATGCAGTATTGCATACTATCGTACTCATACCCATCATCATAACCTGTATGCATCATATGCAAGCTGCCCGTCCATGTCGGAACGGTGTAATCATTAATATCATTAGCCCGCGTCCAGGCCTCCCACGTCCGGGGTACCATCTCATGCCGCCCACTAGTGGTGTCTGCCCATGCCCGAAGGTCATAGTGTATCCGTATAGCTGCCCGCCTTGGCGGTGACTGCCCGACCAACTAGGCACGGTGTGAAATGCTCATGTCATGCTTATCATAAAATGCTCATAATAATAATATACTCCTCATAAAATACTTATCTCATTGTAATACATGCATAAGGCTCAAGATCAACTTTACTCTATCGGGGTGACGTAAGGTCGTGATCCCCCGATTCCATTATGGAACAACTATTGATACTCTGCCTCACCTTGAAGGAACTAGTACATAAGGTGAGTGTAAGCGATAATTAATATCATCATTATACTAGCATCATCATATCGTATAACTTATCTCATATGGACATTCATAAACGTAGGCTTTTAGCTTCTTAGAAAGTGAGAGCTCATGAAGGGAATAGGAAATTACATCAAAGATTCATGCCATTAGAAATAAAGACTAGCCTCACATACCTTGGTCGTTTAGCTAAGATATTGCTCACTCGTTCTCCTTCAATATCGCGTCGTTACCTTCATAAGAATTCATATCAACATTAGCATACTAACTACAAGAATGCGTCGCTAATTCTAGGAGAAGTCGGACAGAGCTTCACTTGTTTATACTATTTTTCTCATGTTTTATCTCAACTCTTAACATTCCTAACATTACTCATAATATCACAATCGACCATCGTCATTTACGTACATTTAGCAAATCTACCATTTTCCTCCAATTTCCCCATTTTTAGCCTTATGACTCGTCATTGCGTTTTCATGCGTTTAACGCTTGTTTCATGATGTAAACATCATTCATAATGTATTTGTATTCACAACACTTCAACATTCATAATTCAATCCCACTATCATTCATTTATGGCACTATTCACTCAGTAATGGTCCATTTCTATGTTCTTCTACATTTCAAGTGTTTAAGCTTTTCAATACTTCAAACAACATAGAATGATCATGAAACTTACCTTGGATAGTGGTTGAACAACCCTTGAGTTGAAATTCTTCACTTAGCCAAAACCCTAGTTCCACCCTTTTTTAGAATTTCTTGATTTAGAAGATCCTTTGATGTGTTCTTACACTTATTTTCATGAATTTAGTGGTGATGATCTTGATATTCCCTTTGATTCTCTTGAATTCTTGTGGAGGAATAATTTGGAATGTTCTAGAGGTTTCTTGAGTTGTGTTGATGAATAATGAACTGAATTGTAGTCCAAGCCTCTTTTAATAAATCCCAAAATTTGATCTTTAATGAATTCTCGTCGGGTGAACAGTGGCCGTAAAGTGCAGTTTACGGACCGTATTCTGATTTACGGTCCGTCCCAGTGATCGTATTTAAGCATTCTCCAAGACAGAAAGTCTGGCTGGTGGACAGGGCAGTTTACGACCTGGTTTACGGTCCGTAAACCAGTTTACGGGCCGTAAACTGGGTCGTATTTAGCCATATTCAACAAATTCCAGAAAGTTGAGATTTTTGGCAGGTTGAAGGACGAGTGCACTATACGGTCCGTAAACCACTATACGGTCCGTATAGTGCCACGTACGACCGCTGGCAGTGAATTTCTCTGCAACTTTATAATTTTTTTCCGAGAGTCATAATTAGCCATTCCCGACTTAGTGAAACACCATACACTCATCATACCAGTACGGAAAAACTTCCGAGGTGTAACAGTAAGTAGGTGAAGCAAGCACGTCGGGTAAGCAGACAGCTCGTTTTTGTTTGTCCAATATCCCATTTCTCGAGCTTAAGTGCATTCATCAACCTCAATGTAGTCGTGCATATATTGAATGAAAATACGGGATGTAACATCCATCCCCTTTAGAAATTTTCATCCTCGAATGTAGAGGTGACATAAGGAAATTAACTCTTATAACTTTCGAAATTTTTTGGCAAAGTTTCCTCTGTAATTGTAACTATCCCAAACCTGCACGCAGCCCAAAACTGCAATACAAACGCCACACAGGGCTACAACAATCAACAATAACTCTTAGCCTCACACGACCAGCTAATATAAATGCCAGAATCAATATCATGATACTCACCTTATGTCACCCTATGTCGAATTAACGTGTCTTCCATCTATGCATAATTGCGGCCAACCCCTAAATTTACGTATAAGATAGTTCCTTTCATGCTTCTCCATCATGTTCCATTAACATATAATTTAAACCAAACTGATGTTCGAACCACTTCCATACCCACTTTACATTAAAAACAAATCCATCATATCCAACCCCTACTAAGCCTTCTAAGGTAAAATGGCTATGCATTATCATTGCACAACCTCCATATACCTTCTTAATCATTATAGACTCATTCAATTGGATAACTACTCCAAAGGTTAACTTAACAACTCAGGTGCTTACTCAACTTGTAGCAATGAACGGGGTGGTATGTAGCAAAGTGGAATCTTGAACCTATCAATAAAGGAAAACTGTCAATATACATGTATCAATGTCAGGTGATAACTCCTGATCCTGATGTCTAGTCAAGGCATATATGCGGTTCTGACTACCGCCAGAGCCAGATGCTCTACCCTTGCCTATGCCTCTACCGGCTGATACCTATAGTCCTCACTTTGGGAACGTACTAAAAATGATGAAGCTGCAACTGATTCGGTTGGTTGAGCCTTACCACCTCTGTCCCTCATCGAAAAATCTCGGATATAGCGACTGGGGTCCCCACATGTGTAGCATACATTAGAACCCTGACGACACCGCCCATAATGGGCCCTACCACACTGACCACATTGCGGTAGAGGCGCCCTCATTTGTGATGAATCCCTCCAATTCTGAAAACCCAAAGCCCTCGAACTCTAACCTGATTTGCAGTAAACAAATCCATCATGACGTGGCCTCTGAAACTATAGGGGTGCACTATCGGCAGGATAGTGTGGCCTAGGACCACCTTGTGAACCCTCAAGTTGGCTAGCAGACCTAGCCCTCTTATGCTGACCCTCATTACGGTCCTTACGTTGTTGCCGCTTTCGATCTTCTAGGTTCTAAGCATATGCCTGGATATGAGAGATATCCATACCGTCAAGCAAAGTGGTCATAGTACACCCATTAATCAAGTGAGGCTCAAGACCGATCACAAATCGGTGTACCCGATTTTCCTTCTCAGCCACAATTAACGGGGCATACCTAAGGAATCAAACTGGAGGCTATATTCCTGCACACTTATATTCCCCTATATAAGAGTTAATAACCTATCTACCCTTTCCTGACGAATCTCCGCCAGCAAGTAATGACGCAAGAAGGCCGTCAAAAGTTTTCCCATACTGCTGGAGGCGCATTCGGCCCTCGGGACAGCTCCTAGTCTCATACCATCTCACAGATACATCCCGCGACCTATATGTCAACAGCCTCAGCAGCAATGACATGTATTACCCGCAAGGTCCTCAACATCTGATCAACGAAGTTTTGAGGGTCCTCACCGGACTTAGCTCTGGTAAACTCTGGGGGGTCAAGATCAATAAAATCCCTAACTCGGGCACTCAAAGCCCTATCAGCAGAACCTGCGCTGGTACCTATCTGGCGCTAAGCTTGAGCGGCTACCAATCAAGTCAACAATTGTACTGCACTCCGCATATCCATATCCTCATCATAAGTAACAGGTAGAGGAACTAGAAGTGTTGGGTCTCTCCTCAGCTCCTTAGGTGCTGGCGGAGTCGGAGAACTATGCGAGAGTGTCACACTCCCCCTTGGGGCTTCACTCTAGCCCTCGCTAGTAGCTGGTGCTCTACTTGTACCCTCATCGGCCACTGCCTTGGCCTTCTGACTAGCTGTAGCTTTTTGTGGTCACAGGCATCGCTGTATATAAAAAAAAAATCAAGGGTTAAGAATTTCATTCTCTACGACTCCACGATCTAATATCAAGAAGGAAGGGTAACCATTCTAAATGCCCCGTAGCCTCCTGATTCTAGGTGTGGTGCACAATACACCCATAAGCAAGACTTTACTAGACACAGCTTGTAGACTTCCTAGGATAGACCTGCTCTGCTACCAAGTTTTTCACGACCAAAATCAGAGGGTCACGATCGGCATCCAATGCCTTAATCAACCGAGCGCCAACATACTTTACTATCCATTTATCATTAGACTTGTCATAAGCCATTAAGGCTACATTAGTATGCATCCATAGAAGGGTAATGAAAGCTTAATTTATGAAAGACAATCCAAAAGGATATATATACATACATACGACACTACAAGAAAAACAACCTTTAAGGAAGGGAAATATGGTCCCTAAAAGTTAAAATCTGGTCCCAAATGACCAATTATGACAGGAAAAATCTTGTCGCCGCCCGTCGTAATAGCCTCCGCCTCTAAAGCGCAACAACGATGGGTACAAAAATCTGGTCGTTGATTGTTTTTCAGAGACGGGTAGAAAATCTGGTCGTTAAATGTTTTTAGAGACTATATATCTTATCCCTAATAGACAATTAATATCATGGAAAATATTTTTCTTCCTGGTCGTTAAACCTTTCTGCGACCAGATTTCACTAGTCCTAAATTGTCTTTTAGAGACGAGTAGCACTGGTCCCTATCTAAAATAAATATAGAGCCCGTTTGGATTGGCTTATAAGCTGTTTTCAGCTTTTTTGAGTGTTTGGTTGGCCAGCTTAAAGTCATTTTGTGCTTAAAATAAGCTCAAAAAAATAATTGGGCCCATTTGACTTAGCTTATCTAAAGCAGCTTATAAGCCAAAAAAAAAAAAGTTAGACTACCCCAACTTATTTTTTCAGCTTATAAGCCCATCCAAACAGGCTCATACTAATTTTAGCATCTGCATTTCTGGTCTCTTATTGACGAGAAAATTAATAGTATCAATACATATCAAATTGCTACAGAAATGTAGATATAAATAAATATATATATATATATATATATATATATATATATATATATATATATATATATATATATATATATATATATATATATATATATATATATATATAGAGAGAGAGAGAGAGAGAGAGAGAGAGAGAGAGAGAGAGAGTTATTAATTACAAAATGGTTAACATCCCATATTAGTTTCAATATTTGCTCAACAACAACAACAACAACAACAACAACAGCAGGCCCATTATAATCCCACCATGTGGGGTCTGGGGAGGGTAGAGTGTACGCAGACCTAACCCCCACCTTGAAGGTAGGGTGGCTGTTTCCGAAAGACCCTAGGCTCAAGTTTTGCATTACATTCCTAACAAAATAATAATGAGCTTGTGCATCTTCTAAACTTGCATCTTGACTCGAAACTTCAATCTTCAAAACCTGTAAGTACAAAATTTTGAAAAGACGATGAATAACTATTAGTATAATAATATATGTAAAATTTACACTACCAATAGTTAAATAGCTTACCCCAAAAGCAGTCTTATTTATCGGGTGTTATCCAACAACATTAAAAAGCTAGGCTGCAGGAATATAAGCAAACAATTAAGCCTTCCTTCCCAAATAATTAATGCAGTATGTAAGGCAAACTGAGATTTTTTCAACCATAAATCACCAAACTCTGTAGAAATGCAAGGAAAAATACATCATATCATAGGTGTATCATAAGGTAAACTAACTTACTACCTTTTGTTGTATTCCATAAATGTGTTCATATACATGGTGGTTGAACTTTTAACTAACTGTACAAAGATTTCCGACTAATTTACAATAATACATCGTTCACGTTAAGTCGTCAACAACTTAGTGAAGACTTTGTTGTGATGCATTAACCAAGACCCCAAAATATATTATAAAGAACCACAACTAAAACAATAATTGTGACAAGCATAATGGACAAACATAAGGAACTTCCACGAAAGTTCATAGTTAAACTAGCAAACTCTGTACCTTATAGATTAAACACACGCATATAATATGAGCTCGCTGCCATTCTTCATGTAATATATCTTCCCAACTAAAAAAATTCCATTCACTATAGATGTTAATTCTTTTAATCTTCTACTTAAGCCTATTGTAAAACAAGGAGAATATCAAACCAAGTGAGACTATGAACTCTTGCACATCATTGAAAAATAAAAGTTTATCGAACTCCATTTCCTCCAACATGAGCAGAATGGAAACACATAAGACAAGTTCCATTTCCTCTATGCAACTAAGTTAACTATTGATAAAGACAAATTCCAACATTTTTTTAGGCTAAGGGCCACAAAAGTTAAACTGGAAACCCATAAAAAAGCAACAAGAGTTAACATCAATAAGGCTTTTTTCCATCTAGCAGAAAATTGCTCTTTTTTTATCTATTGATAGGAATTTCTGAAAATATCTAATAAGGAAACCATATTGAAAGGAAAGAGATGAATGGCATAGCATGCCAAAATCTAATCATTCAATTACACAATACCATTAAGACTTAAAAGACAACAGGAAATACCATTTGTGAAGTAGCAGTAGAGGAAGTACATCAAATTTTACTCACTGTATACACTGAAGAAGAGGTACCTAATGAAAGAGGGAAGGCTAAAATTCTTCAAAGAAGCCTTCCACTGGACAATGTTCAATAAAATAATCACCCAACGTACTTTAAATTATCAACTTCAATAGGTTAAAAAAAAAAACGGGTATATTGTTACTAACTTGGTCAGCCTACAAAAACAGTGGTCATTCAGTTGAAACGGTTGATGTCGTAGGCGGGACTTGTGATTGTTGAGCAGCGAAGAATTCGTTTATTTTCATAATTTATTTCATCTCTTTTTCTAAGGTAGACAAGCGATCATTTAAGGATTTGTTTTCCTCATTCAAGGATTTGTTTTCCTCTCGAGTTGAACGTAGTGCGGATAGTAATTCAGCCTTTGAAGAAGTTCCACCCTTCAAGACTTTTAATATGCTCCGTCAAACACAAGGTGCTTAAACCACTTGAGACAACTAATAGTTACTCAGGCAAGTTAAGAACTTAGATAAAATACCACCTTGGATTTCTTGGGCAGCTTGGAAGGGCAAAAAATAGCAGAAGCTTTGAAGACCAAAACTCTGCTGTTTTTTTGCTAAATCTAGATATGGAAAGGTATTTATTCACAAATATGAAGGAGAAAAAGAGGTCAACAAAACTGAGTTTTTTCCAAAGTCCACAGTAGAATATGTAACATAAAACAAAAAAAGACAATAAGCATTAACTTACGAGCTCCTGAAATAAGTTCTGAACTTTGAACAAGAAAATTCTACAAGCGCAAAAAAATAATCAATGTCTAAAATAATCGAAGTATAGCTCTCCTTCTCTAAGTGAAAGTAATGGTTATTGTAACGAAAACTAATCACGAAAATCAGTAATATCTGCTGAAAATATACTTCCGATTAGTAGGTATACAAAAAGCTCAAGAAGTTAGTACAACAAAGAAAATGAAACTTATGTGCCAAGAACTAAGATCTGGAAACTACATAGCTAAAGGAATGCATAGTTGTGTACTGTAATTTGTATCCAATCGCCACAAGTGCGTAACAACCAACAACATCTGTCATTTTCATAATTAGTTTTCTATCTTTTTTTGGAGGCAGAAAAACTTGACGATAATGATATATAAAGCTACTTAACATTTTTTCTAAAGTTAATCATCAATAGGCTGTTTGGCTGGGATCTGGGAACTACATAGCTAAAGGAGTGCATAGTTTTGCATCAGAATATGTATCCAATTACCACAAGTGCATAACAACAAATAACATCTGTCATTTTCATAATTAGTTTTTCTATCTTTTTTTTTGGAGCAGAAAAACTTGAGAATAATGATATATAAAGCTACTTAACATTTTTTCTAAAGATAATCACCAACAGACTTTCGCTGGCAAAATCTCTAACACTAAAGACATAAAAATGATATGCTATTCATGAAGAGGGTGCTGGTGTGAGTAGAATGAATGCAAAAGAAAAGGTCCAAATGCGCATTAATACTCTTGACTACATTTGTTACCTCAACAGCTGCCCACATGTGATTCAACTTTTCTTGATTAATATCGTTCCAAGATGAAACCCCCAACGGACACATATTATAGTCACGAACTATTCCTCCCAAGTGCCTCGAAAACAGATTGCTATTTTTTTCAACCGTTCGATTACTGTAAAAGGTTACTTTCAGCTTTTGTCCAACTTCAAGTGATGCAACTTCTTTGCACTTGTTCCTCCCTCGAACTCTTTTTACCTTGCCAGGATTAGATGACCCTACAATGACATAATTTGGTAAAAACTATAGCAAAAAAAAAAATCAGTTCTACAAATTAATAACACATGAATTCAAAATATCATACCTTTTTCAACTGTTTGGTTGTGTTGCATAACTTGATCAGTAGATGGAGGCAATGAAATATTGGTTTGAACATGCTCTTTCTCAAGAACCGTTGGATTTTTATCCATTATTCGCATTCTTTGACTAGGAGACATGGTAGAATTCGATCTTGTGATTTTAAAAGGAGTTTGCATACGTTGATTAGCATAACGAGCATTCTCGTGGAAAGATTCCATCTCATTTTCAGAAATTCCTAAAGAGGAGCACAAAGATCTAGGTGTTTGCTCCCGTCCCATCCCTATAGCGCCTGGACCTAAGAAATCATATTAGTAAAAGCTTTGGCATTTAATTTTAGTTATATGTGAAATAAAAAATACAATAGATTTGGAAAAACTTACTTGTTTCAACTTTTTTGCATTGCTTAACTTGATCAGTAGATGTATACCCTTTGGAAAAACTATACCCTATCTCAAGAACCATGGAGTTTATATGTATCGTTCCCATTCCTTTACTAGCAGACATGGTAGCATTTTTATGACCTTGTCCTTGTTCCATCCCCATAGCACCTGGCGAAATGAAATCAAGTTACTAACACTTAATCATTTAAATTCAGTTTATGCAAATTAAAAACAGCAGATTTAAAAAATCTTACTTGTTTCAATTTCTTGGATGTATTGCTTAACTATATCACTAGATTGAGGAAATAAACTCTTGGTTGGCATATTCTCTTTCTCAACCAAAGATCTAAGCCCTCCTCGTCCCTGTCCCTTTCCTATAGCGCCTAGCACGACGAATGCCCCCCCCCCCCCCCCCCACATTTCAGTCTTTAATGGTTTCATATTGAGCCTGTAAAGAGCCAAAAGTAAGAAAATACAATAAGAGAAAATGCGTGACAGTGTAGTAATAAAACGAAATCATGCCATCAGAATGTAAATAGACTTAGTATAAACTTTTTTAGATGTAAAATAAAATTTTCAAAAGGAGTAACAACACTAGTCCCTGTTTGGCTTGCAAAATTTCAACACTGAAGACATAAAACTAATATGCCATTCACGAAATAATTAGCTTTTTCATATTGATATGCAGTCTGTATGAAATATGTTTTTTCAGAAACACAATATACAACAAACTTGAATACACTTCTGGAAATCAAATTATCAATTAGGAATCCCAAATAAATACGAGGTCACTTTTTTTTTTGAACTGGCAGATAGCTTTTATCGCAGTATTACAAGATAAATTTAAAACTCAAGCACAAATGAAAAGTGCAATTTTAGTATCTCTGCAACAGTGATAATTCCATACCATTTAACCTAATTGGAGCAATATGAACATAAATATTTTGCACAACACCAACTAATGTACAATTTTCATCGAGCAGCTAAATAATAATTGGCAAAGAGCGTTATTTGATTTCCTATCAGTTGAATAGGATATAGTCCGGTGCTTAGATTGAACTCTGGGGCTTGAGTAGTTGGTAAGTTTTAACAAGTGCGAGGAAAATAGGGAAGAACATCAAGAGGGTAGATACTGCAGACGTTAAATTGCAATAGAAACATACTACAGAGGTTAAATTGCAGTAGAAAAACACCAAAAAAAAAAAAAATCTTTGACAAACAACCTATGATATGTCTTATCCTTTCCTCGTTATTTTATTGTGATAAGTAAACATGTTAATACAGAAAGCAATATTTGGGATGCAAATCATATAGGAAGTTGTATGCAGAAAACCCATCAAAGAAGACGAGAACTGACCCAATAGAAGAAAGCCCTTTTTCATTTGCTAATCATTTTCACTGATTATACAAATAAAGAAAAAACACCAGATTGTCAAACCTTTTACCAATTTAATGTTAGAGAAGAAGAATAACAACAGTAACTCGAATCAAGCGAAGCAATAAAGTGAATTTAGTACATAAAGGAAAAAAAAAAAGAACAACTCGAAATAGGAGACATACCTAAGATTCGAAAACGAGCGAGATGGGAAATTAGGGCAGACCTACAATTTGTGTTTTCCCAAAACACAGATTTACGCGACGACCAGAGCTATGGAAGAGTACACCGATAGTGAGATGTGTAGAACTAGAAACTAGGGCAAAGCTGTGAGGCCTTTGTTTTGAGAGTTTATCTTAATTTTTAGAACTTTTATTTTAGTAATACTACTTTAATTTTGGCGCCTTATTTTTTGGGTGAAAACTTTAGTTTTCATTTTACTACAGTTGTTTTGGCGCTGATTTTTGAGAAAAAAATAGTATTTTAATATTTTAGTATTATATTGGGGGCATTCAATCCCGCTCAAGATCCCTCAATTACAATTTGGGACCAGTTACTATTTTTTTTTGGGACCAGATTTAGTACCTTCGCAATAAAATACAACATTAAGGGATAGAATATAATCTCGTCCCAATAAGTATACTTTTAGAGACGACATTATTAACTCGTCCCTAAATGTTGCTCTTAGATAAGCCTTTTTCTTGTAGTACGGGTTAGAAAGGTCATCATGATAGACTGACACGAGACAAGACCTGCAAGGACACAATCTGCAAAGCCTCTAACGAAATATGGTCGTCATACATAAGTCGGGACAGGGACCCCGACATACCCATAAGACAAAATAACGTATACATAACCCTGACTCGGTAATGCTCCCGGAGGAAATGAAACTCACCAATAAAAGCTGATATCTTGAGGCAGCCTACTTTGGAGAGTCCCCTACTAGTCTGTTTGAACCTGCATGGGATAAAACACAGCGTCCCCATGCAAAAGGATGTCAGTACGGATAATGTACAGAGTATGTAAAGCGAAAATAAACAAAATAGTAAGACATCATAAAGAGAGAGAGATACGAGTCAACCTGAACATCTGAAGTTCCACTAAGGGCCATGATATGCACAATGATTATACTTATCTATAATGTCACTCTATGAGACTATATCTACATCGTAACTCTAACTACTCAACTGCCCAACTGATATGTAGTAACTGTCCAATCGGCCGTAGCTCGGTGGTAAATGCATACCTACCCGACCGACCGCAGCTCGGTGGTAAATACATAGCTGTCCGACTGGCTGTAGCTCGGTGGTAAACACATAACTGCTGATCGGCCGTAGCTCGGTGGTAAACACATTACTGCTCGATCGACCGTAGCTCGATTAAAATATCCATAACTGCCCGATCGGCCATAACTCGGTGGTAAATACATAACTGCTCGACCGACCGTAGCTCGGTGGTAAATAAATAACTGCCCGACCAGCCGTGGCTCTGTGGTAAGATAAGAGTACCATAACCATGTCTCTCTAGATACCGTATATGCATATACAATGTCATTTAATCACCTATTGATAGATATCTAATGCGTGAGACTTATAAAAATACATTTCTGAAACTGTCGGAGTGATGTACTGTCGTTACACCTCTGATTATCATTATGTACTATCAAGCCATCATGTGTTACATTATCAGCCCAAGAAGGATCACAATAGGCATGAAGGATAAATCTTTATGACATGAAAGTAATCCTAACCCGAGACAAAAAAGAGTCAAGCACATCTTAACTTAACATGAATGGAGTCATACTGATAATACTTTCATTTACGTTTCGCTTACTTGGAACATGCCAAATGAAGGAAGAGTTTAGCCTTAACATACCTTTGTTGCTTATTCAATGAATCAATATATATATACTGCTCGGAGTACTTCAACCTAAATCAAGACATTAAAACTATGGTTATGCTACGGAAGGGCTTAAAACGTATTTCTAAGCTAGTAGCTCGTTTCTAGAAATTTGGGCAGCACCTCCCCTATAACTTTTACTTCCTCCCAATACGAAATACCATCAGCAATAACCAGAACAACAACAACAACAACAACAACAACAACAACAACAACAACAACAACAATAATAACATAGCCACGCTATACCATCAATAACCAGCAACTCAAGCAATAGTACAACGAGCGGCAAGCTCGGTTTGCGATTAAACAAACTATAGCTTTAAACCCCTTTTCCTACAAGAATTTGTTAACAACATTACCCATAATGTATTCATGAATTCCTACTAATTTTAATCCATAACACAACCTTAACATGAACCCATAATAGTCAACAAGTTACATCAGCTTAAAACTTATTTTTCAGATTACTAAAACATGTTTCCGACTTGTCTTTTCTTTCAAATTGAGAAACACAACCAACAGTACATAGTTAAGCCTATTCTCATGTAAAATAGCCATGAATTCAACTTAAAAACAAGTTCACAACCAGCCAGTAGTGGCGAGACAACAAACAACATACTACTCTTTTGAAACTCGCAAGTTCTAGTCTTTACGATCGAGCTACAACTCGCAGAAACTTAGATAAGGGAAGGAGAAGAATAAACTTACCTTGGACTAATTAGAACCAGTGAAAACCTAAGCTCCCTTCACCTGGAGTTAGCCCCCAATGAAGCTACAAGAAAAGGAAAGAGAAACTAGTAAGCAGTTCGGGTTTCTCGACACTAGATCACTGGAAATCACCTAGGGTTTGTGTGGGATTTTTGGGGGAGGCGTTACAGCGGTTCTATCTGATGATATTGGTCTGAAAAGTGAGTGAAAGAAATGAGGTAAATCAGCCCTTAAAAGGCCCCTCTTGGCTTTGTCAACAAACCCGCTTCGTGGGGAATTAATCTTGGCCTTTCCTTTTAACCAGTAGGTGACACACCTACTTGTCACCTACTTTTTTAATTAGGTTGTGTCACATGCTACCCCCATTTAATTAAATATGTGTCTCATCCTTTCTTAGTAATCATGACACGTGTTAAGTAGCTCAAGCAAGTAGGACGGGAAGTAAGTAGGTGAAGCAGGCACGTCGGGTAAGCAGGCAGCTCGTTTTTGTTTGTCCAATATCTCATTTCTCATGTTTAAGTGCATTCATCAACCTCAAGGTAGTCATGTATATATTGAACGAAAAACGAGGATGTAACACATTATTAGTGCAGTCGGGAATAAAACATGTCATTCAATCTATTACAGCCTCCTTACTCAAAGCCAGCTACTGAGAACCTGTGGTCAACACAAGAAAAGGGTACGCACATGCGCCAGTCAATCTTGAAAAACCCCTCTTCATTAAATATCTTTGTCTTGGACACCTTCCACCAAAAATCCATCTCTTCCTAACAAGTTAGACCATAAAACCCTTGTTCACATCATGCATTCAACAGTTTAGGGTAAGCAAAACTCCCCTTTCACAAAATCCTGCTCAAAATATCAGATTCATTCTCCTACCCTGATAAGTTTTTCTAATCAATGAGGGATCGTGACGAGTCATATGAAAGATTGCATATCTCAGTGATAAACAACCCTCCCTTCCCTCCAGTAGTGATTTATTTTCCAAGAAGTGAGGGTTCGATAGACACTAATCCTAACCCATTGTTGAACTTGGAGATCCTCTTGAAGGCTCAGAATCATTTGTTGTGCCACCTAAACAGAAAAGGGAGAAGTCTACTATTAAGGGGGAAGAGTTAGAAGAAGCCAAGGATACAATGAAAAGTGAAGGCATAAGCAAAATTAAGAAAGTATTTGAAGCAGGACCACTAGCTAAGGAAAATCCACTTACTCATCCAAAGAAAAAGGCGTGGGTGGATTATGTTAACTGAAGAAGGGGAGGGTGAATGAACCCGCATAGAAGATCGAAATATGCAAATATAAGTCCCTCCTGAGTTACTGTTCCTAGCACCGAACGATTCCAACCTCACATCAGTCGAATATTACTTATACTTTCTATGTGTCACCTGTCATGTTTAAATGGCCTGTACTGTCTTCCATGATCAATGGTTGAATATGTATTTCATGATGCTAAGTTTCTTGCTTGCTCAATCTGTGGATCTGTGCTTGAATCTAAATACTCAAAAACGATACAATATTGAGAAAGTGATCCTATCATGAGCAAATGTGATAGCCCAGTGGCCATGAGTTTAATATTTCTATATTCCATTGATGTTTAACTAAACTGAAGAACCTTCTTAATGATGCCAAAAGGAGGAAGATGTATCCTATTTTATGACCCTACTATGCTAACTTGGTTCAATCTAAGTGTTCATATTATTCAAAATAGATTACACAGATGTCTGAAGAACTTGAAGTTCGTCATCAAAAAAAGGAGGTATTTGTTGGCATGCTTAAGTTTTGATGATTGACTGTAACACTCCGTAAATTCGAGTTAGGTGTGAATATGTTAGGGTATTAACGTGACATTTTATCCATATGAAGTCCTATAGGGATGAACATAGGTTGAAATAGTGGTTTTGAAATCAAGGCGAATAGTGAAGTGCATAAGATTCAACAGAATCGACTAAGTTACGATAGATCTGCCTTCAAGACTGATTTCATGAAAATACATTAGGAATTTGAGAAAACTTAAAACATGAAAGTTGTCACCCTTTGAAATACCTTTCCATCAATATAACGTGGAGGCCAATCTGAGCTCTTTTCTAGGAGTTATGCCCATTTTACTGAGTATTTTCGACAAAGTCGAAAATGTAAAATTTTGGCTAAGTATGAAATGGACAGGGGAGCTCGCTGAGTGAACTCCAAAGTGAGACAGGAGCTCGCCATAGCCCTTGTTCAGCAAGGTAGAGGGTCCAAAAGTTAAAAAAAAAATAAGAAAATTGTCTAAGTCCATTTTAGCCAGGTAAGCTCCCTCAGCGAAGCTCAAAGCGAGGTGGGACCTCCCTATAGAGCTCATTGCGTGAGGCCCTTAGCTAGGTCACCCCTCACTATGGAGCTCGCTCGGCGAGCCAGGTGATCTAAATACTCCGTGCTATAAATTTAACACTTAACTCGAAATTTCATTCATCAGACATTCCAACTTCGTAGAAAACCCTTGAAGGATGATTTTTCTCTCCTTTCAACCTCCCACATGAAGGTAAGAACATCTCTACGACTCCTAATCAATCCTAGCACTAATACATGATTCCTAACGTGATTCTTAAACAAAAATATAGGATTAACAAGTAATCCTTCCCTAATGATTCAAAGCTAGGGTTTAGGCGTTCTTTGTTAGAGAAGCAAGTTAATTCGTTGGATTGGAGCATTTACAGGTATGTAGGGCTTCTATCCACATGTGGAAACATCTTTGTTCTTCCCCACACCATGTTTGATCCATGCAATTCATTTTGCCTCAAAATCATGATTTTTCTCTAGTTCATGATAAACCTAAATACATGTTAATATATTTGGTTACAGTTTCTTAGTTTAATTCATGATACGTCATTATAATTTCCATGAACCTGTCTGTAATCCATGAACACCATGCTTTGAATTCCATGGGTTCTCAATTACAAGTCATCAACCAATAGTACTCTACTCCATGAATCTTACATATTTTCATACAAGTTATTTTATGTAGCTATGTACATGTCATATTATTCTTACAAATCATGTTTACATGTTATGTTATACAAGTCATGGGATTTTCAGCCAACCATATTCATAGTCATGTTTTTGGGAGTTGCACGAATTACCGAGAAGATTTAATACCTGAAACTACGTATTCCGGCGTAGGATAAGGATTTTTCCACCTAGTTAGGACGATTCCTTCATGTTCCCCATTTATGGGTATTTTCCGGATCAATTCATGTCATATTCCTGTCCCGTATCCCGGCAAAGAACGAGATGGCTTAGCTGATTGGCAGAGATCAGATGCCACGTACTCACCTGGTGGTTACATATAGATTATACTAAGTCTCTCCCACTTAAAATGTTTTACTCATGTTATATTATATTCATGTCAGATGTTACTCATGTTCATGTGCAGCTTACGGTTTCAGTTTCATATTATTTATGTAAACCATGTTTATTGATTTGGGGCTGCCCATTCACCGATCACCCCACTTACAATTCTTTCATTCAGTTGCTTTACATACAAGTGCAATTCAGTGTACTTACGCCCCTATTGCTCGGGGCCTACATTTCACGATTTAGGTGCTGATTTTCAGGACGACGGATCTGCTCGCTAGGATTCCACAGTATTAGCTAGATTGTAAGCCCCACTTATTTCGGGGCGTTATTATTTATTGTCGTTATTTTATTTCAGACAGCCAGGTATGCTGGGACAAGGTCCCAGTAACAGTTTAGTACTTTCAGATTCTTGTTAGAGGTTTCATAGACTAGTCAGTATGTCAATGTCATTATTCAGTTATGGTTAGCCTTGTGGGCCACACTACTATGGTTTCAGATCATTTCCACTTTTATGTTTAAATAGTATTTTCATTATTATTATGATGACTCATGTTATCCAGACTATCCATCTTTTAAAGTATATTTCGCATTAAGTATATGTCCCATGTTAATTCAGCCAGCCAGTTAGTTCGCTCGATCCCATGCAGTCAGGCACCGAGTAGCGATGTTACGTCCAGGCCTAGGTTCGGGGTGTGCCATTGACAAAATAAGCACATGTGGTAAATGAACCAGTTTTCAAGACATGTCCTATAAAAAGAAGATAGGTGTAGAAACACAGACATAGAGCAAAGTGCATGATGCATGAAACATGTCTGTCTACATGTTCCATCATCCATCACAAAAGCATGCTCAAGATAGAGTCGTAGGAATGAATGAAAAGGGGATGATGAAGCAGGTTTGTGAACATGTTCCATCTCAGATAGTACAGAGATTCAGAGGGAGATGAACCAGGTGGATGAAACAGGTTCGTGAACATGTTCCAGCGCAAGTTCTATCTTAACTAGGATTTTCAAGTTTATGATAAAGACATGGCAGTCAAGTTGTAGGACTCCTTTCCATAATTGTCGAGATCATTCAAACTTCAATAAGGACAAAGAAACCGACTCAAAAGGCAAGAATACGAATTCAACACAAACCCTATATTTCATGGGCCTACTTGAAGAGGGTTTTGTGTCTGCCGACCTGTTGTGCACTCAATACTATAAATATCCAAGTCTTACCAATAAGAAGGTTTGTACACCCACAAAGAGAGAATTCAGAATATTGAGCGATCAGAAGATATATCAAGAATACAAGCGTGCGTCCCTAGTGAAAGAAGATAGATTGAAGGAGTTGTTCGACTGTATAATGTTTTTTAGTTCTTAAGTCTAGAAACTTGTATTAGGTTGTTAATCGAGTTGTACTTTATCCGCTTTCATATAAGCATACAGTTAGTAAAAATGTTGTAAATTCAACTTCAAGTTGGAGATCAACTTGAAGGTTGCTTGCTTGTCAGAAGTTGATTAGTAAGATAGGGATTAGAGGTTAGTTCCTAGGTTGCAGAGTTTGTAACTCGAATTTACAGAGGTTACCATTGTAGTGGAGTTTTGGGAAAAATCCAACAGAGGTGTAGGTCGTGGTTTTTATCTCCCTTGTGAGCCGGGTGGTTTCCACGTAAAAGTGTTGTGTTCTTACTTACATATTGGTTATATTCTTTAAGACACTAGTATAGAACAGGTAGAGTAACGTGTTCCATCCTATAGGCGAAAATTAGATACAGCATAGGATATGAAGTAGGTCATGCAACCCAACGTTATTGCACAAGTCATTGGAGTGGAAAAACAAGAGACAGTGGATTTGCAGAAGGTGACAACGAAAGTTCTAATGAAGAGCCTCAACATGATGCTACTTGTAGTAAGATATAAGAGTCAACTGTTAAGCTCTTAGCCAACCTTCAAGAGAAAGCTATTGCACTCCCTTTTGCTGAAAATTTGGACAAAAGTCTTCGTCAATTCAAGTGTTACACTAAGAGGCTGAAATTTACGAAACAACCTACAATTGTATAATTTACAAACTTGAAGATTTAGATTTTCAATTAATTTTAAATGCATAAGTTCCTTAGATTTTAATTCTTTATCGGTGTGGTACAACTAATTATGAATTTATTAGTAATTTATGTTTTTATTTTAATTAATGAAATATGATAATCAATAGAGATTTTAAAATTAACAAGTATTTTTTTCATTTATAACATAAAAAGTATAGAAAAGTAAATTTTTCAAACTTTTATTTATAATTGCTAAATGAGCACATCGAAAGCCAGTACACATATATAACAGCACCTCACGGTAGCAACCATGAAATTTTCAGACAAACGCCATCACTATAGAGAGGTTTGACTGTATTGGAGATTACGAGATAACTTTGACTATTTTAAATGATAATTCTATTTTAAAATTTAATTACCAACATTTATTTTTCAATTAAACATTTATTCTACTATTTTCTTTCAAAACTACTATACCTTCGACTGAAACCTAGGATGACTTAATATTACAGTAAGGAATATAACATATAAAGATATAATTGAATTTGATTTCTTTTATTATATCATTAATTCTTAAAGTTAGTAATATGAATCCATTACTGTTAATGTAGAAAAATAAATATTAAATAATTAAGAAAAGGTACATGATTTCATGTTGAGGAATAATAAATCATCCCTAATGCATAAGGGGAAAATGCTATATGTCATTATCTTTTATTTGATAAAATGGGAAGTCATTATATTACTTATCTTCTTATGTTGTTATTAATTTCTATACCCCCCAAAAGCAAAAAAAAAAAAAAAAAAAGAACAAGGCCAAAAATACTCTATAGTGTTGCAATGAGAGGAAGGTGAGTCCCTATACTTAAGTGAGATCACACATCATACTAAGTCAAGTTGCTGATCAAGTTGGTCCTTAGGGACACTTGATTGCATATGAATTTTCTATGAGCTTGTCATCATCAAAAAGAGAAAATTTGTTGACAAGCTGAATTCATGTTATGATGATTAACCACCAACACGTAAGAACCAGATCCTTAGCACGTCTTAAAGGAACTGGATATGTTGTCTACAGGGTTGCAGAAATATTATGCAGGCACTTAAAGGAACAAGGTATTTAGCAGGCGATTGGAGATGACTGTTGATCAGATGTTAATGAGCAGATTTCAAGTGCAAGAAGGATTACTTGAGAAATTGAGTTTATGGAATAAACATGTGGATCAAGGAATCTTGTTAAAACATGATTGCTACGCTTGCATATATGAAAAGTATTGTGGAATTAGGAGAAACCCATGTGAAGGCCGACGTAATTAAGGAAATAAAGTCCAACATGGATTAGAATCCTTAACCAAACTTGATTTGGTTTCGGAGACCAAATTATAGAAGATTTCAGTCATTTCTACCCCTATATAAAGCACCACATTGATGTTATTGAAGCATATTGTTGTCACACACATTAACAATTATTCCTGGAAAATAGTAGTCATTGGAAGGAGTGCTATTTGAGAGTCAAACTTGCAACAGAGATAGCATGTACCTAAGGAGGCTATTGCTTAGTTATCAAGTTGTTAGGTTGATTCTTTGTTCGTGAATTTTAACCTATTTACTTTACTACAAGCTTTGCAATAGGTGTTGATTGATTCGGTTGCAAAGCCTTTTAAGACTAGGGAAGAGTCTTGAAAGGGGTGGCTACAATTAGGGTGGATTGTAGGGGAAAAGTTATTAGATTTTAGTCCCTTTGGTTTAGAGCCGTAACCTTAAACTGCTCAGGTTTTTAGTGAAGTTTTGGAAAAAATCCTACTCATGAGGTAGGTTGTGATTTTTTATTTCATGGAGCAAGGTGCTTTCACGAAAATATTCCTTGTGTATTATATTCCGCAATTTATTTCTTGTTAGGTGACTAAATAACGTGGTTCTTCAGTACATTATGAGACATCAAAAATAACAATTCACTTGGAAAATAGAAGGATAAGTTCTCAGGATTTTTCACAATGTTTCTCGGCTATATCTTGGCTTATTATCAATAGAGGTATACACTTGATAACTCTTTATTATTAATATGTGAAATAAAAGACTTTTTAAGGAAAATAAAAAGAAACCACAAAGGGAATTGAAAAATAAATTATGGTAGTATTATTGCATTTTTATTGTAGGATACCATTCTAACGGTGTTAACTTTTGTATCATAGAACATCTAGTGAGAAATACAGATGTTGACATGAATTGAGCTATCTTGATCAAATTACTGCATAATCATCTAAGTACTTACTTAAGCTTCATCCGGACGTAGAATTGTGGTTAACTTGATATTATAAGTTACATTCGTGAAGCAAGGATGAGTTCTTCAAGGTGGTATAATTTAGGGTGGTATAATTTAGGGGCCCAATATCCGATAAAATAAGAATTTGGTGGGTTTGACTGATATTATGATAAAAGAAATGGATCTTGAGTGTATTTGAACATCGAAGACTAACTCAAAAGAAGGATTGTCCAAAATCATATAAAAATTAGAGACAAAGTATCACCCCACAACACTGATGTGGACTACAACAATTGAAAAATGTGATCTTCTTAAGGGACCAATTCCGATCAATGTCACGATAATAAGGAAGAAATTATCTTGAGTTTACTTGGTGGAGAATAATGAGAGAAATATAAAGGAGATGGAGAACTCCTAACAACCAGCATGTCCCAATCACAAACGACATTAACGGTCGCTTTAGAGGCATGCCATTATTCGTTTTTACACACAGAGGATTTTCCAATTCATAGTTTTGGTCCGACTGTTAAATGTTTGTAGTAACGAAATTCAATTTAAATATGGGAAAAGGGTCAAAAATGCCTAAAAATATCCTTCGTTACAAATTTGGGTCAAAAATATCCTTCCCGCCATTAAAGTTTTCAAATATACCCCTGTCTTAACGGAAATCCCCCAAAATAGCCCGATTTCATTTTTAAACCTGTTTCATTTAAACCCGACTCAACTAAATAAAAAACTCATATGTGATCAACTTGTTCCCGAGTCCTACATCTAGAGCCACTAGGCACATGAGCGGGTAACCCATATGGGTGTTTTATTTAGTTGGGTCGGGTTTATATGAAGTGGGTTTAAAAATGAAATTGATCTAATTTGGGGGTTTTGGGAATTTCTGTTAAGACAGGAGTATATTTGAAAACTTTAATGACTGGAGGGGTATTTTTTACCCAAATTTATAACGTAGGATAATTTTATCCCTTTTCCCAAAATAGAGAGGTATTTTTGACCCTTTTCCCTTTAAATATTGATCAGACAGGTAACTTTATACTAGTATGTGTTGATCACAATATCGATATGACCAAAAACTAATTTAGGTGGCTTAACGTACCAGTTGTAATGCCATGTAGCATACCACGATTTTGCACTTGATAAAAATATCAACATAAATTTGGACATTACACGTATAGATTATTTCTAACAGCGGATCATCAAGGGATGGCAGGTCCTTTAACTATCACGAAGTAGAAATTCTAACGTCGGGGGTAGGAAAAAAACACTTACCTTAACCTGATCCATGTACTAAAGTATGTTACTAAAAAAAGTTCATATATGTGTGTAAAAACGATACTATATGATTTCAGAGTTCTTTGCATTTTGCACCCTTAATGTATGCAATATTTTTTTATTTGCACCCTGTCAGCTTTCTTTATTGATTTACACCTTATCTTGTTAATTGTTTACAAAACCATAAAAGAGACCATTTTCTGAGGGATAAAGTTGACAATTTGACATTACGTATTTTAAAAACAAAATGGGTAAGAAGAGATGAGAAAGAAGGTTGTGGTGGGTGATAAGAGGGAGGGGATCGACTAGTAAAGACCGATGGAGAGAATAAACAGCTTAATTTTTGTCATGTAAAGTGTATTGGGTGAAATCTAGAACAACAAAGTGGTTGTATCAGGTGCAAATACGTGGCATTAGCGACAGATTAGACATGAGTTAACAATTAGGAGGCATCGGTTGAGTTAATGTGGCCGGTCACGGATCTTGCTTGACTCATATCTTTTGGAGACAAAGTTGTGGGCCCGAGGAAGCGTTATCGAGTTCGAGTGGCTGGGAAGGTAGAATGAGCAGGCTGCCGTTGCGAAATATCCCGGGAACCCCTCCAGGCCTAATTTGGAAACTATGACAGACATCCATTCGTCATTAAGAGAGCATGATTTGTAAATCAAATCCCTCATTACTCAGCTATAAATAGAGTGTATTATATTCATTGTAAGATATCCCGATTTTAGAAAGCATACAAGTGTAGTGCAAACACTTAGAAATTTCTTTAAGCTTTCTTGTGCTTACAAGATTTTTCAGGAGACTTCTCCAGCAACTTCAGTTAACATCATCATCGGAGCCTAGGCTTACCTTGTCTTCAATGTAATTAAATCGTCTTTCATAACTTCTTTCGTTGTATCATTTCAATTTGATCATCTTGATCTGCGTGTCCATAAACTACGTATACAAATTCAACTGTACTATTTTACGGGTAAACAATTTGGCGCCCACCGTGGGGCTTGGACAAGTGTGGTATCATTTTTGACCCGCTCATTTTACACTAACTCGTTTAAGCTTTTCGGTCAAGAAATCTTATTTTAGATATGGAGAACAACGGTATCAATGACCAGATCACTGACATAGGAAACAACGAGTGTCGTATTATGTCCAGGCCCAGGTTGGGGGGTGTGACATTGACAAAATATGCACACGTGGTAAATGAACCAGGTTTCAAGACATGTTCTATCGAAAGAAGACAAGTACACAGACACAGAGCAAAGTGCATGATGCATGAAACAGGTCTGTCTACATGTTCCATCATCCATCACAAAAGCATGTCAAGATAGAGTCGTAGGAATGAACGAGAAGGGGATGATGAAACAGGTTTGTGAACATGTTCCATCTTAGATAGTGCAGAGATTCAGAGGCAGACGAACCAGGTGGATGAAATAGGTTCGTGAAGATGTTCCAGCGCAAGTTCTACATCAAATAGGGTTTGCAAGTTTATGATAAAGACATAGCGGTCAAGTTGTAGGATTCCTCTCCATAATTGTCGAGATCATTCAAACTTCTACAAGGACAAAGAAGCTGACTCAAAAGGCAAGAATACCAATTCAACACAAACCCTATATTTCATGGGCCTAATCGAAGAAGGTTTTGTGTCTGCCAACCTATTGTGCACTCGATGCTATAAATATCCATGTCTTACCAAGAAGAAGGATTGCACACCCAGAAAGATAGAATTTAGAATGTTGAGTGATCACAAGATATATCAAGAATGTTCAAGAATAAAGGCGTGCGTCCCTAGTGCAAGAAGATAGATTGAAGGAGTTGTTCTACTGTATAATGTTTTTAAGTTCTTAAGTCTAGAAACTTGTATTAGATTTTTTATCGAATGTTACTTTATCCACTTTCATAGAAGCATACAGTTAGTAAAAATGTTGTAAATTCAACTTCAGGTTTGAGGTCAACTTGAAGGTTGCTTGCTAGTCAGAGGTTGATTAATAAGATATGGATTAGAAGTTAGTTCCTAGGTTGTAGAGTTTTTAACTTGAATTTGCAGAGGCTTTCCATTGTAGTGGAGTTTTGCGAAAAATCCGACAGAGGTGTAGGCCGTGGTTTTTATCGCCCTTGTCAGCCGGCTGGATTCCACGTAAAAGTGTTGTGTTCTTACTTATGTGTTGTTTGTATTCTGCAAGACGCTAGCATAGAACAGGTTGAGTAACATGTTCCATCCTATAGACAACAATTAGATACTGCATAAGATAGGAAGTAGGTCATGCAACCCAATGTTATTGCACAAGTCATTGGAGTGGAAAAACAAGAGACAACAAATTTGCAGAAGGTGACAACGGAAGTGCTGATGAAGAGCCTTAACATACTGCTACTTGGAGTAAGATATAAGAGTCAACTGTTAAGATCTTAGACAACCTTCAAGACAAAGCTATTGCACTCCCTTTTGCTGAAAGTTTGGACAAAATTCTTCGTCAATTCAAGTGCTAGACTGAAATTTACGAAACAACCTAAAATTATATAATTTTTATGTCAAACTTGAAGATTTAGATTTTCTATTAATTTTAAATGCATATGTTCCTTAGATTTAAATTCTTTAACAACCTCAGTGACATACGCAGGATTTTCTGTAAGCGGTGTCAACATTTAAAGAAGTGATCATTAATGGAATAAGATGTAGCCTTAGTGCTATCCTGGTATATATATACAAAATTTCAACAGGTATTAAATTTTTAACCCATTAAACTCATCAACTTAATAATGACAAAAAAGAGGAGTAATTTTCTTCTTTTTTTTTCGTGAAAGAGAGAGTAATGTTTTTTAAAAGTTTAAATTTGAATTAATTACTTGTGATATCAAGGTCTAACATGCGTTTTCATAATAGTTGAATGATTTTAAGCCCAAAGGAGGATATGGAGCGATCTTTTGGAACCCTCTATATATACTTTTTACAAGCTTAATAAGATTGTGCGGAACTGACAGACGGTTTCTAACCAGCGACTTACGCATGCAAAACAAGCGCTTTTAACCATCAGTCCACATGACACACTTCATCAAGTGGTGTCATTTAATCGTATACTATAACTTTTATACTTGTTTGTATGTGTATTTAATAAAATTTTCTGACGAAGCCATGTCGGGCGACACCCCTTCACTGCACACGCGTCCGCCCCTGGTATAACTATATGGATTTATTAGTAATTTATGTTTTAATTTTAATTAATGAAATATGAAATCAATTGAGATTTTAAAATTAACAAGTATTTTTTCCGTTTATAACATAAAAAGTACAGAAAAGTAAATTTTGAGTACTTTTATTTATAACAGCTAAATGAGCACATCAAATGCCAGTATACATACATAACAACACCTCACGATAGCAGCCATGAAATTTTCAGACAAAGGCCATCACTATAGAGAGGTTTGACTGTATTGGAGATTACGAGATAACTTTGACTATTTTAAATGATAATTCTATTTTAAAATTTAATTACCAACATTTATTTTTCAATTAAACATTTATTCTACTATTTCCTTTCAAAACTACTACTACGGGTGTTCATGGTATGGTTTGACTCGGTTTTTGGTTAAAATCAAACCAAACCAATTAAGTCAGTTTTTTCTAATATTCAAACCAAACCAAAGCATTATAGTATAAATTCTATCGGTCTCGGTTTTGTCGATTTTTGTGGTTTTGTTTTCCGAATTTTAAGAATGTATTAATACAAAGAACCTTTGAATCAAATGGTAACTAAATACGGCTTTGACCGTGATCCATTCAAATCTAAGAATTTTCTTAATTAATTCATTAAATTTATTTAGCTATAGGCCTATGGCTATGGGTATAGGAATTACAGAAACATAACATCTACCTATCATGATTCTAGTTACCTCCCTACATATAGCCTTTTGATATTACGCAGCCCTTCCGAAATTTTCGTTAACTAGACTCATCATGTTTATGAAGCATTGAGAAGAAAGCACATAAGTTAAAATGAAAAATGATAAACAGAAAGACAAAGTCATCTACCCAAACTTTTTAAATTCTAATTGCCATTTTCTTCCCTCTAATTAATTACGGATAAAATGCTAGCTTATTAGTAGTAATTTAGCAAATTTATTTTTATTTTACCTTAAACATAAATGGGCTACACTTTTCTTTCTAATTATTTGAATTTGTATTGGACTTGGAATGAGCCAAAATTTTGAAGAAGATATATATATATATATATATATATATATATATATATATATATATATATAATATTTTAAATTTGTATGTATCTATTGGTTTGGTACGATTTTGGTTCGGGTTTTTTTGGTTTTAACACCAAACCAAACCAAATGTTATCAATTTTTTAAAATTCAAAACCAAATCAAGTCAAACCAAGTAGGGTTTTTGTTTATTAAGCCGATTTGACTCGGTTTACCTGTTCGGATCAGTTTTTCAGTCTCATTTGAACACCCCTAACTACTATACCTTCGACTGAAATCTAGGATGACTTAATATTACAATAAGTAATATAAAATATCTAGATATAATTGACTTTGATTTCTTTTATCATATCATTAATTCTTAAAGTTAGTAATATGAATCCATTAATGTTAATGTAGAAAAATAAATATTAAATAATTAAGAAAAGGTACATGTTTTCATGTTCAGGAATAATAACACATTCTTGATGCATAATGGGAAAATGCAATATGTCATTATATTTTCTTAGATAAAATGGGAAGTCTTTGTATTACTTATCTTCTTATGTTGTTATTAATTTCTAGACCCCCCAAAGTAAAAAAATAAAATAAAATAAAATTAAAAGAACAAGGCCAAAAATACTTTATAGTGTTGCAATGAGTGGAAGGTGAGTCCCTATACTTAAGTGAGATCACACATCATACTAAGTCAAGTTGCTGATCAAGTTGGTTCATAGGGACACTTGAGTGCATATGGATTTTCTATGAGTTTGTCATCATCAAAAAGAGAAAATTTGTTGATAAGCTGAATTCATGTTATGATGATTAACCACCAATACGTAAAAACCAGGTCCTTAGCACGTCTTAAAGGAACTGGATATGTGGTCTACAAGGTTGCAGAAATATTATGCAGGCACTAAAAGGAACCAGGTATTTTAGCGGACGATTTGTCACGACCTAATTCGCAAGTTGTGGTGGCACCTACACTATCCCTCCGAGTAGGCAAACCACATAACTAATTACAAGTTAAATACGCGGAAGATTAAATAAGAAGAAGTTATCAAGTTTTAAATACTTATCATAACTAGAAATGTCACGACATTCCCAAAATCTAGTCAAAGAGTACAAGAGCACTAAACGTAGTCCGGAATACAAGTCTGAAAATACCCGAAGGCTACATATTGTCTGTCGAATACAAAAACAAAAATAAATAAAGAAGGTCCTTCAGGGGCCACGGATGACCAAGTAGCTCACCCTGAATGACGGAAAGATGTCACCCTCGCGTATCAGCCACGGGGCATAGAACTAGAGCCTGGATCGTACTCTGCACTCAACAAAAAGTGCAGCAAGAGTAGTATCAGTACAACACTAGTACTGGTAAGCATCATAGGCCGACTGTCATGACCCAAACCGATGAGCTATGAGGAGTACCCGTCCACTACTGGTCGAGCACCCCTAAACTCTCCTCTACTCTATACTAGATAAACTGGTGGCCCATCTTTAACTGATGTCTGAGTGATACAGTCCGCTATAGCGTTCGTATAACGAGCTTTACCACAAAGCTTATAAATCATGCTTGTAGATACGTATTCACAGGCATACATACAAAAAGCAACAACAGGGGCCGACTTGGCCAGTACACGTACTGTACACAAAATAATAGATAACAGGACTGCACGGTGTTCCAACTGTACACTACTATCTACAGACCTCTATGGAGTATAACTGTAGAAAGGACAGGACAAGGCCCTGTCATACCCATATATGTACATATCAGAATAGCATACGAAAGGGTCGTAGCTCCGGTCCAAATGGAGCTTGCAGGCTGGACCTGGAAAGAGGTCCTACGGGTCTGGCTCACTTGGCTGGCTATTTGAACCTGCGGGCATGAACGCAGCGTCCACAGGAAAGGACGTCAGTACGAACAGAGTATTGAGTATGTAAGCATAATTAACAACATAACAAGAAATATGAAACACAATATGAGATAAAGACAACCTGTTATCTGGGAACGTACAATATGTAAAGCTTGAATCTTAGAGATCATATGTAAGTAAGCACATACATATATACATATAATATAAGTGTTAGTATTGCGGAACGTGCAACCCGATCCATAAATGTTAGTGCTGTGGAACGTACAGCCCGATCCATAAGTGTAGCACTGCGGAACGTGCAGCTCGATCCATATATGTTAGTGCCGACGAACGTACGACCTCCATAAATATAGTGCTACGGAACGTGCAGCCCGATCCATATATGTTACTGCCGAGGAACGTATGGCCCGATCCATAAATATAGTGCTGCGAAACATGCAGCCCGATCCATATATGGTAGTGCCGAGGAACGTACGGCCCGATCCATAAATATAGTGCTGCGGAACGTGCAGTCTGATCCATATATGTTAGTGCCGAGAAACGTACAACCCGATCCACAAGTATAATATGTTAGTGCCGAGGAATGTACAACTCGATCCATAAATATAATATGTTAGTGCCGAGGCACATACAGCCCGATCCATAAATATAATATGTTCATATACATAATGTAAATAGTATGCATGAAAGCTCATATGAAAGCTACAACTTTATCGGAGTGAAGTAAGGTCGGTAACCTCCGATTTATATTATGGAACAATCATTATCGCTATATCTCACCTCGAAGGAACAATTCATAAGGTGAGATAAACAATGAATAAAATCGAGAAAATCATGAAATAGCTCAACATTCTCATATCATCGTTGAAATCATAACTAGAGACTTTTAAACATAATATCATCATCATCATCGTAATCCTCATAAAAACATTCTCATATTTAATATCGTAAGAAGCTTTAAGAGTCATAAACTTCTAGCCCTTGGAAACAAGGTGGTTATGGAAACATGTATGGGATCATAACATAAGAATCATGCCTTTGAAAGAAAGGGACGAGCCTTAACATACATGTTCAGCCTCCAATTATCTACACTTATTCATCCGAGCTAGCAAGTCTACATTTAAGAGGATTCACACTATCGTTAGACTCATTGTTGTATACTTGTACTAAGTTTGTACTAAGTTTTCAAATTAAACTATTTTATATCCTGCCGAAAATTGGGTAGCATATCCCCTGTTTATATGCCTTGCCCGAAATCTCAATTCAACAACCAACAACAACAACAACAATACCAACATCAATAACATCATTTCCAACACCAATATGTACCATAAAACATCCCACACGTTGTTTTCCAACTTCCATAACTAACCAACTTACTATACAATTATCTAACGACTTTATCTTCGTAAATAAGCCTTAAATAATACCAAAAGAGAAAGATTCATACCTTTTTCTTGTCCAAACGATAATATCTTCAAGATTCCACCTTGAATCCAAGCCAAATCTAACACAAAATAATACCATGATCACAACTACGCACTATCCGAGCCTTGATTAAGCAAAATCACTTCAAACCCTTGACTTTTTTATGACATAATTGCCCTTTGTGTTACTGCTCTCAATCTGATTTTTTTGGTGAAAAAATGAGGTTTGTCCCTTTTATAAGGTTCAAATTCGGGTCGGGGTCACTGTAGCAGTACTGTAGTAAGTCGGTTACTGTAGCAGTTACTATAGCGCGCGTTTCTACTCTGTCAGCCGAACTTGTAACGTCCATAATTATCTACTATGATGTCCTATCGATGAGAGGTTTATTGCGTTCGAAAATAGACTCGACGAACTTCATTTTAGGCTTTTGTTTCGTGTCAGAACACTTCATATGCTAAGAGATATTCTTCCCTCAAGTTGGACCAAAATTTTCATACGAAATTTTACCCATCCTTTCTCCAAAGTCGTACTACTCCATTTTTTCCACTCATTTCCTTATAAAACCTTTCGGTATACCTTATATACATCCTTCAGTCATTAAATATACTTAATAATGCTTTCTCCTTATATTCCAAAGTGGTTTTACTTAACCATAACTCAACGTACTTATGTTTCAAATTTGATAAGTACTTCTTCGAAGATACGGGGTGTAACACCGACAATGATTAGATAACACATGAAGAAGTGGAAACTAACAAGTAGCACATAGAGCAAACAGGTATGCTCATGTATCACTTACAAGTAATGTGTAAAGGTGTCACGACCCAACCCCGCGGGCCATGACTAGTGCCCGACCTGGACACCCGTATACATACCTGTTAAATATAGTCATACAGAATCTAAGAACAATATGGAAACTTGTAAAGGAATTCCAAGGTTCACAACGTCGTCATATATATATATGTTCAGATAAACTGTCTCCTGAGGAGTCACAACTGATCAAATTATAAAATGATCCGCAAGCCGACACGGCTACCACTACACGTCAATATCATGTCATATGCTAGCCGACAAGGCTGCCATTACAGACGAACATATACATAGCACAACGTATAGACACAGCTGAACAGAACATATACACAACCCACACATATGTCTACAAACCTCTAAGAGTATCAACAGTGAAATATGACGGGACAGGGCCCCGCCGTACCCCTGGATAAACATATACATATACAATATAAGATCTGAACCAAAGTCTAGACTCCGGAACAACGGAGCTCTCCGAGACAGCTGAGTAGAAGTCCTATGCTGAAGGATCACCAAACCGACTATCTGTACCTGCGGGCATGAAACGCAGCCCCCCCCCCCCCCCCCCCGAAGAAAGGGGGTCAGTACGGAATATGTACTGAGTATATAAAGCATGAAATACAGTAAAAAGGATCATAACTGAACTAGAGAGTGCAGAAAACAAGTACAATGTCCAGAATACCAAAACACTTGCCCTTTTGAAACATAAATCATGCATGTCAATATCATATATCATACCCGGCCCATTATGGGACTCGGTGAACGTGGTTGCCACCCCGTCTTTGGCGCCATAACAGAGCATAACTCCATAAACACATCATAACGCCATAAACACAGCATAACGCCATCATATATATATATATATATATATATACCGTACCCGGCCCTCTAGTGAGGGACTCGGTGAACAATGCAGTGAAACTGTGCACGATAACATACCCGGCCCGTTTCTCGGTGAAGGACATATTGAGGCATGCACGAGCAGAGTAGTGAGCAACCATATGCAATTTAAAACATTATCAAGACTCAAACAGAATAAGAAGAAGGCATTAACACCTGAGTATCAATAGCGACAATCATATCAAATATCCCTCGAATGTCATCATAAATAATATCAAAAGAGCCTTAGGAATCATAGACATATGTCAATATAGTATGAAATAGCTTATAGAAGTCAAGGACATTAGTTACCGTAGAGTTCCTAAGAATAAGAGCTTATATATCTATCGACTACAATCCAACGTATAGAAAACTAAAGAGGGAAGCTCAATCATTTTAAGAGTTCTAACATCAAGAAGTGAATAAGAATCATGAATCACACTCGAAACTTATGAATAGAATTACCCCAAATCTCATATCATTCGTCACTTAAATCTATGACATGCCAAAATAAAGAAGGGACAGCTTTACATACCTACTGAAGGTTATTCGTAATCTCATTCGCTTCGTCGCCCCTTTAGCCTATTTATTATAAAAGTAACGCTATCGTTAGTAACTATACTTCCTAGCTCATAAATCTGTGACCAATCGCCTATAGAACTTATTCTTTAACTTACACTTTCTCGATTAGGGTTTTTCCTTAGTTAAAGACTTAACGAAAATCGGGCAGCATTTCCCCTATATATTCGCCTAACCCGAATTTCCAATTATCCTCCTGTTAACACATAAATACCAACAACAATAATAATAGAAATATTCATATCAAATCCTTACAATCCAGCCCATAATCAACTCAAATAACCCAATAACCTTTCTTAATCCTTTTCCAACCCAAATCCTTAATATTTAAGATTATACACCAAACAGATCAACATACGCTTCGTATACGATACATTATACACTTCTTTCCTCCAAATTTAGGAGCCACATCATCAACAACACGACAACAACAAGAGCAACAACACATGAACATAAAACCACACTTTTAATCTTTCAGCTCAACAAGAACAGTCCACCACTTTATGAACATTTAATCCAATTCATATTTCAACAATTCCATACAATACAAATTCATCTCTCCATTACAACATCTTTAACTCTAATTACATTTCAAGATGAATAAATATTACCTTGAATTGATTAGGAAAGATCCTATAATAACTTGCTCAATTCGCACCACTTCGTCTCCCGCACTTCGACACCCTTAGGTTGCTGCCTTCTTCACGTGTAAAACACCTTAGGAGATTATAATCTTTTTTTCACCATAGCAGCTGCCCGTGAGCTGCTCCAAATCTGCCATGGCCGTGAGTTGCCATGGCATGGAAGCTCTCTCTCTCTTTCTCAATTACAATGACAACTACAAATGAATTATATGACTAAAATTAGTCATCAACCATGTATATATATATATATATATGCTGCCCCTAAGCCTTCCACATGCCTATCATAATGATTCATCATTTTTTATATTTTTTTTAATTAATAATTCCGGTTGGGCCGAGCCCACTGCCCAGCTTGACCTTTCTGCCTTAAAACATCCATATTCCTTATCCCGATGTCGGATGCAGGCCCACGACCTATGGTTGGAAAGGTATTTCAATTATCTACAACTTTCATTTTGGGAGTTTTCCCAAATTCCCAAATACTGATTGGGTAATGGCCTCCCGAAGTCAGACCACCCAAAAGCGTAACTTAAAAACACACACATTTTTTTTTTTGGAGGACTTCCACTTTGATTTGGCTCAAGGGTCCTTCTTGAGTTGTGTTTAACTTCACATATATTATCCATATAACTTGTCATATGTCTTTAAAAAAAATCTCGACATGTGGACCCCACCTCAGCTTACGAATAATCCAACGTACAGAAATACGGGATATAACAAAAGGAATCATGAAATCAACCAAGACAGATATAGTTCACCAAATGATTGATCAAATATATGAGGGGATGAATGCAATGCAACGTAATAGTGACCTCTCTTACTCCACTCTCGTACACACATGTTAAGGGCAGTGCCTCAAAGCCACGACCCATGGGGGACCCGCGAAGTCCATGTACCACTCGTGCTCTCTAGCAGAAACCTTAGAGGCTATCAATCACTCTCAATCTCTGGTAAAGACCTCGGAGTCTCTCTGACACTCTCAATCTCCGGCAAAGACCTCGGAGTCTCTCTGTCACTCTCAATCTCCGGTAAATACCTCGGAGTCTCTCAATTACTCACCTCAGCAATCATGACAACAATAATATTGAAAGCATGTCATGCATGATATCAGTCTCAACAATATCACTAATATAAAATAAACAAGTACAAGTCATATTACTGTTTACTGTTCAATTATCAATATTACCATTCCTTTCATATGATGAGTGACCTAGTATGTGACAGAGATATAAACAGGTGATAATCACAGAAAACAACTATTACACCCCGAAAAATTTTGCGCTACCTAGACAGCCCGAACAAGAGTAAAGTCATGCGAGGATGAAGGAGAAAGGTTATATTATAATAGTGAATAATGGTATATATATGATATGTGGAGACCATATGGGGTGCATCGGTTCATATGTCACTTGACGAAAAGCCCTCGTTGTTGTAAGCCAAGTGGGGCCCACATGCCGGAGTTTTATAAAGGACATGTGAAGAGACATATGAGTAGTATATGGAAAGTTGAGCAAGTCCTAAGAGGGACCCACAAGCCAAATATGGGCATAAGCCCTCCAAAAGGACGATTTAAGGAAATATGTTCAGATGATCTTACTTGGAGGGGCCAAACCGCCATTATAAGTTTGGAATTTGGAAATATACAAAAGAATTAAAGTTGTAGATAATTGAAAGATATTTCCAACCATATGTCGTGGGCCCTCACACAATATCAGGATCATGAGTTATGACCTTTTTATTGAACGAATGCGCAGTTAGAAAAATTAGGCCTGCACGAACGCGCCCAAAGGGGGCGCGATCGCGCTGAAGGAATTTTAAGTCGGTCCAGGCAGAACCTGGACCGCTATTTAAAAGGGCTTACCCCTTATTTTCCCCAACAAACACCTCAAATATTCTCCAAAAATCTGGAGAATTCTCCCCAAACCCCCAAGCCAACTTTTTAGCCCAAACCAGGTAAAAATTCCCAAATTCCGGTCTAGGCGACGTGTAGTTACAACTACAAAATTGTATAGTAATGCGTTGTGGCTTAAGTATATGGTGGATAAGTGAAGATATTGTAGTATTACCAAGAGAAGGGTATGAATCTCTTTCTATTTATATTAATACCGACTTATTTATGAAGAAAGCGTGGTTAAATAATTGCATAATGGGTTGGTTAGTTATGGAAGTTAGAAAACAGCGTGCGGGCTGTTCTATGGAATACTTTGGTGTTGGAAATGATGCTATTGATGTTGGTATTGTTGTTTTTATTGTTGGTTGTTGAATTTAGAATACAGGCTAGGCGTATAAACAGGGGAGATGCTGCCCGATTTTCGGCAGAATATAGAATAGTTTGATTTGAAACTTGGTACAACTGTGCGATGAAGAGGCTAACGTTAGTGTAAATCCTCTTAAATATAGACTTGCGAGATCGGACGCATAAGCGTAGCTAGTAGGAGGTCGAACAGGTATGTTAAGGCTCGCCCCTTTCTTTCAAAGGCATGATTCGTATGTTATGATTTCATAAATGTTTTCATAACCGCCTTGTTTTCAAAAGCTCGAAGTTCATGACTCTTAAAGCCTCTTATGATGTTAAATGGAAATTGTTCTATGATGATTGTGACGATGATGGATGATTCTTTTTTTTTTTTTGAAACTCTGAAGCTATGATTTGAGGGCATTATGAGATTATTGAGCTATTCCATGAATCTTTTAATCGTACTTATTGTTGATGGTCTCACCTCATGTTACTTGTTCCTTAGAGGTGAGATATAGCGATGATAACGATTCTATTTCCAGTGCTACCTAAGTTCATGATTCTCGAGACTCCCGTGACATCGTCGGTTTCATCTTACGATGGTTGATCCTTTAAGGAATGATATAGTGGCAATGGTAATGCTAATGATGATGTTGATTTCATTTATGTATTTTTATGTGTATGTATGTATGTATGTATGTATGTATGTATGCATTGCATCCCACTGATCAGCTGGGGATAACACTGAGTCCCGAAAGGGCTGGGTAAGATAGCACCGAGTCCCGAAAGGGCCAGGTAAGATAGCACCGAGTCCCGAAAGGGCCGGGTAGGACAGCACCGAGTCCCGAAAGGGCCGGGTAAGATAGCACCGAGTCCCGAAAGGGCAGGGTAAGATAGCACCGAGTCTCGAAAGGGCCGGGTAAGATAGCACCGAGTCCCGAAAGGGCCGGGTAAGATAGCACCGACTCCCAAAAGGGCCGGATAAGATCACACCGAGTCCCGAAAGGGCCGGGTAAGATGATACTGAGTCCTGAAAGGGCCGGATAAGATAACACCGAGTCCTGAAAGGGCCGGGTAAGATGATACCGAGCCTACATGGCCAAGTAAGATAACACCATGTAAGATGCTATATGTATATAAATATATGTATCTATATATACATATTACCGCGCCTTAACGACCGGACGAGATATTATATATGTATGGAAAAATTCTTAAAAAGCTAAGCATGCACGACATTCGCCTTAAAAGGGCATTCAAAGGCACAGGTTGATCTTGTGTATATTACTTTATCCCCATACGTTAATTATATTAATTTTCCATGTTCGATATTTCTTAATATGTTACTATTCATGCCTTACATACTCAGTACATTGTTCGTACTGACGTCCCTTCTTGTGGACGCTGCGTTCATGCTCGCAAGTGTAGATAGACGAGACATGGATCTTCCATAGTAGGCTGCCTTCAGGTACCAGTTCTGGTTGGTGAGCTCCATCTCTTCCTGGAGCACTGCCGAGTATATATATATATGTATGATTTTGTTCAGGGTATGTTGGGGGCCCTGTCCCGACTTCTATACTTCAGTCATGTTCATAGAGGCTTTGCAGATAGTTCCTGTGTACAACTTAGTCATAGTGTGACGATAGTAATGTTGGCATCATGGGTCCAATGTACATATACATATGCATGATATTATGTTTGCATTTAGCTTCTCGATCCTATTGTTTCCATTTGAGACACGAAGGATGTAAGTTATAAGTTGGTTCTCTCGGTTTTCGTAAGGTGTCGGGTGCCAATCTCGCCCTACCAAGGGTGGGGTGTGATAATAACACTTTTGGGGACAAGCCCACATAACTAACCTAATTAAAATTCACCTCCACTTCATGCCCGAAGGCCTATCATGCTATCCCCGTCACTTTCTACAACTACATACGATTCTCTAATCAGAGTCAAACTAAAGTAGAGCATAACCTACCTCAATGCCGAGCGGTGCCACGATCGATCAAACCAATGCCTTTCCTTTGGGTAGAGCCTCTGAACGATCGAAATCTATCAAATGTACGGTGTACGTTAGAATCCGAATTTAAGGACACCCATATTGTTATACTTATATTAGAAACCCAAAAACGCACCCCAAAAAGTGACCTCAGGACTACAAGGGCAAAACGGGAACTTTATTAAAAAATGATTTTACCCATAACTTAAGAGTCGTATATTCAGAAATTTAGTCAATTCAATCCACAAATGGACTCTCAACTCATAAATTCCCATTTCTTAAGACTAGGGCTCAAAACTTTCAATTACGTCAAAATCTTAACTTAGGATTAAAATCTAGCTTCCCACATTTCAAATACCATGAATTTAAAGTTGTACATATGACCCAATACACCTAAAGTACAATCACATAAATCCATTATATACAAAAATTGAAATGGAAACACAGCAAGCATAAGACAATTTCGAAAATAATAAGCAAAAATAAGAAAACAGTGACTTTACATCTAAAAAATGGAAGCAATGTACAAGGAACATAACCCCAAATTAATTCTATCAATATTGCCTAGAATGATTTGTAATCATTACTCTATCATTTGTTCTAATCATCAGGTCATCATTATGCCATCCATTTCACCAATTTATAAAATTCATACGAACTGTACCGATGGTCTCATTGAGATTTAATCTCATTCCTCCTCCAAATTATCATATGTAATGATTATCTCATCATCATTATCAGCCCACCAACCTTTCTAATCATTACCCTATAATAACCCAATCATTAAGCGGACCAAAATATAAATGAGCATGCGTAATTTTGCCTTAACTTTCTTCCACGGAAACTGCTTCCTGTTGCCTATTTCCCATAGTACTATTCTCCCTTAGCCTAGCCGAATATATGCAGCCTATATTTTTTCATTAGTGTACTAGGTATAAAGAAAAAAAGCTCAGTTATTCCCAATACACCCGTAAGACCCATGACGTAAAGAGAAGGGATGGTGGGCTTGACCAACTTCTTTTACCATTTAATAACCAAACAATTGAACTTTAGTCAACCAATCCATTACCATACTAGCCAAAAATAAATAAATACTATCACCTCATGCCTTATATATGTGCAAACAATAGTCCCATTAATAAATATATGCATACACATTAAAAAAAAAATTCCAAATTTACCTGTCAACTAAATCATCGTGCGACCAATTCCCGCAAGTCAAGAATACCTTTTAAAACTACGGAAAGAGTGTTTTTGCGGAAATGAGTTCAAAAGTGCTAAACGACCAAATGGGTCGTTACATCAGATACCAATCAAACAATCGCTCGTTCTCGAGCGACAAGGGAAAAGATGGAGAAAAAGGGGGTACCTGAACTGTCGAACAATTGAGGATATCTACTTCGCATATCTGCCTCAGTCTCCCAAGTAGCCTCCTCAACCGGACGGTGCTTCCACTTCACCTTGACTGAAGTAATATTCTTGGACCTCAAGTTTCTCACTTGCCTATCCAAGATTGTTACTGCTCTTCCTTGAAGGACAGATTCTGATAAAATAATATCGAATCCCACTGAATGATATAAGACCCGTCTGAATTACTTCTTCAACATGGAAACATGGAATACCAGATGAACACCTGCCAAACCTGATGGCAAATCCAACTCATAAGCCACCTCGCCAACACGACGAAGAATCTCAAAAGGGCCAATAAACCTCGGGCTCAACTTCCCCTTCTTCCCAAATCGCATCACACCCTTCTGCCAAACCTTCAATAGGACCTGATCATCAATAATGAACTCCATATCACGAACCTTCTAGTCCGCATACTCCTTTTGCCTACTCTGAGCCGCAATAAGCTTTTCCTGAATCAACTTTACCTTGTCCAAGGACTCTCTCAACAAGTCAGTACCCCAAGGTCTCACCTCAAATGCATCGAACCACCCAATCGGAGAACGACACCTCCTACCATATAAAGCCTCGAATGGCGCCATATCAATACTGGAATGGTAGCTATTGTTGAACGCGAACTCTGCCAAGGGTAAGACTTTGTCCCAATGACCACCAATATCAATAACGCAAGCTCTCAACATATCCTTAAGCACCTGAATAGTCCTCTCAGACTGACCATCCGTCTGCGGGTGGCACGCGGTGCTAAGATCTAACTGGGTTCCCAGTTGCTTCTGCAAAGTCCTCCAGAAATGAGAAGTAAACTGAGTGCCTCTGTCTAAAATGATGGAAATAGGAACCCGTGCAATCGCACTATCTCTTGGATATAAATCCTGGCCAACTTCTCAGCATTATAAGTAATCTGAATCGGACTGAAGTGCATGAATTTAGTCAACCTATCCACAATATCCCAAATCGAATCAAACTTGCCCAAAGTCTTCGGAAGACCAACCACGAAATCCCTAGCAATCCTCTCCCACGTCCACTCGAGAATGGGCATCTTCTGAAGCACACCACCTGGTCTCTGCTGTTCAAACTTAACCTGCTGGCAATTCGAACACTGGGCAACAAACTCCACAATGTCTCTTTCCACCCTACCCCACCAGTAGTGTTGTCTCAAATCACGATACATTCTAATCATCAGGTCATCATTATGCCATCCACTTCACCAATTTATAAAATTCATACGAACTGTACCAATGGTCTCATTGAGATATAATCTCATTCCTCCTCCAAATTATCATATGTAATGATTATCTCATCATCATTATCAGCACACCAACCTTTCTAATCATTACCCTATAATAACCCAATCATTAAGCGGACCAAAATATAAATGAGCATGCCTAATTTTGCCTTAACTTTCTTCCACGGAAACTGCTTCCTGTTGCCTCTTTCCCGTAGTACTATTCTCCCTTAGCCTAGCCGAATATACGCAGCCTTTCTTTTTTTTATTAATAAACTAGGTATAAAGGAAAAAAAGTTCAGTTATTCCCAATACACCCGTAAGACCCATGACGTAAAGAGAAGGGATGGTGGGCTTGACCCACTTCTTTTACCATTTAATAATCAAACAATTGCACTTTAGTCAACCAATCTGTTAGCATATTAGCCAAAAATAAATAAATACTCTCACCTCATGCCTTATATATATGTGCAAACAATAGTCCCATTAATAAATATATGCATACACATTAAAAAAAATATTTCCAAAATTACCCGTCAACTAAATCATCGTGCGACCAATTCCCGCAAGTCAAGAATACCTTTTAAAACTGCGTACTCCTTTTTCAAAACTTTTTCAAAAAAAAAGTTCTCTCTTCTCTCTCCTACGTCCTCATGCAACCCTAGTTACTAAACCCTAATTTAGCTATGGCCACCTTGGCCGCTGGCCAGTCGTCACCGGCGGCTGGTCAGCCTCCACCAACAACCAACATTATACACTACCCACCCCTTACTCACCCGCAATCCCATGATATTCATCCAACTCTCCCGTCCACTTCTTCTTCTCCAAACTATGCTCAAACACTCGTGCATGGAACAATTCCCATGTCCAATGCCCACTGTGATCCCATACTAATGAAGGAGGTAACATATGTTGATGGCATCCATGTTGTGCGTTGGACAACTGCTGAAGTATCTAGAATGGAGCAGATTGAAAACCTACAACATGCCATTGTTGGTAAGTTTTCTTATGGATGGCCGGAGTTTCAAGAATTAAGAACTATTATCCCTCAACAGTGTGGTGTGAAAGGAACGTGTGATATTGGTCTCTTGAGAGATAGACACTTATTGATAAGATGTTCTCTAATGGAGGATTTCATTAATATGTCCTCGAAGGGTGCTTTTTGGTTGAAATCTAAGGATGGTTTTACGTATCAAATGAGGCCACAAATTTATAATTCTAACTTTAAGGTTGAGGAACAAACGTCAATAGCCATGGCTTGGATCTCGTTTCCAAATCTGCTTCCCACGTATTTTGTCAAAGAATATTTGTTTACTTTGGCATCCGTAGTTGGGAAACCCTTAGTATTGGACATGGCCACCATAAACAAAACTAGACCTAACTGCGCAAGGGTTAAGGTTCAAGTAGATTTGCTATTTGATCTTCCTAAGTTTGTTCTGGTGGAAATTGAAGATGAGAAGACTAAGGAGATTAGGGTGGAAAAGGTGAGAATACAATATGATCATTTACCAAAGTATTGCACAGAATGCGTGTTGCAAGGTCATGCAAATGAGCACTGTCATGTATTGCATCCTGAACTGGTGGCAGACACAAAAGAGGATGCAAAGAAAGAGGAGAAGGAGCATGAGAAGGGCGATGTATCAAACATGGCTACAACATCTACAGTAGGAAGAAGAAGACAGCAGGGATGGAGATATCCTGTCCAAACATATGTGCCTAAAGTTCTGTCAAGTGGGAAGGTTGTTACTTATCCTAGAATCAATGACAAAGGAAAAAACAAAACTAAGATTCCTGATGAGGCTGGGAACAAGAGTGTTCTTTCCCCTGAAAGAGCAGTTTCTACACATAATAATTTTGATGTGTTAGAAAGAATCATAGAAGTAGAAGTCAATAACAGTGTAGAGGATCAGGAAGCAGATGACAAGGTCGATGAGGTAGAAAAGTGTAAGGAACAAGATGATCAATCTTTTGATAAGCAAGGAATGAAGGAGAATGCTCAAAATTTGGTACCATGTGTGGCAGTCAATGATAGAGAAGATACCATAAAAAATACAGAAAGGAAAATGGATTCAAATGGTGAACAAGCAGGGCAGACAACAAAAGATGTGTATGAAAGTGTGGGAGAGATGGTTGATGAGGGTGTCATTGTTGTTGAGGAAGATGATCCTGACAAGAATTTAGTGGACAGAAGTGCAAGTATGGGGTACATTATTGATGAAGGTGTCATTGCTGTTGAGGAAAATGACCTTGACAAGAATTTAGAGGACACAAGTGCAAGTGTGGGAAAAATAATTGATGAGGGTGTCATTGCTGTTAAAGAAACTGATCATGGAAAAAAGTTATAGGACAGAGGTGCAAGGTATCAGGATCTTAGGATACAAAATTCATGTGAAATTACATGCCATTCTAAGCTTGGACATGCCTCAGGATTTATCATGGAGCAGATAGTAAAGGTCTCAGATGGTGATGGTACATATAAGCAGATGCAAAACCTTGATGATTTGCATGCTCTAAGATCAGGTGAGGATGAAATGCAAACTAAGGCTGATAGTTTGGCAAATGCCAAAGGGGATTTGGATATTGCAGATAATCAAACAGATCAAACATTAAGTATTCCGAGCATCTCAATTAATGACAATGGCATTGGTTCATTTCCTCCTGAGAGGGAAGTGATCAAGGATTTGGCAGTGGCACAAGTGGAAATGGACAATGTGCAGAAACTGAGTCTACAGAGAAAACAATCTCCTTTGAAGGAACTGCATGATGTGATCTCTCATAATATTAATATGGGAGCTGAGGTGGAACATGATGAGGGCAAGAACAAATTCAAAGAAAGTGAAGAAGAGGTTTCAGTGGAGCAGGATTTTAGTACTATGGTCAAAGAAGCTGGCATCTCACCAAGATCTAGACAGAAAGGCTCTAAGAAAGGAAAGAAACAAGTAATCACAGATACTATTCTTATAAGAGTAGTACCAAGGAGAGGTTGTAAGCCTATTTTCAAATGATGATGAAGACACTCTTTTGGTATATCAGATCTGTAACACACAACAAGCTTTTCACAGAGTCCAAATGTTGCACAGACATCACAAATTCTCCATTATAGCTTTAATGGAGCCTTTTCAACACTTTAGGCATATTCAGGGATTTAGAAGGAGATTAGGTATGATATATGCCCATTACAACTGCAATGGTAAAATATGGTTCTTTGTAAATGATAATGTGGATGTGGAGATCCTGCAGGACCTAGAACAACATATTACTATAAAGCTGCTTTTCCAAGATTGGAATAAGTCACTTATGGTAACTATGGTCTATGCAAAGTGTGATCATCTGGAAAGAATCAGTTTATGGGATAGTCTGTATAGTTTGGCTGATCAAATGGAATTGCCTTGGTTGGTAGGGGGTGATTTTAATGTCATTATGAATGAAAATGAGAAGATTGGTGGTTTACCTGTATCTCCAGATGAATATGAGGATTTTGCATTTTGTATTAATTCATGTGAGCTGTTTGATATAAATTATAAGGGGAGTCTATTTACTTGGTGGAATGGGAGGGCAGATAGTGACTGTATTTTCAAGAGATTGGATAGAATGATTGCAAACTCTAAATTACAAGATTGGGTTGCACATATGGAGGTGCAACATTTATCCAGAACTGGCTCAGACCATGCCCCTTTACTACTTACTTGTGGTGAATCTTCACAGCACATAAGGAAGCCTTTCAGATTTCTAAAATTCTGGACAGAACATGAATCTTTTTTAGAGGTGGTTAATCAGGCATGGATCACATATTTTGAAGGGGATGATTTTATCAGATTTAAGCTGAAATTGAAGAATGTGAAATCTGTTTTATCTGCTTGGAGTAAGGCAACTTTTGGTGATATTTTCAAGCAACTGATAGTAAGGGAAGAGGTGGTGAGAATTAAAGAATAATGTTTTGAAGAGGATCCTACTCCTATGAACAGGATGGTGCTACAGCAAGCACAAGCAGCATTGAAAAAATATGTTCATTATGAGGAAGAATTTTGGAGACAAAAGTCACATATATCTAGTTTTGCTGAGGGTGACAGGAATACAAGGTACTTTCATAGTATTGCGCATGGTAGGAGAAAGAGATTGCAAATCAGAATAATTCAGAATCAGCTAGGAGTATGGATAGAAGGGGAGTCACTTTTGACAGAAGAAGCTTGTAGATTTTACCAACAGCAGTTCTCTCAAGAGGTTGATCCATTAGACTTTGAATTGCTACATCATGTTCCTAGTATGGTGGATCAGGATACTAACAATCAGCTGGTAAGCATGCCAACTTTAGAGGAGGTGAAGAAGGCTGTATTTGAATTATCTGCAGATAGTGCTGGTGGTCCAGATGGTATGATTGAAATATTTTATCAGGTGTGTTGGGACATTGTTGGTGCTGATGTATACAATCTTGTGAAAGCCTTTTTTGATGGCCAAACTCTTCCAAAGTCAGTCACACATACCAACCTGGTACTATTACCAAAGAAGAATAACATTGAGACCTTTGCTGATATGAGACCAATCAGTCTCAGCAACTTCATCAACAAGGTTATTTCTAGAGTGGTTCAGGATAAACTGGAAGGCATTCTACCTTCTCTGATATCTCCCAACCAGTCTGGATTTGTTAAGGGCAGATGTATCATTGAAAATGTCCTTCTAACTCAAGAAGTTGTGACTGACATTAGACTAAGAGAAAAACCATCTAATGTTGTACTTAAGCTTGACATGGCTAAAGCATATGATAGAGTATCATGGAGTTACTTGATCAGAGTTTTAAGGAAGATGGGATTTGCAGAAATTTTCATAGATATGGTTTGGAGACTGATAGCAAATAATTGGTATTCCATACTCCTTAATGGTCAAGCTTATGGTTTTTTTCATTCCACCAGGGGTGTAAAACAAGCAGATCCACTCTCTCCTGCTTTGTTCGTCTTATCTGCTGAAGTTTTATGTAGAGCATTGAATTCTTTATTTGAGAATAATGAGTTTAGAAGTTATGGAATGCCCAAATGGAGTGAAAATCTGAATCATCTGGCATATGCAGATGACACAATAATTTTTTCATCTGCTGATGCTAGATCTTTGGAGCTAATTATGGAGGTATTACATGCATATGAGCAGGTATCAGGCCAACTTATAAATAAAGGAAAGAGCTCATTCTATGTATACAGTAAGGTGTCTAATGTGCTGATACAACAGGTGGAGAATATTACTGTTTTTAAAAGAGGCACTTTTCCTTTTACATATTTGGGTTGTCCTATCACATATTCAAGGAAGAGGGAGGCTGATTACAATGATCTGATCAAGAAAGTCAAGAATAGGATGCAGACTTGGAAAGGAAGATTGCTATCATTTGGAGGAAAAGCTGTTATGATCAATAATGTACTAATGAGTATGCCAATACATTTGTTGCCATCCATCAAACCTCCAAAATGTGTTATCAATGATATGCACAAAATCTTCTCAAGATTCTTTTGGAATAATAGTGAGGAAGGCAGAAGAAGACACTGGTCATCATGGCTAAATTTGTGTAAGCCAAAAGAGGAAGGAGGAGTAGGCTTTAGATCTTTGTTTGATGTATCTAAAGCCTTATGTGCAAAACTTTGGTGGAAATTCAGGACAACAAATACTCTATGGGCAAACTACATGTGGATCAAATATTGCAAAAGGCACAGTCCTCAGACTGTGCAGTGGAAGGGAGGTTCTCAAGTATGGAAGGCTATGATAGAGGCTAGAGATAATATAGAGCAAGAAATATGGTGGGAACCAAGGAGTGGAACTGCAAATGTATGGTTTGACAACTGGACAAATCTAGGGGCTCTATATCACATCATTCCAGATGATTTTGTGATAGATGAGGGTGTTCAAGATGTAAAAGAACTTATGTTGCAGGATGGTTGGAATAAAGGAAGATTGCAGCAGTTATTCCCTATGGATATTGTGGATCATATATTAGAAGAATTGCACTTTCATGAACCAAAAGAAGAGTGGGATAGGCCAAGATGGATGATGACAACATCAGGAAAATTTACTTTAGGCAATGCATGGGAATTACTGAGGAGCAAAGCAGTCAAGTCAGATGTCTTTAAGAACATGTGGACATCAGGGGTAACTTTTAAGATATCCTTCTTTTTCTGGAGGTTATGGAAGTACAAAATACCAGTTGGAGAGGTAGTAAGAAGGATTGGGGTAGATACTGAGGCAACCTGTTACTCCTGTGATCATAGGCAATATGAAACTGTGGATCATTTGTTTGTTACAGGAAATGTTGCTACAAAAGTGTGGACTTATGTTAAAACTGCTATTGGCATCATAACACAGTTTCAGCAAGTCAGGCAGATTCTTCAAGTCTGGTGGAATGCAGATTGCCCCTCAAAGTTCAGAACCATCTTTAAAGCTATTCCAATGGTCACTATATGGCAGATATGGAAGTGGAGGAATACAATCTTACATGGAGGGAGGATGTCCATAAACAAAGTGATTTATGAGATAAACATGATCATATATCAAATGTGTAGAATGAGGTTTCCAGGGCAGAACAAGTTACCAAGATGCATACCTCAAATTCTACAAGTCTTTGAAGCATACAGGCCAAGAATTGTAAGCAAGATAGTGAAATGGGATTTTCCTATGCCAGAATGGTATAAATGTAATTCTGATGGAGCTTCTAGGGGAAATCCGGGACCAAGCTCTGTGGCCTTTTGTATTAGAAATACAGTGGGTGATTTCCAGTATGCAGCAGCAAGAAGGATATCAGATGGTTCAAATTTGATAGCAGAAGCAAGGGCATTACATGAGGGTCTTAAGTACTGTGTTACACACAGTCTGTTGCCAGTGGTGATGGAAACAGACTCAATGACTATGAAGATGATCTTAACTGGTCGGTGGGAGACTCCATGGAGTATATCAATGATCATAAATGATATTTGAAGGTTGAGGAGGGATAAGGAAGTGAGGGTGGAGCATGTTCTGAGAGAAGGAAATGGCTTGGCTGATTTTTTAACTAACTATGCTTTTGATTTTGCAGGTAATCATCATTTTCATAGTTTTACTTCACTTCCTGTGAAAGCAAGGAAAATTCTAACTACAGAAAAGTCACATATACCATACATGAGGATCAGGACAGCTAAGGACCATCATATCCCTGGAGATTAATAGCAAGCTGGAGAGCAGTAGCAGCAACAAGGTTGCATCTCAACATGCCATGAATAACACCTGGACCTGTATGAAACTATCTTTGGCAGGGGTGCAAGAGTGGTATTAGCTTGAAGCTCATTCTCTTGTAAGACTTCTAAAGATTGGTTCATTCAGGAAACTTGAGACAATGGCAAACAAAGGTCAACATCAAGGCAAAGAGATAGCAGCTACATCTGAAGGAACATGGAGGAATTCTACTCCATCCTGGAAGTCTGAATATGTATTCATTTTGACTTTGAACCATAGCACCTGGTGAGAGCTTGTAGGTGTTTGAGATGGTATCAAGGCAAGGCCAGAGGATCTGCAGTAGATTAGCTTCCATACAGTCTTTGGATGTAGTTTACATTTCAGTCCTTTTTTTTCTTTTTTCTAGGATTGTTTTCATTTGTTTTTTCTGTTCTTTTTCTTTTTTTACACTATTGTACAGAAAACTTACTATTTTTAGTAAAACACTGCCAAACTTGGTTTGGCCTTAACCTAAAAAAAAGGGGGGTATTTTTGCGGAAATGAGTTCAAAAGTGCTAAACGACCAAACGGGTCGTTACACAATTGGAGATAACTGTTGATCAGAGGTTAATGAGCAGATTCCAAGTGCAAGAAGGATTACTTGAGAAATTGAGTTTATGGAATAAATGTGTGGATTAAGTAATCTTGTTCAAACATGATTGTTACACTTGCCTATAGGAAAAGTGTTGTGGAATTCGGAGAACACCGTGTGAAGGCCGACATAATTAAGGAAATAGAGTCCAACATGGATTAGAATCCTTAACCAAACATGATTTGGTTTCGAAGACAAAAGTATAGAAGATTTCAGTCATTTCTACCCCTATATAAAGCACCACATTGATGCTATTGAAGCATACTCTTGTCGCACAGATTAAAAATTATTCTTGGCAAATAGTAGTCATTGGAAGGAGTGTTATTTGAGAGTCAAACTTGCAATGGAGATAACATGTTCCTAAGGAAGCGGTTGCTTAGTTATCAAGTTGTTAGGTTGACTCTTTGTTCGTGGATTTTAACCTATTTAGTTTAATACAAGTTTTGTAATAGGTGTTGATTGATTGGGTTGGAAAGCCTTTTAAGACTAGAGATGAGTCTTGAAAAGGGTGGCTATAATTAGGGTGGATTGTAGGGGAAAAGGTATTAGATTTTAGGCCCTTTGGTCATAGAGCCGTAACCTTAAACTGCTCAAGTTTTTAGCGGAGTTTTGGAAAAAATCATACTCATGAGGTAGGTTGTGATTTTTTATTTCATTGAGAAAGGTGCTTTCACGAAAATATTCCTTGTGTTTTATATTCCGCAATTTATTTCTTGTTAGGTGACTAAAGAATGTGTTTTTTCAGTACATTAGGAGACATCAAATATAACAATTCACTTCAAAAATTGAAGGATAAGTTCTCAGGATTTTTCACAATGTTTCTCGGCTATATCTTGGTTTATTATCAATAGAGGTATGAACTTGATAACTCTTTATTATTACTATGTGAAATAAAAGACTTTTTAAGGAAAATAAAAAGAAACCACAAAGGGAAATTAAAAATCAATTATGGTAGTATTATTGCATTTTTATTGTAGGATACCATTCTGCGGTGTTAACTTTTGTATCGTAGAACATCGGGTTTGAGATACACATGTTGACATGAATTGAGCTATCTTGATCAAATTATTGCATAATCATTCAAGTACTTACTTGAGCTTCATCCGGACATAGAATTGTGGTTAACTTGATTTTATAAGTTTCATTCGTGAAGCAAGGATGAGTTCTTCAAGGATGCATAATTTAGGAGCCCAATATCCGATAAAATAAGAATTTGGTGGGTTTGACTAATATTATGATAAAAGAAATGGATCTTGAGTGTATTTGAACATCAAAGACTAACTAAAAATGAGGATTGTCCAAAATCATATAAAAATTATAGACAAATTATCACCCCATAACACTGATGTGGACATCAACAATTGAAAAACGTGATCTTCTTAAGGGACCAATTCCGATCAATGTCATGATAAAAAGGAAGAAATTATCTTTAGTTTACCTTGTGGACAATAATAAGAGAAATATAAAGAAGATGGAGAACTCCTAATAACCAGCACGGTCCATCATTCGTTTTTACACACACAAGATTTTCCAATTCATAGTTTTGGTCCGACTATTAAATGTTTGTAGTAGCTAAATTCAATTTAAATATGGGTAAAGGGTCGGAAATGCCCCTTTCCTTTCCAAAAAGGGCTAAAAATATCCTCTGTTACAAATTTGGGTCAAAAATATCCTTCCCGTCATTAAATTTTTCAAATATACCCCTGTCTTAATGGAAATCCTTCAAAATAGCCCGATTTTATTTTTAAACCAGCTTCATTTAAACCCGACCCAATTAAATAAAAAACTCATATGGGACCAACTTATTCCCAAATCCTACGTGTGGAGCCACTAGGCACATGAGCGGGTAACCCTTATGGGTTTTTTTATTTAGTTGGGTCGGATTTAAATGAAGTGGGTGTAACAATGAAATAGGTTTATTTTGGGGGATTTGGGGATTTCTGTTAAGACAGGGGTATATTTGAAAACTTTAATGACGGGAGGGGTATTTTTTATCCAAATTTATAACGGACGATATGTTTAGCCCTTTTTCCAAAATAGAAGGGTATTTTTGGCCCTTTTCCATTTAAATATTGATCAGATAGGGATAAGTTATGCTATCTGTGTTTTGATGATTAAGAAAAACTTATTGAGGAACCAGATATATTCACAGAGGGAACAGATAGGGACCAGGTACTCGATCAAGTCCCCTGCATGTCGTACAATCAACTTTACAGCTGTAAAGCTGCGGTACTGTACCGACTAGTAGAACCGCAGCAGCACAACTGCTGTTTGCTAAAGACCAAACCAAAGGCTGAGTTGTCCCTATCTATTGTCACATGATCCTCACATGCTCCCCAATATATATATATATATATATATATATATATATATATATATATATATATATATATATATATATATATACAACATGTTACAATGCTTAACCTAGCACTTATAAATCTGAAAATCACATTTCTCTCAAGTGCAAGCCGCCGCTGCTCTCAAGGTCCTCTCAAGAACAAGGCTTTTTCAAACTCAAGGACCAGATCCCAACACTGAAGATGTTTTAAGTCCTTAGGTTTGTTGAGACTTATTCATTTGTTCTTTACTTGTAATCATACACTACTTTCAAGAAGCGTCATAGTAGGACAGATTTCAACCCTTATGGGTTTGTGTTCTTGGCTAGAGTTAGTCAAGGTTTGTTTGGGTTCTTGGCTAGAGTTAGTCGGGAGTTGTCTTTGCAATAGAGTTATTATAAAGGGCTCACAATAGAGGTATTGTAAAGGGAAGGGGTTAAGAGTTTAATTCCTAGGTTGCAATAGGTTGTAATCTAAAGTTGCTTAGTTTAGTGAAGTTGAAAATCCTACTGGAGCAGGTCGTGGTTTTTGATCCCTTGAGCAAGGAGTTTTCCACCTGAGGGAACAGATAGAGAACCTGGTTGACTATATTGATGGACTCATATATTCTATCAATTGGTATCAGAGCGAGTTCTTTCTAAAAGGATAACACCTAGAAAGGATCTTCTTCATGACTGCTCCACCTAATCTAGAGAAAGGACAGTCTAGCACAAGACCCCTAGATTCAATGGAAAGTATTATGGATGGTGGAAGACAAGGATACAAGACTTCATCATGGATGAAGATTCTGAGTTGTGGGACGTAATTTGTGATGGTCCGCATGTCCATATGAAGATTGATGACGCTGGTATTGCAAAATCTCCAAAAACAAGGAAGAAATATAATGAGGCTGACAGAAAGGCTGTTGAAAGGAACTTCAAAGCCAAGAAAATCCTTGTTTGTGGTATTGGACCGGATGAGTACAATCACATCTCGGCATGTCAATCTGCGAAGGAAATCTGGACTGCTCTTCAAACTGCTCACGAGGGAACAAGTTAGGTAAAGCAGTCCAAAATAGACATGCTTACCACTGAGTATGAACTTTTTAAAACGAAGGATGGTGAGTCCATTCAGGACATGCATACCAGGTTCACCTCCATAATCAATTAACTGCATTCCTTTGGTGAAATCATTCCAACAAACAAGCTTGTGCATAAAATACTAAGTGTGTTTCCTGGTTCTTGGGAAAGCAAAGTTAATGCTATCTCTGAAGCCAAGGACCTGCAAACACTGACCATGAATGAGCTCATTGGAAATCTCAAAACCTATGAGTTAAAAAGACCACAGGACCAAGAAAGGAGAGAGCCAAAGAAAGAGAAGAACCTAGTTCTCAAGGCTGCTGCTAAAAGTGACTCCAGTGATGATGAGTCTGACTTGGCATATCTCACTCGAAGGTTTCAAAAGATGATGCGAAAAAATGGTGGGTTCCAAAGGAAAGGAAACACCAGCAAAAGTTACAAAGGAAATGATTGCTGTCATAAGTGTCGGAAACCTAGACATTTCATCAAAGAGTGTCCTCTCCACAAGCAGGACTATTTCAAGAACAACTCTGAAAAAGCAGCAAAGAGGAACCTAGTTCCTGAAAAAAAAATCAAAAGAAACGAAGCAACTAACAACTTGGTGCAACAGGCTTTGGCTGCCTGGGGAGACTCCTTCAGTGAATCTGAAGATGAAGATGATCTAGGTGATGCTTCTATGATGGCTATTGATGATGGACCTTCAAACTATGAGTAAATCTTTACATTCATGGCCAAATTTGACCGTGATAATGACAATGAGGATGAGGTAAATTTTTTTGAAGTTCCGAAAAACTTAAAAAGTTACTCTTAGAAAAAATTAATGTCATTAGTAAATGTGTTGATTGATGCATATCACTGTCTCATAAAAGAAAAAGATGTTCTAATTGAAGAATTCGAAGAAATAGAGCAAGAAAGAGATGACATGGTAGACACTACTACAAATTTAAGGGAAAAGGTAGATGTAGTGTCTAATGAAAACTCTTTGCTAAAAAGTCAAATTAAAAGGTGGATGAACACACCCTCTAGAGGAAAGGAAGAAGCTAGTAAGATTCAACTTGAGCTTGAAAAGGAGCTTAACAAGACCAAGATGAATCTAACTGCTGCTCTTGAAAGGAACAAACAACTTCAAGAAGACTTAAAGAGGGTAAAATTGATTTGAATAAGTCACTTCGATGGACCTGGTCCTCGGATGTAGTTACCTCTATGTACAAGAGCAACATAAGAGGTAGGGAAGGTATTGGATTTAAAAAGGCTAAATCTCCCTATAGCCCCCACAACAAGTATGTCACTACATCTAAAAATTGGCTATGCACTCACTGTGGTCAAACCGGCCAGTATAAAGATACATGCAAAGCCAAATTTCAAGCTCTTCAAGAAAATAAGAATTTCATTGAGAAGAAACCCAGAGCTGAGGGACCTGGTCCCCTAGAAAGAAAAACCGGTTTGCCTGCATAGACTAAAAGAAACTTAATTGACCTGTTCTATCATTCTAAGGGACCTAAGCTGGTTTGGGTTCCTAACTCTAATCAGTGACTCAGTTTGCAGGCTGGAGTGAGAGGAAGTAGTAAAAAATGGTACATATACAGTGGCTGCTCAAAACTCTTGACAGGAAATATGCAGAATTTTTTGTCACTCAAAGCCTTTCAAGGAAGGAGTGTGTCATTTGTGAATGACAAGAAAGGGTACATTCTTGGCGTTAAAAATGTCAAGACACTTCCCATGCAATTGAAGAAAGTGTACATGTGATCTCTGATGAATCAAACAACTTGGGTGATAAAAACACATAGGGAATTTTCAAAAGTCTCTAATAAGGTCATTAAAATTTCAAATGGAAAGACAAATCTGACGAGTCAAGTCAAGTAAGATGATAAAGAAGGTGCGGAATCCCCAAGAAGCACATAGGGACATGGTATCTCCATTACTCCACATGAAGCTGAGCACCAGGTAGCCGATGTTGTATTAGGTACCCTTGAGTCTGGACAAACCAATCATGAAAGTCAAGCTTTGATGAAGATAATGACAGATACAACATGGAGGAACCGGGTCCTTCAAATCCTGAGGTACAAGTATCAAACAAGAACCACAGAGGATCTCATCCACTTCATAACATGATCACTCCTTTAGATATTGGTATTCAAACTAGATCTAGGGCGAGAAACTTGTTTGCCCTCTCAGCCTTCCTGTTTTAAATTGAACCCAATAATATCAAAGAAGTATTGAAAGATGCTGACCGGATAACTGCTATGCAAGAAAAGCTCCATCAATTTGACAGAAACAAGTATGACACCTAGTCCCTAGACCTTCAGACATAACAGTAATTGGAATTAGGTGGGTGTTTCGCAATAAGCATGATGAATTTGGAAACACAACAAGGAACAATGCAAGGCTAGTGATTCAAGGATACAATCAAGAAGAAGGGATAGACTATGATGAGACCTTTTCTCCTGTCGCAAGAATGAAAACAATCAGGATTCTTATTGCTTTTGCATCTCATATGGAATTCAAATTGTTCCAAATGGATATTAAAAGTGCCTTTCTAAATGGATATCTAAAGGAAGAAGTCTTTGTCAAGCAACCTCCTAATTTTGAAAGTCATGAGCATTCAGAGCATGTCTACAAGCTTGATAAGGCCTTGTATGGTTTAAAATAAGCCACTCGGACTCGGTATGAGAGATTGTCAAAATTACTTCTTGAAAATGACTTCACAAGGGGGAAAATTGACAACACCTTATTCCTGAAGAAAAAAGGCAGAAATCTGTTGATTGTTCAAGTGTATGTTGATGATATCATCTAATGATTCTATATGTGAAGAGTTTGCAAAGCTCATGGGAAGTGAGTTTGAAATGAGCATGATGGGTGAGCAAAACTTCCTTCTTGGGCTGCAGATCAAGCAAACACCAAAAGGCAGCACGATCAGTAAATAAAAGTACATCAAAGAACTTTTGAAAAGTTTTGAAATGGAAAATACTAAGACCATTGATACTCCTACAACCACTGCTACCAGGCTGGACATGGATAAACCTGGTTCTCCTGTGAATGAAACTATGTATAGGGGCATTATTGGGTCTTTACTCTACCTGACTACAAGAAAACCTGAAATTTTGTTTAGCGTTGGTCTGTGTGCAGGATTTCGATCCAATCCAAAGAAATTCTCATTTGAAGGCCGAAAAAGAATTATGAGGTATCTCAAAGAGACCATGGACCTGGTCCTCCTCTATCCTTCAGGAGATAATTTTGACTTCATTGGATATGTTGATGCTGATTATGCTGGATATTTGGTGGATAGAAAGAGTACCTATGGAATGGCTCATTTTCTTAGATCATGCTAGATCTCATGGGGGACAAAGAAGCAAAATTATGTGGCTCTTTCTACTGAAAAGTTGAATTTGTAGTTGTTGCCTCGTGCTGTGCTCAGTTGCTTTGGATCAAACAACAACTTGAGGATTTTTGTGTGTTTACAGATTGTGTGCCCTAGTTATGTGACAATACAAGTGCACTCAATATGGCAAAGAATCTAATGCAACAGAAAAGCACATTGATATTAGGCATCACTTTCTGAGAGACAATATTGAGAAGGGTATAATTTGCATAAGTTTTGCAAAATGGAGGACCAAGTAGCAGACATCTTCACCAAAGCACTGAGTAGGGAACACTTTCAAAGAAATCACCTGGAACTAGGTCTGATCAAGATCAACTAATTGTTCCCCTACAAAATTCCCCAAATGATTGCCTGTGTTAAAAAATTAGTTGCATGCTGAAAGTGTTTTTCGATGACATCTATATCAGTTCTATACTATTACAGGTTTGCACGCATGGCAATCTCAAGGCAACACAAGGATGAGTGATATTACATTCTTCAAAGATTTTGCCGTTATTTTGAAAAGATGTCAAGGAACTTGGTTCCTATAACTCAGGTTATTATTTTCATCAGTACTTGTGTGTTTTTTTAAACTTACTAGCAGTGCCACATCATAAAATGTCTTCCTGCTCCAAAAATTCTAAACTCTAGCCTAAATGCAATCGTGGTTCACCCCCCCCCCCCCCCATTCGAATTCAGTTCTTCTTTGTTCACACGTGTCAAAATCCCTCTACAAATATTACACTCTTCCTCTTCTTAAAACACTCAACCTTCTCACACCAAACCAAAGAACACAAACGTATTTCTTGTTTCCTCTGCTTAACCCCCAACATCTCAACATCTCTCTTTGTGTGTCTTCTTTCTCTAATTCTATGATATCTTAGTCAGAATCAATCTCTCCAAAATCCCCTACACCATATCCTCCAGTTTCACCCATAAAACCCGCCCCTCTAAGATAGTAAAAAGTGCGATGAGTCGGACAAAGGACACTCTGAGTCCTCTGTTGACCATATTTTTAAGGAAAATCTTACTGAGGGAGAAAAGAGGAGATCAAACATCTTAGAAAGTAAGGCTGAGATAATTGTAACGAAGTTCATGGAAGAAGTTGAGAAGTTGAAGGGAAGGGAAACTGGTGCCTCAACTCAGGGGGAATCTGGTTCCTCTGTGTTTAAGGTTGCCCCTATGTGGGATGGGACACCAAGTTCCTCTAAGATTCAGCATAAAAACCACTCCCCAGCATGTGTCAACCATTACTGTGCTTCAAAGAAAGAAAAATTAAGGAAAGACAAGTCACCAGTGGTTGGTGAAGAGGGTCCTGGTGCTGAGGTTCTGAAAATGCAAAAAGTGTTGAATGGAATGGTGTTTGATCTTGAGATTGCTGAAAAGCCTTGGATGAAGGAACTGTTGGCGATACTTGAATTCCAAAACTGGAGTCATTTAAAAAAAAAAGGGAAACTGTGGGAACCAGGAAGCAGATGTTCACCTTGGGTACTCCTGAGGAATGTGAGTGTGTGCCTAAGGAAGAAGATGTTCACCTTGGTTACTCTTGACGAATGTGAGTGTGTGCCTAAGAAGGGTGGTGTTGGCGGTATCTCCACAATCTCGAATCTGATTGATGCCCAGGAAAGGGCAAATGAGGAGATTAATAGGTTGAAGGCTGAAAATGCCATTTTGAAGATTGAGCTTCAGCAATGTGCAAAGGGAAGGGAGGAACCAGGTGCCTCGGGTGATTTAAAGAAGAAAATGCTCAGCTAAAGGCCGAGGTAGAAGACCTAAAGAAGAAAGTGGAGGACCTGACATTACAACTGGTCCAGGAATATAGGGCCGTAAATGAACAAATCGCCAAGCTGTTCTAGCTAATTCCTTGAGTTGGTCCCTTCGCTTAGCCTTCCATTCCCTTATTCATGTGTCCTCATTCCTAAAACCCCTGTTTCATTGTTCTAATGTCTGTGCTGATGAATTTACTAAGTTTTTGTTGGTATTAAATTGTGCATTATCTTTCTCTTTATGCAATGATATTCAACCTTGTTTGTTTTGTTGTTGCTCATGTTACTGTTGCCCCAGTGGCCATGAGTTAATGTTGCTGAACTTTTTGTTTGCTTGTGCTACTATATTTACTCTTTTCGATGTTGCCAAAAGGGGGAAGTAATTAGGGGGGATTGATAGTTAGTTGTTGCTGCTAATATGTTGCTATGAGATAGATCTAGTTCTCAGGGGGAATAAGCAAGGATCTGGTTCTTTGCTTATGCTGATAATGTGTTGTCATATTAGAAGATAGTTCTATTTCTCAAGGGGAACAAGTAGGGATCTGGTTCTCAGGGGGAATACCAAATTATGTGTTTGTCATCATTAAAAGGGGGGAAATTGATAAGCTATGCTATCTCGTGTTTTGATGACTTGACAAACTGTTTCTTAGGGGGAACAAGTAAGGATCTGGTTCTCAGGGGAATATCAATTATGTGTTTGTCATCATCAAAAAGGGGAAAATTGATAAGTTATTCTATCTTGTGTTTTGATGATTTGACAAAACTCATTCGAGAAACCAGAAATGCTTACAAAAGGACCAGGTACTCGATCAGGTCCCCTGCACGTCGTACAATCAACTTTACAGCTATAAAACTGTGGTACTGTACCGACTAGTAGAACCGCAACAACACATCTGCAGTTTGCTAGAGGCAAACCAAACGTTGAGTTGTCCCTATCCATTGTTGCATGATCCTCACATGCTCCCCAATATATATACAACATGTTACAATGCTTAACCTAACACTTGTAAATCTGAAAATCACATTTCTCTCAAGTGCTAGTCGTCGCTGCTCTCAAGAACAAGGCTGCTTCAAACTCAAGGACCAGATCCCAACACTGAAGATGTTTTAAGTCCTTAGGTTTGTTGAGTCTTATTCATTCGTTCTCTACTTGTAATCCTACACTACTTTCAAGAAGTGCCATAGTAGGATAGATTTCAACCCTTGTGGGTTTGTGTTCTTGGCTAGAGTTAGTCAAGGTTTGTTTAGGTTCTTGGCTAGAGTTAGTCAAGGGTTGTCTTTGCAATAGAGTTATTGTAAAGGGATTACAATAGAGGTATTGTAAGGGGAAGGGATTAAGGGTTTAATTCCTAGGTTGCAATAGGTTGTAATTTGAAGTTGCTCAGTTTAGTGAAGTTCGAAATCCTGCTGGGGTAGGTCATGATTTTTAATCACTTGAGCAAGGAGTTTTTCACGTAAATATCTTGTGTTATTTACTTTCTGTCTATTACTTGAGGAAACAAATAGAGAACCTGGTTCTCTATACTATTTGTTGGACTCATATATTCTATCAGATAGGTAACTTTATACTAGTATGTGTTGGTCACAATAGCGATATGACCAAAAACTAATTTAGGTTGCTTAACGTACCAGTTCTAATGCTATGTAGCATACCACGATTTCGCACTTGATAAAAATATCAATATAAATTTGGACATTACACGTATTAGATTATTTCTAACATCTGATCATCAGGGGATTGCAGGTCCGTTAACTATCACGAAGTAGAAATTCTAACGTCGGGGGGCAGGAAAAAACACTTACCTTGACCTGATCCATGTACTATAGTATGTTACTAAAAAAAGTTCATATATGTGTGTGTAAAAATGATACTATATAATTTCAGAGTTCTTTGCATTTTGCACCCTTAATGTATGCAATACATTTTTTGCACCCTATCATATTTCTTTAATGATTTACACGTTATCTTGTTCATTTTTTACAAAACCTTAAAAGAGACCATTTTCTGAGGGACAAGGTTGACATTAGGTATTTCAAAAACAAAATGGGTAAGAAGAGAGGAGAAAGAAGGTTGTGGTGGGTGATAAGAGGGAGGGGATCAACTAATAAAGACTGATGGAGAGAACAAACAACAATTTTGGTCATGTAAAGTGTATTGGGTGAAATATAGAAAAACGAAGTGGTTATATCAGGCGCAGATACATGGCAATGGTGACAGATCGGGTATGAGTTAACAACTAGGAGACATCGGCTGAGTTGTTATGGTCGGTCACAAATCTTTCTTGGCTCATAGTTTGGATACAAAGTCGTAGGCTCGAGGAAGCGCTATCGAGTTCGAGTGGCCGGGTAGGTGGAATGAAGCTCATCAGGCTGCCGTTACGGAATATCCCAGGATCCCCTCTAGGCGTTATTTGGAAACTATGACAGACAGACATCCTTCATTAAGGCAGCGTGATTTGCGAATCGAACCCTTCGTTACTCAGGTATAAATAGAGAGTATTATATTCATTGTAAGACATCCCGATTTTAGAAAGCATACAAGTATAGTGCAAACACTTAGAAATTTCATTAAGCTTTCTTGTTCTTTATTGTGCTTACAAGATTTTTCAGGAGACTTCTCCGGCGACTTTAGTTAACATCACAATCGGAGCCAAGGGATACCTTGCTTTCAATGTAATTAAATCGTCTTTCATAACTTCTTTCGTTGTATCTTTTCAATTTTATCATCTTGATCTGTGTGTCCATAAACTACATATACAAATTCAACTGTACTGTTTTACGGGTAAACAGTTTGGTGTTCACCATGGGGCTTGGAAAAGTGTGTTATCATTTTTTACTCACTCGTTTAAGCTTTTCGCGTTAGAAATCTTACTTTAGATATACAGAACAACAGTATCAATGACTAGATCAATACCGACATAGGAAACAACGATGCTCCTGAGGTTAACAACCTGCACCCTGCTCCCCTCGAGCCCTAGTAGAAGTAATCAACAAGTGGGATCCAACATGTAGAGGACGGGAGACCCCTGCCCGAGGAGAAGGTTACGACCAACGAACCAAAAGGGACCAAACTCCTAATGACATGGATGGTGAGCCTATTACAGTTCGCTTTTACGCGGGTTAAGGCATAAAAGTAATCTGAGGTTGTTGGTGCTCTAAATTGGCTATTTTATGTTTTTAGAGTCGCCATCTAATTTATTCAAAAGGGAAATTAGGAAAATAAGGTTTAAAGAGTTTTTCAGACCGAGAAAAAGTCTTTTTGACCAGAGTTTGAGGTAAAGGTTCTGGTGATCCCCCAGGGAAGGTTTAAGCACCCTGGTATTAAGGATCCGTAGAATATGGTTGGCCTACGAGCTTCACTGTAAGGTTTATTTATTTTCTTATTTGTTAGAGTTTTCTGCAAAAATATAGCATCTTTATCATAATATTTAAGATTCGGCAAAAGGGTCCCCGTACAAATAAGGGGTTTTCGGTTCAAAAAATTCACGCAAGTGTTCAACTCACTTCATTTTCGGACTAGGACACACCCGGGATTGCTTCCGAGTAGAGTCACTACTATTCTAGTCCTAACGATATGAGTTTAGTGCTTACAGATTTTTATACTTATATATACATGAAAATATGGGATATATTCCTGGTTTTGATATATATATATATATACGCACACACACACAAATAAAGTCCATTTTTTATCAAGTCCAATTTCTACTGAAGCCCAATAAGTCAAAACCATAGTCCATCAAACCTTAAATTCTGGCCCGATGTCAAATTCTCGACCCAATATCATTTCAGTCCACATTCTCGGCCCAATATCGTTTCAGTCCACAAATGCCAAATGTTTTAGTCCAATGTCTCAAAATAGGCTCTGTTTTATGTCACAATAATGGGTTGGTCTCCCAAACTCATTTGATGTATATAAGGGTCCAAATGTTTTATCAAGTTTTAGTCCATAAAATATCTTTAATCCATTTTTTAGGCCCAAATGCTCAAGTGCTCAATTGTCAAAAGCAAGGTTTTTATTAAAGTCTAGTAATGCATTAATTTTCCAATCCAAAACATTATTGTTTATGCCTAAATTCCTAAGGACTTCCAGATCCAAATACTTAGCCGTATAAAGAGTCGTTTTGTTGTGAGTTTAAGCAAAACATGCATTTCCCAATTTCCTACTTCAAAATCCAATGCAATTTTATCTCAAAAACAACATCTTATAGTCTTTGATCACTGAAATCAGTTTTGTCCCCAAAGTTCACTTAAAAGAGACATTTCATTGTTTAAAAAGCAGTCAAGATTTGAAAAGAGGTTTGCCTCATTTTTATCTTTATTACCTAATTAACTAAGTGTTATCCTAATTCTAACATACATGGTTTCACAAATATAAGGTTTAAGTTTGTAAATTTACACATATACATCAAATAGAAAGGAAAAAAGAAATTAAACTACTAACGGGCTACCCGCCCCGTTACTGCCATTTTCACCCATAGTTGGGCCTTCAAATATATTGGCTTCTCTTACATATGTGTACTCAGCCACGATCAGCTTTGGAATTGGGCTGCAGCCCAATTCCTGTATGGAAGAGAAGGACCCATAAATACAGAGAGAGGTTTTCCAAATAAAAAGGGTAAAAATTAATAACTTATACACATAACAATACACACCAAGTAAATCAGAATGTTAACAGCAATGGGCTTCAGGCCGAATAATCAAATGATTATCAACTATTGAAAGTCCAAGAGGACTAATGATGTATAGAGGGTCAACACTAGAAAGCTTTTGCCCTCGTCTTCCTGATGTTGCACAAGTTCCAAGGGATTTCTAGGAATCCCAGGCATGGCTAACACCGGGGAGGGTTCAAGCTTGATCCATAATGACCAAACTAAACTCGTCACTAAGATATTCAACTAGAGTATACTTACAGTACACACATATATACACTTAGGCAGAAATGAAGGACATTTAGCGATACACAATCTTTGATACTAAGTATACTATAGTGTCTAGGCATATACAAAAGCAAACCAAATGAAGCCAACAGTCTTAGACGAAACATTCAACTCATAAGATTAGGTTAATAAAGTAGCAGGGTCCAGTATTGTAGTTTAATCAGGATGGGGCTGGATAATCAACTAGAAAGCAAGCATTAGACATGACAATGACCAAACCAAACAAATAAGAAAGAAGGCAGTACCACACTACACAAAGGAGCAGCATGAGTTAAACAGAGGGACAGAATATACACTTCACATCTCATATGATGATACCAAACTAAGCAGACAAACAGGAATATGTACACTGTAATGACAATAAATAGACCAGACAGGGAGACAAAAGATCAACACTACTTTCAAACAGAATGATAACCAAGACTAACATAGAAGCAGGATATCGACCTCTCACTAAACATGTCAACTAGACTAAATAGGAGATTAACATTGTACTTAAAACAGGATAAACAAACTGAAACTTAACTAAACATGAAAACTGTGCTAGACAGGACATAAATGCTATGCTAAACAAGTAATAAGATTAAACTAAACTAAGCATGATCATTAAACTAAACAAAACCTAAATACTAAGCACATAACTGAACTAATATAATAATAAAATGGACATAATAAAACAAAATTAAGCAAAAAAAGCACAAAAACGCATAGAGGAACCTAAAAAATGCAGAAAATATAAAAGGGAATAGAGTATTACCTTTTCAAGCGTAGCCTGGTGGACAGTTGGACTTGGAACCTCAACTGTTCCCCCAAAAGCTCAAATCACCATTGCAAATAGCACACACAAGATAAAAAAATTAAAACTTAAAATCAACTTAGTAAATTAAAGGTCTCAATAATGAAACCCTAGGTGTCCGAGTTCTTAGGCTTGCAAATGATAAAATATAAAGTTACAAGCTTGAAGGTGTCAAAAGTCTCTCCAGGTCTGAAGGGAAAGTACATCTGAAGATGTAAAGTAGGGGTTCTATTTATAGAAATCCCTAAAAATCCCAAACCCTAATCGGGTCAATGTGGGATGAACCTCAAAATTGAAGTTTCCTCCTCACAATCATATATTGTAGGGCCTAGATTTCATCTAAGGTTATATCAACTGTCAGAAATGGATCAACAAACCCTCAATCCATAGAGTTGTCAAATAACCAATCAAAAAGCTTGAATTCAAACGAATGCAAAAAAGAACCATTAAGAAATTTCAGAGGTTAACATTTGAAAATATAGAGAAATTCAAAAATAAAGCAAAGTAACACCTCTGTTGGTAGTAACCCCATAGTAGAAATTGAAATCAATTAAAACCTTACCCTTAATGGCCACACAGGCCTGTACTCAAATTATTTTGGACTGAAATCGCGCCATTTTAGCTTATAGTGATGAGAAGAGAGGTGACGGCTCCTCTAGGGTTTCTATGAGCGGAGAGGGAAAGGGGAAGGGGTTAGAGGTAAAGTGAAAAGGTAAGAGGGGTTTTACCCCTTGGGTTTTTTAATACGAGTTGGACTGAGCCGATCCTTTTTGGGCCTGACCTGGTCCACTATTATAGAGGGGCCTGATTTTATATATATATATATATATATATATATATATACACGTGATGCATACGTGTAGGAAATTTACACGCGTTTTGATAAATAAATAAAAAATTAAAACTCGACACATTAATTTAAAACCCTTAATTATGTACCCTCAATGGTTAATCAAATGAATAAGGTCTTCATTTTGCAAATATGTCATTCTAGTGACTTGGTTTTAAAACCCAGCTATTTAAATTACAGCCCTTAGCCAATTTATTTCGACTAATTTGCATAAATGACCTTGACTGATTAATCAATGAGGTCCTTTAATAAAGGCCAAATTTGCAAAAATGACCTCAGTTAGGGGAAGAATTTCCTAATTGTGCCATAATTGGGTTATTAATTGATTATTTCAATTATAGTCGTCAGATGAGCAAATTCTCAAAATTAACCTTAATTAGATACTCTATTAATTATGATAAATTCTAACAACTTGACTAAATATGGATTGAGGTCTGAAGTGATTAATTTATTTAATTACTCAAATCCCTTGAATGTTAAACAGAGTGAAATACTTGTAATTTGTCAATTTGGCCAATTTAAATAATTAAATAAATAATTTTTAAATTTTTTATAAAGGTGCCAATTAATTTATAAATGATTTATAATATTTATAGAAATTATCTCACCAAAATAAGCTGGTAAATATTTTCTGAATAATTTTATAAAATCATTTTAGTTCCTAATAATTATTTTGCTCTGTCTGAATCCTAGGACTCTGAGTAATTAAGGTAAATTCGGGAGGTCAAAAATTAGGTGTCGACAACTGCCCCTTTAGTGTTCGGGAATGGTGGAACCATCCCTGAGCAACGAAATTTGACTAACCTAATTTTTTGGTGACCCGACTCCTCATTTTTATGTAGTTTTGAAAATGCTTGGCCATACTCTGGGTTCTGGGTTTCCAACATATCTCAGGTTCCATGAAAATTCAGGCCTCTTGTAGTTTGACTCAATTATGACTTCTAAATGCAAATTTATGACAAATTCTCAATCATCCCTATTATTTAACTGGGAGTTCCGGTGTGTTTGGAGAAGAATGTGACTTACTCGCTGGCATTGAGTCCGCCTACATATCCCTGGCTTTGACAATCAAGTCACTTATAGTTCAACTCCATCGGAAGAGAAAGGTATTCCTTATGCGGAATGACTTTGTGTGTGTCGGTGTGTGTCTGACCGGTAGCGGAATAAGAAAAAAAAAACAAATAAGCACATAAGCAAACAATTGTTATTGTGTGGCTGAGCGGGGGAAGTGATCTTCCATGTCCTGGCTGGAGAGCTTGACTCTCATGGGCACCTTATCTCGACTGGCTGCGTAAGAAAAAGTTCCACGTTTGCTCCGTAATTTATCTGGATTTGATTTGATCAACCTGCTCTAGCTGGCGGCTACAAATCTGCTTCCATCTGCTGAGTAACATCGATTTTTTGAATGACGAATACTACGATTATCTAGCCAGATTTACATTGTCTAGTCTTTTGAGAGAATATTGCGGTCTCCTGACCGGTTTTTCATTGCTTTGTCTTTTTTGAGGGTGAATACTGTGGTATCATAATCGGTTTTACATCGCTTTGTTGTCTTGCTATACCCTATAATTTATATGCATGGCCTTCTCGGCAATTGAAATAAATGCCCTATTGGCATGTCTGTATGAATGGCTTTCTTGGCGATTAAAATAAATGGCCCTCTTGGAAATTGAAATAAATGGCCCTCTTGACATGTTTGTATGGATGACCCTCTTGGCATGTTTGTATGAATAGCCCTCTTGGCATGTTCGTATGAATGGCCCTCTTGGCAGCAGAAAAATAAATGTGCAATGGCCCTCTTGGCAGTTTGTATGAATGGCCCTCTCAGCATGTTTGTATGAATGGCCCTCTCGGCAGCAGGAAAATAAACGTGCAATGGCCCTCTTGGCAGCGTGAAAACAAACGTGCAATAGCCCTCTTGGCGGTTTGTATGAATGACCCTCTCGACAGAAGGAAAATAAACGTACAATGGTCCTCTTGGCGGTTTGTATGAATGGCCTTCTCGGCAGCAGAAAAATAAACGTGCAATGGCCCTCTTGGTAAATAAGAAGAAATAATGCGAATGACAGATATAGCCCTTTCGGCTGAATCATCTTTCTTTCGTCCTTTATCCCGACTATGACCTTCTTGGTCGGATGGGCCATATTGTCTTACGATGACCTCATTGGTCGGTGATTTTTTCATTATGGCCTTTTTTCTTTGTGGGCCCTTATGACCAGGTGTTTGCCTTTATGGCATTTTGACCTTTCGTAGCCCTCGTTGCTAGACATTTGCCCTTATGGCGTTTCGATCCTTTTATAGCCCTTTTGGCTAGATATTCTCCCTTAAGGCGTTTTGATCCTTAGTGACATTCAAAAACCCAATGGTCTTCGTGGCTGGGTATGTATTCCGAAAGTCGGATCCCAGTAGTGATTGTGACCTTCTTTGGCGAACCATCTCCTGTACACAAAGCAAAGTTAGAAAAAGGATCGTCTTCTGACGTCCTGGGGACCTGCATCAGAAAAGGATTAGTTTTTCCTATTTAAAGTTGATTCGTGTTGCCGGCGTTGTCGCATCTTCGGCTTTCTGGACTCAAAACCCCTTCGAATCCAATATTCGAAAAATAAACCTTTTTCGTTATGCAGAAATATCATTTTTGTAAAGTTACTATAAATGTATCTCATTTGTCGGAAAATAAATGCATTATTTGAAAGTGGTAAGGTCAATTGTCATGACATGCATTCTAACTGAGGGAGATCCTTTCTTCCATGACTGGGGTCTTTGCATACTTACGCGACATTTTTGAGATCTCTTCTAAAGAATTCTGCCCCAGTCTAAATCTCGATCTATGAATTCCTATGCCGGATCTCTCGAACCTCAAAAATTTTCCCCAGTTTAGAATTCTAGGTTAGCATAAATTTTGTAGTGGGTTGACGGCGCGAATTTTTGAGATCCTCTCAAAAGTTCCGCCCTAGTTGGGTGTGCAGCAGTCCCTGCTCCTTTGTGAGGTCTTATCTTTGAGGCTCCCTAGGGGTTTTCTTGGGTTTTTTTTTATGCGACCGAGCTTAAAGAGCGTCTACGTATCCTGTCGCAGCAGGAATTCAGGTCGACCGTAGTTCAGAAATTAAATAGTGGACTTTTGGTTTTTACTAATAAAGCGACCGGATCCTAGATGGATTGCCTACGTATCCCATCACGGGAAAATCAGGTCATTGCGTAGTTCATATTACAAAAGGTGTTTTGTTCAACCTATCTATCCCAAAACAATTACAAGCAAAAGGAAATAACTAATACAAGCAAAATAGAATAACGATTGAGAGCAAAGAGTACTATTACAAACTGAGAAGCTCCTTCTTTATGCATAGTAGCGCTTGATTGCATCTGAGTTGATCGGTGTTATATCTCGGAAATTTCGGATTGTTGCTAACGTGAGCCTAAGGTGATTATAAAACCCTTACGAGATTAAGGAAACTATTAGATAGCTTAAAGGGCATACTATAAGATTTTGAAGTAATATGAATGGGTGAAATCTAGTTTGTTAAAGGAAGTGAAATGTAAGTCGTGTTCGGAAGGGTTTTTGTAACGACCCTTCCGATTGTTATAGAAATTTAGGACTTCATTGGGAATTTTGAGGCCGCAGGTGGATTCGTAGGGCGTCTCTTTGTATGTATGCATGTTTTGTTGTGTTTTGAGGCCTTGGATGAAATGTGGGGTCATAGGGGGAAAACTGGACAGAAAATCGAGCTACTGCCCAAAATGCACTACTGTGGCAGTGGGAGTACTGCTGCAGCGGTACCGCTGTAGCGGTGGGCTGATCGCTTCCAGCGGCCAGCCAATTTCTCTTGGGGCAGCTGTGGCGGGCCTATGCCCGCTACAGCGATATCGCTATAGCGGTGTGGTGATCGTTATAGCGGTGAGCCAATTTATCTTGGGACGGCTATAGCGGGACCGCTGCAGCGGCGTAGTGACCGCCGCAGCGGTCGACGGGAAGCAGTAGCCGGGTGTTTAATGCCTTAGTTTTATTTTCTCATTCATAACACCCCAACACATTCCCATCAAACAGTTAGAGAGAATTTTCAAGCTAGGGCAAGACAACCTTATGAGGTAAGTTCCATTGCTTTTCATTCTATCATTCTTTTCCCCTTAATTATTGCAATCTTCTCCATGGGTCTTTAATGGTGAAATTGAAATAGAAACCCTAGAATATTAATAAACCATCTAAACTTGATGGGTTATGATTATTATCGCTTAGTTATCATCTAAATGCATTGGTTAGTTGCTCTTGATCATAAATTGAATAGTTAGAGACATAAACTAAGTGATTAGAGACCTCGGGTTCTATGAAAATGGTGTCTTTGCCAGAGAAAACTGTTGTAATGGGAATGTTTGATGGAATGTGGTAGAAATTAATGGTTTATGAATATTAGGGGCTTTTGATAGGTTGTCTATCACCTAGAAAATCATCCACCCTTAGAATGGGGAGAGGGAAGGGTATTTCTTGCCTTGGTATTTGCAAATTGAGCAATGTGACTCATTGAGTCTTCTATTTCTAGACCGTAAATGTATTGAGGCTTTGAGGAAAGGAAAGGCTGTGGCAGAGTGACAGGCATTGTTCCAACTCTACTCTGAGGTAGGTTACGGTTTACTGGAGTTAGACTTTGGTTAGTTAAATGTAAGTTTGTGATTTCATTAGGAGAAAGCATGTCTAGTATTCATTACATGACATTGTGTGGTTAAGCTCCTATGTGCTTGTGATTGAATGTTATGTAGGCTTTATGCCATTATTCCTGAGTGATTTAATCTGCAGTGGATGTATTGTGATGAGAAGTTAATATGGTCTTCTCGAGGATATTGGGACATGAAATGATGAGGTGAATATGGATATTGAGAAGGTAAGAAACACTGTTCTGTAAAAGGTACGACAAGGCACACATGTGGCCTAGATTATGGGCTCGTGGTCTGAGGATAGTTCCCGCTTCAGAGGTTCGTTCCGGAGCGGAGGTCATGTTCGGGTCCAAGGAGTGTTTTGGAACGAGGGGTACGTGGACACCATGGGTCCCCTGCAGGTCATGACTACTGAGCTATGACATCAGATAGCATATGTGTACAGCGAGTGGGGGTATAGTGGTAAATTTATCTCCGTTGTGGTCGACGTGTTTGTGATTCCTGGAAATTTGGTGATTTGTTGTGATTGTCCGTGGTTGACTTATTGTGATGTATTGATATTCGTGTATGATTGACTGGCCTGTTTAGTTTATTGATTTCATAAGATATGTATGATACTAATCTTAGTCAGCCTATGATGCTTACTGGTACATAGTGTTTGTACTGATACTACCTTGCTGCATCCTTTGAGTGCAAATTTTGATATAGAGACCGCTACTCGTCCTCACATCTAGCATAGAGGATAACTACTAACAGATTTTAGGGTGAGCTTCTTCTCATGCTAGGCCGCCCGAAGATCTTCTACTTATGATGTCTTTTCTTATTATGGACATTATGGATATTTATTAGGCAGATTTCAGTTCTTAGACATGTTTTTGCCGTCGAGTCCTGTATGATGACTTTCGGACTTTGGGGATTGTAATAGCTAGAACTTCCGCACTTACTATAGTATTTATGGCATGATTTATGTTACACCTCGGAAAATTCCCCGTACATGTACAATGAATAGACCGACGAAGTGTATGAGTGTGCGATGTTTTACTAAGTAGGGAATGATGATTCATGAATTTTTGGAAATAAGAAAGTTGTAGAATTTCAATTCAGCCAGTGGTCGTAAAACAAAATACGGTCCGCAAAGTGATTTACGGACCGTATACTGCCATCGTCCTCAAACGTTTCAAAAATTTCAACTTTCTGTCCAAATTTTAGATGGTAAAATACGACCCAGTTTACGGACCGTAAACTGAAATACGGCCCGTAAACTGTGGCCGTAAACCATCATGACCTTCAACAAACCGTTCTGTTTTTGATATGCTTAAATACGACCACGTTATACGGCCCGTAAACTAGTATACGGTCTGTAAACTGTGGTTTACGACCACTGTACACCCCGACGACTGTTCATTAAAAATCAGATTTTGTGATTATTATAAGTGACTTTTTCATTCATTTTCATTCATATTTCATCTCTAACCTTCAAGAACCCTTTAGAACTTATCCAAACATTTCATCCACAAAATTTAAGAGAATCAAAGGGGAGATCAAGATCAACAACACCAAATCCATGAAACAAAGTGTGTGAAACTCAAGTGAAGTTCATCCAAACCAAGAAATTCCAAGGAAGGAAAAATAGGGTTTTGAGGAAGGAGGAAGAACTCCACTCTAGGCTTGTTCCACCACCATCTAAGGTAAGTTTTATGACTTTAGCATGTTGTTTAAGTTATTGGAAAGCTAAGATGCTTGAATTGTAGAAAGACATGGAAAATGGGTCTTAAATGGGAGAATAGTGTCATAATTGAATAGTAGTTGAATGGAACCATAAACATTGATGTGCCATGATTATGAATATGTTGTAAACGATGTTTATACCAGGAAATAAGAATTATATATGAGAAACGCGATAACGAACTACAACCATAAATGTGGAGAAAATAGAGAAAAATGGTGGATTTTGCTCAAAGTATATGAATGACGATTGTTGATACGATATTGTGAAGTGCTGTTGTAAATGTTTGGGAGTTGAGATAGACTAAGAGAAAATTAGTATATATAAAGGAAGTGCTGCCCAATTTTCTCTAGAAATAGTGACGCATTTCCGTAGTCGATTAACTAACGTCAATACGAATTCTTTCGTGAAGGTAGCGACGTGACATTAAAGGAGGGCAAGTGAGCGATAGCTTAGCTAAACGACAAAGGTATGTGAGGCTAATCCTTTTCTTTCTATGGCATGAATCCCATGATATGATTCTTCTTCCTTTCCATGATTCTCCTATAACCTGGAAAGCCAAGAGCCTAAGATCATGAATAGCTATATGAGTCAAGAGAAAATGATGTTGTTCTTTGTATACACTCACCTTATATACTAATCCCTTCAAGGTGAGGCAGAATGTTCATATATGTTCATAATGAAATCGAGGGTTCACGACCTTACGTCACCTCGATAGAATGCAGTTGTTCTAGAGTCTTTATGCATGTACGATGACAAGTATATCTTGATAAGCATAATTATTATAAATATTTTACGATGAGCATGTCACGATTGCATCACACCGGGCCTAGTAGGCCGGGTAGTCACCGCGAAAGCGGGCAGCTATACGGTACACCATGGCCAGTTGGCATGGGCAGACACCACTAGTGGGCGGCATGAGATGGTACCCCGGATGCGGAAGGCCTGGACGCGGGCTAATGTTACTGATTAGCACACCGCACCTATATGGTCGGGCAGTATATATATATATGATATGCATACATGAGATGATGATAAGCTTAAAAGGAAGTCAGCATGCATTACTTTTCGTGTAATTCCCAGTCAGGTACAGTTGCTCCATACTTGATGCCTCCCTTGTTTCCTTGATGCATTATTATTGTTCATGCCTCTCATACTCAGTACAATATTCGTACTGACGCCCGTTTTCTTTGGTCGTTGTGTTCATGCCCAAAGGTAGACAGGGAGGTGAGCGCGATCCAGATTCATAGTAGCTGCCAGCTGATTGCGAGCACTCCATTGTCCGGAGGTGCTCATGATTATTCTCTGGGTATATGTATATTTTGGGCATGGTGGAGTCTTGTTCCACCTATATGTATAGTATGTCAGTAGAGGCTCGTAGATGTGCAGTTTGGGTAGATGGTCTCACGAGAGGCTTTTATGTATATGTATGTATTATTTTGATGGCCGAGAGGCTTATGTATAAAAGTATTTTTATTTTCCCAAATGAAAAGATGATCTTCTTATGTCCTAAGCATGAATTGATAAAAGAGCATTAAATGGGCAAGATGAGTAGCAGAACGAGTGGTGCTCGGTGGCTAGCCCCGGGTACCCGTCACGGCCCCTAGCTGGGTCGTGACAGAAGTGGTATAAGAGAAGTTCGTCCTAGGAAGTGTCTACGAGCCGTGTCTAGTAGAGTCTTGTTTATGGTGTGTTGCGCGCCACATCAATAAACAGGAGGCTACCGGGCATTTAGGAAAAATAACCATTCTTCTTCTATGAGATCGTGCGATAGAGCCATGTGTAAGATTTTATCCTCCCTAATCGTGCGTTATGATTTCAGAATGCCGCCAAAGGGAAAAGCTACAGCCGCCCAAAAGGGCAAGACTACGACAAAGAGGCGGGTAGAAAGAGAGCCTCCGATGAATGTAGAGGAGGGAGAATCACAGAATGAGGCCTCGCCTGATGTGGGAGAGCAAGTAGGAGCTCCAGCTCCTATCCCTCCGCCGGCTGCTTCGGGTCAACAAATGATCGAGGCCATTCAGCTATTGACACAATTGGTTGCCGCACAGGCACAACGGCAGAACGTGGGTTCAAGCGATCGGGCAGCGAGTACAAAGGCCCGTGATTTATGAGTTTAAATCCTCCAGAATTCTCCGGGTCAAAGACGGATGAAGATCCGCAAAGCTTCGTAGATGAGATGTTAAGGACATTGAAGATTGTCCATGCCTCTGAGACCGAATCCGTAGAGTTGGCCTCTTATAGACTCCGCGATGTGGCGGTATTATGGTACAACAATTGGATAGCGTCGAGGACAGAAAATGCACCTCCTCCCGTTTGGCAAGAGTTTGTTGACGCTTTTATTTGCCATTATTTTCCACCCAAGGTCGGACGAGCTAGAGCAGACAGGTTTTTGAATCTGAAGCAAGGAAGCATGAGTGCTCAGGAGTATAGTATGCAGTTTAATTCTCTGGCCAGGTATGCCCCAACTATGGTGACCGATATGGGCGATCGGGTCCATAGATTTGTGAGTTGTTTGGGGCCACATTTGTTTAGAGATTGTTTGATGGCCTCTTTGCAAGACGGGATGGATATTTCCCGAATACAGGCACATGCTCAGAATCTTGAGGAACGACAACAGTTGCAAAGAAGTGATCGTGATAATGATAGAAGGCAATGTAAGATAGATAGATCTATGGGAGCGAGCAGTGAATATAGAGGGGGATCGAGACAGATGTATTCTAGGCACTCAGGTCAGTCAACAACTAGTGCGCCTCCCAGATTATCAGATAGGAGGTTCGATCGTTCTTTTCAGACAGGACAGGGCCAGAGTTCGAGGACCTCAGATTCTCAGTTCAGGGGAGATTCTAGTAAGAGGAGACCCTCAGTACCGCGGTGCAGCCAGTGCGGTAGACTGCATTCCGGATAGTGCCGTCAGGGTTCGGATGCTTGCTACGCCTGCGGGCAGGTTGGTCATATGACGAGAGATTTCCCTTCAGCAAGAGGTAGAGCTGGGACTCATCCTACAGGATCAGCAGCTGGGTCTTCTTCAGTACGCCCTACAACACAGACTCTGCAGACGTCGGCAGGTAGAGGCAGAGGCAGAGGGGGAGCATCTACTACAGGTGCTGTTTAGCCCCGCGTATATGCTTTAGCTGGGCGACAGGATCTTGAGTCCTCCCCGGACGTTGTCACAGGTACATTGACTATATTCTCCCGTGATGTGTATACTTTGATCGATCCGGGTTCTACTTTCTCGTATGTTACTCCATATGTTGCTGATTGTATTGGGGTGAAACCCGAGCCAATTAAACCTTTCGAGGTATTCACTCCGGTTAGTAATTCCGTGATAGCGAGGAAAGTGTATAAGAGTTGTGTCGTTGTGATATGTGATCGCCAGACCAAAGTCCATTTGATTGAGCTTGACATGGTAGATTTCGATGTAATCATGGGCATGGATTGGCTGGCTTCGTGCTACGCCAATGTTGATTGTCAGACGAAAGTGGTTCGATTCCAATTTCCGGGAGAGCCCATACTTGAATGTAAGGGGAATACGGCATCCTCAAAGGGTAGTTTTATTTCCTACCTCAAGGCAAGGAAGATGATAGCCAAGGGCTATATTTACCATTTAGTTCGAGTTCATGATACATAAGCAGAACTGCCAGCTTTCCAATCTGTTCCGGTGGTGAATGAATTCCCAGATGTATTTCCACACGAACTTCCAAGTCTTCCTCCGGAAAGGGAAATTGATTTCGCTATCGATGTATTACCGGACACCGAGCCAATTTCTATTCCTCCGTACCGAATGGCTCTGGCGGAATTGAAAGAGCTAAAAGCACAGTTGAAAGATTTGCTTGAAAAGGGGTTTATAAGGCCCAGCTCATCGCCGTGGGGAGCACCAGTCTTGTTCGTGAGAAAGAAGGACGGATCCTTACGAATGTGTATCAACTACAGGTAATTGAACAAAGTGACGATAAAGAATAAATATCCACTTCCCAGGATTGATGACTTGTTTGATCAGCTGCAGGGCGCTAAATGGTTTTCAAAAATAGATTTGCGATCAGGTTATCACCAAGTTAGAGTTAGAGAAGCAGATATTCCCAAAACTGCTTTCAAGACCAGATACGGCCATTATGAATTCCGAGTAATGTCGTTTGGGTTGACTAATGCCCCGGCGGTTTTCATGAATTTAATGAATAATGTATTCAGGCCACTTCTGGATCTCTTCGTGATGGTATTTATTGATGATATTCTGGTGTATTCTCGCACAGAAGCGGAACATGCTAAACACTTACGAACGGTACTTGTCATTCTTCGAGCCCGAGAATTGTATGCAAAATTTCCAAAGTGTGAGTTCTGGTTGAACTCTGTAACATTCTTGGGCCATATTATTTCAGATGATGGTATCCGAGTCGACGCTCAGAAAATTGAAGCGGTGAAGACTTGGCCAAGGGCTACGACGCCCACAGAAGTTCGCAGTTTCCTGGGTTTGGCAGGATATTATAGAAGGTTCGTAGAGGGCTTTTCATCTATTTCAGCCCCATTGACGAAGCTAACTCAGAAGTCCGCTAACTTTCAATGGAACGATGCATGCGAGCGTAGTTTCCAAGAGCTGAAAGACAGGTTGACCTCAGCTCCGATCTTAACACTCCCAGAAGGGTCAGATGGCTACGTGGTATACTCTGATGCTTCCGGTGTTGGACTAGGATGCGTATTGATGCAGCACGGGAAAGTTATTGCATATGCTTCGAGGCAATTGCGGAACATGAGAAGAATTACCCCACTCATGATCTTGAATTGGCTGCGGTCATCCATGCGTCGAAGATATGGAGACATTACTTATATGGTGTGCATGTGGACATCTATACAGATCACAAGAGCGTCCAATATATTTTTAAATAGAAGGAGCTGAATTTACGGCAGAGGCGTTTGTTAGAATTATTAAAAGATTATGACGTGAATATTTTGTACCACCCCGGTAAAGCAAATGTAGTAGCTGATGCACTTAGCCGCCGATCAATGGGCAGCTTATGTGGAATCCCTCCGGAAAGGAAAGAGATGGTTCAAGAGCTACACCGATTAGCAAATTTGGGAGTGCGTATAATTGATTCGGGCGATGCCGGGATTAGTATAAATGATTCCACAATTTCGTCCTTGGATATGGAAGTGAAAGAATGGTAGTGCGAAGATCCGCAGATATGTCGTTATAGAGACACATCTCCTGGGAAATAAAAGTCTCCGTTTGAAGTTTCTATGGATGGAATTCTTAGGTACCGAGGCAGGTTATGTGTGCCGAATGTGGCGGATCTACGCCGACGAATTTTAGAAGAATCAAATTGCTCTCGATATTCTATTCACCCAGGTGCAACCAAAATGTATCGTGATCTCAAGACGATGTATTGGTGGGATGTCATGAAGAGAGACATAGCCGAGTTTGTGGCACAATGCCCAAATTGCCAACAAGTAAAAGCTGAACATCAGAAGCCAAGGGGCTTGTTACAGGTAATAGAAATCCCTACCTGGAAATGGGAAGTGATCAATATGGATTTCGTCGTGGGATTACCCCGTTCCCGTGGCAGGTATGACTCTATATGGGTGATCGTGGATAGGCTGACGAAAGCAGCCCATTTTCTTCCAGTCAAGACCACGTACTCAGCAGAAGACTATGCAAGGTTATATCTTAAAGAAATTGTGCGACTCCATGGAATCCCATTATCTATTATCACAGATAGAGGAGCACAGTTTACAGCTAAGTTCTGGAAGTCTTTTCAAGAAGGTTTGGGCACGCAAGTGAAGCTTAGCACGACATTCCACCAGCAAACGTATGGGCAGGCTGAGCACACTATTCAGACCTTAGAAGATATGCTCCGAGCATGTGTGCTGGATTTCGGTGGTAGTTGGAATGATCATTTACCCCTTATTGAATTTGCCTACAACAACAGCTATCATTCCGGTATTCAAATGGCTCTGTATGAAGCATTATATGGAAGAAAGTGTAGATCTCCAATTGGATGGTTTGAAACCGTAGAAGCACAATTGATAGGCCCCGACTTGATTCAACAAGCAGTCGAAAAAGTCAAAATCATTCGAGACCGACTGTTAACAACCCAAGGTCGCCAAAAGTCTTATGCGGACAACCGCCGACGAGACTTGGAATTTTAGGTAAATGATTGGGTATTCCTGAAAGTATCGCCGATGAAAGGGGTGATGAGATTTGGAAAGAAGGGGAAGTTAAGTCTTAGATACATCAGACCCTATAAATTGTCTGTAAGGTGGGTCATGTAGCATATGAACTGGACTTTCCTTCGGAGCTTGAAGCAGTTCACCCAGTCTTTCATGTTTCGATGCTCCGCAAATGTATTGGAGACCCAACAAGAATAGTTCTGATTGATGACGTGCAGGTGACAGAGAAGCTGACATATGAAGAAGTACCTATTGCTATTATAGATAGACAGGTGCGGAGACTTCGAAATAAAGAGGTAGCTTCAGTTAAAGTCTTATGGCGGAGTAGCAATCGGGAAGACATGACTTGGGAAGCAGAAGAGAGCATGAAGTCCAAGTACCCACACTTATTCCAACCCTCGGGAGAGATCCAAGACGAAATGCCGACGATATGAGGTATGTACGCTTAATTTTTATGCTTTTGGTCGTGTGTGGCCATGGATATGTTGATATTGTGATGTAGCCCTGTGAGGCGATGATATTATGGGTTGTTATGACAGGCTGGTAGTGTCAAATTACAGGGGAAGCTCTGGCGAAATTCTCGTAGAATTCCGAGTGTTTAACATTCGAGGACGAATGTTCCAAAAAGGGGGGGAAGAATGTTACACCTCGTAAAAGTCCCCGTACATGTACAATGAATAGACCGACGAAGGGTATGAGTGTGCGACGTTTTACTAAGTACGGAATGACGATTCATGAATTTTTGCAAATAAGAAAGTTGTAGAATTTCAATTCAGCTAGTGGTCGTAAAACAGAATACGGCCCGTAAAGTGATTTACAGACCGTATACTGCCATCGTCTTCCAACGTTCCAAAAATTTCAACTTTCTGTCCAAAGTTTAGATTGTAAAATACGACCCAGTTTACTGACCGTAAACTGAAATACGGCCCGTAAACTGTGGCCGTAAACCATCATGACCTTCAGCAAACCTTTCTATTTGTATATGCTTAAATACGACCACGTTATACGGTCCGTAAACTGTGGTTTACGACCACTGTACACCCCAACAACTGTTCATTAAAAATCAGATTTTGTGATTATTATAAGTGACTTTCTCATTCATTTTCATTCATATTTCATCTATAACCTTCAAGAACCCTCTAGAACTTATCCAAACATTTCATCCACAAAATTTAAGAGAATCAAAGGGGAGATCAAGATCAACAACACCAAATCCATGAAACAAAGTGTGTGAAACTCAAGTGAAGTTCATCCAAACCAACAAATTCCAAGGAAGGAAAAATAGGGTTTTGAGGAAGGAGGAAGAACTCCACTCTAGGCTTGTTCCACCACCATTTAAGGTAAGTTTTATGACTTTAGCATGTTGTTTAAGGTATTGGAAAGCTAAGATGCTTAAATTGTAGAAAGACATGGAAAATGGGTCTTAAATGGGAGAATAGGTGTCATAATTGAATAGTAGTTGAATGGAACCATAAACGTTGATGTGCCATGATTATGAATATGATGTAAACGATATTTAGACCAGGAAATAAGCATTATATATGAGAAAACGCGATAACGAACTACAACCATAAATGTGGAGAAAATAGAGAAAAATGGTAGATTTTGCTCAAAGTATATGAATGACGATTGTTAATACGATATTGTGAAGTGCTGTTGTAAATATTTTGGAGCTGAGATAGACTAAGAGAAAAGTAGTATAAATAAAGGAAGTGCTGCTCTATTTTCTCTAGAAATAGTGACGCATTTCCGTAGTCGATTAACTAACGTCAATACGAATTCTTTCGTGAAGGTAGCGACGTGACATTAAAGGAGGGCAAGTGAGCGATAGCTTAGATAAACGACAAAGGTATGTGAGGTTAATCCTTTTCTTTCTATGGCATGAATCCCATGATATGATTCTTCTTCCTTTCCATGATTCTACTATAACCCGAAAAGCCAAGAGCCTAAGATCATGAATAGCTATATGAGTCAAGAGATATGATATAACGATCTTATAAAGAAAATGATGTTGTTCTTTGTATACACTCACCTTATATACTAATCCCTTTATAGTGAGGCAGAATGTTCATATATGTTCATAATGAAATCGAGGGTTCACGACCTTACGTCACCTCGATAGAATGCAGTTATTCTAGAGTCTTTGTGTATGTACAATGACAAGTATATCTTGATAAGCATAATTGTTATAAATATTTTATGATGAGCATGTCACGATTACATCACACCGGGCCTAGTTGGCCGGGCAGTCACCGCGAAAGTGGGCAGCTATACGATACACCATGGCCAGTTGGCATGGGCAGACACCACTAGTGGGCGGCATGACATGGTACCCCGGACGCGGGAGGCCTGGACGCGGGCTAATGTTACTGATTATCACACCGCACCTATATGGTCGGGAAGTATATATATATATGATATGCATACATGAGATGATGATAAGCTTAAAAGTAAGTCAGCATGCATTACTTTTCATGTAATTCCCAGTCAGGTACAGTTGCTCCATACTTGATGCTTCCATTGTTTCCTTGATGCATTATTATTGTTCATGCCTCTCATACTCAGTACAATATTCGTACTGACGTCCGTTTTCTTTGGACGCTGTGTTCATGCCCATAGGTAGACAGGGAGGTGAGCTCGATCCTGATTCTTAGTAGCTGCCAGCTGATTGCGAGCACTCCATTGTCCGGAGGTTCTCATGATTATTCTCTGGGTATATGTATATTTTGGGCATGGTGGAGTCTTGTTCCACCTATATGTATAGTATGTCAGTCGAGGCTCGTAGATGCGCAGTGTGGGTAGATGGTCTCACGAGAGGCTTTTATGTATATGTATGTATTATTTTGATGGCCGAGAGGCTTATGTATAAAAGTATTTTTATTTTCCCAAATGAAAAGATGATTTTCTTATGTCCTAAGCATGAATTGATAAAAGAGCATTAAATGGGCAAGATGAGTAGCAGAACGAGTGGTGCTCGGTGGCTAGCCCCAGGTACCCATCACGGCCTCTAGCTGGGTCGTGAAAATTTACTTGTTCTTTTGTTGTTAAATAAGTAATGATTTATTAGCCTGTTTTAACTAAATACCGTATGGAATGTTCACCCATTAGGATTTAGATGGGTGCCGGTCATGGCGGGTTGGGTCGTGACAGTTTTCGATATAGTTGAGCTAATATTTATTTGGTAATGTCTTGAGGGGCTGCTATAGGGCCTATTGTATGGTTAATAAAGTGTTATATAAGTGTCAAGAAGGTTCCACAAGGATTGGAACTCAAACGAGTCAACTAGAATGAAATTCGGGAATTTCCAATTGTACGGACCGTATAAATTATACGGCCCGTAGATTACTTCCAGAGAGGGGTGATTTCATAGTGAGATTATACGGTCCAATTATACAGACCGTATAAATTATACGGCCCGTACAATTGGCCGTATATCCGGGTCAGGCCAGAATTTTATTTCGTTATATATGGCACCCTTGTTCATTTATTTCATTTCCCACCTTCTCTCCAAGCCTTGAGAGCTCCCAGAATCCTTCTCCCAATATATTTCACTCAAACCCAAGAGATAACAAAGATCAAGAGGCAAGAATCAAGATATACATGTGATAGAAGTCTTGCTAGGGTTAGTAGACTACAAGAAATTCTTGGGTATTGAAGCTAGGGTTTTCACATAAGTGGATAGCTTTGTCACGACCCAACCCCGTAGGCCGTGACTAGGATACCACTTTTGTCACGACCCAACCCCGTAGGCCGTGACTAGTGCCCGATCTGGGCACCCAAACCCATCTATCAAATGCATTCAAGTATATAGCAGAAGCCGCCAAGGCTATATTCTAAATTTAGATAATTTCCAGAAAAATTTTGGCAGAGTTTCCTTTGTTTTACAGACTATCCAAAATAACCCTGCGCACAGAAAATACCAACAAAGGCCACACCGGCCAACAAGGCAACATGTAAACATATGCGGACCGGCCGCCGCGGCGAATGGGATCGCCCAAACACATCATATACACACATCCGTACAGAAAGACCCAACCCACAAACATGTCCACAGACCTCTAAACAGACCGACAGAATCATATGACGGGACAGGGCCCCGCCGTACCCAAATAGTCAGATATACAGAAATATATACATAACAAAAGATGTATGTACCAAAAGTGGACTCCGGATCAAAAGGGAGTACTCCGAAATAGCAGAAAGTGGAGCCTACAGTGATGGATCACCTGTGTCTGTACCTGCGGGCAAGAAACGTAGCCCCCGAAGAAAGGGGGTCAGTACGAAAGATGTACTGAGTATGTAAAGCATAGAGTACAGAAATATGAGCCATAACTGAAAACAAACAGGATACAAAGGGGAAATACCAAACAGTATATCAAAATCTGTATCAAAACCATATATACGTAATGCAAACAAAATCATGCAAAGCTCAGGAACGTGGTCACCACTCCGACGCTGGTGCCACACACAGCATAACACCGGAAGGTTCAAATCTCCGTACATCCCCGAGCACACATATCAGCATAGCATATCACCAGCCATATCACAGCATAACTCCAAATGGAACCCGGCCCTATGGCGAGGTCTCGGGAACCGTAACACAGCATACAGTCGAATTTATCATAGCGCGCACGAATCATAACCGGCCCGGGAACCGGTGAACGAAGTCATAATAAGGGCACGAGCGGAGTCATGAGCAAACAATGCAACTTATAAGTCAAAACACCTTTTTAAACTTGATAATATCATATGCTAACTCATTAATCAAATAGTTCGAATAACTAGTCAATACGGGGTTCGTTTCATAAAAGTATTTCCAACATAGTATTTATGGTTCAAAATATAGTTTAGAATATCGTGGCAGTCAAACATTATTTTATGATAACCAAATTCATAACCAAAAGTGTTTTGCCGACATTAGACAAGAATGGGCATAATAGAGCAAACAAAGAAGTCTCAATGCTAGCGGGCCCACCGCGGGTCAAGTCGAGGTGGCGGACATGAATCACAGACATTTGGGGTCTATGGAATCATACATGGAAGTCTCGAGGCAACTTGATTACATTTACAAAAGTTTCGGACATTAGATCACTTTTCAATATAATATGAGTTTTATAATTCAATTCGATTGAATGGATAATACTAAATTTCCAATTCGGATTTCTAGGAACAGAATTGCCCTCGGGGCTCCAATATCGACCTAGTATACCTAAGACATGCCAAAAGAAGGATGGGTAGCCTTACATACCTTATATGCGTCTTACGCTCGCCCGAAACTCAAGTCCCGTTTCGCTCAGGATCTGCAAATGGTCAAAGTTACCAATTAGGGATTTCAAGGCTTAAGAATTCACTTAACCTCATTTTTGTCTACCGAAATTTCGGCAGCATTTCCCCCATATATATATATCACCCCGAGACTTAGCTCGGCTCCATATACAACAACAACAACAACCCACAGTATCACAATCATCACAAGTCATAACAAAATCACTCTAACGTCAATATTCTTTCTTTCTACATAAATCAACAACTTTCATCCAAACTTCACCACCTCCACATTATCATATTCATTTACTCATTCAAAGTTATTCAAACACATTCCAATAATATTCCAAACGATATACATGAATTTAAGCAATCCGCTACTTTCCATATTCTATTCAAAACGTCCACAACTACGACGAACATACTAACTTGCATTGTTTCATTCCAAATTCATTAACAACAACCATAATTCACATTTAAAGTCTTACTTTCACAATTATATACGAATATACAAAAATCATATAATTTCCCATAAGGACCCGCAACCATTTTCAATGCCAATTCAACTCGTTAAACATTCATTTACGTCATAAATGCCACAACGACGCAACTAACAAACTAAACAAAATCAAAATTCACCTTGCCTTCACCATGACATGGCTCACGGCCACTTCACCACACACACACACACCCACGGTTTCACACACACACCAAAACTACGGAATTCTCGTCTATTCTCAATCCTTATAATATTCTTACGAATTCCATAACACAAAAGTGACAAAATCCTTAACTTATCTTGAAATTCCGACTTGCCGCAAACGTGATTCTTTCGCCAAACAAATTGTATCACGTCGGAGAGCGTCTTGTACTTGCTACAAATATGAGAAGAACAAGATATTTAGACCACAATCCAAGGCTAGAGAATTTGTTTTTTTTTGGAACAAGGGGTTCGGCCGAATGGGGTTCAAGAACTCAAGGATGAGTTTTTAATTTTGTTTCTAGATTTCTCTAAGGATAAGCATACCTATATACATAATTGATTAGTAGGCACATGGAAAGCACATGACCATTAAATGGGTCTTGGGCCAAGGCCTCATGGCCGGCCACCCCATGGTCTTGGGCTTCAATTTTCCTTCAAATAGTTCTTGGCCCAATTCGTTGAAATCTCGTTTTGTAATTCCCGAAACCAATTTTCGGAATTCCAATTTTTGTCCTTAGACTTCCTCCACATTTCCACACCAATATTTTCATAAACAACATAGACATATTAACTAAAATCAAAGATATGGCCTTATAACATACAAGTCTCAATTATTTTCAAGATTTCCAATTATGCGAAAACACGGGACATAACAAGCTTCTCCAAAGCTCATTCTTATGAGATACAAGATTAGTTTTCATGCTTATTTCATGTTATTAAGAATGCTTGGTTGTTGAACGACTTGGATAGAAGAAGAGATTATAAAATGAGTTCTAAATGTAGCTTTTATGATGTTTTTGAGTATTAAGCTAACTTAAGTTATGATTCTTATTATAATATGGATATAATCTTGTTATGGAAGGTAATAATGATGATGAGGAAGTGTTGTATGAAAATGTTCTAAAGTTGGGTGTGAAGTTGTTAGTATAAGTTGAACATGAGAATGAATTTTGAAGACTTAATGGAATGTGATTGCTTGATTATGATATTGTGGATCTTTGAGAGTTGTTTTGTAATATGGTGGAAGTTGATGAAATACGAAAAATGATGCCCAATTTTCGTTAGCCCATGAATTACTCTAGTTTGGGTTTAAGAGTATCATTAAGGCTTAACTATGGTATGAATCCTTCTAAATGTAGATTTCTCAAGCTTCGACGGTGAACGTTAAGTAGTTAAGAAGATGACGCGGTATGTAAGGCTAACCCTTCTTTCATTACAGCATGATTCCATTACTATATACCTTCTCATGAGTTCCAAAATGTCTTCCCAGTGACTCCATCCCTAGAATTACTAAAGCTCATGATTCTTGATATTTTAATAATGCTATTACCTCCTTTATATGATAGTTGATCCTCTAAGGAAAGATGTAACGAAAATGATGACGATGATGATGATGTTTATGACATTTATGGACTCTTATGTATACGGGTATAAGTATGTATGGCTATTATGTAACATCGAGCTTATATGGCCGGGTATGATACCTATCGCGCGCATACCACTGCAGTGGGTACGGATGACACTGCGCCTTGGTAGGGCCAGGTATGTGTAACACCAAACCTTATCATAGCTGGGTATTTAATACACCGAACCTCTATGGTCGGGTATGATACTTCTGAAAGTATGAATGTATGAAATGGAAGTGTCCCATTAGAAAGAGGGTAAGTAAATATGACGAACGTCGCTAGAGGCATACCTAGCTCTTTCATTTCATGACTCGTTTATTTTATGTTATTTCTTATGCTTCTATTATGTTTTTGATTATGGTTTCTATACTCTGTACATTATTTGTACTGGCGTCCTTTTGTTTGTGGACGCTGCGTCATGCCCGTAGGTGGACAGGGAGACAGACTTGATCCATAGATTACTTGTTCAGGGACTGCATAGAGGAGCTCCATTTCATCCAGAGCTGCAGCTGTTGGTATTATTCCTTTGTGTGCATATAATATGGGCATGGCGGGGTCCTGTCCCGTCTATATGATGTTACACACTCTCTTTAGAGGCTCGTAGACAGTTATGTATGGTTAGATGTCCGTTAGCCTTGTCGGCTCATATTTTGTATGCTATTTTGTTAGCCTTGTCAGTTTGTGTATATGGATATGGGCATAGCTGTTGATAATGATATAAATGTGTCGTTGCCCAATGAGATTAGTATTATTGATGTATAGAAATTGCGAGTAGGCCATGTGGCTCACCTAGATGTGAATATGAATGTACGATAAGAGGTGCCCGAGTGGGTTGTCACCGGGTGCCCGTCATGGCCCTCCGGCTGGGTCGTAACAAAAGTGGTATCAGAGCAGTTCTGTCCTAGGGTGTGTCTACGAGCCGTGTCCAGTAGAGTCTTGTTTATGGGTGTGTTGCGCACCACAGTTATAAACAGGAGGCTACGGGCATTTTAGGAATGAATGACCTTCTTTCTACTTTAATCGTGCAGTAGAGCCATGATATAAGGATTTCTATTTCCTTAACCGTGTATTATGTATTTCAGAAATGCCTGTGAAGAGGAAAGCTTCGGCAACCCAAAAGGGCAAGACGGTGATGGAAAAGCAGGCTGCCAGAATACCGCCACCGGTTATAGAGGGGGATGAATCCCAGAATGAGGTTCCATCTATGTCACGACCCAACCCCGTGGGCCATGACTAGTGCCTGGACTAAGCACCTATATACGAACCTGCTAAATATAATCAGATTGAAACTGAAAACAATATGACAATCTGTAAAAGCACGCTGTAAACTCATCACGTCATACGTCAAAAGAACCTGTCTCTTGCCACAGCTAAGCAAACATAACAAAATATGCAAGCCGACAAGGCTGCCACTATATCTAGTATGATACGCAAGCCAACAAGGCCGCCACTACAGACGGGAATATCCTTAGCAAATCATATAGACACAGCCGAACAAACTATACACAACCCACACATATGTCTACAGACCTCTAAGAGTATCAGAGTGAAATACGACGGGACAGGGCCCCGCCGTACCCCTGGATATATACGTAAGTCTATATAGAAGATCTGTACCCAAAATATCTAGGCTCCGAAACAATGAAGCTCTCCGAACAGCTGAGCAGAAGTCCTAGGCTGGAGGATCACCAAGTCGAGTATCTGTACCTACGACCATGAAACGCAGCCCCCCGGAGAAAGGGGGTCAGTACGAGATATGTACTGAGTATATAAAGCATGAATTACAACAAAGAGAATCATGACTGAAATAGAGATTACAGGAAACAAGTATGACATTCAAAATACCGATACGCTTGCCTTATGAAAAGAAAATCATGCATATCAATATCGTATATCATACCCGGCCCACTATGGGACTCGGTGAATAAACTCATCACTTACCATCCTTGGCGCCATAATCACATCATCATATCATCATATATATATATATATATATATATATATATATATATATATATATATATATATATATATATACCGTATCCCGACCATCTAGGGAGGGACTCGGTGAAAGATATATTGAGGCATGCACGAGCAGAGTAGTGAGAAACCATATGCAAACTAAATCATATCTGAGGCTCAATAGAATAATCAAAATGAACTATCATTTGAAAATCAAGACAATAGTCATATCAAGTACGCTTCGAATGTCAGTATGGATTATATCAAAATAGGATGTCTGGAATCATAGGCACGTAATAAGACATAATGAAATAAGTTCTGGGAATCATGAACATTAGCCAACCTAGTGTCTCTAAGAATAGGAGATTTTTTGGAGTCATGTACACGTCGTCTGTTTGTTTTATAAAGATCATGCCAAAAAAAAAAAGAAGGGTTAGCTTTACATTCCATGAAGCTTATTTATTCCCTCAACTTCTACTTCTCGAACTCGCAAATCTACAACCAAGGGAATTCATACTACCGTTAGGCTCGTTACCATATGCTTATCCTAAGCCTTTACATTAACTCTTTCTAGGATCTGCCAAAATTTCGGCAGCACCTCCCCTGTTTATATCCCTAGCCCGAATTCTTAATTCATCAACCAACAATAACAACAACAATACCAATATCCATAATATCATTTCCCATATCAAAGTATTCCATAAAACAACCCCCATGCTGTTTTCCAACTTCCATAACTAAACAACTCACTATACAACCATTAAACCGTTCTATCTTTGTAAATAAGCCAGCATTAATATAAATAGGAAGAGATCCACACCTTTCTCCCGTTAATATTGCTATATATCTTCGCTTTTTCCCACCTTGGACTAAGCCAAACGCGTTGTTATACGATTTTGTAATTGCAACTATACGCTACCAGGACCGGAATTCGGGGATTATACCTGATCCGGGCTAAAATTTGATGTTGAAGAGTTGGGGGAGGTTTTCAGAATTTTAGGGGTCTTCTAGGCGTTTTAGATGAATAAAGGGGGGTAAGCCCCCCTTATATAGAGTTCCAGAAACTGCCCTGGCCGACTTTAAATTTGGTCAGCGCGTTCGCGGTGCCTTCTGGCGCGTTAGCGTTGGCTTATATTTTCTGCCTGCGCGTTCATTCAGTAAAAAGGTCATAACTCTCAATCCCGATGTTGTGTGAGGTCCCACGACCTACGGTAGGAAAGATATTTCAATTATATACAACTTTTATTCTTGGAATGTTTCCAAATTCCTAACTTATAATAGCGTTTTGGCCCCTCCAAGTGAGATCATCCGAAAATGTTTTATTAAATCGTCCTTTTGGAGGGCTTATGCCCATTTTTGACTTAAGGGTCCTACTTAGGACTTTCTCAACTTTCCATGTATTACTCATATATCTCTTCATATGTCCTTTATAAACTCTGGTGTGTGGGCCCCACTTATCTTACAACAACGAGGGCCTTTCATCAAGTGTTGTATGAACCAATTCACCCCATATGGTCTCTAAATGTCATATATAAGCTATTATTACATTCTTATCATATAACCTTCATCCTGAACCCGGGCCCCAATATTGCTCAGCGCGTCCGCGCCTCATTGTGGCGCGTTCGCGCTGTGTTGGCCCTTGGCCTTCTGCGCGGTCGCGCAGGCCATTTTCCTGGTCTGCCAGCCCAACTTGTAATGTCCATATCTCCTTACCCCGATGTCCGATCGAGGAGCGGTTTATTGTGTTGGAAACTAGACTTTCGGAACTTCATTTTAGACTTTTGTTTCGCTTCCAAAGTCTTAATATACCAAAACATATTCTTTCTTCGAATTAGGCCAAAATTTTCGTACCAAACCTTGCCCAACTTTCCTTCAATGCCTCGAAAGCTCAATCTCCTTAGTTTACTGGTTTTCCAATCCTCCTATAACCTGTTACGCGAACTCGGACTCTTATAATCGTAACACGGGCACCTGTGATCTTGTGTCTTCTCGACCATAACTCTGATGTCTGCAATTGAATAGCTAATACCTCACGAATCTCAACGTACAGAAGTTACGGGGTGTAACATCCTTCCCCCCTTAGAAACATTCGTCCTCGAATGTTGCAGTATTGCCAACTCACAACACCATCTTTGATTCCTTAGAACTGTTATTCTTCCCTTAGGGTCCGATTACCGTTTGCTTAGACTATAACTTGGTTCAGTCTCTTCTCATCTTCCCTTAACTCTTTCATTACTTTCAGTCAGTTTCTTTCACTTCTTTGTCTTCATGTACATGGTCAGAAATTAACTAGCATCTCGCTTTCATTTTGTCTCTATTATTGCAGTCTTGACTCATCATGCCATAACTATTCATCGACCTGTAAGTATCCTCTTTTTCTCGCTCCTTGTTTCCCTACTAGTGGGCAATTACCTTGCTCATATACGGCGCACTCTTTGCGTTTATCTCTTCAGTACCATCTCGGGATGTCCTTTTTATACCTGTTGATCTTGGATATACACTACATTGACTCCTTGTGATTCATTGGTTAGCTTCATTAGTTCTTACGTCCTTGTCACCATCTTTCTTAATCCTACATTCTAAATATTTTCTCAATCATGACTTTGTCGCTAACGAGTATAATGGTTATGTTCCTTTCCAAAGCCAGTCATATCAATATCAAAATACTCATATATGAAGTGTTTCTCGCCATTTTTTTATCCTTCGCAGTACAGTTACACTTATGGCAACTCATAATCTGAGTTTAGCTAAATTTGTAGCTCGCCACGTCTTTGAGCTCCTGTCGCAATTGTTTCTTTAACCTCCTTCCCTCAAACCTCGAAATACAACCCAGAAGCATAGGGCTATGGCAATTCTTACTCCATTACGACTCTCTTACAACATATATATCTTGCTTCGATTTCCATATACCGGCGGTCACTTTATCCGTCATTATTCCTTATTGGTTTTCTGATGTGGCCTTTTTGCAATTATAGTTGGGCATAGCTTCACGTTGATGGTTCATATAACTTCATAGCATATGCTCTCTTGTTTAGTATAATTAGCGATCCATGAAGTTTTTCTAATATCCGGTGAAATCTTTTATTTTCATTCGTATGAGCAGGGTTCTTTCTTTCCTTCAAAATTTTCCAAACTACCAATCGTTGTTCCTTTTATTAAAATAATTGCTGTCATCTGAAGTGTCCTTTGGGTTCGTCATCGTCTCCATTATCCTTTGTGTACTTGGCTCGTAGACCTTTCTTGTTCTCTTTATTACCCTTTAGAACACGTCGCTGCATACTTAGGTACTGCGCAATTTTGCTCGATGCGAGGGATTCAAATCATGGTCTAGAAATATCGTAGTTCATGTCAGCATGAAGCATCCTCTTAAGTTATCTTCCATATTTTCTCCCTATGTCTACCTCATGGTACCCTTATTGTCAGTTCATTTCTACGTCTTTTTGTTACCTTCACGATATGCCAACACACCTCGAACTCTGGCCCCGAGCTAATAAATCTCCTTTTCTGGAGCCTGAAACGTCATAGCTCCTTTCAAGCCTAGCATGTTCTTCCCCCTTTATTAAGGAGGTCCCAATACACCAATAGCTTTCGAATGTCCATCGTCTTCGGCAATTATCTACCGCCCTTCACGACCTTCTCAAGGTCGAGGTTCAGTCATCGTATGGTCTGCCTTATTTATCCTTTTTGCTCGCTACACTCTTGTGTTCAATTGGAATACTTTTAAGGGTTAGGTCCAATTCCGATGCCTTCTTTTCCGTCTTTTCAAACCTCTGTCTTTTATGACTAACGGTTCCTGGGCTCGCAAGTTAATGGGGACATTGAGATTCACCGCGTCATTTATGAAGTTTTCGGTTATACCTTACTCCCCGTCTCTCTTCCCGACTTTGCTTATGACATCTCTAAAACTGCTTACCCCGAGTTCTTCTTCCATTTATGTCTATAACATCATTTTGTCAATATTTCCATACCCTTCCATCCGCTACTAGCCCTTTCGCCCATTTAACTCACTTAGCTATAATTCTTCTTAACTACACGTTTGTATTGTCGCTGTGCATCCATGTTTTCCGAGTGTCCTGCTACTTTCGCTCTTAGCACAGAATTCTTACAATGTACACTATCTCTATCCTCATTCATCGAGTCTTCATCCGTCTTTCTGATGTCACGGCCAGGTTGTCTTATCTTCTATGCATGTTCCTTACATTTCATTCTATTTTCTTTATAATCGAACCTCTCGGTCTTTACAGAAGTTCTTGTCTCATATCACTAATTTTCTAATCACACGGGTCACCCCATCATCCTCGTTCTTATCTCGGTGATTGATCGGTTTCCTACCGCTAACTTGTTAAAGTGTCCTTCTTACTCTCATAGTTAAAGATTTCCAGTTACATTGCTGCTAAATGCTCTCCTCTTTTTTTTTTCGATCAGCCCATCAGTATACCTTCCCTAGTTTCATCCTCCTTGAGCGCATTTCTTCTCTCGTTATTTGTAGTATCGGCTCTGAATTTCGTGAAATATTCCTTAAACGTGCAAATCCATTCTATTCTTTAGTCATCTTTTAGGAAAGCTTCTGCATGTCCGAGGCAATCATACCAACATGGCTACACATTTATCCCTTTGTAATTATATCTTTCGAGAATTGGAAATCTCTTAACATCGTCGCATGGCCTAACCATTCTTTCTCTTACTTCTCATTCCTCGTCGCGGTCCCTATCCTCTTAGCCCCACTTATCGAATTCTATTCTCGAACCCCACACATTCCTCTTTTGTTCCATACTACCACCTTTACCCCTTTCACACGCCTACCTTCGGATTTTTACCCAAAAAGTCTCGTGCTCTGCCTATCGTCTCTCTTGGAGGCTCCACTCACTCATGTTTCTTACTATTTACTTTTCAACACTTTGATATCCTTACCTTCCATCTACTCACTTTCTTTCTTTTCCAAGTATCATTGTATTAGAACTCTCCAAGCTTGACCTGTAACATTCTTTTGTCACTTGAACTTTTTTTTTACCTTGTTCGATTAATGCCTTCAATATACCACAAAGTCGATTGTTGGGATACACCTTCCCGTTGATACAACCGTATACGAGATATCATACGCATTCATATATATGTTTATTCTAACTCCTCGCTTACAAAGTATCTCCAAATACTACTCAAGCTCATCCTAGTTCCAGGGCTTTGATGCACTTTCTTTCTCTTCACCGGTCTAGTCTGCCTCGTCCTACGCGACCTCTTAAGGTTTCCAACCACTCCGCACACTCTAACTTCCCTTAGGCTACTCTAGCTTCTCATTCATGTCTTATGTCTAAATTTATAGGACTTTTAATACACTTCCCAGGGGGTCACCCATCCTAATATTTCTCCCACTCCAGCACGCTTAACCTCGAAACCCTGATGAAATCTGGTGCGTTAATGCTGGTATAATCGTATCCACCTTACCGCATGACCTTCATCACATAAGCTGGAGCAAGTTGAAGTCTTAGCAGATTCGAAAACATTCTCGTAACACACCTCCCTCCGAATTAGAAAGGGTCTTTTACTCTTCTGACTATACAATTACTATTTTAGCCTTTTCAATCCCCAATATTCAACTTTCACCTATGTGTATGACTACCCTTCATCCTAGATTTCCAAATTCCCACTGGTGGCGAAAACACCTTGATCGCCGTTACTTATAAATACTTAGTTATCGGCCCTTGGATTTTAGCTCGCCGCTATTAAGTAATAATCTTACCGCAAATACACATACATAGAAAATTCCAATAAGGGCTCATATACCTGTAGCCGATCGGTCCTTAGCCTGATCTGGTGGGCTATAGAGTGAAGTGTGCTCTCCATCCTTGTCTTCCTACCGTCTACTAGTCTGGCCTAACATAATGCTGAAACGTAAGGAAAACCTAAATGTGCCAAACTCTGTACTTCCTCAATTACGTCTTTGTCCACAGGAGTCTTGTAAACCCTTAAACTGGTCTTTGCCATATGATTTCCCAGTTGGGTCTCCTCCTACTGGAACCACGTCCTCCGATGGGTCCATCTCGATGGAATAGCTGATGCTTTTTCTTATACCTCTTGACATCCTCGATCCTGAGTCGACGGGTGATACGGGTCTTATGTCCCCCTTTGGAGTCTTACATACGCTCCCATTAACTGAACTTGTCCTTTTCCTCAATACAATCCTGCAAGTTAACAAAAATCGTACCAAGAACGAGCTTTCCTATCATTGGCTCTACTGCACGATCTATGATCAGAAAGAAAGATGACATCCTAAATGTCCTGTAGCTTCCTGTTTATAGATGTGGTGCACCACACACCGATAAACAAGACTCTACTAGACACGGTCTGTAAACACTCCGAGAATGAACTGCTCCGATACCACTTTTGTCACGACCCAACCCCGTGGGCCATGGCTAGTGCCTGGACTAGGCACCCATATACGAACCTGCTAAATATAATCAGATCGAAACTGAAAACAATTTGACAATCTGTAAAAGCACGCTGTAAACTCATCATGTCATACGTCAAAAGAACCTGTCTCTTGAGAAGCCACAGCTAATCAAACATAACAAAATATGCAAGCCGACAAGGCTACCACTACATCCGGTATGATACACAAGCCAACAAGGCTGCCACTACAGACGGGAATAACCTTAGCAAATCATATAGACATAGCCGAACAAACTTATACACAACCCACACATATGTCTACAGACCTCTAAGAGTATCAGAGTGAAATACGACGGGACAGGGCCCCGCCGTACCCCTGGATATATACGTTAGTCTATATAGAAGATCTGTACCCAAAATATCTAGGCTCCGAAACAATGGAGCTCTCCGAACAGCTGAGCAGAAGTCCTAAGCTGGAGGATCACCAAGTCGAGTATCTGTACCTACGGCCATGAAACGCAGCCCCCCGGAGAAAGGGGGTCAGTACGAGATATGTACTGAGTATATAAAGCATGAATTACAATAAAAAGGATCATGACTGAAATAGAGATTACAGGAAACAAGTATGACATTCAAAATACCGATACGCTTGCCTTATGAAATGAAAATCATGCATATCAATATCGTATATCATACCCAGCCCACTATGGGACTCGGTGAATAAAGTCATCACTTACCATCCTTGGCGCCATAATCACATCATCATATCATCATATCATATATATATATATATATATATATATATATATATATATATATATATATATATATACCGTATCCCGGCCCTCTATTGAGGGACTCGGCGAAAGATATATTGAGGCATGCACGAGCAGAGTAGTGAGCAACCATATGCAAACTAAATTATATCTGAGACTCAATAGAATAATCAAAATGAACTATCATTTGAAAATCAAAACAATAGTCTTATCAAGTACGCTTCGAATGTCACTATGGATTATATCAAAATAGGACGTCTGGAATCATAGGCACGTAATAAAACATAATGAAATAAGTTCTGGGAATAAGACCATTAGCCATCCTAGTGTCTCTAAGAATAGGAGCTTCTTTGGAGTCATGTACACGTCGTCTGTTTGTTTTATAAAGATCATGCCAAAAAGAAAGAAGGGTTAGCTTTACATACCTTGAAGCTTATTTATTTGCTCAACTTCTACTTGTCGAACTTGCAAATCTACAATCAAGGGAATTCATACTACCGTTAGGCTCGTTGCCATATGCTTATCCTAAGCCTTTACATTAACTCTTTCTAGGATCTGCCGAAATTTCGGCAGCACCTCCCCTGTTTATATCCCTAGCCCGAATTCTTAATTCATTAACCAACAATAACAACAACAATACCAATATCCATAATATCATTTCCCATATCAAAGTATTCCATAAAACAGCCCCCACGCTATTTTCCAACTTCCTTAACTAAACAACTCACTATACAACCATTTAACCGTTCTATCTCTGTAAATAAGCCAGTATTAATATAAATAGGAAGAGATACATACCTTTCTCCCATTAATATTGCTATATCTTCGCTTTTTCCCACCTTGGACTGAGCCAAACGCGTTGTTATACGATTTTCTAATCGCAACTATACGCTACCGGGACCGGAATTCGGGGATTATACCTGATCCGGGCTAAAATATGATGTTGAAGAGTTGGGGGAGGTTTTTCAGAATTTTGGGGGTCTTCTAGGCGTTTTGGATGAAGAAGGGGGGGGGGGGGGGGTAAACCCCTTATATAGAGTTCCAGAAACTACCCTGACCGACTTAAAATTTGGTCAGCGCGTTCGCGATGCCTTCTGGCGCGTTAGCGCTGGCTTATATTTTTTGGCTGCGCGTTCGTTCAGTAAAAAGGTCATAACTCTCAATCCCGATGTCGTGTGAGGTCCCACGACCTACGGTAGGAAAGATCTTTCAATTATATACAACTTTTATTATTGGTATTTTTCCAAATTCCAAATTGATAATAACGTTTTGGCCCCTCCAAATCAGATCATCCGAAAATGTTTTATTAAATCGTCCTTTTGGAGGGCCTATGCCCATTTTTGGCTTAAGGGTCCTTCTTAGGACATTCTCAACTTTCCATGTATTACTCATATATCTCTTCATATGTCCTTTATAAACTCTGGCGTGTGGGCCCCACTTAGCTTACAACAACGAGGGCCTTTCATCAAGTGTTGTATGAACCAATTCACCCCATATGGTCTCCGAATGTCATATATAAGTTATTATTACATTCTTATCATATAACCTTCATCCTGAACCCGGGCCCAAAAATTGCTCAGCGCATTCGCGCCTCGTGGTGGCGCGTTCGCGCTGTGTTGGCCCTTGGCCTTCTACGCGTTTGCGCCACTCCCTGGCGCGTTCGCGCAGGCCATTTTCCTGGTCTGCCAGCCCAACTTGTAATGTCCATATCTCCTTACCCCGATGTCCGATCGAGGAGCGGTTTGTTGTGTTGGAAACTAGACTTCCGGAACTTCATTTTAGAATTTGTTTCGCTTCAAAACTCTTAATATACCAAAACATATTATTTGTTCCAATTAGGCCAAAATTTCCGTACCAAACCTTGCCCAACTTTCCTTCAAAGCCTCTAAAGCTCAATCTCCTTAGTTTACTGGTTTTCCAATCCTCCTATAACCTGTTACGCGAACTTGGACTCTTATAATCGTAACACGGGCACCTGTGATCTTGTGTCTTCTCGACCATAACTCCGATGTCTGCAATTGAATAACTAATACCTCAGGAATCTCAACGTACAGAAGTTACGGGGTGTAACAATCTAGATCCTCCCACTCATTACCCGCTTCAAAGGAGCATGAGGGAGCCTCAGCCCCAGCTCCTCCACCAGATGCTTCGGGCCAAGATGTAAAAGAGGCCATTGATTTACTCACTCAGTTGGTTGGCGCTCAGACCCAGCGGCAAGGTATAGGTCAGGGTGATAGGGCTGTGATTGCAAGAGCCCGTGATTTTATTTGCTTAAACCCATGCACCGAAATTCTTCGGGTCAAAGCCGGATAAGGACCCTCGGAGCTTGATTGATGGGATGTTGAGGAAACTTCGGTTAATGCATGCTTCAGACATTGAATCGGTAGAGCTAGCATCCTATAGATGGTGGGATGTCGCGGTTCATTAGTATATGATTTGGATGGCTTCAAGGGGAGTTAATGCACCTCCCGCGATATGGCAAGACTTTGTTGATACCTTCCTCCAACACTACTTGCCTCCAGAGGTTCGGCGGGCTAGGGCCGATAAGTTCTTGAATCTTCAGCAAGGGAGTATGAGTGCCTTAGAGTATAGTCTCCGCTTCTATTCTTTGGCTAGGTATGCTCCAGGTAGCGGATATGGGTGATCAAGTGCACCGATTTGTGAGTTACTTGGGGCCACATTTGATGGATAAATGCTTGACTGCGTCCCTTCAGGAGAATATGGATATTTCACGCATTCAAACCCATGCTCAGAATCTAGAGGAAAGCCAACAGCAGCAAAGAAGTGAGCGTGAGCATAATAGAGGGTATATCAAGAGGGCTAGATTTTCGGGTCCGATTAGTAAGTTCAGAGAGGGGTAAAGATAGCAGTTTTCTAGGCATTCAGGCCATTCGATGATTAGTGCGCCTCCACGATTTACGGGCCAGAGATTTGATAGATCTACTCACTCCGGGCGGAGTCAGAGTTTTAGAGCTTCTGGTTCTCATTTCAGAGGCGATTCCGGTCAGGCAAGGCCACCCGTGCCACGATGTTCTCAGTGCGGGAAGTAACATTAGGTCCAGTGTCGACTAGGCTCAGAGGTCTGCTATAAATATGGTCGGCCAGGCCACATCATGCGTGACTGCCCCTCGATTGGTGGAAGGGGTAGAGTCCAGCCTTCAGGATTGGCAGTCGGGTCTTCATCGTTGATACGCCCTCTGGGGCAAGGTTCATAGACGCCAATATACCATGGTAGAGGTAGAGGGAGAGCCCCTAGTTCCATTGCTCCTCAGCACCGTATTTATGCATTGGCTGGGCGACAGGATCTTGAGTCTTCCCCTGATGTCGTCACATGTATATTGTCGGTATTCTCTTGATGTATATGCATTGATAGATCCGGGCTGCACACTATCATACGTTACTTCATATATTGCGGGTCAATTTAGGGTCAACCCGATGTCAATCAAACCTTTCGAAGTATCGACACCCGTTGGTGAACCGGTAATAGCTAGTCGAGTATATAGAAATTGTGTAGTTATGATTTGTGATCATCATACTATGGATGATTGACATGAGTTGAAAATGGTGGACTTTGATGTTATTTTGGGCATGGATTGGCTTCTTGCTATGCTAATGTGGATTGTAGAATGAAAATGGTTCGCTTCCAGTTTCCGGGAGAACTAGTTTTAGAATGGAAATGAAATACAACGTCCCCGAAAGGTAGGTTTATTTCCTACCTTAAGGCTAGGAAATTATTGCTAAAGGCTGTATTTATCATTTAGTTCGGGTTCAAGCTATAGAAGCTGAATCGCCAACTCTTCAGTCTATCCCCGTGGTGAATGATTTTCCGGATGTATTCCCGAATGAGCTTCCAGGCCTCCCTCCTGAGCGGGAAATTGATTTTTCTATTGATGTGCTACCGGATACAAAACCCATTTCCATTCCTCCTTATAAGATGGCTCCCGCGGAGTTAAAAGAGTTAAAGGAGCAATTGAAGGACTTGATTGAAAAGGTTTTATTAGGCCTAGTTCTTTCCCGTGGGGAGCACCCGTGTTGTTTGTGAGGAATAAGGATGGCTACTTGCGAATGTGCATTGACTACAGGCAACTGAATAAAGTGACGATCAAGAACAAACATCCGCTTCCAAAGATTGATGACTTATTTGATCAATTGCAGGGTGCCAAATGGTTTTCAAAAATAGATTTGAGATCTGGGTGTCATCAGGTGAGAGTTAGGGAGAAGGATATTCCTAAGATGGCTTTCAGAACAAGATATGGACTTTTTGAATTCCGGGTAATGTCATTTGGGCTAACTAATGCGCCGACAGTATTTATGGATTTGATGAACAATGTGTTCAGGCCTTTCCTAGATTTATTTGTGATCGTGTTCATTGACGATATCCTGGTATATTCTCGATCAGAAGTAGAACATGTCGATCATCTGCGTACCGTCCTTAACGTTCTCCAGACTCGAGAGTTATTCGCCAAATTTTCTAAGTGTGAATTTTGGTTGAATTCAGTGACCTTCTTGGGGCATATTATTTCAGCCGATGGCATTCGGGTAGATACCCAAAAGATTGAGGTCGTAAAGACTTTGACAAGGCCTACAACACCTACAGAGGTTTATAGTTCTCTGGGCTTAGCAGGTTATTACATGAGGTTTGTAGAAGGCTTTCTTCTATCTCTGCACCACTCATGAAGTTGACCCAGAAATCAACTAAATTTCAATGGACGGATGCTTGTGAACGTAGTTTGCAAGAGCTAAAGAATAGATTAACTTCTGCCCCAGTCCTGACATTTCTAGAAGGACCAGAAAGCTATGTTGTCTATTGTGATGCTTCGGACATTGGATTAGGATGTGTATTGATGTAGCATGGTAAGGTGATTGCCTATGCCTCAAGGCAGTAGTGCAAACATGAGAAGCATTATCCAACCCATGATCTTAAGTTAGCTGCAGTGATTCATGCATTGAAGATGTGGAGACATTATTTGTATGGCGTCCATGTTGATATTTATATAGATCATAAAAGCCTCCAGTATATTTTCAAGCAGAAGGAATTGAATTTGCAGCAAAGGCGATGGTTAGAGTTGTTGAAAGATTATGATGTTAACATCCTATATTATCTCGGGAAAGAAAATGTTGTGGATGATGCTCTTAGCCGTAGATCCATGGGAAGTTTATGCGATGTTCAGCTAGAGAAAAGAGATATATCTCGTGAGCTCCAGCAGTTAGCTAGCATAGGAGTTCAAGTAGTGGACTCAGGCAGTACAGGAGCTATCATTCAAAATTCAGCGGTCTCGTCGCTAGTAGTTGAGGTGAAAGAGCGTCAATACGAGGATCCCATGCTAGTTCATTACAGAACTACACTCCCTCAGAAGAAAAAGTCATCCTTCGAGATTTCGGGAGATGAAGTTCTCCGATGTCGAGGCATGTTGTGTGTTCCCGACGTTGCAGGGTTACGTCAACAGATTTTGAAAGAAGCCCATTGTTCCCGTTATTTCGTTCACCCCGAGGCAACAAAAATTTATCATGATCTTAAATCTATATATTGGTGGAATGGGATGAAGAAAGATATAGCGGAATTCGTGGCCCAATGTCCTAATTTTCAGCAAGTGAAAATTGAAGACCAAAAGCCTGGGGAATTGTTACAAGCTATAGAAATTCCGACATGGAAATGGGAAGCAATTAACATGGATTTCATTGCAGGCTTACCCCATTCTCCACGTAAGTGTGATTCTATATGGGTGATTGTAGATAGACTCACGAAGTTAACTCATTTCTTACCGGTCATAACTATATATGTAGCAGAAGATTATGCAAAGCTTTATGTTAAAGAGATAGTACGACTTGACGGTGTTCCAGTATCTATTATATCCGATAGAGGGACTCAATTTACAACCGATTTCTGGAAAACTTTCCAAGAGGGTTTGGGGACTCAGGTGAGTCTTAGCACAACATTTCACCCGCAGACTGATGGGCAAGCTGATCGTACCATTCAGACCCTTGAGAATATGCTACGGGCATGTATATTGGATTTTGTAGGTAGTTGGGATGATGACTTACCGCTTATTGAATTTTCTTACAGCAACAGTTATCATTCTAGCATCCAAATGGCCCCGTATGAGGCTTTATACGGGCGCAAGTGTAGATCTCCAATTGGGTTGTTTGAAGTACGAGAGACCAAATTGATAGGGCCAGACTTGGTCCAGCAAGCTATAGAGAAAGTCAAGCTTATACAGGATCGATTATTAACAACTCAGAGTCATCAGAAATCCTATGCAGATAATCGTCGAAGGGACATAGAGTTTCAAGTGAAAGATTGGGTATTCCTGAAGGTGTCGCCAATGAAGGGCGTCATGATATTTGGCAAAAAGGGCAAGCTTAGTCCTTCATATATTGGACCTTATGAGATTGTACGCAAGGTAGGCCAAGTGGCTTACGAATTAGATCTACCTCCTGATTTGGAGTCAGTTCACCCAGTTTTCCATGTATCGATGCTTCGTAAGTGCATTGGAGATCCTTTTAGAGTTGTACCGGTAGATGATGTTCAAGTCACCAAGCAATTATCCTACGAAGAAGTTCCCATTACCATTCTAGATAGGCAAGTACAAAGACTCAGAACCAAAGATGTAGCGTCGGTTAAATTTTTATGGAGAAATAATAATAGAGAGGAAATGACTTGGGAAGCAGAAGAAGACATGAAGTTCCGGTACCCGCATTTATTTCCACCCCCAGAGGAGACTCAGGCAGAGATGCCATTATCCTCAGGTATGTAGTGCTTTCCTTGATGCTTTTTTGGTTATGTGTGGCCATAGTTATTGATGTTATTATTGTAGCCCTGTGAGGCGATGTATTTTGGGTTGTTGTGGCAGGATGGTAGTACCATATTACAAGGGAAACTCTGGAAAAATTTTTATAGAACCCCCAAGAACCTAACATTCGAGGACGAATGATCCTTGGGGGGGGGGGGGGGGGGGGGCAGAATTTTACATCTCGGAAATTTCAGATTGTTGCCTTGTGAGTAGGATAATGTGAGCCTAAGGTGATGATGAAACCCTTACGAGATTAAGAAAAGTATTAGATAGCTTAAAGTGCATACTATAAGATTTTGAAGTAATATGAATGGGTGAAATCTAGTTTGTTAAAGGAAGTGAAATGTAAGCCGTGTTCGAAAGTGGTAATGTCTTTAGGGGGTAATATAGGGCCTATTTTATGGTTAATGAATTGTTATATCAGTTCCAAGAAGGCTTCACAAGGATTGGAAGTCAAAACGAGTCGACGAGAATGAAATTCGGGAATTTCCAGTTGTACAGCCATTTGTACAGACCGTATACATTTTACGGCCCGTATAATGGTCCATAGATTACTTCTAGAGAGGGGTGATTTCATGGTGAGATTATACGGTCCAATTATACGGACCGTATAAATTATACGACCCGTATAATTGGCCGTATATCCGGGTCGGCCAGAATTTTATTTCATTATATATGGCCCCCTTGTTCATTTATTTCATTTCCCACCTTCTGTCCAAGCCTTGAGAGCTCCCAAAACCCTTCTCCCAATATATTTCACTCAAACCCAAGAGATAACAAAGATCAAGAGGCAAGAATCAAGATATACATGTTATAGAAGTCTTCCTAGGGTTGGTAGACTACAAGAAATTCTTGGGTATTGAAGCTAGGGTTGTCACATAAGTGGATGGCTGCTACAAAGCTCATTCTTATGAGATACAAGATTAGTTTTCATGCTTATTTCATGTTATTAAGAATACTTGGTTGTTGAACGACTTGGATAAAAGAAGAGAGTAGAAAATGAGTTCTAAATGTAGCTTTTATGATGTTTTTGAGTAGCAAGCTAACTTAAATTATGATTCTTAGTATAATGTGGATATAATCTTGTTATGGAAGGTAATAATGATTATGAGGAAGTGTTGTATGAAAATGTGCTAAAATTGGGTGTGAAGTTGGTAGTATAAGTTGAACATGAGAATGAATTTTGAAGACTTAGTGGAATGTGATTACTTGATTATGATATTGTGGATGTTATTGTGGATGTTTGAGAGTTTTTTTGTAATATGGTGGAACTCGATGAAATAGGGGAAATGCTGCCCAATTTTTGTTAGCCCATGAATTATTCTAGTTTGGGTTTAAGAGTATCATGAAGGCTTAACTATGGTATGAATCCTTCTAAATGTAGATTTCTCAAGCTTTGACGGTGAACGTTAAGTAGTTAAGAAGACGACGAGGTATGTAAGGCTAACCCTTCTTTCATTAAGGCATGATTCCATTACTATATACCTTCACATGAGTTCCAAAATTTCTTCCAAATGATTCCATCCCTAGAATTACTAAAGCTCATGATTCTCGATATTTTTACAATGCTATTACCTCTTTTATATGATAGTTCATCCTCTAAGGAAATATGTAACGAAAATGATGATGATGTTGATGACACTTATGGACTCTTATGCATACGGGTATAAGTATGTATGGCTATTATGTAACACCGAGCTTATATGGCCGGGTACGATACCTATCGCGCACGCACCACTGTAGTGGGTACGGATGACACTGAGCCTTGGTAGGGCCAGGTATGTGTAGCACCGAAACTTATCATGGCCGGGTATGATACTTCTGAATGTATGAAATGGAAGTGTCTTGTTAGAAAGAGGGTAAGTAAATATAACGAATGTCGCTAGAGGCATAAGTAGCTCTTTTATTTCATGACTCGTTTATCTTATGTTATTTCTTATGCTTCCATTATGTTATTGATTATGCTTTACATACTCAGTACGTTATTCATACTAACGTCCTTTTTTTTGTGGACGCTGCATCATGCCCGCAGGTGGACAGAGAGACAAACTTGATCCATAGATTACTTGTTCAGGGTTTGCATAGAGGAGCTCCATTTCATCTGGAGCTGTAGCTGTTGGTATTATTCTTTTGTGTGCATACATATGGGCATGGAGGGATCCATTCCCGTCTATATGATGTTACACACTCTCTTTAAAGGCTCATAGACAGTTATATATGGTTAGATGTCCTTTAGCCTTGCCGGCTTATATTTTGTATGTTATTTTGTTAGCCTCGTCAGCTTGTGTATATGGGTATGGGCATAGCTGCTGATGATGATATAAATGTGTCGTTGCCCAACGAGATTAGTATTATTGATGTATAGAAATCATGAGTAGGCCATGTGGCTCACCTAGATATGAACATAAATGTACTATAAGAGGTGCCCGGGTGGGTTGGCACCGGGTGCCCGTCATGGCCCTCCAGTTGGGTCCTGACAATCGGCTTCGACCACTCTTGACCGTCCATTTCCGCCAATACTACTGTTCCGCCGGAGAGTACTTTGCAGACGACATAAGGACCTTGCCAGTTGGGAGCAAATTTCCCTTTGTATTCATCTTGATGTGGAAAAATCCTTTTTAGCACCAGTTGCCCGATATGAAAAAGTTTGGTTCTGACTCGTTTATTGAAAGCTCTTGCCATCATTTGCTGGTACAATTGACTGTGGCATACAGCAACCATCCTTTTCTCGTCAATTAAGACCAGTTGTTCATATCGAGCCCGGACCTATTCTACACCGTCCAACTCCGCTTCCTGAATGATTCTCAGGGAAGGTATCTCAACTTCGGCGGGTATGACTGCTTCAGTTCCATAGACCAGCAAGTATGGAGTTGCTCCTATTGAAGTTCTGGTCGTAGTATGGTATCCTAGTAAATCATAAGGCAACTGCTCGTGCCAACCCTTATGATTATCAGTCATCTTCCTCAATATCCTTTTCATATTTTTGTTGGCTGTATCTACTGCTCCTTTCATTTGTGGCCGGCAAGCTGTCGAGTTTGATGAGTGATCTTGAATTGCTCATAGATATCATTCATCAGGTGGCTATTTAGATTTTCTTTGTTGTCTGTTATGATGGACTTGGGCACGCCAAATCTGCATATTGTGAGATGTTGCTTCCACTCACTTGGTGAAATAGTCAATGGCAACCAAAATGAACCGGTGGCCATTCGAGGTTGTGGGTTCAATGGGTCTAATAACATCCATGCCCCAAGCAACGAAAGGCCATGGTGAGCTCATTGCATTAAGCTTACTTGGAGGGACCTTGAACAGATCACCGTGGATCTGGCACTGATGGCACCTTTGCACATATTTGCAGAAGTCACTCTCCATAGTCATCCAATAGTGTGCTGCTCGTAGAATCTTTTTTGCGAGTACGAATCCATTCATATAGGGCCCGTATGTCCCAGCATGTACTTCTTCTAGAAGCTTGGTGGCTTCGCCGGCATCCACACATATAAGTAGGCCCAAATCAGGCGGCTGTCTGTACAACATTTCTTTGTTTAGGAAGAAACCATTTGCAATTCTTTTGATGGTCTTCTTTTGTCCATTCGTAATGCCTTCGGGGTATTCCCATCTTTCCAGATACATTTTGATGTCGCTATACCATGGCATGCCATCCGGCTCAGCTTCCACATAGCAACAATGGGCATGTTCTTCTTTCTGACTTATTAGTGGGTCAATGTGACTGCTTTCAGAATGTTGGATCATTATGCTATTGTGGCCAGTGCATCAGCAAATTCATTCTGAGCCCTTGGTGTATGTCAAAATTCGATCTTTCTTAATTTCTTGCACAATCTTTGTGCTAAGTTTACGTATGGTAAGATCTTTTCATTCTTGGTGGCCCATTCACCTTGTACTTGATGGATCAGCAGGTCAGAATCTCCAATGACCATTAATTCACTGAGGTCCATATCTAGTGCCATTATGAGACCTAGGATGCAGGCCTCGCATTCAGCCATGTTTCTTTTTAGAATTGTTGAAGAAACTACTAACTCTAACTATCTAACTGCACTGATCGGGGTCGATCTGTTGGTACAACGGAATTTGAGCTTGGCGGCCATAGGGTAGTGTTGCCCACTTTCTAATATCAAGACCGCTCCGATTTCGGAACCTTTGTAATTCACTGCTCCGTCAAAGAATAGCTTCCAGCTAGTATAAGATTCTGTTGCTTTTTCTTTTATGGCCAACACCCCTTCGTCTGTAAAATGGGTGTGAAGTGGCCTAAGCTCTTCATCCATTGGGCTTACGGCAAATAAGTTAGCGAAGGCCAGTCCTTTGACGGCTTTCTGGGCTATGTACACAATGTCAAATTCGCTTAACAGCATTTGCCATTTGGCCAACTTCCCGATGGGCATGGGCTGACGAAATATGTACCTCAACGGATCCATCTTGGATATGAGGTGAGTGGTGTATGAAGACAAATAATTCCCCAATTTCTGAGCTACCTAAGTTAGAGCACAACAAGTTTTTTCCACTAGCATATATCTGGCCTTGCAGGCTGTGAACTTTTTGCTCAGATAATAAATGGCACGCTCCTTTTTCCCTTCTTCATCGTGTTGTCCTAACACACACCCAAAGGCCTTTTTAGCAACTGACAAGTACAACAGCAAAGGACTCCCAGGTCTTGGTGGTACCAGGACTGGTGGGTTAGACAAGTATCTCTTAATAGTGTCGAATGCCTCTTGGCATTCCTCTATCCATTTTGTAGGAGCGTCCTTTTTCAAAAGCTTGAGGATGGGCTCCACAATGATGGTGGATTGAGCTACGAACTGCCCAATGTAATTTAGCCTTCCCAGAAAACTCATGACTTCTTTCTTAGTTTGGGCAGGAGGCAACTCTTGGATTGCTTTGATCTTTGTTGGGTCTAGCTCTATGCCTCTTCGACTAACTATGAACCCCAGCAACTTTCCAGCCGGTACTCCAAACGCATATTTGGCCGGGTTTAATTCCAAGCTAAACTTCCGGAGCCTGTCGAAGAACTTCCTCAAATGTATGGTATGCTCCGAACTCTCCCTTGACTTGATAATGACATTGTCCACATAGACTTCAATCTCTCTATGGATCATGTCGTGGAAAATAGTAGTCGTCACTCTGATGTATGTTGCACTGGCATTCTTGAGGCCGGAGGGCATTACCCTATAATGATACACTCCCTATGGCGTGATGAAGGCTGCTTTCTCGGCATCCTCTCTATCCATTAAGATCTGATGGTAGCCGGTGAAACAATCCACAAACGATTGTAGCTCGTGCTTGACACAATTGTCTATGAGTATATGGATGTTCGGGAGTGGAAAATTATCCTTCGGGCTAACCTTGTTAAGATCTCGATAATCCATGCAGATTTGTATCTTGCCATCTTTCATGGGCACTCCAGACTCAATCTGTTTCTCCATCTCGTCTTTGATTCGGATACTAAGTTCCGGTTTGAATTGTCGGGTTTTCTGCTTTACTGGAGCAAAACCCTTATTGATGGGTAGCTTGTGAGACACTATGCAGGTACTTAGCACTAGCATGTCGGCGTATGACCATACGAAAACATCCACGTACTCCCTTAGCAAACTTATCAATTCTTCTTTGAAAGGGGTATCTAGGTGTGCGCTTATCCTTGGTTCATTGACATTCTCTTTGTCACCTACGTTTACGTCTTCTGTTTCATCCAAATTCGGCTTTTGCTCATTCTCTAATTGTTCTACTTCCTCTGTGAGACCCTCAGGTAGCATTGTGGTCTTATCGTATTCCTCATACTCTTCTTCTTCTATGCTGCTCGACTCATTCATTTCGCAACATGTCATGACATCTAAGGTTGCTTTATTTTTTTTTATTACTGAAAAGAAATTCAAGGAGAAATATGTTAGAAAAAAACATGCCCGTAACAAATAAAACAGTTTTGATAAACCTAGGCTTTCATTCATTAAAAAATATTTAAAAGCACAAACTGTGGTCCTGGATTAGGTCGAGCCATTTCTGTTTTTGGAAACATTATGAGGGATGTAAGTGACAAAGAGGGTGAGTGTCACGACCCGACTAGGAGGCCATGATAGGTACCCAGAGCAGACTATCGAGCACCACTCGTTATGCTAACAATCATACCCAGCCTGAACAGATATAAACTCCAAGACAATACAAAAATATACATTAGCCCACACAACTGCAAAAATGATACACAAAAATGTACACAAATGTATCCACGAAACAACTACTACCCACGCATCCGTATCTATGAGCCTCTACTAGAGTACTGAGACATAAAGACGGGACAGGACCCCCGTCATGCCCAAATATATACACAAAATAACACATCAATAACTGGCACCTCCGGAATAGTGGGGTACTCCTGTGTAGCTGCTGATAGACTCCTATGAATCTGGGCGAACTCCCTGTCTACTTGTAGGCATAAACACATTGTCCAAAAAGAAAGGACGTCAGTACGAACATTGTACTGAGTATGCAACGCATGAACAATAATAACAAGTCGAAGAGATAAGGAAACATCAAGTAAGAAAACAACCTGTAACTGAATGTCACTTAAGACGAAATAATGCATGCTAACTTACATCATAAAAGTATCATATCAAATACAGATATACCATATAGGTACGGTGCGATCATCATTAGCCCGCATCCGGGGTAACCATCTCATGCCGCCCACTAGTGGCGTCTGCCGATGCCCTCTAGACATTGTGTATATGTCGCCCGTCTTAGCGGTGTCTGCCCGGCCATATAGGCACGGTGTAATATCATTATCATATACTTATCACAAAGCATGCATAAGAACTAAAAGACAACCTATAACTCTATCGGGGTGACGTAAGGTCGAGAACCCCAAATTCTATTATGGAGTAGTCACGATCATCATGCCTCACCTTGAAGGAATTAGCATTTTAAGGTGAGTCTAGCAACAATGAATAACACCAAGCAATCATTAGCTTCATAAGAATATCATATCATAAGCTTTGAAATCTTTATACTTAGACTTATACTTATCATCATCATTGTCATATTCACAACGTATCTCTTATCTTTATTTCATGAGAAACTTTTATTAATCATAGACGCATAGTTCCGGAATATAAGAAGGTCGTGGAAAGAGAAGGGAAGTCATGTGGGAATCATGCCTTAGAAAAAAAAGGGACTAGTCTTACATACCTTGATGTCTCTCTAACTTTATCAATTAAGCGCTTTCCTCCAATGCTCACCATTCTACATTCAAGAGAGTTCGTACTGGAATTAGATAATCGGAAACATACTTAAGCTTAAGCTTAAGCTAAAGCTAACGGAAATTGGGCAGCATTTCCTTTGTTCCTACAACTTCCTCCATATGATATAACAGCTCCCAAACATCAATAACAACATTCATAATACCATAATCAATAACTTCGACAAGTTCGACATTATTCTATTCTTACAATTCCCTATCAAAGTCATCCATAACCATGGTAATCACCCGACGTCGTATTCATCCACATACAATGCTTCTCTAACATTCTTAATATCATTTATAAAAAAATCATACTCATAACATGCCAAGAACTATGATTCGAGTCAAGCTACCATTCAAGAATATCACAATTTCCATATTGAACTCCATGTTCTACCTTCTTCCTCAATCCAATTATTCAACCATCCAATATTCTTAATAACATGAAATGATCATAAAGCTCACCGTTGATTGTGTAGGAATGGGTTTGGATGGAGTTTCCTTACTTGGAGAAAACCCTAACTTCAATTCAAAGAGATTTCTTGACTCCAAGCAACCCTAGAGAGCTTCTTCACACTTGATTTCCTTGAATTGACGAAGTTGATCTTTGATTTTCCTTGGATTTATGTTAGTGAAACATGTAGAACCTTATAGAGATCTTGAGAGAGGTGGAGGAGTTGGAAGAATGAAAAATTAGAAGTGAGAACACATTTATGTACTTGGAAAACATTCAGCCCGTCAGTACTTACACGGACCCTTATACGGTCCGTATAATATTATACGATCTGTATAAGTGTTCCTATTTCACCATCAGGGAAAACATCTTTTCTGTTGGGTTATACAGACCCTTATACAGACCATATAAAGTTATACAGACCGTATAAGTGGTCGTATAACTCCACTTTCCTGAAATCATTTTCGTCGTTTCGTTTGATCTCCAATCCTTATGGAACCTTCTTAGCACTTGTTAAGCACTTCACGAACAAACTAAGGAGCACTATAACTTTTACTCAAGACATTATTAAGTCAACACTTAGTCGGTGTCTTGCAAACCCTTTTTAAAACACGACTTATACTTTACATTCTTCATCGAACTTTCTTCTCTTGTCTCAAATGTCTTTGGAATCTTAATTGGAACCGTTAAGTAACCTTTCCTACTTGTAGGGACATCGTATTTGTCTCACCCTGCTTTAGTCTATCCATCACATGACGAAATAAAAATTTTCGAGGTGTAACACTTTTCCCCCTTTAAAATCATTTGTCCTCGAGTATTAAGTTCTCGAGAATTCTGCAAAAATTTCGCCAGAGTTTTCCCTGTAATATGGCACTACCATCCTATCACAACAGCCCACAATAACATCACCTAATAGGGCTACAACATAATATCAAGAAACTATGGCCACATACGACCAAAAGCACTAAAAGAAAGCATTACATACCTCATAATACTGATGTCTCATCTGGAATCTCTTCCAGGGGTTGAAATAAGTGTGGGTACTTGAACTTCATATTTTCTTCTGCTTCCCAAGTCATGTCCTCTCTATTATTGTTTCTCCACAAGACCTTAACTGAGGCTATCACTTTATTTCTAAGTTTCCGCACTTGCCTATCTAGTATAGCAATAGGTACCTCTTCATAAGCCAACCGTTCCGTAACTTGAACATCATCTACAGGCACGATTCTAGTAGGATCTCCAACACACTTACGGAGCATCGATACATGGAAAACTAGATGGACTGATTCAAGTTCTGGGGGTAAGTCCAGTTCATAAGCCACTTGGCCTATTTTGCAGACAATCTTGTAAGGTCGAATGTATCGAGGACTTAATTTACCCTTCTTACCAAATCTCATCACACCTTTCATCAGTGATACCTTCAGGAATACCCAATCATCAACATGGAATTCTAAGTCTTGCCGACGGTTATCCGCACAAGATTTCTAGCGACTTTGGGCAGTCAACAATCGGTCTCTGATAACCTTGATCTTTTCCACCGCTTGTTGAATCAACTCCGAACCTATTAGTTGTATCTCTCCTACTTCAAACCACCCAATTGGGGATCTACATTTTCTTCCATATAGAGCTTCATACGGGGCCATCTAAATACTGGAATGATAGCTATTATTGTATGCAAACTCAATAAGGGGCAAGTGATCATCCCAGCTACCTCCGAAATCTAGCACACATGCCCGCAACGTATCTTCCAAGGTTTGAATGGTGCGTTCAGCTTGCCCATCAGTTTGTGGATGAAACGCTGTGCTAAGCCTTACCTGAGTAGTCAAACCTTCTTGAAAAGACTTCCAGAATTTGGCAGTAAATTGTGCCCCTCTATCTGTGATAATAGATATCAAGACACCATGAAGTCGCACTATCTCCTTAAGATACAACCTTGCATAATCTTCTGCTGAATATGTGGTTTTGACTGGATGAAAATGAGCTGATTTTGTGAGTCTGTCAACAATCACCCATATGGAGTCATATTTCCGCCGAGAACAAGACAAACCTACAATGAAATCCATGTTGATCACTTCCCATTTCCAGGTTGGAATTTGGGCTTGCAACAATCCCCCTGGCTTTTGATGCTCAATTTTCACTTGTTGGCAATTTGGACATTGAGCTATAAATTCTGCTATGTCTTTCTACATACCATCCCACCAATACATCAACTTGAGATCATGATACATCTTTGTCTCTCCTGGGTGAATAGAATACCGAGAATAATGAGCTTCTTCTAGAATTCGACGACGTAGTCCTGCAACATTTGGAACACATAGCCTATCTCGGCATCTAAGAACTCCATCTGCAGTAATTTCAAATGGCGATTTCTTTCTCATGAAATCTATCCCTATAGTGACCCAACTGGGGATCTTCATATTAGCGCTCTCTCACCTCCATATCTAAGGATGAAACAGCTGGGTTGTGAATACCAATTCTTGCATCGCCTGAATCAATTAGACGAACTCCTAGATTGGCTAGCTGGTGAAGCTCAGGGATTAGTTCTTTCTTCTCTGGAGAAACCTCACATAGACTACCTATTGATTTGCAGCTAAGTGCATCAGCTACTACATTCGTTTCCAGGGTAATATAAAATACTCACGTCATAATCTTTCAGTTGCTCTAACCACCGCCTCTGTGGAAGATTCAACTCCTTCTGTTTGAAAATATATTAGAGACTCTTGTGATCTGTAAAAACATCAACATGCACACCGTACAAGTAATGTCTCCACGTTTTTAGCGCATGAATAACCACGGCCAATTCAAGATCATGGATCGGATAATTCTTCTCATTTTTTCGCAACTGCCGAGAAGCATAGGCAATGATTTACCGTGCTGCGTCAATACACAACCCAACCCAACACCAGAGGCATCACAATACATAACATAGCCATCGGGTCCTTCTGGGAGTGTCAGGACCGGAGCTGAAGTTAATCTATCATTCAATTCCTGAAACTGTGTTCACAAGCCTCGGTCCACTGGAATTTTGCTGATTTCTGAGTTAGCTTCGTTAATGGGGCTGAAATAGAGGAAAACCCTTCCACAAATCTTTGATAGTAACCTGCCACTCCCGAAAAACTACGGACTTCTGTAGGCGTTGTGGGCCTTGGCCAAGTCTTCACAGTCTCAATTTTCTGAGTATCCACGCGAATACCATCAGCTAAGATAATATGACCCAGAAAAGTCACAGAATTTAACCAAAACTCGTATTTTGAGAATTTTGCATACAACTCTCGAGTTCGAAGAATTCCAAGGACGATACGCAAATAGTCTGCGTGCTCCGTTTCTGACTGAGAATACACTAAGATGTCATCGATGAACATGATCACAAATAAGTCTAGAAAGGGCCTGAATACATTATTCATCAAATTCATAAACAGCGCCGGAGCATTAGTCAGTCCAAATGACATCACCCGAAATTCATAGTGGCCATATCTCGTTCTGAAAGCTTATTGGGAATATCTTCTTCTCTAACTCTAACTTCGTGATACCCCAATCTCAGATCAATTTCGAAAAACCATTTGGCACCTTGCAGCTGATCGAACAAATCGTCGATCCTTGGAAGCGGGTATTTATTCTTTATCGTTACCTTGTTCAACTGCCTATAGTCAATGTACATCCATAGGGAACAATCTTTCTTTCTCACAAATAGGACAGGTGCTCCCCACGATGATGAACTGGGCCTAATAAATCCTTGCTCAAGCAAATCTTTCAATTGTGCCTTAAGCTCTTTTAATTCTGCAGGAGCCATACGGTAAGGAGGGATAGATATAGGTTTGGTGTCCGGCAACAGATCAATAGCAAAATCAATTTCTCTTTCCGGAGGAAAGCCTGGAAGTTCATCTGGAAATACATCCGGAAATTCATTTACTACCAGGACGGATTGAAAAGTCGGCGGCTTTGCTTCGGTGTCATGAACTCGGACCAGATTATAAATATAGCCTTTGGCTATCATCTTCCTCACCTTGAGGTAGGAAATAAACCTCCCTCTTGGAGACGCTGTATTACCTTTCCATTCAAGTAAGGGTTCTCCCGGGAATTGGAATCGAACTACTTTCATTCTGCAATCGTTATTGGCATAACAAGAGGCCAACCAATCCATGCCCATAATCACATCAAAATCTAACATTTCCAGCTCTACCAAATCAACTTTAGTTTGACGATCACATACCATAATCACACAATTTTTATACACTTGCCTCGCTAATATTGGATCACCAACCGGAGTAGATACCTCGAAAGGTTTGATTGGCTCGCGTTTTACCCCAATGCGGCCAGCAATATAAGGAGTAATATTAGACAACGTAGAACCCAGATCAATCAATGCATAAACGTCATGAGATAATATGGATAGTATACCTGTAACCACACCTGGAGAGGACTCAAGATCCTGGCGTCCGACTAAAGCATAAATACGGGGCTGGGTGCCACCTGAACTGGATGCTCACCCTCTGCCCCTACCACGACCTGCTGGAATCTGGGGAGTCTGCCCTATTGGGCGCACAGACAAGGAAGAACCAGCTGTTGAACCCCAACTTTACAACCCATCGAGGGACAATCGCGCATCATATGCCCAACCTGACCACAGGCGTAGCAAGCATCTGAACCTCGGCGACACTGACCAGAATATAATCTACCGCACTGGCTAAATCGCGGCACCGGTGGTCTCCGCTGGCTAGGATCACCGCCAAACTGAGGACCTGAGACTCTAAAACTCTAACCCGAACCAGGATAAATGGGGTGATCAAATCTCCTGCCCATAAACCGAGGAGGTGCACTCGTCGCGGACTGGCCTGAATATCTGGAATATTGTTGCCGCTGACCCCTTCTATACTCACTACTAGCACCGACAGATCTGGCCCTCTTGCTCTGTCCTTTGTCAATATCACTCTCACTCCTCAGCGGCTATTGCTGCTCTTCTAAATTCTGGGCGTGAGCCTAAATACGACAGATGTCCATCCCCTTATGGAGTGAAGCTATCAAACAATTTTTGAACAAATGTGGCCCTAGGCCACTCATAAACCTATGTACTCTGTCTCCCATATCAGCCACCATGGTAGGAGCATACCTAGCCAATGAATTAAAGTGAAGGCTATACTCCCGAGCACTCATATTCCTTTGCTTTAGATTCAGAAATTTATCTGCTCTGGCCAGACATACCTCGGGTGACAAATAGTGGCAGATGAAAGCATCTACAAATTCTTACCCTACTGGGAGAGGTGCATTTTCCTTTCTCGAAGATATCCAGTTATTATACCAAAGATCGTCCACATCCCGAAATCTATAAGATGCCAACTCCACGGATTCAGTATCGGAGGCATGGATGATTCTCAACGTTCTCAGCATCTCATCAATGAAACCCTACGAGTCTTCTTCCGGCTTTGACCGTAAAAAATCTGAGGGATTTAAACTCATGAAATCACGCGCTCTAGCAGCAGTCGCCCTGTCACCTGGACCCGTAATCTGCCGCTGAGCCTGAGCGGCAACTAGCTGTGTCAATAACTGAATAGCTTCAGTCATTTGTTGGCCCGAAGAACCCGGTGTAGGAACTGGAGGTATAGGAATCGGAGCTGAAGCCCCCTCTTGTTCTTCTAGAATAGGCGGAGTGTGAGAGGTATTGGATGGAGCCTCATTATGAGATTCGCCTTCTTCTATATTTGTTGGTGGTTCCCTTTCCATTCGCCTTTTTGTCGTAGCCTTGCCCCTCTGGGCGGCTGTGGCTTTTCTCTTTATCGGTATCGCTGAAATCATAACACACAATTAGGAGGAGAAAATCATATAACATGGCTCTATGGCACGATCTAATGAGAAGAAGAATGGTCATTTTTCCTAAATGCCCCGCAGCCTCTTGTTTATAAGTGTGGCGCGCTTCACACCCATAAACTAGACTCTGCTGGACACAGCTCATAGATACACCCTAGGACGGAACTGTTCTGATACCACTTTTGTCACGACCCGACTACGGGGCCATGACGGGTACCTGGAGCGGACTACCGAGCACCACTCGTTATGCTAACCATCATACCCAGCCTGAACATATATAAACTCCAAGGCAATACAAAAATATACATGAGCCCTCACGGCTGCAAAAATGATATACAAAAATGTACACTGATGTATCCATGAAACAACTATTACCCACGCATCTGTATCTACGAGCCTTTACTAGAGTACTGAGACATAAAGACGGGACAGGACCCCCGTCATGCCCAAATATGTACACAAAATAACACATCAATAACTGGCACCTTCGGAATAGTGGGGTGCTCCTGTGTAGCTGCTGATAGTCTCCTATGAATCTGCGCGGACTCCCTGTCTACCTGTGGGCATGAACACAGCGTCCAAAAAGAAAGGACGTCAGTACGAAAATTGTACTAAGTATGCAACGCATGAACAATAATAACATGTCGAAGAGATAAGGAAACATCAAGTAAGAAAACAACCTGTAACTGAACGTCACTTAAGACAGAATAATGCATACTAACTTACATCATAACAGTATCATATCAAATACATATATATAAGATTCCCGACTATATAGGTACGGTGTGATCATCATTAGCCCGCGTCCGGGGTAACCATCTCATGCCGCCCACTAGTGGTGTCTGCCCATGCCCTCCAGACATGGTGTATATGCCGCCCGCCTTAGTGGTGTCTGCCCGGCCATATAGGCACAGTGTAATCTCATTATCATATACTTATCATAAACCATGCATAAGAACTCAAAGACCAACTATAACTTTATTGGGGTGACGTAAGGTCGAGAACCCCCGATTCTATTATGGATTAGTCATGATCATCATGCCTCACCTTGAAGGAACTAGCATTTTAAGGTGAGTCTAGAAACAATGAATAACACCCAGGAATCATTAGCTTCATAAGAATATCATATCATAAGCTTTGAAATCTTTAGACTTAAGACTTATCATCATCATTGTCATATTCACAACGCATCTCTTATCTTTATTTCATGAGAAGCTCTAATTAATCATAGACGCATAGTTCCGGAATATAAGAAGGTCATGGAAAGACAAGGGAGTCATGTGGGAATCATGCCTTAGAAAAAGAAGGGACTAGTCTTACATACCTTGATGTCTCTCTAACTTTATCAATTAAGCACTTTCCTCCAATGTTCACGATTCTACATTCCAGAGAGTTCATACTAGAATTAGATAATCGGAAACATACTTAAGCTAAAGCTAACGAAAATTGGGCTGCATTTCCTTTGTTCCTACAACTTCCTCCATATGATATAACAGCTCCCAAACATCAATAACAACATTCATAATACCATAATCAATAACTTCGACAAGTTCGACATTATTCAATTCTTACAATTCCCTCTCAAAGTCATCCATAACCATGGTTATCACCCGACGTCGTATTCATCCACACACAATACTTCTCCAACATTCTTAATATCATTTATAAAAAATCATACTCATAACATGCCAAGAACTATGATTCGAGTCAAGCTACCATTCAAGAATATCACAATTTCCATATTGAACTCCATGTTCTACCTTCTTCCTTAATCCAAGTTATTCAACCATACAATATTCTTAATAACATGAAATGATCATAAAACTCACCTTTGATTGTGTAGGAATAGGTTTGGATGGAGTTTCCTCACTTGGAGAAAACCCTAACTTCAATTCAAAAATATTTCTTGACTCCAAGCAACCCTAGAGAGCTTCTTCACACTTGATTTCCTTGAATTGACGAAGTTGATCTTTGATTTGCCTTGGATTTATGTTAGTGAAATGTGTAGAACCTTCTAGAGATCTTGAGAGAGGTGGAGGAGTTGGAAGAATGAAAAATTAGAAGTGAGAACACATTTATATACTTGGAAAATATTCAGCTCGTCGGGACTTAGAGAGACCTTTATACGGTCCGTATAACATTATACGGTATGTATAAGTGTCTGCATTTCACCATCAGGGAAACATCTTTGCTGTTGAGTTGTACAGACCCTTATACGAACCGTATAAAGTTATACGGACCGTATAAGTTATCGTATAACTCCACTTTCCTGAAATCATTTCCGTCATTTCGTTTGATCTCCAATCCTTATAGAACCTTCTTAGCACTTGTTAAACACTTTACCAACAACCTAAGGAGCGCTATAACTTTTATTCAAGACATTATTAAGTCGACACTTAGTCGATACCTTGCAAACCCTTTTTAAAACACGACTTATACTTTACATTTTTCATTGAACTTTCTTCTCTTGTCTCAAATGTCTTTGGAATCTTAATTGGAACCGTTAAGTAACCTTTCCTACTTGTAGGGACATCGTATTCGTCTCACCCTGATTTACTCTATCCATCACATCACGACATAACATTTTTCGAGGTGTAACAGTAAGTAATCGAGCCTTGATCGATTCTCCCCATTTTCAAAAATAAATTCATCTATCTCTACCGAAGAGCCAGTAGCGGGGTGGAGATCTAGTTGGACAGTTGTTCGCCCAATTTTGCCTGTCTGATGCTGGGTGCTTAAGCACATTCTTCCAGAATCACGGAGCAATCTTCCTCTTGGAATAGCATCCTTATCCCTTCTTCAATGTCAACATCCTCAGGCATAGGCATTCTGTGGGGAAATGACTGGTACAGATTTGGAATGGGTTTGCAGAGACCTGCAACTTCTTGTTTCTTCTTGGTAGGCATCTCTTCCTCTGTTGGGATGTAGCTAAGCCCAAAGCGAAAATTATCTTGAAGGATAGAAATGGGCACAGGGATGCCCTGCAAATTCTTCCCTAAACCTTTTTCGGGTTCAAACCCGTTCAGAATCATGATAGAAGCAATCATTTTATAAACAGCTGGCATAGGAGTTTCCATAGAGTCTGCCTTGTGGGCTGCTCCCACTAACTCCACAACATGGAAATCTGTTTCTTTGGGTGCAACTTCAATGACAGGTATAGAATTTTTTGGATAATTATGCATGCTAGCTTCTCCGTGAATCACAACTTTTTCTCCTTCCCAGACAAATTTTATAGATTGATAGAGCGAGGATGGTACCGCCCTAGCCATACGGATCCATGGTCTTCCTAGAAGCAAATTGTAATTGGCGGGTATTTCCATGATAGTGATATGCAACACTTTGTTGTGATTTATGCCTTCCTCAGGCAACTCTTTCTCTGTGAAGGCAATTTCATATTCCTCCATAACATGAGCGACCATTTTGGCCAAGTTTTCACTATTTGTTCCAGCTGGGACATGAGCTTCCTCCAACACCTTCATTAGAGCCAGGCGGTGTTGAGGTGAATTTTGCAGCAATGCCAGCATCGATACTTAGGCCGGTGTTTTCTTTAAATACCCAACAATAAAGTATTCCTTTGGCTGCATTCGGCGCTAAAAATTTTCGGCTTCACCTTCAGTGATAGTCATTTTACCCTCCCTTCGAGGTGCCTCTTAGGCCAGGTTTTCAGGAGTATAACACCTTCCTGATCTTGTGATACCATATACGGCGGTGACTTGAACTACAAACTCTTTGCGAGGTGGCGCTGGAGTCACCTGAACAATATGTGTTGTCACCGGTGCAGGGATTAATACCTTGAATTGCGGGCGTTTTTGCAAAAATAGTTACATTACTGTGCGTTCAAGTTCTTTCACAGGATCGTGGATTGTTGGCCTTTCTGTGACCCAGTCTTTTTCTTTCTCAATCATTTTAATCACATTATTGCCATGGTTTGGCAAAGGGTTGGTGTTCACATTTGGAGGGGTCGTTTGGAGCACAATTTCTTCCCGGTCAATTAGATCTTGTATCTTGTACTTGAGATTAATGCAATCCTCAGTGTTGTTCCCTATGCCATTGGAGTGATAGACACATGTTTGGTCAGCTCGGTAAAACTAATTTTTGGGATCAACGGCCTTTGGCAGAAGCACTTGAATGATTCCAGCCGCACTTAACCTTTTGAACAAATCAGCCCGAGATTCCATCAGCAGGGTGAATACCCGAGGGGGTTTTTTCTGAAAATTGGGACGTGGCGCATTATAAGCATTTAGAGGTGGTTGATTTTGGCAGGTGTTGGGTTGGTTTTTTTGTAGGGTACGATAAATAGGTGGGTGGGGGGGGGGGGGTGTTTGGTAATTTGGCTGTGGAGCTTGGTAATTTGGGGAAGGTGATTGGAAGGCATTTTGTGGAGCTTAGTAATTAGGGTGGTGATTGGAAGGTCGGTCGCGCGTAATATACGAGCACCGTGTTGTAAGGGGTGGGTACGTAGGTATTTGGAAGAGGTGAAGCATATGCTTCCATCGGGAAATCTTCCCTTCTTTTGGGCTTAAGGGTATGGGATATGCTAGCCACGTCTTCTTTTTTCTTGCGTGCGAACCCGGTTGAGCTTGAACCAGTGGACTTTCCAGCCATGCTTATGATTCGACCCGTCTTGAGACCATCCTCTATGGCCTCATCGATTTTGACTAGCTCAAAGAAAGGTCTTCCCGCCATTGAAAGTATTCTATCATAGAAATCTGTTTCTTGTGAACGGATGAAAACCGACACAAGTTATTCTTCGCCCATAGGAGGTTGTACTCGGGCTGCCTCCATTCTCCACCTGCTTGCGTATTCACAGAAGTTCTTAATGGATTTCTGTTTCACTTTCTCCAAATAATATCTATCCGGCACCATCTACATATTAAAGATGCATCTTTCTATGAAAGCAGCAGCCATGTCTTCCCATTTGACCCAACAACATATATCTTGCGCCGTGAACCATTTTAAGGCTTCTCCTGTCAAACTTCGGCTGAACAACCTCATGATGAGTGCTTGATTGTCTCGGACACAGACCAATTGGTCGCAGTAGGCCCGCAAGTGTGCTTTATGGTTGCCCGTTCCGTTAAACAATTCGAAGTGAGGTACTTTGAAGCCCTTGAGTAAATCCAAATTGGGATGCATGCACAAATCGCCGTAGCTTAGACCTATGCTAGTAAGGGTAGTCCTCATAGATCGTTCCAACATTGCGGTCATCTTCCGCTCAAGCCTTACTTCCAGTTTTTCCTGTTCGGCCTTCCATGCCTTTCCCATCTCCTCATAATGGTCAATTTTTTTATCGGGCGAGAAGGTACCTGGTGTGACAGGCGCGTGGAAAGAAACAGCAGGGCAAATTCAGGTAATAGGAGTGCTTTTGTTAGTTGGTAGTGGGGTGATACTTGGTTGTATAGTGATGCCAGGGTGGGTATTTTGTGGTGTTGGGTAAGAAGGGATGGAATGGGCAGTCCCGGGAATTTGGTTAACGTTAAGTGGTGGTGGGATGTGGCTCGAGGTACCAATTTGTCCATCGATTGGGGTAAATGGCATAGTGGTCATAACGGACCTACTGGGGAAGTGATCTAGTAATGGTGAATTCACAGATGGAAAAAACGGTGGAGGCCTTCTTTCTTCATCAGGGGCCTCTCGAGCAGTATTAGCAGCTTTGTTTCGCGCTACTTCTTCTTGATTATGGGCGATTTTTTCAAACATCATCTTCATGACGTCTTCAGTGGGTGATGATTCGGGCAGCTCACGCAGAGGCGATTCTCTGAAAGCAATGTCAGTAGGGCTAGCGTCGTTCTCCTAAGTACCAGTCATTTTCTCTTTGCCTTTGTCTTGTAGAGATAAGGATGCTATCGCAGCTTTAGACCTTGTGAAGTATGCCAGTGTGAACACGAATCAACTTCTCTTTCTATAAGAAAAGAATAACTCAAAGGCAAATAAAGTTAGTTCCGTCAGATAAAGAAAAGAAAAGCAAGATATCACATATAAATGGAGGTTTAACATTTAGCACATAAATGGTCATACGTTTGATTTAAATGCTCAATTGATCTAGTGTATTGAGTTTTGGGTACTTGGGCTTTGTTTGAGTAAGGGGAATATAAAATTTATAATATATAGGGATCTAGTCTTACGTAGACTGCCTACGTATCCCTCCGCGAGAAGTCAGGCCCTTCTGTAGTTCGGTTTATATAAAAAATAAACTTAATCCTACCCATGACCAGGCCTGATAGAGGCTTCCTGCGTATCCCTCCTTGGGACATCAGGTCGACGCAGTTCTGTTTACATAAAATGATTGGGGGGGGGGGGGGGGAGGGGGGAGGGGGGGAACAAATTCGTGTTCCATACAAAAAATGGGATCCCCTAAAACTACCCAAAAAGCGACCTTTCTTTTGAGGTCAATATAGGTTGTTCGTCCGTTTAAACTTTCTTGGCCCTAAGGCTCCCAAATCCTAATACTAAGAAGGGAGCACCAACTAAAGGGCGCCCTTGTGGACCAAATTTTCCAACTCAAATGTGAATGCATCGCATTCTTCTATGTCATGTCCTAAAGCTCTAGAATGATACAAACACATTTTGCGGCGGCCAACTCCTTCAGTTTGGGCCCTTCTGGTTCGATGGGGCTAATCTTCCCAATACTGACCAATTTCTGGAAGATGCTGGCATAAGAGTCCCTGAATATTTTGAAGTCGTAATACCAAATATGAGTGTTATGAGTAATTCCTTCAGTTGGGATATTGTTGTTATGGACCAATAGTGAATGTGGCCCCCACATCTTGGTAATGCTTCTCTCATCAATCAACCTGATGAGTCTCCTTTTGAAGGTTAAGCATCCTTTGAGGGTATGCCCTACCTGATCCTGGTGATAAGAACATCTCTTATGTGCGAAGACCGAAGGGCAAGGCGGTAACCTGTCGAAGCAAACACTGACTATTCCTCTGCTTCGAAACTTGATCATCATCTCCTCATTCTTAACCTTCTTAGGCGAGACTCGGTAGGGACAATCCAATTCCTTGACCACTATAGCCCACCATTCGGGTGAAGCTGGTCGACCATACTCCATTTGCTCCATGGGCTCCTCCCTAGGGCTAGATAACGCAGCAGAGGTTTCTTCCTTTTATAGGCATGATGATGGAGCAAAAGTCTCTTCCCATTTTGGGCTTGATGGTGTAGCAGAAGCAGCCCCCTTTGATATCCATGTGGGCTCCTGTGGGTCCGACTCCATTTTTTCTTCCTCAGACTCTTCCATTATTGGGATGTACTCGAGAAGAATTCCTTTTCCCTTGTCTAGGATATTCTCTGCTTGAGCTTCGATAGGTTTTTCAAGCGAGCTCTCCGCCGAATCCATCAACTCGTCCCCCTCCTTAATCTTGGCTTTTACTGCTCAGATCTGCTTTTTGAGATCTTGAATCTTTTGGCTTAGCAAAACCACATTCTTCCTCATGACCTCGAGCTCAGGTGCAGTCTTGTTGTCCATCTTCAGATTCTGAGAAAATCATCAGGCTTAGTGCGGGTATTTTTGTTCATTGTATTTCTTTGGGTGAGTGAACAGTATTTGAGACCAACTGAGCATTTAAATGAAACATATGGAAGCAAATAAATTCACACAAAGCAGTTCATAAGCATACTAATCGTTTGAAACATAAATGTGCCATTTGAATCAAACCATTGCCCCATAATCATTAATAACAATATTCTTCCCCCACTAGGAAATGGTTTCATTCATAGGCACATTTAAACGTTTCAAATAGCACATAATATGATATGCGGTGTTTTTTGCGTCATAGACCGTACTTGACACAGGGTTGTCTCCTTATCGGGTTTGGATACGTCTAAAATATCCAAACCACCAAGTCTACTTCTCATTTGGATTTGGCTTAGCTCTATCTTAAGCTTATGCAAGAGTGGGTTTTTTCAAATTGACCTTGGACCCGAGCGAACTACTCGGGGTGAACCGTTGTTGGTTGTTGGGTGACCGCACACCAACTTAACTTTCAACGTGTTCCAAAGAAAAGATGTTTCGAGTTTTTTAGTTAAGGCTAGACCGCGATCCCGCGTGTCCCCTTTGAAACCATGCTTTTTGCCAGGAGTGGCGGAGTTTATGATAAGATGCATGCTAATTTAAATTGTAGAAAGTAGCACATAAACAAATAATTGAAACATAAACCTTATTATAGTGAAACTCTTATGGTTAGAACCTAGGTATTTCCAGAGTCGTCATCTGTTACGGTTCACTTTTATGGGGGTTAAGGCATAAAAGTAATCTGAGGTTGTTGGTGCTCTAAATTGGATATTTTATGTTTTTAGAGTCGCCACCTAATTTATTCAACAGGGAAATTAGGAAAATCGGGTTTAAAAGAGTTTTTCAGACCGAGAAAAAGTCTTTTGGACCAGAGTTCGAGGTAAGAGTTTTGGTGATCCCCATGGAAGGTTTAAGCACCCTAGTATTAAGGATCCATAGAATACGGTTGACCTACGAGCTTCACTGTAAGGTTTATTTATTTGCTTATGTGTAAGAGTTTTCTGCAAAAATATAGCATCTTTATCATAGTATTTAAGAAATTCGGCAAAAAGGTCCCCTTACAAATAAGGGCTTTTGGTTCAAAAAATTCACGTAAGTGTTCAACTCACTTCGTTTTCGAATTAGGACACACCCGGCATCGCTTCCGAGTAGAGTCACTACCATTCTAGTCCTAACGATATGAGTTTAGTGCTTACGACTTTTTATACTTATATATACATGAAAATATGGGATATATTCCCGGTTTTGATACATACATATATATATATATATATATATATATATAAAAATAAATTCCATTTTTTATCAAGCCCAATTTCTAATGAAGCCCAAAAAGTCAAAACCATAGTCCATCAAACCTTAAATTCTAGCCCAATATCAAATTCTTGGCCCAATATCGTTTCAGTCCACAAATGCCAAATGTTTTAGTCCAATGTCTCAAAATAGGCTCCGTTTTATGTCACAATAATGGGTTGGTCTCCCAAACTCATTTGATCTATATAAGGGTCCAAATGCTTTATCCAGATTCAGTCCATAAAATATCTTTAGTCCATTTTTTAGGCCCAAATGCTCAAGTGCTCAATTTTGCAAAATCAAGGTTTTTATCAAAGTCCGGTAATGCATTAATTTTCCAGTCCAAAACATTATTGCTTATGCCTAAATTCCTAAGGTCTTCCAGGTCCAAATACTTAGCCGTATAAAGAGTCATTTTGTTGTGAGTTTAAGTAAAACATGCATTCCCCAATTTTTTACTTCAAAATCCAATGCAATTTTATCTCAAAAACAACGTCTTATAGTCTTTGATCATTGAAATCAGTTTTGTCCCCAAAGTTCATTTAAAAGAGACGTTTCATTGTTTAAAAAGCAGTCAATGTTTGAAAAGAGGTTTGCCTCATTTTTATCTTTATTACCTAATTAACTAAGTGTTATCCTAATTCTAACATACATGGTTTCACTAATATAAGGTTTAAGTTTATAAATTTACACACATACATCAAATAGAAAGGAAAGAAGGAATTAAACTATTAACGGGCTACCCGCCCCGTTAGTGCTATTTTTACCCATAGCTGGGCCTTCAAATATATTAGCTTCCCTTACATATGTGTACTCAGCCACGATCAACTTTGGAATTGGGCTGCAACACAATTCCTGTATGGAAGAGAAAGACCCATAAATGCAGAGAGAGGTTTTCCAAATAAAAGGGGCAAAAATTAATAACTTATACACACAACAATACACACCAAGTAAATCAGAATGTTAACAGCAATGGGCTTCAGGCCCAATAATCAAATGATCATCAAATATTAAAAGTCCAAGAGGACTAATAGCAAGTATACATGCAGTGTATACTGCAGTATACAGTGGCATACACCTTCATAAGGATGTATAGAGGGTCAATACTAGAAAGCTTTTGCCCTCGTCTTCCTGATGTTGCACAAGTTCCAAGGGATTTCTAGGAAACCCAGGCATGGCTAACACCGGGGAGGGTTCAAGCTCGATCTATAATGACCAAACTAAACTCCTCACTAAGATATTCAACTAGAGTATACTTACAGTACACACATATATACACTTAGGAAGAAATAAAGCACATTAAGAGATACACAATCTTTGATACTAAGTATACTAAGGTGTCTAGGCATATACAAAAGCAAACCAAATGAAGCCAACAGTCTTAGACGAAACGTTCAACATATAAGATTAGGTTAATAAAGTAGCAGGGTCCAGTATTGTAGTTAAATCAGGATGGGACTGGATAATCAACTAGAAAGCAAGCATTAGACATGACAATGACCAAACCAAACAAATAGGTAGGAAGGCAGTACCACACTACACACAGGAGCAGCATGAGTTAAACAGAGGGACAGAATATACACTTCACATCTCATATGATGATACCAAACTAAGCACACAAACAGGAATATGTACACTGTAATGACAATAAACAGACCAGATGGGGAGACAAAAGATCAACACTACTTTCAAACAGAATGATAACCAAGGCTAACATAGAAGCAAGAGATTAGCCTCTCACTAAACATGTCAACTAGACTAAATAGGAGATTAACATTGTACTTAAAATAGGATAAACAAAATAAAACTTAACTAAACATGATAACTGTGCTAGACAGGACATAAATGCTATGCTAAACAAGTAATAAGATTAAACTAAACTAAGCATGATCACTAAACTAAACAATACCTAAATACTAAGCACATAACTGAACTAATCTAATAATAAAATGGACATAATAAAACAAAATTAAGCAAACAAAGCACAAAAACACATAGAGGAACATAAAAAATGCAGAAAATATAAAAGGGAATAGAGTATTACCTTTTTCAAGTGCAGCCTGGTGGAGAGTTGGACTTGGAACCTTAATTGTTCCCCCAAAAGCTCAAATCACCACAACAAATAGCACACACAAGATAAAAAATTTAAAACTTAAACTCAACTCAGTAAATTAAAGGTCTCAATAATGAAACCCTAGGTATTTGAGTTCTTAGCCTTACAAATGATAAAAAATCAAGTTACAAGCCTGAATGTGTCAAAAGTCTCTCCAAGTCTGAAGGGAAAGTACGTCTGAAGATGTAAAGTAGGTGTTCTATTTATTGAAATCCCCAAAAATCCCAAACCCTAATCAGGTCGATGTGGGATGAACCTCAAAATTGAAGTTCCCTCCTCACAATCACACATCGTAGGGCCTAGATTTCATCTAAGGTTATATCAACGGTCAGCAATGGGTCAACAAACCCTTAATGCACAGAGTTCTCAAATAACCAATCAAAAAGCTTGAACTCAAACGAATGCAAACAAGAACCATTACGTAATTTCAAAGGTTAACATTTGAAAATACAGAGAAATTCAAAAATAAAGCAAAATAACACCTCTGTTAGTGATAACCTCGCAGTAGAGGTTGAAATCAACTTAAACCTTACCCTAAATGGCCACACAGGCCTGTACTCGAATTATTTTGGACTGAAATCGCACCATTTTAGCTTATAGTGACGAGGAGAGAGGTGAAGGCTCCTCTAGGATTTCTATAAGCAGAGAGGGAAAGGGGAAGGGGTTAGGGGTAAAGTGAAAAGGTAAGAGGGGTTTTACCGCTTTGGTTTTTTAATAAGAGTTGGACCGGGTCGGTCCTTTTTGCATATATATATATATGCACGTGATGTACATCACGGGTATATTTGTGTATATACGTACATACGTGCGGGAAATTTACACGCGTTTTGATAAATTAATAAAAGTAAAACTCGACACATTAATTTAAAACCCTTAATTATGTACCCTCAATGGTTAATCAGATGAATAAGGTCTTGATTTTGCAAATATTTCCTTCAGGTGACTTGGTTTTAAAACCAAGCTGTTTAAATTACAACCCTTAGCCAATTTATTGCGACTAATTTGCATAAATGACCTTGACTGATTAATCAGTGATGTCCTTTAATAAAGGCCAAATTTGTAAAAATGACGTCAATTGGGGGCAAATTTTCTAATTGGGCCGTAATTGGGCTATTAATTGATTATTTCAATTATAGCCATCAGATGAGCCAATTCTCAAAATTAACCCTAATTAGATACTCCATTAATTATGATAAATTCTAACGACTTGACTAAATATGGATTGAGGAGCGAAGTGATTAAGTTATTTGATTACTCAAATTCCCTGAATTTTAAATAGAGTGAAATACTTGTAATTTGTCAATTTGGCCAATTTAAACAATTAAATAAATAATTGTCAAATTTTTATAAAGGTTCCAATTAAATTATAAATGATTTATAATTTTTATAGAAATTATCTCACAAAAATAAGCTGGTAAATATTTTCTGAATAATTTTATAAAATCATTTTAGTTCCTAATAAGTATTTTGCTCTGTCTGAATCCGAGGACTCTGAGTAATTAAGCTAAATCCGGGAGGTCAAAAATTAGGTGTCAACAGAGCCCCTTGAAGAAACCATGCAGATCTTACTGGAGCAACAAAGAGTGTTCATGGGGCACCTCTCACGGCAGGATAATGTTATGAGTAAGATTCTGAAAGCACTATAAGAGGCATCTAACAATCCTAAGGGCAGGATTAGAGTACCTCCAGGGGAACCCACCGAAAAGATGAACCTGGGAATCGAACATGTTGCCTCAGAAAAAGAGGCACGATCAGAAAACGGCGAGGTTGAAGGATCAGGTAACTGCTCGGGGAATGAAAACACTTCGGATGACACTTTCAGGATTGAGCTCATGAGATGTATGTGGGAAAACAATATAAAGATGTACCAAGTGGCAAATGAGTTCTATGCTTGTATGGATCGGATCCCGGGGAGCACATCCGGTCCTTAAGGATCTCAATTCTAATAAGTACATTCTTAAACCTTCTGTTGCACCACAGTTGATCATGAAAAAAGGTTTAAAATGCCCAATATTCACAAAATATGACGAGAAAATAGATTCGCATGAGCATATTACGACCTATACGATTGCCGTCAAGGGAACGATTTGAGGCCAAACGAGATAGAGTCGTTCTTAATCAAGAAGTTTGGCGAAACGCTGTCAAAGGGGGACCTAACCTGGTATTATCTTCTGCCCGAATATTCAATTGACTATTTTGTAATGCTTGCAGATTCTTTAATCAAGGCGCATGTTGGAGCCCAGAAGATGCGGACGCGAAAAACATATATCTTCAGAATAGCACAAGGTGATATTGAGTTGCTTCGTGAGTTTGTGATCCAAGTCCAGAAGGAAAGAATGTTGTTGTCCTCGGTGTCAGATGAGTGGGCGGCTGAGGCTTTTACTAAGGGTCTCAACCCCTTAAGTTCCAATGCCTCACTAAAGTTAAAAGAAATTTACTAGAGTCTCAAGCAACAATGTGGGCGGACGTGCACAATCACTATAAGTTAAAAATCCAGATTGAAGACGATTAGTTAAACCAACCGGTGATGTTTGAGTCAAGTGTTCATAACCGGTAATAGGAGAAGGCAAACTGGGGCCCAAACCTTGACGAAAGCCCTCGAGAAACTGCTTGCAGCCCTACTCGATACCTAAAAAGCCAGGCTTCCGGGGGGGAGGGGGGAGGAGGGGCGAAATGGTCAATGCTATAGATCATTAGAGAGGCCAAGAGAAGTTAGAAGAACTGATCGTAGCTGGAATAACAGTGGTCTACAGAATAAGGAAAGAGAGGAACCATCTAAGTCCGCATCGAAAGGCACAGAGTTTCCGAAGCTGTCTGAGTATAGTTTCAATATTAGCCCTATGGAGCTAGTGGTTTCCATGAGAAATATAAAGGAGGTAAGGTTTCTGAAACTAATTCGGAACCAAACCTGAGTGATACCAATGGTGTACACTAAGCCATTTTTGAGTTAATTCAAATAGAAAACATTTATATTACTTTGGGCTAAATTCAAGTGGATATCGGAATTCTACTCAAAGGAAAACCTCGAATGTGTTTCGGCCTACGAAAGGAAATAAATGTTAATATCTGTTGAAATTATTTGAGTCAAACTCAACCATTCTGACCAAAAAATAAAGATAATTTTACAAGTTTTCTTTCAAAAAAACATGCCATAAATGGACAAGTAAGGGCAAGGCTTTAATTTTATTTTATTTTTAAAAAGGGCAAGGCTTTACTCAGTTTTCTTCATTTTATATATATCCTTTTAAACATATTTTAAAGAAAATATATACTTTTAAGCCACAATTTTTAAACCCGTAGGTCAACCGCACGAATTCCTTCTGAGGTGCCTAACACCTTCCCCAGGGAATCATCAGAACCTTTACCGGAAGTATGGTACTTTAAAAAGGTTTTCAAAGAGACTAACCTTAAAACAAACGGTTTTCCTAATTCCCATAATTAACTAGGTGGCTACTCTATTAAACCAACAAAGAGCCAAGTTATGATAGTGACTTTTATGCCGGCGTAAAAATAAACCGCAACAACGGATATTGCTTGACTCACAGTTTTCGGAGACAGAGGCGTGGGCCCGAGGACGCGTGATCGAGTTTGAGTGGCCGACCGGGTGGAATGAAGCTTAGCGGACTACCATAATGGAAGATCTCGGGATCCTCTCCAAGTGTTGTTTGGCCATTATGATAGGCATTAATTCGTCATTAAGAGAGCGTTATTTGTGGATCGTGTCCCTCATTACTCAGTTATAAATAGAGACTCATATATTCATTGTAAGACATCCTGATTTTAGAAAGTATACAAGCATAATGCAAACTCTTAGAAATTTCTTTAAGCTTTCTTGTTCTTTATTATGCTTACAAGCTTTGTCAGGAGACTTCTCCGGCAACATCCGTTCACAGTACCATCGCAGCAGAGGCTTACCTTGCTTTTAGTACATTTAAATCGTCTTTCATAACTTCTTTTGTTGTTTTTCATTTATTATCTTGTCAATTTGGTCATCTCGATCTGCGTATCCATAAACCACGTATACCAAACCAATTGTACCATTTTATGGGTTAATATAAAGTATACCAAAACAAAATTAAAACTTTTGAACTGAGTTGGAGTTGACATAAGAAGCTTTGGATAGTCATGAAGAATTGCTCTCAACATCATTTCCCATATCATCAGTTCTTAAATATTATTCTTATCGATATCCGTTTAGATTGGGATGGTTGAGCGGGAATATTGCAGTTTGAGTAAAAAATTTAGCTTGATAATAGATAGGGAGGGTGATAAAGAGGTTCTGTGATAACTTTCCTAGATTTGATCAAAAGACAAGCATACACTACATTAAATCTATCGATAAAACATTAGCCCAGAACAACTTATTATTCACCCCCCTCAATCTTATTGGCTGTCCCATTATGTGTTATCCCCTCCATTGGCCCTTTCTTCCTCCTCCTTTTCTATCTTTTAAGAACAACTTTTGCAATTTCAATTTTGTCCCTCAGGAAATGATCTCTTTTAGGGCTTGTTTGGAAAGCCACCCACGTAATTGGAATTGAGTGTAATTAAGTATAATTACACTGTTTGACATGTTTGTCATGCTAAGTAATTACATGATCAGCATGTAATTGGGCGTAATTGGGAGGGGGTAATTACACTCTCCAATTCTAAAAGGGAGGGGGAAAGGTTGAGAATTGGGTGTAATTACACCCTGTAATTACAGGATTACTTTTTAATTCTTTTTCTTTTTATTTCAAATTATTTTCTTTTTAATTTATTTTTATTTCTTATTATTTTAATTTCTGTTTTATTCTTACATTTTAAATTATTTTGTAATGACCCGCTAGGTCGGTATGGGGGGTGACTTAGTAAATTAGACCTCCATTGGGAATTTCGAGACCGTAGGTGAGTCTGTAGAGTGTTTTTATGTATATGTGCATGGTTGGTTTGCGTCTGTAGTGCCTCAAACTGGTATTGGAATTTTTGGGTGAAAATTGGTGGCAAAAACCCGAGAAATTGGTCAAAATGGACTGCTGCAGCGATTGTGGGACCGCTGTAGCGAGTCCATCGTGGCTGGTAGGGGACCGCCGCCGCAGGACGGAGGGAATTAATGAGGTCCGCCATAGTAGGACATTTCTCGCTATAGCAGTACCGCTGCAGCGAGAAGTCGACGCTGCAGGAGGCAGAATCAGCGTTTTATATTCTTATTTCCGAACCCATTTCCCACATAACTCCAAAACGGTTCCCAAGAACTCCTGTGGCGATTTTTTAAGGCTAGGACTAAAATACTCCTGAAAGGTAAGTCTCAACCCTCTACTTTGTTCATTCCATCATTATATTAAGTTCCATGATTAGTGTAAGGTTCGCTAATGGTGAATGAAAGGACTAAAGCCCTAGAACTTAAAGAAACACTTACATAATGAATGAGTTAGTGATTATTGTTGTTTATCATCTAAGGTTATAGATTATCATTTCCTAGGGTAGGAATTCAAGCTCTAATGGATGGGAATGATGTATTAGGACTTAGAGTTTCATAAAGATGGTAACTTTGGCATAAAAACTGCTTGTAAAAAGGTTGAATTGATTAGAAACCCATGAATTAGAATAGTATGATCATTGGGAGAGAGGTAATGATGAGTTCACCATAAGTGATTGTTTAACCAATTGGAAAGAGTAGAAATAAGTGGGTTTCCCTTTCAAATTGTTGTATTGTTTAAGTAAATGATTCGAATACTCATGTAGCGCTATATTTCGAGACTTTCAAAGCTCCGAGGCATTGCGGAAAGGAAAGGCTCACGTGGAATAGCTTGCATTGTTCCTGTTTGGTGTTGAGGTAGGTTACGGTCTACTTGAGTTAGACTTTGATAAATTGATTGTATATGTTATGAAATTGATAAGAGAAAGCATGATTAGGGCTTTGGACATAAAGTGTGGTTGAAAATTCCTAAGCTTGATATTGATTGATTGATTATGTGATGAACTATTATAATATGATAAGGAAGAAGTTAATAAATACTCTTCTCGTTGACTTGGAGTAATCCCTTATTCATGTTATTAATTCTTGAATCTTGATATGACTTGTGGCATGGTGACTTATATTCCTTGATATTGATTCATTGATTTTTCACATTCCTTATTGATTGTGGAACGAAAATACATTGTGATGAGAAAGATAATATAAATATGAAAAGGCACATTTAACAGGGGGTGGGGATGTGGCCTAGTTGTGATGAGAAAGATAATATAAACATAAAAAGGCACATTTGACAGGGGGTGAGGACGTGGCCTAGTTATGGGCTCGTGATCCGAGGTCGGTTTCAGAGCGAGTGGTACATGGACACCATGGGTCCCTTACAGGTCATGGATATTTAGGCAAACAATACCATTTGGCATGTGGGTACAGATATGTGACATAGTTGAGATAATTCATAAGTTACAGTTGTTTTGGTGATGACATGGGTTGAGTTACTTTATTGATTGCTGTTTGTGTGGCTTTATCTTATTCTGGTGCTGGATGATTCTGGTTGATAATTTCGTATGGTTATGTGTTGTTGTGCCTATTTGTCTATTCTATTAGTTTTATGATTTTATGCATAATACTGATCTTAGTCAATGTAACGACCCGTCTGGTCGTTATTTCATATTTCGTGAACCCGTGCCCAATCTAGGCCTAGGGTCGTAAATAATAAGCTCCATGGTGTATTTTAAGGGTTAAGAGTGGGAAAAATCAATTTCGAAAAGAATTAGAAATTGCGGGCTAGGAAAAAGAAGCGGACCGCTATAGCGGTCAATGCACCGCCATAGCGGTAGGTATTTCGATCGCCGCAGCGGTGTTATGTCCCGTATTTTCATACGTCGGGACGTTTTAAAATAAGCGCGACAAGTTAAAGGCAAGACTATCTTAAGATATGAAGTAGAGATTTTAACTTCCGGTTTCGTGTCGAGTCACAATTTATTCACAATTCACGTGTGGCATTAAACTAGTAATGGAAAATTGGGATTAAACTAACCATAATTGGATTAATAAATGGGATTGGAAAGACCAAAAATCAGTCCATTTAAATGGACATAGCTAGCCGTGCACTATAGTGCCTTGGTCAAAGAATATTGACCCAAGTTAGTGTGATACACATGTCCAAAGCATTGAGGGAGTGTATATACAAAATAATCTGATTCATATCTCACTACATTACACCATTTCAACACTACAAAGTGAGAGAACACTTAGAGAGAGAGAGGGAAACTCTCGGCCAAGAGCTAGCCGAGAGTGAGGTCCAAATATCTGCCCAGAAATTCCAGTTTTTCTCCATCAAAACTATCCCTCATCTAGTGTGTAAGAAAGTGTATTAGTTGTTGAAGAGAAACAAGAAAGTGAAGCACTCAATAGAGTTGGAAATTAGGCCAAGTGAAGCACAAGATTGAAAGGTAAGAATGTTTGTTGTTTCTTGTGTTGCATGATGATTTGAATGTATAGTTCATGCATGTTGTTGTTGGATTGTGGTTGTAGTTGAAGTAGAGAGTGAGCCGTGTGTGAGGTGAGTTTATGACTGATTTCATTGTGCATGTATTGTTAGTGAATTGAATATGTATCAACATATGTAAATGAACAAAGATTGTGGGAGTTTGGTTGTGATGTTGCATGTTGGCTATTGGACTGTTTTTGCTCGAATTTAAAATGAATCATGTGTTGAAGATTCTGATGAAGTCATGCTTAATCTTGTTGAACATGTATTGGAAATGAATTGAATGCATTGTAGTTGGATAAACGAATGAAAATCATGAAGTTGGAGTAGTTGTGATGAAACCGGGTAGGGGGCTGTTTTGGACGAATTCATGGACTGTTTTGGGCTATAATTTGATTGTTGTTGTTGTGGACATTGTAGTGTATTGTATGCATGTTGAATATGTAAATTAAGGTGTTCAAGAAACGAATTATGTTGAGGGGTAGGGGCAGTCCAAAAACCGTGGACAGTTTTAGGGATTAGAAGTGAAATTGTGTGTGTTGAATGTTGGTTTTTGTTGCAAACGTGTAGTGAATGTAAAATGCCATAATTCAAGTTAAAACTGAACTTATTGTGGGCTGTTGTAAGAGTGAAGATGATGCTAAAACAGTTCCAAGATTTCATGAAAGTAAAGTCATGAAAAGTGTTGTGTTGTTGCAAGTTAAAACTGGAAAATTGCTAAGTAAGAATGGAAATGATGTGTGTGTTGGGTTGCCGTGTGTATGAGACTATTTTGGGTGGTGTAGGGACTGCCCAAGTTCCCTAAGTCATGCTTAAACAAGTTTTGATCAATATATGAAAGAACGACTAGCCATGTTAGCTTGTAACGCTAGTTGGGTTAAATGCGAACGAAACGTCGTTTAATTGTTAGAAAGGAGTTGTGAATGTCACAATACGTGTTGAATGCCCTTGTAGACTAATTGTAGTTCTTCACATCTTGATATAGGATAAGTATTGTTGGGCATCAAGTACAAGTTAGAATACAACTAAACGCAAAAGGTATGTAAAGCCTATTCCTTCTTTCTTTTGGCATGTCCTAGACGTAAGAATGAAACGATATGAATTTTGGGGTAAATTCTATTCTCTAGTTCATGTATGGCTTATGAATCTATATTTCACTAATGTTATTGTCATGTACCTACAGTATGAGTGACTAATGAACGATGCATGAAAGTTCCTATACTTAAAGAATTGCACAACTAAAGACATACTTGACTTCCAAAAGCTATACCATATTAAAGTGACATATGTACATGAAGTCTAAAACGTTTCTTGTAATAGTTTGTTATGAGACTTGAAATGAACTGAAGGTGAACATTATTTTGACACTTAGAGCGGGTTAGTTGCTTATCCCTTGAGTCTAAAAAGATGATTTGCATATATGTGGTTGCTTATTATTCTGCTCGTGCTTACCGCTATATCCTTCACTGAGTCCCGGGCCAGGGTACGTTTTCGTGCGCACATTTATTATATTAATCACCGAGCCCCTCACTAGAGGGCCGGGACACGTTATGTATATATATATGATGATGATATGATGATGTGATGATGTGATGATGTGATGATATGATGATATGGAGATGATGGTGGCCAGGAGGGCATATTCCTTATTACCGAGTCCCTCAGGAAAGGGCCGGGACACGTCTATGTTTATGTTATGATGCTATGATTTTAAATTACCGAGTCCCTCATAAAAAGGGCCGGGACACGTCATGTATGTTTTATACAGAATGATTGTGCAGCTTTGACTACAAAACTCTATAATAGCAATGATATGAGAATGATACAGATGAAATATGTTCAAAGGCAAGTTTTATGAAATTCTGTTGTTGCAATGCATCCTATGTACCGTGTCTCAATATAAGTCTATACTATGTTTCAAGCTTTACATATTCAGTACATATTCCGTACTGACCCCCTTCCTTCGGGGGGCTGCGTTCATGCCGGCAGGTACAGACGCTCGCTTTGGAGATCCGCCAGCTTAGATCATCCTTCAGCTATTTTGGGCTGCTCCTTTGTTCCGGAGCTAGCTTGTGGTATAACCTCCTTATGTTGTGTCCGTATGTGTTTATTTGGGTACGGCGGGGCCCTGTCCCGCCACATAATACGGTCGTTACTCTTAGAAGTCTGTGGACATCGGTGTGGGTCTGTTTACAGTTGTTGATGCGTTTTATGTTTTGACTTAAGTTTGGGGCGTACCCAGTCGTAATGGCAGCCTTGTCGGCTTGCATATGTGTGTATGTTTGGTATTTTGTATATCGTGGCAGCCTTGTCGGCTTGCTTAGGAATATATATAAATGTGGTTGTTTGATAAGTGCAACTCCTCGGGAGATGGATGACTAAGGCATACAGAACTTGACAAATCTAAATAACTCACTATCTTCTTACATACAAATGAGATCATGACATGCTAATTATAAATTATTAGAGTTAACAGATAAATATGAGTGTCCAATTCGGGCACAAGTCACGGCCTACGGGGTTGGGTCGTGACAAAAGTGGTATCAGAGCGGTTAAATCCTCGGAGTGTCCACAGACTGTGTCTAGTAGAGTCTTGTTTATCGATGTGTTGTGCACCACGTTTATAAACAGGAAGCTACAGGACATTTAGGATGTCATCTTTTCTTCTCATTCTAGATCGTGCGATAGAGCTGTATTATCAGGATAAATTTTTCCCTAACAGATTGCTATGTTTTCAGCGATGCCTCCAAAGAAGGCGACAGCCGCCCAGAAGGGCAAAGCGGTAGTTGGGGAGACCAGTGGGACCCGGAGAGTCACTAGAGCTTATTCCCAATATGTGCCTGGGATTAGAATTCAGTCAGCGAGCTCCGCTACACCATCACTATCAGAGGAGCCTAGGGCAGCAGCAGCTGCAGGTCAGGAGACAGACTTACCACCAGCTCCTGCGGCTCCAGCAACCGAGCCTCCAGCTCCCCAGCCAGGGGCAGAGGATAGGGCTATGCGTGAAGCAGTACAGTTATTGACTAGGTTGGTATCGGGACAGGCTCGCAGACGTGGGTTAGGAGGTGATGATGCGGATAGACGCGACAGTTTGAGGGTTCGCGATTTTCTGACTTGTAAACCCCCAGAGTTCTATGGGTCAAAGCCCGCAGAGGATCCACAGGAGTTTATTCGACAGATGCTGCGTACGTTGCGGGTGACTAAATCTTCCGAGACTGAGTCGGTCGAATTGGCTTCCTATCAGTTGCGGGATGTGGCAGTTAATTGGTATGAGTCCTGGGAGTTGTCCAGGGGTGAGGATGCTCCACCAGCAGTATGGGACGAGTTCGTAGAGGCTTTTCTGGGTCATTTTCTGCCTCCAGAGATGAGGCGAGCCAGAGTTGACAGATTTATACACCTGAGGCAGAATGGTAGAAGTGTTCGGGACTATAGCATCGAGTTTGATTCGCTGGCTGGGTACGCGCCCGCTATGGTAGCTGACATGGCAGATAGGGTGCATCGTTATGTAATGAGCTTGGATAATTATTTGATTGATAGCTGCATGGCAATGGCATCTCAGCCCGGTATAAATATCGCTCGAGTGCAGGCATATGCCCAGGGAGTTGAGGGTCGACAGAGAGGGCGTCGATTTGATAGGGAGCAGGACAGGGGTCAACATAAGAGAGCTAGATCAGCTGGGTATCATTCTGGTGACTTTCGGGGCGGGCAGCCCCAACAGCAGTATAGTCGATATCCTTCCCAGCCGGCACGGAGTGCACCTTCACGATTTACTGGTAGAAGGTTTGATAGCACGGGGTATTCGGGAGCTGGTCAAAGCTCCATGACTTCAGGGTTCCAGACGCACAGGAATTCGGGCCAGATGAGACCACCTGTACCCCCATGTCCTCGATGTGGCAGACGCCATCCAGGGGAATGCCGTCTTATTACTGGTGCTTGCTTTTCTTGCGGCCGTCAGGGCCATACTATGAGGGAATGTCGATTTGGGGGTGGGGCAGGTGGGCCAGCTCAGCCTACGGGATCAGTTGCGGGTTCTTCTTCTTCTTCAGTTGCTATGCGCCCTATGGGGCAAGGTATTCCGACACCAGCAGGCCGTGGAGGGGCTTCTAGTTCTGGCGGTCCTTCAAACCGCTTATATGCTTTAGCCAGCAGACAGGATCAGGAAGCATCGCCAAATGTGGTCACAGGTACATTATCGATTTTCTCCCGAGATGTATACGCATTGATAGACCCCGGTTCCACATTATCATATATTTCCCCTTTTGTTGCTAGTAAAATTGGGATAAAATCTGAACCTATAGAACCATTTGAGGTAGCTACACCAGTAGGGAATTTTGTCTTGGCAGAGCTAGTATATAAAGATTGTTTTGTAGTCATATGTAATCGCTGTACCAGGGCAGATTTGATAGAGTTAGCTATGACTGAGTTCGATGTTATTATGGGGATGGATTGGTTAGCTTCCTGCTATGCTAACGTTGATTGCCGAGGCAAATTAGTTCGGTTTCAGTTTCCAGGGGAACCAATTATAGAGTGGAGGGGGAACACAGCATCGCCTAGGGGTAAGTTTATTTCATACCTCAAGTCAAGGAAGATGGTTAGAAAAGGCTATATTTATCACTTGGTTCGTGTGCATGACTTGAAAGCAGAATCACCGACTCTACAATCTGTCCCGGTGGTTAATGAATTTCCAGGTGTATTTCCAGATGAACTTCCAGGCCTTCCTCCTGAACGTGAGATAGAGTTCACTATAGATGTATTGCCAGACACTCAACCTATATCTATTCCTCCTTACAGAATGGCACCTGCAGAGTTGAAAGAATTGAAGGAGCAACTGAGAGATTTGCTGGAAAAGGGTTTCATCAGGCCCAGTACATCACCTTGGGGAGCACCAGTATTATTTGTACGGAAGAAAGATGGGTCGCTGCGAATGTGCATTGATTATAGGCAGCTGAACAAAATCACGATAAAGAACAGATATCCCCTCCCCAGGATTGATGATTTATTTGATCAGTTGCAGGGTGCTAAATGCTTCTCAAAGATAGACTTGCGGTCAGGTTATCACCAGGTGCGGGTAAGGGAGACAGATATTCCGAAGACTGCATTCAGGACTCGATATGGACATTACGAGTTTAGAGTGATGTCTTTTGGGCTGACCAATGCTCCAGCAGTGTTCATGGACTTGATGAACAGGGTGTTTAAGCCTTTCCTTGACTTGTTCGTGATTGTATTCATTGATGATATTCTGATCTATTCACGATCGGAAGAAGAGCATGCAGAGCATTTGAGGACAGTACTCAGGGTACTCCAGCTCCAGAAGTTATATGCTAAGTTCTCTAAATGTGAATTCTGGTTGACTTCTGTAGCATTTCTGGGGCATATTGTTGGAGCAGATGGTATTCGGGTAGATTCGCAGAAAATTGAGGCCGTCAAAACTTGGCCTAGACCTACGACGCCTACTGAGGTACGTAGTTTTCTGGGGCTGGCAGGGTATTACAGGAGATTTGTAGAAAAGTTTGCCTCTATTTCAGCGCCTTTAACAAGGCTAACACAGAAGGCAGCCAAATTCCAGTGGACCGATGCTTGTGAACGGAGTTTTCAATTATTGAAAGATAAATTGACTACAGCTCTTGTTCTAACTCTTCCTGAGGGGCCAGATGGCTATGTTGTTTATTGTGATGCTTCCGGTGTTGGGTTGAGTTGCGTGTTGATGCAGCACGGCAGAGTTATAGCCTATGCCTCCCGACAACTCAGGAAACATGAGAGAAATTATCCTACACATGACCTGGAGTTGGCAGCAGTGATACATGCTTTGAAGATATGGAGACATTGTCTGTATGGCGTGCATGTTGATATTTATACAGATCATAAGAGTCTCCAGTATATTTTTAAGCAGAAGGAACTGAATTTGCGACAGAGGAGATGGTTAGAGTTGCTGAAGGATTATGATGTTGATATTCTATATCACCCAAGAAAGGCTAATGTGGTAGCAGATGCACTCAGCCGTAAATCTATGGCTTGTTTGGCAGGCGTACAACCAGAAAAGAAAGAGATAGTCCGTGAGATTCATCAGCTAGCTAGTCTTGGAGTTCGTTTGGCTGATTCTGAAAATGGTAGCATTATTGTACGAGGTGTTGCTGAGTCCTCTATTGTAGAAGAGGTAAAGAGACGGCAATATGAGGATCCTGTTCTGGTACGTTATAGAGATACAGCACTTCAGAAGGACGAGACCCCATTTAAGATGTCAGCCGATGGAGTACTACGATACAGAGACAGATTATGTGTACCTGAGGTTGCAGGGTTGCGGCAGCAGGTAATGGGGGAAGCACACTATGCTCGTTATTCTATTCACCCGGGATCGACAAAAATGTATCATGATCTTAGGTGTTTGTACTGGTGGAACGGCATGAAAAAGGACATAGCAGAATTTGTGGCCCAGTGTCCAAATTGTCAGCAGGTCAAGATAGAGCACCAGAAGCCCGGAGGGCTATTGCAGGAGATGGAAATTCCAACCTGGAAATGGGAAGTAATTAATATAGACTTCGTCACAGGTTTCCCTCGCACTCCACGGAAGAATGACTCTGTCTGGGTTATTGTTGATAGACTGACAAAATCAGCCCACTTCCTTCCAGTCAGGACTACGTACTCAGCTGAGGATTATGCCCGATTGTATCTTAAGGAGATAGTCAGACTTCATGGAGTTCCCACAGCTATTATCTCAGATAGAGGGGCCCAGTTTACAGCTAACTTCTGGAGATCCTTCCAGGAGGGATTGGGGACACAGGTGAGTCTCAGCACCGCATTTCATCCTCAGACTGACGGGCAGGCTGAGCGTACCATCCAGACGCTACAAGATATGTTAAGAGCTTGTGTTATTGATTTCAAAGGCAGCTGGGAGGATCACTTGCCGCTTATCGAGTTTGCTTACAATAACAGTTACCACTCTAGCATTCAGATGGCGCCGTACGAAGCCCTGTATGGCAGGAAATGCAGATCCCCTATAGGCTGGTTTGATGTTGGCGAGGCTAAGCTGATAGGCCCAGATATGGTTCAGCAGGCTGTCGATAAGGTGAAACTTATTCAGGAAAGATTACTGGCAGCTCAGAGTCGGCAGAAGGCGTATGCGGATAATCGACGTCGACACTTGGAATTTCAGGTTGGCGATTGGGTGTTCTTGAAAGTGCCACCCATGAAGGGTGTTATGAGGTTCGGCAAGAAAGGGAAGTTGATCCCAAGGTACATTAGACCTTATCAGGTCATTCGTAAGGTAGGCCAAGTTGCTTACGAGTTAGACCTGCCAGCGGATTTGGCAGCAGTACATCCGGTCTTCCATGTGTCCATGCTTCGGAAGTATATAGGCGATCCTTCCAGGGTGTTCCCTACAGATGATATTCAGGTAACAGAGGAGCTATCATATGAAGAGCAACCTATTGCCATACTTGATCGACAAATCAGGAGGTTACGAACAAAAGATGTGGCGTCGGTTAAAGTGTTGTGGCAGAACAATAATAGGGAGGAGATGACTTGGGAGGCTGAAGAGGAGATGAAAAAGAAATATCCTCACTTGTTTTCCACATCTACAGGTAAATTAAACTCCTTCACTTGATTGTGTTAAATTATCTGCTCAATTTATATGTTAGCAATAAGGAAAACCCTTCCCAAAACCCTTATAGAACCTAACGGGATAAAAGCGACATTCGAGGACGAATGTTCTAAAGGGGGGGAGGATGTTATGTCCCGTATTTTCATACGTCGGGACGTTTTAAAATAAGCGCGACAAGTTAAAGGCAAGACTATCTTAAGATATGAAGTAGAGATTTTAACTTCCGGTTTCGTGTCGAGTCACAATTTATTCACAATTCACGTGTGGCATTAAACTAGTAATGGAAAATTGGGATTAAACTAACCATAATTGGATTAATAAATGGGATTGGAAAGACCAAAAATCAGTCCATTTAAATGGACATAGCTAGCCGTGCACTATAGTGCCTTGGTCAAAGAATATTGACCCAAGTTAGTGTGATACACATGTCCAAAGCATTGAGGGAGTGTATATACAAAATAATCTGATTCATATCTCACTACATTACACCATTTCAACACTACAAAGTGAGAGAACACTTAGAGAGAGAGAGGGAAACTCTCGGCCAAGAGCTAGCCGAGAGTGAGGTCCAAAAATCTGCCCAGAAATTCCAGTTTTTCTCCATCAAAACTATCCCTCATCTAGTGTGTAAGAAAGTGTATTAGTTGTTGAAGAGAAACAAGAAAGTGAAGCACTCAATAGAGTTGGAAATTCGGCCAAGTGAAGCACAAGATTGAAAGGTAAGAATGTTTGTTGTTTCTTGTGTTGCATGATGATTTGAATGTATAGTTCATGCATGTTGTTGTTGGATTGTGGTTGTAGTTGAAGTAGAGAGTGAGCCGTGTGTGAGGTGAGTTTATGACTGATTTCATTGTGCATGTATTGTTAGTGAATTGAATATGTATCAACATATGTAAATGAACAAAGATTGTGGGAGTTTGGTTGTTATGTTGCATGTTGGCTATTGGACTGTTTTTGCTCGAATTTAAAATGAATCATGTGTTGAAGATTCTGATGAAGTCATGCTTAATCTTGTTGAACATGTATTGGAAATGAATTGAATGCATTGTAGTTGGATAAACGAATGAAAATCATGAAGTTGGAGTAGTTGTGATGAAACCGGGTAGGGGGCTGTTTTGGACGAATTCATGGACTGTTTTGGGCTATAATTTGATTGTTGTTGTTGTGGACATTGTAGTGTATTGTATGCATGTTGAATATGTAAATTAAGGTGTTCAAGAAACGAATTATGTTGAGGGGTAGGGGCAGTCCAAAAACCGTGGACAGTTTTAGGGATTAGAAGTGAAATTGTGTGTGTTGAATGTTGGTTTTTGTTGCAAACGTGTAGTGAATGTAAAATGCCATGATTCAAGTTAAAACTGAACTGATTGTGGGCTGTTGTAAGAGTGAAGATGATGCTAAAACAGTTCCAAGATTTCATGAAAGTAAAGTCATGAAAAGTGTTGTGTTGTTGCAAGTTAAAACTCGAAAATTGCTAAGTAAGAATGGAAATGATGTGTGTGTTGGGTTGCCGTGTGTATGAGACTATTTTGGGTGGTTTAGGGACTGCCCAAGTTCCCTAAGTCATGCTTAAACAAGTTTTGATCAATATATGAAAGAACGACTAGCCATGTTAGCTTGTAACGCTAGTTGGGTTAAATGCGAACGAAACGTCGTTTAATTGTTAGAAAGGAGTTGTGAATGTCACAATACGTGTTGAATGCCCTTGTAGACTAATTGTAGTTCTTCACATCTTGATATAGGATAAGTATTGTTGGGCATCAAGTACAAGTTAGAATACAACTAAACGCAAAAGGTATGTAAAGCCTATTCCTTCTTTCTTTTGGCATGTCCTAGACGTAAGAATGAAACGATATGAATTTTGGGGTAAATTCTATTCTCTAGTTCATGTATGGCTTATGAGTCTATATTTCACTAATGTTATTGTCATGTACCTACAGTATGAGTGACTAATGAACGATGCATGAAAGTTCCTATACTTAAAGAATTGCACAACTAAAGACATACTTGACTTCCAAAAGCTATACCATATTAAAGTGACATATGTACATGAAGTCTAAAACGTTTCTTGTAATAGTTTGTTATGAGACTTGAAATGAACTGAAGGTGAACATTATTTTGACACTTAGAGCGGGTTAGTTGCTTATCCCTTGAGTCTAAAAAGATGATTTGCATATATGTGGTTGCTTATTATTCTGCTCGTGCTTACCGCTATATCCTTCACTGAGTCCCGGGCCAGGGTACGTTTTCGTGCGCACATTTATTATATTAATCACCGAGCCCCTCACTAGAGGGCCGGGACACGTTATGTATATATATATATGATGATGATATGATGATGTGATGATGTGATGATATGATGATATGATGATATGGAGATGATGGTGGCCAGGAGGGCATATTCCTTATTACCGAGTCCCTCAGGAAAGGGCCGGGACACGTCTATGTTTATGTTATGATGCTATGATTTTAAATTACCGAGTCCCTCATAAAAAGGGTCGGGACACGTCATGTATGTTTTATACAGAATGATTATGCAGCTTTGACTACAAAACTCTATAATAGCAATGATATGAGAATGATACAGATGAAATATGTTCAAAGGCAAGTTTTATGAAATTTTGTTGTTGCAATGCATCCTATGTACCGTGTCTCAATATAAGTCTATACTATGTTTCAAGCTTTACATATTCAGTACATATTCCGTACTGAACCCCTTCCTTCGGGGGGCTGCGTTCATGCCCGCAGGTACAGACGCTTTGGAGATCCGCCAGCTTAGATCATCCTTCAGCTATTTTGGGCTGCTCCTTTGTTCTGGAGCTAGCTTGTGGTATAACCTCCTTATGTTGTGTCCGTATGTGTTTATTTGGGTACGGCAGGGCCCTGTCCCGCCACATAATACGGTCGTTACTCTTAGAAGTCTGTGGACATCGGTGTGGGTCTGTTTACAGTTGTTGATGCGTTTTATGTTTTGACTTAAGTTTGGGACGTACCCAGTCGTAATGGCAGCCTTGTCGGCTTGCATATGTGTGTATGTTTGGTATTTTGTATATCGTGGCAGCCTTGTCGGCTTGCTTAGGAATATATATAAATATGGTTGTTTGATAAGTGCAACTCCTCGGGAGATGGATGACTAAGGCATACAGAACTTGACAAATCTAAATAACTCACTATCTTCTTACATACAAATGAGATCATGACATGCTAATTATAAATTATTAGAGTTAACAGATAAATATGAGTGTCCAATTCGGGCACAAGTCACGGCCTACGGGGTTGGGTCGTGACAAGCGGTCCATGCAGAACACTGACCGCGTTTTGGTCACTTAGTCTATTTTTCTCTCCTTTTTCAATAGAAGACTCCCAAAGGCTGCTCCTAGGGCTCCATACGAAAGAAAAATCCTTGGAACCAAGAAAAAAAAACCTTTAAATTTCCTCCCCACCATTCCCTATGAATATTATCGCTCATGGATTCAGACGAAGGCTAGGAAGACGAGCAATTCATGAAGATTCAATTAGTTGTTCGTCGACAAGGTAGGTTATGGTTTACATGAGTTAGACTTTGATTAGCAAATCGTATATACTGTTAGAATTAACGGGAGACTACATGATTAGGTCTTCGGACATGGAGTTGGGTTGGATATATTCTATAATGTAACTAAAATCATGTGTAATTAGTAGCTAGGGTAACAATGAATAATTATTTATGGGAAGTGCTATTATCACTGAGGGGTACTTCGTGTTTAATTTATGCATCCCTAGGAGTGGGTGGTTTCCGTCTTTATTCCCGATTGTATTGAAATATTCACATGGTTGTCTTTCTTGTTAATACAAGATTTGTATTGAGAGGACTGAATTGAGGTGGATTGGCACTACGCCCATCAAGGGTATGATTCATGATTTGTTCGAATGCATCGTTGCATTGCATTGCATGGTTTATGAGGAAATACATGTAGCAGGAAAGGCTGAGTATGGGCATTGTGCCATCTGGTCTTTTGGACGTTGAGTTGAATACTAGGAATATATATGATATGGATCTGCATCTGAGGTTCTTTCCGAAGCGGAGGTTTGTGCTTCGGTCCGAGGAGTGAGTCCGGAACGAGTGGTACATGGACACCATGGGTCCCCTACAAGTCATGACTACTGAACAATGGCATTAGTTAGCATGTACGTACAGTGTGTTGGGCCCTTGCATCGCATTCTGCATTGCACTACATCTCATATCTCTATGTTATGCACGTATGGACTACTGTCGTTGGTATTGCTTTTTTAGCTGTATGATTTCGTTGAGACTGTGTATGGAGGGGTGGTTAATATAAGATAAATGCGGTAGCGGTCTTCCAGATAGTGAACCAATCCCTAGGTGCGTCGTATTGTGGTAAGTAACTTGAGTAGGTGAATTTAACGGACGAAAAGGGTAGAAATTAGAGGGTATGATAAGCGTGGAGACGAGAATTAATAGGTTGAATGAGAGGAAGAGAACTGCTGAGATTAAATAGAACACTTGTAATTCTTGGAAATATGATAAGCGAACAGTTGAGAGTGGAAAGGTAAGTGGTGAGGGGGTAATAATTTTGTTGAGAATCTTGAGGTTCAACATTTTATCTACTTATCTTATTGACTTTATATTGCATTGTGTAAACTAATCTTAGTCGACCTATGATGCTTACCAGTACGTGTGGTGGGCTGATGCTACTCTTGCTACGCCCTTTCTGGGTGTAGATATGTTGCAGGTCTTAGTTGAAGTTTCGCCGTGTGGATTTACCAGGCATTCTCCTACAGCCTCGCTCATCTCACTCCAAGCAGAGGTTGTGTCATTTATTTTGTTTTCCTGTACTGTAGGAGCTCTTGTACCTGTCTAGACTAAATACCGGGAATTGCTTTTCAGTTTTATTGTATTTTAAAACAGAGTCTGTACCAAGCTTTTACTTAATTTTGTGATTTTGTAGGATTATTGTCGCAACTGTTTAATTGTTGGGTTTATTTTGTAAGGGTTCGCCCACTAGGGTAGTAATATGGTAGGTGCCCGCACGACCCATGGCTTGGGTCGTGATAGTTGGTATCAGAGCCTAGGTTACCGGTCTCACAAGTACAAGTGCAAATGTCTAGTAGAGTCTTATGGAATGGTACGATGACGTCCGTACCCATCCGCAAGAGGCTATAGGACATCTAGATGTTTCCCTTCATTCATTCCATCGTGCCGCCTTAAATCTGTCGTCTCCTGGTTGGATCCAATTAGTATCTGGATGATCCAAATTGGTATCTTGATGGGCTAATTGGTATCTGTCGATCCCAATTGGTATCTTGACAGGCTAATCGGTATCTGTCGATCCCAATTTGTGTCTCTCTATTCTGAAACGAGGAAGACGTTCTGTAACAGGTGCGTAGTATTTGTGTGGACGAATGGAATGTCAGTGATAATGTTGGTGTTATAGACTGGGTACTGATTCTGGGAATATTAGCAATTCAATAGCGTATTCGTATTCGCAGGTGTTAACCATGTTTTTACGCGCTAATCATTTAAGTAAACCCTACGCGATCTGAGCTGGAGGGCAAGAAAATTTCGCCCACTGGCATTGTAGCAACAAGCTCTTGAAAGCAGTGCGAGTTAGGCCCGAATCAAATCAATAAATGCAATTTGTTATCATGCAGTGCAATAGGCAAGAAATGAAATAGAAGAATTGTTGTAGCAATACGGGGACCGCTACAGCGGGCTCGCTATAGCGGGCATTGGACCGCCATAGCGGACCTAAAATTTCTGCAAGGGTCCGCTATAGCGACATACTCATCGCCATAGCGGTACTGCTGCAACGGTCGAATGACTGCCACAGCGGCACCATTTAACCAGTAGCCTCATCCTTCCTCCCCTATTTTGCCAAGTTGTGTAGTTCATCAACAAACCAAGAAGAAATCGATTTCCAAACAGATACATTCATAAAAGCATCCGCCCAACTAGGGAAATTGTCTTATGAGCACCCTTAAACCGGGGCACTAACACCAAAACAACAAAATAGAAATTATCCAAACATGCCAAAAACAACCAAAAAGCAAGCAAATTGTCGAAACATCAAAGCCCTACAAGGTCAAGTACTAACCAAAGCTGAAAAACAAAAGGGAGGGGGAGCTCTAAGCCACTCCTCGGCTAGTGGCCTCGTGGCCACCATCCTCCGAGTCATTAGAGTCCTCGCTGCCAAGTCCGGACTCGCTGAGGAAGGAGAACTAGAAGGCATCTCTGGTAGTCACCTTGGGAGGCTTCACCTTCGGGACTAGGGCCTTCATGACACTCTTAATGCCTTTCCACATCTTCACAAATAGCCTGTCCCTAGCCCGCCTCTTCTTCTTCTCCTCGTTCAAGTCATCCCAGAGATCCACATAGGCCTGAGCCAAGGATCCATAGGCACCCTGGAAGGCATCCACAGCCTCTCCCATCTTGGTCTGGGTCTCTATGTAACTCTTCATCTGCTCAGTAGTAAAATAGCCAGTACCCACAGCACTTCTAGATGACCCGACCTCCATAGAAGGCCGCGAAAACCCCATCATGGTCGCCTTCACCGTAGCCATATCAGCCTCTATGCGCTCCAGGGTACCTAGGGTCTGTGACTGACCACTCCCGCCCTATGGGCCACCGCTGTCATCGCTGTTATCCGAGCCAGTCCTCTTTCTTTTGCCCCCGCCCTGTGATCCCTTGACCTTCAATGGGTCAAAAGCAACATCGCACTCCACAGAACGGTCCCCAGGCTCTAAAGGCACCGTAGCATTACAGCAAAGATGGCTAATCAAGGAGGGAAACGTCAAGCTCAGGCCAGCTTAAGCTACAAAACCCCGTCACTCCTCGATCACCTGCATACCTACATTCACGGGCACACCATCCAGGATACAAGCCACCATAAGATCATGTGGGTAAGTGACATCAGTAGTATTGCTCAAAGGGCGAACCTGCCAAGCAATGAGTTTTAACCACCTCCGAGCCTCAGGAGTAAAGTGTCTACTCTCAAAAGCTAAACGAGAGATGACCAGGTAGCCTTCCTCCTCTTTGATTCTCTCACCAATATCCTCACCAACCACAGCCCGTTTCCTTCAACGTCCTTGGCCCGAAGCTCATCCTGTGAAGGGTTGGGCAGCCCATAAAAGGCATTGATGGCCTCAGCACCCACTTTTATGTCAACCCCTCGGATAGTAATCGGCGGCTCAGGGACAGTCCAATCCACAGTAGGGAGTATTAGCATATAACTTCCTGACCCAGTTACAGTTGATATCCCCGGGCTCATCGACTAACTGGCCCCAACCAATGTGATGTAGAGTCTGATAGAATTTCGGGGCCAGCTTCTCAACCCGATCCATAATGAAAGCCCGCTCGTGAAGCAAGACCTTAGTCTGTTGTTCCATGCAACGGCTCTTACATGAATAGTTAGGGAACTTGGTGTATTAGGGGGGAGGGTGCTTGTGGTCCTTGTTGTAGTTGTTGTTGATCCGCCATAGTAAAGTGAGAGAGTTAGCCTGAAAAAGTGAAAAGCAGAGTTAGAATAGTGTGGTACAAGGAGTTAGCAGTGATAGACCATGCATGAAATAGTAGAAAAATCCAAAAAATCGATTCTACCTGAAGCATCTCCGCTGCGACGGTGGTATGGCCGCTGCAGCGAAGCCGCTAAAGCGGACAAGGCGTCGCCATAGCGGTGCCTCATCGCTGTAGCAGGTCACCGCTATAGCAGCCACCTCCCAAATCAGATGGGCAGCTCCCAGCGATGGTTCCATCGATACAGCGGTACAACTGTAGCTGTGAAAGGACCGCCGCAGCGGTCCCACCTTCTCCAGTCCAAAAAATTCCTACTCTAACCTTTTTCAAACCAAAAATTTTCACCATGGTTTCCCCATTTTTGTCAAGGATCAAGTAGTATGATAGCATGCATGCCTTTTACAACATATTCTACCCTATTTCAACTACAAGGTTACCAAATTTTGAGCAAAAATGTCAAGAACATTGCACCACTACAAATCATCCCACCCCAACATAAAACTACCCCATATTTTGTAGATCATCAGTACAAAGTGTTGCTAAAACATTGTGAACGTGAAATAATCCTTCATGATCCAAGGAACTGCCCTCCCGAAGAACAAAAAAAATCCTTTTTTGTCTAGAAAATCAAATTTCTTCCTAATCTAACAAGTTAAGAATGAAAATTTCGAAATGGGAAGCCATAGACAAGTTACAAGCCAGTGAATGAGAGCACATACCTTGAAATAGCGACCGATCTACAAGCTTGGCAAGAGAAAAATGAACTTTGGGGTGTAGGGGGAACCTTTGCCTTTTGAGATTTTGTGTAGTGTTTGGGTAAATGGAAGGGGGTAGGGCAGTTATAAGGAAGTGAGGAGGGAGTTGAGGGGGTTGAGTAGTGTATAAGGGGGGATGATTTTCGTGGGGAGATGAGAGGTTTTTGGTTATGGGGACATAAAGGGGTAGTGGGAGGGTGAACTCAGTTCACCCCTTTTATTTTTGTTTCTGCCCGATGACCGCTGCGGGCGGCAAATCCACCACTGCAGCGGTACCCCTATAGCAGTGGCAGTGGAATTTTTGTTTTTGTTCTGTCATTCATTTCTTTCCTCATAACAATGACTCGGAACCCTGTTTCCCACGGTTTAGGGCCTAGGAAGGTGACCCTTACCTCACCCCACCCCGTTTGGGGATGAACGGTGGTTTAATTGGTATCTGGTGTAAGGATCTGTCAGGTCATTATTTAATATTTCGCAAACCCGTGCCCAATCTAGGTCTAGGGTCGTAAATAATAAGCTCCATGGTGTGTTTTAAGAGTTAAGAGTTGGAAAAATTAATTTCGGAAAGAATTAGAAATTGCGGGCCAGGAAAAAGAAGCGAACCGCTATAGCGGTATTTTGACCGCCGCAGCGGTCCATGCAGAACAGTGACCGCGTTTTGGTCACTTAGTCTATTTTTCTCTCCTTTTTCAATAGAAGACTCCCAAGGGCTGCTCCTAGGGCTCCATACGAAAGAAAAACCCTTGGAACCAAGAAAAAGAAACCTTTAAATTTCCTCCCCACCATTCCCTACAAATATTATCGCTCATGGATTCGGATGAAGGCTAGGAAGATGAGCAATTCATGGAGATTCAATTAGTTGTTCGTCAACAAGGTAGGTTATGGTTTACTTGAGTTAGACTTTAATTAGCAAATTGTATATACTGTTAGAGTTGACGGGAGACTGCATGATTAGGTCTTCGGACATGGAGTTGGGTTGGATATATTCTATAATGTAACTAAAATCATGTGTAATTAGTAGCTAGGGTAACAATGAATCTATCTATATATAATAGGAAAGGCAAAAGCATGGTGAGATGACAAGTGTCATCACCATAAAAATCAGAATTTAAAAATTTAAAAATCAAAAAGAAAAAAAAAATAAGCTACAACAGTTTAAAAAAAAAAGAGAAAAAAAAACTGCAATGAGCAAATTATTCAGCAAAATAATTTTTTTTAAAAACTGCAAGGGCATACTTAGCAAATAAAAAATTATTAAAACAGTGACATCACGTTCTTAAACACAAACGGTTTCAAAGGCTATTTTTGTGGAAGTGTATTTCCACAAAATATGTTCTACAAGATAATTGCACGTAGAATTTAAAAATGACAAAAATTTAAGAATCAATTTCAGAGGCTATTTATGTGGGGAACTATATTTCCACCTTCCTAGACATTAGGAAAAATAAATTCCCTCAAAGAACGGCAAATTACAAACTTCTATCTATTATTAATAGGAGAGGCAAAGAGCTGTTAAGATGACACTACAAAATTCCAAATTCAAAATTTAAAGTACAAAAAAAAACTGCTTAAGTTAAAATTGTTGAAACTGCTAAATTTAAAAATTAAAAAATAAGCAAATCAGACAAAAAGTTAAACCAAAAAAACCCACGTTTGCAAACAACTAGTCAGGAAATAAGCCACATGTCAAAATATGGAAAAATAATGCCAAGTGGCAGAAGATAAATGGATGTTTTAAATTTGATTTTAAATTCAATTCTTTAATAGTAGAAAAATAGCACATCCAAAAAAAGGACAAAAGAAACGGTTTTAGTCGTGGATTTGTTTTAAATAATTGAATTGAGATAAGAATAACAGTTCAACTCAACTGCAAATACCTCTCACAGCAAAATCCTAAAAATCTTCTTCATCTCAAAACGTGTTCATTTTTCAAACTGCTTCACAAACAAGTAAGATAATACATTTTCAGATATTAACTGTAATGGGATTGATACTAAGTTTCGGAAGTTTGAGACCGCCAATCTGCCATATTACGGGCTTTATTAAGAGGGTTCAATCTGAGATTGATGGTTTACAGCAGAAGAAGTTAGTTCAACCAAATGTGAATTGGTTCTGCACAAATATTTCACGAAGTAGGCATTTTTCTCTTCAACTTACCAAGGCTATGTTTCTTTTAGTGTTATTTCAAACCACTATTTCTAATTTGCTTTTGCTTTTAATTTGTTTTAGAACTTTAGGAAAAGATAATAATGTACTTTTATTAGTTTTTTTCTTTGTCTTCACCTCTATATTTTATTTTACGGCATGCATCTCTAAGATTCTCACATTTGTGGATATTAACTTTTGCAGTTTTACTGGTCTTTCGGAAATTGTTGGATTCAAAGGCAGAGATACATTATATAAATATTCTTATTCTTGATTGTTATTGTGTTGTTTTAATATATCATACATTAATTCTTAATCATATGCATGCATTTTGGATCGAATTTAGTATTTTAATTATGTTGTACAAGGAATCGATAATACTGTACTTTTATTAGTTTTTTCTTTGTCTTCACGCCTAAGTTTTATTTTATGGGAGGCATCTCTAAAATTCTCACATTTGTGGACATTACTTTTGCAGTATTTAATGGTCTTTCGAAAATTGTTGGATTTGAAGGCAGAGGTACATTATTGTAATTTTTATTGTGTATTTTAATATATTATATAATAATTCTTAATCATATGTGTGTATTTTGGATCAAAGTTAGTATTTTGATTATGTTGTATAAGGTTAACAATAACTTATCCTTAAATATATACAAGAGGATTTGGGCTTCTAAGCAAAGATTTATTTATCGCTAACTTTTTCTTTTGCTTTCTCTCTCTCTCTCTTTAACTCCTGAAAGATTTACTGGCAGTGGAAAGCCTCATAACAAGGAATTTTTATACAAATAATTGTTATAGTAATTAGACTGCTAGGCAAAAGAAACAATATGCAAGCTCCTTGATGATATGATTTACTATGACACGTCTATAGATCAACTCGGTTTGCAGTGTATAAAATTCAAAGTCTAATGCATATATATTAATTGAGAATAATATTCTATTGTTTGTTTATCATTGACTGATTTAATTGATATTGTTATTTTGATTTGTTGGAAAGAGCAAGAAGAATGACGGAGGAGAGAAGAAAATGGGGACCTATAGAAGAAGGAAATAAAGAGGGAAAAACAAAACGATGACAAATTATATATGGCTTTTTTGAATTCACATTTTCATTAAGAAGATTGAGTCTCCAAAGTGATCAATATCATCTTGAAGTTTCAAAAATTTATCTTTAGTGACTTTTTCCGCTAAATTTAATCCTTTTTATGGTGCTCTTTTTGTTGTTTCACATTTGATGTAAATTTAACATTTGTAAATATTAATTATTTGTTCTTCTATCCGACGAATTGTATAATCCCTTAATTAAATTGAAGAGAAAAGAACAATTCTTGCCCTTGTGCTTTTCAATTTCCTACTGTTGGTGTTTGACTTGTGTTTTCTTAATCTTTGAATACTTCTTTATATGTTTATATATTTATATATAGTGTTTTGAAAGTTCAAAAGAAGTTGCTATATGTGATGCAAATTCAATTTGATATATCTTTTATTTGGCACAAAATATATTTACGTTGGAAATTCATACATTCTATATTTAAGTTTAAGTCCTTATTTCGAAAAGGAAATATCATATTGAAGATGCTTTATTGAGATTTTGTTTAGCTTATTATATTTGAATCATGTTATATTTTCATGTTGTTTATATCACATATTTCAAAATCTCAAAACTCTTTTGTTCTTCGACATTGCATTATGAAACAAGTTGCAGTCCTTATTTAATTAAAATTCTATGATGTAATGCGCTAAAATAAGGAAAATTATAATTTAATAAGCTTAATATTTTATGATAATATTTGCTCATTGTGCAAATACTATTACTAATACTTATTATACTAAAATGAGAGCATGGGGCAAAAACAATATTAGTGAAGCACAAGGTAATAAAAACTTATAGGATAATGTAATAACGTGTACTCCAACAAGACATCAAAACTATTTCTCAATTAATATTTATTTTGATATTCATCGCGCATCGCGCGGGTACAAATACTAATAACTATTAATGGGAAGTGCTATTATCATTGAGGGGTACTTCGTGTTTAATTTATGCATCCCTAGGAGTGGGTGGTTTCCGTCTTTATTCCCGATTGTATTGAAATATTCACATGGTTTTCTTTCTTGTCAATAAGAGATTTGTATTGAGAGGACTAAATTGAGGTGGATTGGCACTACGCCCGTCAAGGGTATGATTCATGATTTGTTTGATATATTGCATTATTGCATTGCATAGTTTATGAGGAAATACGTGTAGCAGGAAAGGCTCAGTAGGGGCATTGTGTTATCTAGTCTTTTGGACGTTGAGTTGGATACTAGGAATATATATGATAGGGATCCGCATCTGAGATTCTTTCCGGAGCGGAGGTTTGTGCTCGGGTCTTAGGAGTGAGTCCGGAACAAATGGTACGTGGACACCATAGGTCCCCTACAAGTCATGACTACTGAGCAATGACATCAGTTAGCATGTATGTACAGTGTGTTGGGCCCTTGCATCGCATTCTGCATTGCACTACATCTCATATCTCTATGTTATGCACGTATGGACTACTGTCGTTGGTATTACTTATTTAGCTGTATGATTTCGTTGAGACTGTGTATGGAGGGGTGGTTAATATAAGATAAATGCGGTAGCGGACTTCCAGATAGTGAACCAATCCCTAGGTGCGTCGTATTGTGGTAAGTAACTTGAGTAGGTGAATTTAATAGACGAAAAGGGTAGAAATTAGAGGGTATGATAAGCGTGGAGACGAGAATTAATAGGTTGAATGAGAGGAAGAGAACTGCTGAGATTAAATAGAACACTTGTAATTCTTGGAAATATGATAAGCGAACAGTTGAGAGTGGAAAGGTAAGTGGTGAGGGGGTAATAATCTTGTTGAGAATCTTGAGGTTCAGCAATTTATCTACTTATCTTATTGACTTTATATTGCATTGTGTAAACTAATCTTAGTCGACCTATGATGCTTACCAGTACGTGTGGTGGGCTGATGCTACTCTTGCTACGCCCTTTCTGGGTGTAGATATGTTGCAGGTCTTAGTTGAAGTTTCGCCGTGTGGATTTACCAGGCATTCTCCTGTAGCCTCGCTCATCTCACTCCAGGTAGAGGCTGTGTCATTTATTTTGTTTTCCTGTACTGTAGGAGCTCTTGTACCTGTGTAGACTAGATCCCGGGAATTTCTTTTCAGTTTTATTGTATTTTAAAATAGAGTTTACACCAAGCTTTTACTTAATTTTGTGATTTTGAAGGATTGTTGTCGCAACTGTTTAATTGTGGGGTTTATTTGGTAAGGGTTCGCCTACTAGGGTAGCAATATGGTAGGTGTCTGCCCGACCCGTGGGTTGGGTCGTGACAGTCGGCCTATGATATCTACCGGTACATAGTGTTTGTACTGACACTACCTTGCTGCATTCTTTTGAGTGCATATTGTGATCCAGCGACATCTACCAAACCTCATATTTAGCGTGAGACCAGTTTCGACAGATTTGAGAGTGAGCTCCTATCCATGCAAGGCTGCCTGAAGATCTTCTCTTATTGATGTCTATTTTCAATCCATACATTACTTATTTTATTTCAGACAGTTGTTATTTCCTTAGTCAGTTTATGTTTTAGAGTCCTTGTACGATGACTTTCGAATTTTGGGGTTGTAAAAGTTAGACTTCCGCATTCGTTATATATTTATGGCATGACTAGATGCTTGGGATTATTATTATTTTGTTATATCCTTGATTGTCTAAAAGTTGTTAAGTAATTGGTAATCGATTGGATGGTTAGTTAAGTAGATGTTCCGCCCACTAGGGGATTTGTATGGGTGCCACTCACGGCTACTTGGGTCGTGACATTTTTTTTTATATATATTATCTATCTTTCATTTTCTTTCTTCTCATTTCCCAAACTTTACTCTTGTGATTCCATGTAATTGCTCGTATTTGTTTTTTTTTTAAATTCTAATTTTTTTTTACACTTCCTAATATTAGAAAGAATGAGTCATTAACAGACTTGACATATAACGAGTGATGTTATTAAAGTAGAATTTCGTTGTTGAATGAGGTTATGGACTTATATATGTTTTCACTTTCGTTTGAATTATACTTACTTAAGTTATGTTGGAATTTATTCTATGTTATGTTGGAATTTGACATAAAAGTATCATGTTAAACTTTTTTTTTTTTTTTAATTTTGAATTTAGGGTATTGTCACGACCCAACCAGAGGGCCATGATGGGCACCCGGAGCTAACACACCGAGCATCTCTAAACATATATCTCATAAACATTTCTGGGTGGACCATAAAGATAGCTCCTGGATATCATGATCTGTAAGGACATATATCACAATATAACGTCACATCTCTATATAATCTTCAAGAGTTATGTCCATCATCACCAGTCGACAAGGCTACTTAAATGTTATTCAATGATATGGACCGGTAGAGTTATGAAAGGTCTAATTATACACACATGTCTACGAGCCTCTATATAGAATACAAGTGACTATGAATACCAATACCAATAGACTGCAGCTCCGAAGTAAGTAGAGTGCTTCTGAGAATCCGCTGATAAATCACCTACGGGTCAAATCCGTGTACCTGTCTACCTGCGGGCATGAATGCAACGTCCACAAGAAAGGACCATATAGGTACGATGTTATGCTGCCCGGCCATATAGGCACGGTGTTATCATCATTAGCCCGCATCCGGGCCTCCCACGTTTGGGGCGTAAGCTGCCCACTACAGTGGCGTGTCTGCCAGGCTGCCTATAGGGCGGCGTGGTGTTATACTGCCCGCCATGTAGGCACGGTATTATTAAAATACATACACATTTATAAAGCATGCATAAGAGCCCAATCAAAAGCTACACCTGATCGGAGTGACGTAAGGTCGGTAACCTCCGATTTATATTATGGAATAATCAACATCGCTACGTCTCACCTTGAAGGAACAATTCATGAGATGAGACCAACAACAATGAGCAATTCAAGAAAATCATGAAATAAACTCGATAATCTCATAATAGTATTAAAATCGTAAGCTTTGGAACTTTTATAATCAAAATCATTGTCACGACCCAGCTAGGGGCCGTGACGGGTACCCGGGGCTGACCACCGAGCACCGCTCGTTCTACTACTCATCATACTTATTAAGCCTCCTTTTTCGTTCATAATCTCATAATTATAAGAAAATCATTTTCATTAAAGAACATAAATACTTTTATATACATAAGCCCTTTGGCTATCAAAAGATAATGTACACATATCTACATATATACAGTAGTGACCTTGTGAGACCATATAACCCACACATACGTATCTACGAGCCTCTACTAAAGTACTAGACATATGGACGGGACAAGAACCCGTCGTGCCCAAAATACTTATACATATATATACACAAAAGTATAAACCCGATTAGCACCTCCGGAATAATGGAGTGCTTCTGTAAATCTGTTGATAGCTCCTAAAAGTCTGCGCCGTCTCCTTGTCTACCTGTGGGCATGAACACAGTGTCCAAAGAAAACAGACGTCAGTATGAATATTGTACTGAGTATGTAAGGCATGAATGAAACAAACATAATAGAGAAATCATAAGTCATGAGGTGAAGGCAAAGCCTGCGCGACCTTTAAGGATGAATACATTTCATACATATATCACATATACATAATCGTCGTACATGAACCATCATAGCGTACACATCATCATGTCATATAATTCATCATCGTAGTGCCGTAGCTTCTCATACACATAAAACATTATCCGTATTCGGCCACGTAGGGCTCGACAATATCCGTATTCGGCCACGTGGTGGCTCGACAGTATCCGTATTCGGCCACGTAGTGGCTCGACAATATCACATACATATCTTCCATATTCGGCCACGTAGTGGCTCAACCATATCACATGCATCATACAAGGATCAATATATCTCATCATTATCATTGCCATCACATACATCTTATAAGCTTATCGTAACCTTTCATTAATGCACACATTTAAATTTAAAGACAATCTATGAAAATCACATCATATTCGTAGCATGAATTTCGTATAAATATCGTATGATAGTCTTTATAATCTTTGGGCTTAAGCTCATCATTTCCATAGCGTATCTCCTACCTTTATCTCACATGAAATCCTCTATGAACATAGACTCGTAGTTTCTCGAAACATTGGTCATAGGACATGCATTGAGGCTTATGAACAACCTATAACAATGTCGGGGTGACGTAAGGTCGAGAACCCCCGCTTACATTATGGAGCATTCAGTATTCCGCCTTACCTTGAAGGAATTAGTATATAAGGTGAGTGTATACATCAAGCATTACCAATAGATCGTAGTTAATGTCTTTAGCTTTGTTTAAACATTATACCATGAACTCTAGAATCTTTAGTCTTAAGCTTATAATCTCCGTTATCGTGCTCGTAACATGTCTCTTATCCTTATCTCACGTGGCTATCCATGAACATAGGCTCTTGGTTCCGGAATATAAGGAAGCCATGGTAATGTAGGGAAATAATATCATATCATAGGATTCATGCCTTGAAAAGAAAGGACTAGCCTTACATACCTTTTCCTTTAGCTATTCTACCGCTTAATCGTTCTTCTTCAATATTCGCGTCTTTACCTTCAAGAGAGTTCGCATCAACGTCAGTTAATCGACTATAAGAACACGTGACTATTTTCTAGGGAAAATTGGGCAGCATTTCTTTGTTTCTACTACTTTTCCCATGTTTCATTTCAACTACCAAACATTCACAACAACACTCACAATATCGTATCAGCAATCGTCATTTATCTACATTTACCACATTCCACCATTTTTCTCCAATTTCTCCACATTTATGGGTTTTAGCTCATCATCACATTTTCTCATACATCACACCTATTTTATGGTCTACACGTCATTTATAACATATTTATACTCCCAACTCATCAACATTCATAATTCAATCCAACTATCATTCAACTGTGGCACTATTCACATTTTATGACCCATTTACTACACTCTTCTATAATCCAAGTGTTTCAACGTATAAATACTTCAATCATTATGAGAAAGTCATAAAACTTACCTTAGATGTGATAGGAATGAGCCTTGAGTAGCAATACTCTTCTATGCCAAAAACCCTACTTCACTTCGTTTGCAATTTCTTGGTGTAGATGAACTTTAATGAGTTTCACACTCTTGATTTCATGGTTTTAGTGTTGTTGATCTTGATTTTCCTTTGGTTCTCTTGTGGATGAATATTAGAGAGTATTCTAGATGTTTCATGAAGTGTGGAGTGAAAATGAAATGAATGGAATGAAAAAGGATCCCTTATACTTAACTTAAAATCTGATTTTTATGAACAGTAGTCGAAGTGCACAGTGGTCGTAAACCTAGTTTACGGGCCGTATTCTGGTTTACGGTCCGTCTTTCACGACTGTATTTAAGCATAACAGAACCAGAAAGGTTTGCTGGAGTCATGGTGGTTTACGGTCACAGTTTACGGGCCGTATTTCGATTTACGGTCTGTATTCTGAGTCGTATTTAACCATTTAGACATTTGGCAGAAAGTTGAAATTTTGGAATGTTGAAAGACGATAGCAGTTTACGGTCCGTAAATCACTTTACGAGCCATATTCTATTTTACGACCAACTGGGTCGAAGTGCAAATCTGCAACTTTCGCATTTTCAAAACTCATAAGTAGTCACCCCCTTCTTAGTAAAACATCGTACACACATACTCTTCGTTGGTCTATTCATTGTACGTTCACGGAGAAATTTCCGAGGTGTAACAATCATCTTCATCATGCCCATCATAGAAAAAATCTCATCTTCTTTATCCTTATAAAACATAGTCATCCTTAACGTTATAAGACACACTTGGAATCATGAATCTTTAACTTTTGAGGATAAGGACATTATGGAAAACATCTCATCTTTAGTATCATAGGAAGCTTTTAGAAATCATGAACTTCTAACTTTTGGAAGTAAGAAGGTTATGGAACATATATGGAATCATAACATTGGAATCATGCCCTTTGAAAGAAATGGACTAGCCTTAACATACCTTTCGGTCTCCTTAGCCACTCGACGTTTATCCTTCCAAGCTCGTAAATCTACATATAAACCATTCATACTATTGTTAGGCTCAATGTCATGCGCTCATCTTAAGCCTTCAATTTAATTCCGTTTAAAATCTACCGAAATTTGGGCAGCATCTTCCCTGTTTATATTACATCCCAAAGACCACTAAGGGTCATCAAACAGCCCAACAACAACAACAATCAACAATAGCAACGACTACAATATAATCCAATATAACCTTCTTTGATTACTTTAAGAATCATATCGAGCGGTAAGCTCGTTTAACGAATAACAACGTCACTCTCCTTTCATAATTCAGTCCACACCCTTCATAACAATATGCATATATTTACCACATCATATTTTAGTTCTAAATATCCTTAAATGTATTCCAAAGAGATCCATACTCATACGCCTCATCCGTTACTTTCTATTCGTAGATTTCATGTATTTTCTTCTCCATATTTCCAACTAACACCTGAATAATCCCAATAACCGTAGGGAAAATATATTCAGGTTATAATCCACCATTTACATTAGAAGTCATATTTAAACATTCAAAACAGCCCATACAAAACAGTGGCTTAACTTAACTTATTTTGATGTAGTCTTGCGGTATTTGGCCTCCAACAACTTTACCAACATTTAATTAAGCTAACACACAGCCAAAGGGGTGTTATACGTACCTTAAGCAATGCATACAACCCAAGAACCATGGCTGAATCAGTTCAACTTTACCCTCAATCATGATACAATACCATAGGCTTGCTACTCTTATAGTTTCTAACTTTCTTGATGGAAGATTTGGTTGTTTCCACTTGTTTTGGGCCAATATTTCGTGAGTGGAAGTTGGGGAATTGCTCTATAGGGTTGGGGATGTTTTAGAGGTGTTGGATGAAAAAAAATAAGGGTAAAACTCCTTTTCTAGAGCTCTAGAGTCGGTTTGGACCGACCTAGAGTCTTCGGTACTGTAGCAGCCCGCACTGTAGCGCGCGTTTCTGCTCTATCAGCCTAACTTGTAACGTCCATAATTCTCTACTCCTATGTCGTATCGACGAGCTGTTTGTTGCGTTGGAAACTAGACTCGACGAACTTCATTTTAGGCTTTTGAAACAACTTAAAACTCCTAATATACCTGGAGATATACCCTTCCAAAGTTGACCCAAAATTCTGTCCAGAATTCTGCCAATTCTTTTCCAAATTTTTGACAAACTTATTTTCTTCAATTTGCTTGGTCCCAGAATCTTCCGAAACTCTCTATACATGATATTATCATTAATCATACTTGATAATGGTCATGTCCTTTGGTTCAAAGTTGTCCTTCCCGGTTACAACTTACGAGATTGTAATTCATCCTTTACTTCATTGTTATGAACTTCCCATGGCTTGTACCTTCCAAAACTTCATGGGACGTCTCTGATACTCCATTAATACGGTAAAGTACGTAGCATGCTCATGCTCTGAAAATGCAAGGTGTAACAGGTATATTTGATTTCAATTTATTTGCTTTAGTACTATTCACTTATTTTTTGACATTGCATGTTGTTCATTTTCCTCTTACAATTGATAGATTTTTTTTTTTCAAACATTTGAATAATGTTATGGCATTGTATGTATAAATATTAATCTTTTTGTCAAACTTCTAGCCCATAATGTTCTTACAAAATGTGTGTGTTTTAATTTTTATATAAAACATTATTAATTTGAAAAATATAGACAATTACTTTTACAATATTTTTTATAAATATGTGATTATTAATTAATATATTTTCAAGAAATAATATGTATCTTAAATACATAATTTAATATATCATTTATAAAGCCACGTCTTTGTCAAGTATTAATTTTTATTTTTAAACTAATCTAACTGTGTATTTACACATGTGCAATTAAACAGTATGTTTGTAATTACGTTATGACAAACAAACAAGTCTTCGTAATTACTATACCGTGTAATTACTAGGCTGTGTACTAGTAACTACACCAATTCCAATTACCAGGTGACTTTCCCAACAGATCCTTAAGGTTTTGTAAAATGATGAATAAATTAGGATGTAAATCATAAAAAATAAGAGAACAGGATGCAAATAAAAGAATATTGCATATTAAGGGTACAAAATGCAAAGAACTCTGATTTTGGACGACAAGACTAGACAAGAATATTCTCATGGTTCAGTAATTAAGCTGATTCTTTACGAAGAAAGGTCTGAGGTTCAATCCTCTCGTGGAAAATGAGTCCACAGACTAAAAACGATACCAAATCGCTTGGACTAAAAAATATACTAGTAGTAAATTTGGAATTTTAATTCAAAAGACACTCTTCATTTTCTCTGAAGGTATCTTTTCTTTTTGGACTGTCATGGATGACAATTACATTAATCTATTCCAATTTTTTTATTGATATGATCTTATTATGATAATTTATTTATTTATTAAATTTGACATCGATTACAAAAAAAATTGCATACATCATAACGGGAGTGTTGACAAGCAACTGCAAATTAGAAAAACAATATTATAACCGCAACACTGCAAAGAGGTAAAAGAGGAGGGTTGAGTAAGTGGCTCCAGGAATACAATGAGGGACACATAAACCGCCCAATCAAGTGACTTAATTTGTAGTTATCAATCTTTGAAGATAGTTTAGTTTAGTAATTTATTTTAGCCTTAATATTAAAACTAATGTTCTAATATTATATCCCCTGGTTGTATCAACTACAAAAATATCTTCTTCATTGTGGGAACTCTTCAACGATATAGTAAGCCGATAATGGACATCCGTCCCTTCCCACTACCGCTAATTACTTCTCAGCCACAAATCCATTTTGAATTCTTATATTTTATTCATTCTCGGCTTTAAAACAGTAGTATATGAACCGTACTATATATTAAATGACAAATAGTACTAATACTTATTCAACTTTGTGTATTCTGTCAAGTTTATCATCATCATCATCATTTGCTATTCTTCTAACGACCCCATAGTTAGTCTTCCCAACTATTTTGATCACCAATCACAAACCTAACCATTCAGTCGGCCTCCTTCCAAATTAAAGGAAATAAATAAATGACAATTTATTTACAACTTCTCTTTCATGGTCGACCACATAGTATATTTTTGGTATGGGTAGCGTGTTTCCTTTATTTTTCACTTCCCATCCTATGAAAATGAATCTATGTGCGGTCACTAGAAAAGATAACGCAAATGTCGTAGACCTGTCATACGCCTACAGGCTACAAGGCTACAATCCCTATGTTTCGGAGTTCGGAACCAAAATAACTCAATAAAAAAAACTCGAATCATAAAAAAAACTTGAATCAAAATACCCCAAAAGAAAAATAGCATAAAAATACTTTTAACGCAGTATTTAATGCGCTAAAGGATATTCCCTATCCCCTTTAGCGTAGTATTTTACTGTGCTATAGGACTTATTTATTTTGGTTAAATTCTCTTTCTTATACATTTTCACACTTTTTAACGTACTTTAGACATATATTAATCATACTTCGAGACTCCGGAACTTCAATATTTTATATAGAACCGTACTTATTTTTGTGCGATTAATAAGGTAGGCTCAATACATCAAGGATACGCAAAACTTCGGATTGTCGTTTTAGTGGTTGAAAAGTGCTCGAAGTCCATTTTTGTTTGAAGACTTGTTGTCATTAGCTTTAAGTTATTTATGTTTTAGGATTTAGATTTAAGCGTGTTATTTTAATTAATGCGTAACTTTATTTCGAATATGTCACGATTTTTTTATTATCAATTTAGGATGTGACACTATAAACGATAATGAAAACTAAGATAATATTTATAAATATAAATAGATACGCAAAAAATATATAATATTAACTTAAACTGTACAACACTATTGTATATACACTATCGTGAATGGGTCCCACATGTGGTATGCTGGAGACTATCCTTAGGCCTAAGGCTCATACCATCCCCACCGCTCTAGCCATCATCTCCATCCCCCTTTTTCCTCTTCATAAGAGGGCGCTCTAAGCCCTGATCATCCTTCACCCTTGCGCCCTTCTGCATAACGTGATTCTTCTTGGGATCTAGTCTCGCTGGTACGCTCGGAATCTCAGGCTGATCTGGGTCTGGAAACGAGACCTCATCCTCGTTGGGAGCTGCCACCGCAGGTGTCACGACCCAACTAGAGGTCCGTGACGGGTATCCGGAGCTGACTACCGAGCACCACACATCATACTGCTCTCATGCATAACCTGTACACACATAATCACCAAGACACTACTTACTACGAATTGATCATAAATTACTCCGTAGAACATGTGTATATATACATACGCCCCCACGACACTCAAAGATTGATATACAAAATATACATTGAGGGTCACATAACATCTACCGCCCACACATAAGTATCTACGAGCCTCTAACTGAACACTACAGTCATGAAGACATGACAGGACCCCGCCATACCCAAGTATGTACACAAAAGAATATATCAGAAACTGCACCTCCGAAATATGGAAGTGCTCTTGTGCAAGCTGATCTGGCTCCTAGGAATCTGGATCGTCTCCTTGTCTACCTGTAGGCATGAGCACAGCGTCCAAAACAAAAGAACGTCAGTACGAACAATGTACTAAGTATGGAAGGCATGCATTATAACATAATAAAGGAACAAGAGAATTAAAGATGAGAGGATAACCTGTGACTGCTTGCCTCTTAAGGCGAAGTCATGCATGCAAGCATATATAATTAACAACGTCATATCATATCATATATTGTTGCGGAACGTGCAGCCCGATCTATTTATCCATGTATCCCGCGTCCGGGACGATATCATAATATGCCAACCGATCAGGTGGCTATGCGTATATAGCGCCTCACCTTTCCCCATGTCCCCTATATATATATGTATATATATATATATATACATACACATGCGAGTATATTATATAAGTAGCATGCATGAGAGCCAAATAAAAGCTACACTTTATCGGAGTGACGTAAGGTCGTGAACCTCCGATTACATTATGACGCCATTATCATCGCTATGTCTCACCTTGAAGGAAGTAATATCATGAGGTGTGACAACAACAAGAGTAACATTAATGAAATCATAGACGTAGAAATGTCAACATCATGAAAACATCATTATCATCATTGCTATCATAAAACATATCTCATAAAGAGCTTTTAAGGATCTTTAACTTTCATCTTTTGGGATGTAAGAAGGTCATGGGAATCTAGGAAAGAAATTATAGTATAGAAGTCATGCCTTTGAAGGAAGGGGACTAGCCTTACATACCTTTACGTCTCCTTAACGATATCGACTAAGAGCTCTCCTTCGAAGCTCCCAATTCTACATACAAAAGGGTTTGCACTAAAATCAAATAATCGGAAGTATACTTAAGCTTAAACTAAAGTGATTAAGGGCTAACGAAAATTGGGCAGCATTTCCTTTGTTTCAACAACTTTTCCCCATATAATAAAACAGCTCCCAAACATCATAACAACACCCATAATGTTATAATACGTAATTCCTTCGAGTTAGATATGATTAGACTTCCCAATTTACTTTCAAAATCCTCCATAACCATAACTACAATGCAACATCATGTTCGTCCTTCATATAATACTTCCTCAATATCATTAGCGGAATTCACAATGAGATTATACTCATATTACACCACGAATCATGAGTCAAGCTATCATTCAACTTAACATACCACTAGTTACATACTTGAGCTCATATTCCATAGTTCTTTCCTAATTCAAATTCTTCAACTACTCAACACCATCAATAACATGAAACAATTATAAAACTCACCTTTGGTTAGGGAGGTATGGTCTTTGGATGGAAATACTCCTCTTCAGAAAAGCTCAACTTTAGTACCAAAGAGATTCTCAACTTCTATCAACCTTAGGAAGCATCCACACCCTTGATTCCACCAACTTTTGATGTTTGATCCTTGATTTTCCTCTTAGATATGTGTTAATATGAGATAAAGAGATTTCTACAGGTTTAAAGAAGGTTGGAGAAGTGGGAATGAGAAAAAAGAAGAAAGCTCGTTCATATATAGAAAATAAACTTCGGACCCGACCCGAAATATACGGTCTACTATACGGACCGTATAAATTATACGGTCCGTATAATAGACCGTATGTTTCCTCCAGAACCTCACCCCTCACTGGAAGGGTTCTGCGATCAAGTATACGGGCCCTATAAATTATACGCTCCGTAAATATGACCGTATAATCCACAATGTTTTTGGATTTGTCCTCGTCGTTTCGTTTGATCTCGAATCCTTATGGAACCTTCTTGGCACTTGTTCAACACTTCCTTAACGATCCAACGAACCTTATGACTCATTCTTAAGGTCTCACTAAATATCCGTTAGCTCGATAACTGTGAAATCTTCCCCAAAAACAACTTATACTTCGCTTCTCTTAACGAACCTAATTTCACCAAGTCATATAACTTTAAAAATCTTATCGTACATACCTTAAGGTTGCCAATTACCCTTTTATAGTCGTGAAAGCTTCATGTTCGTCTTAAGCTTGCGTTAGTCTATCTACGACACCACGACGTGAAATTTCCGAGGTGTAACACTCTCCCTCCCCCCCCCCCCCCCTAAGAACATTCGTCCTCAAATGTTAAATTCTCGGGTGTTTTGTAGAAATTTCGCCAGAGTATCCCCTGTATTTGGGCCCTACCATCCTATCACAGCAACCCAAAATAACATCGCCATACAGGGCTACAACATCAACAATAAGAATAATGGCCACACACGACCCAAAACGATAAAGAAAAATATTTCATACCTGGGAACACTGGCTTTTCATCTCGAGTCTCCGCTGGGGTTGGAAATAAATGTGGATATTTGGACTTCATCGCTTCTTCTGCTTCCCAAGTCATTTCCTCTTTGTTATCATTCCTCCACAAAACTTTGACTGAGGCCGCTTCCTTGTTTCTGAGTTTCCGCACTTGCCTATCCAGTATCGCAATAGGCATTTCTTCATAAGCCAATCTTTCGGTGACTTGGATATCACTTGCTGGTACTATATTGGTAGGATCTCCAACACATTTACGGAGCATCAATATATGGAAGACTGGATGGACTGAGTTAAGCTCTGGGGGTAAATCTAATTCATAAGCCACTTGGCCCACTTTGCGTACAATCTTGTAGGGTCCAATAAATCAAGGATTAAGTATGCCTTTCTTACCAAATCTCATTATACCTTTCCTTGGCGACACTTTCAAAAATACCCAGTCATTGACCTGAAATTCCAAATTCTTTCGGCGATTATCCGCATAAGATTTTTGGTGGATTTGGGCTGCCAACAGCCGGTCTCGGATAAGTTTAATCTTCTCAACCACTTGCTGAATCAATTTCGGACCTATTAACTGTGTTTCCCCTACCTCAAACCATCCGATGGGCGATTTACACTTCCTCCCATATAAGGCTTCATACGGGGCCATCTGGATACTGACATGATAGCTGTTATTATATGCAAATTCAATAAGTGGCAAATGATCCTCCCAGTTTCCCCCAAAGTCCAACGCATATGCCCACAACATATCTTCTAAGGTTTGAATGGTGCGTTCAGCTTGTCCATCAGTCTGCGAGTGAAATACAGTGCTAAATTTCATTTGGGTGCCCAATCCTTCTTGAAAGGATTTCCAAAATTTAGCTGTGAACTATGCTCCTCTGTCAGTAATGATAGATACAGGAATGCCATGAAGTCGCACTATCTCTTTAAGATACAATCTGGCATAGTCCTCTACCGAATATATAGATCTGACTGGCAGAAAATGCGCTGATTTCGTGAGTCTATCAACAATCACCCAGATGGAGTCATACTTGCACCGAGAACGAGGTAAACCCACAACAAAATCCATATTGATCGCTTCCCATTTCCAGGTTGGAATTTCCATTTCTTGCAAAAGCCCTGCTGGTTTTTGGTGTTCAATTTTCACTTGTTGACTATTTGGACATTGAGCCACAAACTCCGCTATATCTCTCTTCATTCCTTCCCACCAATACATTAATTTGAGATCATGGTACATCTTTGTCGCTCCTAGGTGAACGGAATAACGAGAGTAATGGGCTTCTTCCAGAATCTGATGGCGTAATCCCGCAACATGCGGAACACATAGCCTGCCTCGATACTTGAGAATTCCACCTGCAGAGATCTCAAATGGTGACTTCTCCTTTTGTGGAAGTGTATCTCTATAATAGTTCAATTTGGGATCTTTATATTGTCATCTTTTCACTTCCGTATCTAGGGATGAAACAGTTAGGTTACGAACAGTAACTCCTGCATTGCCCAAATCCATTAGGCGAACTCCTAGGCTGGCTAGCTGGTGGAGCTCACAGGCTAATTCCTTCTTTTCAGGCGGGACATCACACCGACTACCCATGGATTTGCGGCTAAGAGCATCGGCTACCATATTTGCTTTTCCAGGATGATATAGAATATTTACATCGTAGTCCTTCAATAGCTCTAACCATCGCCTCTGTCGCAGATTCAATTCCTTTTGCTTGAAAATATATTAGAGACTTTTGTGATCTGTATAGATATCCACATGAACACCGTACAAGTAATGCCTCCATATCTTTAGAGCCTGAATACCCGTAGCTAATTCAAGGTCATAGGTCGGATAATTCTTCTTATGTTTCCGCAACTGCCTGGAAGCATATGCAATGACCTTACCGTGCTGCATTAGTACACAGCCTAACCCGACACCGGAGGCATCACAATACACCACATAGCCTTCTAATCCTTATGGAAGTGTCAGGATTGGGGCTGAAGTCAACCTATCTTTCAGCTCCTGGAAGCTACGCTCACAAGCATCGGTCCACTGAAATTTGGCGGCTTTCTGCGTCACCTTCATCAGCGGAGCTGAAATAGAGGAGAACCCTTCCATAAATCTTCTGTAATAGCCTGCCAATCCTAGAAAGCTATGGACTTCTGTAGGCGTTGGCCAAGTCTTCACAGCCTCAATCTTTTGAGTATGGACCCGAATACCGTCAGCTAAGATGATATGGCCCAGAAAAGTTACAGAGTTAAGCCATAACTCACATTTTGAGAACTTAGCATATAATTTTTGAGCTCGAATAATTCCAAGGACCGTACGCAAATGATCTGCATGCTCTGTCTTTGACTTGGAATATACTAGGATGTCATCAATGAATACAATTATGAATAAATCTAGAAAAGGCCTGAACACATCATTCATCAAGCTCATAAACACTTCTGGAGCATTAGTCAAGCCGAACGACATCACCGAAATTCATAATGACCATATCTTGTCCTGAAAGTCGTCTTTGGAATATCTTCTTCTTTGACCCTCACTTGGTGGTATCCTGACCTCAGATCTATCTTGGAAAACCACTTGGCTCCTTGCAGTTGATCAAATAAATCATCGATCCTTGGAAGCTAATATTTTTTCTTTATTGTCACCCTGTTCAGCTGCCTATAATCGATACACATCCTCAAGGACCCATCTTTCTTCCTTACAGATAAGACAGGTGCTCCCCATGACTATGAACTGGGCCTAATAAATCCCTTCTTGAGCAAATCTTTCAATTGTGCTTTTAACTCTTTCAATTCTGCAGGAGCCATTCTGTATGGAGGGATAGATATTGGCTCAGTATCCGGCAGTACATCGATAGTAAATTCAATCTCCCACTCTGGTGGAAGACCTGGGAGTTCATCCGGAAAGACATCTGGAAACTCATTTACCACTGGGATGGATTGAAGAGTCAGCGGTTTTGCTTCAGTGTCATGAACCCGAACTAAATGATAAATACATCCTTTGGTGATCATCTTCCTTACCTTAAGATAGGAAATAAATCTGCCTCTTGAAGATGCAGTATTACCTTTCCACTCTAGGACTGGTTCTCCCGGAAATTGGAATCGAACCACTCTGGCTCTACAATCTACATTGGCATAACAGGAAGCCAACCAATCCATGCCCATAATAACATCGAAATATAGAATTTCCAATTTAATTAAATCAGCTACGGTGTGTCGACCACACACTACAATCACACACTTTTTATACACTTGTCTAGCTATTACTGGATCACCAACCGGAGTAGACACTTCAAAAGGTTTGATTGGTTAGGGTTTTATTCCAATACAACAAGCGATATAAGGAGCAATATATGACAAGGTAGAACCCGGATCAATCAATGCATAAACATCACAAGAAGATACTATCAATATACCTGTCACAACTTCGGGGGATGTCTCTAGATCTTGTCGTCCGGCCAATGCATAAATACGGTTCTGGGGATCGCTCGAACTAGAGGCTCCTCCTCTGCCACGACCCGCTAAAACCTGGGGAGTCTCTGCTGCTGAACCTATAGGCTGGGCCTTATCTCGGCCACTCTTCAATGGACAATCACGCATCATATGGCCAACTCGGCCGCAGGCATAGCTAGCATCTGAGCCTCGGCGACACTGACCCGAATGTAACTTACCGCACTGGTGGTCTCCTCTGATTGGAATCACCTCCAAACTGGGGGCCTGAAAATATCTAGCTCTGGCCCTGCCTAGAATAAATAGGGCGATCAAATCTCCTACCCGCGAACCGAGGAGGTGTACTAGCTGCAGACTGGCCTGAATGTCTGGACTGCTGTGGTCTCTGACCCCCTCTATATTCACCGCTAGGACCGGTGGATCTGGCCCTCTTACCATGTCCCCTGTCAACATCTCGTTCACCCCTGTGCGGTTGTTGTTGCTTTTCTAAGTTCTGGGCATGGACTTGAATACGCGAGATGTCCATTCCTTCCAGAAGTGAAGCCGTCAAACAATATTTAAACAAGTGTGGCCCTAAGCCACTCACAAACCGATGTACTCCATCTCCCGTATCCGCTACCATGGCCGGAGCATATCTAGCCAATGAATTAAACCGAATATTATATTCCCGGGCACTCATACTCCCGTACTTGAGATTGAAGAATTTATCAGCGCGAGCCCGATGGACCTCGGGTGGCAAATAATGACGAATAAAAGCATCCACAAACTCTTGCCATTTTGGAGGAGGTGCTTTTTCCCCTCTTGAAGAAATCCAATTGTTATACCATAGAACAGCTACATCCCGGAGTCTATAAGAAGCCAACTCCACGGATTCAGTATCAGAAGCATGAATTATTCTCAGCGTTCTCAGCACCTCATCAATAAAACCCTGCGGGTCTTCATCTGGGCTCGGGCACTCGTCGCCCTATCACTTGGACCCCCACCCTGTCGCTGAGCCTGAGCGGCAACTAACTAAGTCAACAACTGGACTTCATCCCGTAAGTCATGATACGGAGAAATAAGGGAAGGGGCTGGGGCCTTTTCATGCTCCTCTGCTGCTGGAGGAATAGGAGCGGGAGTGGCATGCGAGGGAGTAGCACTCTGAGCCTCGCTATGTCCCAATACAGCTGGGGGTTCTCAACTGGCACCTGCTCTGGCAACGTTTAATATTGTGTGGATTTGCTTCTTCCTTGGCGGCATCGCTGAAATCATAACGCACAATTAGCATAAGAGGAAATCTTACACTATGGCTCTATCACACGATCTATGAAGAAGAAGGACGATCGTTATTCCTAAATGCCTTGCAGCCTCTTGTTTATAAGCGTGGCGCGCTTCACACACGGCTCGTAGACACACCCTAGGGAGGACCGCTCTGAAACCACTTTTGTCACGACCCAACAAAAGGGCCATGACGGGTACCCAGAGTTGACTACCGAGCACCACACATCATACTGCTCTCATGTACAACCTGTACACACATAATCTCCAAGACTTTACTTACTACAAATTGATCATAAATTACTCCGTAGAACATGTGTATATATACATACGCCCCCACGACAACCAAATATTGATATACAAAATATACATTGAAGGTCACATAATGTCACGACCCGGCTAGGGCCATGACGGGTACCTGGGGCTAACCACCGAGCACCACTCGTTCTATTACTCATTCTGCGTACAGTTGTATTTCTTATGCTCATAATCGTAGGAAAACCACTTTCATTTGAAACATAATTACCTTTATATACATAAGCACTTCGGCTATCAAAATAATGTACATACAATAAGGACATCGTGAGACCATACTACCCACACATACGTATCTACGAGCCTCTACTAGAGTACTAGACATATGGACGGGACAGGATCCCGTCGCACCCAAAACATATATGTACACAAAATAGTAAATCAATGGCACCTCCAGAATAATGGAGTGCTCTCAAAAGTCTGCTAATCGGCTCCTATGAATCCGGGTCGCCTCCCTGTCTACCTGTGGGCATGAACACAACGTCCAAAGAAAATGACATCAGTACGAGCATTGTACTGAGTATGTAAAGCGTGAATAAAATTAACATAATAGAGAAATCATAAAACATGAGATGAGGATATAACCTGTTCAACTTTTAAGAGAAATTGCCTTTTCATCATATCACATATACCATGAAATCACATATATCATCATATCACGTTTATCATATCACATATGTCCTCATAGTTAACCCGCGTCCGGGTAACCATCATACGCCGCCCACTAGTGGTGGTCATGTCCGGCGCTCTAGGCACGGTGTACTCATACGCAGCCCACTAGTGGTGGTCATGCCCGGCCATTCAGGAACGGTGGAACCATTAGCAGCCCGCCCTAGCGGTGACATGTCCGGCCATCTAGGCGTGGTGGAATCATATCATCACATATATCTCATAACTTATCATGAACCTTTCATAGAGCATGCATTAGAATTTAAAGACAATCTATGAAAATCATATCATATTCGTAGCATGAACTTCATAAAAAACATATCGTATGATAGGCTTATAATCTCTAAACTTAGGCTCATCATTACCATTATCGTATTTATCGCATATCTCTTACCTTTATCTCATATGAAATCCTCTATGAACATAGACTCGTAATGTTTCCGGAACATTTGTCATAGGACATCACATTAGAGCTTATAGACAATCTATAACAATATCGGGGTGACATAAGGTTGAGAACCCCCGATGACGTTATGGAGTGATCATATACATCATATCTCACCTTGAAGGAAGTAACATTTTAAGGTGAGTGTAACACAACGAGCAACCTCAAGGGATCGTAAATAGGGTCATTAGATTGTAGAAACATCCTATCGTATTCATAACAAGAAATTTATGGAATTAGCATATCATGAACTTTAGAACTTTTAGGCTCAACTCATAGTCATCATCATCATACTCACATCGTATCCCTTTTCTTTATCTTATGAAAAGCTCTTTATAACCATAGACTCATAATTTCCGATGTGTAGGAAAGTCATGGAAATATAGGAGAATTCATGCCATGGAGTCATGCCTTAGAAAGAAAGGACTAGCCTTATATACCTTTTCATTTAGCTATTCTATCGCTTGCTTGCACGTTGTTACCTTCAAGAGAGTTCGCATTAACATTAGCTAATCGATCACATGAACATGCTCAACTAAAGCTAGAGAAAATTGGGCAGCGTTTCCTTTGTTTATACAACTTTCCCCATATTGTATATCAAATCCCAAACATCTATAATAACATTCACAATATTATAACCAATAATCTTCATTCACTCTACCTTATCCACATTTCACAATTTCACTTAATCCCTTCATAATTATGGTCATAGTTCACTATTACATTTACTCACATATAATGCTTATCCCACATCCTTAATATTATTTATAACATAATCATAATCACAACATATCAAGAATTATGACTCATTCCAAGCTACTACTCAAAATCTCATCATTCTCATCTTTATGACCCATTTCCTATCTCCTTTCATAATATGAGTCTTTCAACCTCTCAACATATTAAAAAACATGGGATGATCATAAAACTTACCTTAGATAGTGTAGGAATGAGCTTTGAGTGGAAATATTTCACTTCCAATGGAATTTCTTGACTTGGATGAACCCTAATAAGTTTCTTACACTTGATTCACTTGGTTTCATGAAGTTGATCATGAATTTCTCTTGTGTTCTTGTGGAAGAAGTGTGGAGAGCCTTCTAGAGTGTTCTTGAAGTGTTGGGTGAAAAATGAAATAAATGGAATGAGGTCTAAGTCCTTATATAAATTTTAAAGTTGTCCCGACTCAATTCTACGGACCAACATACAGTCTGTATCTTTTATATGGACCGTATGTCTGGCCGTATCCTTGGTCCAGTGGAGGTCCCATTCTGGGCAGAACATACGGCCTAACATATGGCTAGTATGTTTTATACGGTCCGTATGTTGGACCGTATGTTGCCGAACTTTCGGGAATTCGTTCTTGTCGACTCGTTTGATCTCCAATCCTTATGTAACCTTCTTAACACTTGCTTAACACCTCATTAACAATCTAAGGGACGTTATAACTCTTCTCCAAAACATCATTAAGTCATCATTAGCTCAGTACTCATAAATCTTTCTCGATACATAACGTATACCTTGCCTTTCTTGGAATACTTTCTTCTCTTACGTCGAATGTCTTTGAAATCCCAATTAGGATCATCAAATGCTATTTCTTACTTATTGAAACATCGCATACTTGGTTCCCTTCGTTATTCTATTCACTGTGCATCAACGGGAATTTTTCCAAGGTGTAACATTCTTCCCCCCTTTTAGAATATTCGTCCTCGAATGTTAAGCGCTCGGGAATTCTACGAAAATTTTGCCAGAGTTTCCCCTGTAATGTGGCACTACCATCCTGTCACAACAGCCCATAATAACAATGCCTCACAGGGCCACAACTTCATAGCAATAAATTGTGGCCACACACGACCAAAACAGGAAGAGAAAGCATACATACCTCAAAATGTTGACGTCTCATCTTGAGTCTCTTCCGGGGGTGGAGATAGATGCGTCTTCTTGGGCTTCGTACTTTCTTTCATTTCCCAGTGCATCTCTTCTACTTCGACTTTCTTTTCTAATAACTTCATCAAGCTTACATTAGTTCTTCCCTTTCCACTTTAAAACCCATTTGAAAATAGCCAAAAATTCTCTTAAAATCTTTCAATAATCTTCTCCAATTCTCTCGAAATGTATCGGTCTTTAGGCACTGGTAGAGAACCAAGCATTTTGACAAATTTTCATAGGTAGCTTATATGATTCCTTACACAGCCACGGCTATTTCATCTCTAAATCCATCCTCATCCTTGAACAGTACCGCGGAATTGTCTCACACAAGTTTACTCCTTATTTCCTTCTTCATTCCCACTGCTCGCTTCCAGTTTCTCGTCTAAATCTATCTTACTACATTTACTGCGCTATGCGGCCTTAATTTTCCTTGCGTTTGAGTACATTAAGCTTGAAATTCTCGCATAATCCATCAACTTTTTTTTCTAAATGACCATACATATCCTTTCCTTTGAATGTAGGTTGCTAACTTCTAGTATTTACATGCTTTTAAATAATTCATTTCCATTTCGGCCTTCTCTTATTGCTAGCGCCGCACCTTTCCGTTGGCAAAGGCATTACAAAATTCTGAGTCAAGCACTCCGCCTTTAAGGCTTTCACTATATAATACTTCCTAAATTATTATGCGACATTGAAACTTCGCATCCATGTACCTTGCTCGCGGTAACTGTCATGACCCAGCCCCGTAGGCCATGACTAGTGTCCGAGATGGACACCCGTACATGTCTTCTAGCCAAAATCTACTTACGTTTAGCATATTAGGGACTTCCACACATACCAGGCAATATATCATCAGATCATTACTTATAATATCGCATATAAACCGATCGGGTTATCATAGTGTAGGGAAATGTCAGACATAAACCATATTAACATAACCGGACAAAACGACCGATGACCCACATACATGTCTACAGGCCTCTAACAAAGACAACAGAATCATATGATGGGACAGGGCCCCGCCGTACCCCTGAATATATACATACATATATATAACGGAAGAGTCTGTACCAAAATGTAGGCTCCAGAACAAGGGAGCACTCCAAAGCAGCAGATAGATGGCCTAAGATGTTGGGTCACTCACGTGAATGTCTGTACCTGCGGGCATGAAACGCAGCCCCCGAAGAAAGGGGGTGAGTACGGAATATGTACTGAGTATGTAAGGCATGGAATATAGAAAACAAAACCATAACCGGAACAAGCATTATAAAAAGTAAGTACATTATCCAGAATGCCAAAGATACTTATTTCCAAAACACAAATCAGGTATGCCGATGTCATATGCCAGAATTAGTACGGAAAATGAGCAAATCATCCAGAATATCAAAATGTTTACCTTTCAGACACAAATCATGCATGTCATATCCGGCCCGTTATAGGACTCGGTGAATAGAACATGGTCGCCACCCCATCACTGCCGCGCCATAACATATCATACTTCGGAATAGGGAATAACTCCGTAACACATCATACTCCAGAACACATCACACATCAGAACACATCATACTTCAGAATGCATATACCACATCATACTTCAAAACGTATATGCATATAACAGATCCCGACCCTCTAACAAGGGACGCGGTGAACAATGCAGTGGAGTGCGCACGATAACATATCCTGGCCCGGGACTCAGTGAAGGACATATTGAGGCGTGCACGAGCAGAGTAGTGAGAAACTATATGCATATAAAACAAATTTTAAGACTCGATGGGTACGTACATAAATCGACACTTGAGGGTCATAAACACGTTTCAAGTCAATCCGAGTTAGTATGCAAAAGTTATGGACGTTTTAGTACAGAACCTTCTACGAACATTTCAGAAGCTATTTTTGAAAAATCAAAGCAATAATCATATCAAGTACCTTTCGAATATCGCTATGGATCAAATCAAAATAGAACTTTTGGAACCATATGTACGTGTCAAAATATATCAAAGACTCAATGGAATAATCAAACGTGCTATCATTTGAAAATCAAGACATTAGTCATATCAATTGTCTCTCGAATGCCATTCGGGAACATATCAAATAGAACTTCGGACATCATAGATACACATCAAAACCATATGAAATATCTTATGGAAATCAAGAACGTTAGCCATCCTAGTAGCTCTACGAATAGGAGTTTCTTTGGAATCATATACATATCGTATGTTCGTTTCACAAGGATCATGCCAAAAGAAAGAAAGGGTAAGCCTTACATACCTTGCCCGCTTCCTACGCTAATCCGAACTTAAGTCTTTGGCTTCGCAAGATATACAACAATATTAATGTATACCAAACATTAGCTATAGATACTTAGAAGTTCAATCTTGAATCAACACTTCATTTACAGAAATTTCGGCAACATTTCCCCTGTAAATACAACTATCCCCGAGAATCCAACTCGGCCAAATCGTCAACAACAAATCCGAGAATTTAACTAGGCCAAATTATCAACAACAATACCACTATTAATCCTAACAATATCCACAATCAATTCAAAAAGCATACTAACGTTAGCAACTTCGTTCTACAAACTTCGACGGCGTTTCATTTATGCTCAATTCATAATTGCCCACATATTCAAGTACTAATCCGAAACCATTCAAACAATATTCAAGAACACTTCAACACTCCGCACAATATTCAAAGGAATCTAACCAATATGTCACTCCACCCAAAACCTTCCAAATGCAACAAGGACAATAACACCACATTTCCTCCTTTCAAATTCATGAACTACACCAACAATTCACACACTACCAACATTATTTTCCATAAATACAAGAAATGGTTTTTAACATCACCTTAGCTTCTAAACAACTCTCCAACACTTACAACTTCAACTAGGATCCTTAAACTTTCATTTTTATCATAGATTCCATTACCACAATAACCAAAATACTAAGAAAAATTGATTCATTCTCTTCCACACCACACCATACCTACACGGCCACACACTACATATACACGGCCACACATAACATCCATATTTTCATGAATTTCATCCACCTTTACATACTAAAACATACACAATCATCCATAACATATAAGAAGACGATTAAACCTTACCTTTTCCCCTTAACTTCTCACTTGGCTAAGATTTGTAGCTTGCAAGAATAGATGTTTTCTTGCTCCAATGACTACTTCACTTTGCTAGGGACCTTCCAATTGGTTGTTTAGCTAGAAGAAAATAATTTTTTTTTTATCAAGATTTGAGGGCTTCAATTTTTCTTTTCTTTGGCCGAATGGCCTCCTTCTCTTTTCTCCCCAAGTTTCTTGAAATTTCTAAGGATGGATATGAAAGTATGACTACTTGATCTTCTAATATACACATGTGTAATTGATCCATGTGGGCCAAGGCCCACCCCCAACTTTGCCGGCCACATGGCCCATTCATTCAAGACCATTATTTTTTTTTTGTAATTCATGAAAAATTATTTTCCTAATTCCATATTTGCCCTTAGCCTTCCTCAATATTACCATGAACCATCTTGTGAATTTCCCTTTTTGCCCCTATCCTTTCTTAATATTTCCACTTCAAATTTTTTTATAAACAACTTGTGTATTAAACAAGATGAAAATATAGCCTTGTCCTTAACTTCTGGCAATTGTCTTGAATCATTCGAATACGCAAAATACGGGATATAACATCCTCCCCCCCTTTAGAACATTCGTCCTCGAATGTTGAACTGGCCTCATGGGGTATTGTAATACTTCGGGGTGGTCTCCTTTATAGTCGTCACATACGGTCATTTAACATATCCATTTTAGAAGTTTTTATTGCTTGTAGGTGTAGGAAATAATTAGGGATACTTCCCCTTCCTCTCTTCTTTCGGCTTCTCAGGTCGTCTGGATATCATCTACGGAAACCACTCTGGAAGGGTCATCAATGCATTTGCGAGACATAGACACGTGGAAGACTGGATGCACTGCTTCTAAATCGGATGGTAGGTCTAATTCATAGGCGGCCTTGCTTACCTTGCGGACAATCTGATAAGATCCAATATACCTTGGACTGAACTTTCCCTTCTTGCCAAATCTCACTACACCCTTCATGGGTGACACGTTCAGAAATACCCAATCGCCAGCCTGGAACTCCAAATGTCGACGTCGATTATCGGCGTATGATTTCCGTCGACTATGGGCTCCCCGTAACCGTTTCTGAATGGGTCCTTCTTTATCAATTGCCTGCTGAATTATATCTGGGCCGATTAACTTAGTTCCATCGACATCGAACTAACCGATCGGTAATTTGCACTTCCTGCCATACCGAGCCTCATATGGTGCCGTCTCGGCTGTCCTTTTTATATTTGTTGACCTCTCCAGGCGCCTTCCATATTTTCTCCCTATATCTATCTCATGGTACACTTATTGCCAATTCATTTCTACGTCTTTTCGTAACCTTCATGATATGCCAACATACCCTGAACTCTGGCCCCGAGCTAATAAGCCTCATTTTCTGGGGCTTAAATTGTCATAGTTCATTTTAAGTCTAGCATGTTCTCCCCCCCTTTATTAAGAGGGTCTAAATACGCCTATGCCCTTTAAGTAACCATCGCTTTCCGCGATCTTCTTACAATTGAAATTCCTTCATCACAGAGTCTGTCCTGTCTATCTCCTTGCTAACTACGTTCTCGTATTTAATCGGAATACTTATAAGGGCATCCATTTCCGACGTTTATTTCTTTATATTTTGACACACCCCGGTCCTTCATGTCTCACAGTGTCATTACCCTTTTGATGCGTAACAGTTTCCAGTTACCTTCTTCCTAACCACTCTCTCTTTCCTTCAATCAAACTATCAGTATCCTTAATCTTTCTTAGGGAATAGCTTTCTTCTCTTGTTCTTTGTAGCATCGGCTCTGAAGTTCATAAGATATTCTTTTATATGCGCGAATCGGTTCCATTCTTAAGTCACCCTCCAGGAAGGCTTCTCTATGTTCGAAGCAACCATATCGATATGGCTACGCATTCATCCTTTAGTAATTATATCCTTCCACAATAGAGGATTCGGCCAAGTTGTCCTTTCCTTCGTGCCCGTTCCGTATCTTTCATCCTGGTTCTTTGTATAATCGAACCTCTCGGTCTTCACATGAATCCTCATCCCATATCACGGGTTTTTTTTAGTCAACTGCGCCAACTCATTATCTTAGTCCTTCCTCTGATAAGTAATCGGTTTCCTATCACCAACTCATTAAAGTATCCTCCGTACTCTCATATGCTCGTCCTATCTTCACCGTTAACCTTCCTCAGGTCTGTTATTCTTTTACAGACTTGTCCTTCAAATTTCTACGCAAATAGTTTCATGCTTTGCCCGTCGGCTCTCCTGAGGCTTTACTTCCCCATATTCTTTTCCTCTGACACTTCTGATACTTCGAAGCTCTTCACCCTTCACGTACTCACTTTCTTTCTGCTCCCAGATATCTTTGTATTAGGACTTTCCAGCCTTGACTAGTAGTGGAATCAGTATCAGTCTATTTTATAAAATCTGTACCATATCTTTCGCTTCGTCTCTTGAATTCCGTTCAGTTAATGTCTTCCATACGTCGCAACACTGGTTGCTAGGTTTCACCTATCGATCGATACAGTCATAAATGAGATATCATATGCATACACATATATTTATTACCATTTCGCTTACAGAATATTTCTAAACACTATTCAAACTTACTCTGATTCCAGAGCTATGACGCGCTTGCTTTCTCTGTACCGGTCTAGTCCGCCTTAGCCTACCCGACTTCTTTAAGATTTCTAACCACTCTGCATATTCTAATTTCCTTTAGGTTACCCAACTTTCACATCTGTCTCTTATATCTACATTTATGGAACTTTTAGTACACTTCCCAGGGGGTTACCCATCCCAAAATTTCTCTCACCCTAGCACGCTTAACCTCGAAACTTTAATGCATTTCGATGCGTTAATGCTGGTATAATTGCATCCACTTCCCCGTATGACCTTTATCACGTAATCTAGGGCAAGTCGGGGCCTTAACAACTTCTAAAAGGTTCTCGTAACGTATCTCACTCCGATCTAGAGAGGGTCTTTTACTTTTCTGATTATACAATTACCGTGTTAACCTTTTAAATCCCCAATGTTCACTTTTCGTCTGTATGTATGACTACCTCAAATGGTTCTATCAATTCGGGTTTTATCCCAATTCCACTAGCAACCGGGGGGAAGAAAATATATGATAAAAATAGAGCCTGGATCTATCAAAGTATGTACATCTCGGGAGTAGATTAATAATATACGTGTAACCACGTCTGGTGACGCCTCCTGGTCCTGTCGGCTGGCCAATGCATATATGCGGTTCGAAGGACCGCTAGAACCGGGAGCTCCGCCACGACCTCTACCGCAGCCCGCTGGTGTCGCCATACCCCGCTCCGTAGGGCGCATGGCTACAGAAGAGGAAGCTGAGTCAGCAACTGACCCAGTGAGCTGAGCTGAACCACCTGGACCACCCTTAAATGGGCACTCCCTCATGACATGACCCTGACGGCCACAAGAAAAACAGGCACCTGTAGCACGATAACACTCCCCTGGGTGAGGCTTCCCACAGTGGGAACACCGAGGCATGGGTGGCTTTGTCTGACTGGAACCTCTGCTCACCTGCGAACCCGAGGCCCTGGAACTCTGGCCTGCTCCCGTGTGCCCAGTACTATCGAATCGCCTACCCGTGAACTGTGGAGGCGTACTGCGAGCTGGATGAGAAAGATATCCGCTATGCTGCTGCTGAGGCGGCCCGCCTCAAAACTTCCCAGAATAACCAGCTGATCTAGCCCTCTTGAGCTTCCTCCTATCACGATCTCTATCGGGCTGGCGCCCTCTATGCCGATCCTCTATTCCTTGTGCGTACGCCTGCACCCGAGCAATATCCATCCCATGCTGAGATGCCACCGCCATACAGCTATCCACCAGATAATGATCCAATCCCATCACATATCGGTGCATCCTGTCAGTCATATCGGCTACAATAGTGGGTGCATATCTAGCCAAAGAGTCGAACTCTAAACTGTACTCCCCGAACACTTCTGCCCCTCAGTCTCAACTGTAGAAATCTGTTAACCCTAGCTCGCAACCCCTCGGGAGGCAGGAAGTGACCAAGAAAGGCCTCTGTAAACTCGGCCCACACCGCTGGGGGAGCATCCTCACCCCTAGACAGCTCCCAGGACTCATACCAATTAACCGCTACATCACGCAATCGATATGAAGCCAGCTCGACAGACTCAGTCTCGGAAGCTCTGACTAACCTCAGCGTACGCTGCATCTGTCGAATAAAGTCCTGGGGATCCTCCTCGGGCTTTGACCCGTAGAACTCTGGGGGATTACAAGTCAAAAAGTCACGAACCCTTAAGCTATCATGTCGGTCCACATCATCACCCTTAGCCCGCGTCTGCGAGCCTGCCCCGCTACTAATCTAGTCAACAACTGTACTGCATCTCTCATCGTCCTGTCCTCTGCTCCTGGCTGAGGAGCTGGTGGCTCGGGCGCTGGAGCCTCTGGAGCTAACGGTGGAGCCGCTTCCTGATCCACAGCGGCAGCGGCTGCTGCTCCAGGCTCCTCTGATGATGATGGCGTAGCAGAGCCCGCTGATTGGGGCATAATCTCGGGCATAGTCTGACCACGGGCCCGAGTAACTCTCTGAGCCTGACTGGTCTCTCCTGTTACTGCTTTGCCATTCTGGGCAGCTGTCGTCTTTTTCGGAGGCATCACTGTAAGCATAACAATCTGTTAGAAAGGAACCATCCTAATAATACAGCTCTATCGCACGATCTAAGATCAAAGGAAGGGTGACATCCTAAATGTCCTGTAGCCTCCTGTTATAGATGTGGTGCACCACACACCGATAAACAAGACTCCACTAGACACGGCCTGTAGACATTCCGAGGACGAATCGCTCTGATACCACTTTTTTCACGACCCAGCCCCGTAGGCCATGACTAGTGTCCGAGATGGACACCCGTACATGTCTTCTAGCCAAAATCTACTTACGTTTAGCATATTAGGGACTTCCACACATACCAGGCAATATATCATCTAGATCATTACTTATAATATCGCATATAAACCGATCGGGTTATCATAGTGTAGGGAAATGTCAGACATAAACCATATTAACATAACCGGACAAAACGACCCATGACCCACATACATGTCTACAAGCCTCTAACAAAGACAACAGAATCATATGACGGGACAGGGCCCCGCCGTACCCCTGAATATATACATACATATATACAACGGAAGAGTCTATACCAAAATGTAGGCTCTAGAACAAGGGAGCACTCCAAAGCATCAGATAGATGGCCTAAGCTGTCGGGTCACTCACGTGAACGTCTGTACCTGCGGGCATGAAACGCAGCCCCCGAAGAAAGGGGGTCAGTACGGAATATGTACTGAGTATGTAAGGCATGGAATATAGAAAATAGAACCATAACCGGAACAAGCATTATAAAAAGTAAGTACATTATCCAGAATGCCAAAGACTCTTATTTCCAAAACACAAATCAGGTATGCCGATGTCATATGCCAGAAATAGTACGGAAAATGAGCAAATCATCTAGAATATCAAAATGTTTACCTTTCAGACACAAATCATGCATGTCATATCCGGCCCGTTATAGGACTCGGTGAACAGAATATGGTCGCCACCCCATCACTAGCGCCATAACACATCATACTTCGGAATAGGGAATAACTCCGTAACACATCATACTCCAGAACACATCACACATCAGAACACATCATACTTCAGAATGCATATACCACATCATACTTCAAAACGTATATGCATATAACAGATCCCGGCCCTCTAACAAGGGACGCGGTGAACAATGCAGTGGAGTGCGCACGATAACATATCGTGGCCCGGGACTCAGTGAAGGACATATTGAGGCGTGCACGAGCAGAGTAGTGAGAAACTATATGCATATAAAACAAATTTTAAGACTCGATGGGTACGTACATAAATCGACACTTGAGGGTCATAAACACGTTTCAAGTCAATCCGAGTTAGTATGCAAAAGTTATGGACGTTTTAGTACAGAACCTTCTACGAACATTTCAGAAGCTATTTTTGAAAAATCAAAGAAATAATCATATCAAGTACCTTTCGAATATCGCTATGGATCAAATCAAAATAGAACTTTTGGAACCATATGTACGTGTCAAAATATATCAAAGACTCAATGGAATAATCAAACATGCTATCATTTGAAAATCAAGACATTAGTCATATCAATTGTCTCTCGAATGCCATTCGGGAACATATCAAATAGAACTTCGGACATCATAGATACACATCAAAACCATATGAAATAGCTTATGGAAATCAAGAACGTTAGCCATCCTAGTGGCTCTACGAATAGGAGTTTCTTTGGAATCATATACATATCGTCTGTTCGTTTCACAAGGATCATGCCAAAAGAAAGAAAGTAAGCCTTACATACCTTGCCCGCTTCCTACGCTAATCCGAACTTAAGTCTTTGGATTCGCAAGATCTACAACAATATTAATGTATACCAAACATTAGCTATAGATACTTAGAAGTTCAATCTTGAATCAACACTTCATTTACAGAAATTTCGGCAGCATTTCCCCTGTAAATACAACTATCCCCGAGAATCCAACTCGGCCAAATCATCAACAACAAATCCGAGAATTTAACTCGGCCAAATGATCAACAACAATACCACCATTAATCCTAAAAATATCTACAATCAATTCAAAAAGCATACTAACGTTAGCAACTTCTTTCTACAAACTTTGACGGCGTTTCATTTATGCTCAATTCATAATTGCCCACATATTCAAGTACTAATCCGAAACCATTCAAAAAATATTCAAGAACACTTCAACACTCCGCACAATATTCAAAGGAATCTAACCAATATGTCACTCCACCCGAAACCTTCCAAATGCAACAAGGACAATAACACCACATTTCCTCCTTTCAAATTCATGAACTACACTAACAATTCACACACTACCAACATTATTTTCCATAAATACAAGAAATGGTTTTTAACATCACCTTAGCTTCTAAACAACTCTCCAACACTTACAACTTCAACTAGGATCATTAAACTTTCATTTTATCATAGATTCCATTACAACAACAACCAAAATACTAAGAAAAATTGATTCATTCTCTTCCACACCACACCATACCTACACGGCCACACACTACATATACACGGCCACACATAACATCCATATTTTCATGAATTTCATCCACTTTTACATACTACAACATACACAATCATCCATAACATATAAGAAGAGGATTAAACCTTACCTTTTTCCCTTAACTTCTCACTTGGCTAGGATTTGTAGCTTGCAAGAATAGGTGTTTTTCTTGCTCCAATGACTACTTCACTTTGCTAGGGACCTTCCAATTGGTTGTTTAGCTAGAAGAAAATAATTTTTTTTGATCAAGATTTGAGGGCTTCAATTTTTCTTTCCTTTGGCCGAATGGCCTCCTTATCTTTTCTCTCCAAGTTTCTTGAAATTTCTAAGGATGGATATGAAAGTATGACTACTTGGTCTTCTAATATACACATGTGTAATTGATCCATGTGGGCCAAGGCCCACCCCCAACTTGGAAGGCCACATGGCCCATTCATTCAAGACCATTATTTGTTTTTGTAATTCATGAAAAATTATTTTCCTAATTCCAAATTTGCCCTTAGCCTTCCTCAATATTACCATGAACCATCTTGTGAATTTCCCTTTTTGCCCCTAGCCTTTCTTAATATTTCCACTTCAAATTTTTTTATAAACAACTTGTGTATTAAACAAGATCAAAATATAGCCTTGTCCTTAACTTCTTGCAATTGTCTTGAATCATCCGAATACGCAAAATACGGGATATAACAGTAACTATTGCACTTGACCTCCCATCTCAATCCATCATTCACTTCCCCCCTTTTAGTCTGAATCTTACGCTCGTCACTTGTAACTCCTCGCTATAAAATCATTCGTATGGGCCCTTATTATATGGAAACACCAGTTTATTCCTGTCTACCTTACGCTTGAGCTGAAGCCGCGATACTCACGTGATGTATCTCCTTGGGATTAATGCTGCTCTACTGTTATATGCACATCTGTTAACTCTACCCCATAATTTATTTATTATTGTACGACTGCCATGTTGGATTCTCCGCCCGTCGTACGTTCTGCGGCCCATATCCTGTGTCATCTCATTCTTACGCCTTCGGCATTCACATTGCCTCGGATAGTCGGAGGATACTTCTTTAATGTTCTCTGTTGGTTACCTGCTTATTGCCACCACTATCTACTATAAGGGGATTGCCTTTAGCCCTATGTTTCTTTCATTACTTCTATCAACACCCATAGACCATCTAGTATGCTCGCCAATTCCACTAATATAACTCATATTCACTCTATACTCTCTATACCGTATTGTCCTCAACTTAGCCTCTCTTAACTCACATTTTCCTCAAAAATCTTTCTTTAAGACTTTCACTGCATAACTCACTGAGGACACGATTCCATTTGTTGCTGTCTTGACATATATATAAAGTCAGTTCATTGATCATTCACAATCAAACCTTTTTTCTTCTTTTGTCTTAATTCTCATCTTTTTCTCAAATGATTTCATTCATAGGACAATAGTCCTAAACATTGAGTATCATTGACTCCCCTTTGATAAAGTTGCAACTTAAGATTCAACGTCGTTCTTTGCATAATCTCCTCTGATCAATTCACACTGCCATAAAAGTACTATCCTCCACTACCTCAACATATTAATGGCAGGGTAATACATGGTCCTTTCAGAATTCTTCGAAGATGTTGTGTAAAGTCACCCTCCACATATAAGATATCTTACTCGATAGTTGGTTCCATACCTCGGGGCATAATTTAATTAGGCACACCGCTCTCACGGCTTGATTAAAATTTTCAATCACTTCACGACACCTACTAACATTTCCTCGTAGTATTAGGGGATCCGCAAGGTTTGATTCTCTTCCATCCTTCACTTATCGAGTTACTGATCTAGTGGGCTTCCCTCCTATTTCCTCACTCCTACGCTTACTTCCTTGTTTCTAACACTTCTACCATGTACATCACATATGCTGGGCGTTCTTCACTTGTCATCCTTTTGTTTTACCGATCACTTTTATGTTATTTTCGCTTTTCCTCATATCTATAATAGCAATCCCTGCCGTAATATCATCCGAACAGATTCCTGGAGGTATAACTTAAACTATAACACAGAACACAACCGCGATCACAAGGTCAACTAGTTACTAGGCAAAGAGTTTTTGTGAACACATCTCTTCTAGTCTCTTTTCTCAAAGTATCACCAAGGTCATTAAGGTTAGCTTATAGTGACATGAAAGTCTCTCCCACTCTATTCCTTAGGCGAAGCATAGCTTAATAATCTGATTCGGCGCATCGTACATCGGCTTACACACACACATCAAGTTTATCTCATAACTTAATGCTTCCCAAAGGCGAAGGGAACTAGCCAAACTTTCTAACTTACAACTTCTTCTGGAGTGCTTATCCCTTTAATTCTCCTTAGTATATAAAAATTCTTTCTACCTCAAGCACACCATTCTCCCTTCCCATGTTCTTTATTCCATCCTAACCTATTCATCCTTTCCTTAGTATAATACATACTTGCTATGTTTATCCCACATTTTGGTCACTAGCTCCGTCCTTCATCACTCGTTGCTGGCCTTCTTTTCTTTTCACGACAATTCTGCCTACAGTTCCCACAATTTCCTTTAGATTCTTGGGAGAATTTCGACAGAGTTTCTCTTGTAAACATAACAATCCCAAACCTGCACATAGCCCAGAAAACACGTCCGATGCCTCAATAGGACATATATCGGGACACACATAATATGTAACTCAGCAACACAAAATCACTTACCATTAAAGGATATAAATAATAGAGCTGGTCTCATAAGTTGTGCCTGCACACTCGGTCTAGAATTCCAATATATATACATACACATATTATTTATGTTCACTCACTGTCAATCAACTTACTCGTAAATCAGGATTCTGGCTATCACTAGGTCACTAACAAATATAGTCATCTCAAATTGTTGGATTGGCTTAGATTTTTCACCTCAACACAATCATCACATCGGGAGTAATATATGACAGTGTAGGACCCGAGTCAATCGACGCATACATATCGTAAGAGATTACTGACAATGTACCTGGGATAATATCAGAGGGATACTCAAGATCCTGTCGCCCAGCTAATGCATAGGTATGGCGCTGGGATCCATTCGGACTGGGCACTTCTCTTTGATCTCTATCACAACCTGCTACTATCTGCGGCCTCTGCCTAGGAGGGTGTACTAATGATGAAGAGCCAGCTACCACTCCCGTAGACCGAACCTTATCTTTACCACATAGCGATGGACAATCGCGCCTAAAATGGCCTGGCCGAGCACGGGCATAACAAACATCCGAACCCAAGCGACACGATCCAGAATGTAACTTTCTGCATTGACTACATCATGGTACGGGTAATCTCATCTAGCTTGAATCACCCCTAACCCGAGAACTGGGAACTCTGAGACTCTGGGGCGGCCTAGAATAAGTAGATCCATCAAACCTGGGTCCAAGGAACTGTAGAGGAGCGCTAGTTGTTATCTCGGAGCATCCCTATACTCATGATCAAACCCTGAAGAATTAAATCTCTTTCTCCGACCCCTGTTACCGTGGCCCACATCCTGCCGCTGAGCCTGAGCGGCTACTAACTGAGTCAGTAAAAAAATGGCCTGTCTTATCTCTTGGCCCGAGGCATCTGGTGGAGGGACCGGGGGTGCGGGAGCTAAAGTTGAGGCTCCCCTCTGATCCTCTAAAGTGGGCGAGGTACGGGAAAACCAAGATAGGGCCTTATTTTGGGGTTCACTCTCCTCCATATCGGTAGATAGCCGTTCAAGCCCTTCTGCAATCATTGCCTTGCCCTTCTGGGTTGCAGTAGCTTTTCCTTTCATCAACTTTGCTGAAATCATAAAAGCACCATTAGGGAGGGGAAAATCTTATAACATTGCTCTATAACACGATCTAGTAAGAAGAAGAATGGTCATGTTTCCTAAATGCCCTGTAGCCTCCTGTTTATTAGTGTGGCCCAGAACACACCATAATCAAGACTCTACTAGACACGGCTCGTAACACTTCCTAGGACTGAACTGCTCTGATACCACTTTTGTCACGACCCGGCTAGGACCATGACGGGTACCCAGGGCTAACCACCGAGCACCACTCGTTCTATTACTCAATCTACGTACAGTCGTATTTCTTATGCTCATAATCGTAGGAAAACCATTTTCATTTGAAACATAATTACCTTTATATACATAAGCCATTCGGCTATCAAAATAATGTACATACAATAACGACATCGTGAGACCATACTACCCACACATACTTATCTACGAGCCTCTACTAGAGTACTAGACATATGGACGGGACAGGACCCTGTCGTGCCCAAAACATATATGTACACAAAATAGTAAATCAATGGCACCTCCGGAATAATAGAGTGCTCTCAAAAGTCTGCTAATCGGCTCCTATGAATCTGGGCCGCCTCTCTGTCTACCTGTGGGCATGAACACAGGGTCCAAAGAAAAGGACGTCAGTACGAGCATTGTACTGAGTATGTAAAACGTGAATAAAATGAACATAATAGAGAAATCATAAGACATGAGATGAGGATATAACTTTCTTAACTTTTAAGAGAAAGTGCATTTTCATCATATCACATATACCATGAAATCACATATATCATCATATCACGTTTATCATATCACATATGTCCTCATCGTTAACCCACGTTCGGGTAACCATCATACGCCGCCCACTATTGGTGGTCATGTCCGGCCATTCAGGCACGGTGGAACCACAAGCAGCCCGCCCTAGCGGTGACATGTCCGGCCATCTAGGCGCGGTGGAATCATATGATCACATATATCTCATAACTTATCATAAACCTTTCATAGAGCATGCATTTGAATTTAAAGACAATCTATGAAAATCATATCATATTCGTAGCCTGAACTTCATAAAAAAAATATTGTATGATAGGCTTATAATCTCTAAACTTAGGCTCATCATTACCATTATCGTATTTATCGCATATCTCTTACCTTTATCTCATATGAAATCCTCTATTGAACATAGACTCGTAATTTTTCCAGAACATTTGTCATAGGACATGAAATTAGAGCTTATAGAAAATCTATAACATCATATCGTATTCATAGCAAGAACTTTATTGAATTAGCATATCATGAACTTTAGAACTATTAGGCTCAACTCATAGTCATCATCATCATACTCACATCGTATCTCTTTTCTTTATCTTATGAAAAGCTCTTTATAACCATAGACTCATAATTTCTGATGTGTAGGAAAGTCATGGAAATATAGGAGAATTCATGCCATGGAGTCATGCCTTAGAAAGAAAGGACTAGCCTTACATACCTTTTCGTTTAGCTATTCTATCGCTTGCTTGCACGTTGTTACCTTCAAGAGAGTTCGCATTAACATTAGCTAATCGATCACATGAACATGCTCAACTAAAACTAGAGAAAATTGAGCAGCGTTTCCTTTGTTTATAAAAATTTCCCCATATTGTATATCAACTCCCAAACATCTATAATAACATTCACAATATTATAACCAATAATCTTCGTTCACTCTACCTTATCCACATTTCACAATTTCACTTCAATCCCTTCATAATTACTGTCATACTTCACTATTACATTTAATCACATATAATTCTTATCCCACGTCCTTAATATCATTTATAACATAACCATAATCACAACATATCAAGAATTATGACTCATTCCAAGCTACTACTCAAAATCTCATCATTCTCATATTTATGACCCATTTCCTATCTCCTTTCATAATCTAAGTCTTTCAACCTCTCAACATATTAAACAACATGGGATGATCATAAAACATACCTTAGATAGTGTAGGAATGAGCTTTGAGTGGAAATATTTCACTTGAGCCAAAACCCTAGTTCATTTCCAATGGAATTTCTTGACTTGGATGAACCCTAATAAGTTTCTTACACTTGATTCACTTGGTTTGATGAAGTTGATCATAAATTTCTCTTGTGTTCTTGTGGAAGAAGTGTGGAGAGCCTTCTAGAGTGTTCTTAAAGTGTTGGGTGAAAAATGAAATAAATGGAATGAGGTCTAAGTCCTTATATAAATTTTAAAGCTGTCCTGACTCAATTCTACGGACCAACATACGGTTCGTATCTTTTATATGGACCGTATGTCTGGCCGTCTCCTTGGTCCAGTGGAGGTCCCATTCTGGGCAGAACATACGGCCTAACATACGGCCAGTATGTTTTATACGGTCCGTATGTTGGACCGTATGTTCCCCAACTTTCTGGAATTTGTTCTTGTTGACTCGTTTGATCTCCAATCCTTATGTAACCTTCTTAACACTTGTTTAACACCTCATTAACAATCTAAGGGACGTTATAACTCTTCTCGAAAACATCATTAGGTCATCATTAACTCGGTACTCGTAAATCTTTCTCGATACATAATGTATACCTTGCCTTTCTTGGCAAAGTTTCTTCTCTTACTTCGAATGTCTTTGAAATCCCAATTAGGGTTATTTCTTACTTATTGAAACATCGCATACTTGGTGCCCTTCGTTATTCTATTCACTGTGCATCAACGGGAAATTTTCCGAGGTGTAACACATAACATCTACCACCCACATATAAGTATCTACGAGCCTCTAACTGAACACTACAGTCATGAAGATGGGACAGGACCCCGCCATACCCAAGTATGTACACAAAAGAATGTATCAGAAGTTGCACCTCTGAAATATGTAAGTGCTCCTGTGCAAGCAGATCTGGCTCCTAGGAATCTGGGTCGTCTCCCTGTCTACCTGTAGGCATGAGCACAGCGTCCAAAAGAAAAGGACGTCAGTACGAACAATGTACTGAGTATTTAAGGCATACATTATAACATAATAAAGAAACAACAGAATTAAAGATGAGGGGATAACCTGTGACTGCTTGCCTCTTAAGGCGGAGTCATGCATGCAAGCATATATAATTAACAATGTCATATCATATCATATATTGCTGTGAAACGTGCAGCCCGATCCATTTATCCATGTATCCTGCGTCCGGGTCGATATCATAATATGCCAACTGATCAGGTGGCTATGCGTATATAACGCCTCACCTTTCCCCATGTCCCCTACATATATATATATATATATAAGTAACATGCATGAGAGCCCAAATAAAAGCTACACTTTATCGGAGTGACGTAAGGTCGTGAACCTCCGATTACATTATGACGCCATCATCATCGCTATGTCTCACCTTGAAGGAACTAACATCATGAGGTAAGACAACAACAAGAGTAACATTAATGAAGTCATAGACGTAGAAATGTCAACATCATGAAAACATCATTATCATCATCACTATCATAAAACATATCTCATAAGGAGTTTTTAAGGATCTTTAACTTTTATCTTTTGGGATGTAAGAAGGTCATGGGAATCTAGGAAATAAATTATAGTATAGAAGTCATGCCTTTGAAGGAAGGGGACTAGCCTTACATACCTTTACGTCTGCTTAACGATATCGACTAAGCGCTCTCCTTCCAAGCTCACAATTCTACATACAAAAGGGTTCGCACTAAAATCAAATAATCGGAAGTATACTTAAGCTTAAACTAAAGCGATTAAGGGCTAATGAAAATTGGGCAGCATTTCCTTTGTTTCAACAACTTTTCCCCATATAATAAAACAGCTCCCAAACATCATAACAACACCGATATTCCTTCGAGTTAGATATGATTCGACTTCCCAATTTACTTTCAAAATCCTCCATAACCATAACTACAATGCAACATCAAGTTTGTCCTTCACATAATATTTCCTCAACATCATTAGCGGCATTCACAAGAAGATTATACTCATATTACACCACGAATCATGAGTCAAGCTATCTTTCAACTCAACATACCGCTAGTTACATACTTGAGCTCATATTCCATATTTCTTTCCTAATTCAGATTCTTCAACTACTCAACACCATTAATAACATGAAACAATTATAAAACTCACTTTTGGTTATGTAGGGATGGTCTTTGGATGGAAATACTCCTCTTGAGAAAAGCTCAACTTTAGTACCAAAGAGATTCTCAACTTCTACCAACCCTAGGAAGCATCCACACCCTTGATTCCACCAACTTTTGATGTTTGATCCTTGATTTTCCTCTTATATATGTGTTAGTATGAGATAGAGAGAGTTCTAGAGGTTTAAAGAAGGTTGGAGAAGTGGGAATGAGAAAAAAGAAGAAGGGTCATTCATATATAGAAAATAAAATTCGGACCCGACCCGAAATATACAGTCTACTATACGGACCGTATAAATTATACGGTCCGTATAATGGACCGTATGTTTCCTCCAAAACCTCACCCCTCACTGGAAGGGTTCTACGGTCAAGTAAACGGGCCGTATAAATTATACGGTCCCTATATATGACCGTATAATCCACAATTTTTTTGGATTTGTCCTCGTCGTTTCATTTGATCTCGAATCCTTATGGAACATTCTTGGCACTTGTTCAACACTTCCTTAACGATCCAACGAACCTTATGACTCATCCTCAAGGTCTCACTAAATATCCGTTAGCTCGATAACTGTGAAATCTTCCCCAAAAACAACTTATACTTCGCTTCCCTTAACGAACCTAATTTCACCATGTCATATAACTTTAAAAATCTTATTGTACATACCTTAAGGTTGCCAATTACCCTTTTATTGTCGTGAAAGCTTCATGTTCGTCTTAAGCTTGCGTTAGTCTATCTACGACACCACGACGTGAAATTTCCGAGGTGTAACACTAGGCGCCGAAGGATGAACATAAAAAATATATAACAATTAGTATCAATTCTTATTTATATTGTATACATTAACATTTGTTAAATAATCAAACTTGTGTATCAACGGGTGCCTGAGCAGGATCCTGAGATGGGTCTGGTGCAGAATATGAAGTAGTCTCATGGACGAGATGCTATTTGAGGTCCAAATAAAGGTTAAAAAAATTCAATAAATATTCACCTTATATTGAATAAAATTATTGTTTACTAAAAATCTTACCTGTGGCTCGACAGTCTCATGAGAAGATACCTCTGGCTCGGCAGGCCCATGAGAAAACGCCTGAGTAGGTCGCTCTGGTGGACTCACTGGCGTCGAATCCTAAAATATGAAAAATTACAAAATAATAGGTAACATATATATATTTAAAATAAGTACTTTAAATAATCAAATAAGCATTTTAAATATTCACCTTATATTGAATAAAATTATTTTTTAATAAAAATCTTACCTGTGGTTCGACAGTCTCATGAGAAGACACCTCTGGCTCGGCAGGCCCACGAGAAAATGCCTGAGTGGGTCGCTCTAGTGGATCCACTGGCGCCGAATCCTAAAATATAAAAAATTATGAAATAATAAGTAACATATATATATATATATATATATATATATATATATATATATATATATATATATAAAGTACTTTAAATAATGAAATAAGTATTTTAAACATTCACCTTATATTGAAGGAAGGTATTTGTCTCCGGCCTCCACCGCTCAACCATGGCCGCAATGAGCGCCTAATCATGTTGTACCCGACCAACGGACACGCAACGATAGATACCTCCCCGAAACAATATCTCTAAGACGCAGGAGTGTGGGGGCGCTCGCGTAAAAGAGTCCACGCTCTCTGCAGCCTACGGGGACGGAGCCTACTCGCTATCCCGATAGTATCAGTCCATAATAACTCTGACCTATGATTATCTGCAAAAAAAGTACTAATATATCATCGGGCCCCAGGTGAATATTCAGATCCATGAAAGAGTCATGTCTATAGAAACTAAATTATTCATTATTCTTGAAATTAAAGTGAAATTATATTAACTAATTAATCATTTATAGGTAATATGTGAATTATGTTGTATTATATTTTGTGAATAATTATATCTAATTATAATTATTCTCCTAAGTACAATTAAAGAAATAACGAACTAATTTATTTAACGATTAACATGGGATAAAACATTTCACAAATAAATAAATTAACAATGCCATAATTAACAAATATTAGGAGATTACTATATTTCTCTAATTAAATAATTTCACAAATAAATAAATTAACAATGCTATAATTAACAAATATTAGGAGATTACTATATTTTCTCTAATTAAACAATTAATAAAGAATTAAAAAATGAATAATTCATAAATAATTTAACAAAATAACAATTCATAATCTACAATTAACAACTAATAAATTAACAATTAACAATGACATAATTAACAAATAATAGTAGATTACTATATTTTTTCTAATTAAACAAGTCATGAACAATTAACAAATTAACAATTCATAAACAATTAACAAATTAACAATTCATAATCAATTAACAAAAAAAAAGTCCCAAAAACGGGCAGCCCAACAGCCAACAAATGCAAAAATAACAATGATTTTCAAAAATTCGAGACTATGAAACGCTAAGCATGCTTAGGATTATAATGTATTTAACAAAATAATTAAAAAATTTATAGTAGAATACGTTGATCGAAGCTTGTTGTAGGGTTGTTTTAATCGAGTTGTACATCGCCTTTTTCAAAAATCGGACCTTAGAATCTCGCTCCTTGACTTGAATATACCGAGAATCTAAACTTTCCAAACAAAATTTGAATAGAAAATGACATTTTCTTAAATTGGGCTCTACCAGTTTTCTCCTTTGATGGCTTTTTTTTAAAAAAACAAAAACTTTTGGGAGGGACGAATGGTGGAACCCAATGGGTTTTTGTCAGGATCTATAGCGCAGTATTTTACTGCGCTAAAGGAGAGGGGCAATATCCTTTAGCGCAATAAAATACTGCGTTAAAGAACTTAACTGTGTTGTGACGGTTAAGTCCTTTTACTGTGTTATAAATACTTTTGTGCCACTTTTTTTCTTTGAGATATTTTGGTACAAGTTTTTTCTATTGGATCATTTTGGTTCCGGACTCTCTGTTTCGTTCATTCCATTATGTTTCTTTCCTTTTTCTTTCCTCCTTTCTTTGGTAAAATGCTAAGGGCTGACGAGGGAAAGGATGGAACACTTCAAGTTGTTACTTTCCTATTACAATTGTCGAGTAGTATATTCTTCTTCTGTCACAATTTAAGTCTTATTTTCCTTTTTTATCGGTTTTCCAAAAGAATGTGTTACACCTTGGAAATTTCATGTCGTCGTGTAGTGAATGGACCAACGCGAGCTTAAGGATGACAGGAAGTTCTTAAGGCTATAAGACGGATATTTAGTAAGTCCTAGGATGCATACGTTAAGATTTTGAAGTTATATAAATTGATGAAATAAGGAATGATAAGGACGAGTGGAGAATAAGTGGGGTTTAGGAAGGTTTCGTAAATCATTGCGTTAAGAATTGTTTGGTAAGGCCTTGAGGGCGAATTATAGGGATGCTTAGATTATTGATGAAGTACTAAACAAGTGTTAAGAAGGTTGTATAAGGATTGGAGATCAAACGAAACGACGAGGACAACTTCGGAAAAACTGTGAGTTACACGACCACCTTATACGGACCGTGAAACTTTATACGGACCGTATAAGGGTTCGTATAACCCAACAACAACAATGTTTTCCATTGTGGTGAACCACGGACACTTATACAGACCGTATAAGTGGTCCGTATAAGTCCCGACGGGCTGAGTATTTCCAAGTATTTAAATGTGATCCCACTTCATTATATTCATTCTCCTCACTTCTCCACTTCTCTCCAAGCTTCTAGAATTTTCCATACACTTCATTTTCAAGAATACAAGGGAAATCAAAGGTTCATACCATAAATTCAAGTGAATCAAGTGCAAGGAATCTCCTTAGGGTTGCTAGAGTCAAGAAATCCCTTGGAAGTTGAAGCTAGGGTTTTCTTCAAGTGAAGTATTGCCAACCAAAACCCATTCCTACACATTCAAAGGTGAGTTTTATGATTATTTCATGTTGTTTAAGGTATTGAAAAGTTGAAACACTTGGATTATGGAAGAAGATGGAAAAAGGGTTACAAAATATGAGATTAGTGGCAATTGTGAATAGTAGATTAATATGAATCATGATTCTTGATACGTTGTGATTGTAATTACGTTATGAATGATGTTAGGAGCATGAAAGAAACATTAGATGAGAAAGAATGTAACGTTGTATTATGATTATGACTATGGATGACCTTGAGAGGAAATTGTGGGGATTGTATAATGATGAATTTTACTAAAGTCATTGATGATGATATTATGAATGTTATTATTGACGTTTGGGTGTTGATATATGATATGGAGAAAGTAGTAGAAATAAAGGAGATGCTGCTCAATTTTCTATAGCTTTAGTTCAAACACGCTTATGTTATCGATTATCTAATATGAGTATAAATTTCTTGAAGGTAGAAACGTGGGCAATGAAGAAGAACGATCAAACGATAGAATAGCTAAACGAAAGAGGTATGTAAGGCTAATCCTTTCCTTCTAAGGCATGAATTTTCCTAATTATCCATGATCTCCCTACATAATGGAAATTACGAGTCCATGACTATAAGAAGCTACCTACGCATATGATAAAAAAAGGAGATACGATACGAGCATGATAATGATGATGATGAATATAAGTATGAAGAATCCTAGAGTAATATAAGATGTCCATGAAGCTAATGATCCTAAGTATTGTGTCATTGATGATTTTTCTTGTGTACACTCACCTTAAAATGCTAGTTCCTCCAAGGTGAGACATGACGATTATGATCACTCCATAACGTAGTCGGGGGTTCACGACCTTATGTCACCTCGACATAGCCATGATTACCTCCAAGTTCTGATGTAGGATTAATGATGAATGTATGATGATGTTAAGTTATGATAAGATTATGATATGCCTATGATATGTGTAATAATGATGAGTTTATGATTGATTGTATGACGATACGATTCCACCGTGCCTAGTTGGCCGGGTATGTCACCGCGAAGGCGGGCCGCAAACGATTCCACCGTGCCTAAATGGCCGGGCATGTCACCGCTAAGGCGGGTGGCGATGTTTACACCGAGCCTAGAGGGCCGGGCATGATTACCACTAGTGGGCGGCATATGATGGTTACCCAGACGCGGGTTAACGATGATGATCGATATGATACGATGATGTATGCGTTATGATGATACATGTACTATGATTATATATGTGATGTATGTATGAAATGTAACCACCCTTAAAAGTTACACAGGTTGTATCTTCATCTTATGACTTATGATTCCTCTATCATGTTCATTTCATTCATGCCTTACATACTCAGTACAATGTTTGTACTAACGTCCGTTTTCTTTGGACGTTGTGTTCATTCCCACAAGTAGACAGGGAGGTGATCCAGACTCGTAGAGTTAACAGCAGATTTACAGGAGCACTCCATTTCTCCGGAGGTGCTATTTGGTTTATTCTTTTGTGTATATATGTATTTTGGGCATGACGGGGTCTTGTCCCGTTCATATGATTAGTACTCTAGTAGAGGCTCGTAGATACGCATGTGTGGGTAGTATGGTCTCACAATGTTACTATTGTACCTATATTATTATTTTGTTAGCCGAAGGGCTTATGTATATAAAAGTAATTATGTTTCCAAATGAAAAAATAGTTTTCCTATGATTGAGTATAAATTAATGAATGTACGCTTAATGAGTATGATAAGTAATAGAATGAGTGGTGCTCGGTGGTTAGCCCCGGGTACCCGTCATGGCCCCTAGTCGGGTCGTGACAGAATGTCTCTTTCTATATTTAACTTAGATAATTTAAATATCCTACATCCTACATGGTGAGTTTATAACTATAAGATTCAAAAGACATTTTAATATATTATACACATCTTTAATTTAGGACCTCAAAATTTAAAAATATCATTTTATTTCTTAAACCTCATGTTTAGTCAAACTAAGAAACTTAAATTGGGATGGAGGGAGTGACTTTTTTTTTTGTTTTGGTTGGTCTAAAGATTATCTATTAACTTAAGGGAAAAGGGTCAAAAATGCCCTTCTACTTTGGGGAAAGGGATAAAAATATCATCCGTTATAAATTTGGATAAAAAATACCCTTCCTGTCATTAATGTTTTCAAATATACCTACGTCTTAACGGAAACTCCCAACATAACCCGATTTCATTTTTAAACCCGCTCTATTTAAACCCGACCCAACTAAATAAAAAACCCATATGGGTTACCCGCTCCTGTGCTTAGTGGCTCCAGATGTAGGACTCGGGAACAAGTTGGTTGCATATGGGTTTTTTATGTAGTTGGGTCGGGTTTAAATGGAGCGGGTTTAAAAATAAAATTGGGTTATTTTGAGGGATTTGGGGATTTTCGTTAAGATAGGGGTATATTTGAAACCTTAATGACGGGACGGTATTTTTTACCCAAATTTATAATGAATGATATTTTTAGCTCTTTTCTCAAAATAGTGAAGCATTTTTTTACCCTTTTGCCTTAACTTAATGCTTCAGAACTATTTCTTTTGCTTGTATGCTTCAAAATTATCTTTCGTTAACTTAATGGTAGAACAAACAGAATAAATAAAGGACCTTTTTCATTTATAAGTAAATATTCCTGTCATTTTTCACATTATTGATTTCGATTAGTAAGTATTTGTAATTAAATTGATAAAGCAAAGTTTTAATATGTTAAATATGCTACTCCCTCCATCCAAATTTATGTGACACATTTTTCTTTTAGTTTGTTCCAAAAAGAATGTCATCTTTTAACTTAACTTTGATATTTTCATTTTACCCTTAATGAAATGCTTCCTCCGTCCCAATTTAAGTGTCTTAGTTTGACTTGACACGAAGTTTAAGAAATAAAGGAAGACTTTTGAATTAAAGATATGTGTATTCTTTAGATCATCTGGTCCTAAATTTGTCAATACTTACTAAATGTAGAAATATATATTTTTTTTTTGGACAAACTAAAAAGGGAAGTAAGACACTTAAATTAGAATAGAGGGAGTAGTAATTTATACATTGTCATCTTTCACAAATGTATAAGCTTGTTATAGACCACAAATTTTAAAAAAACATTCTTGCTTTCTTTCTAAAACTTTCTATATAGTTATATGATGTCACATAAATTGACACCGAAAAGTAATAACTATGACTATATGATGATGCAGACAAGGCTGCAGTAAACTTTAAGCCGAGAAAAAAAAAATCTCATATAAGAAAAAATCTGTCTTGGTCAAGTCATGCCTCTAGACTACTTTATTTTTCTAGACAAAATCGCCGCCCCTCTCTTCTTCTTCTTCTTCTTCTCTAATTAGTATGGACGTGGAAATGTGGTAGTCCGAGGGGCCCCTATGCTAAACCAAAACCTCTCTCTAAGGGACCCAGCACTTTTGTAACCAAAACAAAAGTTTTGGAACCAAACTAACCCATTAAAAAAAAAGAATCAAACTAGGCTTCACGCACAGAATCTGTGCGTAAAACCCCTACCAAAAACCCCCGGCCCCAACCTTTATTCTTTGAAAATCAAACTCAAAATTAAGGTTTTTTTCGTACTTTGACCGAAGATTAGTTACGTTTCAAAATACCGGAATATAAATATTTTATATAGAACTTAATATTTTTTTAGTGTACAATAATATCGGCTCATTACATCAAGTATACATATACATTTGGATCGTCGTTTTAGGGGTTGTAAAATGCTCCGAAGTACGTTTGAAAACTTATTATATTTAGGTTTAAATATCATATTTTATAGGGTTTTGATTAATCTCTTTTGTTTTTTTCCCAAAGCTATGAAAGTACTTTTTTGGTTCAAGAAAGATAGAAAAGAAAAAATTACTCTGCTTTGTATTAGGTATTTTTTTTTTCGTTTATGTCTTTTTTATTTTACTATTGTATTGTGTAATCCGCACCTTTTGAATGTGTAAAAATAAATATAATTATTAAAAATAATTCATCCAATACGAGAGGTTCATAATAATTGAAAAATATTTCATTCCATTAGCAACGAAATACATCGTTAAATTACAATAGACTTAAAAAATAATCAAGTTCTAGACACTCTTCTACTTCCAGATGTGCTGCCACCACGAGAGTTTTGCCTACATGAATGCTTATCATGCCCAAATTGCTTACATGTCAAGCACTTGTGAGAGTAAGTCTTTTCGCTAACATCCATTTGATTGTGATAACGGGTTAGCTTGTTTTTTCCCAATTTACGGATATGGTTCTTGTTCGCAATCATAGAAAACGGCGTGGCTGGCCAATAAGCTTGATCACCAAGGGGACAGAAGTGGTCGGAATATGCTTTAAGGTATTTTACGACCTTATATTCCTCTACCACATAATCAGTTACATTTCTGGCCATTCTCTCAAAGCACTTGACTGCATGAGAACATGGCATGTGGTACGTTTGCCACTTACCACAAGTGCATGGTTTTGTACGCTCAGCAACGATATGTTTGTTTCCTCCTTTGCCGTCGCAATAACCCGTTCTAACTTCATACACTCGTTGAACAACGTCATACTCGTTCATTTGGTGACCCTCTGCCTTTCTTCTATGGTGCTCCATCTTTTTTGTAGGGCTTTGGCATCCATGTTCGCTCGTCGGCTAATATACCTCTAGCCTGCCTTTCCTATCCGCAAATCGCTCCATGACCTGCCTGAAAGTTAGTCTTACCATTGCGGTGATAGGTAGTCCTCGAGTAGATTTGACGAGTCCATTGAAAGACTCCGAGTTGTTCGTAGTGAGCATGCCCCATCTCCTTCCTCCATCAACATAAAGCGTCCATTTTTCAACTTCTAATTTCATCAACCAAACATATGCCTCTTCACTCACTTCCCTTAGCAGCTCCATTTTTGCAGCCCATTTTCTTTGTTGATGCTGCATCGCAGCCCCCCACATCAATTTGTTTACAGTGCCATTTCCAAACTTTGTTTGCAAATTAGCCTTTAAGTGCCTTAAACAATATCGATGGTAAGCATGTGGAGGATGCCACCCTTCCAGAGTACACATATTGTGCAATATGTCTTTATGACGATCCGACAGGACACATATGCCCTAACGACCCTTAATAACATGAGTTTGTAGATGAGTCAAGAGCATCCCCCATGTCTCGTTGCTCTCGTTGGCGGCAATTGAGAAAGCAAGACGGAATATTGACCCATTGGCATCCATACCTACTGCAATTAAGAGTTTAATGTCATATCAGCCATATACATGCGTCCCATCTATCGATATCACATTCTGGCAGTGAGCAAAAGCATCAATACTTGGTTTGAATGCCCAAAAGATGAAGTCGAAAATTCTGCCCTCTGAAAGCCGCCACTATACAATAGTGCCAGGATTATCATGTTTTAGAGTCGCCATATACCCCGGCAACGCCTGAAAAGAAGATTCTCAAGTTCCAAAGATCATCTCACAAGCACGTCTACGCCCTAGAAATCCCTTTCTCTTGCTTATGATTTTACCATATTTTGAGTGGATCATGCTAATACAAGTTTTGATAGGCATCCTGCATAAGTTTAAACAAACAACATTTAGCAATGATATTTTAATTGCTATAAGATATATAACGTAAACGGTCAGATAAGTTACCTTGGAGTTTCCTCAATGTGTTTAAGTAACACATGAGCAATCATGTTTACATCTAAATTAAAATGATCTGCTCGACTTTGTCCCATATCACAAGTGTGCTTCCGGTGGAATTTTGTGATTTCCCATAGACCATCAGGCTTAGTAATTCCCCGAAGCAACTACCAACAGCCTTGAGTATGTCGCTTACAAATCATCCTCCATACCGATTTGTTTGAGTCATCAACCTTAAACTCCCTCATATCCTTTATATAATACATTCTGACAGCCCGTTGCAACATCTTTTTTTATGTGAAATGCATTCCCTTTGCAAGGACGCATTCATTAGTCATGGGATTTTTTGGTTTAATCCATGTTTTTTGGCGACTTTGATCATCATCTCTTATGAAAACAAATGCATCCTCACAACCTTGGCGACTGTCAAGATATGGAATATAGTCAGAATGCCACTGCATTGGGCTGTCAGGAATTGGGTTTTCTGCCATCGGAGGTGGTACGTAGTGGTGAGTTGGTTCTGGTTGCTTTTGCGGACTAAAATGCATATCTTGTTCATCCCCTTCACTATCTTCATCATCGGTTACCTCTGCATTATGAGTTGGTTCATCGCCATCACTCTCTGATGTATCCACATAAATTGGACAATCAGCGCCATCTAAGAAAGGCCTCCTCCTACACGATAAAAAACATATGCTAAATTCTAATTCTCAGTTCAGTGAAGCTAATTATTATAATAATTTTCAGTTCGATGCAGCTGATTATTATCAAAACTCGCAGTGTTACCAACTGTGGATGAAAGGCAATCCTCTCAGTTTGGTGGAGTTGGTACCACTAGCAAGTTTTGATAATAATTAGCTGCACCGAACTGAGAATTATTATAATAATCAGCTCCACTGAACTGAGAGTTTTGATAATAATGAGTTGCTCCACTAAATTGAGATGATTGCCCAATATTACTCGTATCAGGTCTATAACCCCTACAAAGATTTAAAAATGGTTATTTACCAATACAAACAATAAACACGTGCTACTGCACAAAATAATAATATAAGAATGCATATTTATCAAGTTTGATTTAATTGTTGGGTAAGATTTTCTAGCGGCACCTGGCCACTCAAAATACCCCCGTAAGAACTAAAATCTCCATATGTGTTAGCTTGACTGAGCTGTTCTTGCGGGACCTCTCGGGGAATCTTTTCAACATACATCTCAAGAACATTAAGGGCGACTAAATGTTTTAATTCTTCTGGCACATTCAAATAATCCCTCAAAGAATCATCATCATTGATATAATGCATACCATAAAGCACTTTACCATCGGAAACTGATTGTGGATATCTGCCTGTTATAGAGATTTCATACTCATCTGTACTATCCTTTATTTTTCATATATGTAAGTGACTAGTGATTCATAAGACATTTCAAGTGGACATTTAACCTGAACGTTTGGTCTTTTATTGTGACGAACTGTACTATTGTCATCAAGGATAACACCTCGTCCAACATTCTTCTTAAATAGATTCATATTGACCCCTATTGCGCATTGAAACATTGCGTAATATGAATTAAATTCAAATAAACGGTCAAAAAATGCAGTATTGTATTGTCAAATCGGTCCTTTACGTGTCATAAAAAAGCTGAAATTGGCATGCATGATGTGTTGTCAAATCATGTTCTATTGTGCGTTGAAACATTGCGTAATATGAATTAAATTCAAATAAACGGTCAAAAAATGTAGCATTGTATTGTCAAATCGGTCCTTTACGGGTCATAAAAAAGCTGAAATTGGCATGCATGATGTGTTGTCAAATCATGTTATATTGCACATTGAAACATTGCGTAATATGAATTAAATTCAAATAAACGGTCAAAAAATGCAGCATTGTATTGTCAAATCGGTCCTTTACGTGTCATAAAAAAAGTTGAAATTGGCATGCATGATGTGTTGTCAAATCATGTTCTATTGTGCGTTGAAACATTGCGTAATATGTATTAAATTCAAATAAACGGTCAAAAAATGCAGCATTGTATTGTCAAATCGGTCCTTTACGTGTCATAAAAAAGCTGAAATTCGCATGCATGATGTGTTGTCAAATCATGTTATAATGCGCATTGAAACATTGCGTAATATGAATTAAATTCAAATAAACGGTCAAAAAATGTAGTACTATATATAATATGATTGACAAACAACTAGTATTCACTTTAAAACGAGTTATTTTGACATTCTACACCCAATTTGGTAATCTTGATTCTATTACATGTTTTACCCCAGCAAACATATTTGAAGCAATGGGTAGGACATGGGAACTAGATGATGATGATTTTCATTGCTCAAATAACCCTAACAAAAGATTCAATCAAGAATACAATAAAACAATGAGAGAGGAGTGGAATTGGCATATTAGGGAGGCTGAAGCACTGAGCAAAAGTTACCTTCAATAGGGCTTAAACGCCCAAAAAAATGTGCTATGTCAATGCCTCGCGGAACTCCACAAGAGTTTAATTTTGCTTTTAATCATTTTCACGAAGAGAATAATCGGATGCAAATACATTACCATAGGGTAGAATATGGTATACATGGTAGCACAAGATTTAGATCCAAGTAGGATTTGGACTGTGAAATGTCCGATGAAGATTAATATTTTTCTTATAATAAGGTAAGTAGGTAGGGTCATAAAGACCCCCCCCCCCCCCAGGGTACTTGGGGGTTTGCAACTATATAAGTAGCCCTTTCTTTTGTTATTAGACTACAACGTATTCAATGTCGAGTAGTAGAAACTCAAGTTGGTCTTTACCCCTTCCCAAAGAACCACATAGCAGTGATGATGAGAGTTCAAATCATAGCAGTTTTTCGAGTGATACAGTGATTTCAAACTAGACGAGCTAAATCTGCACCTTCTTATAGAGCGTAATGATGATTTCTGTAGTGTGGAATATTCAGATCTGCGAGAATATTATTGCGGTTTAGGCCGAGAATGGTCACATCGGATTGCTGAATCAGAACGTCTTGTTAGTGACTTGGAAAAGCTCAACGCTCCAATCCCAACAAGGTACTTAATAACCATGCCTTGAGTAGGTCCAGCAACTTGCGAGCTTGCCGTACAAAGGATTAGAAAAGAAAACAACAGAATGCTGGCAAGACATTGTAGATTTTACATGCTAAAGTTGGCCGAAGAACAAGCATCATCAACCGGTAGAGAACTAACATCTCCTGAAAAAAGATGTGTGTTAAAAGACAGCCAATATCGTTCTGAGGACGATATTGAGGACTTCTATTCTGATGACGATTAGGGTCTATTTAGGCTCACTGTCTTAGATTATGGGTCATTTAAGTTTCGGACTAAGGCTGTTAATTTGTATTTTTATTTTATGATGAAGTCACAAATTTGAATTAGTTTGGCATGTTTTTAATTCTTCAAGTTTATTGTTAAAGTCTATTATTAATTGACAATTTCACAAAGAAACACAAATAAATTAGTACATAAAGGGTGCAGATTACATTATAGGGGAAAAGGTACAACTAGTAAAAAACATAATCCATAGAAATATTAAACTTAATAAACAAAATACATATAAATAATGAACAACAACAAGATAGCACAAATAATCTTCCACAATTTAAGTTTTTCTTTCAAAGCTATTTTCTCGTGTTGAGCCTCTCTAAGTTTAGCTTTCAGCAAAATTCGTTTTTTTCCGGAATCGGTGAGCAAGACCTCCAAACGTTTAATTTTTTCTTCAGCTTCCACAAGCTTAAATTGCGAGTCTAACTTAGCGGTATCTCTAGAGATACGTGAAGTCGCGGTATCTCTATGAAAAAGTGGATTTTTAAACTTCGCCGCCACCGTTTTATCCACGTGAATGCTATCTTCCCACCGAAAGTGTTTGCAACCGCTCATATCTTATAAACATTACAAGAAAATCAGTTTTTTAAAGTAAAATATATGGATAACGTGAAAAAAAAAACACTAAAAAATATAAAAACACTTACTTCGGGCACTTTACAATGCCAAAAACAGTGACCCCGATTATTTTGGGTCTTTGATATTTTTAGTTTACAGTAATAATTGCATTCACAAATATCGGGTTGTATAGCAAACATTGAAGTTTCAAAACTTTGAGACATGTTTTTGGAAGTGCAAAAGTGTGTTGAAAGGGTGAAGATGGAGGAAATGAAATAGAAGAGCATGCATGTGTTGGGGTCAGGGGTTTTTGGTAGGGGTTTCATGCACAGATTCTGTGCGTGAAAGGATCAAAGTGTAAATGTACACTTTGGCACTTTCACGCACAGAATATGTGCGTGAAGCCTAGTTTAGTTCTTTTTTTTTTAATGGATTAGTTTGGTTTCAATTTTTTTTTTTTTCGGATTACAAAAGTACCGGGTCCCTCTCTAAAACCTCACTCACCGTGAGCAATAAAAATAGGGACATTACGCGGTGTATTTAGGCGGTAAAAAATAAAAATATGTAAAAATATTCAATATGTCCATATGTTGTATATTATTGTGGTATATATTTTACTACATATTGAACATTATTATGATTCAACATGTTTTTACTGTTATATATCGAAATGACAGAAAACACGAATTATCTATAGTGTAACAGTTTGTGCGAATTTTATATAAATCGATATAGAAATATAAATATTTTATTCGGGTTAGATAACCTTGAAAAGAAACCCCATAAAAATATTTCTGGTTGACCCATCAAAGGCGAGCTTTATATAAAGCTTGAATGAGCTGCTCATTAGCATTATCAAAAATTATCTAGCAGCCCTCTTTCTTCCACCCCTAATCCCTACTAGCTATTGCGTGGTATCAATCGAACATTCTTTCTTGCAGTACCGTAATGCCAAAGGTATACCCCAACGCCAACGTCAAAGGTAGTGCTGCAGCTCCAAAGCCCTTAGCCGATAATCATGGCAACTCACCTGTAGTCCTAACCGTTTGGAAAAAATCTTTGCTTTTCAACTGTGATGGTTTCACTGTGTTTGATAACAAAGGGAACCTTGTCTTCCGTGTTGACAATTACAACGCCGGCACTAAAGGAGAGATCGTTCTCATGGATGCTTCTGGCAATTCTCTCCTCTCCATCCGCCGAAAGGTACGACTCTTATATTTCAGCTATATTTTTATTCAATAAGAGCATGACACACGTGACTTTCTAAAATTAAAAATGAAATTTTAACAGGTGAAGGCTAAGTATAACTCATTTTAACGGGGTGAACGGTAACTATAGCTTTAAAATATAACTGTAGAGGTATATTTATTGAAAAGGTATTACGGAGGTCAAATATAACTTATTTTCGATAGTAGAAGGGCAAATATGACCCTTTTTCGTATAATATACTCCTTTCGTTTTAATTTGTTTGCTATTTTTAATTTGACACGAAATTTCAGAAAGTTAATTTGTTTGTCTGATTTTGACTTGACACGAAGTTTAAGAAAGTAAAAAAGTCTTTTGAATTTTATGGTCTTAAACTAAAGATTCATAGATTGTATAAAATTATTTTTTAATTTTGTGATCTTAAACATATCATGTTAAAAGTTGAAATTAAGAAGTTATAAAAAAAAATATTCTTTTTAAAATATAGTGAAAAGAAAAGTAAGACAATCATTTTGAAACAGAAGGAGTATGACTGTAGAGGCATATTTACTGAAATGTTGAGGTACAAATATAGCTTATTTTCGCCCGTAAAAGAGCAACTATGACAGTTTTCCGTATAATATATCCTAATATGTGATTCTTTATTGAAAATTCAGAGGCTAAGCCTGTCGGACTGCTGGTTGGTGTTCGAAGGAGAGACGGATGTCCATCCTCTATTTTCAGTAAAGAAGAACGTCAACCTTCTTAATAGCAAGTCCTTGGCACAGGTGTATGATCAGGGAAAAGGCGCTGTATCTTCACCAAAGAAGAAGGTAGTTTACGAGATTGAAGGATCCTACGGACAACGTTGCTGTGCTGTTTACGACAACAACCATCGACGAGTAGCTGAGATCAAACGTAAGGAGGCTGTAAAAGGGGTAGCCTTTGGTATCGACGTGTTTCGTCTCATTGTACAGCCTGATGAAATTGATCCCTCAATGGCTATGGCCCTTGTTATCCTTCTTGATCAGATGTTCGGAGCTTCTTACATTATTACAAGGCGATTTTCGACTTGTTGAAAATTAGGGGCACCAATAAAAAGCGGCTCAAACGTAACAGAGGTGGTTATCTCCTTAATTGACTTGTCGTCGATCAGCAAGTTGCGTATATAAATTCGATGCAGATTTCGCCTTACATGACTCGTTACCAGTTATTACCTCTGTTTATTTGTCTTCTGTTTTCATTTTGCTCCACAGCTTAGTCTTTTCCTTTTAAATAAAAGACTAAGCTAACAGTGGCAACTGTAAATCTTTTTGTAGAAGCACATACAAGGACAAATATTCACAACATATATTGAAGCAGCTATTCCTTTAATCTAGAGCTCTGGATTGTGAATTTCTTAATTCTTCCTCTCTAATCTTATTTATTGGTGCTGGAGAACCGTTAAAAAAGATCATTATCATTAGTTTTAAGTTTTTTTTTTCCACTTTAGTTTTAAGTTAACTTGTTTACATTTGGTATTCATATCGCCATACGTCTTGTGTAATATTGACTAGAGGTATTCAAAATCGAACCGTAACTGATAATCTAAACCGAAAGTGTTATTGACTTATTGGATCATATTAACGGTTTGGGAGTGGTTTAGAATTTTGTAAAGGGAAAATGGTCAAAAATACCCCTCTATTTTGAAAAAAAGGCTACAAATATTCTCCGAATTTATTTTGGGTAAAAAATATCCCTCCCATTTTTAAAGTTTTTAAATATATCCTTATCTTGACGGAAATTATCCCCCAATATAATCCGAAATCATTTTTTTAAACCCGATCCATCATTTAAACCCGACCCAATTAAATAATAACACATAAGATCTCCTTATTCCCCCAATACGTAGGTTTGAAGTTTGAGGAGATTGGGGGAATAAGGGGATCTTATGGGTTACTTTCTCTATTTCAGTTTATGTGAACCTATTTCCTTTTTAGTCCATGCCAAAATGAATGACCTCTTTCCTAATTTGAAAACAAATTCACTTTATGAAATGATTTACTGCCACATAAATATTCAACACTTATTTTGAACCACAAGTTTTAAAAGTCTTCACTCTTTCTTAATGTCGTGCCCAGTCAAATGGGTTCACATAAATTGAAACAGAGGGAGTATTATTTAGTTGCGTCGGGTTTAAATGATGTAGTGGATTTAAAAAATGATTTTGGATTATTTTGGCGGATAATTTCTGTAAAGACAGGGATATATTTGAAAATTTTTAAGGATGAGAGGGGTATTTTTGACCCAAAATAAGTTCGGCGGATATTTTCAGCCTTTTTCCAAAGTAGAGGGGTATTTTGGACCATTTTCCCTTTTATAAATAACAGGTTATTAGTTCGGGAACGAATTTTTTAACTTTTATGTTGGGTAATCCGATAACCCGTTTAACCCATTAATTCCAATGGGTGTTACAGTATGACCCTTGACTTATAGTCATCTAGGGCTTGGTTGCAGAAATCTTGAATTTTTAGCATCTGCTACTCACTTTTTTTTGGTTAATCTCATTTTGTAAAAAATAAAAGAATCAAAGATAATTATATAAAAAATGGGAAAGAAGAAAATGAAAACTTGGTTGTAGCTAATGTAAATGTGAAGATTTAACCTCACACATATTTCTTATGCCTTCTCTGCACATGTAAATTAAGAGAGAAAGTTAGTTCCAGTAGCTCTTCACGATTATAGATCATCAGGTAACAAAAGTAATAGACGCAAAAGAAAATTGATTCAATTTAATTGTTTTGAACAGTAGATCTTTTTTGCTTTCCCGCGGAAGAAAGTTAATCTTATGTTGAAACTTAACGGATTAACCGATAACCCGAACCGATAGCAAACGGATAACCAGTAAGACAAACCGAATTAGCCGATATTTTATTAGTTTAGTAATGGTTTAGCACATATAAAAATCGATAACCGATAAGCCAACTCATTAAGTGCAAAAATGGAACCGAACCATCCGATGAGCCACCCTACGTCCTGTCCCATCCCCCCAAATAGCAAGATGGGCCCACCTACAATCGACCCAATCCCGATCCTCAATCCACCCAACCAGATCACGCCTCTCCCCCAAGCCTGCCCCAGCCTGATCCCCCTTGTCTTGTCCCGTCTCGTCCTATTCCGTCCCAATGGCCAGCCTTAAGTGTAGGTGTCATGGCCGCTTACACTTTGTTTGGATGATTGTTATGTATTGTTTCATAATGTATCGGATTATATCGTATTGTGTTGTACTGTATTTGTTGGAATATGGGTCGCAGGTCGCTCCAAGTGGGCTGACCCGACCCGATTAGGAGAGATAAGGGATTGTGGTTAAAATGAGTTACCACATCCCCTATACTTCCTCAAGAAGTAAACGTGTCGAAAGAGTGAGGAAGTTACTTCCTTTTAACCGCTTCTACTCTGCGTATAAGAAAAAACATTGTTCGCTTCTCATTTAGAATAATAATCTCTCTAACTCATTCTCTTCATAAAGAAAAGACACACAAATTAGGACATTTAGTTGGTGAGAAGAACTTTGTTTGCTAGAGAGACGAAGTCGATGTTGGGCAATTAATTTGGTGGTGAGTTCAACGATTTCCACTGAAATCGAAAGGTACACAATTTGTCGTTCTTGCCATGTTATTCTTTTCTTACAATGGTATCAGAGCGTAGGGTTTTGTCCGCTCCTTGACTTTGTATTGCTTCCTTGAATAGTATGGTTTGCAAGAAAATAGTCATTGTTGAAACTCAGAAGAATAGCAGTATCGTTGCAATTTTCTTCTTTGCTTCTGCGGTGCCTATGAAAAGAGATGGCAATTGGCTTCTCATGAAAAGCCAATTATCTGTCTGATTTGGCTTTGAGGAACACTTATTTTTTAATAAATTAAAAGGCCCCACGTGAAGTGACACAAGAGTAATTTTTATTTTTATTTTGCCGTGAAGTTGCAGTATGTTTATGTGATAATCACTTCTCCGTGAAATAGCCCAATATTGTATGGTGTTTGACTCGAGGTCCTTAAACGTTTTAGAGTTGAACTCTGTTTATTTTTTTTCCTCAAACGTGGATCAATTTTTGAAGTTTGGGGAAGAAACTATAAAATAGCAGATGTTCTCCACTTGCCATGATTTTCACACTTTGCATGACACTTATTTTTTGGAATCTCCTCGTTTAGGGCTTTTCGTTGATATATTACCCATTAAAACGGATTTATAACGAGTCAGATATGATTTTTTGAAGTTATATGCTGAAAATTGTGATAGTTTTTCTGAAAAACTGCGTTCTGTAATTTGATTTCTGGAAATTACCTGTTAAGAATTACAATGTGTGGTGTATATTTTTAGAATCTACTCGTTACAGGCTTTTCATTGATATATTACCCATTAAAAATGAATTTAAAACAAGTGAGATGATAAATGCTGAAAATTATGACAATTTTTTTTTGAAAAACTACATTCTATAATTTGATTTATGGAGATGACTTGTTAAGAATTACATTGTGTGGTATATATTTTCAGAATCTACTCGTTACAAGCTTTCCATTGATATATTATTGATGTTAAACGGATTAAAAACGAGTGAGTTATGAAGTGTTGAAGTTCGGGTCAATAATTTTTTTTAAACCTTATAATAGCCACACCATTACAATGGTATATGATCCTTAAACGTAATTTTTTCTTCTACGAGTATTGTGGCATATGTTGTCATATTGAATGGTATGTCCATTCTTATTGTTTCATTATCCCTATTTCAGACATGGCTGGACAGAGACAAGCTCGAAGTACTCCAAGGAGGAGTTCCTGAAATGGAGCAAGGGGAAAATGTAGAAGAGTACGTCTTCGTAGGACATATTCCTGAGGACGTGAAGTCATAAGGAATAATGTCCCGAGGGTCATGCAAAATCACCTAAGGGATCAAAGGGCTATAAGAAGGGAAGAAGAGAAGAAATTCAAAGAATTTAAGGCTTTTAAGATGTATCCTAATTGTTCAGTGCCTGAACATATTGAACTTTTTCGATTGAAATGAGATGAACTTACTAATTTTATTGTAATCATGGATTGGGAAGCTTTTGCAATTTTAGTAGATTCCCTCCAAGAACCTTCGGGTAGTATTTTAATTGATGTTTATCATGAGGTTTGGCCAAGTCAACTGTTTGAGTTGTATGTTCAAATATTTGAAGCCGAGTAAGAAGTCATGTCCTTATGAACTTGTAATTTGCATTGTGAATTTATATTAAATATATGGAATTATGTTGTTTAACTTTCTTTTATATCCTATTAATTTTTTTAAATGGGTTGTGATTTAATTGAAAGTCATTAAAATAATATTCACACTAGATTAACGTTTAGACTGTAGATGATGATCGAAAATTTTGTGACCTTTCGATTTTACACTAAATATCAAGTCATTTATGAGAATTAATTTGCATGAGTGTGAATATCATATGCATAAATTTATTAAAATAAATATTGATGAGTAAAACTTTCTTAAATGTCTCATTTGACATATATGACATCTAAGAGCATCATTGTTGATTTAAACAAGGGTGAGAAACTAAACGGTGAGAATTACGACATCTGGAGTCGTAAGATGTGGTATGTACTGGAAGAGCAAGACGCTATGGAAGGTATTAACCATATTATGGTTCACCCATAAGAGGGTAACACTACTCAACACAGAAGAGATCTTGTGTCACGACCCAAATCGGAGGGCCACAACCGGCACCCGGGCCCTACCTGCCGAGCACCACTAACCATGCTTTCATACCATAATTATAACCAAGAGTGGATCTCGAGGGTCATCAGATGGAAATCTGCTAAATCATAAAGGAAAAATGCTGAAAAATGGATGAGCCCGAAAAGACATACTATATGGCTATGCTGGACAAAAGCTGTGCAAGCTGACTAGGCCACCATGAAATACTATATAGCAAAAATACAGGCCGAGGGGGCCATACATCGTCTAACTATACCATGACTGTCTACAAGCCTCTATTAGAGTATACGACATAATAAGGTCAGGACAGGGTCCCGCTATCCCCATATGTACACAAAAGTATAACGTAACAAAACACTACAGCAACTCCGGAACAAGAGGAGTGCTCCAATATCAGCTGAAGAACAGCTTATAGGAGCGGATCGTCAATCTGTCTACCTGAACCTGCGGGCATGAAACACAGCACCCCCAGAAAAGGGACGTCAGTAAGGACAAAGTACTGAGTATGTAAGGCATGAAAGTAACATAAAGAGACATAAATGTACATAGGATAAAATTAATGCAACCTGTATGTCTGAACTGCCTCTGTGGGCCAATGATATGCATAAATATTGTGCATGCATGCATTGGGGTCATACATACATACATACATACATATATATATATATATATATATATATATATATATATATATATATATATATATATATATATATATATATATATATATATATATATATATATATATATATAATGCCTGTCAAGCCTCTGTGGACATCCCATCATATCATATCGGCCTCTGTGGGCATTATCATCATCATCATCATCATGTGACCAACTGATCAGCTGGTAGTGCATATATAATACCCACCTTCCCCATACCCCATATATATATATATATAATACATAATATATGCGTATATAATGCCTGAGGGTTCATAGATTTGTAAATATAATATATATATATATATATATATATATATATATATATATATATATATATATATATATATATATATATATATAATGCAATGCATAAATATGATATGAGTACATCTTGAACCTGTCGGAGTGTCGTAAGGTCGTTATACCTCCGAATATCGTTATGAGATAGCATCTTCTTCAACAAGTGTTTCTATGAAATCATACTGAATTTGAAAAAGGACTTACTGAAAACAACATCATAGAACATGAATCAACATGGAACATCCCTAGCTACTAAGAATATAATCATTATGGAGTAGCGTTACGTTTACGTTCCGTTCATAAGGATCATGCCAAAAGAAGGAAAGTTAGCCTTAACATACCTTAAGTCGTCAACCGAAATCCCACAATGAAACCGTCGGCTAATTTTCCAATCTCCTTAGTCACTACCGCACACCTAATAGTCAGCAATATAACAACAACCTCATATAAGTCTATTTAATTTCACATGACTACTCACCTCAAGATTTATATCAAAATAGCCCAATATGCTTTGTATACAACACTTATACACCTTCTTCTTCCAATTATATCAAGTATAACATCCTTAATACAATCACAACACCAATCACAATCACAACAAGGTTTTATCTTAAAAACATATTCACAACATGACTTAAGTTAGATTACACCCCAACACAAACTCAAATTCAAGTTTAAGCCTTTCTTCCAACTCCTTTCCCTCCAAACCTAGCATATCCATTATATAAACTCATAAACATGAAGTTAAGATAGAATCTTACGTCAAGAACTCAAGAACACATCAATTCCAAGAGTTCTTCACCTTGAAGTATCCTGCAAAACCCTTACCAAGAGGAGAAACAACCTTCCATAGTCACTTTAGGCCCTTTAAACACTTAATCTTCTCTTTTGATCCTTGATTTTTCTTAGGAGTTGATTACATATGATGGAGAGGGTTTTCTATCATGTTGGAAGTCAGAGGAAGTGGAGAAAATGATATAAAATTAAGGGTATACGAATTATATAAAAAAAAAGGACCGCAACTGGCATAAAAATACGGCCAAAAAGTACGGACCGTATTTTTAAATATGGTTCGTATTTCTTGGCCGTAATTCTTAGCCTAGAAATTTGACTTTCTGCCTAAGGAAATACGGTCCATACTTGAAATCGTAGTTTTTTGTACGGGCCGTATTTTGCGTCGTACTTCTCAGATTTGCGATATGTCAGTTGCATTGGAAAGAAACTCTCTACACTTGAATTTACATAGGTTATGCATTCCATAACTCCTCATAAGATAGAAGACATACCTCCCCAAAGTTGGACAAAAAAAAATCATGTTTAGAATTCTGCTAAATTTTTTCAAAGTTTTGTCAAACTTAATTTCGTCAATTCTTTTGATCCCAGAACCTTCCAACACCTACTAAACATGGTCTTAAACTCTTATATACCCAAGATAGACATGTCTAACCGCATATGACCTCGAAGGTCACTACGCTCTCTGAATCTATAACAATCAACCCATGAGGAAACTTAACGTATAAAAGCACCGGGGGGGGGGGGGGGGGGAACATCCTCCCCCCACCCCTAGAAACATTCGTCCTTGAATGTTAGTACTCTTAGAAGTATATATAAATTTTGGCAGAGCCTTCTATATAATTACACCACTACCAACCTACTACACAACCCAACAACACAGTATAATGCCACGCAGGGCTACAACAATCAATACCAACAATGGTCCCACACGACCAATGAGAGTAACTTGTTACACCCCTCGTGTTCTTAGTGGTAGAACCGATGATTTCCTAGTCGGGTATGCCCTTGGAATAGAGACCCGAGCCCAAGTTTGGAATAGAAAGTGCCTTACCCCGTGTACGAGGGTACCAACAGATATTCCTGGCTATTTATAGAGTTAGAAGTTGAATGAATCGAATCGACACGATCTCAACTGAATCAGAAAAATTTGCAGGACACCAGTCATCATCGATGGGTCGACGATATGTTCGACGGACCGTCGACGCGTGGCATCGACAGGATCCCGCAACCTTGCATCTGCAGGCGCAGGTCGACGGACCGTCGACACGTCGATGACCTCGTCAAACTAGACCGCTGTAGCCTTTTTGGCTTCTAATTATAAATAGGTGGTTCACGACCTTATTTCATATTTTACTCCTTTCCAGATCAGAAAAACCCTAATATATTCTCTCCCAATATTTTCCATTATATTAGTGAATATTTGATAAGACCCGGACCTCGTAAACCCGAGATTGTGAAGAAGAAGGTTGCTTCTAGGGTTTTTTCAAAGTTGTGAAGTTTAGGGAGTTGAAGTTGAAGTGATTCTTAGGATTCTTGACCCCCCCCCCCCCCCCCCCCCCCCCCCCTCCCCAAGGTATGTAAATGATTTCTACCCTTATATTTAAGTTGATTATCAAGAGTTTTAGCAATGTTAAGTGAAGAGAAGGTAATTGTGGATGTGTTAAGTTGGTGAAAGGCAATGTAGTGATATAAGGTTATTTTAAGAGATGATTGGAAATGGGTTTACGTATATTTTGATATATATATATATGTGTCGTCATTGTTGATGTGAGTATTGTAGTTAATGTGGGATTGAATGTGAAGTTGGAGAGTTGTAAGCTTACAAAGGGAATTATTGTCTATAGTTCGTTGAGCTTTCTACATATTTGAGGATGGTTAGTAAGCGAAGTAAATAGCCTAATTCAGCCCTATGTTATCTTAATTGTAGACTTGCAAGTTCGAGAGGTAGAAGTTGGACGATTAAGCATAATTCCAGGTATGTTAAGGTCTTCTTTTTTTGGCATGATCCTATGATATGATCCAACAAGCGAGTAAGCGAGCTTCCATATTACTCTACTCTTAGAAGAATTAGAAGTACTTCAGTCTTTGATGTTCATGTACCCCATTTTTGAGTAATCCTTCTATTCATGGGTCCAGTGTTATGTAGCCAGTTCTGTGCATACAGTTTAGTCATTCATTTTATATTTATGTACATTGACCCGTGACTAGAAAGCGTTATATACGCGAATATTAGATATATGTAAAGTATGAGGAGAGATATAGGCGTTATATACTCATTACTACTATTATGATGATATTAATTATGGCCACAGAGGAGCCAATATGATATGATGAGATGCCATAGAGGCTTACAGGAATTATATACGCACATACATCAGGTGTTATATACGCACACATATCAAGCGTTATATACACACTCATATAGATGCACGACCATCATTGATAGGTATGAGCATGCATATTATGTACCCACCGAGGCATTGTCAGATGCGCAGATTTATGCAGATTTAGGTAGATACTAGTTCATACAAGCACATGCAGTCAGTCATTTCAGTTTATGAGTTCAGATCTTATCCATGATTCTTATGTATATATGTTGTTCTTATGCCCTACATACTCGATACATTATTTGTACTGACTCCCCGTTGCTCGGGGGGATGCGTTCATGCTCGTAGGTACAGAGAGACAAATAGGTGGTCCAGCTCAGTAGGACCTCTAGATCTAGCAGTGGTCAGTACGCTCCATTCGATCCAGAGCTACAGTCAGTTTTGGTATGCCCCTTTTGAGCTGTGTGTACATATGGCTATGACAGGGCCCTGTCCCGTCCTTTCAATAGTTTTTATTCCAATAAAGGTCTGTAGACAGTTGTATGTAGCAGTCAGACGATGTAGCCTTGTCGGCTTCCATTCGTTTGTGTATGGTATATGTAGCAGCTTAGCTGGCTTGCATTGTTCTTCTGTATGTTGTGTATATATGCAGACTGTACAGAGTTCTGATGTTTCTCTCTTATGAGATCCGTTTATGTCATTTATGGGCTTTTAATGTTCAATATGTTTGATATACGTGTTTAGGGGTGTTTGGTCGCTAGAGGTCAGACTCCCGTTACGGCTCATAGGTTTGGGTCGTGACAGAAGTTGTATCAGAGCAGTTCTGTCCTAGGGTTGTCTACAGACCGTGTCTAGTAAAGTCTTATTTATGGGCGCGTTGTGCATCACACTTATAAACAGGAGGCTATAAGGCATTTAGGATGATGCCATTCTTTCTCTCTTAGATTGTGCGGTAGAGCCCTGTGTTAAGCGTTCTTTTTCTGATAAATTGTTCTGATTTCAGCTGTCACAACTCGACTAGGGGCCATGACGGGTAACCGGGGCTAACCACCGAGCACCGCTCATACCATTACCCATCAACTCATCAAGCGTTCATTCATTAATCTTATACGCAAATCATAGAAAAACCACTTCCACTTGAAACATAATTACCTTTATATACATAAGCCCTTCGGCTATCAAAATAATATGTATACAAAATATATATGACATCGTGAGACCATACTACCCACACATACGTATCTACGAGCCTCTACTAGAGTATTAGACATATGGACGGGACAAAACCCCGTCATGCCCAAAACATATATATACACAAAAGGATAAGTCAATGGCACCTCCAGAGCAATGGAGTGCTCTCAAGTCAGCTAATAGCTCCTACGTGTCTGGATCACCTCCCTGTCTACCTGTGGGCATGAACACAACGTCCAAAGAAAACAAACGTCACTACGAACATTGTACTGAGTATGTAAGGTATGAATGAAATGAACATAATAGAGAAATCATAAGACATAAGATGAAGACATAACCTGCGTAACTTTTAAGGGAGGATACATCTCATACATATCATATATAATCATAGTACATGTAACATCATAGCGCATACATTATCATATCATATATATATATCATCATCGTTAACCCGCGTCCGAGTAACCATCATATGCTGCCCACTAGTGGTGTCATTCCCGGCCCTCTAGGCTCGGTGTAAACATAGAAGCCTGCCTCAGCGGTGACATACCCGGCCATTTAGGCACGGTGGAATCGTATGCAGCCCGCCTTCGCGGGTGACATGCTCGGCCATTTAGGCACGGTGGAATCGCATCGTAATATACCCATCGTAGACTTAACATTATCATATATTGCATAGGCATATCATAAGCTTAGCATCATTATACATTAGAACTTGAAGGAAACTATGGCTATGTCGGGGTGACATAAGGTCGTGAACCCCCGGTTACATTATGGAGTGATCATAATCATTATATCTCACCTTGAGGGGACTAACATTTTAAGGTGAGTGTACGCAAGAAAAATCATCAATGGAACCATATTTAGGATCATTAACCTCATGGACATCGTATGTTACTCTAGGATTATTTATACTTAAACTTATCCTCATCATTATCATGCTTGTATCGTATCTCTTTTCTTTATCATATGCGTTTGTGGCTCTTTACAGTCATGGACTCATAATTTCCGTTATTTAGGAAGATCACAGAAAAATAGGACGATTCATGTCATAGGAGCCATGCCTTAGAAGGAAAGGATTAGCCTTACATACCTCTTTCGTTTAACAATTCTATCGCTTGATTGTTCTTGTTCAACGCTTACATTTCTACCTTTAAGAGAATTCGCATCAACATTAGCTAATCGATTATACGAACGTGCTTACTAATGCTAGAGAAAATTGGGCAGAATTTCCTTTGTCTATACAACTTTCCTCATTTTACATATCAACTCCCAAACCTCCATAACAACATTCACAATATTATAAACAACAATAATCATTCATCTATATTATCCACATTTCACAATTTCACTTCAATTCCTCCACAATCATGGTCGTAGTTCACTATTGCATTTTCACATATAATACTTATCCCATGTTCTAAATGTCACTTATAGCATACTTATAATCACAACATATCAATATTCATGACTCATTTCAAACTACTACTAAAAAATGACACTATTCTCACATTCATGACCCATTTTCTATACCCTTCTACAATCCAAGTGTTTCAACTTCTCAATACCTTAAACAATATGGGAATACCATAAAACTTACCTTAGATGGTGTAGGAATAAGCCTTGGGTGGAAATACTTCACTTGAGCCAAAACCCTAGTTCACCTCCATTGAAATTTCTTGACTTGGATGAACTTTAATGTGTTTCATACACTTGATTTTGTTGGTTTGATGAAGTTGATCACAAATCTCTCTTGAGTTCTTGTGGATGAAGAGTGGAGAGTTCTCTAGAGTGTTGGCTGAAAATGAAATGAAATAATGAACTTGGTCCTCTTTTTAATAACTTAACAATCTGATCCGTCGGGAAAATATGCGGACACTTATACGGTCCGTATAAGTGACCGTGAAATCGCCCCTTCAACATCTCACTTCTGTGACCATTGTACGTCACATTATACGGTCTGTATAATTTTATATGGTCCGTATAAGTGACCGTATAATCCCATCAGTGAGGGACCTTCACTGTGACGATTCTGTGGACCATTATACGGACCGTATAACATTATACGGACCGTTTAATCGGCCGTGTAGCCCATCTTTTCTCTGATCTTATTCTCGTCACTTCGTTTGATCTCCAATCCTTATGGAACCTTCTTGATACTTTTTTAACACCTCATTAACGATCTAAGGGACGTTATAATTCTTCTCCAAGACACTATTAAATCATCATTAACTTATTACTCATAAATCCTTTCCGATACACATCGTATGCCTTGCCCTCTCTTGGCAAACTTTCTCCTCTTACTCCGAATGTCTTTGCAAATCTCAATTAGGGTCATCAAATGTCATTTCTCACTTATAGCAATACCGTATACTTCGTGTCTTTCGTTAGTCTATTCACTGTGCATCAACGGGGAATTTTCCGGGGTGTAACATTCTTCCCCCCTTTTTGAACATTCGTCCTCGAATGTTAAGCACTCAGGAATTCTACGAAAATTTCACCAGAGTTTCCCTTGTAATATGGCACTAACATCCTGTCACAACAACCCACAATAACATTGCCTCACAGGGCCACAACACAATAGCAATATAAGTTGGCCACACATGACCCATATGCATAAAAAGAAAACATACATACCTCATAATCCCGATGTTTCATCGTGGATCTCTTCTGGGGGCTGAAATAAGTGCGGGTATTTGGATTTCATACTCTCTTCTGCTTCCCAAATCATTTCCTCTCGGTTGTTATTCCGCCATAAGACTTTAAATGAGGCTACTTCCTTATTTCGAAGTCTCCGTACCTGCCTGTATAATATGGCAATGGGCCTTCTTCATAGACTAGCTTTTTTGTCACTTGAACATTATCTATTGGAACACTCCTCGTAGGATCTCCAACACACTTGCAGAGCATTAAGACATGGAAAAATGGATGGACTGATTCAAGTTCTGGAGGCAAGTCCCATTCATAAGCTGTTTGACCCACCTTGCGGACAATTCTGTAGGGTCCAATGTATCGAGGACTTAACTTTCCTTTCTTACCAAATCTCATCACTCCTTTCATTGGTGAAACCTTTAAGAATACCCAATTATCAACTTGAAATTCTATGTCTCGTCGGCGGTTGTCCGCATAAAGTTTTTGGCGACTTTGGGCTGTCAATAATTGATCTCGGATCACCTTGACTTTTTCTACTGCTTGTTGAATCAACTCAGGGCCTATTAGTTGTACTTCTCCTATTTCAAACCATCCAATTGGGGACTTGCACTTCCTTCCATATAAAGCTTCATACGGAGCCATTTGGATACTGGAATGATAGTTATTATTGTATGCAAACTCAATTAGAGGTAAGTGGTCATCCCAACTACCACCAAAATCTAAAACACATCCTCTTAGCATATCCTCCAAGGTCTGAATAGTACGTTCGGCCTGCCCATCAGTTTGCGGATGAAACGCCGTGCTAAGGCTCACTTGAGTACCCAAACCTTCTTGGAAGGATTTCCAAAACTTAGTTGTAAATTGTGCCCCTCTATCTGTAATAATGGATATTGGGATACCATGGAGTCGTACAATCTCCTTAAGATACAACATTTCATAATCTTCTGCTGAGTATGTGGTTCTGACTGGCAGAAAATGAGCTGCTTTCGTCAATCTATCCACAATCACCCATATAGAGTCATACTTTCTTCGGGAATGAGGTAATCCCACAATAAAATCCATATTGATCACTTCCTATTTCCAAGTAAGGATTTCCATTACTTGCAATAATCCTCCTGGCTTTTGATGTTCGATTTTCACTTGCTGGCAATTTGGACATTGAGCTACAAATTCTTCTATGTCTTTCTTCATTCCATCCCACCAATAAATTAGCTTAAGATCATGATACATCTTTGTCGTTCCTAGATAAATAGAATACCGAGAATAATGAGCTTCTTCTAGAATTCGACGACGCAATTCTGCAACATTCGGAACACATAGCCTTCCTCGGTATCTAAGAATTCCATCCATAGAAGTTTCAAATGGAGACTTCTCTTTTTCATGAAATATGTCTCTATAATGGCTCAACTGAGGATCTTCATATTGACGCTCTTTTACTTCCATATTCAGGGACGAAACTGTGGGATTATTACTACCAATTCCTGCACTACCTGAATCAATTAAACGTACTCCAAGATTAGCTAGTTGGTGGAGCTCATGAATTAATTCTTTCTTCTCTGGAGGAACTTCACATAGGCTGCCCATCGATTTGCGGCTAAGCGCATCAGCTACTATTTTTGCCTTTCCGGGTTGGTATAAAATACTCACATCATAATCTTTCAATAATTCTAACCACTGCCTCTGCCGCAGATTGAACTCCTTCTGTTTGCAAATTTATTGAAGACTCTTGTGATCTGTATAAATATCAACATGCACACCATACAGGTAATGTCTCCACATCTTTAGTGCATGAATAATTGCAGCCAATTCGAGATCATAAGTCGGGTAGTTCTTTTCATGCTTCTGCAGCTGTCTCGAAGCATAAACAATGACTTTACCGTGCTGCATCAATACGCATCCTAACCCAACACCGGAAGCATCACAATATACAACATAACCATCTGGCCCTTCTGGGGGTGTTAAGACTGGAGCTGAAGTCAACCTATCTTTCAATTCCTGAAAGCTATGCTCACAAGCATCATTCCACTGAAATTTAGCTGATTTCTGGGTTAGCTTTGTCAATGGGGTTGAAATATAGGAAAACCCCTTCACAAACCTTCTATAATAGCCTGCCAATCCTAGAAAACTACGGACTTCTGTAGGTATCGTAGGCCTTGGCCAAGTCTTCACAGCTTCAATTTTCTGAGTATCAACTCAAATGCCATCATCTGAAATAACATGGCCCAAAAATGTCACAAAATTCAGCCAAAACTCGCACTTTGAAAATTTTGCATACAATTCTCGAGTCCGGAGAATTCCAAGGACAATACGTAAATGATCTGCATGTTCTGATTCTGTGCGAGAGAGTATACCAGAATATCGTCAATGAATACTATTACGAATAGATCCAAGAGTGGCATGAATACATTATTCATCAAATTCATGAACACTGCCGGAGCATTAGTTAACCCAAATGACATAACTCGAAATTTATAATGGCCATATCTCGTTTTGAAAGCCGTTTTAGGAATATCTTCTTTTCTAACTCTCACTTGATGATAACCTGACCTCAAGTCTATTTTAGAAAACCACTTGGCACCTTGTAATTGATCAAATAAATCATTAATCCTCGGAAGAGGATATTTGTTCTTTATCGTCACCTTATTCAACTGCCTATAATCAATGCACATTCGTAGGGAGCCATCTTTCTTTCTTACGAATAGGACAGGTGCTCCCCACGGTGATGAACTGGGTCTAATAAACCCCTTCTCCAGCAAATCTTTCAACTGTGCCTTTAGCTCTTTCAATTCTGCCGGAGCCATTCGGTAAGGAGGAATAGAAATAGGCTTGGTATCTGACAACACATCAATAACGAAATCAATCTCTCTCTCCGGAGGAAGGTGTTACACCTCGGAAATTTCTCAGTGAATGTACAATGAATAGACCAACGAAGAGTATGAGTGTACTACGTTTTACTACGAAGAGGATGACTACTTATGAGTTTTGAAAATGCAAAAGTTGCAGATTTGCACTTCGGCCCAGTTGGTCGTAAAATAGAATACGGCCCGTAAAATGGTTTACGGACCGTAAACTGCTATCGTCTTTCAACATTCCAAAACCCCAACTTTCTGCCAAATGTCTAAATGGTTAAATATGACTTAGAATACGGACCGTAAATTGAAATACGACCCGTAAACTATGACCGTAAACCACCATGACTCCAGCAAACCTTTCTGGTTCTGTTATGCTTAAATATGGTCGTGAAAGACGGACCGTAAACCAGAATACGACCCGTAAATTGGGTTTACGGCCACTGTAGGCATTGAAATTTAGTCGGACTTAAATTCACAAATTAATTGGGATCATATTCCAAATTCGAGATGTATTGGTCCAAACAAATATTATGGGCTAATATAATTGGATTAATTGATTTAATCCAATTGGTATGGATTTAATCGAAGGTCCAATTCAATTGGGCTAGTCTATCTTGTCGAATTTCACATGATGAGCCCACTTTATTAGCCCAAGGTCCATGCCACGTATCAAATGACGTGGCGTGCCAAGTCAAGTCAAGGACCAATAAAATCATGCCACGTGCATAAGTGACGCAGCATGCCAAGACAATGGAAGAACCAATCAAATGTCGCCAAGTGTTGAAATGACATGGTTCAACCAATCATATACAAATCCTAGCTCTCCCCTGAAACTATAAATAGGGGTCTTCACCAAGCCAAAAAGGAGGAAGAAGAAAGATACATAGAGAAGCTCTCAGCCGCAAGTCTTCCACATAATAAGAAGTCTTCGCTCCAAGTGGTGAGCCGCAAGTTTCCATACCTCTACGTTTGTGATTAAAGCTCGGCTCCGTATTCGTAGTGAAATATCAACAACAAGTGATTCGTCCATTCAAGAACAAGCAAAAGCCCTTGATTGACGGCCGTATCGTGAGGAGAAGAATCAGAGGATTACATCTTTTTATTTAAGATTTCATAAAGATTGTAACCCCCGCGCAAATTCTTGAAATCAAATATTATTCTTTGTCGCTATTTTTCTTGTCTTGATTATTATTTTCAGGAACGAAAGATTAGTTGTTACAGCCACTGTGCACTTCGACTACTGTTCATACAAATCAGATTTTAAGTTAAGTATAAGGGACCCTTTTTCATTCAATTCATTTCATTTTCACTCCACACTTCAAGAAACATCTAGAATACTCTCTAATATTCATCCACAAGAGAACCAAAGGAAAATCAAGATCAACAACACTAAATCCATGAAATCAAGAGTGTGAAACTCATCAAAGTTCATCTACACTAAGAAATTGCAAAGGAAGTGAAGCAGGGTTTTTGGTATAGAAAGGTATTGCTACTCAAGCTCGTTCCTACCACATCTAAGGTAAGTTTTATGACTTTCTCATGATGATTGATGTATTTATATGTTGAAACACTTGGATTATAGAAGAGTGTACTAAATGGGTCATAAAATGTGAATAGTGCCATAGTTGAATGATAGTTGGATTGAATTATGAATGTTGATGAGTTGGGAGTATAAATATGTTATAAATGATGTGTAGACCATGAAATAGGTGTGATGTATGAGAAAATGTGATGATGAGCTAAAACCCATAAATGTGGAGAAATTGGAGGAAAATGGTGGAATGTGGTAAATATAGATAAATGATGATTGTTGATACGATATTGTGAGTGTTGTTGTGAATGTTTGGTAGTTGAAGTGAAACATGGGAAAAATAGTAGAAACAAAGGAAATGCTTCCCAATTTTCCCTAGAAATAGTAGCGCGTTCTTCTCGTCGATTGACTAACGATGGTACGAATTCTCTCTTGAAGGTAGAGACGTGACATCAAAGGAAATCAAGAAAACGATAGCATGGTTAAATGACAAAGGTATGTGAGGCTTATCTTTTCTTTCAAAAGGCATGAATCCTTCAAGTCTTATATAATCCTTCTACAAAACGAAGCCTATGAGTCCTTTATATAGATATATATTGAATTACATATGAATATGATGGTGATGATAATGAGCTAGAGTATAACGATTCAAGAAATTGTGGCATGATGTTCCTATAAGGCTAATGATATTATCTTCGTTAACACTCGCCTTATGCTCTATTTCCTTCAAGGCGAGACACGATACTCATAAATGTTCATAATATAATCGGGGGTTCACGACCTTACGTCACCCCGACATAGTGTGGTTGCCCTTAAAGCTTAACGTATGCTCTTAATGCTAATGTATGATATGTCTATAAGATGATTAACAATACTAGTTGTAATACGATGATGATATGTATAAGATACCAAGAAATAACGAGATGATGCTCTGTTATGAGATGTGTAATAGTGATGTGTTATGATTGATTTTGTGATGATAAGATTCCACCATGCTTATTTGGCCGGGCATGTCACCGCGAATGCGAGCTGCGTATGATTCCACCGCGCCTATATGGCCGGGCATGTCACCGCTAATGCGGACTGCTATATTTACACCGAGCCTAGAGGGCCGGACATGATCACCACTAGTGGGCGGCATATGAGGATTACCCGGACGCGGGTAATGATGCGGAGTATGATGTGACGATGTACGTGATGAAGTATGTGATGATGTGTGTGATGATGAATGTGATGATATATGGGATATGACAAAACATATACTATGATGATGTAAAATATGGTATATGTAAAAAGTACGTTGCTTATAACACCCAAGCAGGTTATATCTTTTCTTATGATTCATGATGCTTCTATGACACTGTTCATTTCATTCCTGCCTTACATACTCAGTATAATGTTCGTACTGACGTCCGTTTTCTTTGGATGCTGTGTTCATGCCCACAGGTAGACAGGGATGAGATCTTGCTCCGGACTCTTAGAAGTTGTTAGCTGACTGAAAGCACGCCCTTGTTCCGGAGGTGCTCGTGATGAATCTTTTTTGTACAGTTGTATGTGTAATCCAATAGAGGCTCGTAGATACTCAATGTGGGTTATGCGGTTTCACGACGTGGATATTATGTAAATATATTGATATATGTTATTGTACAAAAGGATTATGTCTTGTAATGAAAAGCAGTTTCTTTTGTAAAATGAGCATGAAATCGATAAACGATTGTTGAATGAGTCTAAGAAGTAATAGTACGAGCGGTGCTCGGTGGTTAGCCCCGGGCACCCGTCGCGGCCCCTAGCTGGGTCGTGACAGAAGGCCTGGAAGTTCATCTGGAAATACATCAGGAAATTCATTCACTACCGGAACGGATTGGAAAGTTGGCGACTTTGCTTCGGTGTCATGAACTCGGACTAAGTGATAAATATAGCCTTTTGCTATCATCCTTCTTGCTTTAAAGTAGGAAATAAACCTACCTCTTGGAGATGCTGTATTACCCTTCCATTCAAGCATGGGCTCTCCCGGAAATTGAAATTGAACTACTTTCATTCGGCAATCAACATTAACATAGCATGAGGCCAACCAATCCATACCTATAATCACATCAAAATCTAATATTTCCAGCTCAACTAAGTCAGCTTTAGTCTGGCGATCGCATATCACAATTATACAATTTTTGTACACTTGTCTAGCTATCACGGGATCACCAACCGGAGTAGATACCTCAAAGGGTTTAATTGGCTCAGGTTTCTCCCCAATACGACCAGTAACATATAGAGTAATATAAGATAGGGTAGAACCCAGATCTATCAATGCATATACATCATGGGAAAATACGGATAATATACCTGTAACTACATCCGGGGAGGACTCAAGATCCTGTCGTCCGGCTAAAGCATACATACGGGGCTGAGTGGCACCTGAAGTAGATGCTCCCCTCTGCCTCTACCTCGACCTGCTGGGATCTGGGGAGTCTGCCCTACTGGGCACGCTGAAGAGGAACCAACTGCTGATCCTATGGGCTGAACCCCACCTCTACCATACCTCGAGGGACAATCACGCATCAAGTGCCCAGTCTATCCACAAACATAGAAAGCATTTGTACCCTGGCGACATAGCTCGAAATGTAACTTACCGCACTGACTACATCGTGGTACTGGTGGTCTCCTCTGACTATGATCACCCCCAAACTGAGAACCTGAAGCTCTCGAACTCTGACCCTGTCCTGAAGGAAAGGAGCGATGAAATCTCCTACCTGCAAATCGTGGAGGTGCACTAGTCGCTGACTGGCCTGAGTGTCTGGGATATGACTCCCTTGATCCCCCTCTATAATTGCTAGTGGCACCCATAGATCTGGCCCTCTTAATTTGCCCTCTATCAATATCACGATCACCCTTTTGCGGATGCAGTTGTCCTTCTAAATTTTGGGCATGGGCTTGAATGCGGGAAATATTCATCCCGTCTTATAATGAAGCCGTCAAACAATCCTTAAATAAATGTGGCCCTAAACCACTCACAAACCTGTGTACCCTATCTCCCATGTCGGCCACCATAGTCGAGGCATATCTAGCCAATGAATTAAACTGAAGGCTATACTCCCGAGTACTCATATTTCCTTGTTTCAAATTTAAAAATCTATCAGCTCTAGCTCGGCGGACCTCGGGTGGCAAATAGTAAGGGATGAAGGCATCTACAAATTCTTGCTAAACGGGAGGAGGCGCGTTCTTTTTTCTTGATGATATCCAATTATTGTACCATAAGACCGCCACATCTCGGAGTCTATACGATGCCAACTCCACAGATTCAGTTTCGGAGGCATGAATAATCTTCAATGTTCTCGACATTTCATCGATAAAACTTTGCGGTTCTTCATCCGGCTTGACCTAAAAAACTCCGGAGGATTCAAACTCATGAAATCACAGGCTCTAGTACTAACGACCCTGTCACTTGAACCCAAGCCCTACCGCTGTGCCTGAGCGGTAACTAACTGCATCAATAGATGAATAGCCTCAGTCACTTGTTGACCCGAAGTAGTCGGTGGAGGAACTGGAGGCATAGGAGCTGGAGCCGAAGCTCCCTCTTGTTCTTCTAAATTAGGCGAAGTGGAAGAAGCATTAGATGGAGCCTCATTACGTGATTCACCCTCTTCTACATTCATTAGTAGCTCCCTTTCTACCCGTCTTTTCATCGTAACCTTGCCCTTCTGGGCAGCTGTAGCTTTTCACTTTGGTGGCATTTCTGAAATCATAGCACACTATTAGGGAGGAGATAATCTTATAACACAGCTCTATCGCACGATCTCTTAAGATGAAAGATGGTGATTTTTCTTAAATGCCTTGTAGCCTCCTGTTTATTAGTGTAGGGCGCAACACACCATAAACAAGACTCTACTAGACACGGTTCGTAGACACTTCCTAGGACTGAACTGCTCTGATATCACTTTTGTCACGACTCGACTAGGGGTCATGACGGGTACCCGGGGCTAACCACCGAGCACCGCTCATACCATTACCCATCATACTCATCAAGCGTTCATTCATTAATCTTATACGCAAATCATAGAAAAACCACTTCCACTTGAAACATAATTACCTTTATATACATAAGCCCTTCGGCTATCAAAATAATATGTATACAAAATATATAGGACATCGTGAGACCATACTACCTACACATACGTATCTACGAGCCTCTACTAGAGTACTAGACATTTGGACGGGACAAGACCCCGTCATGCCCAAAACATATATATACACAAAAGGATAAGTCAATGGCACCTCCGGAGCAATGGAGTGCTCTCAAGTCAGCTAATAGCTCCTACGTGTCTGGATCACCTCCCTGTCTACCTGTGGGCATGAACACAACGTTCAAAGAAAATGGACGTCAGTACGAACATTGTACTGAGTATGTAAGGCATGAATGAAATGAACATAATAGAGAAATCATAAGACATAAGATGAAGACATAACCTGCGTAACCTTTAAGGGAGGATACATCTCATACATATCATATATAATCGTAGTACATGTATCATCATAGCGCATACATTATCGTATCATATATATATATATATATCATCATCGTTAACTCGCGCCCGGGTAACCATCATATGGCGCCCACTAGTGGTGTCATGCCCGGCCCTCTAGGATCGGTGTAAACATAGCAGCCCGCCTTAGCGGTGACATGCCCGGCCATTTAGGCATGGTGGTATCGTATGCAGCCCGCCTTCGCGGTGACATGCCCGGCCATTTAGGCACAGTGGAATCGCATCGTCATGTGCCCATCGTAAACTTAACATTATCATATATTGCATAGGCATATCATAAGTTTAGCATCATTATAGATTAGAACTTGAAGGCAGCTATGGCTATGTCGGGGTGATATAAGGTCATGAACCCCCGGTTACATTATGGAGTGATCATAATCATTATATCTCACCTTGAGGGGACTAACAATTTAAGGTGAGTGTACGCAAGAAAAAGCATCAATGGAACCATATTTAGGATCATTAACCTCGTGGACATCGTATGTTACTCTAGGATTCTTTACACTTAAACTTATCCTCATCATTATCATGCTCGTATAGTATCTCTTTTCTTTATCATATGCGTATGTAGCTCTTTACAGTCATGGACTCATAATTTCCGTTATTTTGGAAGATCACAAAAAAATAGGACGATTCATGTCATAGGAGTCATGCCTTAGAAGGAAAGGATTAGCCTTACATACCTCTTTCGTTTAAAAATTCTATCGCTTGATTGTTATTCTTCAACGCTTACGTTTCTACCTTATATGGTGTAGGAATAAGCCTTGAGTGGAAATACTTCACTTGAGCCAAAACTCTAGTTCACCTCCAATGAAATCTTTTGACTTGGATGAACTTTAATGTGTTTCATACACTTGATTTTGTTGGTTTGATGAAGTTGATCACAAATATCTCTTGAGTTCTTGTGGATGAAGAGTGGAGAGTTCTCTAGAGTGTTCTTGAAGTGTTGGCTGAAAATGTACGGATATTTATACGGTCCGTATAAACTTATACGGTTCGTATAAGTGACCGTGAAATCGCCCCTTCAACATCTCGCTTCTGTGACCATTATACGGGCTGTATAATTTTATATGGTCCGTATAAGTGACCGTATAATCCCATCAGTGAGGGACCTTCACTGTGACGATTCTGCGGACCATTATACGGACCGTATAATCGGTCGTGTAGCCCATCTTTTCTCTGATCTTATTCTCGTCTCTTCGTTTGATCTCCAATCTTTATGGAACCTTCTTGATACTTGTTTAACACCTCATTAAAGATCTAAGGGACGTTATAATTCTTCTCCAAGACACTATTAAATCATCATTAACTTATTACTCGTAAATCCTTTCCGATACATATCGTATGTCTTGCCCTCTCTTGGCAAACTTTCTCCTCTTACTTTGAATGTCTTTGCAAATCTCAATTAGGGTCATCAAATGCCATTTCTCACTTATTGCAATACCGTATACTTAGTGCCTTTTCTTAGTCTATTCACTGTGCATCAATGGGGAATTTTTCGGGGTGTAATATCAGCGATGCCCCGCAAGAAAGCTACAGCTGCCCAGAAGGGCAAGAGAGCGACATGTGAGGCCACTAGTCGTACTTGACATGCCACGAGGGCCCAGGATGAGATTCAGAGTGAGGGTCCATCTGAGACATCGCATACCCCGCCTCCAGCACCAGCCCCAGTTCCTCAGCCGGATGCAGAGGGCCAGGATGTACGGGATGTCGTACGGTTGTTGACTAGATTAGTAGCTGGCCAGGCTCAGCGGCAGGGAGTCGGTGTTAACCAGGCAGATAGGGCCAGTAGTTCGAGGGTTAAGACCTTCCTTGGGTTAGGTCCTCCTGAGGTTTCTATGGAAAAGCAAAATATGGACCCCCAGGATTTCATTAATGGTATGTAGAGGACCTTGAGGGTTTTGCACGCGAATGAGGTTGAGTCGGTGGAGTTGGCTTCATATAGACTTCGGGATATTTTGATACAGTGGTATCAGGCATGGGAGTTATCTAGAGGAGAGAATGCCCCTCTAGCTGTGTGGCGAGAGTTTTCAGATGCTTTTCTTCGCCATTACTTACCTCCAGAGGTCCGAGGGGCCCGAGCAGATAGGTTTCTACGTATTGAGCATGAGAGAATGAATGTGCAAGTCTATTGTGTACACTTCAATTCCTTGGCTAGATATGCTCCAGCCATGGTGGCTAAGATGGAGGATAGAGTTCATCGCTTTGTGGCCGGTCTAGGGCCACACTTAATAGATGAGTGCACGACTGCTGCACTACAACTAGGCATGGACATCTTCCGTATACAAGCATATGCACAGAATTTGGAGGATCTTAAATGCCAACGGAGGATAGAGCGTGAGCGTGACCAAAGCCGTGGTAAGAGGGCTAGATCTTTTGAGATAATTAGTGAGTTTCGGGGAGGACAGAGATAGCAGCATCCCAGGTATTCTTATCAGCTGGCAGGGAGTGCACCTTCGCGGTTTCCAGGTCCGAGGTTTGATCGGTCTTCTTATTCCGGAGCGAGCCAGAGTTCTAAAGCATTAGGCTCTCAATACCGACCAGAGTCAGGCCAGATGAGACCCCCTTTACCGCGATGTATCCAGTGTGGCAAGTTACATGCAGGTCCGTATCGGTTGGGCTCAGATGGTTGCTATGCTTATGGACAGACAGGCCACAGGATGAGGGAGTGTTCGATGGGGGTTGGTTCAGGTATGGTTCAGCCTACAGGGTCTGCGGTGGCTCATCTTCTACAGTGCGCCCTTCAGGACAAGTTTTTCAGACGCCAACAGGGTGAGGTATGGGGAGGAGTGGAGCATCCAGCTCGAGCGGTCCTCAGCACCGCGTGTATGCATTGGCTGGTAGAAAGGACCGCGAGACATCTCCTGATGTTGTTACAGGTGTATTATCAGTTTCCTCCCATGATGTTTATGCACTGATTGATCCAGGTTCCACTTTATCATATGTTACGCCCTTTTTTGCCGGTAAGTTTGGAATAGAGTCCGAGTTGATTAAACCTTTTGAGGTGTCTACGCCAGTTGGTGATCCGGTTATAGCTAGGTGGGTATACCAAGACTGTGTTGTTATAGTTTGTGACCGCCATACCATAGCAGATGTGATTGAGTTAGATATGATGGACTTTGATGTTATTATGGGCATGGACTGGTTAGCTTCTTGTTATGCTAATGTTGATTGTAGAGCAAGGATGGTTCGACAGTTTCCAGGCGAGCTAGTCCTAGAGTGGAAGGGAAATGCTGCTTCGCCTAGGGGTAGGTTTATTTCCTACCTTAAGGCAGAAAGAATGATCCGAAAAGGGTATATTTTTCACCTAGTTCGAGTTTAAGATGTGCCAGCAGAGACTCTTCAGTCTGTTCCTGTGGTTAATGAGTTCCAAGAAGTGTTCCCAGACTAGTTTCCAGGCATTCCCCCCAGAGAGGGAGATTGATTTTACTATTGACCTATTGCCAGACACTCAGCCAATATATATTCCTCCTTATAGGATGACACCTGCGGAGTTGAAATAATTGAAAGAGCAGTTGAAAGATTTGCTCAAGAAGGCCTTCATCAGGCCTAGTACATCACCGTAGGGAGCGCCGGTGTTATTTGTGATAAAGAAGGATGGCTCTTTGTGAATGTGTATTGATTATAGGCAATTGAATAGAGTGACTGTAAAGAATAAGTATCTGCTCCCGAGGATCGATGATTTATTCGATCAGTTGCAAGGCGCTAAATATTTCTCGAAGATAGAGTTGAGATCATGATATTACCAGGTTAGGGTCAAGGAAAAGGACATTCTGAAGACGGCATTCCAGACTAGATATGGCCACTACGAGTTTCGTGTTAAGTCGTTCGGGCTAACTAATGCCCCAGTTGTATTCATGGATTTGATGAATCGTGTATTCAGGACCTTTCTAGATTTGTTCGTGATTGTGTTCATAGATGATATTCTAGTTTATTCGCCGTCAGAGGCCGATCATGCAGAACATCTGCGGACAATGCTTAGAATTTTTTGAGGTAAAGAGTGGTATGCCAATTTTTCTAAGTGTGAGTTCTGGTTGAACTCTATGGCTTTTCTGGGTCACATTATTTTAGAGGAAGGCGTTAGAGTGGATTTCCAGAAGATTGAGGCTGTGAAGAATTGGCCAAGGCCCACGACACCAACAGAGATATGTAGTTTCTTGGGCTTGGCAGGTTATTATAGAAGGTTTGTAGAAGGATTTTCCTCTCTTTGAGCCCTATTGACCAAATTGACTCACAAATCAGTTAAGTTCCAATGGACAGATGCTTGTGAGCTGAGTTTCCAGACGCTGAAGGATAAGTTAACTTCAGCACCAGTTTTGACTCTTCCAGAAGGAGCAGATGGCTATGTGGTATATTGTGATGCTTTAGGTGTTGGATTGGGCTGTGTGTTGATGCAGCACGGTAAAGTTGTCGCCTATGCTTCTAGACAGTTGAAGAAGCACAAGAAGAATTATCCAACCCATGACCTTGAGTCAGCGGCAGTGATTCATGCCTTGAAGATATGGAGGCACTACTTATACGGTGTCCATGTTGATATCTATACTGATCATAAGAGTCTTCAGTACATCTTTAAGCAAAAGGACTTGAACTTGCGTCAGAGGCGATGGTTAGAGAGGTTAAAAGACTATGATGTGGATATTCTGTACCATCCCCGGAAGGCTAATGTGGTAGCCGATGCCCTCAGTCGTAAATCTATGGGTAGCTTGTCGCATGTGTCGCCAGAGAGAAGAGAAATGGTCCGTGAGTTTCATCGATTAGCTAGCCTCGGAGTTCGATTGATAGATTCAAGTGATGCAGGAGTTACTGTTCAAGACACAATGATATCATCCTTGGTAGTAGAGATAAAGAAGCGTCAGTATGAGGATCCTGTTTTAGTTCATTACCGAGATACAACACCTCAAAAAGAAAAGACACCCTTTGTGATCGCATGTGATGGAGTACTCAGGTATCGAGACAGATTATGTGTCCCTAATGTTGCAGTGCTCCGTCAGCAGGTTATGGGAGAGGCACATTACTCCCACTATTCTATTCATCCGAGCTCAACGAAGATGTACCATGATCTCAAGGAAGTTTATTGGTGGGATGGTATGAAGAGACATATAGCAGAATTTGTCGCTCGATGTCCAAATTATCAGTAGGTCAAAATAGAGCACTAGAATCCTGGAGGTCTATTGCAGGCTATGGAGATTCCGACATGAAAGTGGGAGGTAATTAATATGGACTTTATTATAGGGTTTCCCCGTACTCAGCGGAAGTGTGATTCGATATGGGTCATAGTTGATAGGCTCACAAAGTCAGCTCACTTTCTGCCTGTCAGAACTACTTATGCAACTAAGGATTATACAAGGCTTTATCTTAAGGAGATTGTACGACTTCATGGTGTTCCTACAACCATTATTTCATATAGGGGAGCACAGTTCACAGCCAAATTCTGGAAGTCTTTTCAGCAAGGATTAGGGACTCAGGTGAGTCTTAGTACTGCATTTCACCCCCAGACAGATGGACAAGCAAAGCGTACTATGCAGACCCTTGGGATATGCTTAGAGCTTGTGTACTTGACTTTCAAGGCAGTTGGGATGATCATTTGCTTCTTAACGAGTTTGCATATAACAACAGTTACCATTCCAGTATTCAGATGGCTCCTTATGAGGCCTTATATAGGCGGAGATGTAGACTGCCCATAAGGTTGTTCGATGTCGGGGAAAATCAGTTAGTAGGCCCAGACTTAATTCAGCAAGCAGTTGATAAGGTGAAATTGATTAGAGAGAGGTTGCTAACAGCTCAGAGTCGACACAAATCCTATGCGGATAATCGGCGACGTAAGCTAGAGTTCGAGATAGGCGATTGGGTGTTCCTAAAAGTTTCTCCTATGAAGGGAGTGATGAGTTTTGATAAGAAGGGTAAGTTGAGCCCTCAATATATCCGTCCATATAAGATCATTCGTACAGTGGGTACAATAGCATATGAGCTAGGATTGCCTTCTGAGTTAGAGTCGGTACATCCGGTATTCCATGTATCTATGATTCGTAAGTGTATTAGAGATCCTTCAAGAGTGGTACCAGTGGATGATATCCAGGTGACCAAGCAGTTATCATACGAAGAAGTTCCAGTGGCTATATTGGACCGACAGGTCCGTCGGTTGCGGACTAAGGATGTAGCTTCAGTTAAAGTCTTGTGGAAGAATAAGAATGTTGAGGAAGTGACTTGGGAAGCGGAAGAGGTAATGAAGACCGAGTACCCTCATTCGTTCCCAGCAGTACATGAGGTTCGATCTGAGGCATCATCACCCCTAGGTATTATTTCATTTTAGTTATCGTGATTGGTCGTGTGTGGCCATGGTATTGTGTGTTATAGTATGTGGCCCTGTGTGGCATTATTTTGGGTGCTGCCTGCAGGATGGATTGATATAAGTATAGGGGAACTCTGCCAAAATTCTTATAACCTAGGAATGATCGAACATTCAAGGACGAATGTTCCAGTGAGGGGGGGGGGGGGGGGGGGGGGAGCGGGAAGAGAATGTTACACCCCTCGTGTTCGTAGTGGTAGAACCTATGGTTTCCTAGTCGGGTATGCCCTTGGAATAGAGACCCGAGCCCGAGTTTGGAGTAGAAAGTGCCTTACCCCATGTACGAGGGTACTGCCAGATATTCCTGGCAATTTATAGAGTTAGAAGTTGAACGAATCGAATCGACGCGATCTGAACTGAATCAGAAAAATCTACAGGACACCAGTCATCGTTGACGGGTCATCAACATGTTCGATGGACTGCCGATGTGCGGCGTCAACAGGGTCCCGCAGCCTTGCGTCTGTAGGCGCAGGTCGACGGGCCGTCGACCCGCTCGTCGAACCGGACCGCTGTAGCCTTTTTGGCTTCCAAGTATAAATAGGTGGTTCACAACCTTATTTCATATTTTACTCCTTTCCAAATTAGAAAAATGCTAATATATTCTCTCATAATATTTTTCATCATATTAGTGAAGATTTGACAAGACCCGGACCCCGTAAACCTGAGATTGTGAAGAAGAAGGTTGCTTCTAGGTTTTGTTCAAAGTTGTGCAGTTTAGGGAGTTGAAGTAGAAGTGATTCTTGGGATTCTTGACCCCCCCCCCCCCCCCCCCAAGGTATGTAAATGATTTCTACCTTTATATTTAAGTTGGGTATCAAGAGTTTTAGTGATGTTAAGTGAAGAGAAGGTAATTGTGGATGTGTTAAGTTGGTTAAAGGCAGTGTAGTAATATAGGGTTATTATAAGAGATGATTGGAAACGGGTTTACGTATATATATATATATATATATATATATATATATATATATATATATATATATATGTGTGTGTGTGTGTGTGTGTGTGTGTGTTGTCATTGTTTATGTGAGTATTGTAGTTGATATGGGATCGAATGAGAAGTTGGAGAGTTGTAAGCTTATAAAGGGAATTATTGTCTATAGTTCATTGAGCTTTATACGTATTTAAGGATGGTTAGTAAGCGAAGTAAATAGCCTAATTAATCCCTATGTTATCTAAATTGTAGATTTGCAAGTTCGAGAGGTAGAAGTTGGACGATTGAGTATACTTGCAGGTATGTTAAGGTCATTCTTTTCTTTTTTTGGCATGATCCTATGATATGATCCAACAAGCGAGTAAGCGAGCTTCCATATTACTCTACTCTTAGAAGCATTAGAAGTACTTTAGTCTTTGATGTTTATGTACCCCATTTATGAGTAATCCTTCTATTCATGGGTCCAGTCTTATGTAGCAAGTTGTTTGCATACAGTTTAGTCATGCATTACATGAATTATATATTTATGCACATTGACCCGTGACTAGAAGGCGTTATATACGCGAATATTAGATATATGTAAAGTATGAGGAGAGATATAGGCGTCATATACGCATTACTACTCTTATGATGATATTGATTATGGCCACAGAGGAGCCACTATGATATGATGAGATGCCATAGAGGCTTACAGGCATTATATATGCACATACATCAGGCGATATCTATGCACACATATCAAGCGTTATATACACACTCATATAGATGCACAACCATCATTGATAGGTATGAGTATGCATATTTTGTGCCCACCGAGGCATTGTCAGATGCGTAGATTTATGCAGATTTAGGCAGATACTAGTTCATACAAACACATGCAGTCAGTCATTTCAGTTTATGAGTTCAGATCTTATCCATGATTCTTATGTATATATGTTGTTCTTATGCCTTACATACTCGATACATTATCAGTACTGACTCCCCGTTGCTCGAGGGGTTGCGTTCATGCCCGCAGGTACAGGGAGATAGACTGGTGGTCCAGCTCAGTAGGACCTCTAGATCTAGCAGTGGTCAGTACACTCCATTCGATCCAGAGCTACAGTTTTGGTATGCCCCTTTTGAGATATGTGTACATATGGGTATGACGGGGCCCTGTCCCGTCCTTTCTACAGTTTTTATTCCAGTAGAGGTCTGTAGACAGTTGTATGTAGCAGTCAGATGATGTAGCCTTGTTGGCTTCCATTCTTTTGTGTATGGTATATGTAACAGCCTAGCTGGCTTGCATTGTTCTTCCGTATGTTGTGTATGTATGCAGATTGTACATAGTTCTGATGTTTCTCTCTTATGAGATCAGTTTATGCCATTTATGGGCTTTTGATGTTTAGTATGTTTCAGATACTTGTTTAGGGGTGTTTGGTCAGTAGAGGTCAGACTTCCGTCACGGCTTATCGGTTTGGGTCGTGACATAACTGATAATTAATACATACCTGAAGACGATGGTGTTGTAGTCTGCATCTGCTCTGGAGCCGGAAACAAATGAGGATATCTAGACTTCATATCTTCCTTGGCTTCCCAAGTCATCTCTTCTACATTCTTATTTCTCCAAGGTAATTTTGCAAAAGAAAGATCTTTTGTTCGTAACCTACGAACCTAGCGATCTAAGATTGCAACAAGGATTTCCTCGTATGACAACTGCTCCGTAAACTGGATATTATCTACGGGCATAATCCTAGAAGGATCTTCGATGCACTTGAGGTGCATGGATACATGGAAAACTGGATGTATAGACTCCAAGTCTGAAGGTAAATCTAGCTCATAGGCTATTTGATCTACTCTGCGGACAATTCTATAAGGACTAATGTATCTAGGGCTAAGCTTTCCCTTCTTACCGAATCTCATGACACCTTTCATAGGTGATTGTCACGACCGAACAGGAGGGCCGCGACGGGCACCTGGTGCTAGTCCACCCGGGAACCTCTTAACATACCTTTACATTTACATCTAGGTGAGCCACATATTAAATCGTACATTCTATCCATCAATCATACTATTTCCATTTTGGCAACAATACATATATTCATATCACCATTAATAGCAATGCCCATAGCAATGTACATAAGCAGACGAGGCTAACAAAATGACATCTAAAATATAGGCTGACAAGGCCAAACACGTCTAACCATATACACATGTCTACGAGCCTCTAAGGAGAGTATGTCATATCATATAGGCGGGACAGGACCTCGCTATGCCCATAAATAAGTACACAAAAAAATCAATACCAAAAGCTGCAGCTCCGAATGAAATAAAGCTCCACTATGTAGTCCCTGAGTAATAAAGCTATGGATCAAGCCTGTCACCCTGGCCACCTGCGGGCATGACGCAGCATCCACAAACAAAAGGACGTCAGTACGAAGAATGTACTGAGTATGTAAAGCATGATCAACATCATTATCGAAGCATAATAAGCAACATAAGAAATAATATAAGATGGGAGATAGTAGTATCATCGTCATAAGCACTTACTTGCTTCTCATAGGGACTTTCCATTTCTAACGCGTAATTGTGTACATACATCCATATCCGTATCCGTACTCATATCCGTACTCATTTACATTTCGTATTCATAGTCGTATTCATATACATATTCTTATTTGTGTTCGTATCATATTCGTATTCATACTCATATCTATATCATATACATATCCATATCATATACTTATCATTTACATAGCATACCCGACCACGAAGGTTCGGTGTTTCACGTACCCGACCATGGCTAGGCTCGGTTATCATACATACCTGGCCAACCAAAGCTCAGGGTTCACATACCTGGCCCTACCAAGCCTTCAGGGTTATCCGTACCCAATTGCAGTGGTGCGCGCGCATCGTCATATACATATACATCTATATATTCGACCCAGCCCATGCATCTATTTATAAGAACCCAAGGCATCTATTTATACAAACATTAAAAATCAGCCCGTCGGGACTTCCACGGACACTTATAAGGTCCGTATAGTATTGTACGGTCCGTATAAGTGGTCGAGGTTCACCGACCAGAAAATCATATCCCTGTTGGGAGTTATACGGACACCTTATACGGACCGTATAAGTGGTCGTATAACTCCATTTCCCTGAAATGGTTTCCGTCGTTTCATTCGATCTCCAATCCTTATGAAACCTTCTTAACACTTGTATAATACTTCATTAACCATACAATAGGCTCTATAGAAGCCCTTCAAAACATCACCACATAAACATTAGCTCAATCATAGCGGAACCTTTCCGAACACGACTGACATTTCGCTCCCTTCAACAAACTAAACTTCACATATTCGTAGAACTTCAAAATCTTATTGTATAAACCTCAAGCTATCTAATCCTTCACCTAACCTCGTAGGTATTTCATAATCACCTTAAGCTCAGATTATCCTATCCACAAGGCAACACATACGTAATTTCCGAGGGGTAACATTCTTCCCCCCTTAAGAACATTCATCCTCGAATGTTAAGTCTTCGGGGATTCTATAAAAATTTCGCCAGAGTTTCCCCTATAATATGACACTACCATCCTGTCACAACAGCCCATAATAACAATGCCTCACAGGACCACAACATAATAGCAATAGAATTTGGCCACACACGGCCCAAATGCATAAAAAGAAAATATACATACCTCATGATCTTGATGTCTCATCTTGGACCTCTTCTAGGGCCGAAATAAGTGCGGGTACTTGGATTTCATATTTTCTTCCGCTTCCCACGTCATTTCTTCTTAGTTATTGTTTCTCCATAAAACCTTAACTGAGGCCACTTCTTTGTTTCTAAGCCTCCGTACTTGCCTATCTAAAATGGCAATGGGTACCTCTTCATAAGTCAAATTTTCTGTCATTTGAACATCATTTACTGGCACGATCCTGGCAGGATCTCCGACACATTTACGAAGCATCGAGACATGGAAAACTAGGTGAACGGACTCCAAATCAGGAGGTAGATCTAACTCTTAGGACACTTTGCCTACTTTGCGCACAATCTCATAAGGCCCAATGTATCGGGGACTGAGCTTCCCCTTTTTGCCAAATCTCATTACACCCTTCATTGGTGACACTTTCAAGAATACCCAATCTTTCACTTGGAACTCTAAGTCCCTTCGACGATTAACCGCATAGGACTTTTGACGACTTTGGGCTGCTAATAACCGATCTTGTATGAGCTTAACTTTCTCTATCTTGCTGGACAAAGTCTGGCCCTATCAATTTAGTCTCTCCTACCTCGAACCACCCAATTAGGGATCTACATTTTCGCCCATATTAAGCCTCATACGGTGCCATTTGGATGCTAGAATGGTAACTATTGTTATGAGCAAATTCAATGAGGGGTAAGTGATCATCCCAATTAGCTCTAAAATCTATCATACACGCTCGTAACATATCCTCAAGAGTCTGAATGGTACGTTCAGCTTGTCCATCAGTCTGCGGGTGAAATGTCGTGCTACGGCTCACTTGAGTCCCTAAACCCTCTTGAAAGGACTTCCAAAAATTAGCTGTAAGCTGAGTTCCTCTATCTGAGATAATAGATGCTGGGACACCATGGAGTCGCACTATTTCTTTAACATAAAGCTTTGCATAATCTTCTGCTACATATGTCGTTCTAACTGGTAAGAAATGAGCTAACTTCGTGAGTCTATCCACAATCACCTATATAGAATCATACTTACATCAGGAACGGGATAAGCCTGTAATGAAATCCATGTTAATCACTTCCCACTTCCAAGTTGGAATTTCTATAGCTTGCAACAATCCACCCGGCTTTTGGTGCTCGATTTTCACTTGTTGACAGTTGGGACATTGAGCTACGAATTCCGCTATATCTTTCTTCATCCCATTCCACCAATATATAGACTTAAGATCATGGTACATTTTCGTCGCTCCAGGGTGGACAGAATAACGGGAGCAATGGGCTTCTCTCAATATTTGGTGGCATAAACCTGCCACATCAGGAACACATAATCTGCCTCGGCATCGGAGAGCTCCGTCTCCTGCAATCTTAAATGATGACTTCTCCTTCTGAGGGAGTGTATCTCTGTAATGCATTAGTATGGGATCTTCGCATTGTCGCTCCTTCACTTCCACCACTAGTGACGAGACTGTTGAATCATGAATGGTAGTTCCCCTGCTACCTGAGTCCAATACTCGAACTCCCAAACTAGCTAACTGCTGGAGCTCACGAGCCATTTCTCTTTTCTCTGGCTCAACATCACATAAACTTCCCATAGATCTACGGCTAAGAGCATCAGCCACAACATTTGCCTTTCCAGGGTGATATAAGATATCAACATCATAATCTTTTAGCAGTTCCAACCATCGTTGTTGCCGCAAATGCAACTCTTTTTGCTTGAAGATATACTGAAGGCTCTTATGATCTGTATAAATATTCACGTGGACACCATATAAATAATTTCTCCATATCTTTAATGCATGAATCACTGCAGCCAATTCTAGATCATGGGTTGGATAATTCTTCTCATGTTTCCGTAATTGCCTTGAAGCATACGCGATCACCTTACCACGTTGCATCAACACACAGCCTAGCCCAATGCCTGAAGCATCGCAATAAACAACATAACCTTCCAATCTCTCTGGAAGTGTTAGGATGGGGGCAGAAGTCAATCTATCTTTTAACTCTTGGAAACTACGTTCACCAGCATCTGTCCATTGAAACTTAGCTGATTTCTGGGTCAGCTTTGTGAGTGGTGCGGAAATAGAAGAAAAACCTTCCACAGTCTCCTGTAGTAACCTGCTAAGCCCAGAAAGCTACGAACCTTCGTAGGAGTTATGGTCCTTGGCCAAGTCTTCACGGCCTCAATCTTTCGTCTATCTACCCGAATACCATCGGCTGCAACAATGTGCCCCAAAAATGTCACTGAGTTCAATCAAAACTCACACATAGAAAATTTTGCAAACAACCCTCGAGTTTGAAGAACTCTAAGGACAGTACGCAAATGATCCGCATGCTCTGCCTCGGATCTAGAATACACCAAAATATCGTCGATGAATACAATCACAAATAGATCTAGGAAGGGCCTGAACACATTGTTCATCGAATCCATAAATACTGTCGGTGCATTAGTTGATCAAACAAGTCATCAATCCTCGGAAGAAGATATTTATTCTTAATCGTCACCTTATTCAATTGCCAATAGTCGATGCACATTCGCAAGGAGCCATTTTTCTTCCGGACAAACAATACGGGTGCTCCCCACGGGGATAAACTAGGCCTAATAAAGCCTTTCTCAAGCAAGTCTTTCAATTGCTCCTTCAACTCTTTCAATTCTGCGGGAGCCATTCTATAAGGAGGAATAGATATAGGCTTAGTGTCTGGCAATACATCAATCGCAAAATTAATCTCCCGCTCGGGAGGAAGGCCTAGAAGCTCTTCCGGGAATACATCTGGAAACTCATTCACTACGGGAATTGACTGAAGAGTCGGCAGTTCAGCTTCTACATCTTGAACCCGAACTAGATGATAAATGCATCCTTTTGTGATCATTTTCCTTTCCTTTAGATAGGAAATAAACCTACCTTTTGGTGACGCAGTATTCCCTTTCCATTCTCTAACTGGTTCTCCCAGAAATTGGAAACGAACCATTTTCATTCTACATTCAACATTGGCATAGCAAGAAGCCAACCAATCCATGCCCATAATAACATCAAAGTCTACCATTTTTAACTCGTGCAAGTCAATCATAGTACGACGGTCACAAATCACAACTATGCAATTTTTGTATACTCGGCTAGCTATTACCGATTCACCCACGGGTGTAGACACCACAAAAGGTTTGATCGACTCCGGTTGGACTCTAAACCGACCCGCAATATATGGAGTAACATACGAAAATGTGGGGCCCAGATCTATCAAAGCATATACATCATGAGAAAATACCGATGATATACCTGTGACAACATCAGGAGAAGACTCAAGATCTTGGCGTCCAGCCAAAGCATAAATACGGTGCTGAGGACCGCTAGAACTGGGGGCTCTTCCTCTGCCTCTACTATGGCCGACTGGCGCATGTGAACCTGGCCCCATAGGGCGTATAGATGATGAAGATCCGGCTACCGACCCCGAAGGTTGGGTCCTACCTCTACCACCAACTGAGGGGCAATCACGCATAATGTGGCCTGGCTGACTACATGAATAGCAAACCTCTGAACCTAATCGGCATGGACCCCAATGTAACTTCCCACACTGGGAACATCGCGGCACTGGTGGCCTCGCCTGACCCGAATCACCTCTGAATTTCGATCCCGAAAAACTCTGACTCGGCCCGGAATGAGTGGACCTATCAAATCTCTGGCCTGAAAATCATGGAGGCGCACTAGTCATAGAATGGCCGGAATGCCTCGAAAATCATGGAGGCGCACTCATCGGACCCAAACATCTAGCCCGCTTGCTATGCCCCCTATCATGCTCATGCTCACTCTTTTGCTGTTGTAGGCTTTCTTCTAAATTTTGGGCATGGGCCTAAATGCGTGAAATATCCATGTTGTCCTGAAGGGACGCAGTCAAGCACCTATCCAACAAATGTGGCCCTAGGCCTTTCACAAATCAGTGCACTCCGTCACCCATATCCGCTACCATGGTCGAAGCATACCTAGCCAAAGAATTGAAGCGGAGACTATACTCTAAAGCACTCATGCTTCCTTGCCTCAAATTCAGGAACTTATCGGCTCTAGCTCACCGAACCTCTGGAGGCAAATAATGTCGGAGGAAAGAATCTACAAACTCTTGCCATACCGGGGAAGGCGCATTGGCTCCCCATGAAACTATCACAACAGTGTACTAATGAACCGCAACATCCCTCAATCTATAGGACGCTAGCTCCACCGATTCGGTGTCCGAAGCATGTATCAACCGAGGCATCCTCAACATTCCATCAATAAAATTCTGAGGGTCCTCGTCCGGCTTTGATCTAAAGAATTCCAGAGGGTTCAAACTAATGAAATCACGGGCCCTTGCACTAACAGCCCTATCACCTTGCCCTGTACTTTGCCGCTGAGTCTGGACAGCAACCAATTGAGTAAGCAAATGAATGGCCTCTTTTACATCTTGGCCTGAAGCATCCGGTGGAGGAGCCGGAGGTACTGGAGCTGGGGCTGAGGCTCCCTAACGCTCCTCAGAAATAGGCACTGACTGGGAGGACTGAGATTGAGCCGCATTCTGGGACTCACTTTCCTCTACAACTGTTAGCGGTGCTCTTTCAGCCCGCTTTTTTGCCACTGTCTTGCCGTTTTGGGTTGTCGTAGCCTTTCTCTTTACAGGCATCTCTGAAATACATAACACATGGCATGGTTAAGGAAAATAAGTTCTCATGCCATAGCTCCATCGCACAAACTTATGAAGAAAAAAGGTCATTCATTCCTAAAATGCCCGCAGCCTCTTGTTTATAAGTGTGGCGCGCAGCACACCCATAACCAAGACTCTACTGAACACGGCTCGTAGACACACCCTAGGACAGAACTGTTCTGATACCACTTTTGTCACGACCCAACCGGAGGGCCGCGACGGGCACCCGGTGCTAGTGCACCCGGACACCTCTTAACATACCTTTACATAGACATCTAGGTGAGTCACATATTAAATCGTGTGTTCTATCCATCAATCATACTATTTCCATTTGGGCAACAATACATATATTCATATCACCATTAATAGCAATGCCCATAGCAATGTACTTAAGCCGATGAGGCTAACAAAATGACATCTAAAATATAGGCCGACAAGGACAAACACGTCTAACCATATACACATGTCTATGAGCCTCTAAGGAGAGTATGTCATATCATATATGCGGGACAGGACCCCGCTATGCCCATAAATATGTACACAAAAGAATCAATACCAAAAGTTACAGTTCCGAATGAAATGGAGCGCCGCTATGTAGACCCAGAGTAATAAAGCTATGGATCAAGCCTGTCTCCCTGGCCACCTGCGGGCATGACGCAACGTCCACAAACAAAAGGACGTCAGTACGAAGAATGTACTGAGTATGTAAAGCATGATCAACATCATTATAGAAGCACAATAACCAACATAAGAAATAGTATAAGATGGGAGATAGTAGTATCATCGCCATAAGCACTTACTCTCTTCTCATAGGGAGTTTCCATTTCTAACGCGTAATTGTGTACATACATCCATATCCGTATCCGTACTCATTTACATTTCGTATTCATAGTCGTATTCATATACATATTCTTATTCGTGTTCGTATCATATTCGTATTCATACTCATATCTATATCATATAAATATCCATATCATTTACATAGCATACCCGACCATGAAAGTTCGGTGTTTCACGGTCCCGACCATGGCTAGGCTCGGTTATCATACATACCTGGCTAACCAAGGCTCAGGGTTCACATTCCTGGCCCAACCAAGGCTTCAGGGTTATCCATACCCAACAGCAGTGGTGCGCGCGCATCGTCATATACATATACATCTATATATTCTACCCGGCCATATAAGCTCGGGGTTTCATAATAGCCATACATAGACACACATACATATAAGCTCATAGGAATCTTTAACATCATTACTATTATCATCGTCATCATTATCATTATCATTATTATCGTCGTTCATTACATCTATCCTTGTAGGATTATTCGTCATACGAGGAATTTAGTACAATCGTAATATATCAAGAATCATGAGCTTAGTAGCTTTTGAAGATGGCATCATTTGGAGGACATCATAGGCTTATAGAAGAGTAGATATTTGGCCAAGGAACCATGCCTTATGAAAGAAGGGTTAGCCTTACATACCTTTTCGTTCAACTATTCTATCACTTGCACGTTCTCCTTCAATGCTCACGTTTCTACCTTCATTAGAGTTATACTATCATTAGAAAATCGATAGCTTAGCATACAAGACTAAAGCTTAAAGAAAATTGGACAGCATCTCCTTTATTTATACGACTTCCCCCCATATCATATATCAACTCCCAAACATCAATCATAATATTCACATTATCATAACAATACTCTTTAATCACATACATTATCCTTACTTCTCAATTCACTTCCAATTCATCCATATTCATGATCATAGCACACTATTATATCCACTCATATACAATGTCTATCCCACGCTCATAATGTCATTTATAACATGATTATAATCATATCATATCACGAATCATTACTCGATCCAAACAATTACTCAAAAATGACACTATTCTCACATTCAAGACCCATTTTCTATATTCTTTGACAATCCAAGTGTTTCAACTTTCAAACACCTTAAACAACATGGAAATACCATAAAACTTGCCTTAGAGGGTGTGGGAATGAATCTTGAGTGAAAATACTTCACTTGAACCAAACCCTAGTTCTCCTCCAATGGAATTTCTTGTGGTCCTCTAACCCTTGGAAGCTTTCTAACACATAAACCCTTGATTCTAGGCTTTGATCTTTGTGTTCTCTTGAACTTGAGTGGAATATGCTTACAGGAGGGTTTTTGAGCTCTCAACACTTGTAGAATATGAAAAATGAAGTAAAATAACCCAATGCATCTATTTATACAAACATTAAAAATCAGCCCGTCGGGACTTCCACAGACACTTATACGGTCCTTATAGTATTGTACGGTCCGTATAAGTGGTCGTGGTTCACCGACCAGAAAATCATCTCCCTGCTGGGAGTTATACGGACACCTTATACGGGCCGTATAAAGTTATACGGACCATATAAGTGGTCGTATAACTCCAATTCCCTGAAATGGTTTCCGTCGTTTCGTTCGATCTCCAATCCCTATGGAACCTTCTTAACACTTGTATAATACTTCATTAACCATACAATAGGATCTATATCAGCCTTCAAAACATCACCACATAAACATTAGCTCAATCGTAGCGGAACCTTTCCGTACACGACTTACATTTCGCTCCCTTCAACAAACTAAACTTCACATATTCGTAGAACTTCAAAATCTTATTGTATAAACCTCAAGCTATCTAATCCTTCGCTTAACCTTGTTGGGATTTCATAATCACCTTAAGCTCACATTATCCTATCCACAAGGCAACACATACGGAATTTTCGAGGTGTAACAGTGATATCTTCAGAAACAGCCAGTCATCCACCTGGAATTCCAAGTTTCATCGTTTGTTATCTGAATAAGACTTCTGGCGACTCTGAGCTACTAGAAATCTCTCCTGAATGAGCTTAACCTTCTCCAGCACTTGCTATACCTAATCAGGGCCTATTAACTTTGATTCTCCTACCTCAAAACATCCAATAGGAGATCTACACTTCCGCCCTTATAGGGCCTCATATGGGGCCATCTGGATATTGAAATGGTAGCTATTATTATATGCAAACTCAATAAGTTGAAATTCATCATCCCAGCTACCTCTAAAGTCTATCACACATGCTCGTAGCATATCCTCAAGCATTTGAATAGTACGCTCAGCCTGCCCGTTTGTCTGGGGATGAAATGTTATACTGAGGTTCACCTGTGTCCCCAAACCCTTCTGGAAGGATCTTTAGAAGTTAGCTGTAAACTGTACACCTCTGTCTGAAATAATAGATATAAGAACACCATGAAGTCGCACAGTCTCCTTAATATACAACTTCGCATAATCTTCGGGGGAATAGGTTGTCCTGACAGGTAGAAAATGTGCTGACTTCTAGATTCTATCAACAATCGCCCATATTGAGTCGGACTTGTGCTGGGAACGAGGTAAGCCTGTAATGAAATCCATATTAATCGCCTCTCATTTCCAAGTCGGAATCTCTATATCTTGCAACAACCCATCAGGCTCCTAATGCTTAACCTTTACCGGTGGAAAATTGGGGCATTAAGCCACGAACTCTTCTATATCCTTCTTCATACCATTCCACTAATAAAACTCTCTGATATCATGGTGCATCTTCGTCTACCCTTGATGAATAGGAAAGCGGGAATAACAAGCTTCTTCCAAAATCTGCTGACGTAACACTGCAACATCCGAAACACACAATCTGCCTCAATACCTTGGAACTCCATCTCTGGAAATCTCAAAGGGTGACTTCTTTTTTTGTGGGGCCATCTTCCTGCACCGAATCAAAGAAGGATCATCATACTGGTGTTCCTTAACCTCAGCTACTAAGGAGGATGCCATCGTATCCGGAATTGAAACTCTGCATCACCTGCGTCCAATAATCGAACTCCTAGGCTTGCTAACTAATGAAGCTCGAGCGCTAGCTCCCTTTTCCCTGCTTGCAAGCAAGATAGACTACCCATGGATCTATAGCTAAGGGCATCGGCTAGTACATTCGCCTTCCCTGGATGGTATAAAATATCAACATCATAATCCTTCAATAGCTCCAACCATCGCCTCTGATGCAAATTCAACTCTTTCTGCTTAAAGATGTACTAGAGGCTCTTATGATCTGTGTAAACATCAACGTGAACAATATATAAATAATGTACTAAACCTTAAGTGCATGAATCACCGCAGCTAACTCCAAATCATATGTCAGATAGTTCTTCTCATGCTTCCTCAGTTGCCTCTAAGTATAAACAATAACTTTACCATGCTGCATCAACCCACAACTCAGTCCGATACCCGAAGTGTCACAATAAATCAAATAAACCTCTGATCCCTCTGGAAGTGCCAAAACTGGCACTGAAGTCAGTCTGTTCGTCAACTCCTGAAAACTCTGCCCACAAGCGTCTGTCCCGTTACACCGTGGATTTTCGTGTCGCCCGCATTATGAACATGTCAATGTAAACCTAAAGTGGAAATGAATCCCTCGTGAGATTAAAAAGGATGATTGATGATTCTAATTAAGATTCCAAAGGCATTTGAGGTAAAAGAAGTGAGTTCGTTGGAGAAGCTTAAGGTTGAACCATGTTTTGGAAATTTCGTATCATTTGAGCTACGTATTTCCTAGCATCACCATGAGGGAGATACATGAGGCCCCGTATATAGTTAATTAAGTTCTAGACAAGTGCCAAGAAGATTCCATAAGGATTGGAGATCAAACGAATCAAAAAGATCGCATTTTTGCAAAGCCGGGATAAAGTGGGCAGTGTGCGGTTGCACACTCAATGTGCTGACCCGCACACTGGGCGCCAACTTTCCAAAATTTTTGGCCTTTCTGCCAAGTCCCTCCCAAATCCAAGGCCGCACACTCAGTGTGCTGAGCCGCATACTCTTCGCTAAGTGCATCGGGGTGTGATTTGGCCACCTTTTTAAAACCCAAACGGCCCCAAATTCATTTCCACCTTCTCTCACTTATTTACTTACCTTTCTAGAGTCCTCTTGAGAGCTTTTTAAGGTTCTAAAACCCTTCCCACCTTTCCATATCATCAACCGAGAAGATCAACATCAAAAGCTTAAGGTAATCCATGGAAGGTGGAGTTTCTTGCTCCTTTTCAAAGTTGTGTTGACTGTGAGCTTGGAGGAAGTTGAGTGAAGTGAAGTTCTTTGATTACAAGGTAAGATTTCCATCTTATTCTTATGGTTGAGTTGAGGTAAAGGTTTAGTACCCCTTAAAAAGGAAACGAATGCACGTGGAGAAGCCATGGATGGTGTAATGAAGAAGATGACTATGAGTGAACTTAAAAGGGGGATTTTTGCTAGACTCGGGGTTTAATTGAATATAACTTCTTGATTGTGATATATTGGATGTTATTATTGTTGTTTGGGAGTTGTTTTGTCATTTGGTGGAAGTTGATGATATAGGGGAAATGTTGTCCAAATTTCATTAATTTGTTAACTGTGCTAGTGTGAGCTTAAGTGTGTTCTTCAAGACTTGACTTTAGTGTAATTCCTCTTGAATGTAGACTTTGTGAATTGGAAGGAGAACGTTAAGCGATTAAGGAGACGTTAAGGAATGCTAAGGCTATCTTTTCCTTCATTTTGGCATGATCTTAGGATATGAATCAACAAACGAGTAAACGAGCTTTCATATTACTCTACTCTTAGAAGCATTAGGAGTACTTTACTCTTTGATGTTCATGTACCCCGCTTATAATTGTTGCTTCTGTTCATGGGTCCAGTTCTATGTACAGTTATTCATGAATTACATTCATTCATATGTATATATGCATATTGACCCGTGACCAGAAGGCGTTATATACACGAGTATTATATTTATATAGGGTATGAGGAAAGGGAATGGCGTTATATACGCATTACCACCTGATTTGCTGGTGCACCATAATAATGATATAAGGATCGGGTGCACATACCGCAACAATGTATATGATGATGATGGCTACCGAGAGGCCGATATGACATGATGGAATGCCCAAAGAGGCTTGACATGCATTATATACGCATATATACGTATGACCTATATTGATAGGCATGAGTATGATTATCGTTGAGAGCATGCATATTATGCGCCCACAGAGGCATTGCCAGTTATATAGATTTATGCATATGCTTACATATACTTGTTCATACAAATCTATGTGGACAGTCAGTGATTTTTGAGTTCCAGATTCAATTCATGATTCTTATGCTTATGCTACTCTTATGCTTTACATACTCAGTACATTATCCGTACTGACTCCCCTATTGTTCGGGGGGAGGCGGGAGGGAGGCTGCGTTCATGCCCACAGGTTCAGGTAGACAGCCAGGTGGTCCAGTTCATTAGGACTTCTATATCCAGCAGTGGTCAGTGCGCTCCATTTGATCCGGAGCTACAGTCTATTTTTGGTATGCTATTCTTATGGGATGCATAGGCATTATGGGTATGACGGGGCCCTGTCCCATCCTTTCTACAGTATTGTACTCCAATAAAGGTCTGTAGACAGTTGTTTGTATATGTTAGATGATGTAGCCTTGTCGGCTTCTATTCTTTTGTGTACAGTATATGTAGCAGCCTAGTTGGCTTACTTTGTTCTTCAGCATGTGTTTATGTATATTCAGATTGTACAGAGTTCTTAATGTCACCCTTTCATGAGGCAGTATGAGATCAGTTTAGGTCACTTATGGGCCCTTGTTGTTCAGATATGTGTATAAGGGTGTTTGGTCACTAGAGGTCAGACACTCGTCACAATTAATTGGCTTTGGTCATGACATGTCCACTGGAACTTACTACCTTCTGCGTCAATTTAGGTAATGGCACTGAAATAGAGGAGAATCCCTCTATAAATCTCCTATAATATCCTGCCAACCTTAGAAAACTATGAACCTCCGTCGGTCTCATGGGTCTAGGCTATGTCTTCATGGCCTCTATCTTCTGAGTGTCAACCTTGATGCCTTCATCTAATACAATATGCCCCAGAAAAGCCATAGAATTCAACCAAAACTCAAATTTGGAGAACTTCGCATACAACTTCTTATCTTGAAGAACCCTGAGCACAACACGCAAATGATCCGCATGCTCAGCCTCTGATAGAGAGTAGACTGGAATGTCATCGATAAATATAATCACAAACTGATCTAAGAAGGGCCTGAATACGCGGTTCATCAAATCCATAAATACTGCTGGCATATTAGTTTACCTAAAAGACATTACAAGGAACTCGAAGTGACCATATCTGGTCCTGAATGCCGTCTTCATAATATCTTTCTCTCTGACCCTGACCTGATGATAACTTGATCTCAACTCTATCTTTGAAAAACATCTGGCACCATGCAACTGATCAAATAAATCATCAATCCTCAAGAGCGCATACTTGTTTTTTATCGTCACCTTATTCAACTGTCTGTAATCTATACACAATCGCAACGAGCCATCTTTCTTTCTTACAAATAACACTGGAGCTCCCCAAGACAACGTATGCAAAGTTCATGTATATATTTTGGTAGGGATTTAGTTAGAAGGTGGGGTTCGTGTATTTACTGATTGACCGTTTTAGAGTCTTGATATACTATGGGCTAGGGTGACTTGTATTTAATTATAAGGGTCTTCATTGAGTGTTTATGTTGTGGTTGAATCGTTTTCCCTGGATCTTGTTATGATTTGTGGCATGGTGCGTTGTAATTCTTGACATTGACTTTAATGGCTGATCATATTCCATATTGCCTGTTGAACAGGAAATGCATCGAGATTCATATTGAACAGATATAGAAATATATATAAAGGCATATTTGACAGGGGGTGAGGATGTGGCCTAGTTACAAGCTGGTGATCCGAGGTCAGTTTCGGAGCGAGTGGTACATGGATACCATGAGTCCCCTATAAGTCATAATTACTGGGCAAACAATACCATTAGCATGTGTGTATGGATGTGATATGATTATTATTGCATTGCATTGCATTGAACTCGTATTATTCTCGTGTTTGGTTGATGACTGGACTTATCATATCCCTGTGATTGGTTGATCTGTTTCTATTTTATGATGCTATTTTAGATATGGGCGGTTGTGTTTACGTGTAACTTCATGGCTCTGTTGACTAACGAGGAAATGTGGTGTTGGAGTGATTCCATTTAGCATGGTTCAGGTTTGGAAGAATGATTTAGATACTGTCGTTGGTTGTATTGATTTTACTTAGTTTTACTTGTATTTGATAAGTGATTATTAACTAATGTCAGATGTGGGCTGTTGTGTTGTTGTGTCTATTTGTTAATTTACGAGTCTGTCAGATTATGGAGGAAAAAGGTAAGTATTAGTGGTTCCACTTAATATTGGTTGGTATGGAGGTTTGATGTATGTTCTTTATAAATTGTTGTGGGTTAACTGGTCTAGGAGTCTGTCTTGAATGTAATTGTTGTTGTCTGTTAGTCCTTACTTCCCGTTGTTGCATTGACGTGGTAATGGTAAAGGAATATGAGTATGTTTATGTTGGAACTGTTTAAGTATGGGTAGGATTTGAAAAGGTGTTACGACTTTACTTATCTGTTTATTTTGATTGATTCTATATCGTGTTGTGTGAACTAATCTTAGTTGGCCTATGATGCTTACCAGTACGTGTGGTGTATTGATACTACTTTTGCTATATCCTTTTCGGGGTGTAGATGTGTTTCAGGTTATGCCTTGAAGGTTTCGATAGAGGAAGTGACATACATCTCCCTAGAGCTTCTGTGTATATTATTCCAAGGCAAAAGTTGTGTCATTTTATTTTGAGTTTACTCTTCTTTATTGTAGAAGCTCTTGTACATGTCTAGACTAGGTCCCGAGAAGTTGTAATTTCAAAATTTATAGAGAATTTATTTTATGTTTTCTTACTTAATGTTCTTTCCTACCAGTTGTTAAGTTATAAAATGAGTTTTAACAATGGTTTGGTAGGTAAAGGTTCGCCTGCCAGGTGGGAAGGTAGGTGCCCGCACGATCCGTAAATTGGGTTCTGCCAGCAGTTGATTTGGAACAGATAGATTCAAATAGAAAAGGAAGACAATGAAAATTAGTAATTGAACTTGTTTACATAAGCCGGTCATTACATTTACCATGTGGCTGTCTAGTGTAATTGTAAAGTTAAACATGAACTTGATTTCACCTCTTTAGATGGTGAGGGATCGGATAACTAGCTACTAGAGTAGCGGATGATGTCTGGGGTATTGCGAGTAATAAGATCCTTATGTTAGTACTGAATCCTTTCTACATGTGATCGGGTTTCTACATAAGAGCTCTAATACAATCTTAATTGATTTGACATGTTATAGCTCTTGATGCTCGTAGGGCGCACCAACTATTTGCATGTATGAATTTCGTGTGTTGTGGATCTAGCCCATTGTGAGCGAAATAGGAGATGTTTGAATATGGGTCGTGGGTTTCTCCAAGTGGGCTGACCCGACCCGGTTAGGAAAGATAAGGGATTGTGGTTAAAATGAGTTGCCACATGTCCTATACTTCCTCAAGAAGTAAACGTGCAAAAAGAGTGGGGAAGTTACTTCCTTTTAACCACTTCTATGTGGGGAAGTTATTTCCTTTTAACCGCTTCTACTCTGTATATAAGAAAAAACATTGTTCTCTTCTCATTTAGAATAATAATTTGTCTAACTCATTCTCTTCACAAAGAAAAGACACACAAATTAGGGCATTTAGTTGGTGACAAGAACTTTGTTTCCTAAAGAGACGAAGTCTATTTTGGGCAATTGTTTTGGTGGTGAGTTCAACGATTTCCACTACAATAGAAAGGCATACAATATGTTGTTCTCGCCCTGTTATTCTTTTCTTATGTTATTGTTTTGATCAATACAATGCTTGGATAGATTGTGTCATTTTCCGTTGTTACATAATGTTAGGCATCAATAATTTGAAGGATAAACATATAAGAAAAGTAGGGTACAATGTGGAGCTATCATAAAAGGTTTGATAAATGATAAAATATGATTATTAAATAATAAGTAAAGACAAAATGAAAAAAAGTGATAAAAGGAAAATATTCTCTCTTCTCTCTCCTACGTCCCCATGCAACCCTAGTTACTAAACCCGAATTTAGCTATGGCCACCTTGGCCGCTGGCCATCCGTCACCGGCGGCGGCTGGTCAGCCTCCACCAACAACTACCATTATACACTACCCACCCCTCATTCACCCGCAATCCCATGATATTCATCCAACTCTCCCGTCCAGTTCTTCTTCTCCAAACTATGCTTAAACACTCGTGCATGGAACAACTCCCACGTCCAATGGCCACTGTGATCCCATACCAATGAAGGAGGTGACATATGTTGATGGTATCCCTATTGTACGTTGGACAACTGCTGAAGTATCTAGAATAGAGCAGATTGAAAACCTACAACATGCCATTGTTGGTAAGTTTTCTTATTGATGGCCGGAGCTGCAAGAATTAAGAGCTATTATTCCTCAACAGTGTGGTGTGAAAGGAAAGTGTCATATTGGTCTCTTGAGAGATAGACACTTACTGATAATATGTTCTCTAATGGAAGATTTCATTAATATGTCCTCGAAGAGTGCTTTTTGGTTGAAATCTAAGGATGGTTTTACGTATCAAATGAGGCCTCTAATTTATGATTCTAACTTTAAGGTTGAGGAAGAAACGTCAATAGCCATGGCTTGGATCTCGTTTCCAAATCTGCTTCCCACGTATTTTGTCAAAGAATCTTTGTTTACTTTGGCATCCGCAGTTGGGAAACCCTTAGTATTGGACATGGCCACCATAAACAAAACTAGACCTAACTGCGCAAGGGTTAAGGTTCAAGTAGATTTGTTATCTGATCTTCCTAAGTTTGTTCTGATGGAAATTGAAGATGACAAGACTAAGGAGATTAGGGTGGAAAAGATGAGAATACAATATGGTCATTTACCAAAGTATTGCACAGAATGCATGTTGCAAGGTCATACAAATAAGGACTGTCGTGTATTGCATCCTTAACTGGTGGCAGACACAAAAGAGGATGCAAAGAAAGAGGAGAAGGAGCATGAGAAGGGGGATGTATCAAACATGGCTACAACATCTACAGTAGGAAGAAGAAGACAGCAGGGATGGAGATATCCTGTCCAAACATATGTGCCTAAAGTTCTATCAAGTGGGAAGGTTGCTACTTATCCTGGAATCAATGACAAAGGAAAAAACAACCAAGATTCCTGATGAGGCTGGGAACAAGAGTGTTCTTGCCCCTAAAAGGGAAGTTTCTACACATAATTATTTTGATGTGTTAGAAAAAATCATAGAAGGAGAAGTCAATAACAGTGTAGAGGATCAGGGAGCAGATTACAAGGTCGATGAGGTAGAAAAGGGTAAGGAACAAGCTGATCAATCTTTTGATAAGAAAGGAATGGAGGAGAATGCTCAAAATTTGGTACCATGTGTGGCAGTCAATGATAGAGAAGATACCATCAAAAATACAAAAAGGAAAATGGATTCAAATGGTGAACAAGCATGGCAGACAACAAAAGATGTGTATGAAAGTGTGGGAGAGATGGTTGATGAGCGTGTCATTGCTATTGAAGAAGATGATCCTGACAAGAATTTAGAGGACAGAAGTGCAACTGTGGGGTACATTATTGATGAAGGTGTCATTACTGTTGAGGAAAATGATACTGACAAGAATTTAGAGGACACAAGTGCAAGTGTGGGAAAAATGATTGATGAAGGTGTCATTGTTGTTTCTAAGCATGGACATGCCTCAGGATTTATCATGGAGCAGATAGAAAAGGTCCCAGATGGTAATGGTACATATGAGCAGATGGAAAACCTTGATGATTTGCATGATCTAGAATCAGGTGAGGATGAAATGCAGACTGAGGCTGATAGTTTGGAAAATGCCAAAGGGGATTTGGAGGTTGCAGATAATCAAACAGATCAGACATTAACTATTCCGAGCATCTCAATTATTGACAATGGCATTGGTTCATTTCCTCCTGAGAGGGAAGTGATCAAGGATTTGGCAATGGCACAAATGGAAATGGACAATGTGCAGAAACTGAGTCTTCAGAGAAAACAATCTCCTTTGAAGGAACTGCATGATGTGATCTCTCATAATATTAATGTGGGAGCTGAGGTGGAACATGAGGAGGGAAAGAAAAAATTCAAAGAAAGTGAAGAAGAGGTTTCAGTGGAGCAAGTTTTTAGTACTATGGTCAAAGAAGCTGGCATCTCACCAAGATCTAGACAGAAAAGCTCTAAGAAAGGAAAGAAACAAGTAATCACAGATACTATTCCTATAAGAGTAGTACCAAGGAGAGGTTGTAAGCCTATTTTCAAATGATGATGAAGACACTCTTTTGGAATATCAGATCTGTGAACACACATCAAGCTTTTCACAGAGTCCAAATGCTGCACAGACATTACAAATTCTTCATTATAGCTCTAATGGAGCCTTTTCAACACTTTAGGCATATTCAGGGATTTAGAAGGAGATTAGGTATGAGATATGCCCATTAAAACTGCAATGGTAAAATATGGTTCTTTGTAAATGATAATGTGGATGTGGAGATCCTGCAGGACCTAGAACAACATATTACTATAAAGCTGCTTTTCCAAGATTGGAATAAGTCACTTATGGTAACTATGGTCTATGCAAAGTGTGATCATCTGGAAAGAATCAGTTTATGGGATAGTCTGTATAGTTTGGCTAATCAAATGGAATTGCCTTGGTTGGTAGGGGGGGGGGGGGGGGGATTTTAATGTCATTATGAATGAAGATGAGAAGATTGGTGGTTTACCTGTATTTCCAGATGAATATGAGGATTTTGCATTCTGTATTAATTCATGTGAGCTGTTTGATATAAATTATAAGGGGAGCCTATTTTCTTGGTGGAATGGGAGGGCAGGTAGTGACTCTATTTTCAAGAGATTGGATAGAATGATTGCAAACTCTAAATTACAAGATTGGTTTGCACATATGGAGGCGCAACATTTATCCAGAACTGGCTCAGGCCATGCCCCTTTACTACTTATTTGTGGTGAATCTTCACAGCACATAAGGAAACCTTTCAAATTTCTAAAATTCTGGACAGAACATGAATCTTTTTTAGAGGTGGTTAATCAGGCATGGATCACAGATTTTGAAGGGGATGATTTTATCAGATTTAAGCTAAAATTGAAGAATGTGAAATCTGCTTTATCTGCTTGGAGTAAGGCAACTTTTGGTGATATTTTCAAGCACCTGACAGTAATGGAAGAGGTGGTGAGAATTAAATAACAATGTTTTGAAGAAGATCCTACTCCTATGAACAGGATGGTGCTACAGCAAGCACAAGCAGCATTGAAAAAATATGTTCATTATGAGGAAGAATTTTGGAGACAAAAGTCACATATGACTAGTTTTGCTGAGGGTGACAGGAATACAAGGTACTTTTATAGTATTGTGAATGGTAGGAGAAAGAGATTGCATATCGGAAGAATTCAGAATCAACAAGGAGTATGGATAGAAGGGGAGTCACTTTTGGCAGAAGAAGCTTGTAGATTTTACCAACAACAGTTCTCTCAAGAGGTTGATCCATTAGACTTTGAATTGCTACAACATGTTCCTAGTATGGTGGATCAAGATACTAACAATCAGCTGGTAAGCATGCCAACTTTAGAGGAGGTGAAGAAGGCTGTATTTGAATTATCTGCAGATAGTGCTGGTAGTCCAGATGGTATGATTGGAATATTTTATCAGGTGTGTTGGGACATTGTTGGTGCTGATGTATACAATCTTGTGAAAGCCTTTTTTGATGGCCAAACTCTTCCAAAGTCAGTCACACATACCAACCTGGTACTAATACCAAAGAAGAATAACATTGAGACCTTCGCTGATATGAGACCAATCAGTCTCAGCAACTTCATCAACAAGGTTATTTCTAGAGTGGTTCAGGATAAACTGGAAGGCATTCTACATTCTCTGATATCTCCCAACCAGTCTGGATTTGTTAAGGGCAGATGTATCATTGAAAATGTCCTTCTAACTCAAGAAGTTGTGACTAACATTAGACTAAGAAGAAAACCAGCTAATGTTGTACTTAAGCTTGACATGGCTAAAGCATATGATAGAGTATCATGGAGTTACTTGATCAGAGTTTTAAGGAAGATGGGATTTTCAGAAATTTTCATAGATATGGTTTGGAGGCTGATAGCAAATAATTGGTATTCCATACTCCTTAATGGTCAAGCTTATGGTTTCTTTCATTCCACCAGGGGTGTAAAACAAGGAGATCCACTCTCTCCTGCTTTGTTCATCTTATCTGCTGAAGTTTTATCAAGAGCATTGAATTCTTTATTTGAGAATAATGAGTTTAGAAGTTATGGAATGCCCAGATAGAGTGCAAATCTGAATCATCTGACATATGCAAATGACACAATAATTTTTTCATCTGCTGATGCTAGATCTTTGGAGCTAATTATGGAGGTATTACATGCATATGAGCAGGTATCAGGCCAACTTATAAATAAAGGCAAGAGCTCATTCTATGTATACAGTAAGGTGTCTAATGTGCTGATGCAACAGGTGGAGAATATTACTGGTTTTAAAAGAGGCACTTTTCCTTTTACATAGTTGGGTTGTCTTGTCACACATTCAAGGAAGAGGAAGGCTGATTACAATGATCTGATCAAGAAAGTCAAGAATAGGCTGCAGACTTGGAAAAGAAGATTGCTATCATTTGGAGGAAAAGCTATTCTGATCAATAATGTACTAATGAGTATGCCAATACATTTGTTGTCAGCCATCAAACCTCCAAAATGTGTTATCAATGATATGCACAAAATCTTCTCAAGATTCTTCTAGAATAATAGTGAGGAAGGTAGAAGAAGACACTGTCATCATGGCTAAATTTGTGTAAGCCAAAAGAGGAAGGAGGAGTAGGCTTTATATCTTTGTTTGATGTATCTAAAGCCTTATGTGCAAAAATTTGGTGGAAATTCAGGACAACAAATACTCTATGGGCAAACTACATGTGGATCAAATATTGCAAAAGGCACAGTCCTCAGACTGTGCAGTGGAAGGGAGGTTCTCAAGTATGGAAGGCTATGATAGAGGCTAGAGATAATATAGAGCAAGAAATATGGTGGGAACCAAGGAGTGGAACTGCAAATGTATGGTTTGACAACTGGACAAAGCTAGGGGCTCTATATCACATCATTCCAGATGATTTTGAGATAGATGAGGGTGTTCAAGATGTAAAAGAACTTATGTTGCAGGATGGTTGGAATATAGGAAGATTGCAGCAGTTATTCCCTATGGATATTGTGGATCATATAGTAGAATAATTGCACTTTCATGAACCAAAAGAAAAGTGGGATAGACCAAGATGGATGATAACAGCATCAGGCAAATTTACTGTAGGCACTGCATGGGAATTACTGAGGAGCAAAGCAGTCAAGTGAGATGTCTTTAAGAACATGTGGACATCAGGGGTACCTTTTAAGATATCCTTCTTTTTCTGGAGGTTATGGAAATACAAAATATTAGTTGGAAAGGTAGTAAGAAGGATTGGGGTAGATACTGAGGAAACCTGTTACTGCTGCTGTGATCATAGGCAATATGAAACTGTGGATCATTTGTTTGTTACAGGAAATGTTGCTAGAAAAGTATGGACTTATGTTAAAACTACTGTTGGCATCACAACACAGTTTCAACAAGTCAGGCAGATTCTTCAAGTCTGGTGGAATGCAGATTGCCCCTCAAAGTTCAGAACCATCTTCAAAGCTATTTGTCACACCCTAACCTTATTAGGGTGTGATGGGCACCCGACCCCATATTCGAAGCCGAGCGAACCCTCAGACTCTGATTACATACATACTCTTTTCATATTTTCAAATCAAATCACATAAAACATACAGTAAGACTTTCAGAAACTTTCTTTCTATCGTTCACGAATCAAACAAAATCTGTAGACATATGGAATCTGTAACATATCACAAAATATCACATCGGCTGATGAAGCCGCTGACAAACTGATGTTCTGTACCCACGACTCTGTCTGCAAAGTCTCTAACACAAATCAGAAATCACAACTTATGTACGCTCTGACTCGGCAACGCTCCGGAGGAAAGTGGAGCTCGCCAATCCCGCTGAAACACCTCCTAGTGAAGTCTTCTGCTCATCTGGGTGTACCTGTATGGCATGAAACGCAGCCCCCGAAGAAGAGGGGGTCAGTACGGAATATGTACTGAGTATGTAAAGCATGGAATAAAATGAACAAAATCACAAGCGAAACAAATAGTACAAAAGATTAGTACAGTAGTAAGTGCGATATGCAAATTAATAAAAACAACTTACTGGAAACACAGACCATGCATGCCAAGAACGGTATCCGGCCCCATCCGGGACCCGGGGAAACGTGGCGCCGCCCTGCCCTTGGCGCCACACACATCTAACTCCAGAAGTTTTACTCCGTAATCTCCGTCACAGATCATAATAACATATCATATGTGGTTCGACGAAACATAACACATCATAACACCATAACACATCTAACTTCGGAATACATATATGGCACCTGGCCCTCAACGGGGAACCCGGCGAACCATCCGCACGATACATACCGGCCCGGGACTCGGCGAAGGAAATCATAACATATGCACGAGCAGAGTAGTGAGAAACTAAATGCACATAAATCAAGACTCGATGGAATAATCGAACGTGCTATCAGGATGCTCATAGCAGATTACTCATATCAGAATTCTTATATCAGATTACATACCCAGATCATAATACTTATATCAGAATACTTATGTCAGAACACTTATATCAGAATACTTATGTCCGAGTATTTGTATCAGAGTACTTATATCAGAATACTTATATCAAAATACTTATATCAGAATTGGGAATACTCATATCAGATTTACTAGATACTTATATCAAAGAGGACATACGCATCATAACAAACTTGGAACTAGAGAGTAGAGTTACCTCAAAGTACATATCATAACTTACTTGGCTCTAAGACATGCCAAAAGAAATAAAGGGTAAGCCTTACATACCTGTTCCACGCCCTGTTAGCTACACTTATTTGTCTAAACTTGCTAGTCTACATACGAAAGAATTTACATAATCATTAGATTCATTGACATATACTTGTCGTAATCTTTCAAATGAATTCACTTATATTCTGCCGAAATTTCGGCAGCATTTCCCCTGTAAATACACCATCCCCGAGAGTCTAACTCGGCTAAATCATCAACAACAAACCCGAGAATGGAACTCGGCCACATTATCAACAACAATACCAACAATTATATTCAATTCAACCGCATACAATCAAACCAATATGATTGTTCATATATTCAAGTATTAATCCAAAACTATTCGAACGATATTCACGAATACTTCAAGCAACTCCCACAATACTTTAAACGGCCTAACCAACTTACAACATAACCCGAAATCTTCCAAGTTCAACAAGAACATTAACGACACATTTCCTTTCCTTTCAAATTCATGAACTACATCAACAATTCACACGTTATCAACATTATTCTCATAAATACAAGAAACTATATTAATATCACATTAGCTTCTACAACAGCCCACAAACGATTACCACCTCGACTTGAGTCATTAAATCTTCATTTTACATCATAGAATCCACAACAACAACAACCAAAATACTAAATAAAATTAGCTCATCATACCCCGCCAAAACAGCCCCCCCTATACGGCTACCACATCAACACCGACAAACGAATTTATATCGCTATTTCTTCCGTTCTAATCCGTTAAATCTTTAAATAAACTTGTTAACAATGAAAAGGAACCTTCATATTACCTTAAGTAGGCAGCAACCATGTTATCACTCTCCTCCTTGGTTGATATTTAGCTCAAATTGAAGACAACGCGACGTACAACACTTTTCTCTTCATGGGCTTCGGAATTCGGGGCTCGGATTTTGGTCAAAAATTGATTTTTCTCTCTAGGATCTCTTCTCTCTTTTCCTCCAGAAATTTCTGGGTGTTTTGGTGTGAAAAATGAGGGGGAAAGGCTGAAATTTTACTTAAATAACCATGGGTCATGGGCCTAACCCGGTTGGGCCCGGATTGGGCCTAACCCACTGACCCTTCTGCCTTAAAACGTCCATAACTCCTTATCCCGACGTCACCTGTGGACCCACTACCTATGGTTGGAAAGCTAATTCAATTATCTACAACTTCTATCTCTTGATACCTTTCCAAATTCCAAACTTATAATATCGTGTTTGCCCCTCGAAGTCAGATCACCCGAAAACGTTACTTAAAAATATTTGTTTGGAGGACTTCCACTTTGATTTGGCTCGAGGGTCCTTCCCGAGTTGTGTTTAACTTCACATATGTGCTTCATATAACTTGTCACATGTCCCAAAAAAATCTCGACGTGTGGGCCCCACCTCATTTTGCAAATAATCCGACGTACAAAAATACGGGATACAACACTATCAACGTGAGTTTAAATTATGTAGCAACAACATGATTGTCAATTTTTCTTGAGGAAGCACGTGTCACGCTCATGCTCTAAAAATGCGGGGTATAACACTATTCCAATGGTCACTATGTGGCAGATATGGAAGTGGAGGAATACAATCCTACATGGAGGGAGGATGTCCATCAACAAAGTGATTTATGAGATAAACATGATCATATATCAAATGTGTAGAATGAGGTTTCCATGGCAGACCAACTTACCAAGATGCATACCTCAAATTCTACAAGTCTTTGAAGCATACAGGCCAAGAATTGTAAGCAATATAGTGAAATGGGATTTTCCTATGCCAGGATGGTATAAATGTAATTCTGATGGAGCTTCTAGGGGAAATCCTGGACCAAGCTCTGTGGCCTTTTGTATTAGAAATGCAGTGGGTGACCTCCAGTATGTACCAGCAAGAAGGATACCAGATGGTTCAAATCTGATAGCAGAAGCAAGGGCATTACATGAGGGTCTTAAGTACTGTGTTACACACAGTCTGTTGCCAGTGGTGATGGAAACAGACTCAATGACTATGAAGATGATCTTAACTGGTCAGTGGGAGACTCCATGGAGTATATCAATGATCATAAATGATATTTCAAGGTTGAGGAGGGATAAGGAAGTGAGGGTGGAGCATGTTCTGAGAGAAGGAAATGGCCTGGCTGATTTTTTAACTAACTATGCTTTTGATTTTGCAGGTGATCATCATTTTCATAGTTTTACTTCACTTCCTGTGAAAACAAGGAAAATTCTAAATACAGAAAAGTCACATATACCATACATGAGGATTAGGACAGCTAAGGACCATCATATCCGTGGAGATTAATAGCAAGCAACTGGAGAGCAGTAGCAGCAACAAGGTTGCATCTCAACATGCCATGAATAGCACATGGACCTGTATGAAACTATCTCTGGCAGGGGTACAAGAGTGGTATTAGCTTGAAGCTCATTCTCTTGTAAGACTTCTAAAGATTGGTTCATTCAGGAAACTTGAGACAATGGCAAACAAAGGTCAACATCAAGGCAAGGAGATAGCAGCTACATCTGAAGTAACATAGATGAATTCTACTCCATCCTGGAAGCCTGAATATGTATTCATTTTGACTTTGAACCATAGCACTTGGTGAGAGCTTGTAGGTGTCTAAGATGGTATCAAGGCAAGGCTAGAGGATCTGCAGTAGATTAGCTTCCATACAGTCTTTGGATGTAGTTTACATTTTAGTCCCTTTTTTTTTCTTTTTTTCTAGGATTGTTTTCATTTGTTTTTTCTGTTCTTTTTCTTTCTTTACACTATTGTATAGAAAACTTACTATTTTTAATAAAACACTGCCAAACTTGGTTTGGTGGTTTTCATGCCAAAAAAAAAAGACAAAATGAGAAAAAATAAATAAGGTAACGACACAATAACGCCAGGTCGTTACATAAAATGAGACTTTTCGTCATTACGTAACGATGGATTTAATGATACACTACAATAAAATTAAAGTAACAATCAAAACAAACATTGTATTTAAACTAACAACATAATACAATACAATGGGTGACAACCATCCAGACAAGTTGTTAGGTGATTTTGGGTCTTGAACTCTTGATATAGGAAGTCTATGTAATTATCCCAAAAAATTCATCCCTGCTAACTTTTTTTTTATAAAAATTGAAAATATGGATATCCTTTTATATAAGATAAAAGGGTCAAATTAATTTGCTCCTATACTATGTGAAAAGGATCAATTTTAGCTTTATATTTTTGGTACAAATATACCCTTGACGTTACCCAAGAGACTCAAATATACCCCTCCTCTGTCAAGACTATTAGAAGTAGATCCCAAATCCTACGTGGACTGACATTTTTGTAAGGTGGACACCACGTGGCATGTCACCTCACTGTCTCAAACTTATTTTTTACGAATCATATTTATCCTTTTTTTATTAAACTAGTACTCCCTCCGACCCGAAAAGATTATCTTACTTTCCTTATTAGTTTGTCCAAAAATATTGACACATTTCTATATTTAGAAACAATTTAATTTTATGAGGTGATTTATAGTCACACAAAAATCTAAGGCTTGTTTTTTACTATACATTTCAAAAGTCTTTCTTTATTTGTTAAATTTCATGCCAAATTAAACTAAGACAATCTTTTTGGGACGGAGGGAATACTATTTAGCATGCTTAGCAGACTTCCATTTCTCGCCAAAAATTGTAAATGATTTCATGTAGTGCCAATATATATATATATATATCCTTTCCACACAGTCGGGTAATGTTTACTGGAAATAGCCTGTTATTAATATGTTACCGTCCTAATTTTCAGTTTTTTTTTTTTTTTTTTGCTTCTTTTTAATTTTTTGCACCTCATAAATCCCCCCCCCCCCCCCCCCCTCCTCTTTCTCTGTTCTATAACTCTTTGGATCTTTTTTCTACTCTCTCCACTCATTCCCTTGAACTTAGAATTGTAAGATCAAAAATTGCATCAACGTGGTCCCATCCATTTTCATCTGCCACGTTTTCAGCTTTTAATATTTCTAACTTTTTTTCTTTTTATAAATCAACATGTACCCCATTGATTTTAATGAAAATATTGTCAGTGCGAGACTATTGAGGAATCTTGAAGAGAATTTTAACTAATTTTAAGTGTTTTCCTTTTACTTCCACAAAAAAAAGAATATAGTTCTTAAGATCGAAAATATGTTAAATGATATTAGTACTTAGAGGCAGTTTGGTGTTTTTAGACTGTCCAAGTTAGTTGAAGTAGTTAGGTAGTTCATTTCATGAAGTTAGTTATAACTAGCTTCTTAGATAGTAGAGATTATAAATATCACTCTTTGTACATTGTAAAGATTACCACAATCAATGAGAATAACTTCCTTTCTTCTTCAATCTCTCTATCTTTCTACTCGACTGGTTCAAATCTTCCTCTTCCTCTTCCTCATTCCCTTTCTTTAACCTACTGTCATAGTTTATTTGTGTTCATCAATGAGATTAGTATAATCTCATATTACAACATGGTATCACAGTAATCGATCTAAGATTGCAATCTGTGTATTTCTTCTGATTTGTATTCATTCAAGAAATTGTGTTTTTGCTTCCGCGATTAAGTTTTGTTTGAAAAAATCAACTCTGAAAAATGGATCTCAATGGTAATGGTGTTTCTGCATCTGGTGTTGGTGTTGGGAATGAAACCAATACTTTCCTGAATGGTATTCCTAATACAATGAATTCCAATCCACGAGTGAATGGATGTATACCACCCGAATAACAAACTGGTGACAATTCTGGGAATCACACCTCAACTCAGGCTCCAGGAATAGATTACAACCATCCACTTTTCTTGTCTCCATTTGATGTGAGTGGTATTCAAGTTATTTCAATTCAATTAACAGGTATCGGAAACTACTCTATCTACTTTAGGTCAATGAGGTTGTTTCTACTAGGTAGAAATAAGTTAGGCATGGTTGATGATACTTGTAGTAAGGATAAGTTTCCAGAAGTAATGTGGAATCATTGGGAGAGGGTAAATTTCATAGTCTTTTCTTGGGTTATGAATTTTTCCAAGAATTTTCTTGGAGGAATCATGTGTGCGGTAAGCGCGAAATTATTTGATTATCATTTTATTTCATAAAATAAAAGACAATATGCAATCAAAATAAAGAGATAAGTAAATATGAATGTAATTTTTTTCTTCTGAAAGTAAGTGAAACAAAGATAATGTTAGTAAAATATCTAAGTAAAAGCATATCGCAAATAAATTCAAGTAAGAGAATATTGCAAATAAATTCAAGTAAGCAAACAAACGACTTAAAAAGTTTATAACACAAGAACATTAAATAACAATAACGCGTCCTAATATGCAAGGGACCTCTTTATGCCAGAGGTGGGCCTAGCGTGTATTGGAAAGATGAATGTGACATTATATGTCATCTCATTGCTCTTTAATTAATTAAACAAGTTTATTCCCAAAATGAAGTACAAGAATAACTCCAAGTTTTATTACATGCCAATCGAAATACAATAGAAATATCACCTAATCTACGTAAGCTAAGTGCACTTCTTCGTCACGTCCAAACATTTTCCTCCATTGATAATGTGTGCCAAGGCGATTTTTTTTTTCTACCAAAGCTTGCAATCTCCATGGCTATCTGCATCACGAAAGGTTAGTCAATCCGCCCTCCTAAAGTTTAATTAATTTAGAACAATGGTCCATATTTTGGCACAATCAACCTTCAAATAATGCACACATAATATGATAAGCATCGCTTGGGGTCAGGAACCCACTTGGACATTTGAGTAAGGTTTACTAATGGACTTAATATACCAAGGATATTAAGCCTCCTAAGTTTAATGATGCATGCCCTTAGGAAAAAGGTGTTGTTTTAGCTCTATCCTAGGTTTTTTCTAAGATTTGGTTGACTAGACTCAAGGTTCTCGAGTGGACTGCTCGAGTGAGAAGGCTACGCGGTCACACGGAAATTCGGACACCCCGCACATATGCCAACTTTCCTAAAATTTGGGATTTTGAAAGAAATTTGCGGGTGCGCAAAACACACCTCGCGTGTACGTGTGATAGTGTGAATTTCCGAAAGTGGAGGAAATATGAACGGAATGACAGTTAAAGAAAGCGGTAACATATTATTACATAGAAAAATTCACATAAAGAAATAATTAAAGAAATAATTAAAACCACTTAAAAGCACATAAGAGAAGTAGTAAAAGCAGCAATAAAGAAAAACAACCAAAACATCCAACAAATTAATTATGAACCTAAGTTTGTTATGGTTAAGAACCTAATTTCCCCGGTGGAGTCGCCAAGCTGTTATATCCCATTTTAACCGGGTCAAAGCGGAGTACAACATATTGGTGATTCCTAAATTATTTAACTTAAGGAGTCGCCACCTAATTATTTTAAAGGAGAATTAGGACACCTATTTTAACTAAGTAAATGCTAAAAATTAACTCCGATTAATGGTCTACTTAACTAATGTGATTCTAGATATGGGTTCTTAGTTATCCTAAAGGGAAGAGGTTAAACATCCTTTAAGATCCGTTAACTACGGTTAACTGGCCAAACTTAGGTTGATTATTCCAACATCAAAATGTTTAAGAAACAAGTTACTAATATTATTATAAGAACAAATGTTTGAGGAATGATAAGTTATAATAATTATTATAAGAAAATAATGTTTGAGAAAAAAAAATGAGTTATAATATTATTATATGAACAACAATAGCCAAATTTGAAGTTCAGCTGAAGAACAAAACGTGAATTGTTTTTTTACAAGTCCCTGGGATTTTTTATGATGACCAAATAGAGATAAAATTGACTTAAGCCTTCATTGTTATAAAAATACATTTGAGCAGTTTTAAAAATGTTATGGAACCAAAGTGATTTTAAAAAATAAAAAGTTGCTGGCTTAAAACATAGGCAAGTCTCCAAATAAGTTCTTATCCTTTAAAAATATCTCAGAACCATAAGTGGCACTTTTAATCCACTTACTCCAAAGCTACGTTTTTTTTTTAGCAAAGAGTAACATAAGATTTGAGGAATACACAAGTTCAAATAGTGCATTAAGATATTTCAACGGGTACAGGACTGCTTCAAAAATTGCTGTCAAATTTATCATCTCAAGTTTTTATATAAATATTACCACTCTTTTAAGCGATGAAAATACTACTCTACTTAATAATATAATAAATAGGGGGATAGTCTAAATGATAAAACTAAAACCTGTATTAACTACTATAAATTTATCCTAAACCACTGGGATAAACCAAACATACACAAGTCAAAAAAAAAAATAACAAGAACACAAGTCAACAAAAATAATAAGAATAGAATGATTGGTAGAGGAAAGATTGCCATGGGAGGCCCGAAGCGAAAGTCGCTCGTTCCTCTTGGGAGATTTGATGCATTTAAAGGAAACTCTGTGGAATTGACTCCATGCTTGGGTAACGGGAGAGTCTTGGCTTAAGAATCCGAGTTTTGAGAGAATCCCGAATTAAGACTCCATTGCTCCAAAGTGTATATGTAAAAGAGAGAAAAACATAAAAATTAGTAGGAACAATTTCACCTTTTCATAATGAGCAAGTGACTTAAACAGATTTAAGAGTACACGAAAATCCAATTAATATGACCAACGCAAGTATAGTTCATTACCTAAGGATTTGCAACTGGCCTAGTACACCAAAATTCTCAACAGCTATGTACAACTTTAGAGTTCAAACAACACTTAGTAAAATTTAAGTATCCAGTATATTAACATTAAAACGGGAGATTACCATTGATCACAAATAACTACCATAGGTCAAACACTGGAAAGCTAACATCTACTATAGGAAGTCTTGGACAAAATAAATAATACTACTCCTAAAATTACATAGTTTCCACTACCACTTCCGCTGAAACAAAGAACAGTGTATAAGTTCAATCATTCTTTATGTCTTAAAATAAACACACACATAAGCTTTCTTTATCAATGAATAAAAATATACTACAACCCAAGAGAATGACATATATGGTGTAAAGAAATCAAAACAGGATCCAAAGGCATTAAAACGGAAATAAAACATAGTAGTAAAACGTATAGCGTCATTGTTTGGCCATAAAATCCCTGTGAGACCATTTTGATTGCCGAAAACCTCAAAACACATTATTCTATCGTGTCGCACCAATATCAAATTTACATTAACATATTATAATACCACTAAGGCAAGAACAACTTAAAACACGATTATTTTTTAAACAACCACTCTGATTTCAACCAAAAGAGTTACGAAAAGGATCAGATTTTATTTCCATTTTTTCTCTAAACACATAGAAGAATACAATGTGATTTGTACGGCACTCAAAACAAAGAGGATCAAATAACAATCATTTAATAAATATCACTCCAACACTAAAACAGAGATTTTTAACACTCAACCTTTAAGAGCAGAAACATGGCTAGCAAACTTATTATTTCACATGTTGGTAAAAACACGCATCAAATCGCGTATTAACAGCATCAAAGAGGGATATCGACACTGACCTTTTGCGGGTGCAGTGAACAGAGGCAGGGGTCTTTCAGATCCTCCGGACTACGAACTTTGCTCACGAACAAAGCAATACAAAAAAAAAAAATCTCTGCCGCAGCTAAGAAGTCGACAGAGATCTAAGAAGAGAGAAGACGAGCAATGAAACCTGATTTGGATTTTATATTTTAAAAAATAAATAGTATGAAACAGAGAGTATTTTTGTTTTTGGATATTTGGAGAGGAAAAAGTAGCGGCCAAGAACTCATCCTAAATGAACTCCGAATGATAGTATTTATAGGATGAGCTTAGGGTTTGCTAGGATTCCAAGATTTTGGGCGGGATTTCTTGGTCAAAACTCCATTTGAAATCCAAACGCTCGGATTTTTTTGGATATGCCAGTTACCAGATCAGACAAAGAAAGAAGGAGACGAAATCAATTAAATCTTTGTACTATAGAAAATGATAAAAGAAAGTGAATTTGAACTCACCAATCCGAATTCAGTCTTCAGTCAAAGAGCGTTCTTAGCACGAGATATCTTGTTACACTTCGGAAAATCTTCCGTTGATGCATGTGTGAATAGACTAGTGAAGAGTACGAGTATACCAAATTTTCGTAAGTAAGAAATGACATTTGATGACCCTAAGTGAGATTTCAAAGGCATCCGATGTTAGACGAGAAAGTTGGCCAAGAGAAGGCAAGGCATACGATAGGTATCGGAAAGGAAATACGAGTAACGAGTTGACGAGGACTTAATGATGTCGTGGAAAAGAGTTTTACCATCCCTTAGATTGGTATTGAAGTGTTGAACAAGTGCTAAGAAGGTTCCATAAGGATTGGAGATCAAACGAGTCGACGAAACGAACTTCGGAACCACTGGGGATTATACGGCCAAATATACTGGCCGTATAAATTATACGGTCCGTATGTTTGGAACCGTATAATAAGCCCAAAATGTCCCAACTTTCTGGACCAAATATACGGCCAAACATACGGCCCGTACAAATTATACGGACCGTATGTTGGTCCGTATGTACGGTCGGGACAGATTTGGATCATTTAATAGAGGGACCAAGTCTTATTTCATTTCACTTCTATATCACACCCCTTCTTTCTAAAACATCTCTCTACATTTATTCCACAAGAATTCAAGGGTTATTGGTGATCAACAACATAAATTAAGTGAATTAAGTGTAAGAAAACCCATTAAAGATCATTCAAGTCAAGAAATCCCATTGGAAGATAAACTAGGGTTTTTGCTCAAGTGGAGCATTATCAACCAAGGCTTGTTCCTACAACGTCTAAGGTAAGATTTATGGTATTTCTATGTTGTTTAAGGTATTTGAGAGTTGAAATGCTCGGATTGTAGAAGGATATAGAAAAATGGGTCATGAATGTGGAATAGTGCCATTTTAGGTAATAGTTTGAATTGAGCCACGATTCTTGATGTGTTGTGATGTACGTATGTTATAAATGATGTTGAGAACATGGGATAGGCAATGTATGTGAATGAACGTAGTCATGTGTTATAGCCATGGATATGAGTAATTGAAAGTGAATCGAGAAATGTGGATACTGCGGACGAATAATGGCTAATGTTATGATATTGTGAATGTATTATTGATGTTTGGGAGTTGATATACGTTATGGAGGAATGTCGTATAAATAAAGGAGATGTTGTCCGATTTTCTCTAGCTTTAGTCATGTATGCTAGTTATTAATTTCTAATGATAGTATGACTTCAATGAAGGTAGAAACGCGAGCATTGAAGGAGAACGTGCAGGTGGTAAATAGTTGAACAGAAAGGTATGTAAGGCTAACCCTTCTTTCATAAGGCATGGTTCTCTGGCCAAACGTCTATATCTTCTATAAGACTATGATTTCTTCAAATGATTTGATCTTCCGAGCTAGTAAGCTCACGATGCTTGATACGCTACGATTGTACTAAATTTCTCGGTTGACGAGTAAGCCTATAAAGATAGATGTGATGAATGACGATAATAGTGATAATGATATCGATGACGATTATAATGACGATGATGATAATGATGTTAGTAGTAGAGATGCCTATGAGCTATTATGTATATGTTTCTATGTATAGGTATTATGGAACCCCGAGCTTATGAGGCCGGGTAGGATATGTAAGTAAGTATGTATATGATTATGTAACGCGCGCACACCTCTGCAGATGGTACGGATAACTCTGACGCCTTGGTAGGGACAGGTATATGTAACCTTGGGTAGGGCCAGGTATGTGTAACCTTGGGCCTTGGTTGGCCAAGTATGTATGAAACACCGATCCTTCATGGTCGGGTATGCTATGTAAATGCTATGTATATGATATGATGATGTATATGATATATATATGGGAATGAATACGAATATGATACGATTACGGATAAGAGTATGTACATGATATGAATGTGAATAAGTATACGTAAATGAGTACGGATATGAATATGGATACGGATACGGATGTATGTACCCAATCACGTAAGCGAAATGGAAAGATCCTATGTAATGCAATTAAGTGCCCATGATGATATTACTATCTCCCACCTTATGCTGTTTCTTATGCTATACATTATGATTCTATGTTGATATTGATCATGCTTTACATACTGAGTACATTCCTCGTACTGACGTCCTTTTGTTTGTGGACGTTGTGTCGTGCCCGCAGGTGCACAGGGAAACAAACTTGATCCATAGCTACATTCTCAGGGACTACATAGCAGAGCTCCACTTCATTCGGAGCTATAGCTTTTGGGTACTTATTCTTTTGTGTACATAATTATGGGCATAGCGGGGTCCTGTCCCGCCTATATGATATGTTTTACTCTCTTTAGAGGCTCATAGACATGTGTATATGGTTAGATATGCTTGGCCTTGTCGATCCATATTTTGTATATCATTTTGATAGTCTTGTCGGCTCATGTACATTGATGTGGCATAGACGCCAATGTTGATAAAAAGGCATTGTTGTCCAATGGGACTAGCATGATGAATGAATAGAATTATATGCTTAGTTATGTGGCTCACCTAGATGTATGTGTAAATGTAAGCCAAGCGGTGCTCAGGTGGGATAGCACCGGGTGCTCGTCGTGGCCCCTCTAGTCGGGTCGTGACAAAAAGTGGTATCAGAGCAGTTCAGTCCTAGGGTGTGTCTACGAGTCGTGTCTAGTAGAGTCTTGGTTATGGGTGTGTTGCGCGCCACACTTATAGACAAGAAGTTGCGGGCATTTTAGGAATAAATGACCTTCTTTCTTCATAAGAATTGTGCGATAGAGCTATGACATAAGAACTTATTTTTCTTTAACCGTGTGTTGTGTATTTCAGAGATGCCTGTAAAGAGAAAGGCTACAGCAGCCCAAAAGGGCAAGACGGTGGCAGAAAAGCGGGTTGAAAAAGCACCGCCACCGGTAGTAGAGGAAAGTGAGTCTCGGAGTGCGGCTCAATCTCAGTCCTCCCGTTCAGTGCCTATATTAAAGGAGCGTGAGGGAGCCTCATCCCCAGCTCCAGCACCTCAGGGCAAGATGTAAAAGAGGCCATACATTTGCTTACTCAGTTGGTTGCTGCCCAGACTCAGCGGCAAAGTATATGGCAGGGTGATAGGGCTGTTAGTTCAAGGGCCCGTGACTTCATTACCTTAAACCCTCTGGAATTCTTTAGATCAAAGCTAGAGGAGGACCCTCAGGACTTCATTAATGGTATGTTGAGGACGCTTCGATTGATACATGCTTCGGACACTGAATCGGTGGAGTTAGCATCATACAGATTGAGAGATGTCTCGATCCAATGGTACACGGTTTTGATGGCTTCACGTGGGGTCAATGCACCTCCCCCGGTATGGCAAGAGTTTGTTGATTCTTTCCTCCGACATTACATGCCACCAGAAGTTCGGCGAGCCAGAGCCGATAAATTCTTAAACTTGAGGCAAGGTAGCATGAGTGCTTTAGAGTACAGTCACCGCTTCAATTCCTTGGCTAGGTATGCTTCGGCCATGGTAGCGGATATGGGTGACAGAGTACACCGATTTGTGAAGGGCCTAGGGCCACATTTGATGGATAGGTGTTTGACTGCGTCCCTTCAGGACAATATGGATATTGCACGCATTCAGGCTCATGCTCAAAACTTAGAAGAAAGTTTACAACAGCAGAGAAGTGAACGCGAGCAGGATAGGGGTCATAGCAAGAGGGCTAGATCTTCAGGTCCGATGAGTGAGTTCAGAGGTGGGTACAGACAGTAGATTTCTAGGAACTCAGGCTATTCTATGACTAGTGCACCTCCACGATTTTCCGGCCAGAGATTCGATAGATCTACTCGTTCCGGGCCGAGTCAGAGTTTTTCGGGGTCTCAGTTCAGAGATGATTCGGGTCAGGCAAAGCCACCCGTACCACGATGTTCCTAGTGTGGGAAGTTGCATTGGGGTCGATGCCGATTGGGTTCAAATGTTTGCTATTCATGTGGTCGACCAGGCGATATCATGCGTGATTGCCCTTCAGTTCATGGTAGAGGTAGGACCCAGCCTTCAGGGTCGGTAGCCGAATCTTCAGCGTCTGTACGCCCTATGGGGCTAGGTTCACATGCACCAGTCGGCCATGGTAGAGGCAGAGGGAGAGTTCCCAGTTCTAGCGGTCCTCAGCACCGTGTTTATGCTTTGGCTGGGCGCCAAGATCTTGAGTCTTCTCCTGATGTGGTCACATGTATATTATCGGTATTTTCTCATGATGTATATGCTTTGATTGATCCGGGCTCCACATTTTCATATGTTACTCCGTATGTTGCGGGTCGATTTAGAATCGAACCAGAGTCGATCAAACCTTTTGAGGTGTCCACACTCGTTGGTGAAGCGGTAATAGCTAGTCGAGTATATAGAAATTGTGTAATTGTGATTTGTGATCGTCGTACTATGATTGACTTGCACGAGTTAGAAATGGTGGATTTCGATGTTATTATGGGCATGGATTGGTTAGCTTCTTGCTATGCCAATGTTGATTGTAGAATGAAAATGGTTCATTTCCAATTTCTGGGAGAAACAGTCTTAGCATGGAAAGGGAATACGGCGTCACCAAAAGGTAGGTTTATTTCCTATCTAAAGGCAAGGAAAATTATCATGAAAGGTTGCATTTATCATCTAGTTCGGGTTCAAGATGTAGAAGCAGAATCGCCAACTCTTCAGTCAGTTCCTGTAGTAAATAAATTTCCGGATGTGTTCTCGGAAGAGCTTCCAGGCCTTCCTTCCGAGCGAGAGATTGATTTTGCCATTGATGTGTTGCCAGGCACTAAGCCTATATCTATTCCTCCTTATAGAATGGCTCCCGCGGAATTGAAAGAGTTGAAAGAGCAGTTGAAAGACTTGCTTGAGAAGGGCTTTATTAGACCCAGTTCATCCCCGTGGGGGGCACCCGTATCGTTTGTCCGAAAGAAAGATGGCTTCTTGAGAATGTGCATTAATTATCGTCAATTGAATAAGGTGACGATTAAGATTAAATATCCTCTTCCGAGGATTAATGACTTATTTGATCAATTACAAGGTGCCAAATGGTTTTCAAAGATAGATTTGAGATCCGGGTATCACCAAGTGAGAGTTAGGGAGAAAGATATCCCTAAGACAGCCTTCAGAACAAGATATGGTCATTTTGAGTTCCGGGTAATGTCATTTGGGCTAACTAATGCACCGACAGTATTTATGGATTTGATGAATAATGTATTCAGGCGCTTCCTAGATCTATTCGTGATTGTATTCATCGACGATATCTTGGTGTATTCTAGATCCGAGACAGAACATGCGGATCATTTGCGTACTGTCCTTAGAGTTCTTCGAACTCGAGAGTTGTTTGCAAAGTTTTCCAAATGTGAGTTCTGGTTGAACTCAGTGGCATTCTTGGGGTATATTGGTGCATCCGATGGTATTCGAGTGGATAATCAAAAGATTGAGGACGTGAAGACTTGGCCAAGGCCCATAACCCCTACAGATATTTGTAGCTTTCTGGGCTTAGCAGGTTATTACAGGAGATTTGTTGAGGGTTTTTCTTCTATTTTTGCACCACTCACAAAGTTGACCCAGAAATCAGCAAGGTTTCAGTGGACAGATGCTTGTGAACGTAGCTTCCAAGAGTTAAAATATAGACTGACTTCCGCCCCAGTTTTGACACTTCCAGAGGGATTGGAAGGATATGTTGTTTATTGCGATGCTTCAGGCGTTGGGCTAGGTTGTGTGTTGATGCATCATGGTAGAGTGATTGCATATGCTTCAAGGCAATTACGGAAACATGAGCAGAACTATCCAACCCATGATCTAGAATTGGCCACAGTGGTTCATGCATTAAAGATATGGAGACATTATTTATATGGTGTCCACGTGGCTATTTATACACATCACAAGAGTCTTCAGTATATCTTCAAGCAGAAAGAGTTAAATTTGCGGCAACGACGATGGTTAGAATTGCTAAAAGATTATGATGTTGATATCCTATATCACCCCGGAAAGGCAAACGTGTGGCTGATGCTCTTAGTCGCAGATCTATGGGAAGTTTGTGTGATGTACGACTAGAGAAGAGGGAAATAGCCCATGAGCTCCAGCAGCTAGCTAGCTTAGGAGTTCGAGTAATGGACTCGGGTAGCAGGGGAACTACTATTCAGAATTCAGCTGTCTCGTCGCTAGTAGCAGAAGTGAAAGAGCGGCAATACGAAGATTCCATGCTAATGTAGTATAGAGATACACTCCCTCAGAAAGAGGAGTCATCATTTGATATTTCAGAAGACGAAGTTCTTCGATGTCGAGGTAGATTATGTGTTCCCGATGTGGCAGGTTTACGCCACCAGATATTGAGAGAAGCTCATTGTTCCCGTTATTTTGTTCACCCCGGTGCGATGAAGACGTATCATGATCTTAAGTCTATATATTGGTGGAATGGGATGAAGAAAGATATCGCGAAATTTGTGGTTCAATGTCCCAACTGTCAACAAGTGAAAATCGAGCACCAAAATCCGGGTGGATTGTTGCAAGCTATAGAAATTCCAACTTGGAAGTGGGAAGTGATTAACATGGACTTCATTACAGGCTTACCCCATTCTCGACGTAAGTATGATTCTATATGCGTGATTGTGGATAGACTCACTAAGTCAGCTCATTTCTTACCGGTAAGAACGACGTATGTGGCAGAAGATTATGCAAAGCTTTATGTTAAAGAGATAGTGAGACTCCATGGTGTTCCAGTATCTATTATCTCTGATAGAGGGACTAAGTTTACAGCTAATTTTTGGAAGTCTTTCCAAGAGGGTTTAGGGACCCAAGTGAGCCTTAGCACGGCATTCCATCAGCAGACCGATGGGCAAGCTGAACGCACCATTCAGACTCTTGAAGATATGTTATGGGCATGTATGTTAGATTTTGGAGGTAATTGGAATGAACACTTGCCACTCATTGAATTTGCTTACAATAATAGTTATCATTCTAGCATTTAAATGGCACCATATGAGGCTTTATATGGACGAAAGTGTAGATCCCTAATCGGGTGGTTCGAGAGAGGAGAGACTAAATTGTTAGGACCATACTTGGTCCAGCAAGCCATAGAGAAGGTTAAGCTCATACAAGATCGGTTTTTAGCAGCTCAAAGTCGTCAAAAGTCCTATGCGAATAATCGTCTAAGAGGCTTAGAGTTCCAAGTTAAGGATTGGGTATTCTTGAAAGTGTCGCCAATGAAGGGCGTCATGAGATTTGGCAAAAACGGGAAGCTTAGTCCCCGGTATATTGGGTCGTATGAGATTGTATGAAAGATAGGCAAAGTGGCCTATGAGTTAGATCTACCTTCGGATTTGGAAACAGTTCATCCAGTTTTTCATGTCTCGATGCTTCGAAAATATGTTGGAGATCCTACTAGGATCGTGCCAATAGATGATGTACAAGTGATAGAGAAATTGACTTATGAATAGGTGCCTAGAAACAAAGAGGTGGCCTCAGTTAAGGTTCTATGGAGAAGCAGTAAATGAGAGAAAATGACATGGGAAGCGGAAGAAAGTATGCGATCCAGATACCCGCATTTATTTCAGCCTTTGGAAAAGATCCAAGATGAGATGTCAAGATCATAAGGTACGTATGTTTTCCTTTTATGTCTTTTGGTCGTGTGTGGCCAAATTTTATTGCTATTATGTTGTGGCCCTGTGAGGCATTGATATTATGGGTTGTTGTGATAGGATGGTAGTGCCATATTATAGGGGAAACTCTGGTAAAATTTTTATAGAATCCCCGAGAACTTTAACATTCGAGGATGAATGTTCTTAAGGGGGGAAGAATGTTACACCTCGAAAAATCTTCCGTTGATGCATGAGTGAATAGACTAGTGAAGAGTACGAGTATACGATATTTCCGTAAGTAAGAAATGACATTTGATGACCCTAAGTGAGATTTCAAAGGCACCCGATGTTAGACGAGAAAGTTGGCCAAGAGAAGGCAAGGCATACGATAGGTATCGGAAAGGAAATACGAGTAACGAGTTGATGAGGAATTAATGATGTCATGGAAAAGAGTTATACCATCCCTTAGATTGGTATTGAAGTATTGAACAAGTGCTAAGAAGGTTCCATAAGGATTGGAGATCAAACGAGTCGACGAAACGAACTTCGGAACCACAGGCGATTATATGGCCAAACATACTGGCCGTATAATCAGCCCAAAATGGCCCAACTTTCTGGACCAAACATACGGCCCGTACAAATTATACGGACCGTATGTTGGTCCGTATGTACGGTCGGGACAGATTTGGATCATTTAATAGAGGGACCAAGTCTTATTTCATTTCACTTCTATATCACACCCCTTCTCTCTAAAACATCTCTCTATATTTATTGCACAAGAATTCAAGGGTTATTGGTGATCAACAACATAAATTAAGTGAATCAAGTGTAAGAAAACCCATTAAAGATCATTCAAGTCAAGAAATCCCATTGGAAGATGAACTAGGGTTTTTGCTCAAGTGGAGAATTATCAACCAAGGCTTGTTCCTACAACATCTAAGGTAAGATTTATGGTATTTCTATGTTGTTTAGGGTTTTTGAGAGTTGAAATACTCGGATTGTAGAAGGATATAGAAAAATGGGTCATGAATGTGGAATAGTGCCATTTTAAGTAATCGTTTGAATTGAGCCGCGATTCTTGATGTGTTGTGATGTAAGTATGTTATAAATGATGTTGAGAACATGGGATAGGCAATGTATGTGAATAAACGTAGTCATGTGTTATAGCCATGTATATGAGTAATTGAAAGTGAATCGAGAAATGTGGATAATGTGGATGAATAATGGCTAATGTTATGATATTGTGAATGTATTATTGACGTTTGGGAGTTGATATACGTTATGGAGGAATGTCGTATAAATAAAGGAGATGCTGTCCGATTTTCTCTAGTTTTAGTCATGTATGCTAGTTATCGATTTCTAATGATAGTATGACTTCAATGAAGGTAGAAACGCGAGCGTTGAAGGAGAACGTGCAAGTGGTAAATAGTTGAACAGAAAGGTATGTAAGGCTAACCCTTCTTTCATAAGGCATGGTTCTTTGGCCAAACGTCTAAATCTTCTATAAGACTATGATTTCTTCAAATGATTTGATCTTCCGAGCTAGTAAGCTCACGATGCTTGATACGCTACGATTGTACTAAATTTCTCGTATGATGAGTAAGCCTATAAAGATATATATGATGAATGACGATAATAGTGATAATGATATCGATGACGATTATAATGACGATGATGATAATGATGTTAGTAGTAGAGATGCCTATGAGCTATTATGTATATGTATCTATGTATAGCTATTATGGAACCCCGAGCTTATGAGGTCGGGTAGGATATGTAAGTAAGTATGTATATGATTATGTAACGTGCGCACACCTCTGCAGATGGTACGGATAACCCTGACGCCTTGGTAGGGCCAGGTAGATGTAACCCTGAAGCCTAGGTAGGGCCAGGTATGTGTAACCTTGAGCCTTGGTTGGCCAAGTATGTATGAAACACCGATCCTTCATGGTCGGGTATGCTATGTATATGATATGATGATGTATATGATATAGATATGAGAATGAATATGAATATGATATGATTACGGATAAGAGTATGCACATGATATGAATGTGAATAGGTATACGTAAATGAGTACGGATATGAATATGGATACGGATACGGATGTATGTACCCAATAACGTAAGCGAAATGGAAAGATCCTATGTAAGGCAATTAAGTGCCTATGATGATATTACTATCTCCCACCTTATGTTTTTTCTTATGTTGTACATTATGCTTCTATGTTGATATTGATCATGCTTTACATACTCAGTACATTCCTCGTATTGACGTCCTTTTGTTTGTGGACACTGCGTCATGCCCACTGGTGCACAGGGAGACAAACTTGATCCATAGCTACATTCTTAGGGACTACATAGCAGAGGTCCACTTCATTCGGAGCTATAGCTTTTGGGTACTTATTCTTTTGTGTATATAATTATGGGCATAGCAGGGTCCTGTCCCGCCTATATGATATGTTATACTCTCCTTAGAGGCTCGTAGACATGTGTATATGGTTAGATATGCTTGGCCTTGTCGGTCCATATTTTGTATATCATTTTGATAGTCTTGTCGGCTCATGTACATTGATGTTGCATAGACGCCAATGATGATAAAAAGGCATTGTTGTCCAATGGGACTAGCATGATGAATGAATAGAATTATATGCTTAGTTATGTGGCTCACCTAGATGTAAGTGTAAGTGTAAGCCAAGGGGTGCCTGGGTGGGCTAGCACCGGGTGCTCGTCGTGGCCCCTCTAGTCGTGTCGTGACATATCTGAGGTCTTTCCCAAAATGGTGAGGCCTCCTCTGATTTTGGGTTGAAAAATCTTTGGAACGTTACTGAGAATGGATATGGAGAAGAATGCTAGGTGCGGCTGTTTTGGAAGAGAAACAAGTTTACTAGGGTTTTAAAATGAAGAGGGAATCTGAACCATTAGATGTAATCCAATGGCTAGGATAGATTCTACTTAATGTCTTAATGGACTAAATTTACTGGGGCTGGATGAATTTATCAAACGGGTTGGCCTGGTGTACTTCTTTTGGGCCAATATTGGTTGAATAAAGAATCATATGATTGGGCTAACATGAAGTCTTCTTAGACTGAAAAATACCTGTTTCCTTATATTTCTTTGGGCTTCTAAATTGAAATGAAAGACGCTCTTTAGTTAATTATATATTAACACGTGTTAAAATATTACTTAATATAAAAAATATACTTACTAGTAATCAAATAAAAAATATTTATAAAGTTTAAAAGTAAGTAAATGTTATCGTTTTATTACATATAATAAATGTAATGCCCTTTTGCGAAAGACGATTAAAATGTTAAAGTGACATCATGATTATGATACAGAAATGACGATAATTATAACAATAATAGTAATTATAATAATAATAATAATAATAATAATAATAGTAATAATAGTAATAATAGTAATAATAATAATAATAATAATAATAATAATAATAGTAATAATAATAGTAATGATAGTAGTAATAATAGTAGTAATAATAATAGTAATAATAATAGTAATAATACTAGTAATAATAGTAATATAATAATAATAATAATAATAATAATAATAATAATAGCGATAGTAACTAGTAAAAATGGTAAAAGCTAAGGTATTTGATTTATTACCAATTTATAAGCTCGAAGAAATAAATCGGAAGAAAGGCGGATCAATATTGGGTGTCAACAATCAATTCTACACAATATGTACGTTTCGCTAATCAAAGTCTAACTAAGGTAACCTGTTACCTACCTCGATGCCGAACAGGTGCCGTAAACTAATCCAGTTGAGCCTTGCCTTTCCTCTTCGGAATGCTTCAGAACAATTAACATCTATCAAATATGAATTCTACATTAGAATACGAATCTAAGGATACCCACGTTGCTATAGTTTTACCTAAATCCCAAAAATAAACCAAAAATATCCAAACTCGAGCTACAAGGGTAAAACTATAATTTCATTGAAAAATTGGGTTTAATATAGTCAAAATAGTACCCTATGAGTTTAAATAAGTCCAACGATACCCATATTGCTATACTTTAATTTGAAACTCCAAAATGAACCCAAAAAGGTAACCCCGAGCCCGCAAGGGAAAAACTAGAAATTTATGTCAAAATTAGTTTACTCGTAGCTTAATTAGTTTAGATCCAGAAAACCCATTCAAAAAGTCATCATCTTGATCATCAAAACAATGATTTTCCACTTTTCAACTTCTGGATTCAAAACCCCAATTTCCCCCAAATATATAACCAATGAGAATAAACTTGAGGAAACATCAAAATAAAGGTTAGGTACTTAGCCCTTGTTGAGACATGAACAATGCCGCGAAAATCACCTCAAACGGAGCTCTAGAACTCAAGATATGCTAAAAATACGAAATGAAGGCAGCCTGATTTTTTTATACACAGAGATTTCTGCTACAGCAGACCAGAAGTCCACCCCAGTGGACCACAATTCAGATACAGTGGTCCAATATTTGCTACATCTCTAGTCCACTACAACAGACACACCAGGTACAGCAAGAGTTGTTTGCGCTAAAATGACCATAACTTCCTCATACGAAGGTGATCTGCGGGGAAATTGTGGCACATTCGATACCTTTTTATGAGAAGTTTTACTTGTTTTTAGGCAAGCATGTGTTGTTTTATGTGTTTTTGGTTTGTTTCAGGTAAATCATAAAATCCGGGTTCAAGATCTGAATGTTACAGAAAATTGCACTGAAGGTTGATTTTTACTGTCCGTACAATATTATAAGGACCGTGTCTGTGGCCGTACAAAAGAGAGCAAGGCAACAAATTGTCAAAGTTGGAAGATGCTGAGATACAAGCACTTATATGGATCGTATAATATTATACGGGCCGTATAGTTGGATGTGTTGAAGGCTTCATGATGAGACAAAAGGTTGTGTTGGAAGAAGGAGTTTCACGGGCAAGTTATACGAGCCGTATAAGTTTATACGAACCGTGTAATACCAGTTCGTGCTTTTCTCTGCAGACGTAAGGAATGGAGGTCGTATATTTTTATACGGACTGTATAAGTGCCGCCTGGGACTTAAGTGCGAATTTTGTACTTTTACGTTTTTGAAACCTACAAATAGTCCAATGTAGGGTTTTATTTATTACCAGCTATTATTTTCTTGACTTTTGGCTTAGAACATTAAATACTCTATTGACTTTGGAGATTCAAAACATCAATTCCAAGTATTATCAATTTCTCTTTTCATCAAAAGTAAGCAAGCAATTATGAATTCTTCAATTTCTTGTTTCTTGTTCTTTGTCATGAGTAGCTAAATTCTCTTACTAGGGTTGTGAACCCAATGATGGGTGTGTTGTGATTGGTATACACATAATGGATTGCTAGGGTTTATTTATTCTTTATTCTTCATTCATAATTAATGGTTGCAAATTGATTAAAGCTATAAACCTTGATTTGTTTGAGAAAATAATTAGGGTTTGGTAAGAATAAATAAAAAGAACTCAAAGCTTTAAACTTTGTTTAATAAATTCACTTAGGAATAAGAAGAATTTACTTGGCATAATTAACCATTCTTCAATATTCACTTTCTTATATTTGGGAAAATCATAGAAAGAGATAATCTTTATTTATTGGGAAATAGTAGAGATTCATATAGAGGTTAAGTGCATTCATATAACGACCCATTAGAAGTATATCAAGATCAATACCCAACAATCATATACTTTTTCTGAAGGGGACACAAACTTGGTTTCTTTTACCATAAATTACAATCTAAAGAAATTAGTTAGCCATTAGTCATAAACAACCAACTTTTACCAAAATCATCGGATTAAGACATTAGACCTAAATTAAGCATTCTACGAGTTTAGTAACCTTTTCACACCATATTCCCTGTGAGATTCAACCCCAACCTTGTTAGGTTACTATATTTGACATCGTCCACTTTACGCTAATAAAAGGTGTAAGTTGAGCGTATCAAATTTTGGCACCGTTGTCGGGGAATACAGTTTAGAAATTACTAAATAGTGTATGCTTTGATTGAAGTCTTTTGCTTATTCCATCACACCTTGTTTGCTATTCCTTGTAAACCAAGTGAACATGAATCAGAATCAGAAAAACCAACGTGTTGGTAACCAGGGTGGTCAATTGCATGATCACACGAATGAATCAGATGAAGAGAGCGTTTTCGTTGATCTTGTTGCTGAGGAGGAATGTGCATCTGCTATTGTTCATCCTTGGGTTGGAGCTACTAGTGTCAAAATTGAATCCTGTCTCTACCACTTGTTGAAGCTTGAGAGCTATTTTCGGAACTCTACCGAGAATGACCCTTAACGTCATTTGCTGAACTTTGTGGATGTATATGCTCATCACTTCCAAAACAATGTTTCACAGTATACTATTCGACTGAGGATTTTCAAATATTCCTTGGCTGGAGATGCAAGATCATGGTTCGAGAAGCTGCCCAGGAATTCTATCACTACATGGGCAGAGATGGAAGCAGTCTTTCTCAAGAAGTGGTATCCTCCTAGCAAGAAAGCTGAGATTCGTGACAAGATCTATGAATTCAAGCAGTGACCAGGGGAACAATTGTATGAAGCTTGGGAGAGATTTAAAAAGTATTTACAGAAATTTCCAAGTCATGGTTTTTCGGAGCATATATTAATGGAGAATTTCTACCGAGGGATGGATCCTGTGACACAATCAATTGCAAACAACGCAGTTGATGGTTGTTTTATGGATAAATCTTACCGATGAGTGACCAACATACTTAACAGGCTGACTACGCACAATCAGGCTTGGCACTCAAACAACGCTGATATTGTGCCCTATGGTAGTGTTATGGTCCAGAATATGGTAAAGAAGAATCAGGATACCTAGAAAACATTGGCTCAGTTTGCAATGAATATTTCCTTGCTAACCAAGAAGTTTGATGAGACCCAGATCAAGAAGGTAAATGTTTGCGAAGATGAGTCAGGTATGCCAAAGGGGATGTACCAGATCCAAGAGGGTCCATCTCACGAGGGACCTCCTATGCAGGTTGAAGATGCGAACTATGTGAACAATTCTCAAGGGGGCTATTGAAGGCAGAACTACAAAGGTGGTTACAAAAATCAGAATCAATGGAGACCTCAGCAAAGCGAAGGTACCTACAACAACAAAAACCCAGGAAACTACAATAATAATTATGGTGGTGCGAACCAAGGGAGCTACAACAACAACAACAACAACAATTTTGGGAACAAGAGTTCCAATCCTTATATTCCACCGAAATGGCAATCAACAAAGCAAGGTAATTCGAGGGTTGAAGCAATGCTTGAGCAGATTTTGGCAAATCAATCCAAGTCTGAAAGGACATTATCTATGCTAACAGAGACAGTGGGATCTCATACAATAGGTATTCAGAAACTCGAGTCATAGATGCGTCATATTTCTAGAGAGCAGCACCCTCCTAAAAAGTGAGGACTTCCTAGTGACACTATTCCAAATCCGAAGAATGAGGGAGGTGGTATAGACCGTGTGTTTTCCACTAGTACTCAGAGTGGTAAAATACTCCAAGGTGCTGAAAAGAAGGTTGTTGAGCTCGAGCCAATTGACGAAGAGGAAGAGGTGTAGTCTAAAGTATCAATTATTGTTGATGAGAATCCTGATGACCAGAAAGTTGCTGATATTCCAGAAACTTCGAAGGAGGCTGATGACAAGAGCAAGCAAACTGTGAAAGGGGCTCTCCGCCCTTTGACTCAGCTGTTCAAATCTAAACCTCCCTTTCCTCATAGGTTGGTAAAGAAGAAGGAAGATGCTAAGTTCAAAATTTTTTATGATTAGCTGAAGCAATTATCTCTGAATTTTCCTTTATTGGAAGTTGTCAAGGATATGCCCGATTTTGCTAAATATTTGAAGGACTTGCTGACTAAGAAGAAAACGGTGGGACATGAAACTGTGAGTTTGACTCAAACTGTGAGTTCCATCATTTCTACAACTAGTGTTCAGAGAAAGGGAGATCCTGAGGCGTTCACCATTCCTTGTTCTGTTGGGCACCATGATTTTGTTTGTGCTCTGTCCAATAATGGGTGAGTATAAATTTGATGCCACTTGCTATATACAAGCAATCAGGTTTGGGGATGCCAAGTGCGGGTTGATGATGTCCTTGTGCGGGTTGGTAAATTTATATTGCCCCACTGATTTTGTGATTCTTGAATGTGCTATTGATCGGGACATTTCCATTATTCTGGGGAGACCTTTCCTTGCTACGGGAAGAGCTTTGATGGATTCGGGGAAAAATGAAATCAAATTCCGAGTCAACGATGAGAAAGTTACTTTTCAAGCAAGTAAGGGGATAAAGTTACCAAGTGCTTATGAGAGCATTTCGGCGATTGACAATTTTGATGTTGTTGATGAAGCTGTGGAGTTCAAGATGGAAGAAGAACGTTTGGGAGAAGCTCTGGCTGGTATTCTTGTAAACTTTGATATTGAAGACATGGAAGGATATGTGGAGACTATTAATTCGCTTGTTGGGTTGGGTTCATATTCTTACCACCCAAAGAAGCTAAATCTTGATCTGGAAAATAGAATGACTCCTCCAGCAAAGCCTTTGATCATTGAACCACCGAAACTTGAGCTTAAGCAACTCCCACCTCATTTGAAGTATGAGTTCGTTGGTCCGAATAATTCATTACCAGTGATTGTTTCAGCATTACTGACTGAGGAGCAGGTTGAGAGACTGTTGGAGGTATTACGTGAATATAGGCGTGCTATTGGTTGGACCATAGCAGACATTCGGGGAATTTCTTCTGGGATCTGTGAACATAAAATCCGGTTGGAGGAGGATAGAAAGCCAAGTGTGGAGCATCAAAGGAGATTGAATGAGAACATGCAAGAAGTCGTCAAGAAAGAAATCATCAAATGGTTAGATGCTGGAGTGGGTTACCCAATTGCTGATAGTAAATAGGTGAGCCAGTTCAATGTGTTCCACAAAAAGGTAGCATCACAGTGGTGCCCAATGCAAAGAATGAGCTAATTCCGACTAAGAATGTAACTGGATGGAGAGTTTGCATGGACTATTGTAAGCTTATCACTGCCACTTGCAAGGATCACTTCCCTATGCCTTTTATTGATCAAATGCTTGATCGGCTAGCGGGGTGATCTTACTATTGCTTCCTTGATGGGTATTCAAGCTTCAATCAGATCAACATCGCCTGGAGGATCAAGAGAAGATGACTTTTACTTGTCCGTATGGGACTTTTGCTTTCAGCAGAATTCCTTTTGGTCTTTGTAATGCACCAACTACTTTTCAGCAGTGTATGATGTCGATATTATCGGATATGGTGGAAGACTTTCTTGAGGTCTTTATGTATGACTTCTCGATTGTTGATGATTCTTTTGATAACTGTCTTGGCCATCTGGGTCAAGTACTTAAATGCTGTGAGGAGACTAATCTGGTGCTGAATTGGGAGAAGTGCCATTTCATGGTAAAGGAAGGGATCGTCCTCGGGCATAAAATCTCTAAAAATGGGATTGAGGTTGATCAAGCAAAGTTTGATGTGATTTCGAAGCGTCCTCCGCCTAGCTCAGTTAAGGGTGTCCAGAGCTTTTTGGGACACGCCGGTTCTATAGGCATTTCATTAAAGAGTTCTAAAAAAAATCACTAACCCGATGTGTAAGATTTTTGAAAAAGAGGCTAAGTTCGAATTTGACCAGAAGTACTGAAAGGCATTCGGTGAATTGAAGCAGCGGTTGACCATAATCCCTATTATTGTTTCTCCCCACTGGTCTCTACAGTTCGATTTGATGTGTGATGCAAGTGGCTTTGCTATCGGTGCTGTGCTTGGCCAGAGACATAATAAAATCATGCAAGAAGAACATTGAATGCTGCTTAGATGAATTACACTGTGACAGAGCAAGAGCTGCTCGCAATAGTTTTTGCTTTTTAGAAGTTTCGGGCCTATTTGTTGGAGTCCAAAGTCGCGGTATACACTGATCATGCCACATTGAGATACCTGATGGCAAATAAGAAATTTAAGCCATGATTGATCAGTTGGGTACTATTGCTGCAAGAGTTTGACTTCGAGGTGAAAGACCGCAAGGGAACTGAGAATCAGGTTGCTGACTATCTCTCTCTGCTTGAAGAAGTCGGGAGACCTTCAGATGAGCTAGATATCGATGATGCGTTTCCAGATGAGAAGGTGTTGGCTGTGTCAATCGAGGTGTCCCATGGTATGCAGACATTGCCAATTATCTGGTGACAGGCATAATTCTAGAGGAGATCAAGGAATACCAAAAGAAGAAGTTCTTGCGGGATTCTCATCAATACTATTGGGACCAGCCATACTTGTTCAGAACATGCGCGGATAACATCATTCGGCTTTGTGTTCCTTTAAAGTGAAGTGATGGTGATTCTAATGGCATGTTACGCCTCTCTAGTTAGGGGTCATCATAGTGGTAATCGGACTGCTGTTAAAGTTCTTGAATGCGGATATTATTGGCCTACTATCTTTCATGATGCAAATCTATTAGTGCGTTCTTGTGATCAGTGTCAGAGGCAAGCGAGTTTAGGCAGAAAGCAAGAGATGCCTATGAACTTTGTAATGGAAGTGGAGGTGTTCGATGTCTAGCGGATTGACTTCATGGGACCCTTTGTGAGCTCCGGAGGCATGAAGTATATCTTGGTTGACTATATGTCGAAATGGGTAGAAGCGGTGAATGCAAACAGAACTGATTGGGCCCGCAAGCTTAATCATGCTCTATGGGCTTACTGGACTGCGGTTAAGACTCCGATTGGGACCTGACCCTTCAAGCTCGTTTTCGGCAAAGCTTGTTACCTGTCGGTTGAACTTGAACACAAGGCTATGTGGGCCTTGAAGAAATTGAACATGGATTGGGAAGAGGCAACGAAACTCAGGTTGTTTTAACTTAATGAGATGGATGAATTCCGGTACTAGGCGTATGAAAGTGCAGCACTTTATAAAGAGAGGATGAAGCAGAGTCATGATAAGAAAATCCTGAAGTGAGAATTCTACAAGGGTGATCATGTCTTGCTGTTTAACTCTCGATTGAAAATACTATCGGGTAAGCTAAAGTCAAGGTGGTCAGGTCCGTTTGAGGTAGTAAGTGTTTCACCCCATGGGGCGATTGAACTGAAGTCCAGAGATGGAACTCGGACATTTAAGGTGAACGGGCAGAGGGTGAAGCACTATCATGGGATGGTTGATGGAGATAGAATTGTTGGCCGAAACCTGTTGAAGCACCTTGGAACGAATGCTGACTAAACGAGTCCTGACCAAGAATAAATTGGTAACACCGTCGTGCTGCGACGTAAAATCAAGCACTTCTTGGGAGTCAACCCATGTGTAATTGTTGTTGTTTTTGAAAATTTTGTAACTTAGATAGGGTGTGTATAGGGTAACGTGTGTTTTGGTGCAGGCTGAAGAGTGTAGAAAAATCGCTAAAGACGGACCGTATAATCTAGTTGTAGAAGGTAAGGAAATTAAACAGAACACTGTTTGAAGACATCCTTCATACACGATCATTTTCACAGACCGTATAAAATTATACGGGCTATATAATTTGTCGTGTAATTAAGATGTCTTCAAACAGGGGCTAGCAGAAAAAGTTGAAGTTACACGGACCGTATAATTTTATACGGCCCGTATAACTTGTAAAAAAAACGCGAACAGAGGGTTTAATACAAAATAAAACGGCCCGCCTTTTTCTCTTCTCCCACTTTCCTCCATTAAATCCCACTCTCCTCCATCAAAACCTACGACTATACATCTTCAACCCAAGACTAACCCACTTTAAATTTCTATAAGTACATCCAAGTTCATCACCAAAAACCTATTGAAATCCTTCTCCATACCCGAAAACCCTGTGTTCAAAATTCACTAGTTTGTTTCTTTGTTTTCACTACTTTTTCCTCAAGGAATCCTCTCAATATCATCAAGACACAGGTATGTTGATGCTTCACTCTTTAATTCTGCTCATATGGGTGTAATTTAATTGTTGGGGGTTGATTTACCTAGGGTTTTAGTGAAAATTTCCATGGTTCATCATTTTCTAAAAGGGGATAAGCATATTGGGCTATTACGAACTCATGGGGTTGAGAGATCAACACCCTAATAGGGCGGAGGGCATTTCAACTGAAGAATTTAAATTTTGGATTCCGATATTGTTGTGCTCGCCAAAAGTACAATCTTGAATGCTAATGAATTGTGAAAGTTTGAAAAATGGGTGAAGTCTGAGTAACCCAACCCCTATAGGAATTGAAACCATAGAATAATGTGTGTATGATAATCTTCTGTTACTGAAAAGTCGTATAGGATTGACGGGATAGCAGAAGCCCTCTATTTTGAAATTAATGAGTAGATGCTATTATACTGTCCGTGAAACCCGTTCGTATCTCGCACTAGGGCTTTTGCAGTTTTTGTTTCCAACATTCCTGAATTATACGGACTGTATAATATTATACGGTCCCTAAAAGACTGAAATGACTAAAAAAAAAGTTCTTTTAATTGTAAATTCTGCGACCCGTCACTAACAAAGGTTCTTTTGCATGCATGGTTCAAAAACATAGTGTCCAAAGAGGCGCGGGGGCCTGAGCTGGTAGGGGCAGAGGCCGAGCTCGATACCAACAAGAGATAGATCATCGCCTGATAGATGAGGGCTCTGATGATGAGGTCCTACCGGTAAAGAAGGTCGGGGGGCTACAAATCCTCAACCCACGCCCATGACTCCTTCCACCTCGGATGAGGGAGAAGAAGAGTCAGTGGAAGCTTGGTCTGGATTAGGTGATCCCTCAGATAATGAGGGAGATTCGAAGGAGAGTAGCTCATCTGAGCCTACAGACACCCTAGCTCCGAATTCTGATGCCTCCCCAGAATTAGCGCACAGCAAGCACCTGTATGTTCTAAGGAGTAAAACACTACCAGAGGATGCTTTGCGGTTCGGGGTTGCAGGGTCGAAGAAGCTGTATGAGGATGGTATGTCTCTCACCAAGCGTGGGGTGGAGCCTAAGAGATGTATATGGGAAGAGAGGCAACTTGTGTTTGAGGGTCTTGAGGCGCTTCCCAACACTGCCAAAACTCTCCGGTTCTATAGGCTAGAGGTGTTCGCTGATCCCACTGGAGAGTATTGCCCGGACATTGTGCGTGAATTTTATGCCAACTATGGGGCTGTGTTGTTAAACATGAAAAAGCCCAGCCAGACGAATACTCAACTCCCAATGCTTGATGAAATCAAAGTGCCAAATGTAAAAGTTGACATCTCCGTCGAGGCTATCAACAAGATTTATTTTGGGGATGATTTTCGGGTGTCAAAGGATGAGAAAGAGTACTTAGACAAGTTAGATCTCCGAAATCAGAGGTCAGTTATTAGATAGGTAGATGCGATACTTGCCTAGCCGGAGGTTAAATGGGCAAGCAGTCCAAGGCCGAAGATTGTCAAGAATACACTCAATAGGGAGGCTCGATTCTTATGGCACCTGATGAGATACAGATTATTGGTGACTCAAAATGACAACACAATCACGGTGGCTTAGGCTGTAGCTCTTGCCTCAATGATGAGTCGGTATCCAGTAAACATGGGGTGCCTGATAGCTGATGAGATTCGACAGAGAGCACGCTAGCCTATGACCTCATTGGTATTCCCGTGTCTTATGACAGAGTTGTGCAGATGAGCCAAGGTTGTTGGCATCCCAAGTCAGGACCAATGCACCAAAGCCACTCAGTTTGAGGATTGGTGGAAGGGTAAGAAAGAGGATGCAGCCAAGATATTTGTGGCCCCACCCACTGGAGATACAAAGACTAAGCTCGAGTCAGAGTTTTGGGGTCATGGGAGATGCTACTACTACTGATCCTGATATTCTTAAAGCTGGTAGTATTGATGCTACAGCTCAGGCCCAGGCCACTGACCTTAGTACTGTCATGGTTGCTGTTACTGCTGCTACTGTTGCTATTGCTGGCCCATCACCACCACCTGCTACTGCTATTATTGCTGGTCCGTCACCACCACTTGCTGTTGCACCCGTTGCTTCTGCTAGTCCTACTACTTCGTCTGCTCCACCACCTGTAGCACAATCTGGGGCTGATTTGTTGACATTCTCGAGAGAAAGTTACCGAGAAATACCCTTCAAAACTTTAAAGTTTGAAAAAAAACTCGAGGTGATCTTGACCCAGCTTAAGCCCCAGATAAACAAGCAAATCAGCATGGCCAAAAGAGAGATTCTGAAGGAATATGCAAAGTCTCACCAGGTTTTTCAAGCACGATTAGATGGGTTTGAGACGAGATTGGTTGCGTTGGAGCAGTCAAAACTAGGGGTAGCTCAACATCACTTAGTACAGAATTGGCAAAGTTGAAGGCTAAGTTTGAAGCGCTGAAGGTGCGAGAACGAGTAGAAGAACCTTTTCTGGCACCACATACTAGCATGGATATTGATATCCCTGTTTAGAACCTGCTCGACTCTGAGGAGGAAGAAGAGGAAGTAGAAAAGGCTCGGGGGAAACGACCACTAGATGCCGTAATTGAGGATTCGGGAGAGAGCAACAAAAGGCTGCACCGAATGGAGGAGGATATGATGCAAGCCGCTGCCCTAAACTCTCTGCGTGAGAACTATCCTGACCTAATGGGTGTGTCGGGTAGCCAGCCCCGAGAGGCAACCCCTGATGTTGTTGCGTCTGAGGCAGCGCAGTCCCTAGTCGATGAGCAGGGCGCCCAGGCATCCCTTACCCTTTTGTACTTACAGTTGATGCATTGGAGACATTGGATGATTTTCAGTTGGGGGTGGGGGTACTTGATCATATTAATAGTGTAAATATGTGTCTAGGAACCCCTTCGGCTTTTCTTTGCCAGAGTTCTTTTCCTGAGGGGTTTTATTTTGTGTAAACTGGCATGTGTATGTATAGCTTAGATAGAATAGAATAGTTTTGACTTATTTGGTAGTGTTCTGAAACTTGTGGCATGTTGTGTGACTTTGTTGGAAATTGTGGACCCCTCGAAAAATTTGAAAAATGCATACTTAGAAATAGCTACTGATTGACGTGATTGATTCTTTGTATGACATTACAAGTATTGAGGTTGTGTGTGACGAATGATTGCTTAGGAGGTCACAAATGTATAAATAATCGTCCTTATGCCAATGTGCGAGTGAGTTGTTAGTTTTTTTCGGTCTATACATGTGTAATCTAGAACTTGCCCGATTAGTCATGTTTGAATCTGAAAGTTGATTTGGTTATGAGATGATCTTAGGCTTTCTTTGTATAAATAGTCACTTTGCCTAAACAAGCCTGACCATATGATGTAAATATCCCTAGTTTTCCCTATTTTGCCTTTGACCTTTTTCTTGGCTGGCCGTTAACAAACCCGTACCCTTTGTGAAAGTATTCCAGCTTTGCACCCGTTCCCTCCTTGATACTGTGAGATAAAATAGGCTAAAAGTCTAAGTTAGGGGTGAGATAAGTGTGGAGTAGAGGTTGAGAATCTATTTTGGGGTTGGTGCATGTTTTGATTAGTTGAGACTTGATGTGGTGGCTGTACAATATATCTTAAAAAAAAAAAATAGAAAATTGCAATGCAAAAATAAGTTTAAATTAGATTAGAAATAAGCGACATAGAGGTCAAAGATTTAAAACGAAACAAAGGGAGAAAAGAAGAGGTGAATAAAGGTAAAATTTGTAGTGTCAAGGAGGGTGAGTAACTAATACCCAAAAAGGATCCTACCTGTCCTCAAGCCTACATTACAAGCCAAAACAAGTCCTAACGTGATCACGACTGAACAAACCAAGGATGAAAGCATAGAAAATAAGGGCAAGCCTATGGTATTCGCATGTGTAGATCTGAAATTCTTTGCGAGTGTGAGTGTTTTCTCTTCTCTTTAGTCTGTTGTCCCTTGTTCATTATATATATGTGTGTTTGGGACGTTCTTTGGTCTATGGTATTCGCATGTGTAGATCTGAAATTCTTTGCGAGTGTGTGTATTTTCTCTTCTCTTTAGCCTAAAGTGACGTTTGTGTGCATCATGATGTGTTTGATAATGTAATATCATAAATCTAAGTGTCATTGTGAGTTGTAGCTTTTTTGAGTTGTGCATCTTATTTTAAGAGTGAAAGTGAGGTGGTCCTTAATACTAGAATATGCATGTGTTCAGAGTCAAAACCATTGTAGACATTATTACTCTGTGATATCTAGGTGTTAGTTGAGTCTTAGTTGTGTTGTACTGCTTGCTTGAGGACAAGCAAAGACTTTAAGTTGGGGGTGTTGATGTGTCTGGAAATTGTGGCACATTTGATACCTTTTTACGAGAAGTTTTACTTATTTCTAGGAGAGTATGTGTTGTTTTGATGTGTTTGGTCGCTACAGGTCAGACGCTCGTCACGATTCACCGGTTTGGGTCGTGACAGAAGTGGTATCAGAGCAGTTCCGTCCTAGGGTTGTCTACAGACCGTGTCTAGTAGAGTCTTGTTTATGGGCGTGTTGTGCACCACACTTATAAACTGGAGGCTACAGAGCATTTAGGATGATGTCATTCTTTCTCTCTTAGATTGTGCGATAGAGCCATGTGTTAAGCGCTCGCTTCTGATGAATTGTTCTGATTTCAGCGATGCCCCGCAAGAAAGCTATAGCTGCCCAGAAGGGCAAGAGAGTGACAGGTGAGGTCACTAGCCGTACTCGGCAGGATACGAGGGCCCAAGATGAGATCTAGAGTGACGGGGCCCTCTGAGACGTCGCATATCCCGCCTCCAGCTGTCACGACCCAGCCCCGTGGGCCGCGACTGGTGCCCTTCTGGGACACCCCAAACGAACTCACACCCAAACCATCGTAATCAGCCTCGTCCAAACTCAACGTATGTTATTCGAACTCAACATCGTAATCAGATATCTACCGAACACTTATCCTAAGCAGTCGCCCGTACAGATCAGACAAATCACAAATCAGAAAGGAGGCGGAATATACATCGCCAAATTTCACACACACACATCAGAGGGGTGGCGGAAGGTACATCGCCCCCAAATGTATACACACACATACAAACGCAGAGGCCGACTTGGCCATAGTAGCGTACGGGCCGCTCAAGAACGCAAAACAGACTCACATGCAAACACACCGGACCCACGACCCACAAATTTGACTACAGGCCTCTAGACAAACAGAACCTAAGAACATAGGACGGGACAGGGCCCCGCCGTACCCACTCATCCAAATATACAGAATACAGACACAACAAAAGATATGTACCAAAAGTAGGCTCCGGATCAAAGGGGAGCTCTCCAACACAGCAGAATGAGTAGCCTAAACTGGAGGACCACCCAAACGAGCTTCTGTACCTGCGGGCATGAAACACAGCCCCCGAAGAAGCGGGGGTCAGTACGGGAGAAGTACTGAGTATGTAAAGCAGAAGGTACAGAAATCACAAACACAGCTGGAGTCAGAAAGAACAAACACACCAACATCGTAAACAAAGCAAACCTGCGCGGGAGGCGAACGTACAAATGCAAATCAAATCATGTATAGGGTTTAGGAACGTGGTCACCCCCCGACGCTGGTGCCACAACACATCATAACTCCAGAAGTTTTCAAATCTCCGTACAGTCTCCAGATACATCATCTCACACACACATCATATCATCAGAACATATCAAATGCCATATCACATCATAACTCCATAAACGGTAACCGGCCCTATGGCGAGGCCTCGGAAACCGTAACACATCATAACTCCCGAATATATTATAGCACGCACGATCACAAAGTCGGCCCGGGTACCGACGAACGAAGTCATAGTAGACAGCACGAACAGAGTAGTGCCGAAACCATATGCATATTAAAAATAATTTGTCGGACTCAACATATCGTTTACATATAGGTAGATACTGACGCCAGAAGGCTCGGAGTAGGAATCGAATTGATAAAAGTAGGCATATAAAGGTTACGAAGTTCCAAACTGTCAAATTCGTAAGAAAACTGTCCATAAGTCATTTTTCCGGAATTCTCACATCATCCCAAAGTACATAACATGCATTAATGGCATAGGAAGTTTCAAACACATCCTTGAGTCATAAACAGAAGATTGCGAATCATAACAGACACAAGCGAATCAAACAAACCGAATAAGGGGAGCCTCGGGGCTCGCGGGCCCACCTCGGGTCAAATTGAGGCGGCGGACACAAATCACAGACTTTCGGCTCCATAGAGCCATCTACGAAAGTTTCGAAGGGTTTCGGACACAACAACACAAGTTATGGAGGTACGAACATTCTTTTAACCAAAAGTGACAAAAAGGGGTTCAATCGCGCTGAGTGAATAGTGCTCGAACTTGAACTTCGATTTCCAAGAGCAGGGTTATTCCCGAGATTCCGAAATTTACCTAGTGGGTCTAGGACATGCCAAAAGAATGAGAGGTAGGCTTTACATACCTGGTTGGCGCCTTACGCTCCTCAAATCGCAATTCCCGTTTCGTCCAGATACTGCAAATGGTCACTTTTACCAGTTACTATTCATGAGAATTAACATTTTAGTCTTTGGGCTATATTTGGCTACCGAAATTTCGGCAGCACTTCCCCTATAAATCTAACACCCCCGAGACTTAGCTCGGCTCAAAATATAACAACATCAACAGCCCAAACATCAATACACAATACGAATCACAATCAAACACACTAACTTCACAATTGCACCTTATTCCATAAGTTGGTAATCCTATTTCCAAACTTCACAATTTCAACTCATATCCACATTATTGTATTCATTCATTCAAGATTATTCCATTACATAACAAACAAGTTCCAGACCACATACAAACATCCCCAAAGTTCACTACTTTCCAATTTTCATTCAAAACACCAAAAGTTACGACGAACGTTCTAACTTGCGTCGTTTCATTCCAAACTCATTATCATCAACCATAAATCATATTTAAAGTCTTTAGTATCATATATATACTATGATATACACAAATATACCAAAGGTATACACTTTCCGATAACGTCCGAAATTATTTTCTAACACCAACTCAATTCCTTAATCAATCCTTTACAACATAATGACCACAACAACACATCATTCAAGCTAAATAAGATCAAATTCTTATGCCTTAAACCTTATAAAACCCACGGCCAAACACACTCTTTTTGCACACACACGCCATGCACAAACACAACACTATTCCAAAATCTTCATGCCAATTCAATCACTAACACATATGTATCCATTTCATAGCATTAAAACATAAAGATCTTACCTTTTTCTTGAATTTCCGACTTGTCGCAAACGTCGCTCTTTCTCCAAACTACTTGTATCACGTCGGAGAGCGTCTTGAGTACTTCACAACTATGTAAAACTTGAGATTTTTGGATCAACAATCAAGCTTGGAAATTTTCTTTCTTTTTTTTTTTCTATAGTGGCCGAAACCCCTCTCTCCTTGTGTTCTTGAATTTTTGATTTATTTTCTTGATAATTATCAAGTGTGCTTGATATATATCCACTCATAGGTCATGTGCATAGCACATGACCTTAATGAAATGGGCTTGGGCTTGCCCCCCCTTGGCCGGCCTCTTCAAGGACTTGGGCTTCAATTCCTTGTTGTCCAAACTTGGCCCAATTCGTGAAATGTCCCGTTTGGTAATTCCCGGAACTAATTTCTAAAATTCCAAATTTACCCTCGGCCTTCCCCGAGGTCTTGACATCAATGATTCCATAATCAACATGAGCATAGCAACTTGAATCAAATTATTTCCTCAACACACACAAGTCTTATTTATTTCTTGATTTCCCGTCATACGAAAATACGGGACATAACATTCTCCCCCCCTTAAGAACATTCGTCCTCGAATGTTGAATCGAACTCATGGGTGTCGTACTACTCCGGGAGGGTTCTCTTGATAGTTGTCCTTTATTGATTTCTCCGACATGTCTTCTTTACCAATACTAGGGTAGATTTTTCACATCACTGACTCAAATACCTTCATAATACATTTTCTCATACTCTACGTAATCACCGAACTCTGCACTATATTCTTGTAAGGGACGGACACTTTCCAGACATCATCGTCAATATCATCTTCTTTTCACACTCCTGAGTTTCCTTACCACATCGTCGTAATCTCACTTTACTTCATATCAGACACTTCATGCCAAACAGATTCAGAACTAAAACCGGACGGATTCATAATCGGAGGCAGACATACTCAACTATGGCGAACGGATTCGTAGTCGAAGTCAGAGGTACGGAAGTATATCAGACAGACTGTGATGTGTCAAACAAATCTGGGCTCGGAGTTAGACGTACAAAGGCGTATCGGACGAATTTGTAAGCAGAATCAACACACGAAGATACACCAGACAGATTCACAATTGAAGTCAAACGTATGGACTCATATCGAACGGATCCGAAATCAGAATCAAATATACAGGATTGTTTCATACAAAGTTGTGACCAGTCAAACCGAAGTGTATCAAACACACACGCGGTTAAAATCAAACGCACCGAAGCATATCAAACGGATTTATATCCAGATTCAGACCCACAGAGGTGCGCCAGACAGGAACGGATTCAGAATCAAACGCACAAAAGGTTCATCGGACGGGAACATAGTCGAACTCAGAAATATAGAGGCGTACTAGGCAGAGCCTTATCAGACTCGGAAATGCAAAAGCGCCACAGATAGGATGTCAATTTAGGATCAAATCATTCCTATTAAGGCTTCAATGATTCATAATAATTCCCTTTATTTGCAAACTCACTCACCAAGTCGTCACACAATTTACCTTGCGTCTTACGTACCAACTCCTTCAAGGATTCCAATTACTCACACTGCTTATCTTTTATTTATCACAACATCAGTTTCTGGGGCTCGGCTCTTAACCCACATGGCACTGAATGAAAATCATACACACACATACACATACACGTACACATACACACACTTATTCGGACCTTACTGGAGAAAATCTCTGGCTGTTATTCAAATTCGTTCAATTTCCCAAGAAGTGTTGTACCCTTTCCTTTTTGCCCGTTTAGTCCGCCTCGTTCCGCGCGACTCTCGAAAGGGCACTAATTACTCCACACACATCCTATTACCTTTTGGTTACCTCAAATTCCCATCTACATTAATCATACTTACACTTATGAAAAACTTTGCATTACTTCCCAGGGGGTCACCCATCCCAGAATTGCTCTGGCTTGAGCACGCTTAACCCCGAAACTTTCACGCATTTTGATGCGTTAGGGCTGATATAATTCCATCAATTGCCCTGCACGACCTTTGTCACGCAATTTTGGGCCAACCGGGGTCTTAGCAAATCTTTCGGAAATTTTTCGTAGCGGGTCCCACTCTCGGCTAAGCCGTACCATTACCTTGTCGCCTTTCCGAATTTCCAACATTCACTTTCATACACATATACATATGATCACAACTAACCCACGAATTTAAGCCTCCAAATAGTCGATGTGATCCGATAGAAATGCCACCGTAAGGTGTTCTCTGGCCACCGACAGAAGAAAACTAAAGCCCGATAAGTATCGCGGGGCCTTTGTACTTAGTCTACATATTTACTTCTATATTTCTGGAAAAATTTGGGCAGAGTTTCCTCTGTATTTCTTACTATCCGAAACCTGTACACCAGAAATACCAACCACGCCTCACAGGGCCAACACATATGTACACACATACACATCATATCACGTCGTAACGCAGCCACACAGGGCTGATGACTTCAAATAGGAATTATAACATCGTCGACACTTACCACACGTGCCCAACTCAAACGACATCGGAGGCGTTTTCCTGTTTACCTTCATCCAGGATTTCCAAAATCACTCGGACGGTGGGGATATTTAGTCGCCCTTGCCTTGGGTCACTCGGTCTCTAATTCCTTTAAATTTCCGTCGTCTTCATAGGACAACGTTTTGCGAATATCATACACATATAGAAAATTCTAAAACTCATACACTTATAAATAATCAATATCGGGTCTGACCTGGGGAGCTGCCGTGAGAGGTATGTCCACTATCATCCACGTCTGTCTGCTCCCTGCCTATCCGGTCTCCATTATCACCCGCATCTGAATCGGAGGGATACGGACGATCAGACAAATCCCGGCTCACTGACGACCCAGGCCAAGAACCGGAGAAATCCATAGCACTCTCCGAGGTGGCTGGGCTATCAGGGTTCTCCCTAACGATAAGAGCTGGCGCATATTTGAAAACCTCCTCCTGAGTCATCCCAGAAGAATGCTCCGATGGGCCTGCCTCATCACTATCCTCCTCCGCGGAGGTAAGAAGCTCCGGAGGGGTCATCGCCAGATCCTCCGAGATATCTGTGTCGTAGCCATCCTCCACGGGATCCTCCGCCCCAGGAATCGGGGACTCTGGAGGAGTCGTAGAGGGGTCCTCCGACGGATCCGTATCGTAGCTATCCCCCGGGGAATCCTCCGAAGGATCCGTCTCGATCGAGTAACTGGGGCCCTGCCTACTCGGCCCCGGTGACAGCCTGGGGGCCTTCTTGGCACCCCCATCCTCATCGTCAGACGCCGTCCTCTTCATTTTCATCAACCTACAATCACCTGCACGGAGAGGGTCAGAAATAATTTCCCAAAATACTGACGCTAACACTCTTTTCGGAGCCTTGCTGTGAACACAGCAATTCGTTGGGAGGAACCATCCTAACAGTATAGCTTTATCGCACGATCTGAGATCCCAAGAAAGGGTAACACAACATCCTAGATGTCCTGTAGCTTCCTGTTTATAGATGTGGTGCACAACACATCGATAAACAAGACTCTACTAGACACGGCCTGTAGACATTCCGAGGACAAACCGCTCTGATACCACTTTTGTCACGACCCAGCCCCGTGGGCCGCGACTGGTGCCCTTCTGGGACACCCCAAACGAACTCATACCCAAACCATCGTAATCAGCCTCGTCCAAACTCAACGTATGTTATTCGAACTCAACAACCTAATCAGATATCTACCGAACACTTATCCTAAGCAGTCGCCCGTACAGATCAGACAAATCACAAATCAGAAAGGAGGCGGAATATACATCGCCAAATTTCACACACACACATCAGAGGGGTGGCGGAAGGTACATCGCCCCCAAATGTATACACACACATACAAACGCAGAGGCCGACTTGGCCATAGTAGCGTACGGGCCGCTCAAGAACGCAAAACAGACTCACATGCAAACACACCGGACCCACGACCCACAAATTTGACTACAGGCCTCTAGACAAACAGAACCTAAGAACATAGGACGGGACAGGGCCCCGCCGTACCCACTCATCCAAATATACAGAATACAGACACAACAAAAGATATGTACCAAAAGTAGGCTCCGGATCAAAGGGGAGCTCTCCAACACAACAGAATGAGTAGCCTAAACTGGAGGACCACCCAAACGAGCTTCTGTACCTGCGGGCATGAAACACAGCCCCCGAAGAAGCGGGGGTCAGTACGGGAGAAGTACTGAGTATGTAAAGCAGAAGGTACAGAAATCACAAACACAGCTGGAGTCAGAAAGAACAAACACACCAACATCGTAAACAAAGCAAACCTGCGCGGGAGGCGAACGTACAAATGCAAATCAAATCATGTATAGGGTTTAGGAACGTGGTCACCCCCCGACGCTGGTGCCACAACACATCATAACTCCAGAAGTTTTCAAATCTCCGTACAGTCTCCAGATACATCATCTCACACACACATCATATCATCAGAACATATCAAATGCCATATCACATCATAACTCCATAAACGGTAACCGGCCCTATGGCGAGGCCTCGGAAACCGTAACACATCATAACTCCCGAATATATTATAGCACGCACGATCACAAAGTCGGCCCGGGTACCGACGAACGAAGTCATAGCAGACAGCACGAACAGAGTAGTGCCGAAACCATATGCATATTAAAAATAATTTGTCGGACTCAACATATCGTTTACATATAGGTAGATACTGACGCCAGAAGGCTCGGAGTAGGAATCGAATTGATAAAAGTAGGCATATAAAGGTTACGAAGTTCCAAACTGTCAAATTCGTAAGAAAACTGTCCATAAGTCATTTTTCCGGAATTCTCACATCATCCCAAAGTACATAACATGCATTAATGGCATAGGAAGTTTCAAACACATCCTTGAGTCATAAACAGAAGATTGTGAATCATAACAGACACAAGCGAATCAAACAAACCGAATAAGGGGAGCCTCGGGGCTCGCGGGCCCACCTCGGGTCAAATTGAGGCGGCGGACACAAATCACAGACTTTCGGCTCCATAGAGCCATCTACGAAAGTTTCGAAGGGTTTCGGACACAACAGCACAAGTTATGGAGGTACGAACATTCTTTTAACCAAAAGTGACAAAAAGGGGTTCAATCGCGCTGAGTGAATAGTGCTCGAACTTGAACTTCGATTTCCAAGAGCAGGGTTATTCCCGAGATTCCGAAATTTACCTAGTGGGTCTAGGACATGCCAAAAGAATGAGAGGTAGGCTTTACATACCTGGTTGGCGCCTTACGCTCCTCAAATCGCAATTCCCGTTTCGTCCAGATACTGCAAATGGTCACTTTTACCAGTTATTATTCATGAGAATTAACATTTTAGTCTTTGGGCTATATTTGGCTACCGAAATTTCGGCAGCACTTCCCCTATAAATCTAACACCCCGAGACTTAGCTCGGCTCAAAATATAACAACATCAACAACCCAAACATCAATACACAATACGAATCACAATCAAACACACTAACTTCACAATTGCACCTTATTCCATAAGTTGGTAATCCTATTTCCAAACTTCACAATTTCAACTCATATCCACATTATTGTATTCATTCATTCAAGATTATTCCATTACATAACAAACAAGTTCCAGACCACATACAAACATCCCCAAAGTTCACTACTTTCCAATTTTCATTCAAAACACCAAAAGTTACGACGAACGTTCTAACTTGCGTCGTTTCATTCCAAACTCATTATCATCAACCATAAATCATATTTAAAGTCTTTAGTATCATATATATACTATGATATACACAAATATACCAAAGGTATACACTTTCCGATAACGTCCGAAATTATTTTCTAACACCAACTCAATTCCTTAATCAATCCTTTACAACATAATGACCACAACAACACATCATTCAAGCTAAATAAGATCAAATTCTTATGCCTTAAACCTTATAAAACCCACGGCCAAACACACTCTTTTTGCACACACACGCCATGCACAAACACAACACCATTCCAAAATCTTCATGCCAATTCAATCATTAACACATATGTATCCATTTTATAGCATTAAAACATAAAGATCTTACCTTTTTCTTGAATTTCCGACTTGTCGCAAACGTCGCTCTTTCTCCAAACTACTTGTATCACGTCGGAGAGCGTCTTGAGTACTTCACAACTATGTAAAACTTGAGATTTTTGGATCAACAATCAAGCTTGGAAATTTTCTTTCTTTTTTTTTTCTATAGTGGCCGAAACCCCTCTCTCCTTGTGTTCTTGAATTTTTGATTTATTTTCTTGATAATTATCAAGTGTGCTTGATATATATCCACTCATAGGTCATGTGCATAGCACATGACCTTAATGAAATGGGCTTGGGCTTGCCCCCCCTTGGCCGGCCTCTTCAAGGACTTGGGCTTCAATTCCTTGTCGTCCAAACTTGGCCCAATTCGTGAAATGTCCCGTTTGGTAATTCCCGGAACTAATTTCTAAAATTCCAAATTTACCCTCGGCCTTCCCCGAGGTCTTGACATCAATGATTCCATAATCAACATGAGCATAGCAACTTGAATCAAATTATTTCCTCAACACACACAAGTCTTATTTATTTCTTGATTTCCCGTCATACGAAAATACGGGACATAACACCAGCACCTGCACCAGTTCCTCAACCGGATGCGCGGGGCCAGGATGTGAGGGATACTATATAGTTACTAACTAGATTAGTAGCCACCCACGCTCAGCGGCAGGGAGTCGGTGTTGACCAGGAAGATAGGACTCGTAGTTTGAGGGCTAAGACCTTCATTGGGTTAGGTCCTCCAGAGTTCTAAGTGATAAAGCAAAATATGGACCCCCAGGATTTTATTGATGGTATGCAGAGGACCTTGAGGGTTATGCACGCGGATGAGGTTGAGTCGGTGGAGTTGGCTTCATATAGACTCCGGGATATTGTGATACAGTGGTATCAGAATTGGGAGTTATCTATGGGAGAGAATGCCCCTCCGACTATTTAGCGAGAGTTCTCAGATGCTTTTATCCGCCATTATCTACCTCCTGGGGTCAGGCGAGCCCGAGCATACAGGTTCTTACGTATCGAGCAGGGCAGTATGAGTGTCCAGGAGTATTGCGTGTATTTTGATTCTATGGCCAGATATGCTCCAGCCATGGTAGCTGAGATGGAGAACAGGGTTCATCATTTTATGGCTGGTCTAGGGCCACATTTGATAGATGCTTGTACGGTTGCTGCACTACAGCCAGACATGGATATTTCCTATATACAGGCATATGCACAGAATCTGGAAGATCGCAAGAGTCAGAGGAGGACAGATTGTGACCGTGACAGGGGCTATGGCAAGAGGGCTAGGACTTTAGAGATCGGGGGTGAGCCTAGGGGAGGACAGAGACCGCAGTATTCCCTATATCCGTTCCATTTAGCAGGGAGTGCAACTCCGCGATTTTCAGGTCCGAGGTTTGATCGGCCTTCTTATTCCAGAGCGGGCCAGAGTTCTAGAGCATCGAGCTTTCAGTACAGACCGGATTCAGGCCAAATGAGGCCCCCTTTGCCGTGGTGTACCCAGTGTGGTAAGTTACAAGCAGGTCAATGTCGGCTGGGCTCAGATTGTTGCTATGCTTATGGTCAGCCAGGCCACAGGATGAGGTAATGCCCGATGAGGGTTGGTACAGGTATAGTTCATCCCACAGGGTCTGTGGCTGGATCTTCTTCCGCATTGCGCCCTTTAGAACAAGTTTTTCAGACGCCAGCAGGGTGAGGTAGAGGGAGGAGTGCAGCATCCAGCTCGACCGGTCCTAAGCACCGCGTGTATGCATTGACTGGCAGACAGGACCGCGAGACGTCTCCTGATGTTGTTACAGGTATATTATCAGTTTCCTCCCATGATGTTTATGCACTGATTGGTCGAGGTTCCACTTTATCACATGTTATGCCCTTTGTTGCCGGCAAGTTTGGGATAGAGCCCATGTTGATTAAACCTTTTGATGTGTCAATGCCAGTTGGTGATCCGGTTATAGCTAGACGAGTATACTGGGACTGTGTTGTTATAGTTTGTGACCGCCATACCGTAGCAGACTTGATTGAGCTAGATATGATTGATTTTGATGTTATTATGGGCATCGACTGGTTGGCTTCTTGTTATGCTAATGTTGATTGTAGAGCAAAGATGGTTCGATTTTAGTTTCCAAGCGAGCCAGTCCTAGAGTGGAAGGGCAATGCTGCTTCACCTAGAGGTCAGTTTATTTCCTACCTTAAGGCAGAGAAGATGATCAGAAAAGGGTATATTTTTCACCTAGTTCGAGTTCAAGATGTGCAAGCAGAGTCGCCAACTCTTCATTCTGTTCCTTTGGTTAATGAGATCCTAGAAATGTTTCCAGATGAGCTTCCAGGCATTCCCCCAGAGACAGAGAGATTGATTTTACTACTGACCTATTGCTAGACACTAAACCAATATCTATCCCTCGTTATAGGATGGCACCTACGGAGTTCAAAGAATTGAAGGAGCAGTTAAAGGATTTGCTCGAGAAGGGCTTTATTAGGCCTAGTACATCTACGTGGGGAGCGCCGATGTTATTTGTAAGAAAGAAGGATGGCTCTTTGTGAATTTGTATTGATTATAGGCAATTGAATAAGGTGACTGTAAAGAATAAGTATCTGCTCCCGAGGATCGACGATTTATTCGATCAGTTGCAAGGTGCCAAGTATTTCTCAAACATAGACTTAAGATCGGGATACCACCAGGTTAGGGTGAAGGAAGAGGACATTCTGAAGATGGCATTCCGGACTAGATATGGCCACTATGAGTTTCGTGTTATGTCGTTCTGGCTAACTAATTCCCCAGCCGTATTCATGGATTTGATGAATCGTGTATTCAGGCCCTTTCTATATTTGTTCGTGATTGTGTTCATAGATGATATTCTGGTTTATTCGTTGTCAGAGGCTGATCATGTAGAACACCTACGGACAGTGCTTGGAATTCTTCGAGGTAAAAAGTGGTATGCCAAGTTTTCTAAGTGTGAGTTCTGGTTAAACTCTGTGGCTTCTCTAGGTCACATTATTTTGGAGGAAAGCATTAGAGTGGATGCCCAAAAGATTGAGGCTGTGAATAATTGGCCAAGGTCCATGGCACCAACGGAGATATGTAGTTTCTTGGACTTGACTAAATTGACTCAGAAATCAGCTAGGTTCCAATGGACAGATGCTTGTGAGCAGAGTTTTTAGACGTTGAAGGATAAGTTGACCTCAACACCAGTTTTGACTCTTCTAGAAGGAGCAGATGGCTATGTGGTATATTGTGATGCTTCAGGTGTTGGATTGGGCTGTGTGCTGATGCAGCACGGTAAGGTTGTCGCTTATGCTTCTAGACAGTTGAAGAAGCACGAAAATAATTATCAAACCCATGATCTTTAGTTAGCGGCAGTGATTCATGCCTTGAAGATATGGAGGCACTACTTATACGGTGTCCATGTTGATATCTATACTGATCATAAGAGTCTCCAGTACATCTTTAAGCAGAAGGACTTGAACTTGCGTCAAAGGCGATTTGTTAAAGTGGTTAAAAGACTATGATGTGGATATTCTGTACCATCCCGGGAAAGCTAATGTAGTAGCCGATGCCCCCAGTCGTAAATCTATGGGTAGCTTTTCACGTGCTGCCAAAGAGAAGAGAAATGGTCCGTCAGGCTCATCGATTAGCTAGCCTCGGAGTTTGATTGAAAGATTCAGGTGATGCAGAAGTTACTGTTCAAAACACAGCGATGTCATCCTTGGTAGTAGAGATAAAGGAGTGTCAGTATGAGGATCCTGTTTTAGTTCATTACCGAGATACAGCACCTCAGAAAGAAAAGACACCCTTTGTGATTACAGGTGATGGAGTACTCAGGTATCGAGGCAGATTATATGTCCTTAATGTTGCAGGGCTCCATTAGCAGGTTATGGGGGAGGCACATTACTCCCACTATTCTATTCATCCAGGCTCAACAAAGATGTACCATGATCTCAAAGAAGTTTATTGGTGGGATGGTATGATAAGAGATGTAGCGGAGTATGTTGCTCAATGTCCAAATTGTCAACAGGTCAAGATAGAGCACCAGAAGCCCGGAGGTCTATTGCAGTCTATGGAGATTCCGTCATGGAAGTGGGAGGTAATTAATATGAACTTTATTACAGGGTTGCCCCGTATTCGGCGGAAGTGTGATTCGATATGGGTCATAGTTGATAGGCTGACAAAGTCAGCTCACTTTCTGCCTGTCAGAACTACTTATGCAGCCGAGGATTATGCAAAGCTTTATCTTAAGAAGATTGTACGACTTCATGGTGTTCCTACAGCCATTATTTCAGATAGGGGAACACAGTTCACAGCTAAATTCTGGAAGCCTTTTCAGCAGGGATTGGGGACTCAGGTTAGTCTTAGTACTGCATTTCATCCACAGACAGATGGACAAGCAGAACGTACTATACAGACACTTGAGGATATTCTTAGGGCTTGTGTACTTCACTTTCAAGGCAGTTGGGATGATCATTTGCCTCTTATCGAGTTTTCATACAACAACAGTTACTATGCCAGTATTCATATGGCTCCTTATGAGGCCTTATACGGGCGGAGATGCAGATCGCCTATAGGATGGTTTGATGTCGAGTAGAATCAGTTAGTAGGCCCAGACTCAATTCAACAAGTAGTTGATAAGGTGAAAGTGGTTAGAGAGAGGTTGCTAACAGCTCAGAGTTGATAGAAATCCTATGCGGATAATCGACAGCGCAAGCTAGAGTTTGAGATAGGCGATAGGGTGTTCCTGAAAGTTTCGCCTATGAAGGGAGTGATGAGGTTTGGCAAGAAGGGTAAGTTGAGCCCTCGATATATTGGGTCATATAAGATCATTCATACAGTGGGCACAGTGGCATATGAGCTAATATTGCCTTCCGAGTTAAAGTCGGTTCATCCAGTATTTCATGTATCTATGCTTCGTGAATGTATCGGAGATCCTTTAAGAGTTGTACCAGTAGATGATATCCAAGTGACCGAGCAGTTACCATACGAAGAGGTTCCAGTGGCTATATTGGACAGACAGGTCCGTCGGCTGCGGACCAAGGATTTAGCTTCAGTTAAAGTTTTATAGAGGAATAAGAATGTTGAAGAAATGACTTAGGAAGCGGAAGAGGCAATGAAGACTAAGTACCCGCATTTGTTCCCAACAGTACAGGAGGTTCAGTCGAGGCATCATTGCCTCCAGGTATTATCTCCTTCAGTTATCGTGATTGGTCGTGTGAGGCCATGGTTTTGTATGTTGTAATATGTGGCCCTGTGTGGCATTATTTTGGGTTGTTGTGTGCAGGACGGATTGGTATAAGTACATGGGAAACTCTACCGAAATTTTTATAACTCAGGATTGTTCGAACATTTGAGGACGAATGTTCCTAAGGGGGAAGAATATTAAACCCCTCATTTTCGTAGTGGTAGAACCTATGGTTGCCTAGTCGGGTATGCCCTTGGAATAGAGACGCGAGCCCGATTTTAGAGGTAGAAAGTGCCTTACCCAGTGTACAAGGGTACTAGTAGATATTCCTGGTGATTTATAGAGTTAGAAGTTGAACGAATCGAATCGACGCGATCTGAACTGAATCAGAAAAATCTGCAGAACATCAGAAATCGTCGACATGGTCGATGGGCCGTCGATAGGGCCCCACATCCTTGCTTCTGCAGGCGCAAGTCGGCGGAGCAAGTCGACAGACGGTCTCGACGGGCCGTCGAACCGGACCGATGTAGCTTTTTGGCTTCCAAGTATAAATATAGGAGCCACAACCCTATTTCTAATTTTTCCTCCATTCCAAATCAGAAAAACTCTAATATATTCTCTCCCAATATTTTTCATCATATTAGTGAAGATTTGACAAGACCTGGACCCCGTAAACCCGAGCTTGTGAAGAAGAAGATTGCTTCTAGGGTTTTTTTTCAAGGTTGTGAAGCTTAGGGAGTTGAAGTTGAAGTGATTCCTGGGATTTTTGACCCCTCAAGGTATGTAAATGATTTCTACCCTTTCATTTGAGTTTATTATCAAGATTTTTAGTGATTTAAGTAAAGAGAAGGTATTTGTGGGAGTGGTAAGTTGATGAAGGGCAAGATAGTGACTTGGGGTTATTTTAAGAGATGCTTGGAAATGGATTTAAGTATATTTTGATATATATATATATATATATATATATATATATATGTGTGTGTGTGTGTGTGTGTGTGTGTGTGTGTTGTCATCGTGTTGTGGGTATTGTGGTTGATGTTGGATCGAATGAGAAGTTGAAGAGTTGTTAAGCCTATAAGGAAAATGTTGCCCATAAATTGTCAAGCTCTATCCGTGTTTAGAATTATTATTAAGCGAGGTAAATAGTCTAATTGAGGCCTATGTTATCTTAATTGTAGACTTGCAAATTCGAGAGGTAGAAGTTGGACGATTGAGCATACTTTGAGGTATGTTAAGGCTATCCTTTCTTTCCTTTGGCATGATCCTATGGTATGATCCAATAAGCGAGTAAGAGAGCTTCCATATTACTCTATCCCATGGAGCCTCATTATGGGATTCACCTTCTTCTATATTCGTTGGTGGCTCCTTTTCCATCCGTCTTGCTATCGTAGCCTTGCCCTTCTGGGCGGCTGTGGCTTTTCTCTTTACCGGCATCGCTGAAATCATAACGCATAATTAAGGAAGAAGGAAATCTTACAACATAGCTCTATCGCACGATCTAATAAGAAGAAAGACGGTCATTTTTCCTAAATGCTCCACAGCCTCTTGTTTATAAGTGTGGCACGCTTCAGACCCATAAACAAGACTCCACTGGACACGGCTCGTAGACACACCCTAGGACAGAACTGCTCTGATACCACTTTTATCACGACCCGACTAGGGGCCATGACGGGTACCCGAAGCTGACTACCGAGCACCACTCATTAAGCTAATCATCATACCCAACCTGAATATGCACAATCTCCAAGGCAACACATACATATACACATAAGCCCTCACGGCTGCAAAAATTATATACAAAAATATACAATGATATATCCATGAGACAACTACTACCCATGCATACGTATTTATACTAGAGTACGGAGACATAAGGATGGGATAGGACCCCGTCATGCCCGAATATGTACACAAAATAATATATCAAAAACTGCACCTGCGAAGTAGAGAAGTGTTCCTGTGCAAGCTGATCTCGCTCCTATGGATCTGGACCGTCCCCTTGTCTACCTATGGGTATGAACACAGCGTCCAAAAAGAAAAGGGCATCAGTACGAACAATGTACTGAGTATGTAAGGCATACATGATAACATAATAAGGAAATGTAGAAAGCATAAGAGGAAAAAGATAACTGTAACTGCTTGCCTCTTGAGGCGGAATCATGCATGCTTACTTTTTACCTTTTTAACATATCACACATACATACATGAGCTGTCTGAATCAATAACCTCATTAGCCCGCGTCCGGGTTAATCATGTCATGCCGCCCACTAGTGGTGTCATGTCTGGCCATATAGGCACGGTGTAATCATAAGCCGCCCACCTTAGCGGTGTCATGTCCGGCCATCTAGGCACGGCCTTAGCGGTGTCATGTCCGGCCATCTAGGCACGGTGTAATCTCATCATTATACTCTTATCATAAGACATGCATAACAACTCAAGTAAAAGCTACACTTTATCGGGGTGACGTAAGGTCGAGAACCCCCGATTCCATTATGGAGTAGTCATGATCATCATGCCTCGCCTTGAAGGAACTAGCATTATAAGGTGAGCCTAATAACAATGAATGACATCAAGGAACCATATAAGGATCATTAGCTTCATAAGACTATCATATCATAAGCTTTGGAGTCTCTAGACTTAGATTCGCCATTATCATTGCCATATTCATAACACATCTCTTATCTTTGTCTCATGAGAAGCTCTTGATAATCATAGACTTATAGTTTACGGAATATAAGAGGGTTATGGAAACATAAAGGAAGTCATATTATAACGATCATTCCTTAAGAAAAGAAGGGACTAGCCTTACATACCTTTTTGTCTCCTTAACTCTATCAACTAAATGGTTTCCTTCGAAGGTGGCAATTCTACATTCAAGAGAATTCGTACTAAGATTAGATAATCGATAATATACTTAAGCTTAAGCTAAAGCGACTAAAAGCTATTGAAAATTGGGCAGTATTTCCTTTGGTTCTACAACTTTCTCTATATAATATAACAACTCCCAAACATTAACAACAACATCCACAATATCGTAATCAATGATCTTCACCGAGCTATACATCATTCAATTCTCACAATTCTATTTCAAAGTCATCCATAACCATAATTACAATACAACACCCCATTCATCCTCATATAATGCTTCTTTAAAATCATTTATATCATTTATAGCAAGATCAAACTCACAACATGTCAAGAACTATAATTCAAGTCAAGTCATAATTCAAGAATATTACTATTTTCATATTTGCACTCCATATCCTCCTTCCTTCCATAATCTAAGTCTTTTAACCTCTCAATACTCTTAGTAACATGAATTGAACATAAAACTTACCTTTGATGTTGTAGGAATAAACTTTGGATGAAGATTCTTCACTTGAAGAAACTCCAACTTCAATTTCAAAGGAAATCTTGGCTTCCACAAACCCTAGTGGGAATTCACACCTTTGATTCTACTAATTTATGATGATTATTCTTTAATCCCTCTTGGATTTGTGATAATTTGACATAGAGAGTATTCTAGAGTTTTCAGGACTGAGAGAAAAGTGAAATCTGAAAATTATGGACTAGGGTCGTATATTTATAGCCGAGGCTAGAAGATTCCAGATAGGCAGTTCGATGGTCGGGTCGACAGTCATGTCGACGGGTCGACGGTCCGTCGACCTACTTTTGCAGATCAGAAGTTGCAGAGTCATATTGACGACGGAGATCGACGGCCCGTCAACATGTCGACGGCTCGTCGACGTATCTCATCGATCTGCTTCTATAGATCAGATTTTGCAGAACATAGTGACGGTGCATATTCACGGTCCGTCGGCATGATCGACGGTTCGTCGATAATGTCTGATGTTTGCAGACTTCCCTGAATCTACTTAGCCTGCGTCGGTTCAATCCGTTAATCTTCTAATCCAATAATAGGCCTGGAATACCTACTAGTACCTCCATACCACGGGGTAAAATACTTAGTATCTCAAAACTCGGGTACAAATCTCCATTTCAAGGCATACTTTACTAGGGAGCCGTAAGTTTTTTTACAATAGAAACAAGAGGTGTAACACCTTTTCTCTTAGTTAAAATTGATTGCGTACCACAGTATGGTTCATTACAGAGTAGAGGTGATTCTTCATTCAGAAAAAAAGAGTATTCATATCTTTACTTCCTTGTTCAGTTCAGTTATCAGTTATCAGTTCTGATGTGTCATGACATGTTTTGATGATTTGATAAACCTCACGCAAAGAAATAGAATACTACCATGTATCTCGAGGTCTGAGTCTCAGGGGGGACAAATGAGGTATCTGGGTAAGGAATCGGGTCCTTAGGAGGAATACAAAGGATGTCACTTTGTCATCATCGTAAAGGGGGGAAATTGATAAGAAATGATATGTTTTGATAACATGACAAACCCTAAGGAACCAGATACAATTAAGTTCACCTGTCTAAACTTGGTTAACCTTATGATATCTCATATGTCCCTATTCTAACATGCTCCTTGAAGGATCGGATGCCTGCAGGATTTACTTATATATGAGAGACCAGATATGTTGATTCAGAAGAACCAGATAGGATTAGGTCTCCAGCCTGTTCTACCAACGGTGCAACTGTAGAGCTACTAACAATGTAGTCGGTACTTACAACTTATTCTAAGAACGGATGAGGGACCAGGTTCTTCCAGATAAAGGACCTGGTCATTGAACTGTTGAAAGTCGAAAACCCTACAACGGTAAAGTGTGCTGCTGAAGAGTACAATGTACAACAGCACCTCAGTAAGGCCGATTGATTAACGGTCCAGATTTCATTACTGGTCACCTGTACTCTCTCTCTCTCTCTCTCTCTCTCTCTCTCTCTCTCTCTCTCCCTGCATATAAAGACATCATCTTCCAAGAGAAGACTTATTCTTGTATAATCCGAAAATTGCTCCATCCAAAGTGCAAGTCTCCACCTTTCAAGGTGTTCCTCAAGAACAGAGCCTCAACAACTCGAAGGACCAAATCCAGAACTGAAGATGCTTTAGGTCCTTAGATCGTTGAGTCTTTGTTCTTTTGTGAGTAAACTGTAAACCTACTCTTCCATAAAAAGAAGTTGATTGTAGGTGTTTTGAAGTCTCAAAGGTTTCTTGTTGGAAGTGAGTTTCATCAAGCCTTGAGTGGTACACTAGGCTAGAGTTATCTTAGTTGTATTAGTGTATGGGTAGCTAGTGTTAGTCACTCTGGTGAATTCCCAAAGGGTGTCTTTGAGTGGTACACTAGGATAGAATTATTCTAGGCGTATTAGTTGAATTCTCAAAGGTTACTTGTTGGAAGAGTGTCTTCACAACAACTTTTAGTGGTACACTATGCTAGAGTTAGTCTAGGTGTATTAGTGTGCTTGGCTAGGGGTAGTCAAGTGTGAGGGTTGCATAAGCGTTATTGTAAGGGTGAGGGGTTATGAGAGTTAACTTCTATCTTGTAATAGAGTTGTAACCTGAGTATCTCGGTTAGTGGAGTTAAAATCCTACTGGGGTAGGTCGTGGTTTTAATCCCTTGAGTAAGGAGTTTTCCACGCAAAAATGATGAAAGATGAAGAAGATCAAGAAATCCAAGAAAATCAAGAAACACAAGATTGAAATTCAAGAAAAAGAAAAGTCCAAGAAGCTCAAGTTTGAAGATTATTTCCCATTCTTGTTTCTTGAATCCTTTTCTAAATAGGTTTCTTGTTTCTTGATTTATATTATAGTAGGATTTAATTTCCTATCATTAGTAGGATCTTTATTCTAGTTCTAGTAGGATTCTTGTTTTCTTTATTCTTTTCCTTATAGAATAGGGATTTTACTTTCCTTGTTTTTAGCTATTTTCTTTCTAGAGTAGAATAGGGATTTGTAGTCATAAAAGAAGAGACCCTAGGCCTATATAAAGGGTTCTCATTACTTGTAAATATACTATTCACGTTTTTGAGCATAAACCCTAGTTTGCAATAGAGTTATTTTCTCTATTTGGTCTTCTTTATCCTTGTTTTTGGTTCCAAGCAAGGTGGTGATAGTCTTTATCTTGTTTTCAATAACGTGTGGTGTTTCTTTATCATGTAAGTTGATTTCAAGTGGTGACTTAGGAACTTTATTTGTTCTTGATCATTCAAGAACGCGTTTCTTGATTAAAATTCGTTCTAGTTCATATCCAGAACCCTAATTTTCTTTCCATTATTCCGCCTTTAAGACTTACTTGATTTAAACCATTCAACAGTTATTTTTATAGTTCAAATCGTCATCTTTCTCCTCGTCTTGAAATCACATAATTTTGAGAAGTATAGCCCGATTTACGTCCGTTTCTTGAATTCTGCCCATCAATCGCTTCAAGAATAAGATCCTGGTCGATTGGTTCTTTGTTAACTCGAAGAATCACATCAAAAAATATTGTGTTGATTCTCGTGCTGGACTGCCTAAGGGAACTGGTACACAACCAAGTCCCTTCATAGATTGTTTGGTGGTCGCATAGCCTGCATCAATTGGTATCAGAGTAGGTTCTTTCTAAAAGGTTAACACCTAGAAAGGATCTCCACCACCGCTATTTCACCAAATCTGGAGAAAAGAGAATCTATCACAAGACCACCAAGATCCAACAGAGAATATCATGGATGGTGGAAGGGGAGAAGGCATAACTTTTCATGGCTGAGGATCTAAGCTGTGGGACATCATTTGTGATGGACCTTATGTTCCTATCGAAAGTTGCAGGGCTAGATCTGGGGCTGCTCAAAAGATTGAGAAAAAGCTAAGAGTTGATCAACCCAATTTCCATAAAATGAAGAAGGTACTACATGCATGGACAAAAAGAAGCTTAAACTCACTTTCTCTATCATTGTATGAGACTAAAGATTAATTGGGTTTCAAAGATCCAATGAGTGAATCTGGTTGCAGGCTTGAATGAGAAGAGGTAGTCAAAAGGTTACATGAAATGAGACTGCTCGAAGCATATAACTGAGAGAATGGATGATTCCCCTCATTCAAGAATTTTCCAGTGAGAGTGTGCTTTTTTGAAATGATGCTGAACAAGAAGAACTTTGGAAGAAATCGATAGGAGATGGTTTTATCGATCTCAACTTGTTGCCTCTCCTCAAAATTCCTCATGCTTGGCTATGATAAGAGGAAAGGTACAATGTTAAAAGGTGTTTTTCGGTGGCTTCCAACTCACTGTTGTACCATTACAGTCACACATGCGTAGCAGGGTCAGGATAGCACAAGCATAAATGACATTGCACATCTCAGAGCTCTTTCCTAGTCTTCAAAATTGTCAAGGGACCTGATCCCTATGACTCAGGTTAGTAGTTTGTTCAGTGCTTAATATGTCTAGAACTGTCTAGAATGCCACGTCATTAAGACTCTTCACTTCATATTCCAAATTAAGCGCTTTAAATGCCTGTCCATCCTGAACCTCTTCGTACTTCAAAAGAAAACTTTTCCTTCCTCAGATCTTGCAAAAATTTATTCCCCATTTCTTAAATCTAAATCGTCCTTTCTCACTCGCCAGACTCTAAACCCCACCATCGATAATTCTAGAACAGATAAAGGACTCTATGAGCCCTGTGTAGACCTTCTCTTTGATGACTCTAAACGAGGGGGAAAGAAACATATCTAATATCATGGAAAGTGGAACTAAAATTGTTAAGGGGTTTGTAGAGGCCTTGAAGGCAAAAGAAAGCGGTGAAGGAACTCATAAGGATCTGATGACTAAGCTAATGAAGGGGAAGGAACCTATTAGGGAAGAAATAGATGCGATTCGCAAGGCATGCAATCCATTGGGAAAAGGGTATCTATCGGGAGTAACCCTTGTGGTAGTGCATAAGAGACATCATACATATCTGCTTCATGCAAATCACAATGATCCTAACATGACAGACAAGGATGGAAACACCTTGCCAGGTACTGTGATAGATACCAAGATGTTCCACCTTATGGAGCTAATGTTTATTGGTATAGCCATGCTAAAATCTGAGGTACTAGCCGTCCAGCTCATTACCATGTACTGGTTGATGAGAACGGATCTAGTGTAGCTACAAACTGGCTATGCTACATATGCAAGGTGCACACGTTCAGTCTCCATGGTTCCACTAGTCTATTATGCACATTTGGTTGCCCGTTGTGCAAGATATTACATTGAGGATGATATGGTAATCATAGAGAAATGAAAATGCTTAAGAAGGCAAAGGGACCAGGTCTTAGTGGTGCTACAAAGGAAGCCGACTCTTAGCTAAAGACTGAAAATCTTTGTCTAAACCCACTCCTCCTTAGTTCTTGAGCTCCTCCTAGTCCTTCTAAATATCTGACCCTTTGTATTCTGTCGCTTAAAGACTATGGCACTCATAGCAGTTTAAGCATCATATTTTGTACTAACTAAGACTACTATGTTTTTGATATGCTTAATCTAATCTGGGAAATTTCTCTGATTTGTGCAATGATCTTAAAACTTGTTGTTACAATTCTTGCTTATGTTATGTTACCCTTGTGGCCATGAGTTAATGCTACTGAACTTCTTTTCGGCTTATGCTTTACTTTTTTCAATGATGCCAAAAGGGGGAAGAAAATAAAAGGGTGGGAAAAGGAGGAAGAATGATAAGGGAGAGCAGTATATAAATAGCATCTCTAAGTTTGTCATCATCAAAAATGGGGAAAATGACTATATGTTTTGATGATTGTCAAACCTGGTGAAACTAGAGAGAGAGAGAGAGAGAGAAACTTGATCCTCAATATGGCCTCTCCATACATCTCACAGTCTCAAGAATATAATCGATATATGTAAGAGAGACATGTGCGGAAGATAAGGGGAACCGTGAAAAAGGGAAAGAGGACTGCAAACTGGGCAAGTGAAGGACTGATCCGCATAGGGAATAGGTGGGAATCTAGTTCTCAGGGGGAACTTTTTCTATGAGTTTACCATCATCAAAAAGGGGGAAATTGATATGTCATGACATGTTTTGATGATTTGACAAACCTCACTCAAAGACCCAGAATACTATTATGTATTTCTAGGTCTGAGTCTCAAGGGGAACAAATGAGGTATCTGGGTAAAGGATCTGGTCCTTAGGGGAAATACAAAGGAAGTCTTTTTGTCATCATCAAAAAGGGGGAAATTGATAAGAAATGATATGTTTTGATGACATGACAAACCCTGAGGAACCAGATACAATTAAGTTCACATGTTTGAACTTGCTTAACCTTATGATAACTCATATGTTGCTACTCTGACATGCTCCTTGAAGGATCAGATGCTTGCAGGATTTACTTATATATGAGAGACCAGATATGTTGATTCAGAAGAACCAGACAGGATTAGGTCTCCAGCCTGCTCTGCCAACGGTGCAGCTGTAGAGTTACTAACAGTGTAACTGGTACTTACAACTTGTTCTAAGAATAGATGAGGGACCAGGTTCTTCCAGATAAAGGTCCTGGTCACTGAAGCGTTGAAAGTCCAAAACCCTACAACTGTAAAGTGTGCTGCTGAAAAGTACAATGTAGCTGTACAACAGCACCTCAGTAAGGCCGATTGATTAACGGTCCAAATTTCATTAGTGGTCACCTCTACTCTCTCTATCTCTCTCTCTCCTTGCATATAAAGAGATCATCTTCCAAGATAAGACTTATTCTTGCACAATCCGAAAATTGCTCTATCCAAAGTGCAAGTCTCCACCTTTCAAGGTGTTCCTCAAGAATAGAGCCTCAGTAACCCGAAGGACCAGATCGAGAACTGAAGATGCTTTAGGTCCTTAGGTCGTTGAGTCTTTGTTCTTTTGTGCTTAAACTATAAACCTACTCTTCCATAAAAAGAAGTTGATTGTAGCTGTTTCCTAAAGCCTTGAGTGGTACACTAAGCTAGAGTTAGCTTAGTTATATTAGTGTATGGATAGCTAATGTTAGTCACTGTGGTGAATTCTCAAAGGGTGTCTTTGAGTGGTACGCTAGGCTAGAGTTAGTCTAGGCGTAATATCTAATTCTCAAAGGTTGCTTGCTGGAAGAGTGTCTTCACAAGAACTTTGAGTGGTACACTAGGCTAGAGTTAGTCTAGGTGTAATTAGTGTGCTTGGCTAGGGGTAGCCAAGTGTGAGGGTTGCATAAGCATTATTGTATGGGTGAGGGGTAATGGGAGTTAACTTCTAGCTTGCAATAGAGTTGTAACCTGAGCTTGCTTAGTTAGTGGAGTTGAAATCCTACTGGGGTAGGTCGTGATTTTTAATTCCTTGAGCAAGGAGTTTTCCACGTAAATATCTTGTGTTGATTCTCATACTGGACTGCATAAGGGAACTGCTACACGACTAGGTCCCTCCATACATTGTTTTGTGGACGCATAGCCTACATCAAGTTCAGTTTCAGTTTTAGTATTTACAATTCTTTCTTTCAGTTGCTTTACATACCAGTGCAATTCAAATGTACTAACGTTCCCTTTTTATTGCCCGGGGGCCTGCATTTCACGATGCAGGTATTGATTTACAGGACGATGGATCTCCGCTAGGACTTCCAGTATCAGCTAATTAGTGAGCCCCAGTCTTTCGGGGCGTTATCACACTTTAAAGTCTTTTCAGTATTTACAAGCAGTCAGGTATGCCAGCGGCCTTGTCCCAGCAACATTCATTGTTTTCAGCACTTCATAGAGGATTCATAGACTATAGTCGCAGACAGTCAGAGTTTAGCAGGCTTTTGTATTAGCCGTGTTGGCTACATATTTATACTCTCAGACTTATTCAGTATTTTCGCATTTATGATATTTCAGTCTGACTTTTAGTAGATCAGCATGTGTTAGTGTTATTTCCTTATTTAGTATGTTTTGATATCATATGTTGATTCAACCAGCCAGTTGGTTCGCTCGGTCACATGCAGACAGAAACTGAGTGTCATGTTACGCCCAGGCCATTGTTTGGGGCATGACAAAGCTTGCTATCAGAGCCTAGGTTCAAGAGTTCAAGGGATTTCTATAAAGCCATATCCAGTGGGGTCACATTTACGTGTGTGCGCGCGCCACACATGTAAACAGTTGACCACCAAGACATCTAGGATTGTCTCACTTCTTTCATACTCTATATCATGCAGTTAGAGCTATGCTTTCAGGAATATTTCTAACTTATTTGAATTACATATGTCAGAAAATTCCTGCGAAAAGAAAGTACACCAAGAGGACTTCAGCTAATAGCCAGAGGGCTACGGCTGATGCTGCTCAGGAAGAGAACATTTTTATTCCTTTCTGACATCGTCCTATGTGTATGTTACCTCGTGTGTTGGTGTGGGATTTGGGGTATGACCATGCTCGATATCCACAAGGAGGAAATGTATTAGTAAACCCGTCAATGTATTTTGCCTACTGAAGGTGTGCCAAAATGATACCCTACCCATGTTTCCATGTATTTATGACAGCTCTGTATCCATGTATTCATGTTAGTTTAGTATTCAGGTACTCATGTTATGTCAGTTCGGCATTCACATATTTAGTCAGCTCAGTATACAGTCAGTTTATTAGACGTTCAGTTCAGTAATCATGTATTCATTTAGTTCAGTAAGCATGTGTTCACGTCAATTCAATGATCACATGCCTCAGCTATTCAGTTTCAGTATTTGAGTTACAGAGTAAACTTTGCCAAGCTTCTGTAGAGTCTCAGAATTAGCCGCGGTTATAACCAAGACCATCATTCGAGGATGAATGATCCCAAGGGGGAGATAATGTTACACCCCGTATCTTAGAACTAAGGTTAGACTCGTATCGTTAGAGTTTAGTGGAAAACAAACTGAAGGTTTGAACGTTTTTCGAAAATGGTTGACAGGCCTAATTCGAGCAAACATAACCCCTTGATTAGTTGGGAATTTGGGAAAGTACCCTTAATGAAAGTTGTAGTACCTAGAAATACCTTTCCAACCATATAAGGACCACGCCTATCAGAGATCGGATCAAGGAGATATGATCATCGCAGGATGGCTAACAGTAAGGCGCTTAAGATTCGACAGAATCGGCTAATTTATCGATACGTCTTCCTTCCATCCCAATTTCTTGTAAATAAGTTGAGAATTTAAGAAAACTCAAGACATGAAAGTTGTATCTATTTGAAATAGCTTTCCAATGATATATTGTGGAGCCCAAAAAAAGCTCTGTACAAAGAGCTATGACTATTTTACTGAAGGAACTACTGCGCCGACCTCGCACCAAAACGGTGGCGCGGGCAGAAGCAGTTTCTGACCAAACGGCACCCCTGGGACACAAGTGTCACGACCCAGCCCCGTGGGCCGCGACTGGTGCCCTACTTGGACACCCAAACAGACATACAAACCAAATCGTCATTTTATCGCTTAACTCAGACTTCATATTCATCATTTTAAACAGAGCTAGAAACAAATATTATCTTACGCGATTTCACGTGCAAAATATCATATCAAAACTAAAAGAGTTGGCGGAATATACATCGCCCACATTTCAGCACAACCATATGCGTATACATATATCAAAAGCCGACAAGGCTATCAAATGGCACAACGGCCCCAAAACATATACAAAATGCACGCCGACAAGGCTGCCATAACGAGTAGGATCATACAAACACATCTGAACAGAAGTAGGCACAACCCACATGTACGTCTACAGACCTCTAAACAGACCAACCGTATCATATGGGGGGACAGGGCCCCACCGTACCCCTGCACAAATATATACATATGCAAAGACCGAATATATACCAGAATGTAGGCTCCGGAATAAGAGGAGCACTCCAAACAGCAGAAGAGGGTATCCTAAACTGGTGAATCACCAAACTGTGCGTCTGTACCTGCGGGCATGAAACGCAGCCCCCCGAAGAAAGGGGGTCAGTACGAAATATGTACTGAGTATGCAAAGCAGAAAATACAGAAACAAATCTGAGGCATAAACAAAATAGTAGTACAGAACATAAGTATAAATCCAACATATCAAAATTTGTTTACTTTCAAAAATATGTAAGTCATGCGTAAGGTACAGAAGAATATGGTCGCCCGCCCGTCGATGGCGCCATAACACAGCATAACACCAGAATGTTTCAAATCTCCGTATCCCCGTCACATATCACATCACAACATAACGCCATACACAGCATAACACCAAATATATGTGGAACCCGACCCTCTTTTGCGAGTAGCTCGGTGAACCATAAACACAGCATAACTCCGGAGTATATCAAAGCGCGCACGATAACAGAACCGGCGAAAGATATAATAGAACGCACGAGTAGAGTCGTGAGTAATCATATGCATAAAATCATTATCATGAACTCAAACATAAGTAAAATGATCATACTTGAAAATCGAAATAATAGTCATAACGAATTCTTTCAAAAGTTCCCGAATTACATAACGGAAAGTCGCGGGACCCACGGACGGGAATTTACCCAAGTCGGGCCCGCTCATGGAAAACGTACTCATTATTCATAATGCAAACTTTTATAAAAATATTGGAGCGATCCGAGCATTTATGTGAAAGGTATGGCATTCAGAAATTTCGAAGTTCTTTAAAGCGAAACCTTTTTGCGCAAAGTTCGGAAAGCGATTATTTCAAATACATAAAGGTTCATATTTCATCAAATCATACATAAGAGTGCCAATGAACATATACGGATCATAACATGCTCGGATTTCGAATTTAGAATTTCCTTAAGGCTTATAATCTAGCCTATACAAACTAAGGCATGCCAAAAGAAAGAAGGTTGCCTTACATACCTGTTAGCGGCTATTCGTAACTCGTTCGTCTCGTCGCTCTTTTAGCCTATTTATATAAGAGTAACGTTATTTTTAGTAACTATATTATCTAGTCTACAAATCCAGAGCCTATTTCTTATCGAACTTATATTCCATCTTATACATATTCTTGTTTAAGATTTTCAATTATCTAAAATTTAGCGAAAATCCGGCAGCACTTCCCCTATATTTTCACCTAACCAAAATTTCCAATTGCTCTCCTGTTGACACAGAAATACCAACAACAACATATGAATACAGTTATATTTTCAATTCCTCCAACTCAACAACACAACATCAACTACAACGTGCCCAAGATAAATACGTAAAATTCCATCCACCACCACTCAAAAAAATACACTCCAAAACAGTCCACATAACAACAATAATAACTTATCCGATTTCCCGCAATTAATTTCGTAGTTCCCATCTCGCAATTTAGCTATGAGAGGGATGAATTTAAATATATCAAGGAAAGGAGAATTATTACTTTATATTCCGTTAACTACTCTTCTTCCACCTTTCTTCAGTTCGAAGAAACCTCCAATCCGCCTAAAATAGAATAAAACACGTTGATGCTTGCCAAAAGAATTCATGTTGCTGATTTAATCTTGCAACTGTAGGAGAGGACATCATACCTCACTTGATATATTCATCAACAACATTTACTTGAGCTCTCCAAGAACAACTCTTGCTCCTACTAATTCTTGAACAAGAATGGAATATTGTTTTCCTTAAAGGGCCGAAAACGTTTTTGCAATACGTATGAATTTGTGCTATACATTGCTTGATGAATCTAGGGAGGTTGCTGTACGTTTTTGGTGTCTTGTTCCTCCCAAGGATTAGTATCCAAATGAAATGTAGCCTCATATGTTGATTTGCTATTTTAATAAATAAGTACATACTTAGTGGTGCTTGCTGGCAAACTTTTTGCACGCTTGCACTATAAACTTGACACCTAAGCCCCCTCCCCTTCCACTTATATTATTTGCACCTTAAGAGATTAAGTGTAGATAACACTTACACGGCTTGTACATCTGGTCACTTTATTTGTGGTGATCACCGAATTATGTCCCCCACTAATCCAACGTTTCACTAATTGCCCGCGTAATTAATTTTTTGATCTCAATTCATTTAAAAAGTAATCATTTTTAGTACACTCCATATTCATTGTCATGATCATGTGATGTAGCAGTAGTCCACAGTCCCTTTTTGTACACACAAAATATTATTTCCAATCACCGTCATTCACTTTCGAGTCTTAAATAATTTCGGGACCTCAAACTTTTATACCATGATCTCTTTATTTGCATACTTGAATGTGACTAAAATTCCATATAGTTCGTTATAACTTGTTCAATTTCTAAACTTTGACAAAACTTATTTTCTCCGATTCGTTTAACCTCCACGACACTTACTTATCACTTGTTACACATAATATTGTCCTTGAACTTATGTCAATTAACTTACGACAAATCCAATGCACAAAAGTGTGGAATTTAACAAATTCACGCACTAATAGTACGAAACTCTTATCCTATCAATGTAATGTTCCTTATATTTACTAAAATGAATGCCTACCATTAATCCACGTAGTCACTACACCTTTTAATAGTAGCTATTCCATCCTTGCTGTCCCACTTAACATTTAATATATAATACATATTTTCCAACTAAAAAGACTTTCTATCTGTTACACTTGTAAACAAAAAGCACCATATGTTTCCTTCTATATTTTCATCTAGTAATCACTATATCTAATTGGTAACGTAGTATTCATATGGTAATAATATAGCAATCGTGCAGATATTAATATCTATCATACGTATTCCTCAATAATTCTCATAATAGAAAAAGATAGATTTTCATAAGAGGAAATAATTTATGTACCCATAAAAAATAAAATCTCATTTCTAAATGTCCTCATACCGCACACATAATTAAAAATGTATCCCAGAAGTAGTAATAGTAATAACTATAGAAAATTATACTTATCAAATATTTACTAAAAGGGGTTTACTTAATAGAAAATACCATATCAAGACCATATATAACAGTTTCAAAATTCATCAAACTTATTCCGTTACTAATGTCATTGAACTCGTACGCCTTCCAACTTGTGAAAACGCGGGATGTAACAACAAGGGTGGCGCGAGTTTCATATTTTTCCAAGTTATGTATTTTACTATATATTTAAGGCTGAGGTTTATTTTCCCAACCTCCCCAAACACGAAAAAAGACCTAGAAGGAGATAGAACTCGTCCCAAGCCTCAAGAATACTTCAAGGTATGTAGTAGTGACTATTCTAAGTTGATTTCAATTCCGTAATACCTTATTAACATGATTAAACCCTTCAAATCCATAGATAATTGATTGAGACTTGGTTTTGGACGAAAGGACCCTAGAACTCAAATTCAAAAGGATTGAACTTCAAAAGGTAATATTCTACTCTCTAAACATTTATAGTTGTGAATTGATGAGTTATTGAGAGAATAGTAAATGGGTTTGATAGAGAGTATCATATGAACTATGCTAGGGTTTTGGATTATTGATTTGAGATTGTTGTAATTATATGGGTGATGGAGAATGATGTTAATTACACCTAATTGAGATTGTAAAATCACCTAGAAGTAATAGAATGGGAATTGGGTGAAGGAAACACCATTAATGAAGGTTGTGGAGCTTTATGCCCACCAAGTGTTTGATAAAATAGTTAAATGACCAAATCATGAATATTATTGCTAATATGGAATCTCTTTGGCTTACATTGCTATAGATCAAAGTTAAAAGGGTTGACAAACGTTGTATTACGCTTAAAAGATGGAATTAAGGTTTGTGAGGCTAACTTTCTACGTTTGGGAATGTTAATGATTCTCCCTATGCCACGTTCTTTTACAATGTTACTAATTGCCTCCGAAATATAGTTAAGCTTAGTTCCTTAAATAGTTGCAGAACTTCTATTCTCTAGTTTCGTAATTCACTGTATCTACTCAAAATTTACTTACTATTGTTCTGTTAACCAAATGCTAGCATCATATTCTCTAATTCTGCTTTGAATACTGAAGTGAAGCATAAGGTTGTTTCTAACGCCCTTATCATCCGACACTATTTGGTGGTCATATACTATCTTTTCCGAACTATAGCCATGGATCACACTTAGGGATATTTCATCTGTCTTAAATAAAAAATTAGAACAACTCACCCCAAACTTTCTATACACATCAAAATCATACCAGACTATACGTATCCGGCGCAAATACTTAATCAAATAACCTAAGAGGGAACTGTCATATCTTTTATCTCTTAATAATATCTCCTTCTTGTAGTAACTTACTGCCATCGTACTCTCTAAGTCTGATCTGACTAAACTTAAACAAACTAAAACTATCCTAGAAATTTAATATCGTCTGCTCATGATGTTTCATGTCGTACACCATCTATTTTATTCAGGGGCATTGTTCGTACGAAAATTTCATCTGAAAAAAAAAATCATAACACTGTTAGAATCATAGGTAATTTTTCCCATAGACTCTTTTCTGTACAAAATCAAGGTGATCAATCTATGCCCGTTGTGACTAAAATCATAACATGTTGCCCCATGGGGTCTTATATTAGAGTTGTCATTATCATAACTGTGGCTACATATGAGGATGCCTATAAGTTCTAACGACCTGCTAAAGCATATAAGCGGTTCTGACGGAGGCCTGTATTACCAAACTTAGTTACTTACGCCCTACTTTGGGCTTGAGAGTTTCGAGAAGCTGGTGAATTTGTGGATCGAGCAACATTACCTCTGGTATCTTATTTCACTGATGGGCAGTCCTTTAGATAGTGACCCTGCTTGCTGCATCCAAAACACACATCTATGTCTGAACAATAAACCCCATGGTGCCTCTTATCGCACTTGTTGCGCATAGGATTCTAAAAATATCTGTGGCCCATACTTTCCTGTGACCGAGAGACTGGTGCTCTAAAACTCTGTTTCTAGCTGAACTGACCTTTCTGATCTTATTTGGACCTCAGGACTGGTGCACTGGTTGCAGATAGAGTGGGTCCTGATTACCTCCTGTGGAAAACTGTCTGCCTCAACCTCCCTGAGATCCTCCATTATTTACGTTTCCTGCAGACTTAGCTCCTTTGCTAATTTCTCTGTTATTCTCTTCTTACAGTCTCTCATTCTCCTTTCTCAAGTACATCATTATTATTCAAATTCTAAATTCATTATACTACACCACTTATCGAGCGACATACATATTATTTCACTTCAATATCACCTCAAGTCTCATTCGTTACCAGAAAGTACTTCACAATTGTACCCCTATGGATAATCATCCTCAATTGGACCATGAATTCCCTGCTTGTCGCTTACGCATTCGACACATACATAATCTGATAGGTATAGAAGGTTACTTATTGTGTTATACCCCGTATCTTAGAACTAAGGTTAGACTCGTATCGTTAGAGTTTTAGTGGGAAAAAAACTGAGGGTTTGAGCGTTTTCCTAAAATGCTTGACAGGCCTAGTTCGGGAAAACACAACCCCTTGATTAGCTGGGAATTTGGGAAAGTACCCTCAATAAAAGTTGTAGTACGTAGAAATGCCTTTCCAACCATATAAGGAACTGTCCTATCAGAGTTCGGTTCAGGGAGATATGATCATTTCAAGATGTCTAATAGTAAGGCCCTTAAGATTCGATAGAATCGGCTAAGTTTTCGATACGTCTGCCTTATATCCTAATTTCGTGTAAATACGTTCCGAGTTTGAGAAAACGCAAAACATAAAAGTTGTAGCTCTTTGAAATACCTTTCCAACGATATATTGTGGAGCCTACACAAATCTCTGTACAAATAGGTATGACCATTTTATTGAAGAGAGTACTGCGGCACCCTCGCGTCACAAGGGTGGCACAAGCAGAAGCAGTTTCTGACCAAAACTTTGCCTTGTGTGGCACCCTGTGATGCAAAGGTGGTACGGGTTTCATATTTTTATAGGTTACATATTTTACTATATATTTAAGGTCGGGGTTTATTTTCCCAACTTCCCCAAACACGAAAAATAACCTAGAAGGAGATAGGACTCATCCCAAGCCTCAAGAACACTTTAAGATAAGTAGTAGTGATGATTCTAAGTTGATTTCAATTCCCCAATACCTTGTTAACATCATTAAACCCTTCAAATCCATATATAATTGATCGAGGCTTGGTTTTGGATGAGAGAACCCTAGAACTCGAATTCAAGAGGATTGAACTTCAAAAGGTAATACTTCTACTCTCTAAAAATTTATAGTTGTCAATTAATGAGTTATTTGGAGAATAGTAAATGTGTTTGATAGAGAGTATCATATGAACTATGCTAGGGTTTTGGATTGTTGACTTGAGATTGTTGTAATCATATGGGTGATGGAGAATGATGTTAATGACACCCAATTGAGATTGTAAAATCTCCTGGAAGTAATAGAATGGGAATTGGGTGAAGGAAACACCATTAATGAAGATTGTGGAGCTTTATGCCCACCAAGTGTTTGATAAAATGCTTAAATGACCAAAGCTTGAATATTATTGCTAATATGGAATCTCTTTGACTTGTATTGCTATAGATTAAAGTTGAAAGGGTTAACGAACGTTGTATTACGCTCAAAAGCCGTAATTAAGATATGTAAGGCTAACTCTCTACGTTTGGGAAAGTTTATGATTCTCCCTATTCCACGTTCTTTTACAACATTACAAATTTCCTCAGAAATGTAGTTAAGCTTAGTTCCTTAAATAGTTGCCGAACTTCTATTCTCTAGTTTCGTTATTCGCTCATGACTTTCATTCCGAACGTTTTGAACTCAGTACGTAATCAATATAGACTTGTGTCTGATATCCCATGAGTCTTAGTCATGAAAACCTAGAAAGCTTATGAATAGTTAATATTCTAAATTCTATAACAATCTGTGATTCCATGTCTCATGATAGTAATGCTCAGCATCTATGTTAGAACAATAATATGAAGGCTCCTCAACTTATGATACTTTTTGAAAAAGGGTAGAAATATGATGAATCTATTGTTTATGAACTCATGACAGGATTCACGAAACTATATAGAGTTTAAAATATGTAATTGTGCCAATTGAGAAGCATGTATAAATCCAAGAATGCCTAAAATAATATGAAAAGTGATGTTTAAATATGCTTTTGTGATACATTAATGCTTTATAGGTCCATGAGTGTCGGTTGACTATCACCTTTATATGTATATGCAAGTAGCTCTAGCAGATAGCACGTACATAGCCTGGTAGCGGATGATGCTACCCGCCATGTTATGAAGCATGGTGCATGATGATATGAAACATAGCCTAGTAGTGGATGATGCTACCCACCATATTATGAACCATGGTGCATTGTTTGATATATAAAGCCTGGCAGTGGATGATGTTGCTCGCCATGTTATGACCCATGGTGCATTATGATACATAGCCTAGTAGTGGATGATGCTACCCACCATATTCTGAACCATGATGCATTGTTTGAGATATAGCCTCATAGTGGGTGATGTTTCCCGCCATGTCATGACCCATGGTGCATTGTTTGAAATACCTATTTTCTTAGTTAAAATGGATTGCAGACCCCAGTATGCGGACCCAGTATGGTGCATTACAGAGCAGAGGTGATTCTCCATTCAAAACATAGAGTATTCATATCTTTACTTCCTTGTTCAGTTCAGTTACGAGTTCAGTTTCAGTTTCAGTATTTACAGTTCTTTCTTTCAGTTGTTTTACATACCAGTGCAATTCAAATGTACTGACGTCCCCCTTTAATTGCTTGGGGGCCTACATTTCACGATATTGGTATTGATTTACATGACGATGGATCTGCGCGATAGGACTTCTAGTATCAGTTAATTGGTGAGCCCCAGTATTTCGGGATGTTATCACACTTTATAGTCTTTTTTCAGTATTTACAGCCTGTCAGGTTTGCCGGGGGCCTTGTCACAGCAACAGTCATTGTTTTCAGTACTTCATAAAGGCTTCATAGACTATAGTCACAGACAGTCAGAGATTAGTAGGCTTTTGTGTTAGCCATGTTGGCTATGTATTTATACTCTCAGACTTACTCAGTATTTCTGCATTTATGATATTTTAATCAGACTTTTAGTAAATCAGCATGTGTTAGTGTTATTTTCGCATTTAGTGTGTTTTGATATCATATGTTGATTTAGCCAGCCAGTTGGTTCACTCGGTAGCATGCAGACAAGCACAAAGTGTCGTGTTACACCCAGGCCATGGTTCAGGACGTGACATATTGCTCTAAGCTTCATGGTACGATCTAGAGTAGAAAGAAATGAGACAATCGTGAATGTCTTGGTAGTTAACCATTTATATGTGTGGCGGGGACACACACATAAAGGAAACTCCACTGGACACGGCTTCATAAACTCCCTAGGACACTTAAACCTAATGCTCTGATACCAAGCTTTGTCGCGCCCCGAACCATGGCCTGGGCGCAGCACGGAACTTGGTGTCTGACTGCATGTGACCGACCGAACCAACTGGCTGGCTTGATTAACATGTGATATCAAATATACTGAATGCTGAAATAAACTTAACACATGCTGATCCACCAAAACGTCTGACTGAATAAACATAAGTGCGGAAATATTTAATAAGTCTGAGAGTATACATACGTAGCCAACACGGCTAATACTAAACCCTGCTAAACTCTGATTTTCTGCAACTATAGTCTATGAAGCCTCTATGAAGTATTGAAAACTACCAATTACCTGGACAAGGCCCCCGGCATACCTGACTGTCTGTAAATGCTAAAAAGACTGTAAATAAATGGTAAGGCCCCGAACGAAACTAGGGCTCACCAATTAGTTAATACTGGAGATCCTAGTGAACAGATGCGTCGTTGTGTAAATCGTTACCTGCATCGTGAGATGCAGGCCTCGGGCAAAAGGGACGTCAGTAAATTTGGATTGCACTGGTATGTAAAGCAATAGAAAGAAAGAATAGTAAGTACTGAAACTGAAACTGATCTAATAACTAATAATTGATAACTGATAACTAATAACTGAAGTGAACAAAAGAATTAAAGATAAGAATACTTCTTGTTCTGAATGGAGAATCACCTGCTTACTGAAATCATAATTTGTGGCCTTAGGCCCAATATAAGTGCATAAGTCTGTGGCCTCAAGCCCAAGTATACGTATACATAACTGTGGCCTTTGTCCCAAAACACAGGTGTTCGACATTAAACAAATTATATAAACGAACTAAGAATCATGTTGAAAGTACAAAACTAACATACTGTGCAATGACTCACTGAGACATATATTCATGAACTGATTATGAGACCTGAAGCTTTAACTATTTATAAACATGCTGAGTATTCTAAACTGAGACTCATGGGCGTCAAACATAAGTCTATATTGATTACGTACTGAGCTCACAACATTCGGAATGAAAGTCATGAATGAATTATGAAACTAGAGAATAGAAGTTCTGCAACTATTCAATGAACTAAGCTTAGCTATATTTCTATGGCAATTAGTAACGTTGTAAAAGAACGTGGTGTAGGGAGAATCATTAACATTCCCAAACATAGAGAGTTAGCCTCACATACCTTAATCTATAACAATACAAGTCAAAGGAACTCCATATTAGCAATAATATTCATTCTTTGGTCATCTAAGCATTTTATCAAACACTTGGTGGTTATAGAGCTCCACAACTCTTCATCAATGGTGTTTCTACACCCAACAACCCATTCTCTTGCTCCTAGATGATTCTACAGTCTCATATTGCCATAATCAATATCATTATTCTTCACCCATAAGATAAACAACAACATTAATCAATAATCAACAACCCAAACCTATAACCGTTCATGCTTTTCTATCAAACAAATCAACTCATATCTCATGAACTTATAGTTGGTAGTTATCAATGCAAAACTATAGTTAATTAAAGGATGAAGGTGTTACCTTTTTGATAATCAATTCTCTTGAATTCGGATTCTAGGGTTCTTTCGTCCAAAACGAAGTCTCAATCGATTATCTATGGATTTGAAGGGTTTACCCATGTTAATTAGGTGTTAGAGAATTGAAATTAACTTAGAATCATTATTAGAGCTTACCTTGGATGATGGAGGGACCTTGGAGGAAGTTGGGTTCTTGAGAGCTTCCATTTCTAGAGCCAATTTTCGTGTTTGGGGTGGAGGGAATGAAGCAGGGTCTTTAAAATGACTTACCTAGTGCGCAGCCACGCAGGTTGAAGCCCAGCCACACAGCTGACCGCGTAGCAAGGGCAGTAACACTGCCTCTGGTGTGCGGTCGCCCGCCTGAAGGGGTCTTCGCGCAGTTGGCCGCGCAGACTGTGCACTGTCTAGTAAAATGCTCATAACCTTTTGCTCAGAGATCTGTACGGACTCCACAATATATGAATGGAAAGTTATTTCAAAGGGTTAAAACTTTCATGTTTTAAGTTTTCTCAAATTCCTAAATATTTTCACTAAATCAGGGTGGAAGACAGACCTTCCATAAACTTAGTCAATTCTATCGAATCTTATGCACCTCACTATCCATCTTGATTCCAAAACAACTATTTCCACCCAAACTCATCCCAATGGGACTTTATATGGCTGAAATGTCACATTAACTGTCACGACTCATTTCGACTAAGTCATGTAGGCACTTACCTTTCCCACCTCGGTAAGCGAACCCTCAACCCAATGATAAGTAAAGACATAAATAAATAACTCAATCAAGCGGAAAAGAATAATTATGTAAGTCTCACGATAATATATAAATAGAAATAGTGCGGAATAAGGAAAATACCCCAAGGTCTGATCTAAGTCATACAAGAGCATCTAAATGAAATAATACAAGTCTGGAATATATAATACATCAATTTGTCTATGTCTCAGAGTAAAAAAGTAAGACATACTAATAAGAGGAGTCTTTAAGGCGGCGAATGACTCGTGCTCACCCTAGAAACTCGATAATAATGCTGAAGGCCACTATCAGACACGGAAGGCAGAGGAAGAACCAACCTGGTACTCTGCATTCATAAAAGAATGCAACAAGTGTAGATCAGTACAAAACCACAGTACTGGTAGGTATCATAGGCCGACTAAGTATAACTAACATAATTCAGACAATAAGTCAAGATATGCAAATAAATCAACAAGTATAAGACAAACGTAATCAAAACCAAGTACATGTCATCACCTAAGTAGAGCATCTTAACCAAATTGTGCCAAGTCTCAATATGTTTAATCCGAAACCAACATCACAAGTAAAACACCAAATCATCTCAATATAAGCCATGATGCAGTGCAATGCAATAATGTATGAATGCAATTCAATGTTGTGTACACATGTACTCCGGACGGAATTATCGACATCTCGGTAGCACAACCCAAGGTGACTCGCGATGTCTAAGTGCCACTCGTCCCGGATCTTTTCCCAACAGATAGATGAGACCCCTGATCTTTGCCCACGGGGGGTTCTCATCGGCACCACCCTGGGGGACTCGTGGAGTCCATGTACCTCACGGCTCCGGCACAAACCTCGGCAACCGCTACCACTCAATCCACGATTCAGGTACTAACATCGGATATCGGACTCTTACGTCACTCAAGTAAAAACTGAGCTCAGCTCATCACAGTATTTCATCAAGTATCATCAAGGTATTAACAATGTATCATGAATGGATGAGAATGCGTGCAATGCATGTGTCAACATCAATAATTTGATCAATATCACAAGTACCAACATAGGTACGCCAACAACATATCAATGTCACAAGTACCAACATGGGTACGCTAACAATATCAGTGTCACAAGTACCAACATGGATACGCAACAATATCAGGAAAAAATACACAAGTCATATAGAACTCAATCCTCATATCAACATCAACCCGTAAGATACTACAATATCACAATCAAGATGGAACAACAGGTTCTAGTATCTACTAACAACACGTGGCATCAAGCCAACACAATAGAACAATCAAGTCACAACACAACGGGGTGGCTAGCCCTAATCACACAACAGAGCCCAACCTAAGACAATATCCAACCCAGCTTTATACCCGAAGGATTACATGCTTTTTCCGACAATATAATCTAAATATATGCTTCGCTATACGAAGTCTCACCAAGGGTAAGTCATAACCTACCTGGATGGTCGAACAACAACACCAACAATCACTCTATAGCCTTGCCCTTCCGCTGAGCCTCAATATCAAAGAAGTCTAGGCATATTCAAAAATAGATTAGAAATCATGAAGAACAATACTAATATTGCTATCATTCAATTTAGGTCAAAAGCAACCCTAAAATTTAGGGAAACGGGCCACACAAGGGCAAAACGGGAAACTCGGGGGTAAAATATCTTGTTAAACACTAGGTGATCAAAACCCATCAACCATTTGCTAAATTAACTCAAGGATTCATCCAATTTCGAATTTCAAGCAAAACCCCAATTTTGGGTATAAACCGTAACTCTTATATTTAAGGATTCAACACTAATAATGGAAGATATATGATTAATAACCTTAGATACATCATAATCTAGCATAAACCCGTCAATTTCATCATTAATAAGCCTAGATATAAATTGTATGAAAACCCACTTTTAATCTTCCATTACTAAGGGCTAACAAGGAAAGAGGAATCCTTAAGATGATTTGGAACAATGAAATAGGTAAGAAGGTTAGGAGAGCTTACTACTAAGAATATTCACAATAATTCTCCAAGATATGCTCCCACTATGACCCACTTTCAGAATAACAATGAATGAAAAGACTTGGGGTTTTATATCATTTAAATACCCCAGTCATGGCCCGATCACCGCTTTCGCGGTCACTCCTTTAACAAATTTACACCTAATCTGGATTTACGGAGTGTTACACGGATAATGTTGCCCCGTTTCTAATACTAAGACTGCTCCGATTCCTAAACCTTTGTAGTTAACCGCACCATCAAAAAACAACCTCCATCCTGAATAGGGCTCGGCTATGTCCTCATCTACCGTCAATACTTCTTCGTCTGGGGCTCAAAATCCTTGTCAATCGGGCTTTCTGCCAGTAAGTCGGCCAATGCTTGTCCTTTGACGGACTTTTGTACCACGTATGTGATGTCAAACTCACTTAATAGCATTTGCTATTTTGCCAATTTCCCATAGGCATGGGTGTCGCGCCCCAATTTCCTGGCGGAAGACGGGTTTTGACACATGACAATGGATTAAAAAGAGAAGAGTCGCCATCTAATGAATTAAGTAGCGTTAGGTCCCCATTACTACTACTAATGCAAATAAATATGTTTAAACTAGTCTACGTAGCCAAAGATAAGGTAAGGGTTCAAATTACCTCAAAAGGAAGGTGTAAAGCACCTTTCGAGGTCCACAAATGTGGGTCCCGGCCGAATGTAGAATTATGTGGGATTTACATGATAAGAGAATAAAATATTTATCTAATAGCAAGGTGATAAAGCGTACAACTTATCTATTATTAATTGATTAAATTAATACAAAGGCGATTGAGCATAGAAGGTCAGTTAGTACCTTAACTAAATTAATCCAAAATGATTTAAATAACTAAGCAGGCGAACTTAACTACTAACTTCCATTAAGCGAGTCTAATAATTAATTGAATAAGCATGGAAATCCGCGTTATTAGTTATAGAGAAAGCTTGTTTATAACTTCTAATTAGATTAAATTAAAGCAACCCAGTAACATGCAAACTTGTTTATTACTTAACATACTGAAGGATATAAAATAACTACGTTAACTAATTAAAAGCAAAATATAAAGTAAATGAAGGATGGAAAACAACATTTTTCGTTTTTTTTTTTCGACAATAAACAACTTTACTATATTAATGCATAAACGGTCTCAAGGAGTTAAAAGATGCAACATCATCAGTTACAATCCAACTAGAGAACACAGAAACCCAAGTAACCTTACGTAGCAATGAAATAGAAAATTGGCTAAATTATGCGCTAACATATTCCAAGATCTAGGAATATATACAACATGTACGTCTTCAAAGAAACTCATAAGTTTCCAGATATCTTCACTAGTAGTCTCTATCTCCCATGAAACTACACTTCTCTTCTATATCATATCCATCACAGTTTTTGCATCTGTTAAGATTTGCACTTTTGACCATCCATTTTCCTTGGCGCTCTCCAATGCTTCACATATTGCTAGGGCTTCAGCGGTGATGGCCTTCCCAACAAATTGAATTGGGGTACCAAAGACATGAAGCAAATTCCCAAAGCTATCCATAGCCACCACACCAATGCTTGCCATCTTTTTCTCCTTTTGCAAGCTAGCATCTGCAAACATAACAATGCCATCTTGTGCCACAATAATATTTTTATCAGTAGTATAATCAGATATATCGAGCCACGAACAAATAGTCGTCTGCGAATAGTTCTCTATTCCACATAGTGTATTCTTGCCCGTCCCCATAAATTTTAATATCTCGCAAAAGAAAAGAAATGGTTAGTAAAATGTGTGCCACCTTACTTTTGGTGGCGAATTCAATGTAAAGAGTTGAAATAAATAATAAATGAACATTATATAAATTTAAAATCAAGAGTAAGAGATTAATGTGGGATCAGTAGGACATGACAAGGCTGAGAACGGGCCCAATGCGATGTTACTCTCCTCTATCCTATTTTGGTATAATCGACTCTCTTAAATGCCTTAAAACAAGACAAAAATAATTCATTAAAATTTCCAAAAAGAGTATAGTAGAATATTTTAAGCATTTAAGAAAGTTGTGTAAAGCTTTAAAATGTTTTGATATTTAGATCGTATTGAAGCATCTCACAATTTAACGTAGTAGTAAAAGTTATCAAGTTTTTGAGACTTTTAAAAGAGTGACATATGAAATTAGAAACGAGGGAGTAACGAGTTGTTTTATTTTTTATAAAGCTATAATGTGCGCTTCACACAGGAGGTTAGCTATAGCCAGCCTATTTCGTCATTTCCCGACGTACCTGGTCCCGCTTGGGGCGACGACTCCACTTGCATTGACTCCGGTGCATGTTGTGTTTGAACTCCAAGCGACGTCACTCCATTGTATTGTACATGTAAAAAGTATTCAAAGGGTGAGATTATATCTATTCTTAATGTTCAACTAATCTCAAAAAAAAAATAAAAAAAAATAACAACATACTAATACAACTATTCCTACCCATTCAACTATCAAAAGGAAACCTCTAAACTAGTATTCTACCATGAGCTTTTAGAATTTTCAAAATCAACAATTTAAACTTATCATAAATATCCAACAAAAGTTCATCAAGCTACTTGACAAAATGTAAACAGGCAAGACAGTAAGAGAAAATTAACAAAGATGAACGTGATGGCATTGAGAGAATATCTCCTAAACAAATTATCCAGAAAAATTAACATATATTGACCATGGTTTGAAGTAGAATTTTCTCAAATAAAGATCAAGATAAGGATGCCACTTATATATATATATATATATATATATATATATATATATTTGTTACTTCAAGCATAAAATAATCATCTTCTTTACTATCTTAATCAAAACCATAATAGAACTAGACAATGAAAATTAGACATAAAGAACATCAAAAACAAGAATTAACAGTAGGAGATTTCATTTTAGTTCATCACATATCAAGTATTCATTTCAATCAAATAAACAAATAATTAATGACCTACAAAGTTTTATTGGAACTTATTTAAAACAGTAAATCGGAACAAAAATGGACCTTTATGCCGGAGACCTTGACGACGACTGGAACTACTAACTAAACTCAGCGATATCCAACAAGAAAAGCTATGATTCTTTTCTTTTTTTTTTCTTTTTTATGGCTAGTTTCACATCGGAGAAGAAGGACAATGGGATGAGAAGCTGTCCTTTTACAATGGCTGAGAACGTGGAAACGGACAGAAAGGAAGAAGACGGAACCACCATGGCTCTGTTTTCTGTTAGATGGTTGAAGAGGAGTGCTCGGAGCAGTGTTAATGGTGGACGCAGTGGGGAAATGGTGACGGGCTTAAGGTTGCTCTTGCTGCTAAGGTTATAAAAATGAAGAAGGCTTGCAGCATTTTTTTCCCGTTCCCAGCCCTCATTAGTGTATCGGCTCTCCCCCTTTTGGAGTCAAAAAGTATGGAATATAAACAATTAGAAAGAAAAATATGACTGTTGGAGAAAACTATAAAAATGGAAAGAGAGATATTTAGGAAGACAAAAGGAGGAATTTGTGGGATTTGGAATTTTGAGTTTGATTTGGGATCATTTGACAAGATTTAAAATTAAAAAATGGAGTGTTTTGGTAGGCCTGTACGAAATGGAAAAGGCTACTATTTTAATTAAAATATCGTCAAAATAATGATAGGAAAAATATTGAAAAGTAATCATTAGACAAATCAAAAATATATGTATAAAAAAAATATTTTACAAAATATAGAAAAATGTGCTTAAAAAATAAAGTAATATTTTAACATCTAAAATTGGTGAATTATAATATATTAATAAAATAGGCAATGAAAATTGCGGTATGTGGAGGTAACCGAGGAAAATAAGGAAATAATGTTTTTTAGTAGTATTAAAAATGCTATAAAAAATATAAAGACTTTTAAATAAAATAGCAGGTCATTAGAATATTTCGGAGGGACAAAATTGGGTGTCAACAATGGGTTGGTGGAAGATGTACTTCAGCGGATCCATCTTGGATATGAGGTGCGTGGTGTATGCCGACAGGTATTGCCTCAGCTTTTGGGCTACCCATGTCAGAGCGCAACAAGCTCCTTTTTGCCGGTCTCATCGTGTTGTCCTAACACGCATTCGAAGGCATTATGTGATACCAACAGATATAATAGTAACGGGCTTCCAGGCGTGGGAGGTACTAAGACGGGTGGATTGGAAAGATACTTTTTGATGCTGTCGAATTCTTTCTGACACTCTTCCAGTCCATTCCGTTGGTGCATCTTTCTTTAGCAAATTGAGTATGGGTTCCACAATCACAGTGGACTGGGCTATGAACCGTCCAATGTAATTCAACCTTCCTAGGAAACTCATGACCTCTTTCTTATTCTTTGGAGGCGGTAGCTCTTGAATAGCTTTGATCTTTGATGGGTCTGGTTCTATGCCCCTTCGGCTAACTATGAACCCAAGCATCTTTCTGGCAGGTACTCCAAATGCACACTTGGCCAGGTTTAGCTTCAGATTGAACTTCCGGAGTCTCTCAAAGAACTTCCATAAATGCGTAGTATGCTCTGAGCTTTCTCTTGATTTGATAATGACATCGTCCACGTATACTTCAATTTCCTTGTGGATCATATCATGGAAAATGGTGGTCATAGCCCTCATATAAGTGGTGCTGGCATTGTTGAGGTCGAACGACATTACTCGATAATGATACACTCCCCATGGAGTGATGAAAACCATTTTTCCCGCATCTTCCTCACTCATAAAGATTTAATGGTATCTTGCGAAGTAATCCATGAATGATTGACACTCGTGCTTCGCACGATTGTCAACGAGTATGTGGATGTTTGGGAGTTGAAAATTATCCTTGGGACTAGCTCTGTTAAGGTCGCGGTAGTCTACACAGATTCGGATCTTTCCATCCTTCTTTAGCACTGGCACGATGTTGGCCAACTATGTGGGGTACCAAGTTACTTCTACTACTCCAAACTTAATATGTTTCTCTACCTCATCCTTGATTTGAATACTCATATCTGGTTTAAACTGCCTGGTTTTCTTCATAGACGGAGCGAAACCTTCATTGATGGGTAATTTGTGGGCCACTGTATCGGTGCTCAGCCAAGGCATGTCAGCATATGACTAAGCAAAAATGTCCACATATTCCCTTAGTATTAACTCCTCCATGTGGGGCACTTCCAAATGCAAGCTTATCCTGGTTTATTTGACCATTTCCTCATCTCCTAGATTGATTGCTTTTGTTTCATCCAGGTTGGGTTTCTGCTCATTCTCGGACTGTTCTACCTCTTCCATGAGGCCCTCAGGTAACATTGTTTCCTCATCGTACTCTTTATATTCCTCTTCATTCGTGTCGCTTGACTCACTTGCTTTGCGACATGTCATGACATTTAAGGTCGTTTTATCATTATTATTACTGAAAAGAAACGCAAAGCAGGGTTAGAATAAAACATATGCGTATGTAAAGAAAAGAGTTGTTTTTCTTATAAGTTGAGGCTTCATTAATTTAACAAAAGGAAGTACAAACTGTGGTCCTGGCTCGGATCAACCTCGAGTCATTTCAATTTTTTTTAAAACATCACGAGATAATTTAAAACTACAAATGGTGAGTAATCGGGCCTGGACCGATTATTGCCGATTTCATAAAGCATTTAAATTTATCATCTTTACCGAAGAGCCAAGAGCAGGGTAGAGATCCAGTTGGACAGTTGCTCGTCCGCATCAGTATCACGGATGGTGGGCGCCTCATTGCAATCTTCCAGTATCACCAGGCAATCTTCCTCTTGGAATAACATCCCTAACCCTTCCTCAGAGTCTCCATCATCAGGCATGGGCATTCGGATCGAGAATGACTGGTACAAATTCGAAATTGGCTTGCGTAATTTTGGAGGACTCCTCTTCTTTCTATTGGCTTCAAAGGCCTCATTACATTGGTAATGTTGACACCTAATTTTCATCGCATAAAACATATATTTTAATTTTTTTCATATTTCTCGAGTCCAAGACGGAGTAAGGATGCCCTTAAAAAATTTAAAATTTAAAAATCCCGAAAAATTGCAAAAATTGACGTTTAATTATTATTTTTATAAAATTAACAATTACAAGAAATTACGAATTATTTACTTTTGCAAATTTGATTTAAAAAGAAGATATACATTCCATTCCGTCTAGCTAGGGAAAATTGTTAATTTAAAACAACGTATGAATTACGACACCCTTGACTGCATTTTTTCGCATTTTTAAAATATTGCTCGGAACTATGTCAATATTGGGCTCGTAGCGAAGCTCGTATTTAAAATGACATGTTATGAACTTTATTTTTTATATATACGAACTTACGTGTTAGTTTTATACAAATACATAGTTTCATGAAATTATACATGTTTATTTAACTTATGTACAAGGGACCTTTTAAATCATGTTTTAAACTCAAGGGGGCCTTTTTAAAACTAATTTAAAGGGGGGGGGGGTATATATTTGATAAGGGACCAAAGTTGCAAACCAACAACTTCGGTCCCATTTTTCCCGTCTGCTTATTCTCTCCAACTCTAACCCCTTCAATGGCGATTTAGGGATTGAGTTTTGCGATCTTTGCCATGCCCATTTCATGGCTTCTTTCAGGCAAATTCTTGAGGGGTTTTGCTCCCCTTTTCTTCCTAACACTAATGGCAGGTTTATTTCTAAGTTTTAATCACGTTTTCATTTTCAATTCGAAATCCTAATGTGGGAATTTACTCTTATTTTCTCCGTGTCATAGGGGCCATGGACAGGGGCCTTTGAGCCTGCTGTTATCTTGACACTGTGACACACAAATGGAGATAATAAAAGGGGTAAATCCCAAGATATTCGAATCGGTTAGGAAATTTTGGGGAATTTTATCCTTTAATATAATATGTGAACGTTGTGTTGTACTAATTTTGGCTGCTTGTGTGACTCACTGTACTGTCTTAGTATTTCCTATTTTGCTGAATTTTATTTGGATTTTTTAGGGTGTAATCAATCAGATTTTTTTGTTTTGTTGTGTGATTTGTACAAATTCTGATAGGTTATAGTACTATTAGTAAGAATTTATGGAGAAATTGGTTTGTCTTTTATTGAATTTCAATTTGTTTGATTTAGGGTTTGAGAATGAGGGGGAAATTCTGTTGAACTTTAGGTTTTACATCTTTTGTCCTTAAGCCCTACTCCTATTACTATATATAGAAGGTCTCATGACCATTGAAAGGATCCGAATTTTTCTTTCTAAAAAGCCTTAGAGCATTAAGAAATCCTAGTAAATCTTTAAATTTTCCTACCAATATACTACACTAATACCTGAAAATACTACTACTATACTACATAAGAATGCTTTGAAAAGACTTGTACTACTCTCGGAATAGGGATTTATTACACAAAAATTACAAAAGCAAGGCTGTTTTAAGGTTTCTTTGGTTGTTGGCGTGAAGTGTTGATTAACATCTTTGTTTCAACTTATCTATTCTCTTCTATTAACCGTTGAATGAGCTTATCTATATGGTATGGTGATAATGTTGTATGGTTTTCTTATTTGTCAGTTGGTAATAATGCTTGAAAGTGACTGAAAAAAAGGGAAAATAAACTTGTATATGCAATAATGTTGTTGTATTGTTGCTGATGGTTGATGATAAGTTTTTTTTTTTTTTTTAAATAAAATAAAATTCAAAGATAAAGTTGTATAGCCTATAGTCACTGTTTCATTGTTTTCTTTTGTTTTTGAGATTTGTTAAGGTGATTCTGTGTTTTAAGTGGTTTAATGGCTCTGTTTGGGTTTGTTTAGAAGATAAAAATGTTAAAACAAGAAAAGCAACTTGTACAGTTTAGTGTTGGAGTCTTTAGTGTTCTGTAAGACTGTTTTAGTGAAAATATTTGTATAAAGAGGTTTGAAAGAGATTTTAGTTACTAACTAGTAAGTTGAAGGTCAAAATAAGATTAAAAATAGAGTAGGTATTGGTTTGCTTGTGTACTGTCTTGCTTATTAGTTTTAGGGGATTGAGATGACACTTTTACATTTTCATGACTGAGCTATTTGTTCTGTGGTTTCTGTGCATTTATAGTCCTATTGGGGTTGTATTACGCTTATGCTAAGCCTGTTGATTATTTTTTTGAGCAAGTTCTGGGTCATGTGACCTGGTTTACAGTTAGTGGGCTGTCTTAACTCTTGCCCTATATTTCATTTATGAAGTTTAAAAGTCTAAGGTGTTATTCTTTTGACTTAAGGTTGTTTGAGGTCCCCTCTCTACTTTTGTTTCCTCTATTTTCTCTGAATGCCTCTGGCTTCTGTTGCAACTACTTTAGTATAAACTGGTTTTAAAATTGGTGCTAAGTTATCACCTTTGTTTGGGATAGCCTTGATATGTTTCTGTGATTTCTAATACCTATCACCTATTTGGACTATGAATGATCCTCAAGCTCAGTTTCAGTTTTTAAAAGTCACCTTAAAACTTAGAAATGAGACATTTGTCTAAGTATTACTTACCTATATCTGAACTAGAAGGAATTTGAATCTTCATTTGTTTTCTGTGTTAAGTGTTTTGAACTGTTTCTCTCTATAGAGGCTGATTTCTGATAAGATACTTTTGTGAAAAATGACTCTAGTTTCCCCTCCTTTGCAAAAAAAAAAAAAAAAGGAATAAAAAATAAGTGATTTGCTAAAATTACAAATGGCATTTTATAAAGCATCAAATGACTGCTTTGTTCTTATGTGTACACTTTGTTATTCCTTTGAAACCTGAAGTGTAATGTTCGCTTTGCACTGTTTTTACTACTTCTGAACTTGGTTGAGTGTCAAAAGAAAAATGCTTAAAGGATTGAGTGTGATGCCTCTCTTTTGTGATATACCTCCCTTATCATTTGCTGGTGAAATTTGAGACTGCTCCCTATGTATTTTACCCTTATCTGTCTGTTGGAAACTGAACTATGTCTAATGTGCTGAATTGAATCTAGGATAGTATCAGGTTCTCTCCCCCCCCCCCCCCCCCCCTTCTGTCCATGTTTATTTTTGTTGAGTCCTATCTAGATTCCTATATGTCCTTTTTGTGTAGTTTTGGCAATGAGACTAGCTGAACGTGAACCATTTTGGGACCATACTCAGACCCCAAGCTAAAACTAGTCTAGAAATGGCTCTGGACTTCTAAAATTGCTTCTGAGATAACCCGTTGATAGTAAATGAATCCAAAATAATGGTTTCTAGCACTACTTTAACCTTTGTTGACTTAAAAAATGAATTTCTAAGCAATTTAAAACCTCATTCCATCCCTTTGGTTATTGATTTCACCTGAGAATTGAATTTGAAGACTTGTTTGATTTGCATTAGTGAGGCTAAGGGGGGGGGGGGGGGACCTGTAATTGCATTTGAATACTGTGACTTGTCTCTATGATTAGTGCTCTTTAGTTGGTTCTTAGTCATTGTTTTTTTTTGGATATCCTATACATAGCAAACCACAATGAGGCTGAGCACAAGAAAGCTAAGACAAAGACTGAAAGATGTATAAAGAAGAAGAAACTAAGTGCAGGGTCTGTTTCTTGCTTGTTTGCCTTCATTTGGTTAATTCTGTGATTCAAACACCGGCTCTCTATATTCTGTTCATGGCCTATCATGTCTTGATGTAATGTTTTGAATCTAAGTTGAAAATTATGTACCTCATACCTCTCAATAGGACTTAACACCAAGCATTCAACCTTAAACTTCCTTTGATGTGACTCATATGATCATATTGACCAATATTTTGACCTAGGCGACTATCATGTTCCCTGTGCATCTTGTTTACCTATTGGCTTGGCATTTCTCTGCCTCTATCATGGATTGCTACTCCTGTTCGTCCATGCTATTTTTAACTACTATCCTGCTCTGGTTTGATGCTTGTTCATGCCTACTTGACACTTATAACACCTTGTTCTGCTTGGTAATGCATTACTGGACATTAGCTTTACTTGCTCTACTTATTCTTGCATTGCTTGGCATCTCTTTGGACTCTTCTCTTAGGGGGAATTAGTTGAACCTCCAGGTTGAAGTTAAATACAATCCTATATGGTTTATTTTGACTAGTTATCTGACTCATACTCTAAGATTTAAGACTGGCATGAGATGTTAAAATTGAGTTGAGACCTTGGCTATCCTTGATTTATTTTCTGGGAATTTCTGGGTAGGATATAATTTGTATATGACCAGAATATAATGTTTTAGAGTTAAGGATTAATGGAATATTTAGTGTATACCAGGTATATATGGAGGGTATGCCCCTTTGAGAGGCTTTGCTCTTCACATCTAATGGTATATTGGTGTGTATCATGTATATTTCAGCCTTGATACTTAGAAAATTTGATGGAAGTCAGCTGGTATATTTGTGGTACACTACGTATACCAAACCTTGACACTTAGAAAAATAAAAGAGGGGAGAGTAGCTTGGGCTTTTGCCATTTGAGCCTGATTATGCATGGTCTCATGACTGAGCTGTTTGGGTTGGTGTCGTGCGTGAGCCGTTATTAACTATTGTTAGCTGTTGTCTGCTGGGCTTGGCCCAATAAAAATTGTGCTTCATTTTGGTATTATAATAATTATTTTAGCATTTTAATTTCGTACCTAGTTTAATATGTGGGCGTATACTAATCTTGTGCATATCCATTTGTATCTTTGTCTGCCCAAACCCATTGATGGGATCCCACGGGGCCCACTAACGTATCTAGACCGAGTCGAATGAATTCGGAGTAAATTGGAGCATACTTATGGACTTAGGGACCAACTTGCATAATATCTTCGTTTGGGCTTGGTCGGCCCAAAATCCTTACTCTTTACTTTATGCAATTTAAATTCATACTTGTGCCTTTAAATTCAATATGTTGGAACCTTACATGATTGTCATATAATTTAGAATTGCCAAAACCGATTTCTTTACTAGATTCAAACTCGTGTAGAAATTGGATAAAAAATGGACCAACAGACTGTTTTGGACTTAGAACGCCATATTTGGGAAAATTATTGGACTAAATTGACATCGATAAAATTTTGGGGGACTGAACTGCCTAGGACCATTTTTGACCGTTTGAAAACTTATGGATTGATTTTGGGCGTCCGAAACTTGTGTAAATATGTATAAAAATGGATTAAAATTTGGCGAAATAAAGAATATAATTGATAGATCAAAAATAAATAGCACGGTATAATCAATTACGGTATATATAGTATGATAGTATGTTAAAACTATTTTCATAAATTTCAAATAATTCTCTTTTATCAAAAAATCTTTTTAGGGTGGACTTACATGGAGTCCTACGTAGGCTAAGAGCCTTCGGGTATTAGCTTAGGTGTTCAAGTCCGACACCCACGCTCAATTTTGAACAGAGTTATACTTCGACGATTTCATAAAAAATGAATTTCTTGCATGTAAATGACACTTTATTATTGCGAAAATTTAGAATTAAGCAATTTTTGTCAGAAATAACTTATAATCATAAGGTAAACTATTAGAACCCGTAGGTAAACCGCAATTGAGCGGATCCTTAATACCGGGGTGCCTAACACCTTCCCCGGGGGATCATCAGAACCCTTACCCAGACTTTGGTTGATTAGGTTTCTTTTAAATAAGTTTAAATGAACCCTTTTCGAACTGGTTTTCCTAATTTCCTAAAAATTAGGTGGCGACTCTAAAATGTGTCCGTTAAAGCTCCATTAAGTGGTTGGTGGGTTTTTCCGACTTTCCCGGTACAATTCACAACCGTACTTTCTCGGGATACCTTCCTCCTTTTATGAGTTATGTGCAACTCGGTTAAACTTAGAATTCCCAACGCCCGCTACAGGGAACATACCTTAGACCAAATCGAAAGTTGTCTTGAGGGATCGAGATTGGTTTCACTATGCGTGCAGATCCCTTCCCAAACCTTGTCGGGGTTCAAACCTATTTTGGAGCATAGTGGATGCAATTATTTTGTAGACTGCAGGCATGGGAGTTTGTGCAGAGTCTTCCTTATGGGTAGCCCCCACTAGTTCCACAATGTGGAAATCTGTATCTTTTGGAACCTCTTCTATTGCTGGTACAGAGGTGTTTGGGTAGTTGTGAATGCTACCCTCTCCATGGATCATGACCTCTTGGCCTTTCCACACGAATTTCACAGCTTGGTGAAGAGATGATGGCACGGCTCCAGCCATGTGAATCCATGGTCTTCCTAGTAACAGATTGTAATTAGCAGCGATTTCCATGACTTGGAACTCAGTAGGTCCCATTTGGACACAGAGGTCGACTTTTCTAACAGGGTAGCGTTTTGCTCCGTTAAATGCTCTTACATTTGTGCGGCATTGTCGGATCTTTCCCAGATCACAACCCAATTGACTAAGGGTAGATTCAGGACAAATGTTGAGACCACCCCCATTGTCAATTAATACTTGGGTCACGATCTTGTATCGGCAGTTGACGGTGATATACAATGCCTTGTTGTGTGTCGTGTGTTATATGGGTAATTCTTCCTTTGTGAAGGAGATCTGATGTTCTCGAACAATGTGGGCCACCATATCGGCCAGATTTTCACTATTGGTGCCTGCGGGGACATGAGCTTCGTCTAATACCCTCATCAGAGCTTGACGGTGTTGAGGGGAACTTAGTAGCAATTCCAACACAGATATTTGGGCTGGCGTCTTCTTCAAATGTTCCATAATGAAGTATTCCTTTGGTTGTATTCTGCGCCAAAAATCTTCGGCCTCACCTTCAGCGATCGGCCTCTTTTGGTTACCTTGTTTCCTCAGTGCTCCTTGGGCCAATTCTTCTGGAGTATAACATCTCCCAGATCAAGTCATTCCATAGGCTACTGCCGCTTGGACAACAAATTCTTTCCTTGGAGCTAGCACTATCTCTTGGGATACTAGTGCTATGATTGGTGCGGGGATCAATACCTTAAATTGTGGGCGCTCTTGAATTGTGAGTGAGGCCATTGTTTGCTCTTGTGTCTTTACAGGGTCTTGAATCACTGGCTTGCACACAGCCCAATCTTCTTCCCTCTCAGTCATGTGCATAGTATTATTTCCATGATTAGGCAGAGGATTGGTATTCACATTTAGTGCAAAGACTGATCTCTTGTTTATCAATCAAGTCTTGTATCTTGTTCTTTATATTGATACAATCTTCAATACTGTGTCCATTTCCTCTAGAGTGGTAAGTACATGTCTGATCAAGTCGAAAAAATCAACTTTCGGGGTTGATGGGTTTTGGGGGGGCCCCTTGAATTAGACTAGCAGCACTCAACCACTCGAACAATCAGGTTCGTGTTTAATCAGTGGAGTGAACACACAAGGGGTCTTCTTCTCAAAGTTTGGGCATGGCAAATTGAATGTGTTTGGAGGTGGTTGGTTTTGATAGTTTGTTGGTTGGTTATTCTATGGAGTTCGGTAAACTGGTGTGGGAGCTTGGTAGTTTGGCTGTGGAGGTTAGTAAGTAGGGGAAAGTGTTTGAAAATTTGTTTCTGTAGCTTGGTAAGTAGGCGGGGGTGTTTAGAAATTGGGTTGTACATAAAAGACGGGCATAGAGTTGTATGGTGTGGGCAAGTAGGTACTTGGCTGTGGTGATTGGTAGATCTGGAGGGGAGATTGTGACTCCTCTCGTCTTTTGGGTTTTGGGCTAGGCATATAGGAAATGTTTGCCACGTCCTCCTTTTTCTTCTTAGCAGGTCCCATAATGCTTTGATTGGAAGCTTTGCTAGCTATACTGATGATCCTTCCAGATTCGAGGCCATCCTTAATGGCCTCTCCCATTTTGACTAACTCAAAGAAGGGCCTTACGGCCATGGATAACATTCGGTCATAAATATCCAACTCTTGTGATCGGATAAAGAAATAGACCAGTTCTTCTTCGCTCATTGGCGGTTGCACTTGAGCGGCTTCGGCCTTCTACCTACTCACATATTCGCGGTATATCTCGGTGGACTCCTGTTTGATCTTTTCCAAGTTATATCGATCAGGTACAGTTTCGACGTTGAATTGAAACCTTTACATGAAGGATTCCGCCATATCTTCCCATGTGGTCCATCGGCACATGTCTTGCGTAGTAAACCACTCGGAGGCTTCTCCGGTCAAGCTTCGACTGAATAGCCTCATGATGAGTGCTTGATTCTTTTTTACACCAACCAGTTGGTCACTGTAGAATCGTAAGTGGGCCTTGGGATTTCCCGTTCCATTGAACATCTCAAATTTGTTGGGCACTTTGAAGCCCTTGGGTATATCCAAGTCAGGATGCATACAAAGATCATCATAACTCGGGCTAGTTACCTTACGAGTGGTTCTTATAGATTGTTCAAGCATTTTCGCCATCTTGTGCTCTATCTCCTTGTCACGCTTATCTTGCTCGGCTTTCCAAGCCTTTTCCATCTCCTCATAATGGTCAAGTTCATGGTGTTATGGGAGAAGTCATTTGGGGTGACCGGGGTGTGAAAGGACACAGTTAGGTATGCAGGACGATTTTTGGGTATGTAGGTGGTTCGGGAAGTTGGTAGGGTGATGGTGCTTGAGAGGATAGCAGGGTTGGTGTAAGCAGGTTGTGGTGCTTGGTATGATGGCACAGAATGAGTAGTTCCAGGGATTTGGGTAGTGTTGAGGAGTGGTGGAGTGTGGTATGATGTACCAATGTGGGTAAGTTTAGCAGCAAGTGGGTTTTTATTGGATGTCATGGTAGGGTGACTGGGAAAGTGGTCAGGAAGTGGAGAACTCAGAGATGGAAAAGGCGGAGGAGGTCTTCTTTCCTCTGCAGGTGTTTCTTTGGTCTTACTGGCCATTTCAGCTCTTGCAAGTTTCTCTTAAAGGTCGTCGACTTTCTCGAGTAGCATAGTGATCACATCCTCGGAATGTGATGTCTCTTTTGGGTTTGGGGATACAGAGTCCCTTATGACGAGTTCATTTTTGTTGTGTTCATTTTCTGAAGCACCAGTCATTATCTCTTTGCCTTTGTCTTGCTCGGGAAGGGATGCTATTGCGGCTTTGGATCTAGTGAAGTAGGCTAGCGTGACACGACACGGATCAACCCCTTTCTTTAAGAAAAGAACAACTCCAAGGGAAATGCCGTTAGTACATTAGGCAATGATAAACAATACAAGATATCACACATAGTTTGCAAATAAGAACATAAAGCACTGAATATCATGTATTAGATTTAAGTGTTTGATTGAACCTTTCTTTCGAGGTTTTGGTATTTCGGCATTTTGGGTTGTCTGTGGATTTCGGTTTGGAAGTCTATGGTTGACTTGTTTTAAGCGATCTTCTTAACGTATTCTTCTACTTAAAATGGGGAATATATATTTTATATAATATTGGGACCGAGACTTACGTAGACTGCCTACATATCCCTCCGCGGGAAATCAGGCCCTTCCGTAGTTCAGTTTACATAAAATATCTCCTACTTTTAGTTCTACCCAAAAGCTTTCCTAGACCAGGCCTAATCAGGGATTCTTACGTATCCCTCTTTGGGACATCAGGTCGGACGTCGTTTCTTTTACATATAAATATGAGGGGATAACGTTTGATTTGAAAAGGCGATGCCTAGTCCTACCCAAAAGATGACCTCTCCTTGAGATTGAGGCAGGTTGTTGTCCTTACAACCACGCATTTGGTCGAAGGCCTTACTTCTTAGTAACAGTGAGGGAGTACTACCCAAATCTCCTCAGTGTAGACCAGATGCTCCAACTCGAACTTAAAGGCCTCACATTCTTCGATGTCGTGCCCAGGCACCCCAAAATGAGCCAGGCAAATCCTTTCTTGGCTTGGTCCACCAGGTGAGGATATCCAAACGGCCTCAATTGGGCAGATTTTTGCAGCACTTGCCAACTTTTGAAAAATGCTCGCATACGAGTCCTGAAAGACAGTAAAGTCATAGTGCCAAATATAAGTGTCTAACGTGATCCCTTTGCTTGGGATGATTGGGTCGTGGACTAACAAAAATTATGGCCCCCACAAGTTGCAGATTTTCTTGTCATCGATCAGTCTCATGATCCTCCTTTTGAGGGCCACACATTTATCAGCAGTATGGCCGGGTTGATTCTTATGGAATGAGCACCTTTTGTATGCATAGATTGGAGCACAAGGTGGTACCTTTTCATAACAAGAGCATGTGGTCCCTACAACTTTTATTTTCTCATAGATTTCCTCACATCGTAGATGCTTTGGTGTGACTCGATAGGGGCACGCATGGGATTTGAGGACAATTTCCCACCAATTTGGTGATAGTGGGCGCGAGAACCCTTGAGGTATCTCATAATTATCAGCTTCAGTAGCAGAGGCAGCAGTGGTGGCCTCTTTAGATGGCCAACTTTGTTCTTCTTTATAAGGCATGGACTCCTCTTTGGGATCCTCAGTTTCTTGTTTAAGTGTCTTAGATTTGCCCAAAAGTGTTATGTAGCTTTTTACCATTCCTTTGACCTTGTCTGAAAGGTTTTTACGATAGCATTCTAACTCAGTAGCCTCTTTTGGTGGACTCCCAGCTATGTCCAAGATTCAGTCGGCCTCTGTGATTTTTTCCTTGACAAAGTTCATCTTCCCTTCTAGCCCACAGATCTTTCTTTGAAGCGGCTCCTTATTTTCTTCCCCCCTAACTGATTTGATAACGGGGGTGGTGTCAATGTGGTTCTCTTAAAGGTCCATGATAGCAAGTCAACCTTTAGAGAGATGTAAATGGTTAGTCTTTTAGTATATGGTGCTTTCGACTATTTTGATATCTCTTTAGGTTTTTCTTTGGGGTAGTGATGGGAACGTAGGATCAATCAATCATTTAAATGGAATACATGAAGCACAAAAGCATGTATTTTTTTTTTTTAATACTGGAAGCTACTGAGAATCTAACCTAGGCAGAGTACTGCTAAATATTTACTGAACACCCTTCAGCCGCTGAGCTAACATAAGCATGTAATCACATAGTCAATAATTGCAATAAATTATGCTACTCATGTTCTTATGACCTTTTTAAACCAAGGCCCTTTTAATCGCTTTGAAACATAATTGTGTCATTTGTATCGAACCATTGTCCCATAAACCATAGTTTTCATTAATAATATTTTCCCCAAAGAGGTTACAAAATATGATAAAGCATAAAAGTAAAATCAGCAGAAATGGCCTCCAGTGGCAGATGACGAAGGTCCCTGGGTCCTAGCCTTCTTGGCCCTTCAAAGGATGGTTTGAATCCTGAGATGAGTCGATGTCAGCAATATATCCATCAAGAACCCTTTCTCTGTGAATGTCATGGGTGCGGTTTCGTCTATCGCTTTCTTTATGCGATCTTCAAGATCTTCCAAGCACTCACGTGTGAACCCCAACTCATGTGTCAAGCTAGCTATAATGGCTTGATCACATTCAATCCTCTCCAAGTATTTGGCATCCCTATCATCGGCTCGCCTTTGAGTCAAACGGGCCTTAATCTCGGCCTTGGAGGACTTGTCTTGAACACAGTGGTTGGGTCTAAGAGCGAGGGTACCTTTGAAATGTGCCCTCAACTAATCCTTATAGTATTCGTCACATCTAGGGTGGAACCCATCATGAGCCAAAGTCTCAAGACCCCAAGTTATGTGACTGTTTCCCTCTCAGACGATATCCCCAACATTTTGGATCTTATCCTCTTCATAGTCCATCATGTATTCTCCCATGTTCCCTAGTTGAGGTATTATTTGGGTTATACCAAATTGTCTCAAGACCCTGGCAGGTGCATCAGGGGGGATCCCTTGGATTTCTATAAGTGGTAGGAATGTGCACTTTCTACCTAACAACTAGCTCGGATATGAAATCAGGGAACATCCATTATATGTTGTCTTCTTTAAGCCTTAAGAAGGTGAAGGCCCAACCCTGTTTGGTCTGATACCCAAAATTTGGACAGTGGGATTTGAGTCTATTCTTTCTATTTTGGTCGCTTAAATATTGGGGACCCTTGTATTTATTCAAATGTTTGATGATCCACCACTGTAATAGCAGATTCCACCCTTGGAAGTACCTATAGTGGTTTCAGTATAGGCTTAACGCTCGATACATATCAGTAAGGATAATGGGGACAAAGTCAAAATATTTGGTTTCTTCATTTGTGGTTATGCCATAAAAGATAGCATGGGTAACAGAAATGACTCGACTGTCTATGGCTTGGTGTCTATCTTTGGGAAACACCATGAGCCCCAATAGGCATATAGAAAATACTAAGGGTTGGGTAGCTTCCTAATTACCAAAGGTTCAAAATTCTGTTGAATACTCCATGAATCCCCTTTTAGTTCCAAATCGATTGTATAAATCCCTAAAAGCTACAATTGGACTGAAGATCCGATTGGCATGGGATAAGGATAGTAGTTTTAGGATTTGGCTGGGGGTGGGATTATTTGGGATTAAGAGGTTATGGTCAGGTTTTTTCCTCCTTCTCAGACAGGTTCCAAAGTTTTCTATGCAATCTCGGATTTTCTCCAAAGGCAGGCTCATCTCTATGTCTCCGAACCTAAACACCATTCTATCACAGTCCTAATACCCAACAACTACTTCGATAATTCCCTACAACCCTTCATAGTCATCAACGAGGGTAGGTGTCCCAAATAATTTATGACTGTCTTTTGTTGTTCCTCATTTAACCTAACCCCACCAAATTTCTAGCATAGCAGGAGCCTCGAGGACCATGTCGAACTTTAGATTAGTTGACATCTACAAAAGAGAACATGATCAATTTCCCATCCTCGCCCCCCCCCCCCCCCCCCCCAAAGGAAATAGTTCAACACATAGGCACAAACATGTTTTCAATTAGCACAGAGTGGGATGTGGTGTCTTCGGGTCATAGATCATCTTGACACAAGGTAGTCTCTTAATAGGCTTAGATACATCTCAAATATCCAAGCTCGTTTAGGTAAGCATGCGCTAGTCCGTTGGATTTGTCTTTGCTTTATACTAGTCAATACTAAAGTAGGCTTTTCAAATGACTGGGACTCGAGCTGACTACTCGAGGTGAACGATTGTCGGCTGTTGGACGACCGCGTACCAACTCCTCATTCAACTTGTTCCAAGGAAAAATATTTGTTTTTCTAGTGATGACTCGACTGCGAACCAGTGTGTCACCTTTGAAACCATGCAGGTTTTTACTAGTTTGGCGGAGTTTATGATATGCAAGCAATGACAGTTATATATACAAGAAAGTAAACAAATAAGAAAATAATTACAATAAATCACATTATATTGAAACCCTTATGGTTAGAACCTATTTGAACTATCCCCAGTGGAGTTGCTATCTGTTACGGTTCACTTTTACGTGAGGCATAAAAGCTACTTCGAGGTTGTGGACTCTTTTTGGATTTTGTATTTTGTATTTTTTTAGAGTCGCCACCTAATTTATAAGGGAAATTAGGAAAACCAAATTTAAAGCTTTTATTCAAACAAGAGAAAAATCCTTTAAAACCAAAATTCGAGGTAAGGGTTCTAGTGATTCCTCGAGGAAGGCGTTAAGACACCCCGATATTAAGAATCCGTAGAATACGGTTGACCTTCGAGCTTCAATGTGTGATTATTGTAATTATTTACTTAAAATAGTTTAATTTCTTGTATATCTTGTCATGGCATATCATAAAATATTTTGGCAAAGTTCCTTTATTTGAAGATAGAAAGAGTAGAATATTTTCTTTTAAAAATGTATATAAGGTCTAAAGTCATTTCATTTCTGGACCAAAACACACATAAGATTTCTCTTAAGTAGCGTTCAACTTATACTTGGTGCAATGTTGTGTACTTCTTGTCCTTATAAATTTTATTGAAAACTTTGAGTGTATTTATTTTATAAAAATGCCATGGAGGTATACAAGTATAAAAATATTTCTTTTCAGACCACAAGTTATGGATCCATTTTAGTCATTTTTTATGGTCAACCATACTCCATTTTAAATCGTTCCTCAAACTAAAACCCAAGTATATTTCCTTTTGTTTGTTTAACTTAAGGCGGGCTTACCTCAAAATGTTTAAAAAGTCCTTAAGCCTTTTTGAACAATCTGAAATATATTCCAACATTTTTTGTTATTTTGAAAATTAGTTTTTAGCCTTGTAGCCCTTAAAGTTGAAGGAAATAAAGTTGCAGATTTTTGAAAATTGTTTACCTAATCGTCTAAGTTCTAATCATTGGGTTTCAATATTTATAACTATTTATACAATGTATACAAAAATAAATATACAAATATAAAAAGAGAAAGTAAGGCTGGTGGGGCTACCGAGCCCACCGGTTAACCATTTTCATCTATGGTTAGGCCTTCAACATTTTTTATTCGAACTCGATGAAAGGAGAAGGCTGGGCCTCTGGCCCAACAGTGACTTGGCGAAATTGTCCCAAATGGCCGATGTCGGACGAGTTCCATGCAAAAGAGGAGAGGGAAAAAGGAGAATTGTGGTTAGAGAGTATTTGAACTTAGTAACTGGTTTCATATGGACTTAAACAATTTGAACACAATCATGTGTAGACGGTAACATGTATCAATTACATATGGCATGTGAACAACGTATACAACCACAACAAACAAAACGAATGGCAAAACAGACCCAATAAATAAAGAGGAATACAACAAACAGGCCCAACTATTAAAGCAAACAAACAAAAGCTCAAATTCAAAATTGGGTGTAAACTCAGACAATAATGAGTCCAAACCAGTTGTGACAGGGACAAAATTTAAAGAAACAGGCCCAACTCAATTAAAGTAGCATCTCAATTCCTCAAAATTATCATGATATACCATGGGTATACACGATATACACCTCAATATATGCTGAGGTATATAAAGGGCTTATACCTTGTATACCTAGTGTATACCATAGTTATGGCATGTCCATTATGAAGGAGAAGGAAGAGAAAGAGCAAGGGGACCAAAGTAATATGCCACAATTCACTCAATCTAGTCTTAGAATTCATGTGCACATGTTCACATATATATGGAAGGTATACACACATATACTTGGTATATCCATTGTTCGGAGAACAACACAACACTAAGTTGGAGGAGAATATCATGCAGCAATTGATCCAAAAGGGAAAGGATAAGGACATCATGTTAACAGCAAATGTATATAAACATGAGGTTATTTCCTTCAGAACTAGATTAATATCCATATCTCTTAGCATTTCTCAGAAGTACAGACAAAATGGGGAAAAGGGGAAGGGTAGTCATGCCAAGTTTCATATCAAATCTCCCTTTTTAGCCTTAGAGAAACATTTCCAAAATAAAAACCAGCCAAACAAGGATATTCCTAGTTTAGTTTGAACATATTTTGAACTCATCAACAGTCCATAATTCCCATCAGCTTAATCACACATTTCATCCTATACACTTGAGAGGACGCAGTAGAATCCCATATTACTTTGAATACATCTCAGATAAATGGACGATCAAGCAGAGAAAAGTTCACTGCCTAAGTTATCTTAAGAGGAAAATGACATTTTGGTCTTTAAATCCCAACATGCAGTGACTCAAAACTAAATGTAAAACCCAATTCACTTGACCAAATGAATAAAATATGCATAGATTGGTTCATTGTTCCACAAACAGACCTCTAATTCCATTAACACATCAATTTCTTTGTAGTTCTCCTCTTTTATACTTACAAAGACCTAAGAGGGTCCCATGACAATGTAATCTCACAAAAAGGAACCCCAGCAGCCAGGGATGGGTGGTACTAGACTGAGTGGGAACTCAAAGTCTTTCCTAAACCCTCCATAGCTCTAGGTAAATCACTTCTCATGTTCTTACAAGTCAAGTGACAGCCTTTTGAGCCTATTTATACTTATGTGATCATGCACCATCTTATTTTTATCTTAAAGGGACTCTATTAGTCCAACTAATCATACAGGAGCTCAATCATTTATTTCCACAGACCAACACATTGCCATAAAGCATAGAAAAATGACCTTTGAGAATATGAACATGCTACCATATACTTGAAACAACTCTCAACAATTTAGTCATATCACAGAGGGACATGTTTGGTTATTAAAGTCATATAGGCATTTAAACTCAAGACTCATGGTTCCTCATCTTCACACACACACTTAAACTATCATCATGCTATTTCATATTCATATTCTATTAGGCCAGGTTAGACATGTTGATCTCAATCTAATAATGAGACAAAAACTGATTTCCATATGCAAATCCCCAATAGATCAGGCCACTACAGCTATAATAGGTTGATAAGTCAAGATGTCATTAAGTTTCCACATTTGGGAATCTTAGACTACATGCTAGAATCATAAGATTCAACCACTGTTCATATCAACAACCACAAAGGCCCAATGATGATTAAAAATTTCTAAAACAAACATCAACATTTAAAAGGGGAAAGAGCATACATGACCAAGCAAATGATACAGAAATATACATATAATGCAAGTGACAGATTCAGGGTTCAAAATAGGCTACTTAACATGATTAACGTTATCACAAGTTTAGGCTTTCATGAAGACCACTATTAGTCTAAAGAACACATCAGAAGCATAGTGAGGCTAGCAACTACCATTACACTGATCTATCACAACTAATCATTCAAACACCTAGAGCATTTTAAACGTAATAACATTTTGTTAAGCTAAACTTGAATAGAAACATACAGAGAAGCAGTATAGATCTTAAAGCTAATCTAGTTCAATATTTTTTTTGTTTACTGTGAGCATAGGAACTCAGATGGTTTCCAGACAAAAGCATATTATTCTTAAGCAAAGTTAGACTAATAAATCAGCCATATACAGGCATGAAGGTTTAAACTATCCTCCATAAAATAGGGATAACCACTAGATATGTCAGTTAATTATGCTTGAACTGCATAAACTAAGCAAAGAGACATACTAGAATCTTAACAAATTATATATACTAATCTACCATAAATTAAACAAAACAAGCTACATACTGACAGAGAACAAGCTACATACTGACAGACACTTAAACAATAGCTAATACTTAAACAAATCTAAACTAAACAGGCAAATAACAAAACAAACAGATGAATAAGCAAACAAATAAACTAAAAAATGAGAGATTTTTACTTTTTGCAGTGGTAGCCTTTGTCGAGAATGGAGTTTGAGAGCTCTTTTCTGTTACACCCCATATCCTAGAACAAAGGTTAGACTCGTATCGTTAGAGTTTTAATAAAAAAATTTAAGGTTTGATAATTTTGCAAAAATGGTTGACAGGCCTACTTTGGACACTTGTAACCCTTTGATTAGTAAAGAATTTGGAAACGGTTCCTAATGAAATTTGTAGTACGTAGAAGTACCTTTCCATTCATATAAAGATCAGGCCAAACGGAGATTGGAGCAAGAAGTTATGAACGTCGCAAAATCACTCAGAGAAGTCAGACATTTTCGTTGGCCAGGCGACGCGAGAAGGGTACTTCGGCGTTGGCCATGCGTTGTGAGCCCAGAGCGAAAAATCTGTTCTTGGACTGAGGTTTGCATGACTACTCCTCACTGGGCATGTGATGCGGGCACGACGCGTGTGGGTCAGATTTTCGAGTCAGATTTTGGGTTTTCGCATTTTTAAGTGTATTTAAGCTTGGGGTTCATTCCCTAACACCCTTATCCAAAAAAAGTCATCCTAATGAAAGAGAGAATAAGTCCAAAGCTTTAAGAACCCTACAAGGTAAATTCTATGATGATTTCTAGATATTTCCAACTCTCCAACATCTTATTAACATGATTAAACCCTTCTAGTCCATAGAACCTTGAATTTAGACGTTATTGTTGGACGTGGGAAACCCTAGCATTCAAATTATAAAGGATTGAACTTCAAAAAGGTAATGCTTTTACTCTCTAATCATTTATAGTTATGAATTTATGAAGTTCTTGGTAGAATAGTAAATGGGTTTGATAAAGAGGATTACACGAACTATAGTAGGGTTTGGTTTGTTGACTTTGGATTGTTGTAATCATTTGGATGATGAAATATGGTGTTAGTATATCTATTTGGGATGGTAGAATCACTTAGAAGCAAGAAGATGGGAATTTGGTGGAGAAAACACCATTAAATAAGGACTATGAAGCTTTACGCCCATAAGGTGTTTGATAAAATGCTTAGATGACCAAAGCATGGGTATTATTGCTAATATGGAATCCCTTTGACTTGTATTGTTATAGATTAAAGTTGAAAGGGTTGATGAACGTTGTACTATGCTCAAAGGCCTAAATTAAGGTATGTGAGGCTAACTCTCTACGTTTGGGAATGTTAATGATTCTCCCTACGCCACGTTTTTTACAGCGTTGCGAATTGCCTCAGAAATATAGTTAAGCTTAGTTCCTTGAATAGTTGCAGAATTTCTATTCTCTAGTTTCTTAATTCGTTCATGACTTTAATTACGAACGTTGTGAGATCAGTTCGTAATCAATATAGACTTGTCTTTGATACCCATGAGTCTCAGTCTAGAATACTCAGCATGTTTATAAATAGTAAAGCTTCTGGTCTCATAATCAGTTCATGAATACATGTCTCACTATAGTAATATGCAGTATTCTAGAGTTATGCATTACAGCATTATCCTCAGTTCCTTAATACAAATTGTTGAATGTTGAATACCTGTAAATAGCCACAAGGCCATAGATTTTGCATGCTTATACTTAGGCACAAGGCCACAGATTTTTCATGCTTATACTTAGGCACAAGGCCACAGATTTTTGCATACTTAATAGTTAGGCACAAGGCCACAAATTTTGAATACTTATACTTGGGCACAAGGCCACAGATTATGTATGCACATATATATTGGGCCTAAGGCCACAGACTATGATTTTCAATTAAACATGTGATTCTCCATTCAAAACAGAAAGTATTCATATCTTTACTTATTTTGTTCATTTTAGTTATCAGTTTCAATTTCAGCACTTATTACATATTTATTAAGTTGGGCTACCCTTGCCCAGAGCACCCCACTTATAGTTCATTATATCAGTTGTTTTACATACTAGTGCAATTCAAATGTACTGACGTCCCTTTCGCCCGAGGCATGCATTTTGCGATGCAGGTAACAATTTATAGGTTGACGATTCTTCTTGCTAGGACATCTCGTATCAGCTATTTAGTAAGGTATGCCGGAGGCCTTGTAAACAGTTTGCATTTCAATATTCTTTAGAGGCTTCATAGACCATAGTTGTAGTCAGTCAGGTGTTTAGCAGGCTTTTGAGTTAGCCTTGTCGGCTACTTATTTAGACTTTTAGACTTATTCAGTGTTGACACCTAATTTTTGACCTCCTATAATTTATTTTAATCACTCAGAGTCCTTGGATAATGAATAAAATGAGTTGTACATCTTGAAAGATTTAAATGATTTTTATGGATTGTCCAAGTCAATATTTCACTCCCTTAAATTGATAAAAGGGGATTTTCATGGCATCATAAATTTATTTTAGAAATTAATGGGTACTTTTACGATATTTTATAAGATGCTTGTTAAATTTAATTTTAAAAATAAAAAAGAGAGAGAAAAAGGGTCTTTTGTTTTGAAGATAATCATTTATTTAATTGTTTAAAATTGTCAAGAAATCAAATTTTGCAAATACTTTATTCCTTTTAATCCATGAAGTTTGAGAAATTTAAGTAATTTGAGTAATTAACCATTTAACCCTTTAAATCTCTAATTTTTGTATAATTACATGATTTGTCAAAAAATATGCATAATTATCCATAAATGTTTTAATTAGGCTAATTAATTAATTAAATGATAATTATTGCAAATTGATCCTTTATACTTATGTATATATATATATATATATATATATATATATATATATATATATATATATATATATATATATAAGTATTGACTAAATACTTTTTCATGGCCAATTAAAGTAATCAGTTCATGATATAAAGAAATTAGGGCCATTTTTTGTAAAATTAGCCTCTTAGTGGTTTTATTTGAAATAACCAGTGCATTGGTTTAAATTTTTTAAGCTCAATAATGCAATTTAATTTCAAAATTTGCTAATTAGGCTAGAAAAGGCCATAATTCAAATAATTAGTCAGAAGAATTAATTAAGGCCATGTTAGTAATTTTAGGCCCATTAACACAATTTGGTCAATTTTAAAACTATTTTAATAAAATGATTATGTCCTAAGTTTTTCCTATAATTAAAATTTCATCAATTTTGATATTTATCTATTTTTTTATGCGTACAAGGTATATATATATATATATATATATATATATATATCTGTGTGTGTGTGTGTGTGTATACATATATTTATAAGGCCCCTTCTAATGTTTTAAACTCGGACCACGTCCAGCCCAAAGGCAGGCTGAGACGCGGCCCAATTCGTTATATCAGATAAGAGGGGTATACCGTCCTTTTATTTCATTTTTTTTTTTTGCAAAATCACCTTGCCCTCACCCGTCTCTCTCTCTTTCCCCTTTGGTGAAACCCTAGCACCCCTTGAGATTTTATCATCTCTCTCCGCCAAAAATGGCAAGGTTACAGAGCATAGCTGATGAATACATTTATTGCATGTTTGTTACGGTGAAAGCATTAAATGTTCCACTCGATTTCATGATCTTTTTACCCAAACACGGTAACAAATCTTTGTTTTTACTCATTTTTCAGATTTTTCAGTCAAACTCATGATTTTCTTTTGTTTTTAGGTTATATTGTTTATTATTTTTTCGCAATTTCCTATTGGTCCTTGGCTGTTGGTTCAGATCAACCCAGGAAGGGTTAGATTTGACCGCATGTGTTGTTATACCTTTAGATCTAGGTCGTTGACTTCATTTACTGAGTGTTTGGTTCTGGAAATGGGTTTTTCCCACATCGTTCATTTTTAGTCTTAGATGAATTTTTGGGGTTCCCGCTCTCACAAAAAGAAAGGTCGGACAAAAAAGAGAAAAATAGGCAGATAAAAATAGAGGGAAAAATTGAAAGTTGAAGAAGTGTAAAAATTTTGATTTTTTCAAAAGCTTCTTAGTAAAATTTTAATACCTTGATTGAAAATAGTTGGGATTTTCTTAGTTCTAAAATATTTTCTTGCTTTATTTTATTTTTCACGTGGTTGAGTTGTTGAGGTTGGAAGCATAAAGCTCCCAAGTCCATTCTTTTCTTGGCTGCGTACATAAAAGGTAACCCTTGACTCATTCTTATTTTTTCATTTAGAACTTGGTCTAGCCTAAGTTGTGCTTGCATTAGTTAGATTGCTTGTGGTTTGATTCTTGCTAATGATGGTTCTTATTGCTAAAGGCTGCCCTATTTAGTTGTGTGTTTAACTTATGATTTACTTGAGGCAAAAATAGTAGAATCATTTTTAATGTTGTGTTGCAACTTATTTGAAATGGGTTGATTGGATTTCATAGTGGTTTTGTTTGACTTAAATGTTCTATGTCTATTGTGAAGTGGTGTGGTTGAGGTACCTTGAACATTCATTTTTTCCTTCCTTCTTAGATGACCTTACTCACATAGAATAGAGTAAGATAGGATTAGTTAACAGTTTGCTTCTTTTATCAACTAATATGCAGATTTAAAAACGGAATCAGGTTCAGTTTGAGTTTGTGGGTTGGTAAACTGTTAATGGCAACACCTGTGATCACGTTCTCACTTAGTTTAGGCCAGAGTGTGTACTAAATTGCCTATGTTTTTTAGCAAATCCTAGAACTAATGTGATTAAGGAGCTTAAGTATGAAATCTGTTTTTCTTTGGTTTGATCAAGGCTTTAGTTTCTTGTGTGAACTTGTTGCTTAAACATATAATGTTCATAACTTGTCTTGTGTAGTCTATGTCACAAGTCCTTCATATGAAAATGGTCTGTTCCGAAGTGTTAAGAGTTTGGTAAAAAGGGAAAAAATGAAAAGGAACGGATCAACTTTAGGAGTTGTAAGAATAAGTCATCACTTGAAGATTAATTAGAATCAATCTAATTAGTCTAACTAGCTAGCAAGATGATTATCAGTTTTTAACTTGGTTAGTGATCACTTGCAAGGTATAAAAATGAAAAGGAACAGTTGTCAAGGATGAAAATCTGTTCTACTATCTCTGATCATCTTGTTTGGTAGTCCTATCCCCATCCTTTGTCTTATCTAAACTAGCGAAGTAATTTGTCGTGAAAAGTGGATTAGTATGTCACACTCTTGCATCTGTATTGGTATTTATTATGAATAGACCTTAGTTTAATATATGATCCTAAGTGTTCAAATTTAACAAGTTTTAAATGTTAAGAGAAAGGTGAAATGAAGTAGTTTGGTCCTATCTGATCAAGTTCCTGAACAATTTAGAAAATTGAGGCTTTTCTTTCTCTTGTCTTGTTTTTGAAACATGAGGTCTACTTTCTTTTCTTTGTGCATGAGTGAATAATATGGTTTGGTAATAACTCATGATCCTTGATTGTTTAGGCTTAAAATATGAAGATAAGTAGGAAAGATCTTATAAGTCCAGTCTGAGTAAAAGAAGAGGATACAAATAAAAAAAGGAGGGAAAACTATAGCTGAAACTTTAAGAAAATGTTTTGCTTTAATATATTAACTGTCCAGTCTTCTTTTGGTAAATTCTCAAGGGTAATAAAAGGGGACTATAAGTGTAGATGTGTGGCCTGAAACCACTTGACTAGTGGGAAAGTCTTTTAAAGACATCTTAGGAGAAGATTGAGAAAGGCTCCGGTATCACTTGACCCATAGTATCTTTCTTCTCAAAATAAGAGATTGTCATGGCATTCTTCATAAGTCTATGGGGTGTAACCTGCTACTTTTGCACACTTGGTGTTTTCTTTTCCATGTTGCTGAGTTAAATAGATTCTAAAAATGAACTTCTTGTGCATTAACAACTATTCACTTTGATTGATAAACTGGCCTTGATGTTTGACTTTGGACTTAAATGAATTTTTCTGGCCTGCTCAGATATGTCTTAAGGGGGGTGGGTTGATTAGGCTAGATAATATATATGGTAATGTGAAAGATTGCAGCCTTTGCTTAAAACTGGAAAGCGGAAAAGGCTTTCAGAAAGGAGTACTGTTTGTTTTAAAAGAAGGCAAGAAAGGTTTTGTGTGGATAATATGATAAGGTTTAACAGACTCCTTAATATTTGGATAGGCTGGGTTCATAATTAAGATCTTTATGTAAATTTTGTATGTGTTGTTTTGATTTCAATTTGTGTTTCCAAGATGGTCTGTTTTTCTCCTTTTTCTAAGAAACATTAAGACCTTAAAGGGAAGGAAATTAGTGACTTACATCAGTTTAAGGTAATATTATAGTGCCTTAGGGATATTTGACTCCTTCTTTGTGAATACTCTAGATAATATATCATGCTTGAGGTGTATCCTAGAGTCTGGTTAGTCTAAAATCCAATTAGAAAATAATGAATGAACTTAGTCATATGGAATAGATGGGTTTCCTTTTTGTGTAGTATTAAAATCCAGC